>NC_086172.1:61154180-62434180 GCF_023053635.1 Elgaria multicarinata webbii
TTAAAAAACAGAAGTGAAACTGGAGGATCACAACATCATGTAATGAATCCTTAAACAAGGAATCATGAGTGCACAATAAATGCCTTGTGTAGAAAAGCTCATAAAGCCCCATTGTTTTCAGCTGAATTTAAGCCCCAATTAAGCTGAATTCAGTTGGGTTTTCTGTACTGGATTTTGGCCGGAATCAACCAGCCTTCAGTCCTTTCACTGCTTTTTATGTGTCTTGTAAGTATTATTTGGGAGTGTTTTGAAAGGAGACTGATAAGTACACAGTTTTCTGGAGCTAAATGATGCATCAATATGTAATTACAAAGATTTTTATTACAGTATCAATGTTGCTGAGTCAATAGTGAGTAGGAACCAGACAAGAATTATGTTTCATACTGTTGAATGAACATTCATATACAAATATCATCTAGCCCATAGCAAAGTATATGTCAAAGTAGTGTCACTTTGGCAAATATTTTACCTGCCCTTGCAGAAACTCTTGTACACAAAACTGTAATGCGGACAGGAAAGGAAAAGTGAAAAACTGTAGTCCTAGCTGAAGGCTAACATGTAGAAAGAAATGGGTTGTCACCCACTTAGAGAATTTTTAGTTGATTAATCATCTAGCTTTAATCAATTTATTGATTACCAAAAGCTCACTATAGGTATCTTTTAGAGATATTGACAGCACTGTGGGAAAATACAATGTAATAAACAAAGCCTACTTCCCTTTGTTAAAAGGAAAGACCATCTTTAATGGTTTTCTTCATTCAATATGACAGTAGAATACCAGAACCAAAATAGCCTCCAAAATTAAAGAAGTGCATCTTTAATGCTTGGGGGGTGCAATTAAAATGTGTCCGCATTAATTAAATTTGCCCGCAACAATCAATCTAGTGCTTTAGATAATTAATGCAGCAATTAAACCAGTGCAGGACAAAGTACCTGCTCACTCAGTTCTCGTCTCAGGGTCTTGCTATTTACTGTGTAATCTGTACAGCACCATGTACATTGATGGTGCTATATAAATAAATATTAATAATAATAATAATAACATCCAAGCATGGGTGCATCATGTTTAAATAGCTTACATTTCCATGGTTCTGAGCTTTCCCCAGATGTGTTGGATTACATCATCCCCAACCAGCATACTCCTGGATTATGAGAGTTGTAATCCAAAAATCCAGAGGTCGATAGGCTAGAGAACGCTGGTTCATGGCAACATTTAAGTGCATACTATGCAGCTTGGCATGTTTATTGCCCAAAGCACACTTCACAATTGCTTTTGATTTTCCGTGTGCAGTAACTGTGAAAGTGGACAAACTGCGTAAGTGAAAAGAGAGCCCAAACAGGGTCACATGAGTGTGTGAACTTGTTTTTGCTGTGAGACAAACATTGGGAGGAGTTTTGACATTGCAGCAGCACTTTCATGGCCTGTTAAATCTGAAGACACAAGTTTTTAATGAGGGTGAAAGATTCTCCATGCGTCTGACAACTCTCATTTCTTCTCATGTCCCAACTATCTCAGGAAGAAGGTTTTCTTCATGAGAGACAAATGTTTTATATTGAGTAACAGGATCCCACACATCTTGCAAAAGGTGTCAGATAAACCAAAGGAGCCAGGAAAAGGTGACAGCAAAGAGCTTTTGCTTGTGTTTGAAAGATAACAGGGACAGAGGTGAGATTTTACTTTTGAGCTAACAAAACTGGGATAAAATGCAGCCCATTCTGATGTCACTTTCTGCTATTCATGTTTGGAAAAAACCAAGTAAGGGAGTAACTAAAGAATCACCATGGATGTTTCACATCTTCTTGAGATTCTTACAAGGGGGCAGTTTGTCTAGGGTTTCCCCCCCAGTTTTAAGGTCACACAAAGGTTATGTTGTTGTTGTTGTTGTTGTTTTTGCTGTTGTTGCTGTTGTTATTCTGTTTTATATTGTGTAGATCCTTGTTCTTTAGATGTCCAAGAAATAATATTGGGTTGGTTCCAGATTCAGGCATTGCATTTAATTGCCATAGCGAAGAGGGAGTGGTAAAATAATCTGCTTCATGCCCAGTTGGACATGCCTAAATCTGGATCCAAACCATTGTTAATAATAACCCATTATTCCTGGGTTAAATTTTACTTTTGTGTATATGATTATCTTTGACCTTTGCTTTGCTTTGGTTTCAGAAATTCTTATTATTATTAAAACATATGTGAAACAATGTGTGAAGCCCACATGTAGCTTATAATGTGTGTTTATCCCCCATACATGTCTTCTATTGCATGTATGCATGGGGTTGGACCCAGCATCCACTGGCACAGGTTGAAGGATACCACTTGCGGAACTGGACTTCTGCATCCCCACCTTCTCCCTGCATCCCACACCCACCCATTATGCCCTACAAATCTCCTCCGTAGCAGTTTTAGAACACACAACAGAGGGGGATGTAGGAAGTCCGTAGTGCAAATGGTATCCTTCCATTTGTGCATTATCTATGCTGGATCCAACTCAAGGTGTATGAACACTGTGAAGCTGAGGTCAGCTGTGCAGTACAAGCTATGAATCTATGGCATCATCACAATTTCATGTGCTTTTCTCTGCAAAAGTGCTTTTCATGTAGGAATATTGTAACATGTAAAGTGGCCCTGCTGTTATTTTTTTATATGACACAACTTTTCTTGGAATCAAATGGAATATTCCATTCCTTGCTGTATTTTTCTCCTTCAGCTGCTTACATCAAAAGCGTAATAGGTTTTCCACAAACACCCTTAGCGCACGTTTACCCTATGTCAATTGCACAAGAGTAGTGGTAATTATGGTGCTATGGCTGTATTTTTACTGTACATGCTGGTTGACAGCAACTTAAACTGTGATTAAAATGTATTTTAAAAAAAGAGAAGTGGTACATCGCATACTGCACAAAGAAATATAATACATCTTACAAAGGTTGGGGTAGGCTGTGACCAGGCTGCCTCAGTGCCAACTGCTCTTGTGCAACGTCAGACCACCTGCTCTCCCTTCTTACGGTTCTTTATCTTTAAACCAGACGCAGACAGGACAAGCCTAATAACAGAGGATACCTTCAAACAGAGGACTGTCCTCTGCAAAGTAGGACACCTTGCCACCCTATCAAGTGTTAAATACATGTTCAAAGAATGTGAGAATGGTCAAAGGGAAATGTGAGAGCTACAGATCTGGCTGCATTCACAGAATGTTCTTTGCTGGCGCAGGTTTACGTCTGGCTGATTCCAACGTTATACTGTGGCCATTTTCCTAGGCCTTGTCTTTCACAAATTTTGAAACACAAGCAGGGAAATATAACAGGGAAAGTGGTTCTCAGAACAAAAATAATGAGTTTATATACAATTATGTGCTTTAAATATTTTTTAAAAAAAAAACCTAAAGAAACCTAACCTAAGAGTAGATACTATATTCAAACGTTTGGATTTTTTAAGATGCAAGGACACAGGCCTCAGTAATAAGATTTCAATAATTTAATTAAACACACTAGACCAAAAGGGTTATTCATTTATCAGTTTCATTCGACTTCCCACCCTCAACTCGTCAGGCACCAGCTCGCTATTGATTACCCACCAAAAAAACACCTTTCCTGGGCATTTTTATTGAATAAAATGAAATATGCAACTAATTTTATATGAAAATAATTACCAAAGCGGACAACCATAGCAGAAGTATGAAATGATGAAATACCAAACCCGGGGATAGCTCAGAGAGTAATAAAATGGGATATGATCCATATTGATCTGGAGAATGGTTTTTGAATGAATGGAACCTATAGGTTGTTAGCCCTTGAGTATTTATAATTATTTTCAGGAACTGAGCCTTTAAACAGATTAACAGTAGCAGGCTCATCATTCTGCTTACTTATGTGGAAAGAATTCTAAATTCAAAATGTCCAATAAAATAGCTGTTCAGAGCCCAGGACAATATAAAACACACAATATCAGTGTGCCTGTCACATCGACAGGTAATTTTCTAGGGCAATAATTCCCAACTGGTAGGACTTGTAGGCATATCAGAGAAGTCTTACAAGAGAGTTGGCAAAGCAGCATCAGCACTGGGAATATATTGGAGATAATTCAGCAGAAATTGCAAAGCAGACTTGCTCAGTAGAAATGGCCTTTCATGCCAGAAGAGTGTGTGTGTGTGTGTGTGTGTGTGTGTGTGTGTGTGTGTGTGTGTGTAGTATATAGACAAGCCTTCTCCAACCTGGCACACTCCAAATGTGATGGACTACAACTCCCATCATCCTGAGCCAGCACACTGACCAGGAGTGATGGGGGGTTGTGATCCACCACACCTGGAGGGCACCAGTTTAAGGAACTTTGATATGCGCAATGAGCGAAAACAAAAATGCACGTCTACAAATGGGCATGAATTTAAGAAGAAATTAAACTGGTGGTACATTGCTGATATGCCTATCACTGAGAGGTGCTATTCAAAGCTTATCTTCAGCACCAAAATAAGAAGAAATATTTCAGAACAGAGGCCTATCTTGCAAGATCCCCATGAGTATGAATGAGATAAGAAAGGGATATTGCAATGCAACACCCTTTTAGGGTCTTGGTGAACATAAATAACTAGAAATAATGTGGCAGATATTTCTTTTGGAACTGATTTCAAAATGACAGACAACGATTCTCTCTTTACGTTTTGTATTCAATCCAAAATATACACATCTGCTGTCGAGTGTGAATTTATTATTTTATTTTATTTTTAGTATATTTCTAATCCGTCCAATAACTAATGTTCTCCGGGCAGATTACAGCCAGTTAAAAACTAAAATGCTGTTTTAAGACAGTTAAAAATGTAAAATACAATGCAAATATTTAAAAGAATAAAATGCAATATAGTCTCCATGTGTGCAAAATTAGGTGCATGTTCTTTTCAAATGCACAGAAGTATCAACAAAGAAAGGACTGGACCATTGCTTCTGAGTATTTTGAAGGAACATAAATGAAATTATGTTCATAATGACATGCCTTCATGCTGGCTAAATGGTATGTACATGCTGAATTTGGGTGTCCATACAAGAGTACAAGATATAAAATAGACACAGCCTAAGTTGTTGTGTTGCAATAGCGTACAGTATCAGGACTGGGTGGATTTATCTTTGCAAGGTCTGATAAAATCTATCTTCCTATCTTGGCATGGTATGAATGAGAATAGAGAGGGTCCCTGTGTTATCTGTTTTAAAAACACAAGATGGGGAGGGACCACAAGGAAAAAGCCCGCTCTACAGGAAAATATTACTGAACTATACATTCCATGTGGTTAAGGGTGTTGTCACTTTAAAATCTATTGGGCAAACCACACCATGGTAACACCCATAAACTTGCTCAATTGACAGAAATAGCAACCAATAGTACCAGACTACTTAGCAGTGAGAAACACAAGAGGTTTTTTTTTCCTATTGTTTTATTTGTGACTATAACAAAAATAAAAGAAAAAAACAGCAACAAGAAAAAAAGAGGGGGGGAAGAACATAACTAAAAACAAACGAACATATCTACTCGTAATAACCATTTACAACACCATTAATAAAAAGAAGAAAAAGGATGGGGGGAAAGAATAAAAAAGGATTCAATAGTTCTATTTCAAATTCATTCATTCATTCATTCATTCATTCATTCAATCATTTATTATATTTGTATCCCACCATTTTTCTTCCAAGGAACCAAGGCAGTATACATACTATGGTCTAATCTACACCAAGCAGGATATTGCACTATGAAAGCGGTATATAAAAGGCAGGAGCCACACCAAGTAGGATATAGTGGTATGAAAGTGGTATATGGTATGTGCTAATGGGGCCATACCGCTGTAAAGCAGTGGTGTGGCTCCTGCCTTTTATATACCACTTTTATACTGCTTTCATAGAGCAATATCCTGCTTGGTGTAGATTAAGTCATAATCCTCTGCTCTCCATTTTATCCACACAACAACAACCCTGTGAGGTAAGTTGGGCTGAGAGTCTGTGACTGACCCGAAGTCACCAAGCGAACTTCCATGGCTGAGTGGGGACTAGAACCCAGAACCTCCGACTCCCAGTCCAACACTCTAGCCACTATACTAATATATACTTTAATATAAACTCTCCATATATCTAAATAAGCATCCAGATAAAATTGACAACTGTAGGATATATGTTCAAATGCAGTAAAAGCGGTAAGATCTTCAGACCATTGTATGAAAAGTGGGGCATGTTTATCTTCCCAAGCTTGATATATGAGTCTCTTTGCAACTGTAAGGGCTTTCCGAGTCCACTTTTGCAATCCATCTGTTAATCCACACATTACACAAATATAATTTAAAAGCTCATAAACATTCTCAATTATCACAGATTTCTCAAAAACAAAATTTACACAAGCAATTACTTCCAGCCAGAAAGAAGCCACCACAGGGCATGAGAAACATGGGGTGCTTTATGGTGCATTCCTGCCTCATTAATAGAATTTTACGAGGGGCCTAGATGATGTCGTGTTCCGTTTGTAACCTGCCTATGTTTTCCCACTGCTTCTGCTGTCTCTTTTCTTACCACAGAAGATTCATTAAGGAGGGGAAGACAAAATAGCTGCGCAATATCTTTTGACTGGCAGCACTAGGAGCCATCCATTTGGAAGCATCCATAGAGTGAGACAACGCATTATCAGTAGGGGTTCATGTCAGATAGCAGATCAACACCCACCACACACTCTCCAGAGCAAGTGTTTCAAGGCCAGACTAGACACCGTGTTAAACACGAGCTGCCACCAAAAAGGCAGCTACTTCTTTAGCTCTCTTCCCCTTCAGTAGGGAACTCAGCTATTTCCTGACGTCTTGACATTGTGTATTTCCCCAGACTTATCTACACCTTAGCTGCTACTGGCATGGGATGGTCTTATATCAGCTCATCGATAAGTTGTACTAGACATTGGGCCAGTTCACAGGTCATGATAAGCTACTGTGGGTTAATTAATCCACTTTGAATATGCAAGCTGCAGCCAGGATGCACCTGGGTGTTGTGGGTTAAACAACCCTTGGATAACCCTAGAACAATCCATGGTTTCTTTGATTCTCAAAAAACCCACAACACCAGGCTTGCAAAACACAAGAAGCCATGGTGTACCCCTGCCATGGCTTGCAGGTTAAAAATGGCAGCCAGTACATGTATCAGCCCTATGGGTTATTTAGTCCATGGAAGTTATCATGACTTGTGAACTGAGTCATAGTGAAGGAGGCCTAAGTGGCTGGCTGTTGTTGTCAGTAAAAGGCAGCTGTGCATTTCTCACTAACACGTATTTTAGATTTCGTTTACCTTATGAATAAATTAGCTCTTCGTTAGTCATTTATTCCATTGGTGAGAAATTGAGGGTGACTTCGTATTATTTTTTCACCAAAGTAAATGCTGTGTTTTTGTGTTTGTGGTTGTCTGCATAAAACATGGACGTGCATAGCACGGCTGGCACCAAGGACAGACATAGTCAGGTACTTGCCAACAGCCCACACCCCGGAAGGGGCTGACCCTCTCTGCCATTGGAACCTGCTTGTTCACCTGCCTCTCACTCTGTCCGAATAACAGTGGAGGTGAGAATGAGGAGTGGTAGATGCCACTGCCTACTTGCTCACTGGCTCTCTGGCTGTCAAGCAAGCATGTGGTAGCAATGCTGAGAAAGAGGAGAGACAATAGCAGCTGCTAGCAATGGTTGTGAGAACGTAGGGCTAATCTACACCTACAGCAATGGAGGAGGGATAATTGCAATGGTTCCCAGCTTCTGTGATGGGTGCTCACAGGGCACATGCCACTGATGTTTCCCACAAGTAAAGGAGAGCCATTGCGGGAGAACATGCGCCCCATGATGGCCATTCTAAATGTGTATCGGAAGAAGTGGGCAGGGCCAGGCAGATGGCTAGTTTTTAATAACTCCTGAGAGATGTGCACCAGTGCAAACATGTAGCAACACAAGGGGGGGATAGGTAATGTGTCAAAAATGCACTGCTGCACAGAGATATACTTGTTTTCTAAAAAAAAAAAAAACACTTGACGATGAAACACGCTGATGCCCATGCACACGCCCCTGACAGTGGGTTGGCTGTTCTCTGTGCCAGGAGCTCGCACCAAACAGCAACAGCTTCGCGAGGTGGGGGGCACACCAGCCATGGATTTCAGAACTGCATTGAGAGAGTGGGGAAAAATGTAACAAAAGCAGGCAGCAAGATTTCTGAGTACCTGAGGGGTTGACCCAAGATCACAGCGGGATCAGCTGCACATCATGTGACCCAGTAGGGACAACTTTGATATTATCCTGAAATAAATGGCTGGTGTAGACACGGCTGTAGACTCATTGAGAGAGAGGGCCCATTGAGGTGTCCAAGGCTCATCTAGAATTATTTCCATAATACATGTTCAGCGTAACAGGACTACAGTGAAAGTGAAAGGTTTGCCTATTGGATATGTCTGCATTATAATTCTTAAAGGCACAAGAGTCTTTTCCGGTAAAAAGGAGGCAACCCTCATTGAGAATAATTGATTACACCAAAGTCAGAAGATTTACTCTCAACTCATGTGGATTTAAGCCATCCCGATGTTTTTAAAAACCATCTGAAAAATAAGGTTAAATTTTAAGAAGGCAGAGGCAGCTTGCTATATTCTCTGTAGTCTCATCCTCTGTGTGTGTTGCTCATTTTATTATCGTAGCAACCCTGTGAGGTAGGTTAGGCTGAGAGGGATTTGAAACTGGGTTGCAGGAGAGACAGAGAGACTCTGATATCTTCGTTGTTCTGCTTTTTTTTATGATGCCTTTTAAAACTGTCTATAGGGAATTCCAACTGTCTGGGAATAAAGAAGGCTATCTTTTCCTTCCTCACTCATTCTAAAATATTTTGCTGTTGGGTTTAATTTACTCAGTTATTTAGACATTATCCTAACAAGCAATTCCTACATAATGTTTGTACCTAAGATAAAAGTAATCTCTTCTGGTGTTTTCTGTCTTTCAATAAGATGGCATTGTAACTACAAGAGGGGCATGTTTGATGACAGCTAAAGATACCACAGGATAATAGTATTGACAATGGGGTGTTAATTGGAAACCAAGTGGGGAAGTATCTGAAAAGAATGAGTACTAATTAACTTCTTATCATTAAGCAGGTTAATGTATGTGTGAGAGAGTGGATTTCCCCCTACATCTTCTCCATGGTAATACGATTATGACATTTAAAATTAGCTTTTGTTTCTATGTTGGGGAAGGAGGGAAGCAGACACGCCTACATATTGAAAACACCTCAATAATTTCCTCAAGAGGTACAGATACAAGGTCTCTTCGAGGTTTGGTGGGTCCTGAGAAAGAAACTTGCAGTGAAAGAAGGCATATATTTCCTACCCTCCAGAGCACACACAGATACAGGATATGGCCACACGTTGTACTTGCACAAGAAACATTTAGACACACACTGTATTTTGATTTATATATTATTACATTTATTTCCTGCTATTTGTCCTCTTGCAAGGAACGCAATGTGGCTTACATGGTCCTCCTCCTGCTTTCCATTTTATCCTTACATCATCCCTGTAAGTTAGGTTAGGCTCCTTGTGAACTTCATGGCTAAGTGGGGACTGCAACCTGGATCACCCGAGTCCCAGTCCAACAGTCTAACAACTAGGGCTGTGCAGAGCCTCGGATGAATGCCTGAATCTGAGCTGAGGCGGGCTGATTCAGCCCACCTTGGTTCCGAGGCGGTTCTGGTTCAGCCCAAGGCGCCCTGAAGCCGAAACTGATCAGCTCCGAAGCTTTGGAGTGCCTCAGGCCACTTCGGAGCAGCAGTGGGCCACTTACCTGCTGCCATTGCCACCTCCTCCTCCTCGCTCCTGCCAGCTGCAGTCATCATTGCCGCTGCATCTGAGAAGAACCAGATTTTAAGTTTAGTACCTTTATGGCCACAAACTACAATGGTCATAGAGGTACTAAACTATTTAGTTAGTACCACTAGGGCCACAAACTACAGTGGCCATAGAGGTACTGAGCTTAACATCGCGGCCTGGTTGTTCTCGGTAGCGGGGCAGCAGGAGCGAGGGGAAGGGGGCGGCAATGGCAGCGGGTAAGCAGGGAGAGTGGGGAAAGGGAGGCTTTTCTGGTGCCGGCTGCTCAGCCAGCACCCAGAAAAGGCCAAGTTGCCTCAGAGGGCCCAAATCTCATCTCGGCTTCGGCACCGAGGTGAGGCGGGCAACCCCTGAAGCACTCTGAGGTGAATTGGGGCTGTTTGGGGGGCTCCAAACTGGCCTCCGAATCAGGGGAGTCCCTGCACAGCCCTACTAACAACTACACTGGCACTCTAACCACCATATGAAAGACCCACACACATTGCACACTGCCAATTTCACACCATTAAGGTTTATTCCAGTTTACCTCCAATCTTTTTCAAAGCATAATAAATGGGGGAAAGCGTGGGAGACATCCTGGGGGTTGATGGTATCACATAAAGGACCCGCAAACTTCTGTGAATAGTCAATCACGTGTGTACAATAAATCTCTCATGTAGAGAAGCTCTTAGATTTTCTAAGCACCCAGCACTCCAGCTGCTGCCTTATGATTATGTCCAATATGTAAAAGATCTAGTAATTTCCTATTAGGTTATGTTTTAAATGGAATGCTCTTGTATTGCCTACTGAGGAAGCCCTGGATTCGTTGACATCAGAGCTGATAATGTCGGTGAAACGCTTCAGGCACTTTGGAAAAGATCTGTAGAAGTACTAATGTAGACTCCCTCAACTGGTACCCTCCAGATGTGCTAGGCTGCAACTCCCAGAAGTGTTGGACACTGCTGGTAATGAGAACTGCAATTTGAGGAAGACTGTACTAATGCATTATTACAAATTAGGGATAGGGGATGTGGTACCTTCCAGAAGTTTTGGACTACAACTCCCAGGGTTCCTGACCATTGGCATTGCTGTCTGGGGCTGATGAGAACTGCAGTACAAAACATCTGGAGGATTCCAGGTTGCCTACCCCTATTATCATCCTTCTTTGAAGAAGCCCAAGGACATCCCCATGTACAAGGCAATACTCCCAGTCCCTCTGATGTTCTTTGCTTCTGGTTTTTGTGTGCGTCTGTTACTAGACTGACTGAGGGAGTCTTCATCTGCCAACAATCTGCTCAACTTAATTTTCCCAGAGTCACATGGTGATTTTTTTCGCTATGGACACAGTGGCCACAGCTAGACCTAAGGTTTATCTTGGGATCATCCAGGGTTCGCCCCTGCCTGAGCAGTGGATCCCCTGTGTGTCACCTAGATGAACAGGTTTGACCCCTGGATGATCCAGGGATAAACCTTAGGTCTAGCTATGGCCAAACTCTTCTGGAGGGGTGTTTTCCTCAATTGTTGGCTTTTCTTCAGCAACACTCATTACTTAAAAGAATGCCTGTGGCGGCTAGCCCAGGACTTCTCTGAGCTGCTTTTATTCTTGTCCAGTCTTATCTTGTTGTCCTATCTTAATCCCACTAAATAACAACTGAAGATTTCTGAATTTTATTACACTTTAATCCTGAATAAAATGTCAAAATATCCCTTCATATTATCAAAAATTGCAGTTTTGCAGCAGCAGCAACATAACTCTTCATCAGGCTGGGTTGTTGGTGGGAAAAGTGGCTGATACTGAAGCAAAGGGGGCACTTTGGGGGGCTTTGTTTACCACTAACCTTATAGAGTTTTGGAGAACTTGAAAACTTGTGACCTTTGAGTAGGCCTAATACGCATTTTGAATTTTTTCTTATGTCCCACACAGCTATCTGTACTGTTTGTTTTCCAGAAATAATCTGTCTTTGGTGATTTTAAAAAGCTACGTAAAAATGACTCTCTATACTACACAAGCCGACTAGACACGCTTTTACGCTGAGGTAAATTTATACATTTACGCTGAGGTAAATTTACACATGCATGTTGATCACTCAATCATTGCTGCATCAAGTAACATGGAGGAAACAGCCACCACATTTTTATTTTGCTTCTTGGTAAGGCCTGTTATGTCATTGTGCCTTTCCTTGTTGGTGCTGTTCTCCTTCTGGGTCCTTATTTAAGAGTAATGTACTGCATAAAAACAAAAGTCAGGAAATAAAACTATACTTTTCATATGAGACCATGGGAAGGAGTCAATTGTATGAGACAAACCAAGGGCATGCAAACCCTAAACATGACTTCGTGTGTTGCCGATATAGCATTAGTGAACTTCTGACATGTCTCATACAGTATTGCCTTGTACGGTGTACCTCACCATTCTGAAATTGAATGGCTGACCAATAATGAGATTTCTCAAAGTGGGTTCCATGAAACAGCAAATGAAGGAACAAGAAAGTAGTAGATAACGGTTGGGACCGGAGTGGAAATTCCACCTGCCTGACCATAGCACCTCTCCTTCAAAACAGCACTGTAAATCTGGCTCCTAGAGAGTCAATATCAAAGCAGAAGGAGCTAGAGAAACTCTGGTAGCATCCTGTCTTGGCAGTCCAAGAGGGGATCTACACTAGTATATGAAACATTGTTTTTACAGTCATTGAACGTTTTGTTTATGAACGATTTAAAACATAGCAGTTTTTTAAATGTTTACTTACTTTTTCTGTGGGAATGCATTCCTTTTGGCAACACTAAGAAAATAAATCTGTTTGTTCTATTTCCCCATCTGCCAATTTCCCCTCCCACTTCCTCTTCTCTCCGAGACAATCCTCCACCTACAAACAATTCAGCAAGCAGCCTCCCAAAAGTGAAACTGGAAGTAGCTGCAAAAAAGAGGCTTGAAAGAAAAAAAACGGCTCCAACTTTGGGCGTGGAAATTACATAAACATGCCCCCCAGGAATGCGATTGGCTAATTAAGAACTACAGGAAACCCATTTAATACGATGAAATCGGCCACGTCATACCAAATAGAACGACTTATTTCAGAGAAGTTCAAAATAAAAACTGGAGAACAGACAACAATAAAACGTCACAAACTACACGTCATGTGGCGAAATACTACCAAACACACACTTAAAATGGTAAGACACGTTCTAACTTGACTAGTGTAGATCCCCTCCAAGTGTACTGTGGGACACGGTGGTGGGTTTCTGTCACTAAGGCAGTGTAGCTTCTCTCAAGCCTGAACCTCTGAAGAGGCAGGTGTCCCCAAAATGTTTGAAATCTGCCCAGATTAAGGACTGTGGTCTGGTGCACATGACACAACAGCCCATTGTGAGCTCGAGAGGATGCAGTGCATGCTGGCCACCATTATGGATATGCAATCCCTAACCGGTGTCTGTGTGCCAGCAGGGTTATTTGAAGGCTAAACAACCCTGTCATAACCATACAACAAATTGTGGGTTATATAAGGGTTGTTTAGCCCTCAAACAACCCCTGCCAGCAGGGTTTCGTCAATGTATTTTATACTTATTGTTGTTCCCCACCTCGATCCAAATGGAGAGGTGGGTAAGAAATAAAATTATTATTATTATTATTATTATTGTTGTTGTTGTTGTTGTTGTTGTTGTTGCTGCTGCTGTTGTTATTATACAAAAAGCTACAGCAAGCTCTGGTTGGGAGCTGGATATTCATAATGGTGCCAGCATGCATTGCAGCCCTTGGGGGTTAATTAACCCATGATTAGTTGTTGTGTCATGCGAACCAGGTCACTGTGGCCATTTCTACACCTGCCTTTTTCCCCAGGATCATCCCCGGATTGTTCCTGTGCATCCAAATGACACACAGGGGATCCCGGTAGCAGGCAGGGATGATCCCTCCATTTTCCTGGGATAACCCTTAGGTGTAGAAAGGGCCTGTGTGTAGTCCTGGGCAGATAAAAATAAAGGAATTTCTTTTGACATTTCTTAGCACCAAAGCTAGTAGCCTCTTTTTCTTATAGCCTATTCGTGGTTCTTTTTCCTTCTTTTTCCTCAACAGTTAACAACAACAACAGTTGGAAACACAAAATTAAATACCATTTTTAATTGCAAAGTACTTCAGTCAATCTAAAGCCAAGCTTCAACCAGAATAAATGAAGGGAAATATATCACCGTGGGAGAAGGAAAGGAACGTTGATCCCTCTTCTTTGCTATACAAGGGTGATTTTTCTTCTTCTCCTTTCCTTATTTCATCCATTTCAAGAAGCTCACAACATAATTGGCAAAATATCAGGCACAATAAGATAGAACAGTGAATTAAAGCCCTGAGGGAACAGTGGACCTTTTGTACTGAATTTGCTTGGGGAACACTTGGAAACTCCCTCTGACGCCTCACTCAGAGCAATCACAAATCAAATTTTAGCTCAAAGCACAGTTGTGGGATACCTTCGCAACCTATTTTAACGGTTTCTGCTTGGGTTTTCTTCACACAGCGAACTACCTGCTTAAATTCATGCCTTGAAGCTTGGAAATGAAAAGTCCGTATGACTCTCATTAGCCATGCTGTCCTTTGAAGAGCAAACAGCTTGTATAATAATAACTTACATGAAGAGTGGGATAAATCCTTCAAAAAGAGCAATAACTTGAAAAAGTGAGTCATGTTTCCACATGTGTATTATAATGGAAGGATTGCCAAGGCACACACACACACACACACACACCAACTTTCTACAATTTCCTCCTGAAATGGGCAGCCTCCAGGTATCATCTTATAGTAATACAGTTTGATTTAATGGGCCATGGGAAAAGCCTTGTCAGGCTGGACTAGCCAATTGGCCTTCATTTACCTACCCCTAAACAATGACCTTCAAGCTAAAAATGCATGTTAGTGCAATACAAATAAGTGTTGTATCATAGTGTCTAAGGCTGTGACCCTATGCACACTTATTTGGTAGTGAGGCCCACTGATCTCAATGGGACTTATTTCTTAATAAACATGCATAGGATTGCCCTGCAGTGCACAAGTATGACCAAGCCAGGAAGACTCGGCCACTTGCTCACTAGGTGGCCTCAGGCAAGCCACTCTTTTCTCAGTCCTGATGCAATTGATTCAATGAAGCCATATTATTATTATTATTATTATTATTATTATTATTATTTATTTATTTATTTATTTATTTATATAGCACCATCAATGTACATGGTGCTGTACAGAGTAAAACAGTAAATAGTAAGACCCTGCTGCACTAGGCTTTGGCTCAGTTGTTAAGAGTGTCATGGGATGTTTATAAATATTCCAACTATTCAAAAGTATCAAAAGCCTGCCAACAAATAAAGCCAAAGGACACAAGCCACTGTGAGCTATTGGAGGGAGGGGAGACATTTGAGAAAGGAATAAGTGAAGGTATGTGGAAGTGAGTGAGGGGCTATATTGACACAGAGAAGATAATAGACACAAAAATGTACACTGCTCTTCACTTGTTTTGGTGATTTGCAAAGATCTCAAGATTTCCAAAGAGTTCTTTGTTGGAGCTTCTTCAGACAGGGACATCACGTTTCCCGCTTTGCCTCATACTACTGTCCCACAATAGGGACATACAGCTTCCTCTTCCTTCACACGCTGAAGAAAGAGGAAATAAACAAAGACCACGTGACCCATTGAAGTGGGTATTTTTATCACATTGCTCTCCCTGCACACAACAGGAAATGGTGGCACATTTTGCTGTAGGAGGAAAAATCGGATTTTGCAGGGTCTTTTTTTTAACGGGCGGCATATGGAAGGTAGAAAGCATCGTGAAAAGGACCTGCAAAAATCCATGAACGGCCAGTATCAAGTGTGCTATAAAACACTTGTCTGATGATCCTCTTGATCTGGCAGCTCAGATGTTATGATAGGACCTCCATGAAAAGCACACATTGTAGAACAATAAGCAGTTCCTTAATGGTTAAAACCTCTTTGGTTTAAAATCCAATTAAAACCTACATATGCTATATGCAGTCTCTGCATTTTTGTAACTAAAAGCTTTCTTTATTGTTTCTATATGTGTATTATTTCTTCATATTTTAGTGCAGCTTTTCTAAAACATTAAAACAGTTCTATGTAAATAAATACCTGCATTTGAGGGTACAACAATATATGACATACGCAAAGTAATTGCCACTTAATTCCCACTTAATATAATGGTTGGCTGTTAAGTTACTCAACATCAGACATATTTTCTCCCAGACATGTATTACAATAACATTCACAAGCCAGTTTTTTAAGTATTCAAACACTCCAGCAGTTTTAGCATTTCCGCTAACTTTTTTACCCTAAGGCTTCAAAGCTTTCCAAAGTAAGGGCAAACACTTTTAAAGCAGCTTATAATTCCTATTGTGATATTTCCATTTCAAGATAATAATAATAATAATAATAATAATAATAATAATAATAATAATATTCTAGGTTCTGCAATGTGTATTTTTATATAAAGCAGTTGCCTCTGTTTAATGATAGTAGTAAGTTTTATCAGGTGGTGGGGATAAAAGAAAAAATGGTTTTTCCTTTTTCTTTTTTTTTAATGGGCACCCAGAAAATAGAATTGGAACATTGTAACACCACAGTTACAAGACTATCCTAAAACTCACACTTCTTGAATAATTTGTATATATTACAGTAAAAAGGGCCATTTGGTCTGCTTTCCAACTAAGATATTGAGAGCGTCATCAGATGGGTGGATTTTCGTGTTTTCGTACCGCTGCTAAGGCCTCCTGCTGCTGTCCCACAATAGCGACAATCTCTTTATACGGGGGAGAGAAAGAGGAAGCAGCAACGACCACATGGCCCATTCAGGGGTCGTTTATAACATACAGGTGTTTTTTTTAAAAAAAGAAAAGACAGATTAAAAGGGGTCTATTTGGTGATGGAAAAACAAGCGGAAGGAGCAGTGGGAGGTGGACAACAACATGTAAAAGACGCGCAAACATCCGTAAGTTGGCAGTAGCGAGCATGCAATAAAACGCTTGTCTGATGCCGCTCTTGGATGGGAACTATGGGACTGATGTTTGGTTTGGTTTGGCAGGGCCTAACAGCAGCTTCTATTTATACTGCTTTGTAAAGGTACATGAAAGTTAAAGCACCAGACAAGGGAGTCACCTAAAGCCATGCCTTCACTTTCTAATTTCATTACATAACAGTATCCCAGCAGTAGACTGCAGCTTTTGAGATGTTTCAAAAACATCTTACAGCCATTCCAGCTGATAATAGATCATGGCTTTAGTTTGAAGGCTTAGACATTGTAATGTAGGGTGTCTTTTTTAATGGTTACACAGCCCTCCAAATTAACTCTTGCTTTAGAGCCTGAAGCTATACAAATCTTGATTGGACCAGCAAACGTTCAAAGCCTACATCCCGCCTCTCTTTCCTGCCCTGCGGGTCCTTTGTGTGAAGCTCATTGTTAAGCAATGCAACTAACTCCAGCTAAAGGAACCACTTGAACAGTATCAACATTATGCAAAAAGATTATCAGGGATGTTTTGAGGATTGTTGAGGTCTCTTAATTTTCAGCATTGAAGAGTTACCCAGTTGATGATTCCCCTACTCATTTCCATTATTTGGACTCTTTCTGTGAAAGTCAAGAATATTTTACATTGAATGTGTTTCAGTTCTAAGTAATCTGAGCATTTGATAGCCACTAAGCATTAGTCACTAAGTTCTGATGCACATAGCTATGTTCATGACTCAGTGACCGGATTACATGATTAAACAAGCCATGTTTTGTTAACTATGGGTTGCTTTGGAGTGAGCAGGAATGAGTGAGCATGGTGGCCCCTGACCACTTGACCACTTCCAGGGTACTAAACATGCTCCATCCCTGTATTTTTGTTTTTTCAAGCTTCATCCTGTTAGATTTATTACTGCCAAACATGCAGCACGGTAATATTGGCTTAAATCTAACATCGCACTAGCAAAAGGCTGGTAGCACAATGAAGCTTTCTTCCTCTCTCTTCCATCTGCAGCCCTCTGTGCCACCTGAAAATCGGCTCCAGAGAGTTTCCCAGACCAAAAGAGCAGATTTTGTGGGCACAGTGGAGGCTGCAGGGGGAAGGGGAATTGCTTCTGTCCCAGTTCCCCTAACAGAACTGCTTAAGCCAGTGGAATCAGATACTATCAGCTGTAGACACCAACAGTTACATCTCCCTATCTCAGCTGCTCCCTTTTGTAGTTATCCTGTCAATGGACTGGGTGGGTTGGTGGGCTATTTTCAATTGATGTCTGAGTATGATAGCAGCAGGAAATGAGGCCAGTGTCTCATGAGGGAAGACTCCTTACAGCTCAGGGGAAGCACAGTGGGGGCTAGCAACATTTCTAGGCTACATCAGCTCCATGCTCATACATTGGTTTCAGAACTTAGGCCATAGGGTTTGCCTCTAGCTACAAACCTCACAGACTTTCCCAATATCTCTGCAGCGACCCACACAGAGAAATACTTTAAAGGTTGGTTGGGTACCAGCAGCACTAAAGAGGACAAGAAAAGCACCCAGAACAAAGGAGGGGGAGTAGCCCAGAAGAGGATTGCCTCAATCTAAGGATAGTTAAAAAATAATAATTAAAAAAATCTTAAGAAATTAAACTAAAATCAGGAGAGGCAGGGTACTTGATGGATCCCAAGAGAGCTGTCCATGGGCAGATTGGTTCCCATGGGCGTCATGTTAGACACCCAGGGCATGGCTAGACGGGGTGATATCTTGGGGATCGCCCCGGGATCATCCCTGTGCAACCACATGATGCACAGGGCATCCCAGGAGCAGGGAGGGATGATTCCTCCCTTTCCCCAGGATATCACTCTACCCTTCCAACCCACTTTTTCCTGAGGTCCCGAGACTGCGGGACATGTGGCCCGCCATCGAGGGTTTTTTCCAGCTCCTTACAAGTCACCACCAGGAGCCGGAAACCGGGCACGTAGCTCCGCAGGAGCTCTGTGCCCATCGGGGGTGGGGTGGGGTGGGGTAGCACAAGTTGTTGTTGTTTTAAAAAACCAGGAGCAGGAGCACTTCAGCGCTCTTCTCCAATTGAAAAACACACACAAAATGGCAGGCGTGACATCCTCTTCCTCCTGGGACGTCGCACATGTGTGTAGATGAGGGGGATGATGTCGCGATCATAAAATCGTGAGAGATCATACCCCTCCACCCACCTCGTCTAGACATGCCCCCAGACTTAGAGCAAATTCTTCCTGAAATCAGGAGGCTAAGTAATACCTCCAGAGCCAATGTCTGTACTTAATTTGAAGGAAACTCAGTTATGGAACTCCCTGCTACAAGGAAATACATGTGGTAAAGAATTTAGCAATTATCAGAGAGATTAGATATCAATATAAAACAATATCAGCAATTGCCACCTCATTATGCCAAACTCTGCCCCCATCTGTCACCAGTGTTTGATGGGTGGGCCTCAATTATTTTCTGCTCTTTCTGCCCTGGAGGTAGAAATTTTGAGAATCCCTGCACTACACCATATTGTATCTTGTTAGTTTTAATGTTTTATCTGCTGTAGCAGATTGATTCCTCTTAATATTACACTTTTCTGTTTCCCAGTGTTTTTGTCATCATTCTGCTTCATAATTCTGTGTTTTGTGAACACTGTATGAGACCTTGAGTTGTACACAGAACTCCCTTGTTTGCCAATAGCACCTCAAGATTAAGGGCACAGCAGAATAAGAGAAAATAACGTGGAACAGCTTTTGTCATCTTTCCTTTGGGGGTTTCAAATGCCTGATATCAAGTTCTGAAATTATGTCCTGTAGCATCTCTGGGAGACAGATATCATTATCTTCTTCTTACAGGTGGATGCACTAATGTGGATCATGGTTAAACTACTTGCCTAAAGTCACAGTCCTGTGATAGCAAAAGCTAGAACTCAAACCCTGCAGCCTTCGCTGACAAATCCAACCTCCTAACCACTTGATCACAGCTCTACCTTCGTCAGAATAAATGTATTGTGTCATATCCCTCAAAACACTTTCTGGAATTCCATATACAACTTACTGGATCTGTTAACTTTAAATGTCACAACAGGAGTCAGAGCACTGTGTTTTACTTTTGATAGTTTACGGTTGTAGGGCTTAACCATACACTCCGACAAAGCGTGCCCAACTGCTTTTTCTTTTCCTTTATAGTACTTTACTATATAAATGGGGGGAAAGCCTTGGTTCTGGGGCTTTGTAAATGTGACTGAGTTAGATAGTGAGCTTCACAAAGCTTTCAGGGCAAAAGCTTTGCTACAGGCCACCAAAAAGAGGGAGGTGAAATGGCCAAGACTGCCCTGAGAGAAATGGCTGGCTGTTAAACACTCCCTTAAAGATTCCAGGAAGAGGAGGGCCAAGCTACACGTGGCACCTGCAGGCCAATTTATTTAAATTGGGTCTTCCTCAGTTATATACAAAGTAGGGTTTGGGGCAAGGGACTCCCATTTTTAGAGAAAAAGAGGAGTCCAAAATCAACGATGTAATTGTAAATTTAGAAGTGCAGGTGCTCATCATCCGTATAAGGACAATACCATTCTTAGGCCAAATAAAGATCACAAAAGCAGTGTGCAACCTTTCGATTCTCCTAGAACACTTGGAGGAATCCTTCCTTCCTATGCAGTCAAGTCATCCTTTCCTGACCCTGATAATAAGTGTAACAGAAAAGAGGTAAAATCAGTGAGCTTTGCAATCTCCCATATAAGAATTCCAGGATGGTTCCAGATAAGGTCTTTATTGCATCATTGTCCTGCCTTATTTACGGAATTTGGCAATGCCCTCTTCCTGGTGTAACATCCCCACATTTTCCCATCACTTCTTCTATTTTTTTTATCTTATGGCAGAAAATTCCTAAAGGAGAAAAAGACAGGGTCACGGCACAATACTTTCTAATTAGTAGTGCTTGGAGTCCTCTGACTGGAAGCACCCTCGGTGTCTTCATCCATCCTCTACTAATCTAAATATTTTCATACTATTCATTCTTCAAAGGGCCTCGAGGGAAGCCTACAAAGTAATTCAGTTTTAGGTCATTGGTTCAAATGTTCCAAAAGTCATTTGGGGCTGGACATGATTAGCATACCGACAGCTGTTTCATACTTCATGTGAAATGAATTGGTGGCTTCATTCCAATTGCTAACAGCCAGTTGTCCATTTCCTATACTTCCCACTTGATCATAATTGGCAGCCTCACAGCTGACGTATGTTTCACGGATACTAAATGGTTCTTTCCCTGAGACAAGATAGTTTTATGAGGGTATAGAATGCAATAGACGGCTCATGAGCCTGTCAGAAATGTTTCAAACAGAGGAGCTGGCAAAACTAAAAGGGAAGAATATCTGACAGCACAGTGACTATAATGGGGGAACTACAGCTTGATTACACTTTTAACTTTCTGTCTAAAATGTCCCTGTGGTACCTTTATTTATGTACTCACCAGCCCAGGTGCTTCACCAGACTCCTATCCCTTCCCTTGACCACTGATTCTTTGGTAGTTTATTTTGTGCTGATTTCCCCCTCCTCCCATTCAAGAAGGTTGAAATGCATGGTTGGTGTTCACTCAACATAGCTAGCCCCTAGAGGTTGAGTACAGGTTGAGTGTGTGTTGTTGTTGAATCATGTTGTGTTGTGTGAAACCAGCTGCATCAATAAACCATGGTTTGTTAAAAACTAACAACCCACAAAGAGAATTCATGGTTTGTTGGATTGTGAACTGTGGGTTGCTTGTGGTTAACAAACCATAGTTTACTAACATCGATGAGTCCACACAAACACAGCAATCCCAATGTCATGTGGTTTCTTGCCCTTCCCCCAATAACCACACATCAAGCATGAACATCTGAGCAAGGGAAGCCTATGCATTTCAATTTCCATGGCAGGTGAAATCCGAATTCTGTATGGTTGCAGCTCCTGTGGACATCAGGGGATGGAGAGTCAGGAAACCTACTGCTTCTGCTTGTCAGCGGTAAGCTGGCTGGGGACAAGGAAAATGCTGATGCATTAGCTGTGATGGAGGGAGTTCAAGAGGCAAAGAGCAATGTGATTGGCTAGCTGCAGTGGTACTGGAAGTGAAGGGGAATTGAATGCATGGATGAGGCAGAGAGCAAGGTGGACATGAGCTGGGAGATGTTGCACTCACTGAGTAGAGAAGAGCCCTGCCTCAGTGCCCAGGAAAGATCCATCCCAATCCAAAGAACGAATGAGTTAGTTTGTCAGAATTTGCTTGCCTGAGGAAGCTCTGCTTGGATAAAGGGGAGGGGAATGAGGAGGAGAACATCCAAAAGCCCTCCAGCCGAATCCAGTGTACACATCACCCCTTGACTGAGGGGGGGTAAGAGGATAGGCCTCTGACAGTTTGTGAAAGGACCCCATGTGGTGCCTGGAGCCAAAATATCAATAATCAATGTGAATGAAATAAATTAAAAATCATCATCATCTTAATAAAATACCAGGTGGCATGATATTTTTGGATCAACTAGTTGTTTGCAGTTTTTACAAACATTTAGCAAGTCCCAGGTTCCTTTCATTGTGCCCAGGTGTCCGCAGCAAAACTTGAAATAGATTTTGTTACAGCTCCAGAATGGCCATGGGTGTTCAGCTCCGAGGACAAAGGAGATGAAAGTACTTCAGAACTCCCTAAGCTGAAATATATTGCATGTTTTCAAATATAAATTTATATGCTGAATTGTTAAGCACCCCATAACGGTACAATATTACAAATGAGGTTTCTTGGCTCGATTTCGATTTGAGCCACCCCATAGTTACTCACTCCCTAGGGATATTCTTTTGATGGCATAATAGTTATCTAGAACAAATTTGTCTCTGCTGTGTGTTTTTTTGTGTGTGTGTGTTTTAACCACAAAAGAACGGTTGAAATGATTACACCCATAATACATGATTACCTAATACCTCGGCCAGTGTGGTTTTGAACTGGGACTTGCGCCAAGTTTGCGATACCGGAACCTAGAGCAACAAATGAGTGAGCGTGGCCATGGTTACGCTGCATGAAGCAACCATAGAGGTTCTTTCTAGAAGAAATTAGTCAGGTAGTAAACTTATCCTCAGGGTCTCAGATGTGTGGGTATTTCTTCCTGTTTTGAAAAAAAGGCTACCAAAATATGATAGCACACAATGTCCTGAACACAATCTGTACTCAAGATATTTTTAGCATATCAACACTGTACTGTTTTTCAAACCTTGTGTTTAGTTCCGAACAAATCACCTCAAAGGTGCATCTTAGGGCCAAAGCACATGTTACTTCAAAAATGTAGCTAGCAGCTACATCTTTCCCCCTTTTTTCTTTTAAACTAGTGTAAGTGCAGGGGTGGATTGGATCTAGCTTGGATGGTTGTTGTTTTAATTCTTCCCCGTCCTATGATCGTGATCTAGATTGGGACCCTACCCCTGCAATATATATTGTCAAATAGAAATCCTTTGCTTTAATGGATCACTATTTAGCAATATAAACTTGGGTGACCCTTGAATGCTAAAACACAGAACCGAGAGTGATCCTCTAAGTTGGGCCCGCATTAATGGTGACCCACCAAACTAAACACAGCTCACTAGCCATGAATGCCAACCACCAATAGCTCACTAAAGCTATTTTATGTTCTTGAAACTACAAAAAACAGGAGGGTTGTCAAAAAAAAACTGGCAGCCACATTCCGTTACTGGTGGGATGTGTTCAGCTCTCTGGGTCAGTGTAAAAAGGCAAATTCCATGTTAGGGATTTTTTTAGGGAACTGAAAATAAAGTGTCAAGTATCGTAATACCTTATATATTATCATATGGTGTGGCCACATTTCGAATAGTTTTGATCTTCCCCGATCTCAAAAAGAACTGGGAAAGGCCCAGAAAAGATAGACCCAAATGATCAAACTGATGTTACTTTTCTGTAGGAAGAAAATGTTTGGGGCTTTTTGGTTTAGAAAGAAGACAACAAAAGGAGTACATGATGGCAGATAGAGAAAGTAGGTTTAGAGAAATGTTTCTCTTTCTCACAGTATTAGAACTCTAGGTCAGCCAATGACATTGATGAGTTGTAGATTCAGGGCAAGCAAAAATATGCCTCTTCACCCAATGGATTCTTAACACATGCAATTCACTGTCACAAATTGTAGTGATAGCCACTGGTGTGAATATCTGACAGATTCATGATAGTTAGCCATGAAATCTAAATAGAACCTTCTGAATAGCTTATAATTTGCTGAGAAGAAATAATGGTCTTATGAGCCGCTAGGAGGCTTTCCAGAATCATTTGGCAGGCCATGGTTGGAAAGAGCCTGGTAGACTAGGGCAGGGGTGAGGAGCATGTGGCTCTCCAGATGTTGGACTACAACTCCCATCATTCCTGACCAGTGGCTGAAGCTGATGGAGTTCAACATCTGGAGAGCCACAGATTCCTCACCACTAGATTATGGGATTCTTGGGGTTAGATCCAATGTCACACTAGAAGATGTTTCTCCCTCTCTCCTCCCCACTTTGGCCCTCCATGTCACCCAAAAAATTGCTCTGGAAGTTTGCCCATCCCTCCAGAGCATATTTTAAGGGTGTGCAGAGGGGGGGTTGTGGGGGCAGGAGAGAGGGAGAACCCTTTCAGTGGAATGATAGCATTAGAGCCAACCATTGGCCTAGGATGACCATATGAAAAGGAGGACAGGGCACTTGCATCTTTAACAGTTGTATCTGGTCACTCTAGTATAGGTAGGGCAGAGCTCCTGCGGCTTTAACTGTTGTGATGAAGAGGGAATTTCACCATGAATACAAATGCCACCTGCTGAAATTCCTGCTTCTATGCAATTGTTAAAGATACAGGAGTCCTGTCCTCCTTTTCATATGATCACTCTAAGCAAGGTTCTTCTTACATTCTTATTTTCTTATATTAATTCTAGATGGGTTACCCTTGCAGTAGCCACTTTTACTGAAACTTCTTCAATACACTGAAAATCTAATTGTGTTAGCTTAGTAGCTGATAAATGTTAAAAATTAGGTTTCAGAACAGGTCTAGCTAACTTGTTACTCTCCATTCAAATTGAATGACATCTAAAAGCGAGCTTTTAGCATCAGGATGAAACAATGGCCACTTTTGGTTAAGTAAGCTCAGGTCCTGGTGCCTGTTGTTCAAGGTGAAGTGATGATATAATTCAGGGAATAACCTGCCCCCCCTTTTCTGTTTTACTCTGGTCTTCCTGGTCTGATGTCAGTTCTGGAAAAGTCTTGAAAATGCATCCTGTAATTCCCTGCTATGTAATCCTCAGAGATAAAAACTATCAGCTTGTCCTGGTGCACAAATGGAGACATGTTTGCTAGGAGGATTAACTGGATTGTTCAAAAGCATCTTGTCAGGGTCAGCTCAGTCTAAACAAACAGTAAACCATCTCTCAGGCAAGCTGATTTCTCCCCTAAATATAAACACTGCCCCATGGGAGAAAACAAGTCCGGAGCCACCTCATGGGTTCCTTTTGAGTCTGTGTCCTATTTGGTACTTGAAAATACAGCCCTGTCCATTTTCAGTGGATTTCCAGATGACAAATTAGCTCACACGACACCACTGGGCAGCACTTAAACCAGCATTATCCCATTTTACAGATGGATGAGTTAAGGCATGGGGGTTAAGTGCTTTGCTGGAGGCCACAAAGGGAGCTAACCATAGGGAAATTAGAGTTGTTTCTGCCAGACCACACAGTACAACTTTACTGCACAGACCATTAGACACTACTGATGCGGTAATAGGACATGGTTTGGATGAGCAGAAAAGAAGAATCAGATCAAAATGGAACAATACTCAGAGACAACAGTGCACTAGGGAAAATATCTCTCCCGGTACAGTGTCAGGGTTGGAATAGATGCATTTGCAATATATTTTCAATTCCATCTAGCTGTAGCAAAGGGTGAGATGAAATAGCGGATGCCTTAAATATAAATATAAAGGCATTCATATATTGTCCTTGACAATAGTTATTCCAAGACACACACCCCCAGTGGTCTAGGCTGAGAAACTAGGGTGACCATATGAAAAGGAGGACAGGGCTCCTGTATCTTTAACAGTTGTATTGAAAAGGAAATTTCAGCAGGTGTTGTTTGTATATATGGGGAACCTGATGAAATTTCCTCTTCATCACAACAGTTAAACTGTAGGAGCTATACTAGAGTGACCAGATTTAAAAGAGGGCAGGGCACCTGCAGCTTTAACTGTTGTGATGAAGAGGAAATTTCACCAGGTTCTCCATATATACAAACGACACCTGCTGAAATTTCCTTTACAATTCAACTGTTAAAGATACAGGAGCCCTGTCCTCTTTTTCATATGGTCACCCTAGCCTGGATCCATCTATGGCTGCTTGGTTGGATAGGCTAGAAAATCCTTGACACAGACAACACAGGAAGCATTTGAGGCAAACGGGTCAAAATGGATTCTTCTCTCGGCTTGATCCAGCTTACCATCCCAGTCATAGGATAATTGTTTATTGTTGATCTCTTGCTCATGCCTTTATTCTTCCCTTTTTCTTTAACCATTCCCTTTTGAAAACCAGTGAGATCGTCACGTTGCAACAGAAAAAGCTCTTTAAAATTACTTCCTACAGTATTCCATACTGCTGAAAGTACCAATCAGAATACCAAACTATATTATTACTAGTAGGGTGACCATATGAAAAGGAGGACAGGGCTCCTGTATCTTTAACAGTTGCATAGAAAAGGGAATTTCAGCAGGTGTCATTTGTTTATATGGAGAACCTGGTGAAATTCCTTTTTCATCACAACAGTTGAGTGACCAGATTTAAAAGAGAGCAGGGCACCTGCAGCTTTAACTGTTGTGATGAAGAGGAAATTTCACCAGGTTCTCCATATATACAAATGACACCTGCTGAAATTCCCTTTTCAATACAACTGTTAAAGATACAGGAGCCCTATCCTCCTTTTCATATGGTCACCCTGATTACTAGATTCCTAATAACATTGGCTTGGATCCTGGGTTGCCCTGAAGGGATCCTTCCATTCACAAAAGGGACTCCAATCCAACAGACACATCCACTAGTGCAATGGAAGGTGTGTATTTTTCATCATCAACACCTCCTCCCTGCAATGCCACCTTCCATAGTGTTCCATAGGGTCTCCCAACCTTGTAGAACAGATTTTCAGTGGACTGAAGGAACAAAGGAGAATCACCTCTCTCCCTTCTGACAGTGGAAGACTCCTGGGAACAGCCTTCCGCTCATGGATACTTAGATCGAAGCCGTTATTTGTATATTATTGCTAGAACTCCTAAGGCCATTGTTGCTAGAAATGGAAACTTCACTTCTCTGTGTTGGGTGGTGTAAAGATGATGATGTGTGTGTGTGAAAATGATATCTAAAAGGACTGTTCATCTTTGTTCTGATATTACTATTCATATACAGCCTGAACTGGAAAGTTCTTAAGTAGTTAAAATGAGAAACAGATCATTTCCTAACAAAAATATGCAGTTTGTCACTAAAATCAGCCTCCTTACCAGAGGATTAGAAGACAGCAAAAGTAACACCAGTTGCTGTTTTTAAAGAGATCCAGGAAGGAGCAAGGAAATTATAGGCCAGTCAACCTGTCTATCCAAGTTAAATCAGTGGAAAACTTTATTAAAGCTAGAATTCGTTAAACATGTGAAAGAAAAAGCATTGTTATATACAAAATTCTTCACTAAAGATTACCATCTGTTCTAATGAAGATTTCTGCAGAACCTGAAAGCTTGTATACTATGTATATACACACACTACTATTTTGTGATCTTTGGTTTAGCCTAACAAAGATATTGTCTGAAAATGGATTTTGGAATTTTTCTTTTCTTTTCGAGAAATTTAGTAGTTGTGATAAGAAGTCAAGTCCTTTTATACTGTTAGTTTTACCCTACCCTGTGCCTGCTTACCCTACCCTGTGCCTGTTTGCATTCTCTTCCCCTCCTTATTGTTTTACTATGATTTTATTAGATTGTAACCCTATGCGGCAGAGTCTTGCTATTTACTGTTTTACTCTGTACAGCACCATGTACATTGATGGTGCTATATAAATAAATAAATAAATAAATAAATAATAATAATAATAATAATAATAATAATAATAATAATTTTGTGGGGTTTTGGAACAGAAAGCAGGAGGCAGGACTAAATGGTCAGTTATCAAACAGAGGCAAATAGGAAGCCAGGTCAATGGAGGATTTGTATTGGGACCAGTACTATTTTACTTGTACCATGTTAGTACAATTTTATTTGTACATACTGTACATGATCTGGAATCAGGGGTGAGCAGACAACAAATTATTCAGGATGATAAAAATCCATACATATTGCAAAGGCTCTAAAAAGATATCTCTGGACTAGACCAATGATAACAATATGACAAATTAGATGCAATTCCAAGATATATGCTGATGTGATTTGAACTGGTGGTCACTAACAAAGTAATAGAACTTGGGCTCAACACAGTATGGAACAGTATGGAAAATGCAAATTCCATGATAGAGATTACTAGGAAAGACATACTGTTTTTACGTTTCTGATGTTTTTTTTAAATCTTGTATACTTTTTAATGTTTACTATTTTAACTGTTATAAACCGCCCCGAGAGCTTCAGCTGTGGTGCGGTATATAAATGTAATAAATAAATAAAATAATAAATAAATAAATAAGATTATGAAAATAGATACTTCTAGTTAGTAAACTCAGCAACAACATAAAGCCATGGCCAACCCACCCATGAAGCAGGGTTAAGCACCAGCACCAGGGGGCAGAGCTGAAGGAGTGGCAAATAGCACCACTACCCCACCACCTCCAAGAAATGCTCTGGAGAGCTCCACCAACTGTTTATTAATTAATTAATTTATTAATTACATTTCTATACCGCCCAATAGCCGGAGCTCTCTGGGCAGTTCACCTGTTCTCCTGTCGTGGCATTTGCCACAGTGAAAGAGTGGCCAGTGAGTCTTTCTGGAGCAGCCACCTGCCCTGTTTCCTTTTTGAGAATCCCATGGTTGGAAAAAGAGGGATGGGTGGGAGGCTCTTGCAAGAGTTCAGGTGGGTCTTGTGAAACCCAAACAAGCTCCTGTGAGAAGCAAAACCCAAAAGGCTGCTTCTTCTGGCTGTGTGGGTCTCCATAGAACCAGTGTGGCAGCAGCAAAGGTAAAGAGGGACAAGAGAAGGGGGGCATGATACAGCAACAGCAGGTGGAGGGCAGGAAGCAAAGCAGCAATGGGTGTTCTCCCACTTCAGGTAGTAAGAGAACTTGCAGCAGGGCTGGATAAAATGAGAGGTCCCTTATATGTTACTTTTGCAGCAAAGGAGTTGTTTTCCCATAGCTGCCAAGCTGTTGCAGTTCCATCTGAAAACTGGGCATTGTGTGGGCATGTCTAGTCATGTAGGTCCTTAGGTAGATGACTATCATGCAATAAGGATCCATCTGGTGTCAGGCCTTCAGATCACACTGCATTTGCATAGCACAAAGCTTACTGCTGGATTATATGACAGGTCTCTAATTTGAGACAGATTCTGGAACAAGTATATGTACGTATTTAATACATATTTGTGTGGCAAGACAATGGCTGACGTCTGCCAAATCTTTAACGTGTTCTTGAGAATGAACACATGTGGACCTAACTTTGTAATGTTAGGTCCACTATCACCACCACACACAACCAACATTTGGTCCTGGAGTTGGAAGCACAATCCATCAATTAGACCAACTGGAATTTAAAAATGACAAAAGTCCCCAGCAAGTGTACAAAAAATGCAGCTATGTAAAACAAAGACTCAATGTCAAATATTTGTTGTAAGGATGAGGATGGGAATGACCAAAATTACAATTCATCTTAATGTTATTATTTTGAACACCATCTTTCTTTATTCTTATTCCATAACCTATAAAAGTTTGTATTCTTTTAATATGTTTTCCACATTTACTGAATATCATCCATACCCTGCTAGTATTACAGTATTTGTAGTAGTAATAGTAATAGTTATAAAAGTACAGAAGCCAAATTAATTTTATAGTTCTTCCTTTATTTTTAAACTTGCCTCATAAATAAGTAGAAAAATCTGAGTACAGGCACTTTACGCTACAGTCATATACCAATTTACCTGGGAGTAAACTCCACTGAATGCAATGGGACTTACTTCTGAGTAGACTCATATAAGATTGCATAATTCGTTTATCTTTTTTGAGTTCAACACCAAGTTATCCATTTCAGCAATTACATTTAAGTGTCACTTTGTTCATCAGTGAGTGTAATGAACATTTTTAATTATTTAACAAGTGCATGTTAATGATTCACAGTTACATGATGCTATGTTGTATAGGCACTTAAGACTTAATATAGTAAATGGCACATACTTTCAGAAATGTGTAACAAGTAGACTGGATTCTAATCTTTACCCTAATTTCTATGGTAGCAAAGCGTTTAATGCCGTGCGCAAACTTGAAAATTGCTCTTTTCTCCTTAAGGTTTGTTGCACATTCATTGAAGGAGATGCTTTTCCTGGAATAGTCACCTCTTTTATTGCTTTGCAAATCATTAACCACATGCTCTTCTACTCCTTTTCAGAAGAAGCTTTTGACTTGATCCCCCCCCCCTTTTAGGTATGGTTTGGTAACAAAGGAGACTATAGATCTAAAAAAATAAAAGCCAACTGAATGCCTTCCGTCCCATATACATATCTCATTAAGGACTTACTGCTTTCAAAGAGTCTTGCTCTCCAAAAGACACAATCCCGAAACCACAAACTCTGGAGGAATTCCAGTTAATTCAATGCCAGACTAAGCAGTTTGAGGACTCATTCCAAGACGGCAGTACTAATCACATTAATTGGTAAGAACGGTTTGTTAGTTCAAACGTTACACATTTTCTACATAGTAATAAACACATCCACATAGGAAAAAGCATGAAAATCATGATGTTGTGCAGACTTCTACTGTTACTTTCTACTGTTAGTTTTACCCTACCCTGTGCCTGCTTACCCTACCTGTACCTGTTTGCATTCTCTTCCCCTCCTTATTGTTTTACTATGATTTTATTAGATTGTAAGCCTATGCGGCAGGGTCCTGCTATTTACTGTTTTACTCTGTACAGCACTACGTACATTGATGGTGCTATATAAATTAATAATAATAATAATAATAATAATAATAATGTGTGGGCTATCACATGTTCTGAGAAGCCACCACCAATCACAGTTCCCTAACATGTGTACACACAGTGGAACGGTTATGTGATGTGATCTGCATATGGGTCTCAGGGTTTTCCCCACACACACACAGGAAAAGCATAACATTTCATCGAAAGCAAGAGGATATGATTCGAAGCAAATATACTGAGCATAGAGCTTACGGTCACTTACTTCCATGGGAAAACTCCCTTGTTGGAACTTTGCCTTCAGGCACCTTTCATCTAAGGGACCAAGGCACCTTTGACCTTCTCACACCACTGAATGAGCATTTGCAGCTGAATCCTAACACTGGGTGAACTGGCAAATAAGTAGATTAAAAAGGGGATACCTACTTCTGTGCAATGTTATAAATCTTGAATTTATGCTGGCCTTACAAGCAAATATGCTAATGCAAATGTTGAGATTACAGAAATATCTGGTGACAACAGCTTATGGCACAATAGCCGTGGGTGAAGGTGAAAGGCCAGAAGTCCACATTATGTTCCAGCATGCTAATTCTCCAGTTTCTATGGAGGGGGGAAGAGAGGAAGGACTTTTCAGCAGAGATTAGGAACGTGTGGCCCTAGAGATGTTGCTGTTTTGAATCTTCCACCATCCTCCACCATTGACTATGCTGGCTAGGGCTGATGAGAGTTGTAGTCCAACAACATCTGGAGGAGCACACATCCCCCACCTGCTTTACAGGGATATTGATTGTAACTGTGTTGATTAGGATATTTTGTCTACCCCACAGAAGATGTACAAATTAAATCTTTTTTTTTTTTTTTTCATTTTTATACCGCCCAATAGCCGAAGCTCTCTGGGCGGTTCACAAAAATTAAAATCATCATAAAACAACCAACAAGTTAAAAATACAAATACAAAATACAATATAAAAAGCACAACCAGGATAAAACCACGCAGCAAAATTGATATAAGGTTAAAATACAGAGTTAAAACAGTATAATTTAAATTTAAGTTAAAATTAAGTGTTAAAATACTGAGTGAATAAAAAGGTCTTCAGCTGGCGACGAAAGGAGTACAGTGTAGGCGCCAGGCGGACCTCTCTGGGGAGCTCATTCCACAACCGGGGTGCCACAGCGGAGAAAGCCCTCCTCCTAGTAGCCACCTGCCTCACTTCCTTTGGCAGGGGCTCACGGAGAAGGGCCCCTGTAGATGATCTTAAGGTCCGGGTAGGTACATATGGGAGGAGGCGTTCCTTCAAATAACCTGGCCCCAAACCGTTTAGGGCTTTAAATGTCAATACCAGCACTTTGAATCGGGCCCGGACCTGGACTGGCAGCCAATGAAGTTGTAAAAGGACTGGCGTAATGTGATCTCGCCAGCCAGTCCCTGTTAGTAAACGGGCTGCCCTGTTTTGTACCAGCTGAAGCTTCCGGACCGTTTTCAAAGGCAGCCCCACGTATAACGCATTGCAGTAATCCAAACGAGAGGTTATCAGAGCATGGATAACTGTAGCTAGGCTATCACTGTCCAGATAAGGGCGCAGTTGGTATATCAGCCTAAGCTGATAAAAGGTGCTCTTTGCCACTGAGTTCACCTGTGCCTCAAGTGACAGTTCTGGATCGAAGAGCACCCCCAAACTACGGACCCGATCCTTTAGAGAGAGTGCAACCCCGTCCAGGACAGGGCAAACATCACCTCGCCGGACAAATGAACCACCCGCTAACAGTACCTCCGTCTTGTCTGGATTGAGTCTCAGTTTGTTAGCCCTCATCCAGTCCATTACCGTGCCCAGGCACTGGTTCAGAACAGCCACTGCCTCACCTGGGTTTGATGAAAAGGAAAGGTAGAGCTGGGTGTCATCCGCATATTGATGACACCTCAGTCCACATCTCCGGATAACCTCCCCCAGCGGCTTCATGTATATGTTAAACAGCATAGGGGATAAAATAGAGCCCTGCGGAACCCCATGGCTTAGGAGCCACGGCACAGAGCAATAATCCCCCAGCACCACCTTCTGGAATCGGCCATCCAAGTAGGAGCGGAACCACTGCAACGCAGTACCTCCAACTCCCAGCTCAGACAACCTATCCAGAAGGATACCATGGTCGATGGTATCGAAGGCCGCTGAGAGGTCCAGGAGAACCAACAGGGTCGCACTCCCCCTGTCTCTCTCCCGACAGAGGTCATCCCACAGGGCGACCAAGGCAGTTTCTGTTCCAAAACCAGGCCTGAAACCCGATTGAAATGGATCTAGATAATCCGTTTCATTCAAGAGTGCCTGGAGTTGTCCTGCAACCACCCGCTCAAGCACCTTGCCCAGGAAAGGGATATTAGCCACCGGCCTGTAGTTGTTAACCTCCTCCAGGTCCAGATTAGGCTTCTTCAGGAGTGGTCTAATTACCGCCTCTTTTAAAGAGGCCGGCACCACTCCCTCTCTCAAGGAGGCATTTACAACCTCCTGGACCCAGCCGGCGATCCCCTCCTTATTTGATGTAATGAGCCACGAGGGGCAAGGGTCAAGCACACAGGTGGTCGACCGGACTTGGCCAAGCACCTTGTCCACATCCTCGGGCCTCAATAACTGAAACTCATCCAATAAAACTGAGCCGGACGGCGCTCTGAACGCCTCTACTAGTGGTGCTGCATTAAGTGTGGTGTCCAATTCATGACGAATCTGAGCGACTTTATCTTCAAAGTGCCGTGCAAACTCGTCACAGCGTGCTACCGAGGGTTCAACTATCTCACGCCCTGGCCCAGAGTGTAACAGGCCACGAACCACTCGGAAAAGCTCCGCCGGACGACACCGAGAAGACGCAATGCTGGTGGAAAAGAACTGCCTCTTTGCCACCCTCACCGCCACAGAGTAGGCTCGATAGTGAGCTCTAGCCCGTGTTCGATCAGACCCAGCACGAGTTTTCCTCCACCTGCGTTCTAGCCGTCTCCCCTCTTGCTTCATCACCCTCAGCTCAGATGTATACCAAGGAGCTGACCGGGCTCTGCTCAGAGGGAGAGGACGCTTGGGCGCGATCGTGTCAACCGCCCGAGTCATCTCTGCATTCCACAGAGCGACCTGGGCTTCGACAGGAGCACCGGCCATATCAGCAGGAAAATCCCCCAGAGCCCTCTGGAATCCATTGGAGTCCATTAGCCTCCGGGGGCGGACCATTTTAATAGGCCCCCCACCCTTGCAGAGGGGAAAGGCCGCCGAGAGTCTAAACCTCAGTAGGAAGTGATCCGACCATGACAAGGGGATAGATGTTAGTTCCCCCACTTCCAGATCACCATCCTCCTGTCCAGTCGAGAAAACCAGATCAAGTGTGTGTCCCTTTGCATGTGTTGGGCCGATGACATGTTGAGACAGCCCCATGGTTGTCATGGCAGCCATGAAGTCCTGAGCCGCTCCGGATACAGCAGCCTCGGCATGGAAGTTGAGATCCCCCAGAACCACCATCCTGGGGGTCCTCAACACCAGGTCCGAGACAACCTCCGTCAGCTCAGGCAGGGAGACTGTTGGGCAGCGGGGTGGACGGTACACCAGCAGAATCCCTAATCTGTCTCGAGTACCCAACACACAGTACATTCCTTATTCTATCAACCCTCTAGACTTCTATCAAGTTGACAGGACAGGTTCATATTTGAAGTCAAACATTTCTGCTGTACTGTGTCTATTTCCACCTACTGCAGTATCAGCAGCTTCAGTGTTAGATGGGAGAAAGGACAAGGGAAGAAAGGATAAAACAAAACCAAAAAAAATCTCCCAGAATGCCATCTTCCCAGAGTGTCATGCAGGGGCTGCCAATTAATTTGGGGGAGGGGAAAATACCACAGGATAGAACCAGCATAAATTTGTAGTGTAAACATACTATGGTCCCTTTCTCTTTTTCGTCTCTGCAACACCCCCGTCTCCTGCCCATTAGTTAGGTGGTAAATTTTGAAGTGCAGGTACTCATCGGGCCTGTTCAGAAGACACCTTAAACCATGGCTTTAACCATGAAGTTAAGCCAGAAAGCTGTGTTGATACATATCAACAAACCAGTTCTGGGAATTTTCATCTGCTTGGAGGAGGATATATATGAAACTAATGGGTCTTAATTGCCTATTCAAGCCAAGCCACCTCAAAATACTTTGCCTTACAGCGGGGCACAATGTATTGTTGCTAGGAAAATTCATTCCCTCTCCCGCAGCAGCTACGAGAATTCCAGCAGAAGGAACAGGAAACTCTGGGGGTGGCAGATAATGGCACCACCCCTGTCCCGCTAATAAAAAAAAGTAGAGGCGCTGTATCTCTGCAAGCTCCAGCTACACTGCTGATCCTCTGTTTCTGCTTCACTTTAAAAGCAGAAAAAATAAATGTGGTGCAATTCAATGTGAACGCAATGTTCACTTCTATTCCTGAACCAAGAATGCACAAAGATCCTATGCAGATATGCCCGCTACTAGAAGAACTGCAAAAGGTACAGAAAAGATACGCTGGGCACAATCCTATGCATGTTTAGGCAGAAAAATGTCCTACAACTCCCAGTATCCAGCTGGAAAACGCTGGGAGCTGTAGGGCTTTTGCCGAAACATGCATAGGATTGCACTCTAAAATGATCAGGAGACTGGAGCAGCTTGCTTATGAAGAAAGGCTTACCAGGTTAAGCTTTTGTACTTTGGGGGGTGGGAGCTAAAGTAAGGAAAACATGACAGATACAATGACTATGCAATTATGATCACAGTGGAAAGCACAAATTGTTTCTCTGAAAACACATATATGCATGTGTGTGTGTATATTGCAATCTATATTGTAAACCAGCTTGAGGACCATTTGATCTAAACCCATGTAATGACCATGGGTCTGTTTTTCTGGCTCATCATTTTTAAAGTTGTTATAGTGGTTTTAAATGTATGTGTATTTTGCTTGTTTTTGTGGTTTTTAATCTTTGTATATTGTTTTTAAGTGTTTTTATCTTATGTGAACCACCCAGAGAGCTTCAGCTATGGGGTGGTATAAAATGCAATAAATAAATAAAAATAAATAAAATAAATAGATAAATAACACCAGAACTTGGAGACATCCATCGAAATATCAGCAGCAACGGACTCAAGATGAGCACTTTTTCAAGCAGCGCACATTAACTTTTGAAATTGTTTGCCACAAGATACGGTGTTAGCTGCAGGAAGATAGGAAACATCAGTAATTGCACAAAAGGGGGGAAAAGAAAGTGTGTGGAGGAAATCACAAACTTATGCAATGCTCAGTGTATGAAAAGCACTGCAAATGAATACAAAAGACTCAATGATTCTGCAGTTAACTTGGGCAAAAGGTTTAGCAGAATGAGCAGGCAGTGCACACTTTATGCAAGCATTAGGTAGACTACAGCAGTAGGAAATAAGAATTCCTCTCTGGAACAACACAAGAAGGAAATGTCCCACTAGACAGGACTATTTTACAGAAAAAGCAACAGAGTCACCGTAGCTGATTGGTGGCTATATATTACGTTCCTCTCTCTTATGTTTGATGTTATAAAACCTTTTCTTGCTGAATTTTCCTGAATTTGGCTTCTGATTATTATTAAGAATACAAGAATTATCGCCCACTACTACGTATATTTAATGTTTATTGAACTCAATGTTAAGTCACACTGAGTCCAATAAACTAATCTGAAGTAAATGTGTATAGGATTCTAGCATTAGACACATTCCTAGAAGATTCATCCAAGCATGGCTATTAGCCAGGACAAGTAAAGATAGAAGTACATGTACAGAAGCAGCAGATCAGCCTTCCCCAAAATGATGCCTCCCAGATAACCATCGCCAGGTGACAGGGACAAAGAATAGGTGATGCTATGGCTAACTTCAGCATGCAGCATGCAGCCTGGCTAGGACATATGTGGCCTGGCCCTACCAGTTTGGGAGACAAAGAGATGACCTTAAGGACACAAGAAGCTGTCTTATAGTGAGGTCCACCTGGTCCAGTATTGTCGACACTGACTGGTAGCAGCACTTTCCAGGGTTTTGTGCAAGAGTTTTTCCTGCCCTACCTACTGGGGATCAAACCCAGGGTCTTCTGCATGCAAAGCAAGTGCTCTACCACTGAGCTGGGGTCTCTCCCTATCAAAAACTGGGGTCTGGCCTTGTGCTAACACTATTTCACTTGGGATCTGATGTGGTTTTGCTCCCCTACTTTGTGCGTGCTGGGCTCCTTGCCGTGACCAGACACCAGCCCTTCACAGCTTGCTTGCTTGCTTGCTTGCTTGCTTGCTTATTTATTTATTTATTTATTTATTTATTTATTTGAAAATGGATACCCTCCCCTCACAAGCCGAGGGGAGGGTATCCATTTTGAGCTCAGAGAGCAAAACTAGCTGATTCCCTCCCCTTCAGGTTTGCAGCTCCACCGCGTCTCCCCCCGCAAGGGGCAGCTTGGAAAGCTCCGAGGTGTCTTTTGGCGCATGCTCGAAAGCCCTCTTCGCACGCTCTGTTACCCCCTCCCCTCCGCCCCCACCCAGCCACCCTTAACCGCAACCCCCGCTCGCCCGCCCGCCCGCCTGCCTTGGGAGGAGGAGCCTCCTGCTGGCTGCTGCTGCCTGGTCGCGGGGCTTGCTCCAAGATGTGAGCGCGCCTATAAAGCAGAGCGGCGTGGGTCGGCGCGAGAACTTTGTTTGGGTTTGTCGCGCGCGGCAGCTGCGAGCAGAGCCGAAGTAGCCCCCGAGCGATGGAATCGAATATAGATGTAAGTGCCTGGCCGGGCTGCAGATGAATGAATGGATCGGTAATGTGGGTGGGTGGGTCGGTTTCTAAGGGTGGCCGTTGCCTGACTGAACGTGATCGCGTGGATCCCACATCCAGCCATGTGGCTTTTGTTTGCGTAGCTAATCAAAAGTGCGTGGGCCGTGGGCCGCGCCGGCTTTCCCGAGAGGAACTGGAGGCGTCCAGTCCATCGCAAGCGACTGTGTTTTTCTCAAGCGCCGGCTGAGCGACTGCAACTTCCAGGGACGCCTATAATAAAGCGGGTCGCGCTGCGCCTCGGGGTCGTAGCCGGCTGGTGGCCAGCGGGAGCCGCCGCCGCTCCCTCCTCGCGCGCGCGCGTTTACAGGCGGGTTAAACTTGCCGAAAAACTGGCAAACTTCGTTCTCGCGCAGGTTTGGAAAGGCTTGCAAATGCAAGGCGACCCGAGCGTGGCTTCTGGGGCGGCTTTTTTTGGGTGGCAATGAAATCGGCGCGACTTGTGTGGAGTCGGGCGGGATTTATGAGTGGCGATTTGAGAGCGTTTGCAGAAGGTGAATAGAAAGTACGACTCGTATTTGGGACGCTGTTTCTTTCACACCCTTTTATTTTTATTTTTTTACGCCCCGCGAAGCTGTTGAAGGGTGGGGAATAAATCAAATAAATAAACACCGGGTTGAGGGTGTGTGTTTTAACTATCCTTCTACGACTGGTGTGTTTACACACCTGTTGCTGCATCTATTCGGTTTGTGAGGCGTGTCCAGGGAGAAGCTATGCACAGCGCTCTTTACTGCCGAGAAGTCTCAGTGGAATGCTAATGTAATGGGGGGATTTTGCAGACTTTACAGCGCGCGATGGAAACCACTGAAACTTTTTCTTATTTTCTCGGACAAGCCGTATTCAAAAAGTGGATCAATTCGTTTGGACAATCATTCATGAACCTGCCTTCCCTTGTCTCCTGCTTCTTCCAGTGTTTCTTACATTAATAGAAAACCGAAAGTATAGTGCAGTAGTTTCAGTGGGTGGTATTATTATTATTATTATTATTATTATTATTATTATTATTATTATTATTTCTAGGTTTACCTGATCCTAGAATGGAAGTTCTAGAGCCAGTTTTATACCTACACCACCACCCCACTCCATGGGATCTACAGCAAGACCTTAAGCGATTATGCCCCCCCACCCCCCAAATAGTTAACTAGCAGAGTAACCACATGGATACTCTTTCCTTTTTCCAAATTGGAGTGGGTGCCTGGGAAAACGAGTGAAGTCCAGCAAAGGCTTTCCAAGCTCCCAACAAAAGCTCTTGAATACACTTCTTATTTTTGCCTGCAAGCTTGTGCATATGCCTTCCCATTGAGAAGCACTCCTTGCAAATGGATCGCCCCTCTTGCATCCTGCTTGTGAGTTTCCCCATTTGATCCAGAGAGGCTACTCTTGCATTTTTAAAGTTCCGTGGCCCAAATTGAATAGGATCTGTTTTGAATTGGGGTTTACAAGCCCATTTCTAAAAGTGCCACCAGTTCACAATGAGAGTAAAGTTTGTGTGAGGAAGGTCTCAACGCCCCAGGGAACTGGGCTGTACCTAAGGTGGCATCACTCCTTCCCTTGCTTGTCTCTTGACTGAGTGCATTCAAACGGCTGGCGGTTTCCTGAGGTGTCACTTCTCTCTTCTTTTTTTTCCTATCGGCCGGCATAATTGAAATATCTCCTTCCCCTCTTCTTACACACCGTTCCAAGCAACAGCTGCCTGGGAAGAGAAAGTTTTTGCTCTCTTTTAGAATCTGTAGACTTAGGACTTCTTCATCACCCGCAAAACTTTATTGTCTCTTATCCCTTTCTGTTGTTGTCTGGTGACTGTCCGGCCTGATGAAGCATTTTGATGAACTCTAAAGTTTGCTCACTACATTGTAACTTTTTGATTAGCCCTAATAAAGGTATTACATACCGCTGTTGTTACTTTTGGATTTTTTTTCCTAATGAGCCAACATCCTGCCTTGTAAATAAGCCCACAAGAGTTACTCCCCCCCCCCAATTATATTAGCCTGCTAGGAAAAGGGGAGCAGAGGAGAGACAGAGAGCTGCATTTCTATGCTGGGTGTGGAGGAGGGGGCTCCCCTGTTGTAGAAGCTCACTTGCCCTCTATGCTGAGTGTAATGGGGGGGGGGGGCAGAGTGTTCCAACCCTTCTCTGCCAATCAGCTCACTTACCTGCGTAGAATCCTGGCCACCTATGGTTAGCAGGCTTAAGTATAGGACTGTGCTCTCTGCAACTTTTATTTGCTCCTTGTAACTGCATAAGAGGTTTGGGGGCTTTCCACTTTCATAGGCTCCTGCTGGTCATATTAGATGAAACTAGTGTTGTGCCAAAACCACACCTGCCTTTCGCAAACTGTTTCCCTGCGAAAGAAGCAGTCGTTTTTCTGCCTCCTTCACAGGGATTTTGAGAGTTTCAGGGCTTTAGGGCTGAGCTTACTGTAAGGTGGAGGTGGGGGGGGGGCGTTGTGCACATTATTTTACAAGGTCCGTGCCATTCTGTCCTTGCAGCTGCTTGTGCTTTCTGAAAAGCCCCCTAGAGGACTTAGCAGGGACTTCCTCCCTTGGAGTTTTCCAGGTCTGCTGCCTGAAAAGTGAGTGAGGAGTTGTAGTTGTTTGTTGTTCTAAAGGGATTTAACAAAAAAAAAAAAAACAGATCCAAAAATGCCTCACTAGGTTTTCAGGCACTCAGCTGGTGGCAGCACTGGAAAACCCCAAGGGAGGAAGGCCTAGTTACGTCCTCTAAGAGACTTCTTAGAAAGGTCAAGCAGTCAGAGAGACTGCAAGGACCAAAAGGGATAAAATCGGTAAAATAAACGGACACACAGACCCCATCAGCCACTTCCTTACAGTATGGTAATCACTGAAGCCTTGCACTCTGAGAAATTTCTCTGGAATTATCACCCCTTCCCACAATTTACAGGTGGAGTTTCTTCCCCACCCCCCCAACAAATGGTCAGAAATAAATAGATCGAAAAATTCAGCACAGTGCTATATGAAACTATAGTAATGCACTCTGAATGACTGTTAAAAGTTTGTTTAAGGACCTGTAGCACCATTTTATGGGCATTTATTTTAGTTCTTAGTCCAAAGAGGATATATTCAAGACACTCCACACGATTGTAATCATACCACAAACAAGGGTTGTTTACGACTTTTATAAATTCCTGATAATATCGATTTAATTTCTAGTCATCAAGATCAAGGAGATAAGCTCTGCTCTTTTTGTCCTATGCAGCTTCAGATCACTTCAAACGTGATTTTTCTTCACAGCACTTTCATATAGGAAAAGCTTTGCAGACAGCCTGTGTATCTGCATACTGGAAAGCAGTGATTGCTCTGTGTGTACTACATACTGTGTGTGTACTAAACTAAATAGATGTATGTGCAGTTTTGGCCCATTGCACTGCCTGAACATAATTTCCGATGTTGTTCCTTATGATCCATGAAGGATATTCCTCATTTTTAAAATGTCTTTTAGAAAGTAGAAGTGACGTGGCTGAAACTAGTTTGCTCAGAAGCTTCCCCCCCAAATTGTCCCTATTGCCTCCATATCTGTGCTCCAGCTTTTCTTCTTAATTTTAATGCTTGACCACTGATCCTTAAGCATTAGGAACTAGAACTTTTACTATAGCGACAATATTCTGAGATCATCAAAAAAAAGATTTACACCATTGTGTTATTGCTTGCGGTTGCAGAATTGGAAGTTTTTAGTGCAAAAGTATAGTCTGCTTGGATATGATTCAAAGGCATGGCAAGGCATCAACTTTAAGAGGTCCCTGCCATTTCTGTTGTGACTCATACAAAAAATGTACTCATGGCACTATTTCCAGCACTCTCATTTCCCTAAAAGAAGTGGGGGAGACTGAATTACTGGTTGATTTGAACCCAGTTCTCCCAAATCCAGTGTGCTATCTACTGTTCAGCATATGCTCTTACTTGCCAATGAATACACTCTAGGTTTGGGCTCTCTTTCACTGCCATCTTCTAACTACTTCTCTTTTATCATTCAATTACAGCTGTCTTCTGGATTCTTTATTATCCCGTCAGATAACAGTACCGATGAGCCAGGCTCTGGTGACGATGGCATTTACCAAGAGGTGTGTTTGCAAGAGGAGAATGCTGATTTCAACCGGATCTTCTTGCCTACCATCTTCTCCATCATTTTCTTGACAGGAATCATTGGCAATGGCTTGGTTATTGTGGTCATGGGCTACCAGAAGAAGCTGAGGAGCATGACTGACAAATACAGGCTACACCTCTCGGTGGCTGACCTTCTGTTTGTCATCACTTTGCCCTTCTGGTCTGTGGATGCCGTAATCAGCTGGTACTTTGGAAGTGCCCTGTGCAAAATCGTCCACATCATGTATACCGTCAACCTGTATGGCAGTGTTCTGATCTTGGCCTTCATAAGCGTAGATCGGTACTTGGCAATTGTCCATGCTACCAACAGCCAGAGACCCAGGAAGCTGTTGGCCGAAAGGATTGTCTACGTAGGCGTTTGGCTACCAGCTGTGCTCTTGACTGTGCCCGATGTGGTCTTTGCTAGTACTAACGAGGTTGGCGGAAAATACGTGTGTCAGCGATTTTATCCTGACTACAACTGGGTGATTTCCTTCCGATTTCAGCATATTTTAGTAGGCCTGGTCTTGCCTGGACTTATCATACTGACTTGCTACTGCATCATCATTTCTAAGCTGTCACACTCAAAAGGCCATCAGAAACGCAAGGCCCTGAAGACCACCGTCATCCTTATTGTTGCCTTCTTTGCCTGCTGGTTACCATACTATATTGGCATCAGCATAGACACCTTTATCCTCCTTGGATTCATCAAGAATGGCTGTAACTTTGAGGCTGTGGTGCACAAATGGATCTCCATTACCGAAGCCTTGGCATTTTTCCATTGTTGCCTGAATCCCATACTTTATGCTTTTCTGGGAGCCAAATTCAAGATGTCGGCCCAAAACGCTTTGACCTCCGTTAGCAGGGGATCAAGCCTTAAGATCCTTTCCAAAGGCAAACGAGGGGGTCATTCTTCTGTTTCGACAGAGTCTGAGTCTTCCAGTTTCCATTCCAGCTAACAAAGTGTTTTGTTTTCTCTCAATATGTGTAAAGAATGGGACTGTTTATCTGTATCTATTTCTTTCCACAAGATTTTGGAGGTGGGGAATCCTCCAAGATAATGTACAAGTTTATTCCCAGTTGGGATATTGTATTTGCTTTTAGTTTTCTGTGGAGTTTAATGGACTTATTTATAAAATAAAAACAACTTTTCATGTTAGTGAGAGTGTCTAGGCAGGACCTGAGAATATGTAGCTAGGTGAGAAAGTTTTACTGCTTGTCTATCTAATTGTACAGATGTTGGGTCTAAACACTTTTAGAGCTGAGCTGATGTGCCTGAATTATTTGTATATAGAAGGATTTTCAATATACCTGTTGAAAAGAGGCATCATCAGCTGTATGGATATTTAGGACTCTGTCACAGATTGCATAAGCTGTTTTGATTTACACTAGTTTAATTGTATTATGGACAGTGGTGAAATCCATATCTTACTAAAGGCAATGTCAAGATGCATAACATTGAATGCACCCAGATTGCACCCAATGGCATTTACAGCCAAAGTATCTTCTGTCAAGTGCTTTTTTGGTAAGAAATTGTATTGCCAATCCAAATCCCTGCCTTTGTAAAGTTGTAAATAAAAGTATGTGACAAAGAAAACTACTTGGAATTGTGTTTTCATTTTGAATTTCATGTGATTTCCTGTTGCCTTACTTTAGCTTCAAGTCGCTAATGAATTTTCTCTGTCCTTGAAGATTTTGTACAGAAGAACGAGTGGGATATTGCATATTCCAAACAAAATATCATTCCTGAGATTATTCATGTATACGGATGGATGCCTTTGCCACATTATCTATTGGTGTATAATAAACAGCGTTCCTGTGAGTTTTGTGTGCCAGAACAAGACTACAACAAAGCTGGTGCTGTTCATGTGCATTATACTTCATTTTCTATCTATTTCTAGATGCAAAACTATCTGCAGGAGTGATTGATTGGCTGGAGAAATGTAATGTATGAACCATCCCAGCGAAATCACCATCTATAAATATATGTCCATGGCCTAATTGTAGGCTGCAAAATCAAGAACTAAAACAGCAAAGTTCAGATTATCAGAATATTTTGCATGTCTGACCAAGCCATTCTGATAATATAGGTTGCTCAGTATTATGAAATGTACCTTGCCTGTGAAATCGACATAAACCTTGTTCTTCTCAAGGTCAGTTTCTGTTTTTGTGCCCTAAGTAAAGAGGCAAGTTGTTGACATCAAGCTCAAACTGCTGAGTGTGTTTTTTCCCTAGGATAGTGGTGACTAGCTTTATTATTTACACTGCCTTGTAAAAGTAGTAAAAATAATAATAATCCCACTTCACCCTTTGCCTGCTTGCCCTTTCCCCTTCTATTACTCCTCTGACTTTTTGTACACTCTGCAGCCTCCCAGACACCTTTACCTAACCAAGTTTCCTTATTTCTAGTAGCATGAACACTAGATCAGAACAGTATTCCTCTGAGCCAGGAAGGGTACTATGGGACTATTTGAAATGTATGGAATTCCTCCACCACCCTTGTAGGGGCATTAGACAAGTCAAGACGGTGCTCCCATCACCTGTAGACACGAAACGAGTAACTAACGAATTATATTTCACGTGTTAAGGTGAGGACTTATATTTTTACCATAGCCAGCATTTATAGTAACTTCTTCTGTCAGTCTCAGTTAAATCCATTTTATCAGCCATCTGAAACTAAATGGAGTAGAGAGTTTTCTGTATTTGTAATAAGCCTATGTTCAAAAAAAATAAATCAAATCCCTTCAAGCCCCTTGGCCTACACAGTGATCGTCTGCTTGGGATGAGATTTTAATGGCTTTGGGTGAGTGCGAATTCTCCAACTGAGCATTTTTGCAGGCGCTGTAGTCTTAATAGTCAGGCGCAACAAATGTGATTGGCAACTGGGGCTCTTTTGAAAGGGAAGTTTCCCATTATATGAATATACAAGCTGTGGAGGCTGGCACATCTTTCTCCCTCTCACATTTCCAGAGTCCTGTGTCGTCCAATGAAATAAGACTTTTTGTGGGTTAAGGCGAAAGGCAGTGCTTCACCCAGTATATAATTAACTTAAGGGTTTCACTACCACAAGGTGTCTGAGTCATTACTTTTGATGGCTTTATGAAAGGATTGAGCAATTTCTGCGAGGGTGAATGCTAGCCCTGCTAGCTCAATGAAATTTCCACGTGCAGAGATGGTATACCTCTGTTCAGATGGGGACAAAAAGCAGGTGAGGGGTTGGATGGTGGTAGTTGTCTTCATGCCCTACTTGTGACGTGCTGAGTTCAGTATGCTTTTGATCCAACCCAGCAGTGTTCTCTTGTGTTCCCAAACTAAAGTGAAGTCAAACACCCCTTGCACGGATTAGGAAATTGGAGATAATGAGCTTTATCACACCAGTGTTATACTGTGCAATCACTGTGAATTGCGTGCAAAGGACTCAGAAGTTTTCCATTTTATAATCTGCTTTTATTGTGAAGTACTCTGAAGTTTTCCAGTTTATAACCTGCTTTGACTGAAGTACTCCCATGCATCCTGCTTTAATTTTGCTATAAAGCCAAAAGACCCAAACTATTTTGCTACTAGTTTTGGAGCGAATCATTTGTTGTTTTCCGAGCGGCCACTGGGGGCTCAGGAGCAGGATTTGATGCTCTTAAGCTTCAAATTAAACAAATGCTTACATCTGCATAAGTTTTAAAGATAAAGACATCAAAATTGGCACAGTAATAGATATTAAGGAGAGCTTTAAGCATACCAAATTTGAATTGGATTGGGTCATCTGTTGATTTTTAATGATTTTTTTACATTTCCCCCCTTAAACCCTTTTCCTGGTATGCAAAGGATTTTAGGAGTGCTGCCACCCAGGGTGTGATTAGCTAGCAACAATAACGACAGCTTAGCGCTGTAGGGGATCATTCAAGGGAAACAGGTAAGTGGGATGAAGCTAAAAGTCTGCAAGTACAATTAAATGTTTATTAAAACTTCACCTGCAATCTCCTAATTCACTCCACAAAATGTGATTAACAGTGCAATCCTGTATCTACTCAGAAGAAAGTCCCATTGGGTCCATATCGAGATAGGAAGTTCCCCAGGTAGCCAAGCCCTAATCACTATAAAGCTTTATAGGTGAAGACCAACACCTTGAATTGAGCCTGGAAAACAATGGGCAAACTGCAGATCTTTCAATATTGGTGTGATGTGCACTGGTTAGCAGCCCAGCCACCATATTTTGCACCAATGAAAGCTTCTGGAAGCTCTTCAAGGGTAGCTCCATGTAGAGTGCACATGGTTACACTCTAGTTCAGGAAATGATCTTGGGTGTATCTTACTGTATGCAGGAACATCTAATTCAAAGAGAATGACATGCAAGGTTGCATAAGGACCGTCATACATGGCAAGGACATCTTCAAATGCTGTGCACACCTCTGACATTAAGGGCATTCTTAGGATATTGTCCCTGTTCACATAGAAAACCAGCCACGCGGAAAGTAGCAGAAAATTTGAAGTTGCATTACTTCTAGCTGGGTTACCCCCTCAACAAAGTCACCTACTGTGACTTCACAGAATATTCTGGGGCAAGTGTCATTTTGAATAGAGAAGAAAGCATAGTGAGGGACTGAAGTTACATACAGCTGGTATCACAAGGAGATGCACTTCAGTTGTGTCACCTTAAGCAACTACCTTGCCTGCCCTGGTTACGTAGCCTGGGGAGTAGAGATCAGGGTGAAAGGGCAACTCTGAATCAGAAGCTGCTTAACTCCTGCAAAAAAATCTTCTAGACAAACAATCCATTCATTACAAAGTTGCATCAAAAGAAGACACACGAGTGAGCCTTGTGGCACCTTAAAGAATGACACATTTATTCTGGCATAAGTTTTCATGGACGCTACCCATGAACGTTTATGCCAGAATAAATGTGTTAAGTCTTCAAGAAGACTCTTTGTTGTTTCGGCTGTCACACTTTTTCCAAAGGCTACCCCTCTGGAAAAAGCGAGTAGTGCTTTCTCTTTTTGTGCTTCTAAGAGCTTCTCCACATGGGTAATTTATTGCATGCTCATGATTGGTCACTTATGGCAGTTTGTGGGTCCATTTCATGATATCCAAATGCCTCTCCCGCCATTTCAAGCGTGAATCCATCATTTTATAACCCCCCAAAAATGCTGTAATAAATCAAAATCACGCAATAAAACAGCAGCATCTGTTGGCGATATAATTGAAATGTATGTGAAGGAACTGGCAAAAACAAGGGGAGAGCATGTGTATTGTGCCGATCTTTAAACCTGTGAAGACTCCGGAATACAAAGCCCTGGTAAGGCTGTGGGATTTTTGCTAAATGTGGAGAAGCCCTTAGAATAACAAGCAGGGGGCAAATTCTCACAGATCTCCTGTGACAAGGTGTGTATGTTGTTCTCCTAGCTGGAGTTTCAGCATTTCTCTACTTGACAAATGTCTGAGTTTCCCTGAGTCAACAATCTCAGAAGCAATATCTAACCATTAGTTGAGGAGATAAGTGCAAGCTGAGATGTTTGTACTTATCGTTGGATTAGGTACAGCTGCAGTGTGGCAGTATTTTCATAAGAACTGCCCTCATAGTGATGTTTGGACATCTGAAGCATGAATTCTGCCTCTGATGAACTACAGGGTAACACTTGGGTCAGTCACTGACCCTGTTCAGATGACACACTATGCCATGGTGGTTAAGCATTTTGAGTTAAACATTATGGCTTAGCATCTCATGTGAACCATGACTTAGCATGACATGTGACCCATTCTTATCCAAGGGGGCTACATAACCATGGTTTCAACATGCCCACTAACAATTTGTTGCAAAAGGGTTAGCGGCCTAACCATGGCTTAGCATGTTGTCTGAACAGGCCCATAGTCTCAGCCCTAACCTCTCTCCCAGGACTGTTGTAAAACCAAAAAGGGTTTTCTGGGCTTCTTAAAGAAGGACAGGATACATACATAATAAATGAAATAATTAATGTGTGTCAGAAGGAGCCAGGCAAACCACATTTAAAAATAGAAGTAAAAACAAATACGTCTTAGGAAAGTGCTGTCACTTTACCTAAGAGGCGTATTTCGCCCCCAAGAAAATCAGCAGTGGTACACTGTTTGCTCCATGAAAAGGCTTGGCTCCTTCTTTATAGAGTGGTGCTCATATCTTAGAATCAATTCAGATTAGGAATGGCAATGCTGAGAAAAATCTAACCCTGTCTGCGTCAGCACTGAAATAGTGTATTGTTACTGAACTCATGTTTAAACCATTTTACTGAAACAAGCTTCCTTAGAAGGTCAGCACTGTGGCTCCATCTGCATAGCATCCAATACAAGTAGCTCAAATTAAATCATGGGCACATTTCTAATAAACTTGATGGTAATGTATTCCCAAAGGTCAGCAAACAACATACTCGTAGCTCCGTTAGATTAGAATAACAAAAGCAAGAGCCTGTCACTTGTGGGTAGTTTGTGAATTTTGCTAATGTGATCTGCAGGGATAGCTCTATTGGAGTCTGTCTTAGGGCCTTGCTAGACAAGGTCTTAGCGCGCTGTGAGGCCCGGTTTCCCTGCTGTGCGTCCAGATGACACACAGGGGAATCCGGGGTCAGGCTGTGCTGAGACCTCATTTGAACCGCCATAAGCGAAATCACTTATAGGGCGTTTTTTCCGCAGTCCCGGCCTGAGGCCGGGACTGCGGAAGGTCTAGCAGGGTCCATGGCTTTTTGCGGCTACTCGCTCGCATCACACAGTGAGCTTCATGGCTGAATGTGCATTCAAACCCAAGTCCTAGTCTGACACTCTAACTACTACCCCACACTGCCAGTGTGCAGGGTATGTTTTTTACTGGAGTAGAGAAACAGATGGGCAAATGCCCCAGAGCGAAACAAACCAGCTTCATACATTACAAAATACACAATTTGTCCTGCATAAAATATAACCACCATTGTGCTGCAGAAATAAAATTTGAGAGCCGTGGCCTTATTTCATGAGATGGCCATGACATAATTAACTCTGGATTTGAAAAGTTATTGATTTAGGTGGTGGTGTTGTTTTAAGACAAATGCCTGTGATGGCAGTACTGATGTTTGTCAATGAAATGAATGTTGGTCACATCCATTGGAAAGGATCATATTGTTTGGGAAAGGAAGTACCATGAGGATGAAAGGAAGGATTTCCTCAAACCAGATGTATGGCTGCAGCACCACAACAATGGTTCATTCTCTCACAGTACCAACAAGCTTAGGAAACGTTTGAGCGTGAGCTGCTTAAAGGATGCCACTCCCTCCTGTTCAATGTCCTATGCAGTCAATGGGTCATTCATTGGCACAAAAACAGAAGTGCAGCTGGCGGGCGCTTGTTGTGACAGAAAAGTTAACTTAACAGCACCTTCACCATTATGTGACTTAGTGGGGATGCTTCTTCCTGTATAATTGTCTAGATTCATGGCAGGTCTGCCTGTGTAGGAACCTGCATGCACTTCGTGTGCCTATTTTGATGCCTGGGAACCAGAGACGGCATCTGGTGCTGATGTATAGACATCAACACTATGATAAATCAGTGAATGAGTCAGGCTGTGTGCAATGTTGACTTGTCGTCCTAACATTTTCTTAATTCTCTTCCCAAGCACAGGTGTTCTTGCATGACTGTGGGATATTTTTAACTTTATATAATATATATATATATATATATATATATATATATATATATATATATATATATATATATATACACAAAAAGATTGCTGGGATATATCTGGGGTTGAATCCAGCTTCTTTGTTATGCCCAGGGAACAGCCCCCTGCCCCAAGCACCTTCCAAATCTGCTTTGGCAGGTTGGGGTTGTCTCTACACAAGGCATTGCTCACTCATGGAAGTTCACGGGTCTTTTTCACGACGACATCACCTCTGATGCCTCTTGGAGGAATCCACCATTTTTTAAGTCACCCAAAATGCGGTAACAAATCTAAATCACGCAGTATAGCAGTGCCATCTGCTGGTGGTATAAAGGAAACATATGGAAATGAAGGGGACAAGGAAAGCACATGTATTGTGCCGATTGTAAATCCACGAAGGCTCTGGAAGTCAAAGCCCTCGTAAGGCTGCGGGATTTTTCCTTAATGTAAAGAACCTCTGGAAGACTCTCTGGAGCACCCTGTGGGTTTCCAGGGGGAAGAGAGGATGCAGAAGTCCTGTTCCACCAGCAGTATCCATTCCACAGGCGCAACAAGGAAGCTGGGCCCAACCCCTGATGTTGATGAGAAATGAAAACTGTTAAACTAAACCCCAGATTTGATGGCTCCTATCTTGTATCTCACTTCACTTAAGGGTATAATTGACTAGACCATGTACTAGTTGCAATCCAATCTGATCAATCTGACTACAAACTGGATTGATTGCAATCCAATCTGTGCTCAGTGGGCACAGAAGGCTGACTGAGAGCTTTTCTATATAAAGGCTGTTAACCAGTTATTAATCCACTGTCGCAGAACTGAGATGTGGGAAGACTGTTTCTTTTCCTGCTTTTCTACTACATAACCTCTAGGCAGCACTGTGTATAGTGGAATGCAGCAACAACACAAGAGGAAATCATGCTTTCTTTTGCTTTTCGCAGTTAAATGCTGCATTTCTGCTGCTCTCAAAATACTCGCTGAAAGTACTAGTTAGACACAGAAGCAATACTGGAAGGTCACGTCGTCTAAAGATCCCATAAACACCTTGTGAGTTACAAGCACATGGTAAACACTTTGTGAGTAACGGTCACGTGATAAACATCTTGTATAGAAAAGAATTGACTCTTGGGAGAAGTAATGGAAAATTGTGGAGCATGATGGGAAGAATGGAATAAAATATCCTGAAGAGGAGCACTCCATACTACATTTTGGAGAAAAGAACCCAAGTGGGCTGGGTGGGGGGGGGGGGAGTACCATAAAAGCAGTTCAGTGAGGACTGAGCATGCTCAGTGGCCACTTAGTAGCTGATGGGGAGAAAAACCAGAAAACCAGGTGGGAGAGGAAATAGAGTATCCTAGAGGAGGCCATGGTTGGCTGACAGTAAATGAGAGTGCTCCACACTGCAACAGTTTTTTTGCAGTGTGTGTGTGTGTGTGTGTGTGTGTGTGTGTGTGTGTGTATAGATACAGCTCTGGTATGGATTTTGGATTGTAGCCCAAAACTAAACAAAAAACTTCCATTTTCATTGGCTGGTTTCCTCCTTCCTGTCCTTTTTTCAACTCACAGATTTTCAAGCAGGTTTACAACATAACATGCAAGAATGAACGGAATAAAAACATGACAAAAACAAAGCTACCACCCCATCGTGTCCTTTCATGGCCCTTTTGCCTCAGGGGCAGAGGTATTTGCTTATGAATAGCAGATTAATGTATGTCAGGTGAAAGGTTTCATCTTTTTTAAGGAGCACATGCTGTCCAGGCTTGTCTGCTTCCTAAACTCTTATCCAGCACTCCATAAATCAAGTCAGGTCCACCTACGATTACACTAAGTGAGGGGTGAATTCTAAGGAGAGTCCTTATCTGTGCGTCCATTCCGTCAGTGACAGCAACACTGCGCTGAAAGCAAGAGCTGCCAATTTGCCTTTGAACACTTTATTGTCAGGCTCTGCAAGTCAATAATAATAGAAATAACAATAAACAACACCAACAACAGCTAAAATATTTTATTTATTTATAGATTTATTTAATTTAGATCCTGCCTTTCCCCCCGCAAGGAACCCAAGGCAGCATTCTTCCTCCTCTCCATTTTATCCTCACAACAACAACCCTGTGAAGTAGGTTGGGCTGAGAGTCTGTGTCTGGCCCAAAGTTACCCAGTGAGCTTCCATGGCCGAGTGGGGACTAGAGTCTGGATCTCCTGACTCCCAATCCAACACTCAAGCCACTACACCACACTGGCTCAATATTGTAGCTGAAACCTTCCTGCTGCCATAAACTCAGTAGATTAGGCAAGTCATCCTGTTTCAGATTTATCTGCAATATGGGGATAATAAGCCTTACCGTCTTTACAAGGTTATTGCTATGCCATGAAGCAGGGGTGGGCCATGGAGGGCCCACATATGGTCCCTTCAGCTGTTTTTGCACACATACCCCTGCCACCACAACTGCTTTGTTTGTTGAGGTAATAGCAACAAGAAAAAGCAGTGATTTTGTAAAGGAGTGTGATTCTGCTTTCAAACAAGGCTCCTTCTCCCCACAGACCATGGCCCTTTCTACACCTAAGGATTATCATAGGAAAATGGAGGGATCATCCCTGCCCGCTCCTGGGATCCCCTGTGTGTTATTTGGATGCACCGGGATGATCCCTGGAAAAAGGCAGGTGTAGAAATGTCCCTTGTCTCCTTACAAAATCACTATGTGGTTTTTTTTGGGGAGGGGGGTTACCACTGCTGCAGAAATTTTGGTGGAAATTTTAGTGGCAGCCAAGGTGGTATGCAGTCCCCAGTGGGTTCCAGGAGGTGGAATTGAAACCAAAAGTGGCTCACCTCTAACTTAGAACAAATAAATAATAAATGGGAAGTGTTTTGAACAATCCAAAGCAGGATCTACACCACTGCTTTAAAACTGTTTATAACAGTAGCGACAACTGTTGAGGCCCAGGACACACTCCTTGTACAGTCTTTAAAATGTTTTCAAAGTGTCATATCCTGCTTAGTGTAGATCAAGCCCTAGACTAATACTTCAGGCCTAGAAAAATAATTCACCTCCTTCCATAATACTGAAATCTCACTGCCCTTCTTCTTTCAAAAAAACCCCAAACCACTTATTACCAGCATCAGCTTTCATGTGACAAATAGTCCAACATCTGGCCAGTATATTCAGCCTCTATAATTAAGCAAAACTGTTAGTTTTTGTTAGTTTAAGATGTATAATACCATTATTGTGTCTTGTAGTTATTTTATTATTATTTGTGTTGGCATTATTGGTGGTGTCTTTATATTATTTTATATTGTTATTTTACTCTGCATGTGTGTGTGTTTATTGTAATATATTGTCTGTATGTAATTTTTGCTGACAGTGAAAAAGGTCAATAAAATATTAATAACAAGAAAGCCATGTGATTCTAAGAATGTCTACTAACAAGTAAGGCCAGATCTACACCAAGCAGCATATAGCACTATGAAGGCAGTATGAAAGTGGGAAATAAGAGACAGAAGCCACAGCAAGCAGGATATAGCACTATAAAAGCAGTATGAAAGTGGTATATGGTATGTGTTATGGGCCCCAGTTGTCAGTGCACTTCAATGCCACTATAAAGCAGCAGTGTGGCTCCTGCCTCTTATACTGTATACTGCTTTCATACCACTTTCATAGTGCTATATCCTGCTTGGTGTAGATCTGGCCTCAGTTAGACTTACTCCTTCCATAGGGTGCTTAGGATTGCAGCCCAAAGTGAATGTATTAGTAATAATGACACTGCATAACCATATTATCCATTCCTGTTCATTGTGCTCTCAAGATGTCCTCCTTTGAAACAAATCAAGAAGCAACCTGCAATATTGCTTTGAATGCGCAAGTCAGTTCTTACTGTATAGCCAAAATCTTAGTACAACATAGAACTAAAAACAGGCCAGAAAGAAAGAAAGAAAGAAAAAGAAGGGTGAGATAGACATGAATGTGGCATAATGGGATAACTAATCCTGTTTCCAAGCAGTGGCTGTACATGACGTGTACAATGCACACACAAAAAGGAAGGGCATAAGTGAAAACATGCTCACAAGCCGTTCCGTCTCTGCTGCTCCCTGACGTCTCCCTGCCTTTGAAGCCTGTTCCCACGGTTGTCTTTGCACATCTTCTTCCATGCTGTTCTTTACACTGGAATTCCTTTCCCCTCTCCTAGAGCACCAAAACTCAGTCCCGTCAGTTCCCTATTGAAAAGACACTCCTTCTGGCAAGCATGTCACCATTAATCCATCACAGAAAGAGGTCTCGTTGAAACCAGTAACAGCAGGCCAAATTGCACTGTCCATTACTCTGGTCTAGTATGATTTCTCTATTAAAGACAAGTGGATTTGATACCAAGGACACGGCAAGCAGAACTTTACTTATATTTGATTTCTTTTTAAAAAAAAGACAAATGCACTCTATATGTCTGAGTATGCTATTTAAATGGTGTGTGCGCTCTGGGACAGGCAAATGCTTTTCTATGCTAAATAATAGATTGATCAATAAAGCTCTAATGTCTAACAAAGGGATAGAAATCGGTTGGGATGGGGTTTTATCATGCTGGAGAGGTTTTCAGTTATTATTATTATTATTATTATTATTTATTTATATAGCACCATCAATGTACATGGTGCTGTACAGAGTAAAACAGTAAATAGCAAGACCCTGCCGCATAGGCTTACATTCTAATAAAACCATGATAAAACAATAAGGAGGGGAAGAGAAAGCAAACAGGCAAACAGTTGGGGAATACCAAATTTAGCCACTCAGAAGTGAACTTCTACACCAGAGGAAGATGATCTTATACCACCTGAAGTTGAGACTCTGAGGTAAGTAAAGCATCCAATTTGGGTTCCATTGACATATTTTCCTAGCACACCATCTAAAATTATCTCCAGTTTTGATAATATAAAAATTGTCTAGTTTCTGCATACTAAGGAGCCTGTGTTTTTCACCTAAGGATGGGTACAGTTTTTGCATAACAGCTGGATTTTATATTTTCAAAAATGGGGAGTCAAACATTGCTTGTTTGTTACTTCTTTCCAGCAACCTCAACGTTTGGGCGACCCCATATCATACAAAATGGGAGGTGGCAGTCATTCTGTGGATGTATGGTGTTGTGTTCCCCAAAGCTTATTTTGAAGTGCAGAGGTTGTGAACATCCGTTCCTTATTTAGGGTGTTCACACAGCTTTCGGTTCATAAGGAACTGTGCATTAGAAACCTATTTCGACCACATGGCTGTTCATAAGGAACTGGGCGTTAGAAACCTATTTCAACAACTCTGTCCCTGTGCTATTAGCAGCTTGACACACATAAACTTAGCATGGCAAGCTTTCTCTGGATGGAATAAAGTAGCATGGGAAGGTTTCTCTGCTAGTTCTTCATAAAAGCACAAAAGGAAGAGGAGGAGGAGGAGGAGGAGGAAAGACTGCTACAAAGACTACAAATGATTCCACAGGATGGGAGACTGCAGAAAAACCAGTCTGATTTAGAAGGCAATCAATTATTAGGGTTTCCCAGTTGAAAACCAACACTTTTTCATAACCTTCTTTTTATCTACTTACACACATGAGTCTAACCGTACTCTTCTAAGGCTTTTTGCATCGCATCAATAAGGACAGTTGCAAAAGGCTGCAAAGGGGCAACCCACAGACCTGGACGTGCAGAGGACAGCCCCTTTTGCCGTTTCATAGAGCACTATGAAAGCAAAAGTCAATGGACGGTTGATGTTACTGAGCTCTACAACCACAGTGACATCATAGCCCTGAATCAGCAAGGTCTAGAAAAGGCATCTCAGCTGTTATAAATGAAATTATCTGCTAAAGAGTGGAGTTAATCTAACCAAAGGTCAGTCAGCTCAAGACATTAATAATGGGCCCCTACCTTCATTCGCCCATAACATCTATAGCTACCTAGGAGGTCATGTCATGGCTAATGCCTCCCAGTTGTATGAAGGCAACCACAAGTCCCTTTTAAATCAAATTAGTGCTGATTATTACATCACTAAATCACAGATAAAGCTCTCCAAGTGCTCTCATCGGAAAGGCTAATTTCATTTGAACTGCACTTCTTTCAAAATGTAATGGTCCTATTTGTCTCTGGTATGGCTGCCAATAAATATTCAGAGATTCTACACAGTAAGATGGCAGAGAACCTGTTCATGATTTATCATTTAAAATAGGCAGGTGCATTTGGTCCAGTGTACTTCGTAGTGGCTGTTATGGCTTGTGATGTGTTTTATTTGCTATTACACAGTGCCATATGTACAATATATTATGGATCCCTTCCATATGTAAAGGAATTCTTTGGAAGCTGAGAAGATGAAGCAGCAACAAGGTGATAATATTCACTCAACAGAATCAGCTATGGATTTTCTCCAGGCTGCTACATAATCCTTTTAAAAATAGTGAATATGAAAAATATGGCTGAAAATAAAATCTACACTCTACAGGTACACATATTTAAAAAATCTACAGACGTATGATCTACAGGTACATACATTAATATATATATATATGTAAACAGTGTTGAATGAAAGCAAGATAAAACCAGCAGCAAAGAATAAAACAATTACAGCATCATAAAACCAAATTAAAACCAAATTCTAGTAAACTAAAACTCTCCTCATGGTGTGTTTGTGTGGGTGAGTGGATGGATAGACAAAACACCCCAACCTTGACTAAGAAAGATTTAAACTCATTTTCCTTTATGAACAAAGAAACAAGCGTTCCCCAATCTGGAGACCTTCAAATCCCAAGATGGCTTTGGATGGTGGGAGTAGTAGGGCAATATGTCTGAGGGCATCAGGTGAGGGAAATCTAAAATAAACAAACAGTGTTCCATTTCATTGTTTAAATTACATACAAATATATGTGTGTCTAAGAAAGAAACACACGGATCAAGACTCCCCAGAGGCTGTTTCAGTTTAAAATGAACAGATGTCTTCAACGAACAATCAGCAAGGGACAGTCAAGTGACAGCAACTGAAAGACATCTTCAAAGAGTCAGTGCCCGCCCACCTGAACATGAGATGAAGGTGACCCTTAAGCAACCTGTCAAGCCATAAGGAATGTAAATAGGGCCTTCTCTCAGATTTACTTAGTCTTGAAAGGTGTTGAAATGAAAAAAACGCTTCTCAGTGGGAAATGTTTCACTAAAATATACACTTTTGTTCAGGTAGCAATGAATTACCTAAAGCTAATACTAAACTAATTAGTCTCCTTGACCAGGGGCAGTCCTTCAATTAGGCCTCAGGCAGCAGATTGGGGGCATACAAGGACAGAAAATAGCTAGCAAATGTAATTGATTATTGTTCCATTTTTAATGCCATGTAGAACGAGGGGCATTTGTGCCTTAGGTGCCAAAATGACTTGACTGGCCTTGGGTATTATGCACCTTGACTTTGGATGGGAAGCATTTGCTGCTGTGCCTCAAGCAGTAAAATGTCTTGGGCTGACAGTGTTAGGGTGACCATATGAAAAGGAGGACAGGGCTCCTGTATCTTTAACAGTTGCATGGAAAAGGGAATCAGCAGATGTTATTTGTATATATGGAGAACCTGGTGAAATTCCCTCTTCATCACAACAGTTAAAGTGCAGGAGCTAGAGTGACCAGATTTAAAAGAAGGCAGGGCACCTGCAGCTTTAACTGTTGTAATGAAGAGGAAATTTCACCAGGTTCTCCATATATACAAAGCACACCTGCTGAAATTCCCTTTTCTATGCACTATTAAAGATACAGGAGCCCTGTCCTCCTTTTCATATGGTCAGCCTAGACAGTGTCCTGCACCACATCCACAATTTGAATAGAAAGGGATATTAGTAACAAGACATGTGTTTATGCTATCAAAAACTAGCCCTTTGCTACACTGCATTTTCCTCTTCCTTTGTGGACTTCCCCCCCCACACACACAACAAATGTGTTATTATTATTATTTATTTATATAGCACCATCAATGTACATGGTGCTGTACAGATTACACAGTAAATAGCAAGACCCTGCCGCATAGGCTTACAATCTAATAAATATGTTACTCAACTCATGTATTGCAATGGGTATAGACTTATTTCCTCAAGGTCAAACTTCAGTTGGACACCTAGGTGACACATACTTCATTGAAAATTGCTGCTGCTTCCTTCTCTGACAGATAGTGAAATCCCAACTCTTTCTGCAGCCCAGGGATTTTTTTTTCAAAATCAGATTTGATCAGAGTGACAGTGGGACAAAAGAAATAACATATACACTATGAGATGTGAGGCATCTCTCAAACTATGTTTAACTTTCTTTAAAACTATGCCCCCTTTTATATCAGAGCTCCTGCAGCTTTAACTGTTGTGATGAAGAGGGAATTTCACCAGGTGCTCCATGCATACAAATGACACTGACTGAAATACCCTTTTCTATACAGCTGTTAAAGATACAGGAGCCCTGTCTTTCTTTCCAGAGGGTCATTCTAAATATGTGGTAAGGACTACTGAGATCATGTAGGTAAGGCTGCACTAACGAGTTAAAATGAACAATGTATGTGCTAAGTAGTGTTATTGGAGGAGAACTGTACAAGAATTAGCAGTCCCTGTGATATGCATGTAGGCAGTTGGATAGTCATATATAGAAAGCAACGTAGATGTAGAGCCATCTACATCTAATTGAACTACAATTAGAGTATTTTTGTTTAAGGGGATGTTATACATGGCCCTGTGGGAATTAAGTGCTGCCTGATCATTTCTCTTTTCCACGACAAAAAAAAAAACCTTTTGTAAATGAAAACCTGTAAGATACCAGAGATGTAGACACACAGACCAATCACATCAGGGACTGCCTATGGTGACATGCAGACTGTTGTACCACAGAAAACTTTGCTTGTTTCAAATCAGCCTGAAAGCTCCTATTGCTTGAGAGAAAGGCCTTTCAGAGCACTCTGCACATTTGCAGATAACTTCTGATAATGCCTGGTGTGATTCTCGCTTCCTTGTTGTTCACTGGCTCCTGTAAATGGGACTCTTTCATGCTCTGTAGTTTAGCCTAAGGAAATCCCAAGAGAACAATGCACAAGTCAAATGCTTGCAGCTTCCCAACTGGTCACAAGGCTTTTCAGTGCTGCTGGTGCCAAAAGAGAAGACACTGGTCACAATCCAGGACAGAGTTAAGCAGACTTTAGCCAGCTAAAATCAATTGTCTGAAGTGTGTCTGACTCTGTGCTTAATTGCCACTGAGTGGTTGGGTGGTTTTCAGCTCTTTCTAGAAGCCCAAACTAAAGGCAATACAGGGGGAGTGTGACTCTGCTGATTCTCCTTGATCTCTCAGCGGCTTTCGATTCCATCGACCATGGTATCCTTCTGGAACGTCTGGCTGAGTTGGGAGTGGGGGGCACTGCATTGCAGTGGTTCCGCTCCTACTTAGCAGGACGGCTCCAGAAGGTGGTGCTTGGGGGACATTGCTCAGCCCCGTGGACTCTCCAGTATGGGGTTCCGCAGGGGTCAGTCTTGTCCCCCATGCTGTTTAACATGTACATGAAACCGTTGGGTGCGGTCATCCAGAGTTTTGGAGTGCGCTGTCATCAGTACGCTGATGACACGCAGCTCTACTGCTCCTTTTCATCCTCATCAGGTGTGGCTGTGGATGTGCTGGCTGCGACAATGGACTGGATGAGGGCTAATAAACTGAAGCTCAATCCAGACAAGACTGAGATGATGCTGGTGGGTGGTTCCTCTGATCGGATGGGGGGTGTTCAACCGCCCATCCGATCTGGATGGGGTTGCACTCCCCCTGAAGGAGCAGGTTCGTAGCTTGGGGCGTTCTCCTAGAACCATCTTTGTCACTTGAGGCTCAGGTGGCCTCGGTGGCACGGAGTGCTTTCTACCAACTTCGGCTGGTGGCCCAGCTACGCCCCTATCTGGACAGGGATAACCTAGCTTCAGTTGTCCATACTTTGGTAACTTCCAAATTAGATTACTGCAATGCCCTCTACATGGGGCAGCCTTTGAAGACGGTCCGGAAGCTGCAGCTTGTGCAAAATGCGGCGGCCAGACTGATAGCTGGAACAGGGAGGTTTGAGCATATAACACCGATTCTGGCCCGCTTGCATTGGCTGCCTATATGTTTCCAAGCCCAATTCAAGGTGCTGGTCTTAACCTATAAAGCCCTACATGGCTTGGGACCACAATACCTGATGGAACGTCTCTCCCGACATGAACCTACCCGTACACTGCGCTCAACATCTAAGGTCCTCCTCTGAGTGCCTACTCCGTGGGAAGCTCGGAGGATGGCAACAAGGGAGAGGGCCTTCTCAGTGGTTGCCTCCCGACTGTGGAATGATCTTCCCGATGAGGCTCGCCTGGCGCCAACGTTGTTATCTTTTCGGCGCCAGGTCAAGACTTTTCTCTTCTCCCAGGCATTTTAACAGCATTTAACAACGTTAAGTTTGTTTTTAATGGACCCAAGAATTGTTGTTTTTAACTGGATATTGTTGTTTTTATACTGTTTTTATGTTTTTTAAATTTTTGTATACTTTTAATGTTTACTATTTTTAATTGTTGTAAACCGCCCAGAGAGCTTCAGCTGTGGGGCTGTATATAAATGTAATAAAATAAATAAATAAATAATAAAATTTTATGTTTTATTCTGTTTTGCTTCCACACATCAAAGAAAGCATATAGACCCATTAAAGAGATACGATTATCTCATCCAAGGCATGATCAAAAGTTCATGTCAGTCAATGGGAGGATTGCTGCTGGTTCGGATTAAACTTCTAAAGCAGGGTCAGTTCAATACCCTTTCCTTAGTGCAGACACAACTACCTGACGTGTATTGATTTGGGTTGTTTTTCACAATACTGGGACTTTTCAGAAGACACCCTTTACTGGCACAGTGATCAGATGTGAAGTATCTGGGCTAGAAAAACACAAACAGTGAGTTATTCAGTGAACCACCGCAGTAAACCACTCTGTGTCTGTTTTGTTTGTTTGTTTGTTTTTTGCAGAGAAATGTTTGTACGTGATTGCTTACATTTAAAATATTATTTAGCCAGCCACTGAGACTTCATAACCAACACGTCTCCTGCTAGATTCCTTTAATCGCTAAAGCCAATATTCATTCACCAATCAGACTTTCTAAGCTCATCTTTGTTTTTACCCAATAGCCAAGCTATTTGTCTGAAGTACAAAAAATGGCATCTGTATGTAATTTCCATGCTAACTTGGCACCACCAGCACCATTTGATGACAGCCTGTACTGTTTCCTATTCCCCCTTCTACTCACTCCAGCTGCAGGACCCAGATGTCAAGCTCAGGAATATGGGGTTTCCCCCCTCCTCTGGCAGCAAAATCTGGCTTGCCGTTAGTTTCTTTGGCTAGCAGGAAGGTTGCCCAGGACCCAAAGAAGGACGCAGTTGACTGAAGACAATCATTTTTATTCTTATTTAAATGTCCTTTTCCTGCTCTTCGTATGATGATGATGATGACGATGATGATGATGATGATTTATTACATTTATATACCGCCCCATAGCTGAAGCTGTCTGGGCGGTTAACAAAAGTTAAAAACAGTGAACATTAAAAAGAAATATACAAAATTTAAAACCATAAAAAGCATAAAATACAAACAAAAACAGACAATATCCATTTAAAAACAACTATTCTGGGGTCAGTTAAAAAACTCAGCATATGGTGTTAAATGCTGTTAAATGCCTGGGAGAAGAGAAAAGTCTTGACCTGGCACCGAAAAGATAACAATCCTTTCTCATTAATGACTAAAATCAGAAATTTTCTTATGGCTGGCAAGGAAATTTCTAAAGCACTAGATCAAGAGGCAGCAGAGCAATATAAAAATCTGGCCCCAATATAGAAAAGAAAAGTTTAGATTATTATCCTGAACAGGTGTACTTGGAATCGAGAAGGATGTTTTCTTGATTTCAATAGAACATAAAAGCACAGTATGCTTAGGATGATGGCTGGGCATGCTTATCATGTATATCAGCTTTAGTTCTATCATCAGAGAAAATGATTTGTTCTGCTATAGCTATAACTCAACCCAAAGCATGGCAAATAAGACACAACCAGCCAGCTCTTCCCTACAGATCAAACAATCCCTATCCCCATTCTTCCGAACTGATTCTACTGGCCCACTTGCATTGGCAGCATGTATGTTTCCAAGCCTGATTCAAGCTGCTGGTTCTAACCTATAAAGCCCTACATGGCTCAGGACCACAATACCTGATGGAATGCCTCTCCCGACACGAACCTACCGATACACTACGCTCAACGTCTAAGGTCCTCCTCCGGATGCCTACTCCGAGGGAAGCTCAGAGGACAGCAACAAGGGAGAGGGCCTTCTCAGGGGTAGCCCCCAAATTATGGAATGATCTCCCCAATGAGGCCCACCTGGCACCAACATTGTTATCTTTTTGGTGCCAGGTCAAGACTTTCCTCTTTTCCCAGGCATTTAGCAGCATATATTTAGTTTTTAATCAATCCCAAATCTATTTTTAGGTTTGGCTGACAGCTCAAAGTTGGTTTTAGATATACGTTGTCTCTATGTTTGCTCTCTGTTTTTATGTTTTTAAATTTTGTATATCAATTTTTAATGTTTTAATCTGTTGTGAACCATCCGGAGAGCTTCAGCTATGGGTGGTATAGAAATGGAAAAAGGAGGAGGAGGAGGAGGTCTTCTGCAAGAGACTGATCATTCAGAGAAAGGGGCAAGCATCATGTATCAATACTGATGGCCACTGCAGGTTTAGTCATGCTGCATGAGAAATGCCCTTATATCAGAATTAAGCTCCTGAACTATATTAAACTCCTGAACACAATTAAACAACCAAACAGCAAAGCCCAGAGTGACCTTTTGCACAAGGTCAGGTGAAAAGCTGACCATAGCAAGCAAGAACCAGCTGAGTGTCAGGGTATACGTTTACCTCAGGGACAGTACTGTGAAAAACAGTAATTCCTATGGCAAGTGCTACACACACATCAATGTCTAAACATGCTCTAGACCAGCCTTTTCCAACTCAGTGCCCTCCAGATGTGGACTACAATTCCCATCATCCCTGACCATGGTCCATGCTGATGAGAGGCGATGGGAGTTGTAGTACCACCCACACACGAAATTCATATGTCAGTGGAAAAGGTAAATGCACATTGATCCAGCATGTGGGGATAAGCAAAAATAAAACTGCCAATATAATGCCTTGATACAAACCTATGGTGGAATTTGGAACACTGGGTTCAGTTCTTGTGACTGTGCCTCACCAAGGATATTGTAGGGCGGGAAAAGGTGAAGAAAACAGCAACCAAAATGATCAAGGGGCAGAAGCAACTCCCCATGAGGAAGAGTTGCAAAGTTTGGGGTATTTTTGCTTAGAGGTGTATAAAATTATGCATGGTATAGAGAAAGTGCACACAGTACATAGTAAAACTATGGAATTTGCTACCACTATATGTATGATGGTCACCAACTTGGATGACTTTAAAAGTAGACTTTGGAGATTCATGGAGTATAAGGTTACTAATCATGGTAGCCATATATGACTCCCTCCCCATCCCAGTATCAAAGATAATATGCTTCTGTATACCAGTTGCTGGGGGACACAAGTGGGAGGGCGCTATTGCACACATTTCCTTCTCTCAGCTTCCCTTAGGCATCTGATTGGCCAGTATGGGAACAGAATGCTGGACTAGATAGGCCTTTGGTCTGATACAATACGGCACTTCTTATATCCTTAGACTCTAACCTTTCCTCATAGGGGAAGTGCTTTTTTTCTTTTTCTAAAAAATACAATAGATCTCCAAGTTCCTTTTTAGGTTAGATGCACCATTTGATTCCCACCTGCACCCCCACTCCTTGTTGACAAAGTGCCTGTCTGCTCTAAGACTAGGAGCAAATGACAAACTTACTCATTGCATGATGTCTGGTTGGGAGGATTGAATCAGTCAGGGATTTTCCCCTGAACCACAAGTCCAGCATCTGCGCAATCTGTTTCACTCAGTCTAGTGAGGGGTGTTTTTTTTCTGAAAGGCTTCCTTGAGACCACATGCCTTGCTTCCTGCATGGCAATGGTATATAGTACTAAGTGCTACATTTTTAGATATCATCCATTCAAGGCCATTGCCAGAAACGTTATGGTGGGAAGGATATCTTGGGGTGAACCTCAAAAATCAATGCAACATCTCAAAGACCTGCTAAATGTTGTTAAAGTACGCGTGTTTGTAAATCATTTTAGTGCATTTGCACTCAGTGGGTTTGCTTCCACTGCGAAGTAAAAGCAGAGTTACTTCTTACTGAGCAGAGCATTACTGGGACCATGATTGAGACATGGGAGAAAATCCATTCCCTTGGTTGCTCGAGGACTGTGCATACGCACATTGATGTGTACAAGATATGGTGTGCCCTTGCTATCTACATCTCTATCTAAGATTAGGGTGACAATATGAAAAGGAGGACAAGGCTCCTGCAGCTTTAACTGTGGTGATGAAGAGGGAATTTCACACAAATTTCATACAAATGCTAAACACCTGCTAAAATTCCCTTTTCCATGCAACTGTTAAAGATACAGGAGCCCTGTTCTCCTTTCCATATGGTCACTCTATCTATCCATCTATCTATATATGAAAAACTCAGGAAAGAGTTTTGGAATATGTGGAGAGGCAGCGTTGCTACCCTCCAAATTGGAATGGCCCTGAATCCATCAGATTTCAAAGAAGATTCCAGAGAGAGAGAGAGAGAGAGAGAGAGAGAGAGAGAGGTCATCACAGCATCTACCACCAAATCAGTTCACTTGAGGAGCATCTACATGTTAAACATACTCTGACCCAAGTTTGGTGAAATCATGCTGCTAATGGGACAACTGAGGGGCAGAGAAGGGGATGATAAACCCTTCCTCCTCAGCCAGTTCTTCCCTGCAAATGACCTCCTTTCCCAGATCAATTCTCCCAGCTGGGGTTACTTTTCATTTCTGATCCTGGTAGTAAAAATGATTTGCCATGGCCCACAGGCCTTTTCAGGGAAGCATCAGCAAGTGTGGGACGGGTTAAGAACATGTGCCCTAGAACCACCAGCCCAAGCTCTTCCTGCCTCTGAATTTGCCTTATGAAGAAAACATGAGGTTGCAATTCCCCATGTTTTGTTCATCTTATCTAGTTGTGCCCTTAGGCGATCTGCAGGCATCAACTTCCTTTGCAGCTTATTTAGAGCTTCAAACTGGTTTTTTTCCCCCCTTCTACCTGGATCAAAAATGAAAAGTAAGCTAAGCTAGAGGGATCATCTAGAGAAGGAGGTCATTTGCAGGGAAGAATTGGTGGTGGAGATCAGGTTGAGTTCCCACTTCCACCCCTCAGTTGTACCTTTTACCAGTTTTCTTTTGTGGCACAGGGAAGAGAGTTGGCTAGAATTGAGGGATTCTGAAATAAGAGACATCCTCTTGTTTGTTTGTGTTGTGGAACTCTGACATTCTGAGGTAGAGCATACCTGATAAAAAGGAAAATCCATTTTCCCTGTTATGGCTGAAAACAGAGGATAGTTTTAAAGCAATTTAAAGGTGGTGTCATAACACTGTTCATTGTTGTCTAGTGTAGACACTAGCCATCTTCCTAGATCTCCTCCACAAGTTCACTGAACCTATGGAGAGGATGCATGCTGCAAAATTGTGCCTGCTGGCTCTGCTCCCACCAACCTCCACAAATGTAGCATAGAAGTGTAAAGCAGACTTTTATATGCATAGGCTCTTCACTGAACCAGAAATTATTATCACACATAAGATGGTGCCAGAGGAGGCAGAGCTAGAAATATTAGAAATAAAAATATTTCTAATTCCCTGGGGGATTAGAATGCCCAAACAGGGCTAATGTGAATTAGGGTGAGAGGGATTTGAGGGAAGAATTAGTAGGCAGGAAGGGAGCAACACTTAACCAAGAAAGGCCATGTTAAATAGAGAGGATGGCAAGATGTACCTGCACACCAGTGGCACAAGGCCTCTAAATTACAACCCCAAGTGGGGCTTCACCAGAAGAGGCCACAGCCCATGAGCAATGTAGTAAACAGTGAGTGTTTACCCAAGATGGCAGTACACTTTAGGGTGCCTATGATGAGGTAGATTGCATTTCTATTTAAATTGTGGGTTTTTTTCTAAATTTGCGCCTATACACATACGTTAGCATATGCAAACATTACGCGAATTGGTATCTTCTTTTGTCCTCTTTTTCGGTGACGTATTTCCTCTTTTTTGTCAATCCTTAAGTGGCCACCCTAGTGTACTTTGGGCAAGGCTGGCCCTACCGTTAGGCAGGGTGAGGCAGTTGCATTAGGCGACAGATACTGAGAGGTGGCAGAAGGAAGTAGTGTGCCAGGCAGCCTGCCCTGAACTTCCCTAGGCTAGCCTGATGCCTTCAGGTGCAGTAGAGGATGCTGCCCAATTGCCAATATTGAAGACAGATTCAATTACCTGTCCCGTTGGCTTTTGTGCATGGAATGGGAGGGGGCACCATCTTGCCCTTCGCCTCAGACAACAAAATATCTTGGGCCAGCCCTGACTTTGGGCATGTTAAATGAAGAACTGACGCATGATGGAAGTGACTTGGCCTATTTGCATGGCCATATAAAATCTTACAACAATCTCTGGCCATTACAAGATGCTTTTCAACAAGAATGAAAGAGGGGGAATGAGAAAGAAACATTATCTAGAAGGAAGCATCTGTTACCAATGTTAACAGTAAACACTCTCTATTACACACCCAAAGGTTTTTTAAGACTTTAATTCATTATCATTATTTCCTCGGCAACACAAACAGTTCCAAGCACTAATTTTTACACTTTTCCTGCCAATACATTTATGGGGATTAGGTGTTGTTTGAAGTGTGTGATGAAAGTGGTTGAGACAATCAGTTTTGTTTCTTAAGTATGAAAATTGAATCTGAGGGTGCAAATGGAAAAAGGGAACCATGCCCCATAATTAACTGTTTAGCATATAAAAGCTTGGTCACTGTCTTTTGCTAATACAAATGAGATTAGAGAAATAAATTGTCAGAAGCAAGAGTTCAGAAGTCTCATAGGGAGATTGCATTCACTTTGTTGATTATATTCAGCAATTTTCTACCATTACCACCACCACCACCCCAAAAAAAACCCAGCCTTGAAAAAAACTTTTTCTAGCTTCCAAATGCAGCTATCCTTCATTGGAGGAGTTAATCCATATCACTGTACCAATTCAATACACCCACACACATAAAAACTTTTATCCAATGAAAGCTAATTATATTTTCACATCTTTCAGCAGCACTCAGATCGATCAATTGATTGATTGATTACATCTCTAACTTGAAGGAAAAAAGAATACAAAATAATCACCCATTAGAACACCGTATTTTGCCCAGCCATTTTTTTTAAAAAATTGGGGGTTGCAGGATGTAATCCTTTTTGTATTAGGAGAGAGCTTAAACTAGTGTTACATACCAGGTAAGGATAGGTACTTTTACAGAATGGGAATAGAAAGATGAACAGTACAATCCTATGCATGCCTACTCAGAAGTAAGCCTCACTGAATTCATTGGGGTTTACTCCCAGGTAAGTGGGTATAGTCTTAAACTGCAGTCCTATACCCACTTACATGGGAGTAGGCCCCACACTGAATTCAGAAGGACTTCTTTTTGAGTAGACATATATAGGAATGTGTTGTAAAAGGCCGATAGCTTCAACTGAGATATTTTATGGATTTAAGATGTAGGCTTCCTATGCACACCTATTTGCAAGTAACCTGTGTTGAATTCAACTAGACTTATTGGCTATGTTCGGACACCACAATAGTCAATGGTGGGTTAATAGTCAACTCCACGGTTGATGATCGAGGGAGTACTTCCCACATCACATGTTTATAATCAACCGTAGTGTGGATTAAGGCCAGTATTAAGTTGACTGTTAGTTAACGGTGTGTTTGATTGACACATCCCCCATGCTCTCCCCACCCTCAGTCTTCCCGCTGAGCCATTGCGAGTTCTGCCAGTTAGACCAGAGCAGCTGCCACCACTTTGGTCACCTTTGCCAGGGGACTCTGTAGTCACAGCATTGGTTATTTGCTTTGGTTATTTTGGCCGAATAACCAACTGTGGTGTGAAAAAGTCCCAACAGACCACACACTAACCAACAGTTGACTATTTAACCCAGCATTGACTATTTAACCCACCATTGATGATTGTGTCATCCGAACCCAGTCATTTTCAGGTCATGTAGACATGATTGCAATGTTTAAATAGTGATAAATGGGAGTTTTGACACCAAAAAAAATGCATCACAATTCTCCCCCCCCCCAACACACACCCTTTTCAATATTTGTAATGTAATGTTTAGGGGCCTACATTTTAAAAAAACCCTCTTCATATTACAGAATAATTATTCTGTAGGGCCCTATAAATGAAATGGGGGCAGAGGGAGTGTGATTAAGGCTGTGTGAATCTGCAAAACTGGAGCTCACCAAAGTTCTCCAAATTCCATCTTGAATCTCATTCCAGCTTGAGTCCATATCAGATTGCAAACTTTGTTTTTTGTTTTTGTTTTTCACATGAAAACATGTGCTCGTTTTCCTGCATATTTTTCCAAATGTACACATTTTTGAAACATACTTGTTTTTGAAGTGTACTCATTTTTTAAATATATGCATGCTGTGGAATGGGTTTTTTTTGGGGGGGGGCGGGTCTGTCTGGGAAGCACATTGGAACAAAAACAAAAACAAAAAGGAGGAGAGCATCCAAGTCAGGTAGTAAAAAGGAGAATCAAGTTCCAGGATGCAAACGTTTTTATTACAAAGCCCAATGCATTTTGGCCTGTGTTCTCTCAAAAGCCTTCTTCAGGGGGCAATTCTTACTTGTTAGAAGTTGACTGCAGAGTTCGCTTTAGCAAGATAATTGTCTCAATCTTGCTAGAGAGAATTCTGCAGTCATCTTCTAACAAGTAAGAATTGCCCCCTGAAGAAGGCCGAAATGTGCCGGGCTTTGTAATAAAAACATTTGCATCCTGAAAACTTGTTTCTCCTTTTTCCTACATGAGAATCACATTGCAAACTTGGAAATGTACAGACTTCGACCCCAGATTACATCCAAGTCCATTTTCAGTCCAGAAGGTGTGAACTGGGTAAAATCCTGATCAAAAACAAACTGAAACAAATTTCTCGTACATCCCTAATTGTGATACACATTTTGTCGGTGTCAGAACTATCTTTTTTCAGTATTTAAAAGGAAATTGTGGCCAACAATAACAAAGGGAAGACATACTGTGGGTGGAGCATGTTGTCTTCAGTGAATGCTGTACTGGCATGGGATCCATTGAGCTCTGCTTATGAAACTCTGCACAAATGAAACATTACTTTGGAAGCATTTCAGACAAACTTGTTATAGAAATGGGGGGAGCGAACGGTGCCCAACATCTTCTGGAAAGGATCAGATTACGGCCTCTTCAAAAGAGAACTATCATTTTCATTTCTTGAACACAGCCAAATCAGAACGTTTGACACAAAGCTGTAGACAACTCGAGCAAAGTGAGTTCTTGCTTTGTCTGTTAGGCGAAGTGATGGAAACAGAATCAGTAGCATACAGAAGGAGAAGATGGGGAACTGTAACCAGAAAACATGTCATAATTAATGCAATTTATTTTCAGTGAGACTGCTGCTGGGATTCAGGTTCAACTGAAGCCGGGCTACCGGGTGTCACTTGATTAGAGACAATGCCATGCAAACTCTCTCTCTCTCTCTCTGGGATCCCAAATCTCTTATCAACAAAATACATGTGGGAAGAGGAAAAGAAAACACTGAAGCAAAATCAGAGCTAATAGAGTCACTTTGCATATAAATATTAAAAGGAAGTCATTAAGGGACAGTCAGCTATTGCTGACTACAGAAGCTCCATTCTGGAATGAAAATAAACAGGACCCCATTCAAAGAGATTGGATGTGCTGTAGAGTCAATTAGTCATCTCTCCTAAAACAAAAATAAAACTGACGTGTGGTCCTTACTCATGAGAAATCCGTTAAATTCCCCTTTGACCAGCACTGAAAATTAGCAATAAAAACTCAAGAGACTTTGAGGGAGAGAGGGAAGTGAGTCACAGGCCTTAGCTAGACCAGGCTATATCCTGGGGCGAACCCCGGGATCATCCCTGTGCGTCCACATGATGCACAGGGGATCCCAGGATCAGGGAAGGATCATCCCTCTCTTGCCCCAGGATAGAGCCCTCTCCTTTGGGCCTGCTTTTTCTGTGAGCCCGGGCTGAGCCCAAGACCGCAGAATGTGTGGCCCATTTCTGCGGCTTGCTCGCGCAGAGCTGGGAGGAGCACTGCGCCCATCAGGGGTAGGGTGGAGGGAGCGGGAAAATTAATTTAAATTTTAAAAAACACTAATTTTTGCGCACGACCGTTCATGCGCTGCCATCACTTTAAGAAAATTAAAAAATGGTGGGCACGATGCCTCTCTTCCTGAGGCCATCGTGCCTTACATGTAAACAGGGGAGGGATCTCACGTTAATCCCAACGCGAGATCTCCCCTCCTCTGTCCCAGAACAAAAGGTAGGTCTAGCTAAGGCCACAATGTATTAAACCTGGCCCTATCTGCCACAGGCAAGCAGAAGCATGAGTAGTATTTGAAGAGCAGTGACCCTAGGAAGGAACTATATCTTAGTGGTTGAATTAGACCTGGCATCAAGAGGAAGGACTGTAGCTCAGCAGTAGAGACCATGACTGGCCACCACAGTCAATGGATGGATGATGGCAGTTGCAGTTCAACAATATCAGGAGGACCACAAGTTGCCTACCACCATCCTAAATGATCTGTTCGTTCAAAATTCCAGCTATGCAACTGTTTTATTCCAGTGCATGTCATTTGTGCTGAAACGATAAATACTAGTGCTGTGCTGAAACCCCTACCTGCCCTTTCGCAGCTCCTTCATTTCCTGCGAAAGAGGCGGTTGTTTTTCTGCCTCTTCCGTTGGGATGTTGAGGATTTCGGAGAAATTTCTCAGGGTGCAGGGCTTCAGGGCTTGCCTTACTGTAAGGAGGTAGATGAGGGGGGTGTTCTCTTTTTTCCCATTTCCCCACCCTCCAAATTCTCTCCTCTCATAGAGTACTTGTATGCCCACAGTTTCAGGATCACTAACTTAAAGGGTATCCCTATTTCTCACCTATATTTTCATAGATTGAAAAAAGTGGGAAAGATGGGCTAGTCAAACAGATTTTTAAAAGACAAAATCCAAGAAAGCAGTATTTACTTTTAAAAACATCCATCCATTATGATAATTATATTAGTATAAATGCCTTCCCTATGAACCCACTCATAATTTATGATCATCATTGGAGACCCTGTTATAAGTCCCACCACTTAGAGAGGGTAGACTGAATGGGTATTCAAGGCAGGGCCTTTTTGGTAGCAGCATCTTGGTTGTAGAACACCCTCCGGAAGGAGGTGAAATTGGCTGATTCCTTCTGCTGTTTTGGATGGGCAGCAAAAACTATTCTGTTTTGTGGGTGGGGTGAGTGGGGTTGGGGGTGGGGTTGTTCTATATACTGTTTTGTGACTCTTCAATGTTAATACTAGTCTATAATTTTATTATTTGGGATTTTGGGAGGACAGGATCTTGGTTTCATGAGAAGATTAATTAAATTTTCATTGTTCATCATCCTGGTTGGCAGAGGGTAAATTGAATATATAAATAAATAGAAAATAATATATCACTGTTTTAAGATAACAGTGAAGAAAGTTTAACAACTGGTCTTTGAATGATACAAAATATGTTCTCTCATCCAAGTATGCCAAACTTTAATGTGTTTCTGTACAGCAACATATGGTATAGTCATTATTTAAAGACTGCTTCTAATCGGTACACATCTTTCACTTCTCAGCCAGTGCAGGGATTAGAATAGGAGACCCATCTGCTTGCCTCTGTCAAGCCCTCCGTGAAACTTACAGCTCTCAGTTAACTGCAGCCATTCTAAATACCACAGGAGTTTTTGTTTGTGTAACTCGGGGCAAACAACAGGAAGGTGATTTTACTTTGTCCAAACCGATCTTAAAATTCTTGTCAGTGAGAAGAATCAAAGGAATAAACAGCTGTGGTGCAGCATCATTCAGGACACAATGATGTTGATGCAGGATAAGTCAGGCTTTTCCTTAATGGTCCGTCTTTCTTTCTTTCTTCCTTTTCTTTTCTTTTTTTAAAGCAGCATTTCTATTCATCCCACAGGAGGGGGGGGAAACACTTTTAAAAGCCCAGGCCCTCCAAATGTCCAGACGGTCCTTTTTATTAGGCTACAAGCTCCCTCCCTGACCAATGCTCCCCCGCTTCTCTCGAAATACAAATAAAGAGGACTCTTTGAGAATTTTTATTTTAATTAGCTTTATCTGACCGCGTAAGCCATAAAGGGGGGAAATCAAAGGGTTGCCCTGTGTGGTGCCTCTTGGTAAAATAATCAGCTTTGATGTTACTCTTTTGATAGGCCACAGGATTTGGGGTCTTGAGCAAGGAGCAGCTCTTTAGGATTTGCTGCCATTTGACATGGTCTGACAAACTTGGAAAGGCTTCATCCCCCCCCACTTCAAATCAGTAAACATAGATTGCTATATCAAGTGACATTTACAGAGCATTCTGCTTTTAACTGTGTCCCAAACTGACATGAAGCTAAAAAAATAGGGTAAAGGTGAAAATACGTGAAATTTAAAAAAATCTAAGGGTCAACATTAAAACAAAGAAAAAATGGAGGGAAATGTCACAAATGGCCAGGTCTTTGAAGAGGGCCTTTCTCATGATTCTGAATATTAATTCAAGAGCTAGTCTCCGTATCTGTTTGAAGGCATCAAATTAAAAGGCCCTTGCCTGAATCTATTTTCCGGGGCTCTGGATCTATTCCACAAAGCCATGAGTGTCCATAGATGCCTTTTGATGGTTCCCCCCTTAGCTTATTTGCCATCCAGAGGGTGACTTTTATGGCAGATTGCAGCTGCAACTCCTCTCCCACACTAGAGGCATTCAAGAGGCAGCTGGACAACCATCTGTCAGGGATGCTTTAGGGTGGATTCCTGCATTGAGCAGGGGGTTGGACTCGATGGCCTTGTAGGCCCCTTCCAACTCTGCTATTCTATGATTCTATGATTCTATAAGTATCCACCACTCCCTGCATGGCAATTAAGCTTAGAAAAAAGTGTTTCACAGGAGGGGATTTCCAGGGACACTGCAGTTGGGTAGAGAAGGGTTAGGCCTCCCATCCCAACATGTTGCGGCCCCAGAAAATCTCCTTTGTACGGCAGTTACATTTTGGGGAGAGAGTTTCCATTGGTGCTGGTGGAAACTTTTTTTCTAAGCTTAATAGCATGGGATGGTGGCAGCTTTCTTCCAGAAGGGAAAAAGACAGACAGAGCCCAACTTGCACATCACCTGATAAGCCACCCTTCAAGTGTGTTTGCTTGCTTAAGAAAAAGTAGTGGCATTTTTCTGCAAACAATATATGTCCATTTATAATTTATGTTTATTTTACTTCGCAACCTATATCATTTTACACCATCTAATTTTCCAGGGTGGCTGACAATTTCTTGGATTGTAATTTCTGACAATTACATTTCCCAGGGTTCCTGGTACCTGGGAAACAGCAACACCAGAATCCCAGGTGTCATGAACGGAAGAGGAGTGGAAGAGAGAAAAACAACCCTGCATGCTATTGTCCATCAGCAGGAGCTGGATAAGTGGGTTGGGCAGTGGAAGGGAGGAGCCTGAGAAGAACTATAAGGGCAACGGTGCCTGGTTCAGAATGCAGGCACACATTACAAGCATGTCAAATTCACCTTCTGAACTGAGTGATTATGCGTTTTGGTGTTATCATTTCACACGTGTATTTTTTAAAAAATAAAATTAATATTTATACTACTAATATTTAATGAAATTTCGGGCACCATCCTATGCACATTTAGACAGAAAAGAGTCCTACAATTCCCAGCATTTCCCAGATAACTATGCTGGCTGTGGAATGCTGGGGCCAATCATCACAGGCAATTTTGTGTGAAGGGGAAGCACGTTGAGGTCATTTGTGACACATGACAGTCATCGCCAGTCCGCAGCAACCCCTCAGTTTCCCTTGGGGAAAGGTGCATTTTCGCAGAGTACTTTTAGTCCATTGTTTTTCCTTAACACGGCTCCCGTATGCTTCAGCTGCTATGTGCCTCATTCCTCCATGTTAAATATAGTGTGATGGGCATGCCCAGGGTGCGTGTCTTTCATCCTCCCTGTTTTCTCCCAGTGTTGTGCTTTTCCGCCATTTCATGGTAGCCTGTACAAAAGTCAGGTTTCTGTATTATACCACTCACTGTAATTTATTCCTCTTTCCTTCTCCACCCCTTTAAAGTAAACGATCTGTGTTTAGCTTCTTACTAAACCTCCAAAATCCCAAAATTGTTAAGTTACTATTTAACTTTGGTGCTTTTGGCGTTTTACTGCTTTGGGAATATATTATGGGTCTCTATGTGTGATATTGCTGTACGGTTCCATCTAGCAGTAGGGACACAGGAGTGTCTTTTCTGTGGAGAAAGACTGGCAAGCACACTTGTTGGTGGGATGTAGGGTAACTTCCAGACAAAAGGAGCCACTCCTTTTCTCTGCTAAACTGTGTTTGCTTCCTGAGCTGCCAGAACAACATAACCACAACATGAGAAGCCCTATTATCCATTCGTTGGAGAGGTGATGCTGGGTCTCTACCCTGTGGTTTAGGCTTCTCACATTATGATAATACAGGTGAAAGCCTATCCATGTTCAGACAGAAAAACATCCTACAACTCCCAGCATTCCTCAATCAGGCATGCTATAAATCAAGTCAATAATAAATTAAGACAACATCATATCCATAAAGCACATTCATCCCAGAATACTGTCTGCAATGCAACAAAATTTTTAGAATCATTGGTGTTAGTTTCTATATTACGATGTATACATTCCAATTCTTTTCAAATGAGCAAGGTCAAGTAAACCACCATAAAAGTGCTAGTTATAGCTTTTGCATTAAAATTGCTATTGAACCAAATATAGCAAAACTATAGTGTAACCATCTTGCATCTTGAGATAACGTATGCAATCATTAATGGCGGCAATGTTAGATCACCTTACCTGGGAGCAACATCTAAGCAGCTAGGCACTGGGCTGCACTGCAAATCTCTCCCACATAATAAGACCGCAATAACATTAGGAAAAGACTTAGAGCACCACTCTGTAGTTGCTTGGCAGTGGGGGCTGGTGGACCTAATGTCAATGGGGTGATGAATCCAGTCCAGGTTTAAGTCAGAACCATTTACAACTCTAAAGAGCTATCCAAGGTGCTTCTGCACCTTGGACAGCTCCTTTAGAATTGTGCTTTGAATGATTTCAGGGTGGGGGGAATCCTGAGCAACTTCCTCTTTTTTCACAAGGGGAAGCAAGAAGAAGCAAGAAGTGACCACGTGGACCCTTGAGCAGGCATTTTTGTAGCGCAGATTCTCCTGAAATGGCGCCAATTAGTGTTAAGGCCAAGAAGAATGGATTTCCTGGGTAACGTTTTGTAGCAGAAAAAACAACAGAAGAAGAAGCAGGAGGCACACAGGAGGACTGCTGCATTGTGAAAATGACCCGCATAGATCCATGAATGGCCAGTCACAAGTGTGCAATAAAACATTTGGCTGAAGGTGCGCTTAGTTCCAAGTGAAGCCTAGAGTGGATTCACTGCCCCATTGACATCAGAGTCACCTGCATCCACTGTTACTTAGAGTCACTTAACTGTGTAGATGTCTTTTCCAAGTAAAAATGTTTACTATTGGGCTATAGTCACTCCGCCCTACTGAGAAAAAGCATGAGTGAAAACCTTTAATTCAGAATTTCCTTCTTTTGTGAACACTTGCATTAATCCTAAAGCAATTTCAACATTGTTTTTGTGCATGGCCAGCCTGGCAAAACTGATAAGAACATTATGACGGTCAAGCCTAGATTAGAAAAGTGTAATGCTTTTCCTCTGGGTTAAGAATTTCTGGTGTGTCCTCATATCCTGAGAATATTTGATAGGCAGGATCCTTTTTATTTATTTATTTTAACTGTCAGTAAAAATGGATTCCCTCCCCCCCCCCCCACTCTGCATCAACCTGAATATTATTTCTCATGACTAGCGACAGACGCAAAATGCTGACCTTTAGGTGTGCTCCCCTCTGATGGACAATTTGCATGCCTCATTTCCTGGGCACTGTGAGGAAGCAAGGAGTTTGCACATACCACTGAACTGCAAAAGAATCAAAATGATATGCCTGATGAAAGCACCCATGAATAGCCAGGAGATTTTAATCCAGTTCTGAATCGAACTATAATATGCCATTCATTAGAGGATCATTTGAGCCCCCCAAAAAAGGATTTGCTTCTCTTAGCTGCCCGATAGATTATAGCTGTGACAGCTGCATTCCTTGGATAGTTATGTTTTGCCCGGCAATTCTGAATCTGGCCCTCCCTTGGGATTGACATGAGATAAAATGTTAGCAATTGCCAACTGTACTATACGCTATAGTCTTAAGCTGCTCCTACTGTTACGATGCATGCAGTGCTCTCAGACTATTTGTGTGGTTCTATGATTGTCTCAGTCTACCTTGATCAATCCAGGTTCCAATTGTTCACATTTTACTGTGCCACATGTGCAAATGGAATACAATTCGGGGGGCTGATCTCACAATCCTATGCACGTTTAGTCATTACTAAACCCCACTGTGCTCAGTAGGGCTTAGTCCCAGAGAAATACGGAAAGATTTTCAACCTAACAGAACAGTCCTATGTACATTTACCTGTAAGTAAGTCACACTGTATTCAGGGGGGCTTACTTCCCAGTATTTGCATTTAGGATTATTATAGCTTTACAGTGCAATCCTATATATGCTCAAAAATTAGTAGACATGTATATTTACTAGAGGTGTGCAGAGTGGGTATTCTCTGCCCCAAAATTTGAGGTGGAGCTTCGCTGAGGCAATACTCTGCCCTGATTTCCAGAGTGGGTCCTTCTCTCTACCCCATCGAATTACCTGTTGATGAACCGTTCCATTTTCGGGTAACCACTACATTATCTTCAACGGGAATTAACAGAAATGCTTACAGCTCCCTCAGTTTTACAGATAAACACATGAAAATTGGCAGTGTGACAGCTTTTAAAGAGACCTTTAGGCACGCCAAGCTTGGAGCAGATCCCTGCATGTAGTGATTTATAGGGAATTTGTAAAGTGTGAACTCAAATGTCCTCTCAGGCACCTCTCATGGCTTGATCTGTATGGCGAGGGAGAGGAAAATGAAGCAGCGGGATAAACGCTTAGCACAATAATAAATAAGTAAATATAAATTCATAAATGCCACAACAGCAGCAGTCAGCTTGCCCATCCTCAGAGGGACAGGAGGTTTGCAGGACAAGGAGGTGGAGGCATCCCACCCCCACCTTAGGTCAGGCACATTGGAGCAAATTGAGCCAAGGCAGGAATGGCTTGGAGGAGGACGACAACGAAAAGCCCTCGCCCCCTGCTCTGGAAGCCCAGCCAGCCAATAGGAGTAATAGTTTAACTGAAATAAAGAGCCTGCCTGATTCAGGTATAGAAGCTTACTCACTGATGATGTCAGCCCAACAGCACTTTCACACTGTCGATGACTTCTATGAGTCTGAGCAGAAACGCACAACCAACCAGCTCTGCACTCCCCACTCCCCCCACAGCCAGAACCAGCAGGAGCAGTCAGTGTTTCCCACGACACGTGGAATGTTATCAAAGTGTGCTTCATTAATTGTGTATTGCTTGTGTGCACTGCGCAACCCTAAAACACACGAACATACAAGTACAAAAAGATTTTTTAATGGGTGAAGTAAATCAAACAACAGTCACACGGACAGTGGGCTGGCTTGAAGGATTTCAATTGAAATGGCTCCTTTTTTCTGATTTTTAAGTTAAAGAACAGAACAGACACACGCACACAGCTGCCTTGAATGAACTTAAAAGAATATTTGAAGGAACAATTCAAAGAAAGGTCTTTTTAAAAGGATTTCTTAAGATTTTTGGACGCATGCACACTGGGCGTGGAACAGCTCAAATGAACAAAGCATTAAAGACAGCCAAATGAGAGGAAAAAACAGGTCCCTTTCTCCCTTTCTCTCTCTCTCTCTCTCTCTCTCTCTCTTTCTCTCTCTCCTAAATAAATTCAATTTGCAACAAATGCTAAACAAATGGTATCTTTGCTCTCTCTCTCTGACCAAAACAAATGCAGCCAGACCGAGAACCCCAACGAGCATGGAATCAAGGACACTGTGTGAAAAATGATCGGCATTCCCTTCCCTGAACACTGCGATTGGAGGAGAACATGGTCACCGACAGCGCTGTGGCAATTCCTAATTGGTTAGCCACAGATGTCAATATCAATTATCCAAAACTACCCTGCCCCATCGCCCCATGTTCCTTACTGGGAGGTTTTCAATTAGACACACCACACACACTAAATGATCAAATAATTTTGGAGATGTTAGAAGCTCCAATTGGGCGCATCACCACTCTGAAATGGGTTTAGAAGCAACCAATCTCTGCTCTGGAAGTTCGAATGCTCCATGAATGTTCCTGGTTATCAGATCTTTCCAGCGCACACTCCTGATATTTACTCCCAGATAAGGTTATAGGATTTCAACCTCAATCTATTAGAATGATTGGAATTGCTTGCTGTATGAAGGTGTTTACTCTCTGTTCGAATTAACACATGCAAGAGTTGTGCTTATTGGCTTCTTTACACACACACACAGTTTCTAGCATGACCTAGTTGTCTGTCTGATGGCTCAGGGCAGGTAACAACATTCCCATAAAGACAATGTCCTGTCACACAGTTCATTGCCTATCTCATTCACAAACCAGATCTCTTTAATCAAAGCCACCACTTTCTTGCTTTCATTAATTCCCATTCCTTAGACTCTTACTTTGGAAAGTACCATCTCCTAAATCTATACCCTAAACACATACATACACACAGGATATATGGAGATTTCCAAGTCCTCCCATCCATCTAATTCTCTCTTGAAGGAGCCATGTTTCCTGCTAGGACCATTCCCCCTGCTCCTTAACCTCATTAGGGGTTGTAGTGGCTTCTGACCTCACCCATCCACCCTCCCATCTTCCGCTCTTCTTAAAAAACGGAGGCAGACTCTGGCCTCAGTCTTCTCAAACACAAGGCGGCCACCCGATTGACAGCCGTGTAGATCTACTATGACATCCATGAGAATAAAAGCCTATGTCTGCATAGCTGCATTGCTAATTATTTACCCTTCCCATTCAGCTTTCTCTCTCTGGCTCCCCCACCCCCAGCTTAATGCCAGCCAACCCAGCCTGAATGGGTGAGTCATTTTCTCCCTCCTCCCTCTTTTCTTTCCCTCTCTTCTCCTCTCTTTGCACCTCTGTTACTTTCAATGGGCTCCTGCAGTTACTCAGGCGGTCAGCGTTCCGTTGCCAGGCAACGCTCCGAAAAGGGAGCAAATGCTGCGTGGTGGCATGGACACAACAAGCCAGTCTGCTCCAGTGATGCTGTGGCCTAATTTTTGCCTCCCTGTTTTAGGTACAAAAAGGAGACATTCTCCAGCATGGCTAGTGAGGAGTGCTGAATTATCCACACACCATTCTTGAATGCTGTTGGCCGGCTTTGGTTTTCTCTCCATCCTCCTGACTGGCGCTTCTCATTCTCTAAGCACCTCCTGAAGCCATGCACGGCTAATCCACCTGCCTGGATTCGGAATAGCTGTGTGCCTTGTAAATTACTGTCGATTTTCGAGTAGCATTTGGCTGACACTCAGGGCCATACAAAGATCCATCCTTAACCCCTAAAGGAGAGAGATGTGCCTGTAAATTATAAATGGTTTTTAGATACCCACCCACCCCATTTGAAACCTTTGTTTTCTGTATTGTTACAAGGCCTGAGGGCTGGCTCAAGACATTTTGCTGCCTGAGGCAATGGACAAGATAATGGCTCTTTCCATTCCATGTACAAAAATTCAGCTGGACTGGTGGTTAATAGGTCCATCACACCTACTTTTTCCCCCAGGTACAATCCACGGTTTCCACCTGTTTCATTAGCGCATGAAGCACTGGTCCATTTCACGTGCCTTCCTGGTATCACCATTGTATTGGCGAAATCCCTTTTCACTTGTTCACTTTTCTGACCACCCCACCTCGTCCCCTTCTCCTTCCTCTTCCACTTCATTGGTTCTTGTGATTGATGGACATTGTGATCATAGAATCATAGAATAGCAGAGTTGGAAGGGGCCTACAAGGCCATCGAGTCCAACCCCCTGTTCAATGCAGGAATCCACCCTAAAGTATCCCTGTCAGGGATGCTTTAGGGTGGATTCCTGCATTGAGCAGGGGGTTGGACTCGATGGCCTTGTAGGCCCCTTCCAACTCTGCTATTCTATGATTCTATGATTCTATGATTCTATGACTGATGGTTGTCCAGCTGCCTCTTGAATGCCTCTAGTGTGGGAGAGCCCACAACCTCCCTAGATAACTGATTCCATTGTCGTACTGCTCTAACAGTCAGGAAGTTTTTCCTGATGTCCAGCTGGAATCTGGCTTCCTTTAACTTGAGCCCATTATTCCGTGTCCTGCACTCTGGGAGGATCGAGAAGAGATCCTGGCCCTCCTCTGTGTGACAACCTTTTAAGTATTTGAAGAGTGCTATCATGTCTCCCCTCAATCTTCTCTTCTCCAGGCTAAACGTGCCCAGTTGTTTCAGTCTCTCTTCATAGGGCTTTGTTTCCAGACCCCTGATCATCCTGGTTGCCCTCCTCTGAACACGCTCCAGCTTGTCTGCGTCCTTCTTGAATTGTGGAGCCCAGAACTGGATGCAATACTCTAGATGAGGCCTAACCAGGGCCGAATAGAGAGGAACCAGTACCTCACATGATTTGGAAGCTATTCTTCTATTAATGCAGCCCAAAATAGCATTTGCCTTTCTTGCAGCCATATCGCACTGTTGGCTCATATTCAGCTTGAGATCTACAACAATTCCAAGATCCTTCTCATTTGTAGTATTGCTGAGCCAAGTATCCCCCATCTTGTAACTGAGCCTTTGGTTTCTATTTCCTAAATGTTGAACTTGCCATTTATCCCTATTAAATTTCATCCTGTTGTTTTCAGCCCAGCACTCCAGCCTATCAAGATCACTTTGAAGTTTGTTTCTGTCTTCCAGGGTATTGGCTATCCCACCCAATTTTGTGTCATCCACAAATTTGATCAGCGTTCCCTGCACCTCCTTGTCCAAATCATTAATAAAAATGTTGAAGAGCACTGGGCCCAGGACTGAGCCCTGCGGTACCCCACTCGTTGCCTCTCCCCAGTTTGAGAAGGTTCCATTGAACTGTGAATCCACCTAATAGTTGTTCCATCTAGCCCACTTTTAGCTAGTTTGTTAATCAGAATATCATGGGGCATTTTATCGAAAGCTTTGCTGAAGTCAAGATATATGACGTCCACAGCATTCCCACAGTCCACAAGCGAGGTTACCCTATCAAAAAATGAGATCAAATTAGTCTGACAGGATTTGTTCCTGACAAATCCATGTTGGCTTCTAGTAATCACTGCATTGATTTCAAGGTGTTTACAGATTGACTTCTTTATAATCTGCTCCAGAATTTTCCCAGGGATGGATGTCAGACTGACTGGTCTGTAGTTCCCAGCTTCCTCCTTTTTGCCCTTTTTGAAGATAGGGGCAATGTTAGCCCTCCTCCAGTCTTCCGGCACCTCACCCGTCTTCCATGATTTTGCAAAGATAATAGACAAAGGTTCTGAGAGTTCTTCCGCTAACTCCTTCATTACTCTAGGATGCAGTTCATCAGACCCTGGAGATTTAAACTCATTCAAGGAAATTAGGTGTTCTTTGACCATTTGTTTATCAATCTCAAACTGCAATCCTGCCCCCTCAACTTCTGCTTCACTTTTTCCAGGGGGGGTCATAGACCCGCCTTTGGGAGAAGACTGAGGCAAAGTAGGAATTGAGCACTTCAGCCTTTTCTTTGTCATCTGTTATCAATTTGCCATCCTCATTAAGCAGTTGAACCACCATTTCTTTCCTCTGTCTTTTACTACTCACGTATCTGAAGAAAGCCTTTTTATTGCTTTTAGCATCCGTCACTAATCTCAGCTCATTCACAGCTTTAGCCTTCCTAATGGGCGTGGGCACCTTCCTCCCCGCTCTGGTTTTGTTGTCTAGTGTTTTAGCGATTTAGCATTTCATTGGCTGGGTGCCGTTTATCTCTTTAGAGGTAAGATGATGCCCTCCAATTTTGCCAGCAAGACCGCACTTCAATGCACACACACCCAAGAAGAGAAGTTCTGCAACAAAGCGCGAGGACAGCAATACACAGGGACGGAAGGGTGGTTTTATCCCTTGTGGAGAAAAAATACCACACTTCCCCTGCGCCAGAAAAACACAGAAAATGGAGGGGAAGAGGCAAGATGACTGCAGGACAGGGACGGCATTTTGTGAGGGTTGCTTGGCAAAACAATAAACAAGGCAGAACAAAACTGTGATAAAACGCTGGTGTGATGGAGCTCTGTTGAATCTTTCTTCTACACAGGGATGGGACAGTGTCCTCCACTGCACCTGAAGGCCGCAGGCTAGCTTAAAGAAGGGAAGGCTGCAGCTCTTTCCTGCGACACTTTACTGTCACCTCCCAGCATCTGCTGCCTGCCTCACTCTGCCTAATGGTAGGGCCAGCCCTGGAGGCCATCTTTGAGTAAAATTCCTTCTCTTTTTGCAAGGAACAGCTGCTGCAGAATCTTCTTAGGAACTTTCCCTAGCCCTTAGCTTTCTGTTTAAGAACACAAGAATGCCTAACTGGTCCAATATCCTGCTTCCCACAATGGCTAGCCAGATACCTCTGGGAAGCCCATTACAAGCAGGACATGAGGACAAGAGCCCTCTCCGGCTGTGCTTTTGAAGCAACTGCACAGGCCCAACTCCTTCTCACGGTTGTCAACCACTGCCCAACTCCCTTCAGAGCCAGTCCACACAGCTGCCCAGAGGGTGGGCAGAAGTCGCTGTTTTTTCTCCTTACTCCTGCTTTTAAAAGAAATTTAAAGAGACAGAACAGGAGATCCAGTTACAGTTCTGCAATGTCTTGTCTGGTCTGGCCCTAATTCCCATAACAATGAAACATAAAACAGAGGGAGGAAAATATCAGTCATGCTCACAATCTTAAAATGGGTAACCCCACCACACCCCGTTCAGTAGATGCAGCTGGTGCTGTTGCAAGATATTCCGGTGCTTCTCTATTTAACAGTTTCATGCCACACTTTAATAACAAAACCTTCTAGAGAAGCATAGAATTCCCAGCCCCACAGGCAAACACTTCAACAGACCATTCTGTAAATTACATTGGCCTTCTTCTCCTGCCAGTTTAAGATGACACTGCAAATTCAGCCCACTGCCAGCTGGCAACAACTGAAATAATACTCCAGTTCTTTGCACTGTCTACACACAGCTGTCTTCAAAGGGAAATGGACTAATCCTAGTGCATTTCCTTTCTTCAACTGGTTTGTAAAGATGTGCTTCAGGGCTTAAAAGGGGGAGGGGAGAACTGACTAGTATTTGTGCATAGCCCTCTATCTCCAAACTGGTTGCTGCTGGAAAAGGAAAGCAGCTAAGAGGCCAGGATTATTGTCAATTTCCTCTTGCTAATAGATTGGAGCTGGTATTCATGCCCTGGTACACATGTGTGCAGAGACTTAAAGGATGTGGCCTCTTGCACACACGAACATCATCCTCTTGTTGTGGCTGGGGGATTCACAAATTGTTCTGAGTAGGACAAATTGATAGAGAAATGTTGCCAGAAGTCATTAGCTGAGACGTCGCAATATACTGTACAGTCGGTTCCCTGCAAGCCATCCCCAAAAAATATAACGGAAGAAAGGGAAAGTGACAGACATAAGGGCAAAAGCAAAACAAAAAAAAAGAAAAAGTTCAGTTCAAGTGATGATTTATTATTATTATTATTATTATTATTATTATTATTATTTTGGAGGGGGAGTTTGATCAACAAAGGACAATATGGAAAGAAGAAATCTCATAATATCTTTAACATAGCAGTTGAATAATACTTCTGTATTTCTCTCTGTATTGTATATACTCTCTCTCTCTCACACACACACCTCTTATGAGTGTGTGTGTGTGTGTGTGTGTGTGTGTGTGTGAAGAGAGAGAATCCTATTCAAGCATTCAAAAAATGGCTAACATGTGAGCAGATTATTATTATTTATTTATTTATATAGCACCATCAATGTACATTGATGTTAAGTGGGGTACACCACTTAACCCTGTCCCAGTGTTGTGCATGTTTCATAGGCCCTGCATATAGCATGAATGCCTGAGGTGAGAGGGCCTATGTATGTACAGGTGCAATGAGCAAAAGTGTATGAAACAGCCCAGAACTCAAACGATAAGGGGTTCACTTTCTCATCTTTCCTATATTAAGAACGAGTATTTGGGCCTTGCCATAATTCCTGAGGAAAATATCCATTAAATCTCAGAGGCAAGACATTTAGTCACTTCAAGAGGCTGCAATTTGAGATGTTCATCCCATATTCCTATGCAATGTTACAAAGCACATACTTTTCAGTTCACATGGGGATTCAATGATAATCCTCAAAAGACTGTCACCCCACCCCACCCCATAGCCATGCAGCCAGTATGGCCTCAGTGAACAATAAGCCAAACGCAGTGGTAGGGTGACCATATGAAAAGGAGGACAGGGCTCCTGTATCTTTAACAGTTGCATACAAAAGGGAAATTCAGCTGGTGTCATTTGTATGTATACAGCACCTGGTGAAATTTCCTGTTCATCACAACAGTTTAAGCTGAAGGGGTCCTGCCTTCTTGACCAGATACAAAAGAGGGCAGGGTTCCTGCAGCTTTCTGCAGCTGAAACTCTCCCCACGGCCTGAGTTCAATCCCAGCGGAAGCTGGTTTCAGACAGCCGGCTTGGGTCGACTCAGCCTTCCATCCTCCCGAGGTCGGTAAAATGAGTACCCAGTTAGCTGGGGGAAAGGTAACAATGGCCGGGGAAGGCAACGGCAAACCACCCCGCTATAAGGCCTGCCAAGAAAACATCAGCAAAAGCTGGTGTCCCTCCAAGAGTCAGTAATGACACAGTGCTTGCACGAGAGGTTCCTTTTCCTCCATATATACAAAAGACACCTGCTGAAATTCCCTTTTCAATACAACTGTTAAAGACACAGGAGCCCTGTCCTACTTTTCATATCGTCACCCTACACAGTGGTCACTACCCAAATGTTTTATTTATTTATTCATTCATTCATTCATTTAAAACATTTCTTGACCATCTTTCAGGGCAGAAACCCTCCCAAGGCAGCTTACATGTATAAAATATATAAAAACAGTTAAAATGTTAAAAATGTTAAAATGTTATAAAAAATATAAACACAGTGAAAAGGCAATAAAAACCTCAATAAAAAGCCAATCATCAAACCAGCAGCTACAGCAAATAACAGCAACAACAGCAGTCATGTCAAGAGAAGACCAATGTAAAACAATGTTTTCGAGGCCTTCTTAAAAGCCTGAGATGACAGATCATGGTGGACCTCCGATGGCAACTTGTTCCAAAGGTGTGGGATCACCGCAGAGAAGGCCCTCTCATGTGTGGCCACTAACCTCACTGCTTTCCTGGATGGGCAAATGAGAAGGGCCTTCCCTTCTGATCTTAAAGTGCAGATAGGTTGAATATGGGTGAAAGCAGTCCTTCAAGTAACTTGTTTCCAAATGATTTAAGACTTTAAAGGTCAAAACCAGCTTCTTGAATCACGCTCGGAAATGCACTGGTAACCAGTGCAGCTTGTGTATTATAGGCATTATGTGATTGAATCGCCTCACCCCCAATGATATTCGGGCAGCCACATTCTGCACCAGCTGAGGTCCCTGAACCATCTTCAAAGGCAGCCCCAGATACAGCATATTACAGTAGACCAGCTTGGACCTCACTAGTGCGTGGATAACTGAGGCAAGGTCCATCCTCTCCAAATAGGTCCACAGCCGATGTACCAGCCTAAGCTTCCCCAGTTAACTCTGAGTCCAGGAAGACTCCCAGACTGTGCACTTGATCTTTTAGGGGGATTTATCCTTTAGGTAAATTTCGATCTGCTGCAATTGGTTTCCTATCCTACAGAAGCTCCATCTTGTCTGGATTAAGTTTCAGTTTGTTCATCCTCATCCATCCCAAAACAGCCTCTAAACACTGTGATGTCAGCATGTCCAAAAGAACCATGGTCAAGTGACCCTCCAGAAACAAGGCTTGATTCTGCATGAATACTTGCATAAAGGAAGGCACTTCTTGAATCCCTTGCAACTTACCTGCAAAAGAAAGTTTTCAAAAATACTGAGGAGAAGCAATGGAAAATGAGTCCATCAACTGGGCTAGTTGGATGTAGTAATTCACAGTGTGCTTTGAAGGCTGCCAGTAGTCCTTGTACTTCACTAGTGGGCAATCAATTTGCCTGCTCAGGAGAGCAAGACAGGGTAGATCAGCCTGGTTGCCTCAGCAATGAGGCTGTGTTTCCATTCAAAGTGAGAGCAATGAAAGGCCTCCATTTTCTGTCAGGGATATCAAAGCATAGCCAAGTCCAAAATCTACCCCTGTGCAATGGGCAGACTTTTCTTAGTTTCTTTCCATTTAGAGCCCCCACCACTACCATAGAAACGTTGCCAGCAAAGGGATCCATTTTTACAGAGGTGAAAATCTGAGAATTTTTATTTCTTGTATTATAAACCTAGGTCCTTCACATTTCATCTAAGACTGCCTTATCCAACCTAGTGCCTTCCAGGGGGTCGATCACACCTACTTTTCCCCCCAGGTATGATCTGCAGTTTCCACCTCTGTTTCATTAGTGCGTCAAGCACTAGCCCCTTTAATGTGCCTTCCTGGTATTGCCATTGTTTTAGAAAAATCCCTTTTCACTTGTTCACTCTTATGCTATTGTGCCCACCTCACCTCATCCCCTTCTCCTTTCCCCTCCAGTTCATTGGCTCTTGTGATTGATGGACATTGTGAGGGGCATGGGCATCTTCCCCCCCCCTCTGGTTTTGTTGGCTAGCATTTTAGTGTTTCATCAGCTGGGTGCTGTTTCTGCCTTTAGAGGTGAGATGATACTCCCTTCTGCACAGGGTCTTCACATGCCCTCTCTCCCTCTCTCCCCCTTCCCAGTTGAGTGGTTCTACGGACTGGAGGAGAACCGCCCCCACCCTCCTCTTTCGTCAGCAAGACCGCTCTTCAACACACATGCCCCCAAGAAGGGACGTTCTGTGACATAGTGCGAGGACAGCAATACACAGGGGTGGAAGGGTGGAGGAAAAAATATCACACTTTCCCCGACCTAGAAAAACACGGAAAATGGAGGGGAAGAGGTGAGATGACTGCAGGACAGGATGACATCGTGTGAGGATCGCAGGGCAAAACAATAAACAAGGTAGGACGAAAGTGCGATAAAACGCGGGTGTGATGGAGTTCTAGATGTGTTGGACTGAAACACCCATAATTCTCAGCCACCATGGCAACTGGGAAAGGTTGGGGAGTGCTTAGGGGAATGCAATAAAGTGGTCCCTGTAGTAATAGGCAGGGTAGCACACAGAAAGTTAAGGACATCCTGCTTTTTCTACTTGCACAGCTAAAGTATCTAAAAAGGGAAATTACTCACGGAAAAAGTGAAAGAAGAAAAAAGAAGAAGCTTCTTCTGCTTTGGCAAGTCACCAACCTCACTGAAAGTTGATATATTTTAAGAATTAGAAAAATAAATCAGTTCACACTGCTTTATTCTTTTCTTTGACTGCACTTGCCAATGGTGAGAAACAAGACCCAAACTTGAACAGCCCCAAGGATGTTGCTAGGCACAAAAAAGATTTGGGGCCCAGGCATAAAGGACACAAATCTGCATATGTTCATTTATATCTATGCATGCAAATTTAGGAATAATGAGGATTTATTTCAGTTTCGCAGGAGGCAAAGCCAGCCAATTAATTTCTTATCCAAATAATCCCAAAGTAAACAAATTCTCCATTTGTTTACTTTTCATCCTGTCCCAGATCATCCCAAACCAACAGGAAAAGTTATTTTTTCTAAGTGGATCTGCTATGCAGGAGAAATTTTTCTTAAAGGGCAATTGCAGCATGTGAAGAGGGGAGAATTATCTGGCAATTAACCAGAGAGAGAGAAAACCTTTCCATTGGCATCACTGGACACTCAGGACACTCAGAAACTGAGCCCTGTGGAACAGATTTAGGTGCCAGGACCCTATAAAACCGGTCCTAGGAACACCCCAGAATTTACCACATCAAAACCTGGTTCTTCCAAGCTGAATTGACATCAACCATTATTGTTCTCATGCTTTTAAGTTTGAGGCAGAACCATTTCGAGACATTTCTAGCTTGCTAGAAAGCCATTATGTCTGCTACAGAAGCCCATGTCTCTTTGAATAGGCAGAGAGATAAGGAAGGCAGGGAAAGGGCAGGGAGCAATCAGTGCAGTTTGCAATCTGAATCCAAAGTCAAAGGGCACTAGTGCTCCAGCCCTTCCTTTTCCAGCCACAAATGGGGGGTTCTACAGGAAGAAATCAGTCAACACTCCTAGATAACATCAAAAAAAAAAAACAAATACAAGCGAGAAACAAAGTCATTTTACAACTTAAGATTTCCAGACAAATGGCAAAATTATTACTGTCCCTTCCCTGGCACTGCGAGGCCGAATGCTTGCACTTGCATTCCTTCCCAACATCTGCATGGGAAGGAACGCAAGTGTGAACTTTCCCAGTCTTTAAAAGTAAACAAAAAACAGGGGGGAGAGGAATGGGGCCATTCCTTCCCCCCTTTCTTATTTTATTATCTGTATCTCCACAGCTGCGCAGATACAGATAAAAAAAATTAAAAGAAATAGTGTGGGGAGGAACAGGCAGCCCGAGGGAGGACACAAGGAGAGGGGGCAGGGACTCAGAGAGAACCTCCTCTCCTCTCCTCCCTCTGGCTGCCCGTTCCTCCCATTTATTTTTATTTTTATTATCTGTCTCTGCACAGCTGTGGAGATACAGATAATTAAAAAAAATTAAAAGGGGGGAGGAACGACCCTGTTCCTCTCCTCCTCCCCCACCCCACCCCCATTGTGTGGTGTGTGTTTTTTACTTTTACAGCCTTGGGGCTGCTCATGCCGACTAATCGGGGCGCCATGGGCTCCACTGCCAAAAAAAAGTCAGGGTAAGTGCCCGACTATTTTGGAGCGGAGTTTCCAGGGTTTGCCCCCAGATGGTTTCACAATGGCGGCTGCATCATGTAGATGACCTGCCGTTACTGCGAAGCCACCCCGGGGCAAACCCTTCATGTAGACATGCCCCAGCTCACTTCGTAGGACTCTCACTGCCCAAGCAGAATCACCCTGTCAGCAGATAGGCATTTGTTTTACCCCACGTGAACATCTGAAAAGGGATTAAAGTGTTAACCAGTCACACTAAGAAGAGCAGAGGACTTAATAGAGTTCTTGCTCTTGCTATTTTTATTTTTATTGAGTTTTAATGCAGTGCTCTAGATGGAAGAAAACTTTGCACCATGTACGCAAGATCACAGCCTTGTACTTTGTGCTAATTAATCTGGAATAATTCAATCTTTTATTACTTAGCCAAAGGCCATTGTCAGTCATTCAGTAGTATAATAAAAAGCAAGAGGCACCACTTCGAGTATAAGACAACATAATCTTGTAACAGAATCTATTACTATAGAATGTCTTCAGAAAGGAGTTTGCTGAAGAACCTGACGGACAATGAGGAAAGGGGAAAAGCAAAAAGAACAAATGCCCATATTTCCCTCTTCTTCTTCTTCTTCTTCTTCACAGATGTGCCCACTCCAAAACAAGAGCTATTGTGTTCAGTGGGGCTTGATCGAAACCAGGAGACATTGGGGCAACTCGCTGGGAGGCTGTGTATCCCCTGCCTCTGAGGAGGAGCATCGTGGCAAGAGGAAGACCAGCCTGGCCACATCCATAGACCAGAGAAGGAGCAGCTGCAGTGTGTTTGATTCCATCCTTGGTGCCAGAAAGAACAGTCTTCCAACTGCCAGTTGTCTTCAGATCACAGAACCGCAGGCTCATCCATCTGGCAGAGAGCCAAAGACTGCTGGGGTGTGCGAGATAGGTTTTTTAAGGGTGGGTGGCTTCAATTATTACAACCTTTTTCACTGCCTTGAGAATAATTTGATTGAAATGAGGAGAATAAACCTTCAAAATAAATAAAATAATAAAGATTATTATTATTATTATTTATTTATATAGCATCATCAATGTACATGGTGCTGTACAGAGTAAAACAATAAAATAGCAAGACCCTGCCGCATAGGCTGACATTCTAATAAAACCATAATAAAACAGTAAGGAGGGGAAGATAATGCACCAAACAGGCCAGTTAATATCTTGCCCATTAAAAACATAAGAGCATAAGACGTGCTATGCTGGATCAGACCATCTAGTCCAGCACTCTGTTCACCCAGTGGCCAAGCAGCTGTGGACCAGGGACCAAAAAAGCAGGACACGGTGCAACAGCACCCTCCCACCCATGTTCCACAGCAACTGGTACACACAGGCTTCTGCCTCGGATACTGGAGGTAGCACATAACGATCAGGGATGGTAGTCATTGATAGCCTTCTCCTTCAGGAATTTATCTAGTCCCCCTTTTACAGCCATCCAAACTGGTGATCATCACTACATCTTGTGGTAGTAAATTCCATAGTTTAACTATGCGCTGTGTGAAGGAGTACTTCCTTTTATTTGTCCTGGATCTTCCACCAATCAGCTTCATGGGATGACACCGGGTTCGACTATTTTGAGAGAAGGAGAAAAGTGTCTCCCTATCCAAATTCTCCACACCATGGATCATTTTGTACACCTCCATCATGTCTCCCCTTAGCCTCCTTTTTTCCAAGCTAAACAATCCCAGCTGTTGTAACCTTCCCTCATAGGAGCAATATCCATTTATAATGGCTATCCCATACTATCAGAATTAACCTGAAATTATTTCTATCCTGTACTTCAATACTCATAATCGCAAGTGAAATGTCAAATCCCTGCTTTGCTCCAAAGTATGAGATCCATCATCTCCTCTCATCCGTAATTGCTTGAATTGTTCATACAAACAGGGTAGCTAAACCATGATAAGTGTATTAAAGTATACGACTCCATACATATGAAGTTCAGATTTTAAAAAGGCAGTCATGTAGAAAACCTTATAAACAGAATTAATAACAAAGCAGGGGCATGAATCAGATCCCTATTCTTGTAAAAAGTGACTAAAGTAGCAAAAGATGAAAACAACCACACTGAGCATCTCTTTTAAGATTCGCCTCCTTGGTCACACCTTTTTAGAAGCATAGTGAGCTAAAGGTCACTGTTAAGAAAAAACAAAACCTTGAATGCTTTCCAAAGGCTAAGCAGCTAAAGAGACTTTTCAAATGACATTTTAGTAGCGTTTGCAGTTTGGGGAAATGCAATGAGTGATGCTGCTCAGGTAGTTCAATGAATTACTGAACCTTACTAATTTGGTTTATGCTTGGGGTTTTTTAAGGTTGAGGAACCTTCTGTGATTGTCACTGTTAGTACTTCCTACTTTTCATTTCTTTCTTAACTCACAGCTTACAATTCCCCCCTCATGTACCGTAATAAATCTGAAACTCTCGGGACACTTCAAGCATCATCACACAGGGGGAAATCGTGTTTGCTTACCGTCGCTTCTCCGCCCACGCATCTGTCCCTCATTACTTCCGCTTTTGAAAGAGGAAGCAAACAAGATGCACGTGGCCCATTCAGTGGGCTGTTTTGGTCTCTCTGCTTCTCCTCCACACAGCATAAGTGTCAACTTTCGTCTTTAAAAATAAGTTGGACTTATTGGGATTTTTTTTTTTTTTTTTTGTCGTGCAAAGAAGGCTAGAAGAGGCAGGAGGCATGCGGGAGGCAGACAACGACATGAGAGGGACCCACGAAAATCAATGAATGCCCAGTAACAAACGTGCAATAAAACACTTGTCTGATGGAGCCCTTCATGCATTTGATGAACTGGGATATAGTCCATGAAAGCTTATGCCAGAATAAATCTGTTAGCCTTTAACATACCACAAAAACTTGTTTTTGCTGGAAAAGACTAACCAGGCTACCCCTCTGGAAATTCTAGTAAAGCAGTCCTTGAATTATAGGGAGGCTAATAGAGGTACTCTTACCATTTGTAATGGCTCCTAGAAGGCTTCATGGCCCATGGTTTAGATAAAATAGAGGGAATTTGGATCGAACTGAGAGTTAAAGAGCAGGGTTTGTGGATTTTATTAAAGCCTTCTCCTCACCCAATCCAAATATCTAGCAAATGCATTTTCTGCCGAGGTATAAAGACAGCATCTTAAGATGTTTTCAGAGAGGGTGTGGTTGTGAGTGTTGTACAGGACATATTCTTTGAAAAGCACCAGATCTGGGCAATTTCAGGAAAGCATAGTGAGTGGAGTTCATCATAAAGAATGCCATAGCACAGCTAACAGTTTAATCTTGGGCACATTTGGCAGATGTAAGTTCAATGAGACTTACTCTCTGGCAATTGCATGCAGGAATGCCACTAATATATGGCACAAAGGATCTGGCCATTCTTAAGACAGATCGCTTTGTAGTGTTTCTTGCATTAATTTGCTTAAACATATGGGCAATGTATCATGAGTTGTACATGCCTCTGAAGATGGCATGAATAAGCAGTTTCCAAGGAATATCTGTATTAAGCTGTAGCAGCAAAAGAACATTGTTGTTGCTTTAAAAAAATGATGTAAGAGATGCACAGCCTAATCCTATTCTAGTTTATTCAGAAATAAGCCCCATCAAACTCAGAGCTCCATCAGATAAGTGTTTTATTGCATGCTTGTTCCTGGGCACTCATGGATTTTCACGGGACCTCTCATGACATCATCTGCTTCCCGCCCCTTCTTTGCGTGACAAAAAACACCCCAGTAAATCCGACTTATTTTTAAAGACAGAAGTTGCCGCTATCTCCTGCTGTGTGCAGGAGAAACAGCAGGATCAAAACGGCCCACTGAATGGGCCACATGCATGCTGTTTACTTCCTCTTTCAAAAGTGGAAGTTATGAGGGACAGATGCGTGGGCGGAGAAGCGATGGTAAGCAAACACGATTTTCCCCTGTGTGATGACGTTCTCCAGGTTTTTTCCAGTTAACAATTCACAAACTGTAACAGTATATTGTGAAATGTCAGCTAATGCAGACACTACACTTGCTACAACCATATGTATTTGAACATGTGTGTGTAACCCCGGCTGCATTATACTTTTTCAGACCAGTGGTCCATCTAGCTCAGTATTGCCGACACTGACTGGCAGCAGCCTTCCAGGGTTTCAGGCAGGATTTCTTTCCAGCCCTTCTTGGAGATGCTGGGGATTAAACCTGTGACCTTCTGCATGTAAAGCATGTACTCCACCACTGAACTAAGCCCCTCCCAACACATCTGGAGGGTACCAGGTTGGGGGAGGCTGTTGTAGGGAAATGCCTCTGGTTTAAGATTTCATCAAACTGTATCACTCTTTTTAAAAAGTCACCAGACACAAAGTTGATCCATATGCAGAACATGCCATTTTAATCTCATAACTCTAATACCTTTCATGTTGTGTTTAAAGAACAGGAATTCAGGACAATAACTCCTTCCTCTTAAAAAAACAAAAACAAACCATCAACTGTTTTCTCGGGTGGGTGTCCTCAGTTGCTGAACAATGCTGCATTCTCAGCTAACCTTTTCAGCCAACTGCTGTTCTTTCTCAAATGCTTTTGCAGCTTCCTTAGGTTGTCGTGCCCCCCCCTCAAAAAAAGTGTTCTTTGACGATGCCTGTTTATAAAGCTATGGCAGGAAGAAACAAAGCAATTGTAAAGCTTGTTCAGAAGTACTTCATATGCTATTAAAAGTGACCTTGCCACTTCCACTTCTATTTATTCTGTTTCCTTCCCATAGCAGGCCAAACCATGTCGAGTCAAGTATACACTTTCCTAAAGAGAAACAGGCCTGACATCAAAGCACAGGTGTTCCAAACCCTGAAGCAGGCTTAAAAGTGGTAGTGCTGATCTCGCATCAGACCCCTGGATTCTGCTCTTAAACCATCTCTGCGTGTTTCATTATATAAACAGGCCTTATGTATGGATTTCACACCACATTTGTCCACTTTTCTATGAGATTTGAAGAACTGATCAATCAGTAGGAGGCATCTGATTGGCAGTATTTCGCAGTTCCTTTCTGTTGCAGCAGACCTTTCAACTAGTTCCAAGATGATTCCATAGTAGGCTGTAATGCCATGAAGAATATCATGTGACACCAGAAGATATTTCCATATATGGACTATTTAAACTGGTGCAGTATAATGAAGAAGAATGTGATCTGGGAAGCACCCAATTCAAATCTTATATACCCTCCCTTCAGCCCCAGTTAGTATAGTTAATGGTAAGGGGTTTGGAGAGCTGTAGTTTAAAACATCTGATGGGTTGCCTAACCCTAGGCAAACTACCGTGTTACTGCGTTGGTCAACCCATCTACAGTATAGGGCTAATAATATTGTCCTGTCTTATGTGGTTCTTATACATATTATGATATTCTGTGAAGCGCTTTAAACACTTAAAAAGCACCATATTATTTTAGCAGTTCTCTAAAAGTTACACACTAATCTGAAATGCATATGCAAATGGCACTCTGCCTTTCAATAGACACTAGGGAGAACAATATTCAGAAACAGATGTTTCTGCAGTATATACTTTTTACATCAAAGCTCTTGGATGATTTCTGTTTCACCTGCTTTTCTAATTTTTGACCCATCTCCCACATAAGGCATCAAGCGGATTCAGGTAATGAAGCTGGAATTATAATTTATCCTGGGCATATGTATTTCTTCATTGTGTGAATGGAAGAGATGGAACTCTTTCCCTTGCCAAAAGCTACACAACTACTTCCAAATCCTAATGGTCACGGGACAGTGAACCCAACACCACTTGAGGAAGTGCTGGCATCTCACAGGAAGAGGTCGAGATCCTTCATAGCACAAAAAGCTCCAGGCACTTAACATGAAAAGTGCATTGATGACTACACCATGACCTTTGTAATAAAGTAGAATTTAAGTTCAAGGAATTAAATCCTTCCTGAGGGCACGTGGATCACAAAGGACTACCGTCATTTTTACAGATCTAAATAATTCTACATTTTTCTCATTTAATTACATTGGTCTTCCAGCCTGTGAACATATTATAGAAAAGATAAGCATTACTATCTAATAGTCAAGTTTCCTTTAAAACCAATATACTAATGGGATCAGTTCCACTTAAGCTCTCCTAGGTGCTCTGGGCAAGGTCACAAAGTTAATTTAAATATTGTATGCAAAATACATTATGAAATCTACATTCAGACTGCATTCAGAAGCCTTCAAGGGAAAAGAAATATGAATATCTCAATACTGCAGAGATTTATGGGCAATACCAAACATGTTTCACTACAGATAAGGGCTAGTTCACATGTTATTTAGCTATAGTGTTATTTATCCTGTTCTTCAGCTGACAAATCTCCATGAGTGGCTTATGAACAATAAGAAAAATTGTTGTCTACTGTTTTAATATTATTTTTTCTATTGACAAGCCTTTCCCAAATTGCCCTCCAGATGTGATGGACTGCAATTCCCATTATCCACAGCCAACATTTGCTTCTTCTCCCTCTACTGCTCACAGGGTGGTTGGTTGTAATGGCCGCTTTGAGGAGCGGAGGGGGCCAATCTCAGCTGGTGAAGCAGAAGCAGATATGGGAAAGTCATGGTGAAAATACACCTCTTTGGCTTCTTCTTGCTCTCCTGTTCCCAGGGCAGTTGGTTCCAATGGCCATGTGAGGAAAGGCAATGGCAGTAGTTCAAGTACATTTAAAGCGCTGTCCACCTAAAAAGGTAATGTGTGAACGCAACCAATGTCTGTTTGCAAACACTATTATGATACATCAGGCAATCAAGGTTGACTGCAGCTCCTTGTTGAGTGGCAACCTTTAACTGAAATTATCTGCTGTGCAGTGTGTGAAACAAACATCTCTAAGGCGAGTGTGTACACACTTCCCTGGGAGTGGGCCCCACTGAACACAATGGGACTTACTTTGGATTAAACATTCACAGGATTGTGCTGCATTGCCCATTGATTTCAAGATGACTACTGGATCAAGGAGTTAATTCACAGATTTTGCCAGGCACATTGTTCTGTTTTCTTCCGTAAACATAATGGCTCGTGTCTGTGATATTGGAGCGATGGGATTCCATTGTCTCCAAACTGATGCAGTCTGCAATCAATCAAACAATAGAAAAAGACAAGAATAGCTTACCAATGGTGAATAATTACTTCTACCTGTATGACTCTTAAAGTACAGCTTCCCTATGCTTTCCAACTGATTCTTCCATCTTTGTCCTACTGCAGAAAATCTCACTGTTCAAATATTGTTCAGGAACTGAAATTGAAATTAAATTCCTTTCCTTTGGGCTGTCTTGATCACTGGGTTTAATTTTATGATACTGAAGATCCTGCCTGTGATCTTTAAAGAAACTGCTTATTGTGCTCTGAATTTGACATTGTGCAGTGACAACAATCAGTTCTAACTTTCCTATTTAGACAGAATGCAGAATTAAAGAAGCCATCTATTGGCTTCCTTAATTCTACATTCTGTCTCAATAGTAATATTAAGTAGTTCTAACCATTTATTGTCACCTTACAGCAACAATGGCTTTTCTTATCAATAAGAACTCAAATCTTTATCTATGGATCATGCCAAAGTCAGTCCCTTAAAAGAAATCTGGCTATAGCAGGTGCACCGAGCTGTCAGACCTTGAAATTTGTTTTGAAACTAGCCACCTGTTAGTGTAATTGTGTAGCTGTTTTTCCTGGCTTATGGGATTTTGGTTCAGCTGTTGTTCTCATGCTAACATTTATTTCCTCCAGGAATCACTCAGACCACTTGCTACAAGCAAGGCTCCCCCCGCCCCGTCATCCCAGGACCTGATTCATTGTTGTGTACATGCAAAACAATCTCTTAGGCTTCCTTCACAAGCAGCAGATCATTCCCCCACACTCACACATGATTCCAATATAGTAAATGTGATAAACTAGATCTTAAATGTTGCTTCTTGACTTTCACTACTTTTTTTTTTATTATTTATTGATTTATTTCATTTCATTTCTATACCGCCCAATAGCCGAAGCTCTCTGGGCGGTTCACAAAAATTAAAACCATGAAGAGCATAATAAAACAACCAACAATTTGAAAACACAAATACAAAATTCAATATAAAAAGCATGACCAGGATAAAACCACACAGCAAAAATTGATATAGGTTAAAATATGAGATTAAAACAGCAGAGTTTAAATTTAAGTTAAATTAGGTGTTAAAATACTGAGAAAATAAAAAGGTCTTCAACTGGTGACAAAAGGAAAACAACGTAGGCACCAAGCGAACCTCTCTGGGGAGCTGGTTCCACAGCCGGGGTGCTACAGCAGAGAAAGCCCTCCTCCTATAAACAATGACTATTGTTTATAGTTCTGTGGTAGAGGACAGTGGAGGCTGGTCGCTTCGATGTCAGTGGGGTGATGAATACACTTCGGGTTTCAATCAGAGCACTAAAGAAACTATCCAAGTTCCTTTAGACCTCTGGCTGGTTCTGACTGAAATCCAGAGCAGATTCATCACCCTACTGACTTCGGACCTACTAGCCTTCACTGGTGGGGTACATGCTTTCCATGCCAACAATCCCATGTTTAATCACTGGCATCTCCAGGTAGGGCTGGAGAAGACTCCTGTTCGAAACCCTGGCAATCAGTTTAGAGAATACGAAGATACATAGAGCTGTAGTCTTACTCAGTATAAGGCAGATTCCTATGCTTGTATAATATTATTCTCATGTCAGAGGGCTAGTGTGGTATAGTGGTTAGAGTGTTGGACTCAGGTGATCTGGATTATAGTCTCCACTTGGCCATGGAGCTCACTGGGTGACTGTGGGCCTAACTTACCTCACAGGGTTGTGGTTGTGAGGATAAAATGGAGAGGAGGAGGATTATGTGTACACTGTCTTGTGCTCTTTGCAAGGCAGAGAGGGAAAATAGGATATCAATGTAATAATAATAATTATATTTCATAAATAATTTATATATATATATATATATATATATATATATATATATATATATACACACACACACACACACACACACACACACACACGTCAGATGTGTGCTTGATGTGATTCCCTCCACAGACATGATATAGCTACAGCCCAGAAGGGCCAGCTCAAGATCTTTTGCCACCCCAAGTAGCAGCAGGACACACAGTTCAAGAGGTCTCCTCCAGGATCATTCTTGTTATCACAAGGTAACCCAGGGCACAACTTGTGGCTCATATCAGTAAAGAGACAATCAAGCTCACACTGTGCAGAGAGTTTGCAATATGGTAACTGAAGTGCTGAGAAGAGGTCATGTGACCTCAGGGGTGGCAACAAAGGAATAGTTTGGGGAGTGGCCTGAAATATGCAGCAGCTTGACAGAAGGCATGAAGTGGGAAGTAGGAAAAGAAACAAAGGAAAACGAGAAATTAGCAGGGGTGTTAAAGGTAATGTAAGTTGAATAGCTAGTGTACATAACAACCAGATACTGTGCATGTTCACCACACATGAGGCAGAACATGCATATAATCTATCTGTGAAGAAGAAAAACATAATTTCCTCATTCTGAAATATGTGTGTTTCTCTCAGTTGGAGACTATGCATATTGCTCGGAGAATGTACAAAGTGTTGTGGAGATATGTACATTCCCCAAGGGTTGTAGGAGAGTGTGTGCAGTTTGCTCTACTTGAGCAGATTCTATGCATACACGAGACATGGTGATCATGCATAATGCTCCGTTGTTGCACACATCAGTCATTCAAGTTCAACTCACATTATGCCTGAGAGAGAAAGAGGGAGTTTATACATATATACACACGACACATACACACATGATGAAAGAGCTCAAAAATTGGAGGGATTAAAATTTTAAAGCTCTTCCAAGAAATTAGTTCACAGAATTAAGGACCAGGATGATTACAGCAACAGTAAACAACACCCTGTGAAAGAAACATACTGATAAAGCCAGATACGGACATGATAGCCTGTGCTGTGGTGCATGTGGGCTGTGGTGCATGTGGGCCGCCATTTTGTATATTCAACTCCCGTCAGGGGTTGTTTGTCATCTGAACCTGGTGAGTGTGGGTTGTGTGAGGGTTGGAACGCTCTTCCAGAACACTTGAGAACTACAAACTCAATCACTGCTTTTAAGACTCAGCTAAAAACTTTTCTTTTCCCTATAGCCTTCAAATATTGAGTTTGTTCTGACTTTACACTGTTGGTTTTGCCCTACCCTGTGCCTGTTTACACTTCCCTGTGCCTGTTTGCATTCTCCTTCCCTCTTTATTGTTTACTACAACTTATTAGATTGTAAGCCTATGCGGCAGGGTCTTGCTATTTACTGTGTTATCTGTACAGCACCATGTACATTGATGGTGCTATATAAATAAATAAATAATAATAATAATAATAATAATAATTATGCCGTGGCTCGCATGGGCTAAATAATCCACGATGACTTGTGCCGTGTCACAGTAGGTGACCATATGGAAAAGAGGGCTCCTCTATCTTTAACAGTTGTATTGAAAAGGGAATTTCAGCAGGTGTCATTTTTATGCATGCAGCACCTGGTGAAATTCCCTCTTCATCACAACAGTTAAAGCTGCAGGAGCTATACTAGAGTGACCAGATACAAAAGAGGGAAGGGCTCCTGAAGCTTTAACTGTTGTGATGAAGATGGAATTTCTCCAGGTGCTGCATGCATAAAAACGTCAGCTGCTGAAATTCCCTTTTCAATACAACTGTTAAAGATACAGGAGCCCTGTTCCCCTTTTCATATGGTCACCCTAGCACATGAACCAGGTCATTGGCATATTCTGCTCCCTTGCTTATGACTTTATCTCTGCATCCAGGATCCCACCTCAGGTCTAATTCCTTAAAGAATGTGTGATGCATGATATCTGTGATCAGGATTTCTCCCAGTTTTTTTCCCCTTTAAAGTTAACTGCAGTCATCCATCACTAGTGAATCAGATCATAACCATGACACTGATGGAGAGGAGGAGGCTTTAACCCTTTCCCCTTGCACTGGTTTTCCAGTTAAAATCTCCTTCCTGAAGCTGCTATTTGTTCCACAGGGGAAAACATACAGCCAACACCATACAGTATGTTTTCCTCTGCAGGGCAACCTCGGGAGGAGGGCAAATTAAATCAGGAACAGTGTGTGAAGGGAAGGCAGATCCTGTCTGAATCCCCCCCCCACACACACACACAGTTGCTTTGATCCAAAAGAAAAAACCATGGGAGATTCTGAAACAAATCTCTTGTGTAATGTCTATGTTGACACTTATTCTCCTAATGGAAAGGACTTGTCTGTATTATCACATCTTTGCATGTAAACTAAAACCTATCCTGGAAGAGGCAGGTATGGATTAAGTTGTGATGAAAACTGGTATAAGGCCTCCCAGAGACCCTGCTGGGATTTTATAGTGCTATAATGTCCACATTTGAGTGCTGGCTTTAAAGCTATCATAAAGGCAGCCATGTAGGAATGTTCACATATGAATCATCAGGACTAATAAAACCTCTGGGGGATGTATTGCAAGTGAAACCAAGCAACACCCATTAAATATACTTGGAGGCTGAGATGGACTGGTGAAATTATTAGGATGAAATATTTCCAACATTTTACAAAGGGAAACAACTCTGTATTGTGGAAGTAATAAGGTGTGGGGGGGTTGTGTTTCTTCAAACATATAAAATTGTACATATGCCTGGAGCATGAGATTCATATTCTTGTTTCAAGCAATGATTGCTAGGTTTAACTCTGCTTCACCTTCAGTTTTGTAAAAAGGACCTTGGGATTCATAGCACCTGAAGTGTTGATGAGATTGGCTCTCTCCAATTTAAATGCACTACTCATCACAGCTTAACAGAATGTGGCTTGCTTCTTATCAGAATACCCCTTCAAAACCTGATTTTAAAATCCAGTTGCTATCAGACTCTTAATTGAAAAAGGATGCCTCTTTGTGTGAAGTCCTTTTGGAAAAGAAATACTCTTTGCTTCTTATCATAGGCATGCACTTCCTCAAAGTTCCTGTTTTAGAAGTGTATTAATTGAAAATGCTGTTTGTCAGAGGAAAAGCCTTCCGACTGAAGTTGTAAAACAAAGAGAATAGCCATAGCATTTAATCCTTTGAATAAGGTTTTGTTTCTCATTGACTAAAAACTTCCTAAAGGAAACAACTTCCTAAGTGAAAATCCAGGACGAATTTGGATTGCCCTACAAATCTAACCCTGCACAGATTTGAAAGCCTTTGTTTCTTTCTCTTAGAGGAGTTTTATGCAAAAACTGATAAGTTGCATTCTTGCCTATCACAGAGAAATATATATATAAATAACTGAACTTTTTCTCACACTGACATGAAATTAGATTTAAAATTAAAATAAAGTAATGATCTCATTCCATGTTGTTTTGTGACATGCAAAATACAATAAAATGTGTGCAACAACATACTAAAAAAACAGATTGCTGCAAACTAACTTTTCATTGCACCTCCTTAATGTTCAGGATTTTTTAATGAACAGTTCAAATCTATTCATGTTTTCTCAGAAGTAAATCCCACTGAGTTTAATTCAACTTACTCCCAGGTAAGTGTGCATAGGACTATCCCGAATTAATTTTTAACATTGGTAGTATTTCTCACGCATCAAACAGTGTGTGTGTGTGCGCGCGCGCACACACGGCATCTTATGATACTTCTCACCATTTGTCTTGGTGAGTCAGTCATTATGGGTGAAATCCAATGGTGTCCTTCAGCTGACCGAATAGCATCTGCTGGTGGAGTGGTTTCCCCCCTCTCCCAGGTAGCCCCTTCAAGCCATCCCCAAATCTGCTCTCTGGAGGGGTTGAGGACTCTCTGGAGCAGATTTGCAGGTGTGAGAGGGGGAATGAGAGGACAGGAAAAGACCGGTGCACGAGCAGAAATCTGCTTGTGCAACTTTGGATGTAGCTTCATCATCTTCACCTTATAGTGGTACTAGGGGTTGAAAGATAACAATTTCCACAATAGTTAATATTAGGACTCAGATTCCAAGACTAATTTTCTATTCTCTGGGGCAAGCTGGCTTTAGTTTATTTATTTTAAAATGCCATATGATGAATTTTGATAAGATACGAATTGACAGCTAGAGGTCTCTGGAGCAAAACAAGCATCCTGGGAAGTGCTGTCTGCCCTGCCTCCTTAGCTGTCACGAAAATTAGAGTAGGGGATGAGCAACATCTGCGGCAATGGAGATTTGCTGCAGGCCATTTGGGAGGAAAGAAAATTAGGCTTGGGTCCTTGGCCCATCGCCCTGCATGCCCCCATCTGACAAAACTAATTCTGATCAATTAGAGTTTTTTTATTGTTGTTATTTAGACACTAGACATATTACAAAACTGCAAGAGAGAAAAAAGCATTACAATCCTGAAATCTAAAAATCTAAAAAAGAAAAGAAAAAGCAACTGGAACTCAACATCAATAATACAATCAATGGCATTCTACTTAATAAAACAGCTTGTGACTCAGCTAACACCATAAAAATGTCATTTTTAGTTGTTATCTTGAAGTTATTAGTAACAATGCCCCACCTTGCCCCACCAGAGAAAAGAAATTATCTACAGGTCAGCCTATGGAAATCAGGGAGAGGGCGGCTAGAATCCGTGATAGAGAAGCCACCATTTCTTAAGCCTTGCCAGGCTCACACCAGGCCTTGGGGTAGGGGCAGTGTCCTTGCTTTCCTTTTTGGTATTTGATCATCCTTTTTTTTATTTTCCCTCTCGCCAACTACATCAACTCCAGCTCCAGCAGAAAAGTGATGGTGCCACAAGGTCTCTAGTGATGGAACTCCTTCTCCATCTGTGAACCGCCCTCTCTACCAACAAAGAAGAAAGTCCACAATATTCAATGGCCCCTCAGCAACCCTCTCCCAGAATTTAGGATTCTTCCCAAAGTGATCTACAACTGTCTGATTCGTCCTATGTTAGGGTGACCAGTTGCAAAAGGTGAAAGGGATCCTGCAGCTCTAATAATTGAATTAATAGTTATGAGTATTAATTAAAGGTGCAGATGTGAGAGAGGACAGGGCTTCTACATCTTTAATAGTTATGACTATTAAATACAACTATTAAAAGTGCACGAGCCTTGTTCTCTTTTGCAATTGGTCACCCTAACAGGAAGAACAATTGGTGGCGGGTCTGGGCTGCCAGTGGAAGGACGCCATTGGATCCAATCCCATGTGTTGGTAGACTGCAGTTCCTATCAGCCCTAGCCAGCATAGCCAATGGTGAAAGATAGGAGTTGCAGCCCAGCAACATTTCAAGGTCGCACAATCCCCATCCCTGATATAGACGTAAAGACCTTCCCACAGACATAGCTGCTGCCGTTGAGGGGTTTCATTACTGGTGCTTTTTCACTGGTCTTTATAGACAGATTTGAAAAGGTATATGAATGTTTAAGGACACTATTGCATTATATCTCTGCAATGCTCTTGTTTTTAGCTTAACTTTACCTCTTACACTGCAAGCACAAGTACTATGTAGCGACAATTCGGGAGCAATTAACTGCTGAAAGACTAAGATTTATTTATTTTTAAATGGAAACCGGACTTCTAAAGACATGTCAAAGTGGAGCTGGCCATTTGGAATCCAGGGGCTGGGTCCAAGCATGTGACACCAACAGCATCATTGTCACTGGCCAGGATATATTCATGACACGAATGCAACCAGAGGCAAAAATGGATTCACTTGTAATGACAAGAATCACATTTCCCCGGTTACCTTGATTTAGCTGCTTGAAGTCGGTAGTGAATCTTAGTGGATATATCTTGCCCCCGAGACTGCAGCCCACAAAATTTGTCTCTACTTATTACTTGTGCTTACAATGGATGAGGCAAAATCAAGCTGAAAACAAGAGCGCAGCAGAAATACAATGCAATCGTTTTTCAAAACTATATATACCGAGGGCCTCTTTTTTGGCATGACTTGTTAAGCATTTGTTTGAAGTATACCCGCTGAGACTCTTAACCTGTAAATTCAGCCACTTAGCTTTCCTTTCCTTTTTTTAACATTACACTTGCTGTCTTTCTTTTCTTCTTCAGAATGGGATAGAAACGAGTTTTGATTTAAGTCCCAAACTGCTGAAATGTCTTCAGTTTGGCTTTGTGTTTTACTGTTGCCTGAGGCATAAATTATTTAGCACTCACACATGGTCTGTCATGTCTTGTTACTTAAGTGCAATACAGCTTTCATCCGTGTATACCCAAGGGGGCCATGCAATTGGCAACGGGTGATGTCATCCCCATTTGGTAATCCCTTATGATCGGGGAGCGGGGGGGGGGGAGTTAACGCTTTTAAAGCAAACCTCGTAGTAGTGCGTCTCCTAGTTTAACCCTATGCGACATTTATTTGGACTCATCGCTGTAGATTCACTGCAGGACGCAACCCTATTCATTTGGCTTCTTGGGTTTTTGTTTTGAAATGAATGGCTCCGAAGGGCAACTGTTTCTACTCAACAGAAGGCAGAGCAGATGAACCGTGCTGCCTCCCTCTATCCATTTCTAGTCCAGGCTAAGCTCGTTTGTGCCAATCCCATTAGAGAGATTTAACATTTGGGTGACATCTCCAAATAGATATTAAGATGGACATTTTGAAAGAATTGAAAGTTAACATTTCAAGGGGTTTAGTTGGGTGTTCAGTATGTTGGTTTAGAAATGTGTTGTAATTCATGACAAAATGCATGTTCATTAGAGCAAGGGGTGGGGTGAGGGAGAGCTGTGGCAAAACCTCATAAATAGGAGACGTTAGGGAGCTGTGATATTGGCATTGAAAAGGTCTACGGAAAGAGACATGTGTTGTGCCCTCAGGCCCTATGTCGCTCTAGAAACAGACAGATCACTCCCTTCAAATATAGAACAGCTGGGAATCCTAAACAAGTATTTTGTCAGATGGGTAAGGAACAGTTAAAACTGTCTCTCCTGGGAAAGCTTGAGGCATTTTTTCACTGTGGAAAAGAGTTCCAGGACTGAAAATAAAATTTTAAAAAGGGCTCAATACACAGCACACAGACACATATATGCAGAGTTCCATAAGTCAACAGAGGGCATCTTTAGGAGGGCTTTTTACCCCATGTGATCATCATGGTTTGGTCACTGGTTTTTCCGTGACCACGCTGTCACCATGTGATTGTTGTCTCATATCTTCCCCTTCTTTTTGCGTGTTCTTTTACTATGGGGAAAATACAGTATTTTTGGCGGCCATGTGATGAAACTGCCAGCGTTTCCCCATGTAATCCTTCCATCATGCTATGTCCTGCTTTGGGTGGGTGGGTGTTGCGTGGCGCAGCATTGACGTCTGACGAGGATCACTTGGAAGTGTCCCGCCCCTCCTCGTCTCCGTATTTCAAGAATGCCTAAGCAGATGGGCAATGGGGAGGGGATGGTGGTTGCACCAGACATGAGCAGATGCAACCCGTTGCCATTTAATCCCCCTACTCAAACGGGAAAAGTGTTACTGTTGCTTTTAGAGTGTTTTCTGGCAGGAGGGAAATCGCATGGCTGGGAAGCAGGGTCATAGCTGCAAAGATGCTCTTACAGGGACAATACTGATTTGCACATGGGGTTGGGGGAGGCGGACTTCTGATCTTCTGAAGAATCAATGCTTAGCAGTGGGATGAGGGCTGCTCTGCTTTTGCTGCTCAGAAAACTTTTATCCCTTTCTATTCAATCCTCACATGCACACACACAGGAGAGACACAAAGCTACATCACATCTAGTCAAATGCGTGGCTCCCGTCGTTTCTTCTGTCACCGCCCCCACATCGCTTCCTGAAAACAGGAAGTAATTAGCCCCATTCAGTCCGGTAGGAGAGAGCAGCAACCGGACTTAAAGAGGGGTTTTTTGCCGCGCAATAATGGCTTTAGAACAACCCCGTTTAAATCCCAATAACAATCCAGAACAGGAAGAAGTGGTAAATTGCAGAAGAAAATGCCCCTCTGAGGTCACCCAGAGTCCTGCTGCCCTTATTCCCCTACCAACGAGAGTGGCACAGGCAGCATGATGGGGCATTGCAATAAAGAGCAATGAGGAAAGCAGGCCGCCATGCAGGTGGCGAAACAATGTTCGAGCCCCGTGGGATTCCAAACATGGGCACTGTGCCCATCCTTAACTAGATTTAGCCCCAGATGTTGAGTTTTAATTCAATTTACAATTCACTGAGAACTGGTGTTAATAGTGTAGAACCCTAAGGGTTCTGTTTTGACACTTAAGTTTTACACACTTTCTAGGGGCTGGAGAAAGCATGCTAACAGCAAAAAAGAAGAAGATGGGAATCCGCAAATGATGAAGTAGCTATGCTATCTCACCATCAAAGTTGGGTTTCTTCTATGGAACTGGAGCCTGCTTGCACTTATATGAGGTGCCCACTTGCACCAGAACCTATTGCCCATTGTTGCTCTTTATCTTTTTCTTTAGCTAAATCTAAAGAAGTTGCCCTGTTCAGAAGACACCTTAAACCATGGCTTTAACCATGGTGGTTAAGCCAGAAAGCCAAGCCATGTTCAGAAGACACCTTAAATCATGAGTTTAACCACAGTGAATAAGGCTTTTTGCCTTATTCACCATAGTTAAAGCCATGGTTTAAGGTGTCTTCTGAACAGGGCCATTGTGTTAAAATAGCTAACAATTAAGCTCAGTGCTAATAAGTGCAAAATCATGCACATCAGAAAAAAGCTCAGCTGTATTTACAAATAGCTATAATCAAAACTGGCTAGCAGGAAACCTAAAGGTGTGAGAGTGGGAGGTGGGGGAATCTATGAGTTTTACTAGTTTATAAACATCAGGTCAGCTCACTGCAGACATCAAAATATAAAACCAAATGGGGCAATAAGAATAAGCATAAGAAAACAATAGAAATGTTTTTTTTAAAAAAAAAAATGCTGCATGCTGACTGGTTCTGATCACATCATCTCAACAAAAATAAGTTAAAAGGTGCATAAAATATACTAGAACATAAGAAGAGGTAGACAACAGTAAGTAAAGACCCAATGAAAGTCTGTAAGCTTATGCATGCTTACCACGAAGTAACTGAACTGTCTAAGGGGCTGTCTATACATGGGGAAAGCCCCGGGGTAACTCCACAGTGGCACTGTGTTGTTTATGTGATGCAGTAGCCACTACGCTGTCATCCCAGGGCTTTCCCCTGAAGATCCAAAATAAAAAAATTGGGGACTTAACCCAACTTTTTTCTGTGGAGCAGGGCAACGATGGTGCATCTGCTGTTTGTCGCTGCTCCAGAGTCACGCCGGAGTCATGGCCGGGCAGATGGCGACCCCTGATTGGTCGCCATCTGCCCAGGCAGGCGAGAGGGGGTGGGCCAGCAAGCCGAATGGCCACTGCAATGTATGTTTTCTCAGAAGTAAAAAGCCCTTGGTTCAATAGGCTTTACTTCCCGTTACATGTGTTTCAGATTACAACATAAAGATTGCAGTCTCATTTACACTTAGCATCCTGACATCCTAAAAATAATTAACCTTCTGGTGTTTAATATCAAGATCTAATGCCTCACTGACCATTCCAGCAATAGCTTATTAGTAATTTCCAAGAATTTACTTTCCAATGGCTTTATAGCTGAGCTCCATTCGACAGCTAGATATTTGCAGAGCTTTTTTTAACTGCTCTACCATTTCCCCCAGCAGTTCCAAATTTGCAACATCTGCCTTATTTTTCAAAAGCTTAGTATATTTGGAAGTCATATTAGGGTCTTCTCCATTTAACAACCAAAGCTTAATAAAATCACAATATACCATGTTGACATATACAAAGTCATCAGGATCCTTCAAATTGAGCAGCTGGTGGTTGATGAACCAGTGTGGGAAAAGGGGAGAGTCCAGATTGAGCAGGCCCTGACATTTTCCTCACCTGTCTCCATCTCTGAGAATCCTTCCCATAGGAAATTGATGGGTGGATGGAAGTTGGCTCTGTAGAGAGGAAAAGGGGAAATTTGAACTGGAGCAGGCCCCTACCTCTTCTTTGTCTGCTGTCTTCCTTTCTCCAATTAAGAGAACATTGTATTCTTAATTAAGTTATTATATTACAATGAATACATGATTAACATTTGCATTAAATCTGACATAATATGGACACTGTCCACGTCTTCAGGTTTATCTTCATACATCTGATGAAGTAGACAAAGTCCACAATAGCTAATTGCAGAATAAATTTGTTAATCTTTAAGATGCCAAAAGACCCTTTGTTGGTTTTGCTGCAACAGATTAACAAGGCTACCCCTCTGGAAATTTATAAGCCTTGTTTTAGCAGTAATTAATACATGTGATTCCACTTTAACAGTAATTAATACATGTGAGAGCTTTGGCTACTGGATGGTATAGAAATGTAATAATAAATAATTTTAACAAGTACAAATATGTACTTTTCGCAGAAATTTAACAACATACACCAATATTCATTTTTCTATGCATCTTTTGTCAGAAAAATAACCCTACAACTCCCAGCATACTTTTTCTGTCTAAAAATGCATAGGATTGTGCCCTTAAAGCATTATTTTACAGTAAGAATATTTAATATCTAAGCATTGTTGAACACAGGTATTGCATTGTTGTATTCCTTCTTACACTCTAATATCATTTACAGCATGATAGCATATTCATACAGTTTATTTTCCTGTTCAGCTAGTGTGGGATTGTTGCTACTCTTCAATATTTTGCATAGTTTATTCTGGCTGATGCAACCAAATATGAAACCAATTCAGAATAATTGGGCAGTATTTTTTTTTAGCATAAGTTAATAAAGAGATTAACAGGTCCAGTGGAAGCTGTATCCAAGTTATTTCCCCAATTACTCCACTAATCTTCTGCCAGCATTTCTTTACTACACGGGACATCCGTCACAGATGGGGAAAAACTAACTTCCCCTTTTTTATATTTCCAGCACTAGGATGTTATTTTATATGTACCCGTTAGTTAATGGATTTGGGGGGGGGGGGGCATAATTCACTGTACATCCCCTCTGTCCCTATATTCCCACCTCATACAAAGTTTGTGAATATAATTTGGATTTTAATAGTTTTACAGTTGCCTCAGTTGTGTACATTCTCCAAGACTTTATTCGCGCACTTCCTCCACGCAAGGACAAGCAGCAGAGTTACTAGTGTTTTTAGGCATACATGTGCCACAGGCCACACTAGAAGATGATGACATTCTGTACCCAAATGAAGCTACCACAAACTGGAGAACCAAAAATGACAGAGGTTGATTAAGCAGTTGAGACCTGAGGCAGGAAGGATTCAAGAACCATGGGACAAGAAAGTGACCTCCGCCCCTCCTTTACCCAGGCTTTCACCTGTTATCCCCTCACACCTAGGACAACAAGCCCAAGAAATGGAATGCCACTGCCAAGTCAGTTGTATAGACTGACCTAGCAACCTTCCACCCAGCCACAGTCAACACCAAATGTGTGTCAAAGCTATCACTGTCACTATTATTTCTAGTTTAGGGAAATGGGTGATGGCTATAACGTGCTATTGTATGCAGTAGCTTAAACAGAGACCAAGTTGGCACACAGATTTAACTCAATAACACAAAATAAAAGTTTATTATGTACAAGACAATGGTTCAGTGATGCAGATGGTGTTATTATTTACTGGTATGATTAATAAATAGCCTAAGCCTACCTTACTACCCCTCTAAACCCTCTCTCAGAGCTAAGATGATGCTCTGCCAAACTCCAAGCCCTATCTACCTCAAAACTAAACTCATCTAACGGAAAACATCACTCTGACATCACTCACTCCCCGTCTCCCCCCAGGTAGAACCAAACCAGCCAATCACACACAAATCCCCTCCTAACCTTTATAAACAGTACCTGCAAAACTAAATACATTCATATTAATGTAATAAAACCGGTTAACCGAAGAAGCAGGTGAATTTGTCACAGGCGACCTTACAACACTAAAACAGTCTGCAATAGTCCATCCCAGGGGAACTTCACTTTTAAAAGGAACAATCAGACTATGACAACTGAGATTCCATTTTGTATAGGTTCAGGTACCATAGTATTCAAAACATAGAAATAAGAAGGGGGGAAACAGGGATATACTATTGTCTAGAGTTAACCATGAGCGTCATCAGAAAATCTTGTTTCCTTACTGCCGCTTCCCCCCCACACACACACACACTTCTGGCCCATGATACTTCTTCTTTCTTCACACAGGGAAGAAAGAGTAAGTAAACAATGACCACCTGGCTCATTCAGTGGCCATTTTTATCGCACCACTTTTCCTGAACTCAGCAGGAAATCACGGCACATTCCTTTTAAAAAAAAAAACAGATTTAGAGGGGTCTATTTTGTGACGGAAAGAAGGAGCAGGAGACGCATGGGAGGCAGACATCGTCATCAAAAGGACCAGCAAACATCCGTAAGTGGGGAGTAACCAGCGTGCGATAAAACACTCATCTGATGATGACACCCAGTGGACACTTATATAAGCATGAGCTGGGAGGGAACTGGGTGAGCCTGTTAAGTGGTACATACATATCTCCCTAAGAACCCTGCCAAAACAGAAGGGAAAGAAACCCCTCCCCTTAAACACCACAACCTTAGTGGTGTCCTGCTATGGTTTATGCTTGGAATTATAAGATTTATGAATACATGACTTGTTTCCACAATAGAGGGTACATGATTCCACAAATAGCAAGGAGGCATCAGTATGCACCTCGAAGTGCTTGTTTTGAAGCTCTACAGTAGGAGGGATCTCTCAATTTTGACACTAAATGTAAAAGGTCTTGGTACCCCCAACAAAAATGGCTGGGGTTCTAGCCACCTTATAAAGGTATAATCCAGATATAGCATTTCTTCAGGAGATGCACCAGAAATCAGTCAGCAATAACTTTTGGAAAAAGGATTGATAGGTTAGCAGTTCTGTGCCCCAGGCACATCCAATCAAGATGTGTCTCCATTATAATTGTTGTAAACCGCCCAGAGAGCTTCAGCTATGGGGTGGTATATAAACGTAATAAATAAATATAATTGCCAAGAAATGTCCTTTTATAAAAACAGCAGTCTTCAAAGATCCAAGACGGAGATTTATTTTTGTTACAGGAAACAAAGACAAATATGGGAACATGTTTTTTATTTATCTGTATTGGAGATACACACAATATTTATTATGTTTGATGTTATTAATGATGTATTATTCATGGTAAGTCAATAAAAGTTTTAAAAATGACTTGCTGATGATGACTGAAGTATTCTGGGGGTGAACTTTCTCACTGCAGGATGTTTTGGTCATCTGTATCATCCTGCCAAATGGTAAGGAGGCGTTTATGATTTAGAATCCACCAGTACTGCTAAAAGAATTAATTTTTCTTCTCTTCCCTCCCCATTCCTTTTTCCTTGTGTGTCGTGCTGTTTTAGATCACATGCCTGTGGGCAGGGATTGCCTAATTTAATTGGTTATAATTGATTACATGAACACTGCTCTGGGAGCCTTTTTGGCTGAGGAGCGGCATAAAAATACTAAAAAAATATTTCAAACAAAGAAATAGTCACCTGTATCCACTCATAGTTCAATCTTTTATAGTGCAGTCCTATGTGTGTCTACTCTACTCAGAAGTCAGCCCCACTGTGTTTAATGAGGTTTTTTCCGAGCACAGGGTGTATAGGATTACAGCCTTTAAAAGTTTTTAATTAACATTTTAAAATATTTTCAATTTGTATGTCATACTGTTAACCAAATAACACCTGTTTAACATCTTCCTGTCATGCAGCTCTTTCAGACACAACAGCTTTATTGCTTAAAAAGACCCTTGTGTTACATACTATATGCAACCCTTGGAAGAAAGGACGGGTAGGTATACTAAACTTTTCACGGTACTAGGATGCATGCAGTATTGCAAATTTGTCAGACTGGTTAAATACTTAAGGTGTAGAGTAATATGAACAAACTAGAACCTATCCCTGTTTGAAAGATATTTTTTGGTATCATGCAATGGATATAGTATGCCAGAATCTATGTGTGCAGGCAATGTTTGTGGTGTAGGGAAAATATAGAGCAAAAACCTGTCCAAGTTTTGTCTCCTTTTACATCATGTATATACAATGAACAGATTAATCAGAATGAATTATTAGTGGATATGTTGTCTTCAGAGGTTCAGGGATTTCAATGAAAGACTTTTGGAAAATAACAAGATTTTCTGGCTGAATTAATTAGAAAATATGGTGCTGTTAGAGATGCAACAGCAATGGAGAGATTGTTCCATGCATCAGTAAAGAAGGGATTAATTGGGAAAATATATAAAATTCTTAGTGAAGTACAGAGTAAAGGACCTATGAATTATCAAAACAAATGGGAAAACGCTCTGGGCATCTCCATCATTGAAAAAGTGTGGAATTGGCTCGGAGAAAACATGAGTAAAGTATTGATTGCAGCAAATTTGAAAGAGAGGTTCTATAAAACAGTGCATCAGTGGTATTTGACACTGCATAAATTGAAGATGATTATAGTTAATCCGAAAGTAATTGTTGGAGATGTGGAAAAGCTCATGCAGATTATATACATGTATTTTGGAGCTGTAATAAAAAATAAGAGTTTTTGGCATTTAGTATTGTATTTTATTAAACAGATTTCAGACTATAATATTCCAAAGGAACCATTAAGAGTATTATTAAATTACTTTGATGGATGCATTGATATAGCTGATGTTGAGATGATTACAAATTTATTAACAGCAGCTAAAATGTCAATTATTATGTACTGGAAAAAGAAAATGGCACCACCTCTCTGATTGGTTCTATAGGATTTGGGATAAACTTCGTTAAAATCAAATGTATGAAAATCAATTTATAAAGAATGAAATCATTGATGCTTGAGATATCTCCAGTGATACCAATTTGTGAACACCTGGATATTCACCTAAAAGAGAGAATGATAAACAAAAAGGCTTTAAAAGACAATCAACTGGATAGATTAATGCATTATTATACAGACTTATTACCCATATCTAGGACTCTCTGGAGTACACCATTGAGGAATACAAATATTACATGGTTGGTGTGGTATCAACTATCCACATTTATTAGAAAGCAGTACATCATACAGGAAGGCACCAGAATGGTAGTTAACACAGCAGAAAAGGGCAAAGGGTTAAAGGGCAAAGAACTACTCTATATAGATTACTACTTAAACAGGATTTAGGATCACAACAAGGGCTACAAACTTGCTGGGGGCATGTCTATACGAGGGCGCCTCGAGCCCCCACAATCCTGCACTTGTGCTCCTGCCAGGTAGTCCCTACAGCACAGAGCGTAAGTGTGGCAGAGGATGGGGTGGACTGTAGTCCGCTCCCAAACAGCAGGCACTGCAAGGCTCTTACCCAGCGGCAGAGCCAAGGCGATGCGCCCGCCGGCCCGGACAAGGCAGAAGCCCCAGCCTGGCGCTGATCCACAGGCTGATCCACCCACCAGGGACATGGACACGGACACACACAGGCAGCTGGAGAAGCAGCAACCCCACCTCTCCCCTCCACGGCCCAAAGTGTGGTGCTGCTGCTCCTCGTCTTGCCGGCACTTATAGGAAGGCACTGGTGAGTGAGGGGCAAGATCCACAATACAAGGCAAGGCAGTGGGAGCAAGAGGGAGCCATCAGCTGCGCCGGAGGCTTTCCCGCGACCAATCAAGGGTCGCTATTGGCTGGGAAACGCCTCTAACTCAAAGTCAGAAGATGCTGGCAGACTGGGGATGCACCGTCACCTCGCTGGAAGAAGAAAAAGCCGGGGTAAACCCCCAACCTTTTCATTTCGGATCTTTCGAAAAAAGCCCTGGGATGGCTTCGCAATGGCGAAAGCGTCCTATAATCGACGTGCCGCTACTGTGGAGCCACCCCGGGGCTTTTGCCTCATATAGACAAGGGCTGAGAATCTGACTGGGCTATTAAAATAGATCAAGAATACTGGACAAAAACGTGGGGGAAATGTCCTTTAAAAGCCACATCAGCTAAATTTACAGAAATATCGCTTAAAATATTACAAAAATGGTACTTAACAGCATGAAAAATAGCAAAGATAGACAAGTCTTACTCACCATTGTGCTGGAGAGGATGTGATCCTATGTTCACATCTGGTGAGACTGTGAACGTATTCAAAGATTTTGGATGGAGATTTCTGAAGAAATATCCATCGTAATGGAAACAACAGTAATAAAAACACTGGAATTGGCATTACTTAATAAATGTGATGGCCCAAACCAAACTATATTATATAAAAAATAAATAGAGTATCTCTTAATAGCAGCATGTATGCTGATAGCTAAATGTCGAAAGGAGGCAAAAGGTTTAAATATAAGGAAGTGGTACAGTATAGTATGGGAAATAGTGCTCAGAGAAACTTGCTCAATGTTTGAGAGTATTAAGAGGACAAAAGAAAAAAGACAGTTTTGCTACAGAATGTTTGTGTTTTATTACACACACAAACAAAATAACAGCACCAACACAGGTTCCAACTGCCTTTAACAGTTTATGATTACAATAGTTTCTCTGGAGAAAATAATAATAATAATAATAATAATAATAATAATAATAATAATAATAATAATAAAAAAAAAAAAACCACCCAGCCTTGATTTGGGATCTAGCCTCCCATTAATTATCCTTTAAAATTGCCTAATAACCAATGTTAAATAATTTGTACTGTGTGTTTATAGCGTTGGACTGCGTAGCATTTTCTCTTTCTTTTTAATAAAAAAGCATATGCAATTTATTCCTTCCATGTATGGTTTCTGTATTATGCAAATATTTAAGTTTTATATTTGCAAAAAAAATTAAGAAGTGGTCAATTTTTCTTAGTTTCCGGAAGGATAAATTTGAAGATCATCTATGTCCCTACTCATTGATTCCTTATACAAAGGAAACAATCTCTTCTGAATTTTCTTGTTATGTTTTATGAAGTCTGAGTGACATGATGCAATGCATATATCGGAATGCATGTATTTATACTGGTTGTTTTATTGCAATTTCTGTATGCGTCATTTACAATGCGTAAAACTGTATGATACTGTTTTGTATATACTTTTATTTCTAAAGATGTTTTAATAAACTCGGACACATGCAAAAAGCCTTGTGGCACCTTACAGAATAACAGTGCAAGCTTAGGTATGTCTACTCACAAGTAAATCACACTTTGGCCTAATCTACACCAAACAGAATATTGCACTATGAAAGTGGTATATAAGAGGCAGGAGCCACACAACTGCTTTACAGCAGTGCACTGACAACTGTTGGGGCCCATGACACATACCATATACTGCTTTCATAGTGCTTTATCCTGCTTGGTATAGATTAGGCCTAAGTTAAATGAGTTACATAAGCGTATTAGGTTTTAGGCTACAACCTATATTGACTTACCTGATGAATCCCATTGAACACAACAGGACTCACTTCCAAATACACGTGAATAATACTGCAGTGTAAGAAATTTGTGGTGTGTATATGCTTTGGGGGTGGTAGGAGGGAAGAAAAGCAGTCCTATGCATGTTTACTCAGAAATAAGTCACATTAATTTCAGTGGGACTTTCTACTAGATAAGTGAACAAGAAAGAGTTCTTGGGTTTGTGGTGGACAGCTCGATGAAAATGTTTAGCCAGTGTGCAGCCGCTGTAAAGAAGGCAAACTGCATGTTAGGCATTATAAGAAAAGGAATTGAGAATAAAATTGTCAGTATCATACTGCCTTTATACAAATCTATGGTGCGACCACACTTAGAATACTGTGTACAGTTCTGGTCACCACACCTAAAAAAGATATCATGGAGCTGAAAAAAGTGCAGAAAAGGGCAATTAAAATTATTAAGGGGCTGGAGCATCTCCCCTATGAGGGAAGGTTACATCAACTGGGATTGTTTAGCTTGGAAAAAAGGAGGCTAAGGGGAGACATGATAGAGATGTACAAAATTATGCATGGTATGGAGAATGTGGATAGAGAGACATTTTTCTCCCTCTCAAAATACTAAAACCAGGGGACATCCTATGGAGCTGATTGGTGGGAGATCCAGGACAAATAAAAGGAAGTACTTCTTCACACAGCGCATAGTTAAATTATGGAACTCACTACCACAAGATGTAGTGATGGCCACCAATCTGAATGGCTTTAAAAGGGGGTTGGATAAATTCCTGGAGGCAAAGGCTATCAATGGCTACTAGCTCTGATGGCTGTGGCTATCTCCAGTATTCGAGGCAGTAAGCCTGTATGCACCAGTTGCTGGGGAACATGGGTGGGAGGGTGCTGTTGCACCATGTCCTGCTTGTTCATCCCAGGCCGGCGGCTGGTTGGCCACTGTGAGAACAGAGTGCTGGACTAGATGGACCCTCGGTCTGATCCAGCAGGGCACTTCTTATGTTCTAAGTGTATATAGGATTGCAGCCTATAGCTATTAGTACTTAAGGCGCCTCAAGACCTTTGTTTGCTGCGAGTGAAAGACTAACATACCTACTCTTCTAGAATCTTTCAGCAAAAACCACGAAAGCAACCAAACACGCAAGCCGTTCGTGAAAGGCAAGAAGCAACGACACGTGGAAATGAGAAAATACGGCAAGATCGCGAGAAAACAGTCAATTCCCGCGATGAGGTTCCTTGATTAAAGAGAGAGGCAAGGCGAGAGAGTCAAAGCTACCGGGATGCGTTCTCGTGTGACGTAATAATTAGAGCGCCCTTCCTCGCGTGCGTTACGTGCCCGGAAGCAGCGCGAGCGGACACGCGGTGGGAGATCAGAGAGACAGCGAGCGAGCGAGGAGAAGGGAGGGGGCGAGAGGGATAGAACAGCCTTCGCCAGGTGGTACGGGAACCCGAAGGGGACAAAAAGGAAAGGGAGTCTCTCTCTCTCTCTCTGGCCAACTTTCTGGCTAGCTGTGGCACAATGCCCGGCGTTGCTACCCGTAAGAACCAGGATCGGAACCGAGACAACACCATGGAGCCGCCGCCAGCTGATGTGGGTCTCTGGACGCCTGGGAAAGGGGTTGCGGGGGTGGGGGACGGACGAGAAGTGCTTTATCGGGAGGGTGGGCGAGCATGGAGGTCGGGTTGCAAACTTCAAAGGCCCCAATGTCTAGTCAGAAGCCCCTGTCTCTGCTCCCCACCCAGCCACCCCGGCGCCTCCGCCGTCTCACCCCTCCCGCAAGACGCGAGCGCGCTTCCCCCCATGGCTGGCAGGGCTTTGAGAGGTGGCACGTTAGTCCCGTGCTCCCCCTTCCCCGCCCGCCCCGACTCCCAGCCCCTTGTCTAATGCCACATCCTACGTTTTCGGAACTGGGCAGACGCCTCCTCCCACTGCCCCGCATTGAGGGTTTCTCTCAACTCCTATCCGCTCATTGTTGTCGTTTGAGGGAATGGAAACAGGCAGAGGTTGGGAGTGTATTTTGAGTGCCCCAGTGGGACGAAATAGATCTAGTAGCTTGTTGTGGACACCTACAAATGCGCTGTAACTTTTTCTTTCATTTTTAATTGTCCCGCAGTGTCTGAGCAAACAGATGCTGCAAACTTTTTAAACAAATCAAAAAAACCCACACCCTATTTGCCAGAAGCAACGGTAGGATGAGTGTGAGTACTGCAAACAGATCCTCCTTTCAAACTTCCTTCAACCGGATGAAAGAAGTTACATCTATTACTGGGATATCTTGACTTATAAAGCGGAATAGACTAAGGCACATGACCACATCTTTCAGGGTTATGTGTTCAAATTCTGTCATGTAGAAGCCAAGATGACACCCTGGTTGTTGTCACTTCCTCCTAGTACTGCAGGCAACAGGAACAGGTTTGAATTCAGACATTTAAGTATAGTGGATTGGCCTTGGTTTTAAAGTCCTGCAACACTATACCAATACCAAAACAATGGGATTAATTTATGTCCTTATTCTGCTGTTTCCACAATTTAGGGCACAATCCCCCAGCCAGCATTGCTGTCCAGGGAATGCTAGGAATTGTAGGGCTTTTTCCCTCTGACTGAACACCTTTGTGTTCTTCTGGGCAGTATTTCCGTTCTATAATCATTTATTTATTTATTTAAAACGTTTTTATCCCACCCCATATCATTAAGATCGCAGGGCGGTGTACAGATTGAAGCCTTTACTGCAAGGCTTCAATCAAGATAAATTGCTAGGTGTTATTTTCCCTCCCTTAAGTAGGGAATTCCACAGTGACACAACTTTTTTTCTGTCTAGCGAAGCTTGTACTGAAAAGATCACACCAGCCATATCTTAGGACAAGACACATACCTACATCATCCATACCCATGTACTAGGAAAAGGAAACTCCTTAACTAGTTCCTTGTACTTTCTGGCAATGCTGATCTTTTCTGTGCCAAACACCTATATTTATGACTCCACTAATTTTTATTAAGGGGACTTACTTGAAAATATGCATGATGTAATATGGACTGTGCCCACGCTGTGTTTACACTTTTCTATCTTAAAAAAATACAACTACAGTTATATCGAACGTTAAACTAATGGGCTTAATTCTTGGAGTATGTAACTGTTTCCTAAACAATTAAATTCTTGCTTAATTCAAGCTCTTCTGAAAAGTTATTCCTAATAATAGTGAGTTGTTCCTAAGGATCAGCTATTGCACTACCTCTATTAATGTAAACAGACTGTACAAGCAGCAGCAGCAGCAAAATTCAAAATGGCATTTTACTCCTCAGTGAGTGAGCAGATTGAAGAAGCAGGTGCACTTCTTAGTTATATTTAATTCTCATATCTGAACCATGGACCTTTCCAAGAAAGTGTGATTCCTACTATTTCCCACATAGGCAAAGATGTTATTTTATCTCATGGCACAAACTGGATGTAATAACTGCAACTGTAGCCTGTACCACTACAGCTAATATGTCAATGTGAGATAGGATAAGTTTTGAACTCAAGACACCAGTAGGTAGTGGTGGGGAAACTATTGTATCATCCTGCTTATATCTTCCCAGTAGTTGTGATGTTGATGTGTAGTGCTGCTTGTGTCTTTTTGTTCTTTTTATGAAATGATACCACAAGACTTCTATTGTGCTTTGCTGTGTTTCCAGTATCATTGTCATAGATCCCTGTTTTTAAAACTGCTGATAAGTTTCACCATTTTGTTTACACATGTTGCTCATGTTAGTAATATGAAAGGTTAAATTATTATTACCAATACTGTAGCCTACAGAATCAAATCAGAACACTCTGAGGGCCATTTTTACTTTGCTGTCTGAACATGGAAATATATTTTGTTTTTGGTTTTAACTCAATGTCTTTTTTATTAATGCACTCTGTATTAATAATCTTCGCCTCTCTACACTCCATAGTGCAAGGTAGGCCTATGGGCCCAGGCATCTTTCTTGACAACTACCAAGGAGGGCTTTGCCCACCCCAGAGTTTTCTCTGTATCCATAATATCCTTTTTATCTCTTTATCCCATAGTACAAGTGTGTAAAACCGCTTTCAACCTGAGGACTAAATTTCATTTGAGAGAAGCTCTTTAGGGCTGTATTCTTGGGGGTTGGGGGCAAAACAGGCAGGGCCAAAATAATAATAATCATTTATTTATTTTTATGCTGCTTTTCCATAAAATTCTGCCTAAAGCAGCTCACAGTATAACTACAGTAGAAACAATTACAAATAACCATAATATTCAAAGGGAAACAGTAGAAATATTATACGTAAAATGTCCAGTAAAACAGTAGAAATAAAGTAACATAATCTGACACTAAACTGGAGCGAGAAGAAAATATAACACAGAAATATAAGAAACTCTTCCTATAAAGGCAAATAAATTTACATTTCTCATGGGGGTCCTCACAGTTACTTATTATTTATTTATTTTATTACATTTATATACCGCCCCCCAGCCGAAGCTCTCTGGGCGGTTTACAACAATTAAAAATAGTAAACATTAAAAGTACACAAAAATTTTAAAAAACATAAAAACAGTATAAAAACAACAACAGTATCCACAACAACAGTATCTGTGTCCATAGTTAGCCTATGGACACAGGTTGTCAGCCACATCTCTCATTTGTGGCAGCCTTCCTCACAGTTCTAACCTTGGTCTCCTCTCATACTCGCTTCTCCATCTCTCACCTGGGGAGATAAACATTACCTGGACTCCTTCAAGCCCCACATACCCACAAAGTTTTGATATTGCTCAGTCTCTCTACTGGGCACCCTTCCAAAATTTATCTTCAGGTAGCAGACTTTATTCATCTCCAAAGTGGGGTGTGGCAGCTGGTGATGTTCGATGGCTTGATGTTAGCAGCTCCCCACTAAATACTTTTTGCACACTCCATACCGGAAGCACCAGTATTTTTAGCTCAAAGCTTTTACTACCAACAATTAACCCTTATGAGAGGCATTTTAATCTTTTAGAATGGGGGAAAACTACAGAAAAACTGGGATACCAGTGATCATGTGGGGAAAGGGTGTGTGGCCAGGGGAAGGTGTAGGGCCTTCTGGGGACCCCGGATAGCTGGATTGGGACCCCTGCCTCAGATTATGCACCCCTGCCTCTTTTCACCATTAGCAATGCTGCTTTAATATTTAGTTGTTATGATATCTTGAGCCTCTTTCGAACTGCTAATCTGAAACTCATCAGAGGAAGTAGAAATGCTTTGGAAGATATAGTGTGACAAATATAACCCTAATTCTGGGAACACTTAGTTCTCTATATTCCCAAGCAGCACCGTTTGTGCACCTGTCAGGCACAAGCCTGAGTAAATAATGAACTCAGTTTCATGGCTTCAAGTCCAGCTCTCCCGGATCAACTGGGATATTGAATGCCATAGTTCATTTTGTCCTCAAAGTGTTCTCTTCTCATAGGTTTTTATCTAGTGGCTGCAGTTGCGTACATGAGCTTATATCTGTTATCACGATGGATGCATGGGAAGCATAGAGATTTCACAGTTGTCAAGACTAAAGTCATTCTGTGAAAGAAAGTAATAGTTGGAAAGCTGATCTCTAAGCTGATGTCAGTCTTAGCAGGGTTTATTTTCCTTATGTGTGTAAGCAGGAATAGGAGAAATCCTGAATGTCACTCAGCACATTCTAGTTGCATATATTTTAAAGTGTAGTGTGGTGAAAGTTGCATGCATCCCATCATACTTCATTTTGTACTTGGGTATGCATATCAAAATACCAAAAATAGAACGGGAGTTGGCCATTCTTTACAGATTCATGCCTGTGATATTCTTTGTAGGCTGTGTGTATGCTTTTATCACACAATTTCATATGTAGAATATAATCACCCATTAAGAGCTAACAATGTTTTAATGAATTGTGTGAAGCCAATTGTGTATACATGACTATAATTTTTCCTATTTGACTGTCAATTGGTGTAAAGGCTTTTAGCACAATAATGTTTTCTTCCCCCTCTTTAGGACTATGCAAAGGAAAGATATGGAGTATTACCAATGATACAGTCCCAGGAGAAACCAGGTTAGTTTCAAAATTCCAGAAAGAACACAAAGTCCTTTTAGGTTGTACGTACCATGATAAGTAAGATAGTGCTGATTGTTGCATCAAGTTGAATATACAGATACCATTTCTAGCTCCAGTGGAGCCAGTTTGAGAAAACAAGTAAGAGACTATTCACTTCAGGCTCACAGTTCGCAAAGCATTGTGGAACTAATAGCCAAATTTTTGATACATGACAAATGTGAGTTGAAGGCTTTTGTCATGTGCTAAAATCTGAAAGGAGAAGAATTGGCACATATCAAGATAAATGTTAGTGGTGACTCGAAGATTGGTGAAGATGTAAAACAAATAAATAGCTGACCTTGGTGATACATTCTGTTAGTTAATTTTGCTTGCTGTGCAATCCTATGTATGTCTGCTCGTAGAAGTTCCATTGAAATCAATGGGACTTACTCCCAAGTAAGTATGCATTGGATTGCTGCCTCAGTTTCCCATAATCATAAAAAAAGCTGTATTTAAGATAAATACAGATCTAAGCCACTTTTCTTGCTGGGAATGCTCTGGCAGCTAACCTTGAGTAACAAAACGATTTATGTATATGTCTGTGTGTAAACAGAGAGATATAAAAAGCCATTCCTGGATTCTGAACATACACTTGTCTGATTCTCAGGTAAGCATGGGCCCTTTGCCCTTTGCTGCTTACAACTTTCGTTCAGCCTTGAAACTAAGTTCATAAGAGTTATTAGCTTACACAATGTTATTATTAGGCCATTGTGATAGGTGTAGACCTTGAGAAGCTATGTTTTGTGTGTAAGCTGAGAGTGATCTAAACATGAGCTTAACTGGATGTGTGTTGTGCTGTATTTTCAAACTGGAACGCTGAAATAAAAACTAGTTGAGAAGTCCGGTTACAGGTCTAATAAAAAAAAGTAAGAAATGAGGGAATAAATCGGAGCCAAGCTTCATTGTAAAATTTTTAAAAGAATTGGAAGGAACAGGAAGTTGAAAAATGTTTTAGTAGACTAAGGTGGAATGGCTTGAAAAAGCTATTTAAGTTGCAATACTGGGTTGGTGTAATGGATACAACTACCTGGTTTGGACGTCACGATAATCAACAGGGGTGGGGGGAAGAGGCAACTGTCTGTTGTGTTGATTATTGTGTCGTGTGGAGGGGGTCACACAACAGACACATAACTCACAGTACATTATTTTGTCGAATTAAACAACGGGTAAAAACAACGGGCTGCTCCATTGCTTATCCGAAGATCCATTGATTAAAATGTTTTGCAGTGGACTCCGTTGTGTAATCTCCCCCATCAAGTGCACTATTCCAGAAGGTCATAGAGTTCTCCAGCAGGAGTGGCTGAAAGCACCCTGGTCGCTCCTGTACAGCCAGCAGAACTTTCAATGCATGATGGGATAGGGCTGGGAGGACTGAGGGAGGGAGGAGCACCAGCAGTCCAGGACGCCGGGACTTTCAGCTTTGCAACAGGGGGAGGGACAACATGTGTGGGGAGTACCGGAAAAACAATGAACGGTTAGTTGCCTCTTCCTCCCTGTGCTCCCTGATATGTCGTCTGAACCAGGCTACTATCTTCCTGCCTCCAGCTTTTTCTGGAAAGTCATCAGAACAAGTTTATGGCCAGACTACTGTAGACCCCCAAATCTGCATCTGTATAGTCTTCCTAGGCTGACTGGGCTACTGCAAAGTAGGCACTGCAGAAATCACCTGGAGGATGCATCATCAGGTCCTCCCAGGTTATTGATTGGTCATTTTGAATTTTTCCTCTCCAGGAAGTGCCGAGCCGCCATACAAGTACCTGTATTGTGTAAATTTGTCTAACTTTTGGGTGGTTGGCAAACAGTCAAGGTAAAACTCTTCCATGGTCTGGACACCCACCACTAAGCTACTCTGATGAGTTACACTTAGGATCTTGATAAGTAATGTTCAGTGAGCTAGTTTGATATTTCATTTTATTTTTTTAAAGCAGCTGAGTATTCTTCAACTTCTCTCTGCTTGGTTCTTTAAAAAATATATTGGATTGGAAACTAGTTGATTTTTATTTTTTGTCTACCTTGCAAGTTAGTCTACCCATGCACTGGACTGCTTGGCAGACACGCTAACCTGGTTCCTAAGAACTTAATGAAGGCTCTGAAACAGCTTTGTCCTTCATGAAAGTCATAGCCAGCTCCACCTGACCTAGTCCACGCATGCCCCACCAGCCCAGGTCCATGTGTGGCCCCGCTATAGGTCTTCCGGGGGCAAGCCCTGATGCAAACAAAATTGCTAGTTTCTGGAAAGGGCAGTTCAACGTTTTCGTTGATGTCGGGGCTTGCCCTCAGAAGTGCTATATTGCAGCTGCATGCGGACCTGGACTGGCGAGGCTGGGTGGACACAGACCGGGGTCTAGCGGGGTTGGATGCACAAGCACAGCCCCTTTTGAATGCTACCCTTAGCTTTGTCTTCTTACATGGGCAGACTAAGAGACATTAAGAAAATATGTGATTGTTGGCGGCACTGCCTCTGAGGGATATAGAATAAAAGGTGTCTTGTGGCCTGACCTAATTCGCAGGGCTAGAGGTGCAAACACAATGGTTTGCCACAGCTGGGGAAAGGGAAAACAACGGTTTCAGTCAAAAACAAGCAAACCCCAGTTATGACCAATTAACATTTGAAAAATCACCAAGAAAAAGCAGCAGAATTGCTTCACCTACTTTTGTGAAAACTTTCTTCAGTTTCTCTTTAGCAATTACTTTCTGACTTTTTATATGACCAGTATAATAGTTAAAAATAATAATTTGGACTGTGTTGGCAAATGTGTTTGCCATCTGGTTTTAATGAAAGCTGGACCATTATGTATACAGTAATTTTCAAAATGCTAATCTAATGCACATTGTGGGTGATGCCTTGAACGTTAGGGATATATATATAAAAAAGTAATACTTCATTTTGTCCTTTTTATTCACATCTGGAAAATGTTGCAGTTTTGAAATAATTTAAAATTGATGTAATTCTGTCTGAATAAGACTGGGGGAATCTGTTTCATTTATAATTAGCAATGCTGAAACTTGAAATTCTGTTTGAACTTGTTACACACCCATCGTTTTTTCCATTCTGACATAGCAGCAGTGCAGTGGAGTATTCCTTTCACTACAAATTTAGGATAATTGTTCTTTAGCAGTGAAGTCCAGTATATGTTTACTAGCAAGTAAGCCCCACTGTGTTCAATAGGTCTTACTTTGTCTATTAATTGTGTTTAGGATTGCAGCCCTAGTGACATAAACAAGATGTCTCCCTTTCAGTGAAAAGCAGTGACACCAATTCTTACACTTATCAGCAACAGAATTATGAGATTCACGATACTTTTCACATTCAACTCCTTAATATCATATTACTCTTTTTAATGCTTAAATGAATTTGCAGGACCTAAAAATGACTCCCAAAGAAAATCCCAGCGCAATGTATAATATGACACTTGATAGCTGTAGAGATATTAAAGTCAAAGATTCACAAAACAGACACCAGCCTGGGATAGGAGAACACTGAGGTGTAAGAATATGAAAGGTAAAAGGGTGAAACTTGGTTGTCAAAAGGAGCCAATATCTCTTCATAGAATAATCTGGAATTGCCTATTTGGTTGTGCTGTTAAGCAGAAAGGACCACTTTGTTAATTGTGGCTTTGAACTAGCAGCAATATTAAGAATTTACAGGATTACCTGCCGTATAACATGCATTATTATAAATTTCAAGTGTGTTGCAGTACTGAATATATTAGAATGCTAATATTGAAAATCATGCCAACAATTGCCCTTTGAGGGTCTCATTGAGTAATTTGGATTGGCAGAACTCATGACACCATGACAGAGCTCAAATATTCAAAACAAACAACCCAAAAGAAAAGTTTGATCCTTCCAATGTGTGAGGAAGAGAGAAATGAAGGCTGCTTTAATGGGAAAAGACCATGCTTGCAAAGAATGATCCCTGAAAATCTGTCAAAGGCAGGAACTGTTGTGGCAGAAGATGAAGAAACTCCCCTGCATAAATGGAGATTGCAGCTCAGACTTATATTGCTATGAGGTGCAAATAGGAAGATGCATGGCTCTCTGTAATTGGAAGATGTAAGAGCAAGATTAAACTATATAAAAGCTAGGGTAAAGTGAACATTCAGAAATAACTTGCCTTCCCTGTCATTTGCTCATACCCCTCTGGGGAGGCCCACCTAACATTTGGTCTACAATAACCTTTAGTAAGGTATCTCAACTGACTTAAACAGGAGAATCATGACATAGAAAACAACAAAAAGCCCATTCTTCTGCATCTATGCTGAGCTCTTCCCCATCATACTCTCTCTCTCTCTCTCTCTCTCTCTCTCTCTCTCTCTCTCTCTCACACACACACACACACACACACGCACACGCACACACAAGCAATTAGAATCATAGAATAGTAGAGTTGGAAGGGACCTACAAGGCCATCTAGTCCAACCCACTGCAGGAATCTACCTTAAAGCATACCTGACAGATGGCTGTCCAGGTGCCTCCTGAATGCCTCTAGTGTGGGAGAGCCCACGACTTCCCAAGGCAATCGGTTCCATTGTCATTCTGCTCTAGCAGTCAGGAAGTTTTTCCTGATGTCCATCCAGATTCTGGCTTCCTGTAAATTGAGCCCATTATTCTGTGTCCTGCACTCTGGAAGGATCTGCTGTTCTCAGCTTTCTGGTGTGCAGAAGAAATAAACCCAAGGCTGTTCTTTTTGACTCCTTGTAGGATGCTAGTGAGGCAAGAGAATAAAATGCATTGCATAATGCCTTTTAAATTTATCCACATAACTTCTATAGAACAACAACAACTCATGGCCTTCTGTTTCTTCATAACTTGAGAGCCTTTTCTGGAACTTTACTGTGAGAGAAGTCTTATGCTTTTAATCCTAAATTTGTTTCATATCTTTGTGTGTGAACATAAGATAAATGATGTTAAACTTATCCTGGTTCTAACTGAATTTCTCTTTCCAGTACCCTGATCTATTACAAAATGCCTCTTAAGTTTAAGTCAACAGGGATCATTATCAGATAGTTGTGAAGGAAATTGGAATTTAGCAGAGGCGCTCCACTGGAGGAGCGGAGTAGTGTAGTGATTTTTGCCAATTTTCCCTTTCCCCAGAACGGCCTCCTACTCTGTTCCAGCAACCATCTGGAGCAGCTTTTTAGGGGGAAATGGGGTTGCAGAGGGAAGGAGGAGTTGGCAATTGTTTCTGCATTGTCCTGTTCCTCCAATCTGAGTAGAACTCTACTGAGTGCAAATCTGGATCCATCCCACAGTTTTATTAGGAGTTTTTGGCAAAATAGCTTTTTATCTAAATGTGAATAAAATCTACAGGATGGCTTTTGTTGGTAAAAAAAATGATTAGTGTCCCCCTTTTATGAATGTAACTAAACAATTCTGTATTGCATTCAGATCGTGTGTTGATTCGAATAGAAGACTTGACAGGAGATAGAGCTGATGAAGTTGTCTGGGTTCGTGGCAGGATTCATACCAGCAGAGCAAAAGGTAAAAACAAAATAAATTGTCCTTGACAGTGTGCGCACCAGTTTTCCTTTGTGCATTTCATTATGAGGTCAAGAAACTCAAGTTTTCTCTCCGTGTCCTGGTTCCTTCCTGTATTGCTTGTAATGGCAGCACAGGAATTTTCAAGAAAATATTATGGACTGTTTTAAGCAGCAGGTTGAGTTGGTTATGTGTGAGGAAATCACTGGTGGGAAGCTTTCTAGCTTGGTATGTCAACTGCTGGGATATGTCCACCAGTTGACATATTAGGCTAGAGGATCCTTGGCAAGAGGATTGGCTGGAAATGAGGCGTCAAGCTATAGGTCTTTTGCTGCATAAATGCCCCAGATTGCTGCATGTAATGGCAATTTACTCATGAGTAGATCACTGCAGGTATATGGCCCAAACTTGCCATTTCAAGTGGTAGCCTCAGACACTTGTTTGTGAATATGTCATCTCCAAGAAAGGTGCAGCAGGAGAGAGTGCTTGCTTGTAAGTCATCACACTCATAGGTAGATGCCCTGGTTTCCTGCTTCTCTCTCCTCACACTGTTGCTGCGAAGCATGTGCCTACCTCACAAGGGAGGTAGCTAGGTTTTATACACTATCTTCACTGGTGTCAAATACGTAGACATCATCTAACAGGAAATTTCTAGCTGAAAAGTCCAATACATGGCATATTCTTTTGGCAAGCATCAATACAAAGTGATAGGTACTGAATATTCCTTAAGAGAACATTTACTTGATTTTGCTTATCCGAAGAATGGCTTCTCATAGACATTTTGCAACATTTCATTAGCAACTACCGTAGCAACTCTGCCTCAGAGAGGGCACTTTTCCAACAACACTCTAGATTTTTATTGTATAGTGCTTAATACTAGACAGAACTGAGAAGTGTTTGTTGCAAATGCTAGAACTCCCATGTTTGTCTTTCATGTGACATAAATGATACACCCTTTGTCTTAAGTTCTACCATATATATGTGTGATATGTTAAAGAATGTAGTTTTATTATGTTAGGTTTTTCTACAATGAATATGGTTGTTCATGAGAATGTTATAGTTAGACATTGTTTTTAAATACCTTTTAAGTATGATTTCAAAGTAAAATTTAAAATCATTGCTGAAGTATCACACATCAGGCATGCTAGAATTTATCTTTTCAAGCGGGATAATCAGAGTATGGCTAGTTTTTGTTACATCATACTTTCTAAAGGAAATGGGAAACCCTGGAACAAATTGAGCTTTCATGTTTCCACAAATGAAATATTTCAGCTCATATTTTAAATCTGCACTTACCGCAGCCTCAAAGGAAACCTCTAAGTTTGAGTTCTATGGCATGACATACAGAACCACCTGCCTGTCATTTTTCTTCATTGTGAAAGCCCAAGTTTCCTTGGAGATCCATTTCCAGTGTAGAAGCTTAAATGTGTTTTGACATCTTCAGGTGACATGGAAGACTGACAGCTGTTCTGCTGAACACTACTTGTTTCACAGACAAGTTGCAATACATTTTTTTGAAAAACGATTACTCAAAGGTCAGGTCAAAGGCTGAAACAAAATGCTGTGGTCTAGCTATGGCTTGTGCTGGCCTCCTCCACTTCCAAATTTAGGTTCCAAATTTAGGGGAAGAACTAGCCACATTCTCTCCATAATAAGTAGTTATGAAAATGCGAAATATGACATGACCATATAGTGCACCTCTACCTTGTGGTAGCCAATAATGAGGACCATACTAATGTCAAGATATGAGTCTCCATAATTACATGTTACAGGCAGAGAAAGTGATGGACTTGTTTTGGGAAATTTGATGTGTACTGGTCATTTGCAGTGGCTAACCTGCATTTCTCATTGTGTCCAGTTTGCCCTCAGCTTTTACTTGTGTAGTGAAGTACTTAATTGTGAACCGCCCAGAGAGCTTCGGTTATTGGGTGGCATAAAAATGTAATAAATAAATAAATAAATAAATAAATAAGTTGCATACATGTGATTCTGCTGCTGTTCATGTAAAAGATTGTACTTTATCAGAAACTATATAGCCTTTTTTAATTTTCTAATTGGCGTGGGTGTTCATGTACAATATTCAGAATTTGGGCTGAAATAGACCTGAAGTGTACTACTAGATGTGAGAATTATGTCCTTCTTTATCTGTCCACTAACATAAAACATGAAGACCCATATTCTGAAATAAATTTTTGGAGTGCACAGATCTGACCCTGAATGAGACAGCGTATCCTCTTTATGTTACGGAAGTGTAAGTGCTTCCTGCTTCTGCTGTTTGTGTTGTTTGTGTCAATGCTGGGTAAGTTTGTCATTGGGTGTGAGCCATGACAGCTCAGTGGAGCCTCCAGATCCAGAACCAACAGCATGATGCTGACTAGTATGTGCTGGGAAACCACCAGTGACTGAGGGCTGTTGCCTTTATGCCCCGCTTGTGGCTTTCTAGAAGCATCTGTTTGACCACTGTTGGAAACACAACTGGACTAGATTGACAACATAAACCGCCTGGGTTGCTTCTGTGTGTGTTGGTGCCGTTTTGACCTAAACCAAGTGTGATCTTGTGTTTTATGGAATTATCAGTAGGTGGGTTCTGGCAAGGCCATGGGAAGAAGACAAATTCCCCTTTCTTCTCTATGCTCGCTGCAATACTCTGGTCCAAACCACTGACTGGTAGGAATAGAAGCTTTCAGATTAAGAATAGAAGTGTGATTCAGGTTCTCTTGATTGCAGACATTGGTTGGTTTGGTTTTCACCAGTTTATTATGCCAGTAATGTTATGAGTCAGACAGGTCTTTAAAAGTTGTTGAGTTGCATGCGGAAAGTAACATCTTATCTGGTTAACAAAACTGCTTAAAATATTTCCGGCAAGTTAACATACCACTAGAAGTGTGAAATCATTTCAACCATTAGCTTTTCCTTTACTTGTACCAGTCTTTATGAATTTGATTAAAATATTTAGTGTGTGAATGCTTTGCTCCTAATGACAGAAAAGTCCCAAAGTTGTCTCTTCTCAGCAAAAATATGAGAATTTTAGACAATAACCATTCTAACCACACGTTCAAAACTTAGACCTGGCAAAAGACAATCCTGTATTTCCAGGTTCAGAGATCAGAAATATTTATCAAGCCTCCTTCCAGTTCTTCTCTCCACTAAAAAGAGTTAAGAGAAAATGTGTTATCCTGGGAGACATAAATAAGAATCATTTGTCCTAGGAGCTACTCCCATTAAGGCCAACGTGTTTCTTTATGTAAGCAGATTAGTTCTAGCTCTGGGATATTTGCTTTGGTACTAATGCTATTTTTGCTTAAAATGTTTTTTGGCTGCTTTTCCATAGACAAAAAAACAGTCAACATCCAGCAGGCAATACAATCACAAAGAAATCATGTAAACAATCAGTAGCAATGAAAACAAAATCAAGCTCCAAGTCAACCAAAATTAGCCACAAAACAGATCAAAGTATCCACTGAAAAAGAGAGGTTTTACATCCCCTCTAAAAATGGAGTAAAAATGTTGATTTCCTAACATGATCAGGCAGAGAGCTTTGGAGCAATTGTAGCAAAGGCCTTGCTTCTAGCAAGATGGAACCACAAGCCGTGCCTGCTGGCCTGATCACATATGTGTTTGGGCTCTCTGTATTGATAATCAGACTATATATGATTTTAAAGGTTGAGGCTGCAATCCTTATACACTTACCTGGGAGTAAGTCCTATTGAACTCAATAAGATTGCCCTTAAAAAACAGTCTAAAAAGTAAATAGGTGTTCAGTGTAATTGGAACAGAACAAGTTGATATTACTTCATAGAATCATAGAATAGTAGAGTTGGAAGGGGCCTATAAGGCCATCGAGTCCAACCCCCTGCTCAATGCAGGAATCCACCTTAAAGCAGCCCTGACAGACGGCTGTCCAGCTGCCTCTTGAAGGCCTGTAGTGTGGGAGAGCCCATGACATCCCTAGGTAACTGGTTCCATTGTCATACTGCTCTAACAGTCAGAAAGTTTTTCCTGATGTCCAGCCGGAATCTGGCTTCCTGTAACTTGAGCCCATTATTCCGTGTCCTGCACTCTGGAATGATCAAATCTGTCAGCCCTGGTGGTGGTGTCAGCAGCAAGGTTGAAGTAATCAGCATGCCTTTGCTTCCCTTGTAACTTGCTTCCCCCCCCACCCCCGGACATTTCTAAGTTTTCGAATTTCTTGTGGAGTTTGTTTTTGAGACTAGAAAAAGGTTTTGCTTCCTTTGTAGTTAAGTACTAATAGATTTCCAACTGTAAAGATAATTGTGGCATAATAAGAGACAAAAATGTTATTGCTTGTAATCTTTAGATATCTTAGACATCAAGGTAAGTTTTACACTTAATATTTAGGCCATCTTCGAACGATAAATATATGATAACATTAAGGACAAATTGTTTCAGCATTTCAGAAATCCTAAAGACATAGGAATGGACTAACTGAGGCATATCTCGTGGGATATTCAACTTCTTCTGAGTAGTGATTACATTTGTTGGGGGTTATGGGGAGGAGCAGGTACACCAGTGCCAACATGACCCATTTGCTCCAGTTGTGCCAACCTAGACTACAGCAGGAGAGCCTGGGTTGCTATATAACCAGAGGGGAAGCAGAGTCTTGGATAATGTTTCAGTTTTCCATTGATCCCAGTTATGCTCCTGCCTGCTCGAGCTCATACCTCCTATTTGTAAACTGCCCGCAGGCACCACCTTTATCAGGAGCATGATGGCCTTTGAGTACCAGGCATCCAGGAAGAAAGTGCTGGAGGAGCTTTGGAAGGCAGAGCCACAGATGATGCACTTTATCTCTGACTTCTGAACCAACCAGGGTCCAGGGCATGGAGCACCTGTGAGGTCCTGTGGGGACAGGAGCAACCAGCACTGTGAGGGTGCTGGTGGGCTGTCTTCTGGCACTGCCCCTGCTTCTTCCACTCAGACATAATCAAGCAAAGAGTTTCTGATAAGTCTCTTCTGTGTGCTTCCCAAAAGCACTGTGATTGGAAAGCCTTGGTAAAGTCATTCCCTGATTACAAACTAGAGTTGTCAGTCACAAAACTGTCCCCTCCTCCCTGCCTGAACTTTTCAATTTATGGAGAGCTTGTGGGAAGTTGAAAAAAAAAGTATCGAATTGGGACAAAAAACTCCTCCCACCCTTGAAGCCACATCCAAAGGATTCAGTAGTGGTCTGAATATCTCTGAAGTGCGGATATTTCCTTTGGATTTAAGCCTTTTCCAAAGTATTTCCACAGCCTTAAACAGAAGTAGATGCATGGTTCTTTGGAACTTAGCATCTACATCAGTGGCGTTGGCATAATTTAGAAGTTACAATTTATACAATTTATAAATTTTTGCTTTTTATTAGATAGCTGAATAAGTTTGCTTCTCAAAATTACTTTTCCAAAGTTATAACTGTCTTTAAAAAAATTACTTTGAAAAGATTAAAAGCCCCGAAAAATATTATTGTGGTTTAAAACCTGCAGCAAAGGATACACATGTCCGCCAGTAAACATTGCTTTGTGAGCATTTAAACTCTGGCTTAATTTTAAAGTAGTAGAACATATTTTTGTATTCATTCAGAAAGATCCCAAGTAACTTGCCCTGAATACACCTGCATTGTTCCTTCCTCTTCCTTTTCAGGAAAACAGTGTTTCTTAGTCCTACGTCAGCAGCAGTTTAACGTCCAGGCTCTGGTGGCTGTGGGAGACCATGCAAGTAAGCAGATGGTAAAGTTTGCTGCCAAGTAAGTAAGCAATTATATCCTGTTGTCACAGTAAACAATGGTGGGAACCCAGGCTCCCAGGGGTTGGGACCATTTTCGCACATTAACATCAATGCTGCATTTGTTTTTAAAATGTAGTTATTTAAATTGTCAGTTCACTATAATGTTTGAATGCATTAGACTTACAAAAGACAAAATGGAACACAGGCTTGAAATTCATTCTGAACTGCTGAGGGGGCATTCTGTCTCTGCAGACAGTTCCCATTTACTTTCAAGCCGGCGAACAAAAAGGTTGGCAGGCTGAGCTCGGAGACATTATTTTGTTGGATGTTTGTGTGTGTGTGTGCGTGTGAACACAGGCACAGCCCTTTCCCCCTAAGTATCGGATCTTCGCTGAATAATATATTCTGTCTCATCTAAATGCCAAGTGCAAACTAAAGGTATTTAGAAGTTCAGCACTGTGGGTTTTATTTTTTAGATGGAAAAAGTTAAGAACCTAATTTGTGCTCTTTACATCTTCATTAGTGGCACTAAAATGTGTTTTGTAGGGGGGGGGGTTCCTCCCCAAAGTTTTTTTTTCCTAATAGTTGTTGGCTTTCTTTCTGTTTTAGCAAGAAGCATTACAGTCAAGGGTGCGCCTATTCTCCACAGGCGCCTTTAAAATTTGGATCTGATGAGTTGACAGTCCCTGAATTACCAAAGGAATCTGGGAATGAGGGCAGAAAGCAAGGTTTCCTAGAAACAAGCTAGGCAATAGGAGATCAAATAAGGCTGGGTAACCAAAGGATATTTCTAGTCTTTGACTATGAACTTTGACTATGAACTGACTACGTTTGGGCTTTTTTTTCTTGTTTTAAAAGTTAAACCAGTGAGAGTGAGTTGGCTATGTGCTTTTTAGTTCTGAATTAAATTGCAAATCTGATTTGTTTCCTTACATGCCTGTGTGGCTTTTAAGGTAGCAGAAGATGTGTGCTCGTCCAGCTTTTAAATTGGTACATAACTCAGTCTAGCATTATGGAAGATTTGAAATACTGCTAATGTTTCTTGGTGTAGCCTTTACGCCAAATGTGTACAAAGGTATGATGGGTTGAAGGAGGTGGTAATGTGATCTTAAACTTTTCTGATGAGAAGTTTCAAACAGTTCTGACAATTTAGATCAGCACTTGGTATAGCAGGGGTTAGTGCTGGTGCACTTTGTAGAAATAATGGTATTTACAGGTGCTTAGGGCCAGTTTGAAGTGCTCTGTCTGTTCTTTTAATGGCTTTGAGATTCGGTTTTGTTCTAGTTCACTAAGAACATAAATTGGAGAAAAGTTGGTTTTCTCTTCATTTGGTCTTTCTAAGTGGTGCCTTCGCTACTTTGGCTTCAACTGTATCATGTGTCCTCGACTGACCTTTCTAATGGCTTCAGTTCTTCTTTTCAGCTTTTTATGATCATCTGCTGTGCACCAGGCATTTCCTATTGTATCTTCTGTTTGTGTCTTTATACTGAAGCTTTTTCTATCAGAGCCGTGTGTTTTGTCTCTAATCGACAATTTGTCATCTCCGCCTCTCTTAGACAAGCTTCCTAGGCAACTTGTTCAGTGGCCCAATTATTTCATTAGTGCACCTTTTTTCTAATTTAGAGTGTGCTCCATGTAACACTATATACAGTATATACTTCGTTTTTGACCAGTGTGTATTTCCAAAAAAAGTTTCCTAAAAACGTTCTGCTGCCCTCATTTAACCCTGTCTACCCACATGCCCTCTTGATCCTGTTCTCTCCTGATTACTATTTGCCCCCCTGCCCCCCAGTCATGGTATCTCCTCAGGCTCCTTCCTTTCTGTGTTCCAACATGCCACTAAATCCCCCATTCTCAAAAAAGTTCCCTGACCCTTCCTCTAACTATTGGCACAACCTCACTGCTTCCATTTGCCTCTAAGCTCTTGGAATATGCTATTCAATCAACTATTCTTCAGCCCCTACTATTTGGCTTCTGTATTCCAACTTATACTACCCTTATTTAGATCACATGATTTTCTCACTGCCAAATCCGAAGCCATAGGTAGCCATATTTGACCACTAGAAGAAAAGAAAAAAAGCACAGTACAGTTAATATCTTTATTGGGACCTACCATGATGACACAACGGACTCATCTACACCAAGCAGGATATTCCTGACCTCCTTGAGGCCCAGTATTGAGCAAAAGGCAGGATACAAATAAATATAATAATAATAATAATAATAATAATAATAATAATAATAATAATAATAATTCCACTATGAAAACAGTATATAAAAAGCAGGAGCTACACTACTGCTTTATAGCAGTATTGAAGTGCACTGACAATTGTGACACACACCATATACCGCTTTCATAGTGTTATATCCTGCTTTTTGTAGATGTGCCATGGGTCCCAACAGTTGTCAGTGCATTTCAGTACCACTATAAAGCAGTAGTGTGGCTCCTGCCTTTTATATACCACTTTCATACCACTTTCATAGTGGAATATCCTGCTTGGTGTAGATGAGCCCAATGTTGTGAATAAGCTTGTTTTGTTTAATATCTAGCCTTGTTCCATTTAACACTGAATTCTGGACAACTCAAAAGCTTGTTCACAACTTTGTAACATCTTGGTTGGTCTTAATGAAGGTATTGCCATACTGTGTTCTTGGATTCTTGTCAAATTTAGGTGCTCTCTCCTTGCCTTTGACCTATCTTCTGCCTTTCATACAGTTGATCACCCTTTTCTTAGGTGTTTATTACTCTTTTCTTAAATGTTCTCTTCTCTCATCACTCACTCAGCATTTTCATTGCCTTCCCCTGTCTGTTGAGGTTTCTCAGGGTCCTGCTCTTAGTCCTCTCTTCTCTCCTTGCTTTCAGTACCACCTATATGCTGCTAATTAACTTATACCAATCTACCCCAGATCTGTTCTCTTTCTGTACAGTCCCACATTCTTGTTTCACTGCCTGATATATTCACTTGGCTATCTCATTGTTGCATCAGTCTCAACTGTCGAAGGCTGTGCTACTTTTCTTTCCTTCCCAAGCTGCCTTCCCAATCTCTCCCCATCTTGTTTTTTATAATAGTACTGCTTCTACTTTCCTATATACAGACATAAAGCACAGAGGAGAAATATCTTCCCATTGCCACCCTTGAGCTGCCTAAATGGGTATCCAAAAGTGTGTGCTTAAGGGCAAACAAATCCATGTGTGTGTGTTTCACGTTCACTCAGAAGTGAGACCAATGGGTTTACTTGTAAATGTGCATAGGATTGCAGCCTTTGAGTATATTCTCAAACGTTACTCCTTATAGTCACAATTTAAAAACATCTGTTAAGTGTGTGAAAAATCAGCAGGGCTTTGACTGCAACGGTTCCTTGTATACATATTATGGTTTGCATGTTGGCCTTTTGATCAGTCACCTATTGTTAGTTGACCACCTATTATAGTGGTCAAATATTCCAAGAATGCCCCTGTGCAAATTACCTCTTAAAATTTCATTAAAGTGTGATTTGTTAGCAAGGGTAGAAGTGAGGGCAGCTTGCCCCCCAGTTCTGTTGGAATCAGGGCAAATGGGGTAGCATAGCTAAGGGCATGTCTACACCAGCCCTATATCCCAGGATCCCTCCATTTGCCTGGGATAGGTGTAGAAAGGGCCAAAGATTCTCCTACTGGCTACCTGCTATAATTGCTAGTATCTCCAAAACCACTGCCTAGAGGATAGAAGGCTGGACCTAGGAGACCCAGGTTCAAATCATCACTCAGACATGGAATCCATTAGGTGACATTGGTCCAGTCAAACATACTCTGCCTAACCTGCTTCACAGAGTTGGGGTAAAATGGGACAACATGGATGTCTCAGCCCTAAGCTTTTTCTGATGGAAAGGAGAAAAAATGTGAAAGATAGAAGTTAATGTTATTGTTCTACAATAATTATCTAATTTGTAATTAGCATAAGCATCAGTCGTGCTAATGATTATCTTCTCACAATATTAATGCTTCAAAAGTATTTTAGCAATATTTGACCAGTCGTACAACCAACACTACCACATATCACAAACTGTGTTTTGCTGTTCCCTCAACTTTCAGAAACTGAGCCTATAGGCAAGGCTTTCTGGAATTCTGATTCTAACCCCTTATTTATTTATTTATTTATTTATTTAAAAAAGGATTTGGACCAAGAAGAGTTTGTCATAAGAGGGAGGCATGCTAACGTTGTTCTATGTTGTATTTTTAATGGTGTGTCTAAGTTGTCAGCCTTCTGTTGTACTACCCTGTAACAAACAACTTCTGTTAATGGAAGGCTATATAAATAAGATAAACAAATAAATATCTTAAAGCTTTTTGACAGCACCTGTGGCTACTTCACCATTTTATTTCTCTTTAGCTTTATATAAAATCAAAGAGAAAGAAAATAAAACTCTGCATTTTGAGTGGGTGTAAGCTTAGTTTCTCTGGGGTGCTGTCATTCATCTTTCTTTTGTATAGATGAATGAATGGCTTTCCCTTCAGTTCACTTGTTCTGGCTCACCAACCTTTTTCATGGAATCTATCCAAGAAGAGTCTTGAACATCTGGCTATATGAGAGATACATCTGTGCTTTAAGGACAGAACTTGACATCACCAAAGGTTATACCACTCTTGCCACCTATTGTACAAAATTCTATTAACCAACCAAACAATAGTTCCTCTTTTCCAGTATTGGCACATAACTTGAGAACTTTCACGACTTTTGGGGTAACTATTGACATGTAGTCGTGTTTAGCTGAAAATACTTCAGCTTTCATGCAGGAACTAAAACTTGGATGATGCATTTCTGCTATTCATCATTATAAGAAAAGTTTTTATGCTCAAGCTGAAAATCTTTAGCAGGCTAATACCAGCTTTAAGAAGTCATCGGAGTGGAGCTGTTCAACTAATCTCAGTGTGAAGTATAAGAGGAAAAAAGTGAAGGATTTATTTATATGACACCAAGATTCAGTGAAACTTTTCACATTGCTTTTTTTTTTATCACAAAGCTTCAAACCTATGCAAGAAGGCTTTATGGTTGTAGAACGTGCTGCACAATTTTTGATGTGAAGTCTTTTATATTATCCCGTATGAAGCAAACTGAGGCTGCAATCCTACATATCGTTTCCTAAGTAAACATGTATAAGATTTCCCTAAATGGCTGTCTTTGTTCTGCTGACCTCATATGTTACAACAGAAACAGGGGACTCTGCCACTTTTTTGTCTTCTGCTTTTTCCAGGCTAAATGAGCTCAGTAGTATATGCATTTACTTACTCAAAACGTTTTCCTGTCCCATCACTGGGACACTCAAAGTGACGAGTACTACAGTTTTATTTTCTATTTCAGGACATTTTAGGATAGCGCACTGTTGTGTTGTGCATTTGTTTGACGTTCTGGTGTGCAAAGTTGGTTTATTAAACTTGTAGGTAATGTTGTGTAGTTGGAGGTGATTTGTTTTCATTTAATTTATTAATTTAATAGTGGGAATGAAGATAGAACAAACACCAAAAGTTGCATTACTGTCACTATTTGAAGATTTAAACTGTGGAAAATAAATTAAAGAATTGATATCGAGTTTGCTGACTGTAGCACGATTGATGGTAGCTAGGAACTGGAAGATTCAAGGGGAATATTCTATTGAAGAATGGTATAAAGAAGTATGGGATATAGCTATTAATGATAAATTGACTTGTAATATTAAGTGGAGAAGAGGTATAACTAAAACAAATGATTTTGAAGGAATTTGGAAACAGTTCCTAATATTTGTGTTTTCTAAGGGAAGTGGGAAACCGCCAGCAGAAGAAAATATGAGATTTTGGAATCAGGAATGAGATCCCGAGGTGGGGGATGCACTTATATGTTAAGATTGATTATGTTAAGATATGATATTCTGTAATCAACATTTATTCAACATGTATGTAGTATGTTGTTGTTGTTGTTTTTTGATTGTAATGATGTATGTTTAAGTAATGTGGAAAAGCAATAATAATAATAATAATAATAATAATAATAATGTATTTCCCCAGACACTTTTGAATTCCTTGATTTTGTGTATCAGGAGTCGATGTAGTACATGTAGTGCCCAAAGTAGTTTGGTAACTGCCATGTAATATTAAGATAATGCTATTGGCTGTGAATCTGGTCAGATCATTTTATGACTCTTGCCTTGACCACCACCAAAACACAGAATGGCAATGATAAAACTAGCTAGATTTAGCTGAATAAAGAAATGACATGCTTTCAAACTTAACCCAGGATGCTAGATTGAACTATTTTAAGACCATTCATTGGCCTATTTCAGATGTAACATTCCAAGTTTACTTAAAATTTAAACCTTAGGAATGAGTGTCAACGAGGGCACTCACCCCTCCCCGTGTTTTTGTTTCTCTCACTGGCTTCAGTTGGCCAATCCTGGTTAGCTTAAAATTCAGTTCCCTATGGAACGATGGTTTAATGTTAGTTTTCTGACTAACCATGGTTTGAATATAGTTTAAAATCCTGGTTAGTAACTGACATTAACCAGAGTTTCCTGTTTTGGATGTAACAAGAAACTGCATTTGAAGTCAAACAAGAGTAGGGTGCAGAGGCTGGTTAATGAGAGAACCAATGATTTAGGAGGATGGAAATGTTACATATGAAAGGTCCACCACCACCATCTGCTATCCAAGGCCTACACCAAAGAGGTTCTTTCTCATCAGTCACGCTGTGTTTGTATCAGTGATTGTGAAATAGTCCTTCTCAGAGTCAATGTTCTCCTTTCACTGAATTTACTGGCACAGTTAAAATGTTCAGGGCTTAGCACAACCTCTCTTAGAGGTGACATCAATCGATTGCCTTCTTTGTTAGCCTTGCTACTGCTGTGTTACAGAAAATAAGATATTGAGCCAATTCTAGGGAAAGGAACACAAGAATTGTCAATTGTGGCTCAATACTGCAGGCAGCAGGGATTCCACTCAAGCAGCAAGGAGGTGTTGACAAATTCATTTAGCATTCATTTAGCATTCATTTTAACCCCACCTCTTTTTTGAATTAGCTATTAATTTAACATTTTTGGAAGGTTGAATTAGTAATAGAAGTTCTCCCTCCAATAACTGGGAAATAAACAACTATCATATGTTTTCCAGTATTGAGCAACATAAATGCCCAGTTCACACAATCACAAGGGCTTAAACAACCCATGCGTGTAAGCCTGTGTGTTATTTGAAGGTTTTTTTCCCTCTCCAACAAGCCATACCACCCAGATTTGGACAATAAGAAAAGCCGTACCTGGACAAATAATTAGGCAAATGGCACCAGGGATATGCTGGCATACACCATGGCTTAAAACAGTGGCTTGTTTAAGCTGAAATGATTGTGTAAACTGGGTCAACATGTAGTTTAAATGTCATCAATATTGCAAGGTCTGTATATACAGTTATCATAAGTAATATCACGATTATTTATTTAATAAATTTATGTACTGCTTCCCATATAAAAAGGTATCTCTAATTACATAATAAACTATAACCATCAACAGTAATTGAAAACTGAAAACTTGCCTATTTGAATTCTTTTAAATAGAATTCAAATTCATGACTAATTTTAAACCTGGTGTATATTTTGTTTTTATCGGATTCAATACAAGCAACTGGTAGTTTTTAATAAAAGGATTGTGAATCCTGTTAAAAAAACAAAAACTTTTGGGCAACATCTAATCAATAACAAAAAAAATTCTCCCAACCCTCACCCTCCCCTGTATTGGTTTAGTTTATTGGTCCATAAAACTAGCTTCACAAATTTGCCATGACATTATGCATTGTGACCTCGATGCAAATTAGGGGGAAGTGTTGTTCTCCTCCTGAGAAAAGAAATTCTATAAAACTGTATTTTGCTGTTAGGTTAATTTTTAATTATCTTTTACATGCTTTATATTAACTTTGCTCCTGGACTGTGACTGTAACAGATGAAATGATGGTGATGACATGACATGTACTGGGCCCATTCCACAGGCATTTTGAATATTCAGCCCCCAATTGGAGGTTGCTACATGATGTCCTTACCTGGACACTATAGGTTAATTGTGGGTTAAACAACTCACAGTTAATCTACAATTAGTTAGGTTAACTGTAGGCTAACTTTTACATCATATAAGTACCCCCGATCAGAATGTGCACATCATATGCCATAACATGCAAACAATTTCAGTGTGTTTGCTGCTGTTCAAGAAAACTTGTCTTTGATAAATTATTTTCAGTCGTTAATTGTATTTTAAGGCAGCAATTAACTAGCCCACGTGAACTTTACAAGTGGTAAAGTACACATTTCTCATCTTAGCATGGTTGAAGAGCACCAAGAACAGTTCTTTCAACAACAACAAAATCCCTGTCCATCAATTTACTAATTCACGAGATTTTGGAGTATAAAGAACTTAACTCATATATAGTTTACTTTAAATAGAATGTAACCAAGAATCAAATGTTTAAATGGAAATGAAGCAGATGAGTGCAAACTAAAATTAATATGATGTTCCACTTTATGCCCCAAATCAGTAACCTTAGGACAACTGTAATACAAATGAGCAAAGGTCACTTGTGGAGTGTAGCATTTCTCACACTTTTCCTTAGTCAGACACATTTGAAAAAGTAAACAGGAGGCCACTGTTATTGGAACAGAATTGTTTTGTTGAATTAGGCTGAGATCCAGTGATGCTGTCCTCACTTAATTAAAAATAATAATAGCGTTTGCATGTTAACTAATCGAAAATAGGTTTGTGAGCTTTTTGAAATTCAGAAAGGTTTTTAATCAAGAAAGCTGATTGAAAGTGAGTCATTACTAAATGGTGTTTGTGGTTTGGATCTTGCAATACAAAATTGTTGCTGAAAGAGGTTTGCACAGATGCAACTGGACTGAAATCATGTGGTTAAAACAAGTCTTGACTAATACTTAGCTAACTAAACATAAACATTGGCATTTAGAAATCAGAAACTGAATGCTGTTGGCTTGAAGGACATGAAACTACACATGTAAAGTGTCCTGTTTAAGTTAATGGCCACATTAGTTTAAGCCAGGAATCTTGGCTTAATAAATCACAATGTGAACATGCAGCATGCTGGTGCACATAGCCCATTTGCTTCTGCTTCACTCTTCATGCATGTAGGTAAACAAGCCAGGAAGGGATAGCTTTGTGTGAGGTCTGAACTCAGGACTATGGGTAAGCGCACCTTAACAAGCCTGGTTTCCTAAATCCATAACAAACTCTAACCTGGGTTGTTTGGATGCCCTTAACCATAATCCTGGGTCCAGATGTCACATAAAGCTTTCCTTCCTGGTTCATTTACCCACCCATGTGAATAGAGGAACAAATGCCCTGAGTGCACCTGTATGCTGCTTGTTCATATTGTGATTTATTAAACCAGAATCCCTGGCTTAAAGTGATTTGTAAATGTGGTCACTGCATGTGATACAATATGAACAGATTTGTGTGTTTACCCAGCCTCTGTAAGCTGAACTATCTACCCAGTTGACTCAATGCCTGTTTCCATGCTTTAATTTGAAATCAAGTGATGTATTCCCCACCCATAGCATTTTAAAGCAAAACATATTAATAACCATACGTAAATCCATTCACAGTGATAGTGAGATTAAAAGGCAAGCTCTGTTTTGGGTGTAGTGGTTTATCTTTCATTTTGCTTTTAAAAATCTATTTTAAGGTCTTTTATTCTGTTTTTTATTGAATTTTATCTTATACACCGCTCCTCCAAAATTTTGAATGGGGAGTGGTATATAAATATTGTAAATAAATAAACTGGAGAAGTTCCTTGTTAGTTTTTCATTTAAAGATTAAGTTCAGTCCTGTGGTCTTATTTCTGCTTATCCTGAAAAGCATGGAGCTGACACTAGTCTTGAGTATTATTTTTTTTTACTAGATTCTTGATGGTCAGCCATTTGTCTTAATTTACAAAACAAGATTGCCTTGTTAGGATCTCTTCACAGATAAAGTAAACTGTGTCAAGTGATCCTAAGTATGCACTCTTGCTTAAGAATATAAGAAGTACATTTCTGTGTCAGATCAAGGCCTATATACTCCCTCATTCTATGTGAGAGTCTCGGCAACTGGTAGGTGGTCTATTGGAAACTGGCCAGGGATGCACATGCTGACCCATGGTTCACTTTCTGCACACTGGGTCTGTATAACCCCCCTCTGTAAAACGTTTTAGCCAAAAAAATTGAACCTGAGATCTTACTGTGAGGATAGCTGTTAGTGCAGATGGAATGAGGGGTAAGAAGATGGCACCTTGCCGTGTTTGGATTTTTCTTTAATACCTGTGGTTAATCCTAGTGCTTCCATGTGGGAAATACTAAGCCTGATGCTGAGAAATCATCTCATAAGCAGTCAGGGAGAAATCTGTATGAACGTTCTAAAATTCACATTTATTATATTAATCAGTATGCCAACAACAATCAGTAGCACTATTGGAAAATGTAGGGATGAATAGGGGGGCTGGAGGGACTTTTTGAATGAGTCTAAAAAAACATTAAACGTGCCAACAGTATTCTCTCTTTCACCTTGATGTATTTTCAATGTACCATTAAAAACAGGCACTATTTTGATAGAAATTGAAAGAGAAGTTTCAAGGACAACTGGCAGATCAAGAAATGATAGTAATTTTTAAGAGTCTGCATGGTAACCTGTGATTTCACAGCATGATGTAATGATGGGGCAGTGAACTCAGATTTAACCATCTCATTATTGTTTCCTGATATACCACTGATTCGAGTGTGAGAGGGTTTTTATTCCTCAAGTTGCCCTAAAAATAATTTAAAATACCAATAAAAATTAAATAAAAATGATCCTTTGAAACAGGTGCAGTTAAAAAACCTGGACTTCATGAAGGTTTATTTGCTTGAAAATGGTGGCGTATTTCCTCTCTTCATTTATTATTTGATTCTAGTTCATGGGTTTACCGTTACCAAGCTGATATCAATTATCTGCTGTTGGGTCAACTTTGTAATCTCAACATTCATCTTGATATGGGTCCCCAACCTTATAGGACCCATGGGCAGATTTGGGAATGTGAGAAAATTCCCATAGGCACCACCACAAAATGCTCTTATGGTGGATGTGGCTAATTACATAATGGCTTCTCTGAGGGCCTGCTGACTCATCAAAAGTGAACTAAAGAGGGGTATGCCGTGCAGGCAGGAATAGCCAGGCTAGAGGCTAGGTGGGAGTGGGAAACAGCAAGGTAGAAGGAAGAGAAAGAGAAGCGCCAGGGGGCTAGAAAGGAACAGAGAGATGAAGGTTAGGCGGGGCAGGGGGGGAAGGGGCAGAAATAGCCAGGAAAAGGACTGTGGGGAGAGAAATCGCAAGGCTACAGACTAGGAGCGGAGACGTGACAGAGAGCAAAGAGGAAGATTGGGCAGGGCCAGAAAGCAACCTTTTCTTTCTCTGCCTGCCTGACGATAGCTGATCTGCAGCAGGAACAGGAAGGAGAACTTGGCGCTCTAATGTTTTCCAAGGTTTTTATTACAAATCATTTTTTGAAGTGGGCAGAGAGTGAAGAATTTCATTGGCGCAATTCAGAGCCCCAGTAGGTGCCATGTTGAGGACTCCTGGTCTAGGTCTTTCATTGCTCCTGGATGAACAGCTTCCTGCTGTGGCCAGATGTGTCTTAATGTTGGGTACATCTGATACGCTATGTGCGCCTTGCTGAACTTCCTACAAAAACCCCATTGTGGTTGAAGATCAACTACTGTTAACACACTTGATGTAGGGCTGTTAGTGAAAAGTGTTAGGAAGCTAGCTTTGGGTGCTGCAAAATGCCCTACCTCCTTACACATGCAAGCAGTGTGGAAAGAATATACCAGCTTATGAACAGGTGGAATTGACCTATAAAACCAGGACAATCTAAGTCTTGCATATTTCACATGTGAGCCTCAACCCCAGTCAAAATTGCACAAGGACAGCTTTTGCCCAGAGTCTTTTCTGTGAGAAAAGGGCAACAGGCCTTGAAAGTGAGGCCTACCAATGTCCTCCCTGATGATATTTAAGAAGAAAAGTAATTAATGTATTTTAGAGGATATTTTGTTTGCTGCTGCCAAGATCTCTGGTGTCTTTTATTTGTCATGTTATTTTTTTTAAGATGCCTTGAGTTACAGGTATTTTAAGTAGAGTTTGAAGGACAGGCAGCATAGTACGCATGTTGTACATTTAGCATTTGCAAAGGTCCCGATTGCAAAATGCCTCTGCCTGATTTTCTCTGATTTCCCTGACTCTCAGGAGAGGCTTTTCAGGGGACCCAAGTGCAAGCAGCATTTCCACATGCTTTGGATTCAAGCCAATGTGTGCGCAAGCTGTTCGTTCACAAGCACAACATCTACAGATCCAGCGCATTGCAGTTTTGGACATGGAAGACCCAGGGTCAAATCCTTGCCCAGCATGAAGCTCACAAAATGCTCTTAAAGAAATCTGTCTCTTAGCCTTCTGCCAGCCTGCTTCAGCTGGTAGTCGTGAGGGTAGATGGATAAAATTGTAAAATGTCCTTTTAGATTGAAAAGTGCTATAGAAAGAAAATGCACATCACAATATGATAAAGAGCTAGGCTATGAGAAGTTCGGATTGATAACAGACTTTAATGCACTGGTAACTTTTCCTTTTTTAAAATGGAGGTTATGACCTTTTTGACTGAAGAGAATCCTTCTGCATCCACCCTGCAGATAATTGCATGATGAATTATATTTTGACTCAAAGAAAATGCACCCCAAGCACTTTTCCATTATAGCTTTTCCATGCTTGAGCTACTAGCCAAATCCAAATATGCTACTTTAAGTTCACCTCTTCTTCTAGCTTTATCTGCACCTTGCTTTAAAGCGTGTGTTTTTTAAATACACCTGACTGTCCGGTAGAATGGGTCCCTTGCTCATTTGCACATAGTGCATTATTTCTGCTTAATGCTTCCCAGACAGATGATGTAACGACTGAATATGAAATGCTGAAGAAATCTCATTATGGTTCTCCTTCTTTTCAGCCCTGTTAATTTATCGCAGCTGAGAAATAGTTTAGCAAAGACCTCTTTCTTCTTTATTTCATAATGAAATGTTCTATACATTTAGATTTTTAAAAACCTAGTTTTATGGTTATGTTCACGGCCATCCAAAACTCAAATGAATACTTCCCATTGTGATGAAGCTTTCAAACTGACTTTTTAAATTTATTTACAGCATCAACAAAGAGAGCATTGTTGACATTGAAGGTGTTGTAAGGAAAGTGCCACATAAAATTGGAGGCTGCACTCAGCAAGACGTTGAACTACATGTTCAAAGGGTAACATTTTTATCAGCAAATTAAAATGTGCCATGATTATTGTTTAATGTTAATTTTGGGACCTTTTGTGGATACTTTCCACAAGTATTGTCCTTTTTGGTGAGCATTTATGAAAGCTGGTAACAAAATAATAAATTGATTTATGCTGCAGATTCAATTGAAATAGAAATTGAGAGTAACCATGAAGCAGTTTTATCTGCATGAGAGAGAAGATTCATTTCCATCTGTTCTTTAAATGACTAGTTCTAGATTGTGTTTAATATCTGTTTCTGTCAAGAGCAGCAAATGCAGACAGAACTGTTTTCTTTGTAGGAATGACTAGTTAACATTTTCCCCAGAAATCTGTTCAGAAATAGATGGATAATACAACGTATACAACATCTGCTTCTTATGTATGCTACAATACACACTAATTCTAACTGTCTTCCAGGCAATCTTGGAAGGTGGAACCACTTATATCTTTTCTATTAATAGGGAAAATCCAAATCTTCAGAACTTTGGAATATTGACCTCCACATTGTGGGGAAGGATAGGGTGAAGGTGAAGGACAGTGGACCTCATAAAACATGTTAAAGAATTGGCCACATTTTATCTTCATTTTTCCTGGAAGGCAGATGACTTATAAACCTGTTGCATTTGCAACACAACATAAATTCAGTCACCTGTGGTGGGGGGGAAAAGCCAGTTCTGTGACATGAGAAATGGATTGAGATATGTTTTAGTCAAAGACACTGAAATTACATATTTACTTTATAAGGTTATTGATAAAAGATGTGCGGAATCCAACTTCCTGTAAGGAATTCCACTTGCACTAGAAGACTGCTCCAGAGCATCCCCCAATCCTCCTGAGCAGAATTTGAGGGGCACAGCAGTTCCCTTAAACCTGAGAGTAAGTCCCATGAACTCAATGGGAGTTTCATCTGAGCAGTCATGCATAGGACTGCCGTAAATTCATCCATGAAATGGTATCTTCCCATAATAAAGTTTAGAGGACACTATTTTAAAATAGCAGTGTTTTTATTAAATGTTTCTGGTATTGTCATAAAAATATAGCCAAATAAATGTGTGTCTTTCTTTTTTCAGGCGTATTCTATATTCTTACAGCAAACGATTATGCAAACCTTGTTTCATATTTCTTCCAGAAATAGGCTTCTGTAAAACACGCTATAGTTTCTGCAGCACTTTTTGTTCAACTGTATTTCAGATATATGTGATCAGTTTGGCTGAACCCCGACTGCCCTTGCAGCTGGATGATGCTATTCGGCCGGAAGTGGAAGGAGAAGAGGTGAAATATATTATTTTCAATGTAAACAACATTATGTTAAAAAAAAGTTAAGCAAGAGCTTGACATCTTAGTATCTACTATTCATAACTTCATTTTAAAATTCTTGAATTTTGGTATCATCAAGCAATACATGCTATCTTTTCCATGTTTCTTTCATATAGATGTAGAAAATAATGCTTACTTCCAGTAAAGGCATAGGGGGCAAAGCTATTGCAGTGACTGGTATTCCAAGATTTCATGCACAGATAGTTAACAAGTGTGGTCCATTGTCCTGAAGTTCCTCTCTTTTGTTCATATGAGGAATTGATTTCATAAGCATGATCTTGGGGGAGGGGGCGAGATGGGGGGGAGAAAGAGAGAACTGAGTAGGATTAAGATAAGACACTCCTGAGTTGATTATTAGTCTGTTAAGAAGTTTTCAAAACGGTCCTACTGAAACAAAATCTCAGTCTTAATAAGAGCTTTGGGAAAACTTTTAAAGTCAAAGGTTCCCAAACTTTATCCTTTCTTCTGTTTTCTGAGAACAGTCTCAGAAAAGGCTGTTCCAGTCTCCCCAAGCATAAACTGATGACAAATCCAACCATACGGAATGTTCTCGATCCAGCCGCTGTGGATAAGGATTTTAAAAAGGGAGAGCGGCAGCAACATTGGCTTGTGACATGCTTAAAGGCCAAAAAAGAAGGCTGGAGGGAAATAGTATTCCCATTGTTCTTGGAACAAATCTAGGTGTGTTTGCGTATTTCTAGGGGATCATTCAGAAGATCCTAACTCTGTACACTGCCCAGAGTTTGGCTTCTCCTGGTCCCCCAGCTGTAGATAGGGCTGGTGATAATGATGGAACCAGCTCGCACCTGCTGCTTCAATTGTTTTCACCTTGCACTTCTGACTTCATGCTTAAGCATCAGATCAGGAGCACAGGAAGCTCCTGTACAGAAATATCCTCAGCGGAGGCAATATGATAAACAGACCACACAGCCGCTGTCTTTTGGTGCAGTGACGTCACTCACTCAAAGTGTGTTAGATACTTAGCAGGTGTCTGTGTTGTAGACACTGAGATTCTTTGGTGTGGCCAGCTTGTGAAGTTTCCCCTGAACGTGCAACAAACCCAAAGCTTTCTTATAGTACAAAACATGCATAACTTTTTCTCTCGCTTCTCTGTGTGTGGTTTTCATTGTGTTTTCTTTTGCAACTATTCAGGAAGGAAGAGCTACTGTAAATCAGGATACAAGATTGGACAACAGAGTGATTGACTTGAGGGTAAGAATCCATTGTGTTGGACCTGAAAATGATCAAATGTTTAAGACGGTGGAAAGAAGAGTCCTTGTAATGATTTGCTGTAAACTTGATTTTCACCATAACAAAAGTCAGTGATGATTGTACTAAAAGCCTTCTCTGAACTTGAACTCCTTAGCTGCGTGACATGAAATTGCAAGGCTTTGCTTTGATGTAAGAAGCTCAAAAGAATTAGAAGATTGTGTCCATTGGTACACACATACATGCACAAAACTCAGGGGCTTCTTTAATAAATTTTGCTTTAGAGCTGCAACTAATTTTTCCCCTTAAAACACACAAATTCATGACTCTTTGCAGCCATTGTTCTATTAATCTGCTGATGTTTCAATGCCGTTTTTGACAGGCTGGTGTTTTGTCCTTTGCTGTTTGATCCCAGTTACTCAAGCCAAATCGCATGGTAACACAGTGACCCTGTTCAAACAACACATTAAGCTACAGTGGTTAAGTATTTAGAGCTAAACATTATGGCTTAGCATGTCATGTGAACCATGACTTACTGTGTCATATGAACCATTCCTAACCTTGGCTTAACATGTTGTTTGAAGAGGCCCTTTATGACATCAGGGATCCACATAATCAAGTTTCATGGTGACATCAAAACCTCATTGCCATCCCTCTGAAGCGCTGATCCATCTCTGTTCATACTGGAATGTATCTGAATGCACATTAGAATGCACACTCAAACATGGATTTCACAGAGCATTATAATGTTGAATGACAATATCTGCAGTTAGATCCACATTCTTCTATGGCACTAATGCTCATCTGGGCCACTAATCTGTGTTTTGCAGTGGTGCAGTGTGCTTCACTGTGGCAAGACAGGGAGCTTTGACCCAGTTGCCAAGGCACAGAATAGGTTCATGAAGCTTCTTCTCCCACCCCCAGGTTTTGACTCATTGTTCATAAAGACAAGTTGTACACCAAATCGTCTCAGTGAAAGAATGTAGGGACCTATATTTATAGTTAACAACTTCTTATAGTCCAGCAGGTGAGCACCAAACACGAGCAGTGATAAGACTGGAGCATCAGTGAGGAGGGGCTTCAAGGGTGGATACATGGAGAGAGAGAAATACCACCCTTCATTAAAAATACTTGTAAGCATATGTGTCTGGCGAGGTGGGGGGAGGTGTCCTAACTTGTACAGAATGACAAAGAAAATGAAACATTACAAAAGAATGAAGGAACATGCAAATATCTGTAATCAACTCTATACACGGCTCTTCCTGAATTACAATTTAAAAATACATTTAAAAGTTTGTTCATCACAAGGTGTATTTTGGACGTTGAAAATAACCCTGACCTCCAGGTAACCCTAGACTTCCCTTTTCGATTAAGAATTCACATCCTTAGCATCCCACTCACTGCATTTCCTCCAACTATTAATGACATAAACATCTCTCAAGTAAAGGAGAGGAGCAGGTGGTTGTCTGAGACCTGGGCCCAGCAAGATCCCCAAGAGGAAGACATTCATTTTTAATTATATGAGGATTTCTCTTCCGCTTGTCTATTGCATACTCGTCAGTCAGGCACTTACAACAATTGTAACAATAACATCTTTAAACACAATATGAAGCAAAATACAATGAAGGTAAGCAGAAAAGAAAAGAAAAATCCAGATAAAAACATAATCTTCCCAGTTGGATAAAAACATGCCAGAATTAAAAAAAAATGTCTTTACTAGCTGGCAGAATATGGGTAAAGAGGGGGTCACCCAAACCTCACAGGACAAAATATTCCACTTTATGAGTGCAGCCACTGAGAAAGCCCTAACTCCTTTTGCAGCCAACTATGTTTCCACTATAAGCCAGACACAGAAGCATGTAGTTGTGATAAAGTTTTTAACAGAATGATAGATCCCACAGCCCTTTACCTCATTCCTGAACTCACAAAGCTAAGTTAGGTCTTAATGTTAGCTGGCAAGTGATGATCCTAGACTAAATTTCATCCATGGTTTTGCTTGGCTGGGGAATGCAGGGCGTTGTAGGACTTTTGTCTGTCTAAACATGTATATGATTGTGCCCTTAGGGTTATTTTTTTTAGTCTGGAGTACAGAGCCCTGCTTATAGAAATAGTTACCGTACTTTATGTTTGGGAGCTTAAAATATATATTTTTAAGCAGCCACCTTGCTGCATATATTTGTTTGAAATTCTGCCCCAATAAGTGATGGGACAACTTCAGCATTTACTTACGAATTAAATTTCTCTCTAGAAAATTATTGGCACAGATAACTCCTCTGAAGTTGATGTCTAGCTGCTTTGGTATGGGCTCAAAATAATTTTCCCAGTTCATCTCTGGCTCTGTTACCTTCATCAATGTCATAAGTATAGACTGAGCTTAAAGTGATCAGACAAACCAAGTACTTATTGCAGAAGATACTGGAATACTGTAGGCTGTTCTTTTTCTGCTGTAAAAGTCTGTAGGATAGAAGGGTAAAAGTGTATTTTAGACCACCTGTCTAATCAACCTTATCAGTGATCGCTCTTGAACTTTCTGGAAGTGGCATCTTCCTTAAACATTGTTGTGTGTGCTCTGAAGGGAGGCAGCAAAAGACTACTGATACTGGTAGTTCTGCTTTGTTGCTCCTCTCAGATATCTGTGTTCTTAGGAAGCAAGGAGCTGTTTTTAATGAAAGAAATACAATTTTGGTGAAAGACCACTGGAAGATGAGTACAACAACTATCGATTGCTGTCTCCAGCAATGTGAAAGTTGCTTATACTTTTTTAGTGCTCATAGTGTTGAAAACATCTTCCTTAGCTTGTGTATGAGCAGCCGGTCCAGCATGCACCTGGGCAGGAATCTTCCTGTTCCTCACTTTGGCCAGCCAGTTGTTTTAAAGTATCCTATCAGGCATGAGACGTTTTCTTTCATTCCTTGCTTGAATTTCTAAAATGAGAGGTGTTGTGCACATGTTTGCCTGGAAATCATGTCTGGATGCCCTTTTCCCATTCTCAAAGATGCTTGTGGCTATTGCTCAGTGTTGAGGAGGGAGGTGTGATGTTTGGTTCTTCATTAATTTGAGGCTCAAACTTTAGCACTTTAGAACTCTAGGTTCTGACAGAGGAAAACTGAATGTTCGGAAAATCACGCACAGCTCCATTATTTGTCAATGGAGGCTTTTCTTCTTCTTTTACCCCCCCTCCCCATTCAGTGATTTGTGGGGGGGACACAGATGGGGGGAATGTTTAAATTGTAACATGGGAATTATAGCACTTTTTTCTGTCTAAATATGCCCTTAATTTTTTTTAGTTCCGTGTACGTAGCCCTCTATGAAGTAATAGTTATCTTAATTCATAGTTGGAAGCTGCAGTCAATTGACTATCTATATTTTTAAACAACCACCATCCTGTAAATGTTTGTTTGAATCTAAATTGGGGCCAGATGTGCGTACACTAAGGTAAAGAAAACTACCTGAACGTTTTGTTTGGCCCTCTGATTAAGATGTGGGGAAACCCCTCTGCACATACTGAAAGCTCTTGAGTTTCATTACTTCAGTTTCATTACTTCTGTTTTCTACATGGATTCCCGACAGCAAAAATAGGTTCCACAGCTGAGTCTTGAGAAGAAATCCTAGTGTCCTTCTGCCAACCGTTGGTAGAATGGATTCCCTCTCCCTCTACAACTCGCCATGTCCCCTTAAATCTGCTCTGATGGGTTAGGGAAACCTTGAGTAAATTTTGGGAGTTGCCGAGGGAGGAGGGAAGGAGAAGTCATGTTGCATGAGCAGAAGCCCAATCACCCAGACTGATGCTTAGCTGGAAAAAGTGCCCTGTAAATAAAAACACTTGAACAGTGAACTGCGTAGGTTTACAAGCTCTACTGTAAAAGAAATTGTAAATGGGAGAAAAATCTTTCTATTGGTATTTCTATGTATACATCCAGGATGTGTGAAAATATGACAACTCTGGAAATGCCTATGTCTTGTTTATAAAGGCCAGAAAGTGAGGGTGGGCATGAGACACGGGCAAGGAAGAGGGAGAAAGTATGAGTCCTCATCCATAGTTAGTAAGTGTTAAAGCTGATATCTATCACAGTTTGACCATCAAACTTACATTGGATCAAATTAATAGACAACTCAAGGCTATGTTCATAGGGAAGTCTGTTTGAGGATTTCTGCTCAATTATGTCCTGGCTTTTTTTAACATGGCCTTTTCCAAACTCTTTGGCCTAGTTCCCGCTGAGTTAATAAATCTGTGGTTTCACTGAACTAATGGACTACGGAGTTGGGTGTTTGTAGCTCACTTGATGTAATGCTCCTCTAGACAAATGAAATCCCATGCCTATGTGCAGGGGCTTTTTTGTACAGAGGAGCACTGCTTCATTTGAGCGCTCCCCACCTGCAATATGAAGCAGTTCAGCCCAGACACAGGATTACCACCTTGTTGAGAATTGGGCCTTAGCACATGTATCAGCTTTCAAATTGCACAAGGAGAGTGCAGTGTTTACCTTAAGCTTTAACAAAGCATTTGTTCCCACATGGATACGTGCGCATGCACACGCAGTAGAAATGTACTTGAAGGGAAAGATAAAATATTGCCTCCAGCATTCCAAAAGCAATATTCATTTTCCTGTTTTATGAGCAATAGTATATAACACTGAAGCCCGTGTCTCACCAGTTATTTAAGGCTTGCTTTTGAAGCTTAAGTTCCAGGAGCGTGTTTAAGATTTTCTTTATTGCTTAGCACAATCTTGAGTTCCTTTCTGTACTATTGTACAGATATTGTAGAAGAATTTAAGACATCGAGAATAAGAAACAGTTTCTCTCTTCCTCACTGCACTCCATGAATCTAACATGTGTCTGAGGTTCTGTTAATTACAAGAGGCAGTAAGACTAAATGGTTCACAATCACTTTTGTGATGCATTGTTTTCTGGTCACTTTTTCCTTGTTTGAAAGTCAGGTGCTGGAGTCAGAATTTATATGCATTCCCATATCCAGGATAGAAATCTTTAGCGCTCTTTCTCTTTAGATTCAGAGGAATAGACACGAACTTTGCAGAATAACATAAGTACGATCATTTCAAATAAATTTAAAATGAAAATCCAAACACCTATAAATGCAATACAGATTCTGAAGGAATAATAGGAACTCACATTAGCCTGTGAAAGTTTGCAGAGGAGTTCTTCTTTATTCCTAAGCTGACTCCCTCATTTGCATTGTCCTTCACAGATGCATGCTCCACATGGCAGACCATCTGATTTGCCATGGCTTGTTCTCCCCTTGCTTCCCCCTCAATCCTCCAGCTGGCTCTGGCACATATCCCAGGCATTACAGCAGGACCCATCTTGTCTCCTTGCCCTGGCACTCTCACCACTCTGATCACTACGACTTTTCATTCACCACCTTTTTTTCGGTGCTTTAGGAGTATGCAACTGTGTTTGCAATTTTTTAATTATCTCCCCCCCCCCGGCCCCCATTCTTTCGCAAGTGCACAAGAGCATACTTTTGCCTGGCTGGTATGTGTATTCTTTCCTTGTCAATGTCCTTAGATGGTGCAGCTGTCAATAGGAGTGCAGTAGATAATATACATGGAAATTGACAAGACAGGGCTGCATATAGGCTAATTTGTATACAGTTACAAAGGACCAGGAGAAAAATAGCAGTAAAAAAAAGGAGGGACCCAGTAGCACAATTCAGAAGCACCAAAAATGAGGGAAAGGGCAAATGGAGTACATGCACCAAAAGGGTGGGGGAAATGTGATCCTCTTGTTTTCAAGTGTTGAACTGACACTTCTCTGTGTCCTCCACCTTTTCAACACTTCCCTGATTTTCCAGCAAGGGGAGATATTGGTTCTTCCCACCAACACACTTTTCATTGCTCCCTCCCATTGCTTGCAATGAGAGGGAATACAGTTCGATGAGCTCTTGAGTTGGGTTGTGGTTGGGGGCTCTTTCCCCTCTCTACAATGTTCAAGTCACAAAGGGAGCCACCACGGCAACGTCCACAGTGGCTGGGAGGAGCCAAGAAGGTTTCCCCCCCTAAAATTGGAAGAAATCCTCTAAGGTTGGAGGTTCATCAAAGACCTGGGAGGGCGGAGGTTCCAATTAATCCTATGGCCCTAGGAACGTGTCCCTGGAACCATAGGGTTACTTTCTAAGTGAAGTAATTTGATGCCCTGTCCAGCTCTTGCTGAACAGACAGCTGCAACACATTTGAGTATAAATATGCATGTCGTAGGGAGTCTGCAAAGAAAGGTTGGATTGAAAAAAAAACATAGAAATCCAATAAGGGATGGAGCATTAATATATTGTGGACTCAGGAGGCTGCTTTTCACAGTTAAATTTAACTTTCATCTTTAGGCCTGCCTAGTAATTCTCAAATACTAAGGTGCATGTGAGTCATCATACCAGATCATGTTTATGGAGTCTTCATTAGGGCTCGGAGTGATGTCTAGATTGATCATCCATAGTTTATGACCAGTCAGCAAATCCAAATCAGAAACTATAATTTGAAGTGGGTTTGCAAACCATAATTTGAGCTAACTATGGTTTGGAGTAATGTCCGAATTGCCAAACAATAGTTATGGCTACTGTTCCACCTCTGAAAGCCACTGCACCGTGGAAACAGGAATAAGCTGAAAAATTTGAATGGATTAAAACAGAAGTGGACCAGCATCTTTGTACTGTGTTTGCCCTGTATGTTTGGAACCTCAAAACACATTTTGGTTCTAAATTATGATTAGCAGAAAGCAGAGTTTGACATAATGTTTGAACTGAGTAATATGCCTTGGAGTGTTCAAGGGGCTATATAAATCATTATGTAATACCTGTTAAATTGTTCTGATTATTTGTGCATATTTATAGGATCAAGAAGATTCAGTAGATGAACCAGGAATTGTGAGGGCAGTTTAAAAAGAAAACAACTGAATTTCAGCTGGCTAGATTACTCTGTGTCACCTTTGCAAATTAGGCCCAAATTAAGTGGAAAATATTTGTTTCCAATTTGAAGTAAGATTCCATTAAAAACAGAAATTTATAGGACTGTCACTCAATTAAAGACATCTTAGTTGATTGTTTTTCCTTTTAAATATTATTATCAATATTATGTTTATGCAAGTATAATAGATTATATTTGAAATCTACAGTAAATTAATACTTCTGGTGAAAAATAATCCATTTCTTCATTTGAGTGAATGAACTTTCTGTTATAGCTCTTTCCACACCATTAGATTATGCTTTTAATGTTTTGTGTCAAAGGAAAAAGTAAGGTGTCAGTGGGGCTGTTTGTGTGACACATCATAGCTTGACATCGTTTATTTAAGCCACAACAAACTGCAGCACTTGCAGGCACCATCCTCAATGTTCTACCCCCAACCGTGGGTTGTTGTGTTGTGTGAACCCAATGTAAAGGTTACTTAGCCTTCGTCCCTTGTTGTTTCTCTCCAGCAGCTAGTAATAAGAGATGTACTTTGTTAGGATATTGCAGCCAATAAAGAACAGAAGAACTACTTTGCTAGTTTACACTAAAAGCCAGGTGCTTCAGGGACAGCATCAGCTCTTCATCATTGTATGTTGCTCAGCATTTGGTATTTAATGGTATACTGCCTCAGAACATGGAGGTTCTAGCTAGCTACTGAACAGTAAAAGCACACTAAACAGTGAAACTCTTACAGCTATGGACGGTCTGTGTCAAATGTAACGTTCAACCAGAAGTTAGTGCTACATGATTGCACCTCTGGTTCATGTGCTCTTCTCCTCTCCTCTCTAGTACAGCTGCAAGGAGTAGACTACAGTATATATTTCCATCTGAATTGGAGAAATTGTGGTTAGTTTTAACTATGCAGTTGGGTATTAAATATAACCAGCACCCAGTTCCTCAAAAGTTCAGGAAATAGCAATCAGATTTCTTACAGCCTGCAGCAGATGGTCTCTCCTATGCTCCTATCTCTCTCATTCTGGTGCAGGTTTTAAAGACTCCAATAGTAACAGGCAGAGAGTGGGAATTGATCAGTCTTTTCCCCTGTGCTGAGGATGTTTATTTTGCTGGATAGTCTAAAACTCTCTTCCATGGGTGTTTCTGTTCTCTTAATTACTGTTTGGACATTTGGTGTGTCATATTAAGGGCATCATATGCTGTGTTTCTTGCACTTTGTCCCCTGAATTTTGCATAACTTCATTGAGATGTAAGCCTGCATATCTACCTCCTCTGTCTGTCAGGGTTTCATTTCCACCAGACAACTGAAAACAAGACAGGGTTCTTCTAACCTTATATGTTTAGGAACCCAGCGTGGCTGTGGTTTAAGAGTTTGGTTAAAATAAAACAAAACAACAGCAAGATTGTACCAGTCACTTTCTCTCTGGCTGTGTTAGTGAACTCTAACCTTCATGAAGCACAAGGTGAGCGTTGGTTTAAAGAATGCAGTGGGCTGTATGTTTTAAAAGAAAATACCCACATACTCCTTAAAAAAAAATAGGGACAGTTATATCAATGTATTAGTTTATGCATATCTGTGGCTTGGTGGCATGTCATGTGAAAAACCACAAGTCTCAACCGAACCGAAAAGGCAGGCATGTTGAAAGAAGTAGTAGTAAACAGAGTGCTATGACGCACATCCTCCTGTACAAAAAAACCCCAAACAAAACAAACCTATAGCTACTATAGGCATGTACAACTGTAAGTTCCCAGTGTATTACCAACACAAACAGTTGTGAGTTTTGCATTAACTGTGAACTTCCCAACAGCCCTTGTTTTTCTTCACACTAAACCTCAAGGCTATTCAATCTGTTTAGTATTACATGTTAACCATTTTATTTATTTATTTATTTATTACATTTCTATACCGCCCAATAGCCGAAGCTCTCTGGGCGGTTCACAAAAATTAAAACCACAGTAAAACACCCAACAGTTTAAAACACAATTACGAAATACAGTATAAAAAGCGCAACCAGGATAAAACCACACAGCAAAGTTGATATAGGATTAAAATACAGAGTTAAAACAGTAAAATTTAAATTTAAGTTAAAATTAAGTGTTAAAATACTGAGTGAATAAAAAGGTCTTCAGCTGGCGACGAAAGCAGTACAGTGTAGGCGCCAAGCGGACCTCTCTGGGGAGCTCGTTCCACAACCGGGGTGCCACAGCGGAGAAAGCCCTCCTCCTAGTAGCCACCTGCCTCACTTCCTTTGGCAGGGGCTCATGGAGAAGGCCCCCTGTAGATGATCTTAAGGTCCGGGTAGGTACATATGGGAGGAGGCGTTCCTTCAGATAACCTGGCCCCAAACCGTTTAGGGCTTTAAATGTTAATACCAGCACTTTGAATTGGGCCCGGACCTGGACTGGCAGCCAGTGAAGTTGTAAAAGGACTGGCGTAATGTGATCTCGCCGGCCAGTCCCTGTTAATAACCTTGCTGCCCTGTTTTGCACCAGTTGAAGTTTCCGGACCGTTTTCAAAGGCAGCCCCACGTATAACGCATTGCAGTAATCCAAACGAGAGGTTATCAGAGCATGGATAACTGTAGCTAAGCTATCTCTGTCCAGATAAGGGCGCAGCTGGTATATCAGCCTGAGCTGATAAAAGGTGCTCTTTGCCACTGAGTTCACCTGTGCCTCAAGTGACAGTTCTGGATCCAAGAGCACCCCCAAACTACGGACCCGATCCTTTAGGGGGAGTGCAACCCCGTCCAGGACAGGGCAAACATCACCTCGCCGGACAGAAGAACCACCCGCTAACAGTACCTCCGTCTTGTCTGGATTGAGTCTCAGTTTATTAGCCCTCATCCAGTCCATTACCGTGCCCAGACACTGGTTCAGAACAGCCACTGCCTCACCTGGGTTTGATGAAAAGGAAAGGTAGAGCTGGGTATCATCCGCATATTGATGACACCTCAGTCCACATCTTACAAGTAAACAGTGTCTGTGACCCTTTAAAAGTAACATATTTGTCTTTATCTTACAACATTTGCGTTGGAGAGATAATTGAGGGAAGGCTGTTTCTCAGCCCGTGACAGTTAGTTTTTGTTGGTACTACTAGAAAGTATTTAGCCACCTTCTGTTTGCTGTATTCTCATAGCATTGATGCAGCCTTCATTCTACCAGGACTGGCTGACCTTTCCTTGTCTTCTTAAATATAGTAGCAATTTAGTTGGTGGTTCCATCTTCTCTACCTTAAAAATTATTTTATTGTCTTTATCTAGTTTGGATTAGCGCAACAACCACTTGGGAACAGATTCAGTCATTGGTTGCAAAATGCTCTAATGACATTGACTGGATTCACACAACACGACAACGCATCAGGGATGACAAGCTACAATGGGTTGTTGTGACGTCCGAACTCAGACTGATTCCCTCAGGATGTCTTGTTCCTGGTCAACAAGCTATCCCAACAACCCAAGGCCTATTCCTGGGGTTGTTGTACCCACGATGGGTTGACATGTCATCCGAACCTAGCACAGCCAACATATCACCTTGCTTGGGTCAGGGAAAACTTGATGCTCCAGGAATCACCTTACTAAGTGGGTGAACTTGAGCCCTTTTCCTCTTGACAGGTGGAGAAAGGGCTCAAGATCACCCACTTAGCAAGGTGATCCCTAAGTTTTTGGGTGTTGCCCTAACCCTTGGGGTGCCTCCGCTTTCAATCCCCCCTTCCTCAACTTGGCAGCAACCACTACCCCATATTGGAAGTAACCCATTCAACAGCTATCAAAGGTTTCTGTGATTAGTGCAAATGGGAGGGAAAAGCGGGATGGCGTGTAGTTCTCTGTGAAAAAGGAAGCCTGCATATTATTAATAGCTGGAGTTGCTCACTTGTGCAGCTCCGAAAATGCGATTACAAAATAAGCTATGCAGTGTGGGTTGTCATCAGAACAACCCACAGTGAGCCTGAGAGACAATCAGGCTTTCCATGTGTTGTTCTCCCCTCCTTCCCCCTCGGTCCTCTAGCTGGCTTTGGCATGTATTACCTATGTCCGCAACCCATGATGGGTTGGCAGTGCTGGGTTAGGATGACACGCCAACCCAACAGGGGTACAACCCCTAAAACAAGCCATGGATTGTTAAGGTGGCTTGTTGCCCACACAGCAAGCCATCTTGTGGGAACTGGTCTGGGTTCGAATGACATGACAACCTACTGTGGATTGTTCTCCACAGTTGTCATGTTGTGTGCACCCAATCACTCTGTAGAAGATAGTTTTCCCTTTAAAGCAGGGTGGGCAACTTACTGGGCCTCCAGTTATTTTTGAACTGCAATTCTCATCACCCCTTACTATTAGCTATGCTGGTTAGGACTGATGGGAGTTACAGTCCAGCAACATTTACATGGGAATTACAATCCAGCATCATTGCCCACCCCTGCCTTAAAGTATATCTAAATATTGCACCTGTGTATCTCTGTAAAGAATTCACAATAATGCACCCTTGTGCCTCCAGATTTTCAGCTGTTACTCTTCCTGTTGCTGGTTACATTCAGACCCTATCTGAAAGCTTCCTTCTGCTGGCCCTTGGGTAATAAAACATCCTTGAGAGACTAGTTTAATGGTTTCTTTTGTCCTGATCTGAGAAAACAGTGTTCAGCAAGTGAAATTAAGTTATGAATCTTAATGTAATATCTTCACTTTACAGACCTCCACTAGCCAAGCTGTCTTTCGCCTCCAGTCTGGCATTTGCCAGCTATTTCGAGAAACTCTCATTCACAAGGGGTTTGTGGAAATCCAGACTCCAAAGATTATTTCTGGTATGTACTTGTTGTTTGTACTGGATTCAGATAAATTCATACTTTGGAGGTTGTAAACATGGAGGTGACAGGGAGGATCTTACTACCGAGGGAGAAAGCATTAATTCATGTTAAGTCATGAATTGCTCATTAAAACATTATTTTACATTGCTGCTGTCTCCCATGAAACAGTAACTCAGCCTTCTCCAACCTGATATTATTTTTATTATTTATTTATATAGCACCATCAATGTACATGGTGCTGTACAGAGTAAAACAATAAATAGCAAGACCCTGCCGCATAGGCTTACATTCTAATAAAATCATAATAAAACAATAAGGAGGGGAAGAGATACCCTCCAGATGCATTGGACTACAACTCCCATAATTCCAAGCCAGCATGGCCTGATTTAGAAAGTCAGTGCGCTGGTCCTGTCTAAAGTACTCTGTGGGTAGAAACTCTGTCCATCTACACAGGGTTTTATTGCTTAGCTTCTTGTGTTGCCATTTTCATGTTTTAAACCAGAGTAAATACATCATACAAACAATGGTGAGTAGTTACAACTCAATGTGCCAAGTTGGTCCTGTAGATGGACAGGCTGGTGGCCTCCCCAGGGCTACCAGCCAAAAGCCCCAGTCTGGGAAGGAGTGGAATCTTTGTAAAATATGGGCTTGCAACACCTGCATGCTTGCTACAGTTGTTCTGTTCTGCCATAAAGCCCCATTGAAATGTCCTGCCATTTTCTTTCTCTGTTGGAACAGGCCTTGATCTGAGCTTTTACTTGGTTTTTGTACCACAGAAAAAGGAACCAGTTGAGAATGGGGTTGGAGGGTCTCTTTGCTGCAAGCTCATGTGAAAAGCTTGGTCTGTTGGCCCAGTGCCACAGAGCTGGGTGATAAAAAAAAACAAAATCTATCATGGGTTATGGCTATCTAACTGGAAAATGATGATTAAAGTTAACTGTTCACCTCTGAAAATGTACTTGTTAAATCATACCTGCATGAAAAGGGATCAAAACAGAACAATGAAGCCTGTCTTTAAGCCTCACACAGATTCATTTAGAGAGCTTTAGTGCCCCATTCAAAATATGTTGCTAAGTTTGCCCTTGCTTTATAGCTGATTGCCTTTGCTTTTCAGCTGCCAGCGAAGGGGGTGCCAATGTATTTACTGTCTCCTACTTCAAAAGCAGTGCCTACCTTGCACAGTCCCCGCAGCTTTACAAGCAGATGTGTATTTGTGCAGACTTTGACAAGGTTTTCTGCATTGGGCCAGGTAAGGGAAAGCTCTTTGTTTTTCACCTTTATTTACTAATGTCGCAGCCATGTCTCCAGAGTAAACGTGCTCTGAACGTTTGGGTTATGCTCACACTAAACCTTGCAGGTCCTTTTCCTTTCTAATCTGCAACCTAAACAAAGGTTTCATGCAAAAGCTGCTAATCCATATGGCAGCTTGACAGGGTTTGCAGGCAGAACAAATGTAATATTTGGCTGAAATGAGAACCACCAGCAGCGCAATGGTGTTCTCTAGCGGCTCTGGCAGTGTCATGCCGCAGTTTACAGTCAGGACTGCAGCTGGAATGGTTAATCTGTCAATGAACTTAATGCAAGCCTACAAGCTTGGCAGTGCCAGGAGTTTATTAATGGACGCTTGCTAGAAATCAATACAACCTAAATTAGACTGTGCAAAATATTTTTGTGCTCTGGTTTTTCACAATGCATCAGTTCAGTTTTGGCAACTTAGAACACACATATCTTCCCTTTCCCCATCCCTGTAAGAGCATTGGACCAATTTTTCACCAAGGGCTGTGCTCCTCTTTGCGTGGTAGAGGAGAAGGTGCACCCTTTACCCTCAACATCCTGCACATGATGGAATGTATGAGCCAGCTGCTCCAAACCGATGCAAGATCACTCAAATCCCCTCCCCACCTATTAAGGGGGGGAATTGCGTGGGTGGATATTGTCACTGACTCTGGATCATAGATACCATAATCTGAAAGAGGGTGTGGAGGTAGAGATGCAACAGAAAAGCCACCCTGCGTAACGTGTGCACTGGGGCTCTATTGTGTATGATAAACCATTGAAGGCATTTACAACATCTTTATGTCCCACTGATTTCCTTGTTGGCTTAAATCAGTGGTGAGCAACTTGTGCCCCTCTGGATGTGGTTGGACTGCATCTCCCATCGTCACTCACCATTGGCTATGCTGGGTAGGGCTGATGAGAGATGTGGCCCTCCAGATGTGGTTGGTCTACAAGTTGCCCACCCCTTGTTTAAGTGACTTCAGGATTTTACTTTGGAGAGTCTGTCTGCACAGCTCTTTGGAAGAAACGTGATCCCTCCGACCCATGTATCTCCTGGCCAAAGTCCTTATTAATTTGTCACCCACCTTTTCATCCAAGTCCCTGATGCCAATGGGGCTAGCAGAGGCCATGCAATCTTCAAGGTAGGAGCTGTGCTCTCAACCTGCAACTCCCTGTTTTTACCCCACATGTCGTTTAGTTCACAAGCCCCAAAGTAAGACAACATATAGCAACTGAATGGATATCTCCAATGGATTTAATCTTTTAAATCAGATACAGAAGAGTTTCGTTAATGCCTCATTCAACTTTGTAGGACTGTTTTGAACATCTACATAGTAATTGGCTTGTGGACTGTGTCTTATTTTATGTCAAAAACAGATTTTTGGAACATTGTGGTGTTTTTTTTAAATCCTTTTTTGCTTTCAAATACAGCTTCTACTGAGAGTTGAACTGTTATTTCTTAAGTGGCAGAACAACCTTGATAAGGAAAGACGAAAGTGAAACTTGCAGCAATACAACCATGTTATTTATTTTGGTATTTAAGGAATTCCTCTCTGGCACAGGAATTGGAGTCTTGCTTCAGAAAATTGCTGCTGTTTTACCTATTCACAATAACAATTTGGTGCTAGGGGTGTCTCCAATGCTAGTTATAATACTAGAGATAGATTTATTTATGTGAGACAATAAAGCAATTTAGAAACACTTTTTCTCGTGTAGTATTTAGAGCAGAAGATTCCAACACTCATAGACACCTGACTGAGTTTGTTGGCCTGGATATTGAAATGGCCTTTAATTACCATTATCATGAAGTGGTGGATGAGATTGCGGATACTATGGTGCGGATATTCAAAGGACTCCAAGAAAGGTAAAAGGAGAATGTTTATACTATTATAGAAAACGAGAGAAAACAAGAATAAAAAAGTAATAATAAATACTACTTATATGTATGCAAACAGATACATAGTTTCTGATTACCTTTTTCTGCACACATGGCTGGATTGGACAAATCCTATACCTTAGCTTTCAGTCAGGAGTATGGCTTGACATAGTGTCAACTGGAGTGTCAGTGCTAATGTGAAAGGGACTTTGCGTCATGAATCTTGAGCAAGAGACATAAAACGTCCTTTTTTCAGATGTCTCTGTGTAATTAGGATAACTTCGAGTATCGTCTTTCTGTATCTTGTAGACATACTTGAGCAAATGTTGATACTGCAATTAGTCAGCAGGGTTGTAAACATCATCTTACATATGATGGAGCAAAATGAGATCATTCTCTCTCTACCAAACAACAGAGATCTGGATAGTCCAATGAAATAAATTGGCAGTAGGTTTAAAGCAAGCACAAAAATTTATTTCTTCCTGCAATGCAGAATTAACTAATGGAATTCATTGCCGTTACTACAACAACCATTAGTTTTGGGAGCTTTTTAAAAGGATTAATTTGAGACAGGATTAAACAGTTTCATGAATAGGCCTTTCCCAGCTGAAATAGCTCAGAATTTGTTTATTTATTTATTTAAAACATTATTAACCCCCCCCTTCAGTCAAAAAGGCATCTGTAAGAGCAGCTTACAAAGATAAATAAAGTGGTCCCTGCCTTCAAGCTTACAATCTAAAAGCTGCAATACAAAAGGAAAAAGAGATTGGGAGCGAGGAGGAAAGCAAACAGACTCAGGCACTAAGTTACAAAGTTCTTAGAGGTATTCATTCTAGCAGGGAGGGTTGAACAATCTCCCTCCAGCATTTTTTTCTATGGCCAGTGCATGGTGCTGGGTTGGTCCCCCACTTCCCATGCTGTTCCTTCTAGGAGGCCAAAACCAGGACAACTGTCAGTTGTAGCTGAGTGTCCTTTCTGGCAGAGACGGGTGAAGCAAGCAAGAAGAAGCAAGTGTTATGCCTCTGAAAAATCCATGCTTCTGAGCTATACCAGGGGCATTGGACTAGCCTCTGTTAGATGCAGAGTGCTGCATTTTGGTCTGCAATAGCAGGACAATTGTTATTCTTGCCCTGTGGAATAATTTCTCAGATTTTATATTATACTTCCATGTAGTATCCTTTCTGTCTTCTAATACTCATCTTTCCAGACTACAGACAGGCGACGTACAGATCGCATGCCAGTGGCCATGAGGCATAAAGTTCAGCCACTTTTCCCTTGGGTTGCTGGCCATACAATGGGTTGTTGCTTTATGCTTTTGTGCTGTGGTCGCTTAACTTGTTGGTAGTCTTTTTGTTGTTGTTGTTGTTGTTGTTGTTTTTCTTCTCTATTGACTGAAAGCTGCTTGGACTGATTTAGAGGATCAAGTTTTGGGAGCAGCTGGTAAGGTAATATGGCTGCTTTTTGGAAGCTGGGGAGTTGCCACAAGACCACTTAGGTTGCAGCTAGTATTTCTGCCATGGAGGCTTAGCATAGTTGGGCTCAACCCTCATGCATTTTAAGCTCAAGAAATCTGGAGGAAACTTGGGAGTGCTCCTGGACTGGGGTCCCCCTCTGGTTGGCCAGCTTGAGGATCACATTTCAACACTTTCAGCTAATTTGCCAACTATGTCCTTCTTGGAAAAGAACAATCTGCAAACAGATGTGTATGTTCTAGTATAGTTGACTACTGTAATGTGCTCTATATGAAGTGAGGCTACCTGGTTCAGAATAACCTATTTGGAAAACATGGGTTGAAAAGCTGGCTAAAACTGCCAAATCAATAACTGAAGTGCTACTTTTAAAACGTGTGTGTGTGTGTGTGACTGTACATTAAACCAAAACATATTCAAATAAGTGCAGCTTACCTTTTTGTAATTAATTTTATGTTGTGTTTATATAGACTTAACGAAGATTAGTTTTGTTAACCTCTAATTATTAAGGTTTGGATTTTTAGATAGTTGCTACATGAAAATGTATAGTAATTTTTTTACATGTGTAATGCCCAAAGTCAGTCATGTTACCTCAAAAATCGTGCCTCCTTTTTGCAGCAGTAGTAGTCAGACTAATACAGACTTAAATGTTGCATGGTGTCAGAGTGAGCTCTTGTGGCAAAGAAAGGTAGTGTCTTTTTATACTTCATTCTTGCTTTGTTAGAAAATCACTTTCTCTTCATGCACAGGTTTCAAACCGAAATCCAGACTGTGAACAAGCAGTTTCCATGTGAACCATTCAAGTTCTTGGAGCCAACTCTGAGGCTGGAGTACCGGGAAGGACTGGCTATGCTTCGGGAAGCTGGAGTAGAGATGGGGGATGAAGATGATCTCAGGTGCATCCATTTTGTTGTCAGGAGGGATTAGTGCCATCTACTGGAGTATAGGTGTAACCAGTTCTGAACTGTATTTGGGTTGCATTTCATTATGAAGACAGCATAAAACTTTATTATTATTATTATTTATTTATATAGCACCATCAATGTACATGGTGCTGTACAGAGTTGCGGTTGTCGGAATCCTAATGTAATAATAATCCTAATTATTTCCTAGCTTTTAGAATTGCCACCATTGTGTACAAATGCACAGAGCAGAAGAACATTTTATTAAGTTAAATCGCCTTGTAGAGAAAAATGTCGTGTAAAAAGAGCCCCTCCTACAATGGGGGGAATCCCCGTTTCAAGTAGCACATGGAACATTTGAAGAGAGGAGCTAGAACGAGCAAATCTAGGATTGAATCGATAGTCATTTAGCAACAAATATTACTCAGACACACCAGTATAGTTTCTAAATAGTTAAGACGCAACTCCATCAATCGCAACTTACATTCTCCTTTTCTAGAACATAGGTGCATGATAGCTTCAAGGGTAAATAAATGCACTGACTCCTGCCCAAAAATAAAATTGTATAGCATGTAGTTCTGCCAAGTTGGAATAGTATCACTTTTATTTCAGTTATGTGAAGGATCACAACTGGGGCTCCCAGGTATGGTGTGTCTTAAAATATCTGCTTCCAGTTGTGTGCTATAATGCACACTGGAGAATGAAAAGCATAGAGGGAAGACACAATTTCCCCCCCCTCCCCCGGGACACTCAGGCAGGGCTGCAGGAAGGCAGGTGTGCTGTCCCAGTGCCAGACTTAGGGCTCATGTTCACATTCAGCAAAGCCATGAGAAAGACTCTTCCTGGCATTAGACCACTTTTGACATAGGGGGAGTCATGCATTGAAAGAATTAAACCCTACCAAAATTCTTGCATGAAACAAAGTAGTATATCAGGAATGGGGCCAGGAAACGTGGGGAACATTCTAAAAGATGGTTCCCTACCTGCAGTTTGAGGTGGGACAGATCTGCCACACGACTTTGCAGAATTTGTAACTTGGCTCATAGACATTTTAACACCTAAAAGAAAGCAGTCAAAAGGGCTTTCCTCTTCCTGATTATTTTTATAATAACCCAGAGTTACAGCTTTGTACTAGGAAAATGGCACTCTCTTTGTGATTTACTGCATAAAGGAGCTGTTTCACAATACTTCATGGGGAGGCTGTTTCTCCATAGGATTGTTATTTATATGGAGACATTATGGATAAAGATGCATAGATGAATTTGTATTTCTGTTTTTGACATGCTTGGTTATGAACAGCTTTGAATGTAATGTATATTGAAAAACAGTATACAAATAAAGTGACTATAACTAAAGCCAGCCCTGCATAGCAGAATCCACAGTCTTGGGCTGATCTCTATTAGTCATGTGGCCAAGCAGGACCTGTATAAGTTGAAACCTAATGCAGGTGGGGATAGCAGGTATGAGCAGTGCTGGACACATCTCTTCCTGATTCTACAGTTGTTGCTTATCTGGAGACCTTATCCCATTATTCAGTTTCACATTCTGCTGGGATTGACCCAAAACATTAAATGGCATGAATTGATCGACACGCACATGATCTCCTCTGTAGGATTTATAGTTTTGCGATGGACAGTGCATAAAGTCTTAAGACCCATAACTATTTAGAGACGTGCACGTGGTAATAACCACCTGCTGCTTAAATGTGACCTTAAGCATCTTTGTTTTCAGTACACCAAGTGAAAAGCTCTTGGGACGTCTGGTGAAAGAAAAGGTAAATGCTTTTTAAATCTTGCTAACTCCTTATTACAGCAGTAACATGTCTTTGTGAGCTACATTTTTTCAGGCATGCTTGTCGCAGAAAATTGCTGCATATATTAGTAGCATGGCATTCATATGTAATATAGTGTTTTAAATATATTGCCTTAGAGCCTGTATGGTACAAATGTGAATACTTTAAACATGTTGGATTTAATTGATGGTCATTAGTGTGTCTTGAATTTTTTGTTCTTAGTACAAAAATTAATGGGCAGTATGAAAATTTAAGGTTTTTTTTGCAGACTTTAAAAAAAACTTCATTTTTTAAAAGAACACACACACCCTTCATTGTATTTTATATCTTGTCTTCTGTAGTATGACACGGACTTCTATATTCTTGACAAATATCCTCTAGCTGTAAGACCTTTCTATACAATGCCAGATCCAACAAATCCTGTAAGTAAAGTTTTATATTTCTGTCCGCGTTTTGAAAAATGCTGTGAAATACTGATTTAACATTTGCAGACCACTTTCAAGTATCAATATGGGACCAGACTGGCATGAAATTTGTGCTGCAAGTATTCCATAAACTTGTAGCAAATTCACAGTCAGGTGGTGATCATTCTTTTAAAATCTAAATTGTTCTTTCTCCTTTGACTATTGTCCTGTAGCCATCTTGCAGCATGTTCCTTGATTGTGTGCATTTACTGAATCTGGCTTACAGTTTCCAGTGCCAGTTCTGCTTGTTTTCTCATAACAGTATCTGGAACCAACCCCATCCCAGGCACCAGTGGATCATGCCGCCGTTGGCAGTTTTGTGCCTGTGTTCCTTCATTTGCCTGCATGGTGTACCAGTGCATGGCAGGACTGGAGAGTATAATTTATGGGAAAGCGTGATTGTAGGGAAGAATAGTGAAGGAGGAAACTCCCATCTTGCCAGTGGAGACTAGGGTGGAACAGTGCGATTGCAATCAATTCACTGCCAAAAGAGGCTAGGTTGGCTTCTTTTCCGTTGTCCTTCCACCAGCATGCAAAGAACATTTTTTTTCAAGCTGGAGTTTCTAATTTTATGTGCTTTATCTGTATTTTTAATGTAACAGATTTATTGCTTTTTACCAAGTTTTGATATACTTTTTTTAAGTTCCTAAAATCGTTAGCCACCCTGAGTGCCATTTTCTTGATGAAAATGTGGAGTACAAATCAAATTAATAAAGAGAAAGAAAAAGAGAGGCTGGTGGCCTGCTCAAGCTGACCTGTGCTGTTCACTGTGATTATGCTTGCAGAAATCAAGCAGGATGTTAGCATGTGAAAGCACCCTGGCTTGATTTTTTTGTGACACTGCTAGTCTTTTTCTGAGCCTAATCTCAGTACCAAAAGTAGGCTTCCATCAGTAGAAGAGAGATGAGGGCAATTCCCCCTTTCCCCACAAATCCCCTTCATAGGCATGGGGGTCTGCAGGTGAGAGGAAGAATGGTCCCTCTCCCCGTTCCGCTGACAGAAGCCTTATGTCAGTGCAGGGAAACTAGTTGGATTCCACCCATTCTTCCCCTTCAAACATATTTTTGGCTAAAACATAGCCAACCCTAATCAATCCCCCAAGTTAGAACAGGAACAACCTTTCCTTCCACTTTTCTTATTCAAGTATAAAACTCATATATCAAAAGTACTACCCAATAATTCAATTTTTCATACTACTGCAATATTTTAACATCAACATCTTTATTATGGAATTCAATACCACAAGATGTAGTGATGGCTTTAAAAGGGGGTTGGATAAATTCCTGGAGGAGAAGGCTATCAATGGCTACTAGCCCTAATAGTTATGTGCTACCTCCAGTATCCGAGGCAGTAAGCCTGTGTGCACCAGTTGCTGGGGAACATGGGTGGGAGGGTGCTGTTGCACCATGTCCTGCTTTGTTCGTCCCTGATTGACATCTTGTTGGCCACTGTGTGAGTGCTGGACTAGATGGACCCTCTGTCTGATCCAGCATGGCACTTAGGTTCAGATCTACCTACTGCCATTTGCGGACCATTTATCTGCCAGTTACTAAGATACAAACTTCCTTTTCAGAAAACCTCCAACTCTTATGATATGTTCATGAGAGGGGAAGAGATTTTGTCTGGGGCTCAGCGAGTTCATGATCCACAGCTGCTGACTGAAAGAGCCTTGCATCATGGCATTGGTAATACTTCATCTCTTAACTAATAAATGAGAGAATAGCTATACTTCCAAATCCATGTATGTGACTAAGATAAGGATGTGAGGAGGGGAGGTGTTAAAGCAGAAATGGAGGCCTTGATTCTTTGTGTATAAATATAATGGACTGAATCTAGACTAAGCCAGTTGCAGTTTGTTCCCATTGAAATTAGTGGAACTTAGTTCATGACTAACATTTCACATTGATTTCAGTGGGACCGAAGTGCAGCTAACTTAGTCTGGATCCATCCCTTGTCTTGTATGTTCTAATGGTTAAGGGAAATGTTGAGGTCATTATGATAACAATAGTTGTCTGCAGCATTTAGCCAATGAAAATAAAGTAGCCTTTTAATTAAAAGCTCAAAATTAACCATGTACTTAGATTATGTTCTTAGAACCATGTGTGTAGATTTGGGCAGTATAGAAATGAAATGAATTAATTTTGCCGAGCGATATCTTAGAGAGCTGGTATAGTGTAGTATCTCAGCTAAAAACCAACGAATCTCAGGTGACCTTAGAATTCACTAGATGACCTTAGGCAGGCCTCAGCCCCCATTTTGAAATATGGAATTATGATATTGTCTGTCGGGAGTAATGCGGGTTAGCGAGTGAACAATCAGTCCACTATGGCTTATTTTGAGGGTGGCCTATTGCCCATTGCCACGTGGGCTTATGTGTAGGGGATGCACAAAACTAGATTTGGATATCTTCAGGCCTTTCAGGATAATAATTTTATCACTTGGCAAATGTGCAGCTATTTGTTTGCTGAGAGGAGATCAAAATATGGTAACATGTCTGTTACCCAGAAGAAGAAAAAATACAGGCTGGGAGGTAATACCCTGTTCTGAGGCCTTTAGGAGAGATTTCTCTTTGGGGGCGTTCTTCTAACCTGTGTGCATCCTCTCTTTAATTTTTAAGAAACAGCAACAGGATTAAGAAAGTGTTGGATACTTTGTGGGGAGATGTGGAAATACTTTGAGATAGTATTGGTTCTTTCTCCTATACTTGGATGTATTCCTACAGTCTTAATGAGAATTAGACCCAAACTAAAATAAACTATTTCTTTTTCAGATTTAGAGAAAATTAAGGCTTATATCGATTCCTTTCGCTTTGGTGCACCTCCCCATGCTGGTGGTGGAATAGGTAATGTAGCTTATTTTATATTAGTTCTGTTTTAGCCCTGATGTAACATCAGATGGAAAAGCTGTGCTATGACCAAGATGATTATGAGCTTAATTTAGAAAGCTAACCTGGATTTACAGGGAATGTGTGTGTTCGAGAAACATTCTAAGCTGCTTATCTCTGCGGATTTGTTTTAAAAAGCTGTGTTGTAAGATTTGCTTCCCTTTTTATGAAACGACTTATCAGGGAAGTAATCGGACAATATTCAAAGGCTCACATTCAGAGGAGAAAATCCTACTGCTTGTCAGCTGTGTTCTTCTCTTTCCTGTTCCCACTAGCAGGGCATGAAATGGTGAGGAAACAATTGTCTATATGATAGGAGTTTATTCTTGCTGTTAATGCAGGTAAAGCTATAAGGTCTAGGATACTCAGTGCTTTTTGATGCTCTTTATTTAAGGCTGGTTCACCCCATAGTCATTTTTAAGCCAAACCCTAGGTATTATGAGGAAAAAAACAGGTTTTCAACCCCAACCTTCCCTCTTAATGCTAATTAGGAGGGGAAATTGGGGGGGGGGTGTTACAGGAGGGGTGTTACAGGGGGAATCAAAACCTTTGCATCCCTGCTAATCCTCCCCTTCCATTCCCCCCAAGCCTGTTTTTGTGCCAGCTAGACTGAAAGAAAAACATCTGGGAGGGTGATCTACAGTGAAGAATCAGTGGGCAGTGGAAGGGCTAAGTAGCTGTTCTGCTACTGATCCTCCACCAAAACGCCTCTGGCCTCACATTCTCATTCTGGGATGTCACATTTGCAAAAGTAACACCTGATATTGCTCATTATTCACCTTAACAATATTTTGATGATGGTAAAGTTCAGATTGGGGAATCTTTGGATAAGACTGCTTTAAATATTAAAATGAATACAAATGACACATTTTGAAGAACTCGTAGCATTAATCCTTAAACTGGGTTTTCAGCCAAGCAGCTTCTATTTGCATATGCCTGCCATGATCCAGTGATTTCCTGCAGATCTAATGAGCTCATGGCCATCTTTAAGAGATGGAAGTTCAGTAGAAGCAGATGGGACTGTGCACATGAGACTTTGATTTTGTGATCTTCAACAAAAATGTAACCAACACATAAAGTTGCATGCAACTTTCCTGCACTAAAGAAGGACATATTTTTGGCACGTTTAAAATCCGGAAAGGAGATTTTCTTTCTGTTGTAACTTTATTTTTTTCCTCTGCTTCATAATAGTTAAATTTAGACATATCACATTTTGCTAGTTAAGAATCTACACTATTGTTTCACTTGCAAATGTACAACAGGCAAATCACACTTTAGATGCTTTCCATCTCCCAATTTCCACCTGCTCAGTACTCTCCCTCATGTTCGCTCCCATCTTTATGATACAGTAGCCTCATGATGTATAACTGGATATTTAATGGATATTTAATTTTTGTGAACCGCCCAGAGAGCTCCGGCTATTGGGCGGTATAGAAATGTAATAAATAAATAAATAAATAAAGGCTTGTGAATTCAGGCATCACCACAGTTTGCATAACTTGTGACTTACAAACTACTTTGATGTCCTGTTATGGCAGCCTTTTACATGCTTTGTGGATTAACATTTGTAAATTGCCCAGGGAGCTTTGGCTATGGGCCAGTAAAGAAATGTCATAAATAAATAAATACACCTATGAAAAGTGGCACAGGTGAGCACCTCCGGGGAGGACATTCCATAATTGGGGTCCATCACTAAGAAGACACTCTCTCATCTCACTTGACAGAGGAACTCTGAGGAGGGCCTCAGATGATGACCTCAAGAAGAGTAGAGAAACCATGGTTAATCAGGATGTTTGAACCAGCCAGCTTTGTTTCTTTCTTTCTTGTACATGCATATCTGTATACATTCACACAACTCGGACTTCTGACTGATTAGATTTGATTTAATTTTGACAGGGTTGGAAAGAGTCACCATGCTGTATCTTGGGTTGAGCAATGTCCGGCAAACATCAATGTTCCCTCGTGATCCCAAACGTCTAACACCGTAAGAAGACAGAAGTCTTGAATTTGAAAGTTTGATACCTGCTGTCAAAGACCCAGCATAAATGCAACATGCAATGGGAGGACCTCTAATCTACTGAAGTGCCACAATAACAAATGTTCAACTCATTTATTACTAATATTTCAAATCAATAGTATTAACAGATCTCATCCTGGTGTAGAAATGTCATACATTTTTAAGGAAATTACTTGATGAAGTTAGGAGTACTGCTATCATCTTGTACTTTAGAAACTTGCTAAAGACTTGCATTTTAAGAAAAATTCATAGTAGTGCAATAATGATAAATTTGTTTTTAAATACTTGGCAACAAAGTTATAAATCTTAAGATGTAGAATTTGATCAATAGTAATGAGTGAAATTTGGAAAATAACAAGTTGGACAAGGATTATTCTGAGAAGCAACTGGATAATAGTGGACAAAGTTGGATCTTACTAAATTGTAAATGCAGGTTACAATAAAACTTTTAAATATCTATTTGTGTGTCTTCCTTTCCTCGATTGACCTGGTTCAGAACTAATGACAGCCTATCAGTTTAAAAACTTCTGCTTTTACTGCACAATCCACAATCAGCTTATTCATGGTTTGTTGTTGGATTAACGACTGGATCCTAAATAACCCATCAGTCCAGGTTTGCACATCACACTCTACAACCTATGAAGGAGCCAATCGTGGGTTGTGGGTAAAAGCAGAAGAGGCAGGCATGCTTCAGACAGTACTCCTGTGTGACAATCCATCAATTTTTAAACCAATGGTTTGTTGCTACATGCAAATAGGCCCATTGTAGAATTTGCTAGAATTCCTTCAGAAATTCCGTGTTTGTCTGGTGCTTCCACCTGTGTTCAAATTATCTCATATCTTGTAAATCAACAGGGAGTGTTTCGTTTTCAGTACTGGCAAATAACTTTATTCAGAACATAATTAACCTAAAGCTTGCTATGTGACCTCAGCAACTGACCTAACTTTCAACCAAGCTCTCACGGGGTTGTTGAAGATACAAATGAGAGGATCCCTCATGTATGCTATCTGAACTCCTTTGAAGAAGGGTGAAATATAAATGTGACTAATAATAATTTGATTCTACCTGAAACATGCACCTCCACATCCCCTTGTGATACCATATGGATAATGCTTTCAGCTTCCCCCTCTTAGTTGGCTTCAGTAGAAAAGAATACTTGAATCTAAATCACAAGCTTAGGTGATCAATTACATGCCCTTACCTCTGACACCATACTAAGGTCTTGTTTTGCGAGTTCAATGGAAGAAACTACTTCATGTGCTCCAGGGTAACACACACAGGAACTTGAATGTGAAGTGCACATTGATGATTCTATCAAACTTTTAGCTCAGTGCCTTAGTTCCCATGTCCTTCTACAATTAAGTCTGTAATCAAACCTATGCACATGTAACTGAAACAACTGCTATTTCCTTGTTTACCCTGCCTTGATTTCCCTATCCTTCCTTTTATGGGATTTTAGATGGTAAGCTCTTCAAGCCAGGGACTTGTTTCTTATATAGCACCATGCACTGATGGCACAATTTTAAAATAATCATATATGCATGTGTGCTTGCAGAATATGTAAATGACCAGAGGCTGCACCTAATGGTAGGTTCCCATGAATTCATGACACAATACAACTTCCATGTGACTGACCCCATGATGGGTGGGCTGATTTCAGTCTTTTTGTGGTCTACTTTTCCCTGCTAGAATCCCCATGTCCACCAAATTTTATTAAGGAGGAGTGCATTCTTAGGGTCTCTTAGCGATGTTGATCAGCCCCAAATATACATTCCAGCAACAGTCTATGAATGCCTCATTCGTAGGTTGTTAGCAAGTTTCACAAACCCAGACACTTTGGGTTATTCATGTGTTAAGCAACCCAAAGTTAAGCTACAAATAAACCATGGGTTAACTTTGGGTGGTTTAACCTACGCTAGGCCGCTGAAGGCTGCCATTATGCGCAAACAGGATGTATGTGTGGAGCTATGTTGGCCTGGTTTTCAAAGGGCATTGATGTTAAGGTCCTGATGCAGAAGCTGAATGTGTGCAAATTGTAGAAAATGTAATTTGACCTAATGCTATTTAATGAAACTGTATTACAGATTATACCTTGAAAGAAAGGTCAAAGCAAACAATGACAAGTGCACACGTTAAAGTCTTTGAAGCCATCCAGATGAGAAATCAGGCAGCTTAGCTGATGGAACCAGCTGTGAATACTAAACACTGGCATATTCCCAGAAACATGTTTGACCCCCTCCCCCCCCACCCAAAAAATGTGTTCCCAGTTGCAGTTAGGTTTGCTCAGTGGATTATAAACAACTGATTATCACAGATTTATTACTGTTAAATTCAGGTTCCAGAAAGAGTTGCTTGTTCAACTGGAAAATGTCAAATTCAATTACCTTTTTCCCATACTGAGCTAGTAGTATCTCTGGACAATAGCCATTCTTGGATATTTCATCCTTATAAACAAAGAAGTCATTGACCGACTCCTACTGAAAGGTATCTGGAAAATCACACTGCTGAAGAAATGAATTTCTTGCAGTTTCCTCTCTGCTTTCTTATGCCAATGTAGTTTGCCTCATGCCTTTACGTATTCATTCCTTGTGCCTGGCAATGTTCTCTGTTTATTGCTGGGCTTAATGGGTGAAAACCACTGAAGTTTTTCCACTGACAGAACTGCTTCCATTCACCCTCTTCAACTGCTACAGTTGTCCCCCATGCAATTAGACAAATAAGCTACTGTGTGTAATCTGAGCCATCCCCCTGTCCTGCTGCAGTCCCCCTGCCCCAGCAATGGCACTGCTTCATCCATTGACAACACTGCAGCAGCCTGTTTTAACTTTCCACAGTATCCCAATGAGAGGGGAGAGGTTAATTCAGGGCTTCCAGCATCACCCCGACAAGGGGGTGGTGACCCTTAAAGTGCTTGGAACCATGTAGAATTGAGACCAAACTTCATACATAATGCCCCCTAGTCAGGAGGCACCCGATGCATCGTCAAAACCCTGCACGATTACATACAAAGGGGAGAAAACCCTGGGTGCACCAAAAAGAGGATAGTGCAAATAATTGGAAGTTTGCAGGATCAAGGCCCAATTTCATACACAGCCTCCCCTAGATGGGGAAGTACATGATGCACCATCAAAATCCTGTGTGATTACAGAGGGGGGGGGGGGGGAAACCACAGTCTCAAAACCCTCAAGTGTGCATCCCCCCATAGACATTGCTGGGATACATGCCTTTAAGTGCTCTCAATTGTATATTTCCCCCCATAAACATTAGTGGGATATTATTTAAGGTGTTCCCAATTGCGCATTTCTCTCCATGGACACTGCTGAAACAGCCATTGTAAGCAGTTGCCATTACACAAAGAATGCCCCCAAAGAATAAAGCATATAATTGCATATATCAAGGACTTGTACCTTTTTTTGCACCAATCCTTTGAATATTAAACAATACGTTGCTCCGTTATGACCCATGACAGACTGCTCCCTTTGCAGTATCAGCATATTATCCATCTGAGTATGTTTCTTGTTGCACATTCATCCTAATCGTCAAGCATAAACTTACAAGCAATATCGTTAACTGATAACATTTTATTATTATTCTTTATTTATATAGCACCATCAATGTTCTAATGGTGAAATGCAGGATACTAGATACCTATCTAATGAAACATGATGGCCAAGGAATTTAACATTTGGCACGCAAAAGTTTTAAGGAAATTCAATCCTTTTAGGTCTTCGGCTGAGTTTTCTGGTTTTATGCTAGGTCAAGGGCTGCTCAGCAAACTGATAAAGTCGGTCTGAAATTGTAGGTGAAAGTGCAAACTTTTCTGCAGGTCCAAAGTTCAGCATGAATTTAATTCAATTCCTAATAGCTGATAGGTTTTATCTACATTAATATTTTCCTATTTACAACCAGTGTAGGGATGCCAGCATTTTTAACAGCACCTTGACAAGAGCAAACTCAGCAAATGAAGCTTCCCTCCCCAACCCCCACTGCATCTCCATGTTGAGAGTTTGCCTGTGAAGTTCTGCTTGTCATACAGTTTCAAAGGCATGGGAGGCCTAGCAAAACGAGGAGAAAAACCTCAATGTGTCAGCTGGTACCTAGCAGTTGGTCTGCACTGAGAGATGCAGTTTATTTTTGACATATTTATTCTGCTTTTCCAGAATTTTTTTTAAAAAAATCCCCTCAAGGAGACTCACAAGCGGACAAAAAGAAACAATTACGTAACAGGCACAATTCTGATAGTCACTGGCAAAAGACTCCCTTAAGTTAAAGTGCAATTTATGATGGTTTAAAGTTGCGATCCTATACCATTTCTGCCTTTGTTTCAGTATTTAAACACTGCAAACTGCCTGGGGTGCCTTGGCAGAAAGGTGGCACAAAAATGCATTACATAAACAAATATTTCCCACTCACCTGGGAGTAAGCCCCACTGAATTCAATGGGACCTACTTCCGAGTAGATATGTGTGGGATTGCACTGCAAAAAGCCAATGAAACATGCACCTTTCAAGTGGTTTCCATTTTCTTAATCATGTGACTGCAGCGACTGTTGTGTTGGTCACCAAGCTTGTAAATTATGCTACTTGGCATGCCCTTGCTATCAGACCTTTAAATTGCCCTGTCATTCAGTTGGCCATTCAATTCCCCCTGTTTTGAAATACACATTGGCCTTTGGTCCAGTCAAGAGCCAGGAGACAGAGCCCAACAAAGCACCAAAGAGTTCTGTTGGGTTGGGTTGGCCCCCACCCCCGTCCTCCCTTCAGCTCATGCAGATGATATGCATTCAACAGGTATGGGCTGGGCACGCCTTCCCTCCCACATCTTCCTGTCGGTTAGATAAGAACATAGGAGAGCCATGCTGGATCAGACCAAGGTCCATCTAATCCAGCCTTTTGTTCACAGGCAGGACTTGAGTACAAGAGCACCCTCCCACCCATGTTCCCCAGACCCCAGCAACTGGTGTACATTGGCCTGCTGCCTCTGATATAGCATATAGCCATCATGACTAGTAGCCATTGATAGCCTTCTCCATCCAAGTTGGTGGCCATCACTACGTCTTGGTGAAGTGAATATTCTATAGTTCAGCTATGCACTGTGTGAAGAAGTCCTTCCTTTTATTTGTCCTGAATTTCCCACCAGATGATCCTGGGTTCCAGTATTATGAGAGAGGGAGAAAAATGTCTCCCTATCCACTTTCTCCACAACATGCGTAATTTTGTACACCTTTATCTTGTCTCCGCTTACCTTTTTTCTCTAAGCTAAGTCCAGATGTTGTAACCTGTCCTCACAGAGATACTGCAGCCCCTTGATCTGTATTTGATCCGTTGCCCTTTTCTGTACTTTTTCCAGCTCTACAACATCCCTTTTTAGTGCAGTGAGTAGAACTGCACACAGTATTCCAGATGTGGCCGCACCATAGATTTGTACCTGCAAGCTAACAAAAGCAAACGAGAGCCCGTGGATGGTGACTAAGGGCTCAATCGTCTGTTTATGCAGCAAAAAGTCCCGACAATCCCCATTCATACAGGACTGGGAGTCATAAGGCTTTTTTGCTGCCTAAACAGGCATATGATTGCACCCTAAGCGGCTTTTATGTTAGCAACTATGTCTGCTTAAGAAACAATCCCGCCCCCACAATTCTTGTCCTCCGACTCCCAACACGCCCCTTTAACGGCGGCTCCCCCCTCCTTTGCGCTTCCTATTTCCTCTTCCTCGCGTCGCATTTGGCGCGAAAAAGTGTCTCGGGAATCCCTCGAAGGGGGCGGAGTATCTGCCCCTGGGGCTTCTGATTGGTTAGCGCAGCCACGCGGGGCTCGCCAGTGGCGCGAATTTCTTCCATTGTCTGGGACGGAGCTGGAGGGCAGAAGGCGCTATGGACCTGGCAGCGGCGGGGGAGGCCGGCTTGGCAGCGGCGGCCGCGCTTAAGCAGATCCGCGATGAGGTGGCCGAGAAGTGCCAGAAGCTGTTTCAGGACTTCCTCGAAGAGTGAGTGACAGCCGCAGCCCGAAGCGGGTGGCCTGGAGTGGTGGTGGGGTCGACTGGGCCCGGATGTCAGACGGTCAAGTTGTATTTCGTCTTCCCCTCCCGTCCCCCCAGACGACGGACACCCAGGGACTTACTTCTGAGTAGACATGTATAGGGGCATTCCCCAACCTGGTGCTCAGATACGTTGGATTCCAACTCCCATCATTCCCAGCCAGCAGGACCAATGCCTAGAATTGGCCAGTGCTAAAAAGCTGCAGTCCTGCACTCTCTTTATCTGTGAGTCCCACTGAAATGGGTGGGACTTGCTTCTGAAAAGGCATGCATAGCATTGCTTTGCTTTGGCTGGGGGTGGGCAGCTGTGCCTGTATTCTTCATGTCCTGATGTTGCACCAATGACCACCAGGCACTTGTGGTACATAGCTGTGCGCCACCCTTCCCCAACCTGGTGTTGTCCAAAATATCTAGAGGGCACCAGGTTGGGGAAGGCTCGTGTATTGACAGTTGTCTTTCCCTCAGGCAGAAGCGGTGCCTTAATATTAAGTGCATTCTGTTACTGAACTTGGATCCTCTACCCAAATAATGGTAAACATTGACAGAGTTCTGTGGGACAATACTGAAAGTTCTTGGGCTGGCATACAATAAACATTTTAAAACAATTAATGTAATAAAGAGGAAACCCATAAAAACTGAAGCAGCACAAAACCAGCAAGGGAAGATGACATTGATGCAAGAAAGCTCATAGCAGTACCAAAAACAGCAATGGGAGCTATTCTCTGCATCTTAAGAAGTTTAAAAATTGTAGAGAAGTTTTATAATAACCCAATCCTGGCTTCTTTACTCTCAACACAGATCCACTGTTGTTGGGCTGTATCAAGAGAACTAGCCTTTTCAAAGTTGTTTTTTTTTAATGATTAACTATGGCTCTTCGTCCCCAGCACTGGTTGTGGGGAAGAGAATTTGGTCTAAAAGCAGATGCTTCCTTTGGATGTGACATAAGTTGTGCAAAGTGAAAACACTTTTTTTGTATTCTTTATGCAATGTATACAAAAGTTAACACTTCATCAATAAATCCTTCTAGGCATTGTCCAATTTAAAATATATTGACACCAAATTATAAATAAAATATAAACAAATAAGCAACAGTCAGCAATATAAAACAAATAAATATGCTAACACAGCATAAAATTATAACATGACTACAAAACCTAAAATGATCAGGTATAAAAATTGAAACCACAGCACAGGGATTAAAAATTTTTATATATATATAAACACTGAAGATACTAAGACATTTTAAAAACCTGGGAAAACAGAGAAGTCTTAGCATGGCACTGAACTGATAGCAATTTGAGCACCAGGCAAGCTTCCCTTGAGAGAGCATTCCAAAAAGACCACCAAAAGTGCTCTTCTTGTTGTTACTGTGCTCTTAGCCTCAGAATGAAGGGGCACTTGAAGAAGGGCATCTGTGGATAAACTTATGACACAGGCATACACTTGCTAATTGGGAAATATTTCTGCAGAACTGTCCTCTAAAATACTGCTATTTTCAGATTCCAGAACAGCGATGGAGAAGTTAAATACTTGCGAGATGCAGAGGAGTTGATTCGCCCAGAGAGAAACACATTAATTGTAAGCTTTGTAGATCTGGAGCGGTTTAATCAGCAGCTTTCTACCACAATCCAAGAAGAGTTCTATAGGTAAGAGTGACCCAAGAGTTGTACAATTAAACTTGCTTTATTGAATTGCTGGTTTTGTTATCGCTAGCTTTACCCTTTCTGGGTTTTATTAGAACAGTTGTCAGTAGTATTAAGGAATTAGTTAATTATATAAATCCATTTGCTGGAGAATCAAAGATGTTGGTCATCCATAGCCCACATATTGGGAATATGTGAGCTTTTCCCTGTCCAGTTGCTGCTGTTTCAGATAGCCCTAATGGGATTGGCATGTAAGGTCTTGCTGCTGTCCTCTTGCAAGCAATAAAGAGCAGTACATGAAATATTAACTCCTCTGAGGTGGTGCTTTTTGTGCTACTTTTGCTAATCACAGTGACATCTGAGGACACCCTTGTTGCATTTGTGGACATGTATGGTTGATAGTAGTGTAAAGTTATATTTAAGTGTATGAAATAATGTCCCTTTTGATTTGGGCCAAAGTTTGCCAAGTCATTTGGGGGGGGGGGGGGGAATGAGGGAGCCAAATATAAGTAACAGGTTAAAAATTTTGCCTTTTTGTTTCACTTACATAAAATATTACTATATATTTTAACATACTTTAAAACCTCTTGGGGAAAATGCAAGATAGATCTGATTTGACCCTAAAGGTACAAAGGTTTACATCACTAAAATTGTCTGTTGTATTTTAGAGTCTATCCTTTCTTGTGTCGAGCTGTAAAAACCTTTGCCAAAGATCATGGAAACGTTCCTCCCAACAAGGATTTCTATGTTGCTTTCCAAGACCTACCTACGAGGCACAAGTAAGAGACTCTGATAATGTTTAGCACTGGATTAAACTGACTCAGTAAAGATGTAGGCATGCAACATAGCAAGGAATCAGCAACCTACTTCCGAGGGTACTTCTGCGTAAAACCTTGTTCACAATTCAAGGGAATCCCATCAACATCTCTGAACTTGCAAGAGATAGGGTTCCAGCATAAATTATACCACCATTTGAGTTATGAGTATATATTAAGCTGTATACAAGTGGCACTGTTCATTGAGAGGAGTAATGAGACACACAAAATCCTGCTGGCTGTTATAATTTGTCTTTTCAGGAACAGCATCCCTCTAATGTTGCTCTAAAGCAGCCTTCCCCAGCCTAGCGCTCTCCATGTGTTTGGGACTACAACTCCCATCCCCCCTGAACATTGACCACACTGGACCACATCTAAAACATCTGAAGGGCACCTGGTTGGGGAAAGCTACTGTAATAGGTTAAACAAGAGGTGCAGGAAATTCCAATGCAAAAGTGCCTTTAGTCTTGCGGGAGGAAGGTTTTCTCTCCAACGTGTAGAAAGAGTTGTTTAACGCTTCCCTGTAATATTTTAAAACTATAGCTTCAGAATTGAATTAAACTTCCATATGCTTGTGCTAAATTTATTAAATTGTTTGGTGACCGGCCAAATATAAATCCATAGGTGTGTGATGTTACTATTTCCACCTAGAATATTTGTAAGATTTCAGAAATACCTTACTCAGCCTGATGATCTAAAAGTTAAGTGGAACATGACGGAAAATCAACCATTCAAGGTCCTTAGGGCTTCCCCATCATTAAGCGAAACTTCTAAAGACTTACGTATTTTGCTTAAATGTCATAGACATCAGTACACCTGTATGGATTGACTTGCAGTGCAAGTACAGCAGGTACTTTTCTTGTTCATAGCTACAGAACAGCTTGTACTTGCCAATAATAGCTTTCCATAGAGAACAATAGGTCATAATGGGCCATGTATTCACTATCTGATTTTCTGGATTGCAGTTTCAAATCGAAGAGCTTTTAATTTTGACTTTGTTCTCTGAACAGAATTCGAGAAATGACCTCAGCTCGAATTGGATCGCTCATGCGTATTAGTGGGCAGGTGGTCCGGACTCACCCAGTTCACCCAGAGCTTGTAAGTGGAACCTTCCTGTGCCTGGATTGCCAAACGGTGATAAAAGATGTGGAGCAGCAGTTCAAGTACACACAACCCAACATCTGCAGAAACCCGGTCTGTGCCAATAGGAAACGGTTTCTCCTGGACACCAATAAATCCCGATTTGTTGACTTTCAAAAGGTAATTCAGCAATTGTTGTTAGAATTTCCACTTTGTTTTTTTGTTTTTATGATAGATAGGACACTGTGTAAATGTGACATGCCTTCTGGTTGGTTTTTCAGGGTGGGCTGATTCAGATATCAGGCTAAAGCATTGTTTGGCACTACGTGAACAAGACTTTTAAAATGCTCAAGCTTAGCCACCCCTCCCCCCACCCCATCTTCTCCTTTCTCTCATGCATTGTGATTTCCTTTCTTCCTTCCTGGTTTGTGGCAAACCATAGTTCATCATTTTGTCTTTGTATTTGCCATGCAAACCAGAATTGGAATAAAGAACCAAACCATGGTCTTCAGTCTTGGTTTGCAGGGCTAGTGCAAACCGGAATTTGCCCATTTTGAATAAAATAGAAATGATGGTGGAAGAATGACGCGTAAAATTGGCTCAAGTTATAGGAAGCCAGATTCCAGCTAGACATCAGGAAGAACCTGACTGTTAGAGCAGTACGATAATGGAATCAATTATAGGCCTCCTCCAACTCTACTATTCTATGATTCTATGTTGGACTATAATCCCCATCACTTGCAGCCAATAAGCATGCTGACTGGGAATTGTGGGGATTGTAGTCTGACGTATCTAGAGTGTACCTGAGGGGAAAGCTACTGTAGGCATTAATTTTAGATATATTCCTTAGTTGACAGTTTTGAACCACATTCAGGTTATTGCTATATATAGACATGAAATCACATTTACTAAATACTATCCAGTTATGAAGAAGAAAGAAATCAACAATGACAAAAAAAAACTGGTTTTAATACAGTTTTAGGCTGGAGTTATATTGGACAGAGCATTTTTTTTCCTGTAGGGCATTGTTCCTTTAGTGGTGTTTCTCTGTGGCTTTTAATGGCACTTTCCTATCCCCATCCCATCTTCCTCCCTGCCCCCCATCACTGCCAATATGGTAGAAAGAAGCTTGCTTTTCTGACGGTGCTCCTCCTGGGTTTGCCCTTTGCCTCGTGGGGATGTTCAGATGTTTAAGAGATTCTGTTTAAGGGCTCTTCAGTTTGCTTCTTTTTGTCCTGTACTCATGATGGATGTCAGTCATGGCTTGGTAAAAGCCCCAGAACATGGAATGTTTACCTGGGCTCCTGGAAGTGTAACACTGTTAAAAAATTCTGCATGGCCCTCCAAAAATTAAAGCTGATACTTAGGAGCACAGTATTTTTTCCCAGTCCACATGCTACAAACCTTTGCATTCAACGGTTAACCTTTTCAGCTTTGATAATTTGTTTCCCCTCTCTCATCAGGTTCGTATTCAGGAAACGCAGGCTGAGCTGCCTCGGGGGAGCATTCCTCGCAGCGTTGAAGTGGTCTTGCGTGCTGAAGCTGTAGAATCAGCACAGGCTGGTGACAAGTGTGACTTCACAGGATCCCTCATTGTTGTGCCAGATGTAGCCCAGCTGTCCACCCCAGGTTGGTGGACTTTATTCAGAGCTGAGCAGTACTTAGAGACTATCTACATTTTCAAATAAGGCATGTAGTGTGGGCTTTGTGGGCTACTTGAGGATGCAGGTTGGGAATTGCATAAAAGGCTCACTTCATGCAAACCGCGCACGCACGCACACCGCCAAGTACATAGTACAGCCTTGAACCTGGTGCCTTTCAGATATTTTGGACTTCAACTCTCATGCACTCTAGCCAGCATGGCTAATGGTCAGAAATGCTGGGAGTTGGAGTTCAAAACATCTGGAGGATATAGGGAGAGAAGGGTAGGATGTCTGTTAGGGTAGCTTGTCCAATGCAAACAGGTTTGACATTCAAACACGCCGTTCCAACCAACGTTCTGAAGTGGTATATTCACAGGAGAGCTATACCTTCCACTTTTCCCAATGCATAGGCTGAATATTGGAAATGCATTTATTGACCAGAACCTAAACTGGTCTTGCTTTTATAGGTATACGGGCAGAAACTGGCTCTCGGGTAACTGGGAAAGAAGGATATGAAACCGAAGGTATCAGAGGACTTCGTGCACTTGGGGTCAGAGAGTTGTCCTATAAATTGGTCTTTCTAGCATGTTACGTTGCACCAACAAACCCAAGGGTAAGCCTTACTAAGGGAAATAGCGTTAAAAGTCTTCATTGAAGAAACTGATGATGGGATTTTGTTGTTTTCATCCTCCCTTCTTTTTTACTGAATATTGCAGTTCTTGCTTGCAGGTTTTTGGTTTTTTTTGCCGCCTTTAATTACCTAACATTTTGACAATTGTGCATGTATCTTTCCTAGCTGATTATTTATTTGTTGCATTTCTATACCGTCCAATAGCCGAAGGTCTTAAAAATATAAAATATAAGATGGTAAAATACAGTATAAACATTTAAAAGTTTGAAACTATAGTATAAAAGTAATATCCATATAGAACATAGCCTGAGTGCAAAGATTTAAAATGGAATACCAGATTTAAAACAAACTTAAAAACTAAAATGCTTGGGAGAATAAAAAGGCCTTTATCTGGTGCGGAAACAGGCACAAGGTAGGCAACAAATGAGTCTCTCTGGGAAGTTCATTTCACAACCAGGGTGCCACAGCAGAAAAGCCCCTCTTCTTAGTAGCCATCCACCTCACTCCCTTTGGTGGGGGCTCTCAGAAAAGGACTGCTGAAGTTGATCTTCGGGTCCAGGCAGATGTATATGTGAGGAGATGATCCTTCAGGTAACCTGGCCCCAAGCTGTTCAGGGCTTTGAGTGTTAGTACCAGCACTTTGAATTGGGCCGATAGAAAAATACTGGCATGATATCATCATGTTGGCCAGTCTCTGTTAACAATCTCACTGCCCTATTTTGGACCAACTGAAGTTTCTGGAATGTTTCAAAGCAGCCCCATGTACAATGCACTGCAGTAATCCAGAGACGTTATCTGAGCATGGATAACTGTAGCTAGGCTATCTCTGTACAGATAAGGACATAGATGGTATCTCAGCCTAAGCTGATAAAAGCTGTTCCGTGCCACCTAGTCTTTTCTGTGCCTCTAGTGACAATCCTGCATCCAAGAGCACTCCCAGACTATGAACCTGATCCTTTAGAGGGCGTGCAGCCCCCTCCAGAACAGGTTGAACATTATTATCTCTGGGCGGTTTTTGTGAACCGCCCAGAGAGCTCCGGCTATTGGGCGGTATAGAAATGTAATAAATAAATAAATAAATAAATAAATAAATAAATAAATAAATATTAGGAAACCACCATTGAGCAGATCATTAGTCTTCTGAACTGAAGATTCATCACATATCTCTTTAATTAAAATTTTAAAAGCCCTTTTCATTCCAAGGTTTTGTGCCTGTCCTTTTCTCTCCAAAATGAGAATAATTTCTTAGGTAGTTCTGTATTTGAACATGGCCATAGCAAGGCTGTGCTCCCAGTGTTTCCTGCCAGTTTTTCAATTTGTCACCATTCTAAGCAACATAATGAGGTGGTAGAATGGGCTGTACTGTACATGCAGCTGTGGGACTACTTTTGTGGATGCTGCCCTATGCAAAATCCAGCGCAGCAGGGAGAATTCTGCTCCCCTTATATGCTAGCTTTTTATTTGATTTCTTAAACCAGAGAAAGTGTTCCCTCACTTAAAGACTAAGTGGTCGCTCTACCTCCTCGTTTTGTTGAATGTGAAGAAGTAGCCCTAATTATTCTCATTATGGAGATATTTGTCTTGTTGACTGTGCCAGTAACTTCCCATCTCACACACTTCCCATCTTATTTCTGCATTTTTGTAACTTCTGCCCACCCTTCATTGTTTCAGTTTGGTGGCAAAGAGCTCCGAGATGAAGAACAGACTGCAGAAAGCATTAAAAACCAGATGTCTGTAAAGGAGTGGGAAAAAGTATTTGAAATGAGCCAAGATAAAAACCTTTATCACAACCTTTGTACCAGCCTCTTTCCTACTATTCATGGTAAGAGCTAATTGTGGAATCATGTTTCAGTGACTAGTATTATTTTAAGTCAACTGGAAACTTTCAAATGAATTAAATCCTCTGTCTGATACGTAACTGCCTGAATAAAGGTTTGTCGAACATGAGAGATCAAAACAGTGAATTTAGTTTCTGGCATGTTTTTTTTTTCCTTTGGACCCAGAGAGTAAGAGAGACTAATCCAAATATCCATGCACGTCCTTTGGGATTTTTCACCTTTTCCCTTCTTTAGCTCTATGTGCGTATAACATACCATTGCTTGTATGTGTGTGATTTTCTCATGGGATCATGGGCAGGAAACCCACTTCGCAAGAATCAATGAATGCAGAATGTTGTTGCAAAAGCATAGAGTTGTCATCTATATAGATCACCTTCTCTATCTCTTTCTTATCCAGTAACCTCTGCACCCTAATTAGAGATGATAGACTTGAACTCTGATTTGCAGATTATATAAAATGGCTGGTTCCTGTTGACTGCAGGTTTAATCTGGCAATCACCTTAGATGTCAGGAGTCCAAGATAAATTACTTTAAACTATAATCATCTTCTTACTTAGGTTTGTTTTAGAGATAATTGGCTGGATCCAGAATTCCAGTAAGTGGAACTCACTTCACCAGAGGCTCTACTGAAGAAGGGTGGGGATAATTGTTTGTCATTTTCTCCTTCCTGTGCCCCCTGGAGAGGGTTGAGGGACCCTCTGGAGCAGTATGGGAAGAGGCTGTAATGGGGGAGGGAGTGTGATACCTGTAGAAATCACCTTTCCCTTCACAGAAAAGAAAATCCTACTATTCCCTAAACATGCCTAGGATTGTGCCCTTAACTTGTCCTCATCCCTGAAGAAGCCTTGTTGAATTTATTTATTTATTTATTTCATTTTTATACTGCCCAATAGCCGAAGCTCTCTGGGTGGTTCACAGGAGGATTGTTTAATGCCACCAATACAGCAGCTTTGATACAAGTAGTTCTCCTGCATCCTGTTCATGGACGTGACTCTGAGCACTGACAAAAAAATTCAGCTTCCTAACTAAAACTTACTGTGGTGCAGGTAATGATGAAGTGAAGCGAGGGATTCTACTCATGCTGTTCGGTGGAGTACCCAAGACAACCGCAGAGGGCACTTCATTGCGTGGCGACATCAACGTTTGTATTGTTGGCGATCCAAGTACTGCCAAGAGTCAGTTTCTTAAGTATGTTCCTCCTAAACTTGCAAGTAGTTAACTGCATAGTCTCCATGGTTATTGATGCGGGTTTAACCTTTGGAGGTGGGAAATTCATAAGAAAACATTTAGACAGAATGTATTGACAATGAATGGTAGCTATTGTTACTGTTAATAGTTGTTTCGTTGTTGGTTGTTGTTTCAGCAGCTGGACCAAATTTTTACCCATGGAAGTTTTCATAGCAAATTATGCTTTCACAGTGTGTGGAAAAACACCATGAAAACCCTTTCCACTTCCTGACTGTTTTTTCCACTCTTATTTCAATCTTCCTTGAACACATCCTTCCACCCCCCACCCCCTTCACTATATGAACCCAGGCAGTCAGGGATCACAAAGTAAATGTGATGATATTGCAGAGCCAGATGGATCTGGCTATGTGATGACAGCAAGTCCGGCAAGCAGTTGCTTTACCCTCCCTCTGAGGTACCCAATCCAACTCTAGTACTGCCAGGATGCACATCCAAGCATGCTTGCTATTGAGAATGTCTAATGCTGGTAGATTACATTTGCACTTGGATGTGAATTCCAGTGAGGATCCAGGCATGCATTTCCTCTTTTTGCAGTGTTGTGCTACAGCAGTTTCATTGCTTCAGCAATATGGGGCGAGGCAGCCCTGCAGCTGAAACAATGAGGACATGTCCCCTTCCCCAGAAACACTTTGGTTACCCTTTCAAACCCTTTCCCCTGGAAAATTGCCAAAAATAGGGGAGGTTGTTTTAAGAAACATGACAATCTGAAATACACAGCTCAACTTCAGTGATTTATTTCTAGAGCACCTACATCTGGGATAGGGAACCCTGTGCCTTCCAGCTGTTTTGGATTAAAACTCCCTCAAGCTGACTATGAGCCATTCTGGCTAGGACTGATGGGAGGGCACCAGAAAGCCTACCCCTGAGCTACACGGACTGTACATACAATCAGAATAAAACACAGGTGCTTCACTCTCAGGTTTACCATCTCAAACGCCAGCACAAAAAAAGGGGAGGGAGAGGGCAGAGCAGACCTCCCCAACCTGGTGCTCTCCAGATGTGTTGGGCTGCAATCCCCATCATTCCCAGCCAGCATGGCCATTGAATTATGAGAGTTTCAGGGCGATGCATCTGGAGGGCACCAGGTTGAGACAGAGGATGGAAATCATTCTGCCATAGCCAGCCTCAAGTGTGTTTTTTAGCAGGCAGTTAAATCCAGGTGGGGCCAGGCATGCCTTCCCTTCCTGGAATGGGAATAGTACAACTGTCCACCAGTCCTTGGACCTCTGGAATCATAGGACAAAGAACGGTGGTCTTGATAGAAGGAAGAGGAAAGGTGTGTGCTCTCTTCAAAGATTTGGGCAGAAGGTGGTTCTGGCCCCAGCCACTGGTGTTCCTTGATGCAGTCTTCTTCCTGCAGAAAGATGGTTTCTTACCTACTGGTACCTGCCATTCTTGGAAATAGTTCCCAGAGGTACAGTCCCTTTGGCCTACACATGCTTGCATTACTAATTTATGACTGAAGTACTAGCTCTGATAAACCTTTGTGCCTGGTCATCCAAAGACTATTATTGCTCTCCTATGACAACCGGACAAGTCGTTCAGAGCTCTGGTACCTTGCAGACATTTCAAGTCACCATAGCGTTGTTGTATCTGTTTGGTAAACTTTCTGATGTGAATTGTTGAGCTGCCTCTTCATTGACCCAACAGGCACGTGGAGGAATTCAGCCCCCGAGCTGTATACACCAGCGGAAAGGCCTCCAGTGCTGCCGGCTTAACAGCCGCTGTTGTGAAAGATGAAGAGTCATATGAATTCGTCATTGAAGCTGGAGCTCTGATGTTGGCAGATAATGTACGTTTTCTGATTGGTGGGACTTTAACCCTTTTTTCAGGGCTTTTGTTTTAGTCCTCCTGGTATGGAAGTAGGGATTTATGAACCTTACCTCTGCATTCTTCTTTAGGGAGTGTGTTGCATTGATGAATTTGATAAAATGGACATGAGGGATCAAGTTGCCATTCACGAAGCGATGGAACAACAGACTATATCCATTACCAAAGCGGGAGTTAAGGTAAATGGTTGCATTGCTTGCATTTGTAGTTGTTATTGTGTGTTGAATGAAACTCTCCCCAATAATATATATGTTATCGTGCTTCTCCAGTAACCTTTTAGCTAGATTTCCTATCCACCAGGGCCACTTCCTGTCAATCAGTTTTATTCCATCTAAAAAAACCAAAGGAACCTCTCTTGTGACTAAACACTCCTAGAAGAGTATCAGTCTGCTATACATATCCAGAAAGGATTTTTTTCTCTCTTCTGCAACATAAAGCAAAATTTAACTCTAACTATATATAGTAGAAGTAAACATTTCTGCAAGAAACCTATCACTGTGGTTTGTGTGTATGAGTATATTTGTTTCCCATCATGAAAGTCCTTGGATACTTAGACTGCAATTCTGTGCACACTTTCTTCTGAGTAAGCCCCATTGAATTCCTTGGGACATGTTGATGAGGTTAGGTGTGCATAACTTCAGTGAAGTCAGTGGTTTAAACATCTGTTAGGGGCAGGACTTATGGATTTAAGTAGTAACTACTGTCTTTCTACATTTTTTGTTCCAGAAACTCAGTTTCTTGTTTTCAGTATGATTGATCAGATAGATTCCAGATGCCATTGAAAGTGGTATTTCCTGCCCAATCATTTTACTTCTAAAAACTTGTTCTAGTTGCTTAGAAAAACCATTTCTTGCTTATTATCAGGCTACGTTGAATGCCAGAACCTCCATTTTGGCAGCAGCTAACCCAGTTGGTGGACATTATGACAGAGCAAAGTCTTTGAAACAGAACATAAACCTATCAGCCCCCATCATGTCTAGATTCGATCTCTTCTTTATACTCGTGGATGAATGCAACGAGGTAAATCATAACCTACCACTACATGTAATCCATTCTAATTTCAATGATACGCAAGCAATAAATATTAAAACTCTTTAAATGTGAGGATTCCCTGTTTGGTGTGGATTCCCTGTTTGATGTGAAGAGGCTTATATCAGTGGGTTAAACCTCCCCACTGGGATCATGTGACAAATTGCTTCCCCACAACCAACCACCTTTCAGTCACATTCTACCCAATGCATATTAAGTGGGAATAGCCTCGCCTGAGCTGGTATTTCTTCAGCAGCTGACAACTTTACCCAAGCTGGTGCCCTCCAGATGTTTTGAACTCCCAACTCCCAGCATTCCTGACCATTGGCTATGCTTGGTGGAGCTGATGGGAGCTGAAGTCCAAAACTTCCGGAGGGCACCAGTTTGTGGGAGGCTGATGTAGCAGAGGTAATGGCTTGGATCCTAAGATAACTGAATTAAAGGCAGTTCCTGGAAGGAAAGTTTCCTCTCCCCTGCTCCTGCATGTGCCCCCTGAAAAGCCTCTCAGGGGGTGGGTGGGGGTGGTACCACCTCTTGAAATGTGTGTGCTGGGGCACAGGGAATTGCTGGGGGTGGGGGAAATTGTGCAGAATTGGTTGGGCTCTCTGACTCTGAAGGTGGGGTGCAAGGCAGAGATGCGGCAAGGGAAGCTTTGAGAGCTTCCTTAAGTTAACTCACCTTAGGAGCCAAGCTTATGGAGTTGGATTTGGAAGCTTGTGAATAGGAGAACTGTGCAAAACACATGCCAACCTAAAATTGCTTTTATAGCAGTGATGGTAGGGAGGCATTTGTATTCCTGTTTAGAGAGAACATCACAAAACCAAAGAGCTCATTGACCTGGTTTGCACAACACAACAAACCAGAGTATGGGTTGAGTGTGAGTTGTCACTGAACTGTGGGTTGTTGTTGAATCCAGCCATGCTAACAAGCCATGATTTGTGAACCACAAACAACCCACAGTTCACAACCCAACAATAAGCCATGGGTTCTCTTCGTGGTTGACAAACCATGGTTTGTTAGTGTGGCTGGGTTCGCGCAACACAACCCACGGTTCAACAACAACTCAACCCATAATCAAACTGTACTCAGGCTTATCATGTTGTGTGAACCCAGACTGAATGAAGACCTCATCCAATTATGAATTAGATAACCTGGTTTTACTGAAGCTGCTGCTAGTGATTTCCTAAACAGGTAGTAATCTGTTGCTTTGTTAATAATAGGGTTTCAATCCTAACCTGACCTTGGATTCCCCCTCCCACCCACCCCCACGGAAATTTCTGCAGCCCATACCTCCCAGGTGAGGGAAGTAAAAAGGGTGCTGATCAGAGGGCAAAGTGTAGGCAGATTGGGGGATCCTTTGGATTCCTGCTCGCCTCCTAGTCATGCCTCCAACATGAGGGAAAATTTACACCAACCTTGAATCTGGTGTATATAATTTCCCTCCCATTGCAAGCAATGAACGGGAAATAGTCTCCCTCTCTTCCCCCCACCCCCACAAATAAGAGGAATTGGAAGGAAGGGAGGAGAGCACTGTGATTCACTTTGTCCCTGATGGCATGAGCATGGCAAAGCTTTGGGTATGATGGAGGCCCTGACCTCAGAGCATTCTGACTCTTCGGGTAGGATTGTCCTATAGTTGTAGCTTGAAGTAAGCCTATTCTAACCAAAACGTCTCCTCCTCAGGTTACAGATTATGCCATTGCAAGGCGCATTGTGGATCTTCATTCTAGGATAGAGGAATCAATTGATCGTATTTATACACTGGATGATATCCGAAGGTACCTTCTCTTTGCCAGGCAATTTAAACCAAAGGTAATGAGAATGTTCAGACCTGCTTATATTTGAACACAGCCTGGTGTGACATACAAAGTGAAAGTGGTTACTTTAGGTATGACATGTTCCAAACTCAAGTAGAGCTCAGTCTCACTTATTAGCATGTCTGGTTTATTGGAATGTAATGCAAGTGCTGTCTAGTTCCCTTGCATTGATAAAGGGCCACTCTTGGCCTGCATACTAAGAGTGGCCTATTAAATTTCAGACAAGTTGTAATGGAGATCATAAAGTTGAATCCATATCCAGCAATTGATCTGCTTTGTAATGGAAATTTCCTCTTTCAGATGAATATCAGTAGCAAGTGTTACACAATTCCACTAAAGCTCATACCATTTCCCCCCTTCATTTATCCAATAGATTTCTAAAGAGTCAGAGGATTTTATAGTTGTACAATATAAGCGCCTTCGCCAGAGGGATGGCTCTGGTGTTACAAAATCTTCGTGGAGAATCACAGTACGGCAGCTGGAAAGCATGATTCGACTGTCGGAAGCAATGGCACGGATGCATTGCTGTGATGAGGTAGCTACTCTTGATAGAGGAGCAGTTGGCATGATGGTTCTTGCCTGTTGTTTGACCAAGTAGCTGTTCTTAGCTGTCTTAAGAACATAAGTAGTGCCATGCTGGATCAGACTGAGGGTCCATCTAGTCCATCACTCTGTTCACACAGTGGCCAACCAGCCATCGGCCAGAGACCAACAAGGGAGGACATGATGCAACAGCACCCTCCCACCCATGTTCCCTGGCAACTGGTGCACACAGACTTACTGCCTTTAATACTGGAGATAGCATACAACCATCAGGGCTAGTAGCCATTGATAGCCTTCTCCTCCAGGAATTTATCCAACCCCCTTTCAAATCCATCCATATTGGTGGCCATCACTACATCCTGCGGTCTTCTTCCTCTAAAATATTTTGTACATACCAATAAAACCTTCACTGGAAGGGTTTCATACTCATGGTTAATGCTTGCCAGTTAATCATTAGAGAATACTATGGGCTTACAATAACATGAAATGAAAAGCCTGTATGAATGTTAAGTTTTCAGTCGTTTAATATCCACTTATTTGTTTCTACTTGTGTTAGAAATAGATATCCCCCATGTCAATCTCAGGATGAAAGGATGAAATTTAGCAAGTTTTCGTGCTGCACACAAATCTTTAACCTTGAGTCAGAGTTCTCTGTAATTAAAGCTTGCATATTCCTACACCAACTTCGTCTTTATTAAAAGGCTTTGTACATGCTCCTTCATTGCAGACATTGTTATTCTTGATAATGGATTTAGTGTAACTTGGTTCTTTCAGCTCCTTGGCAGGGAAGGGTGATTGCTTGGAAAGTTATCCTAAGAGATCGCTTGTGTTGGAATCTAATGATGTGTTTTCAGGAAAAATAATGTCCTTATTCATCTGACTCTTCCTTTTAAACATTCTTGCAAGGTTCATCCAAAACACGTGAAGGAAGCCTTCAGGTTATTAAACAAATCTATCATCCGAGTTGAAACTCCAGATATCAATTTAGACCAAAATGAAGAACAACCCATGGAAGAGTCTGAGGCCCCAGACGGAGTCGCTGGTGAGTGATTTGCAAATCAGAAATTATTTATGTATTTCTATTTGATAGCCACCTTAGAAGCTTTTGTGCTAAAAGGCAGGTTAGAAACCTCCAAAATCAATTATAAATACTTCTTAGAAGTTGTTTGTTTCCAGGTCCAAGTGCTGGTTCTCAGGTTGGTGTGAGGAAGCAACTCACAGTGGGCCTGTTCAGAAGACACCTTAAACCCTGCTGGCTAAAGCAGCAGGGTTTAAGGTGTCTTGTGCGATGCGTTTTGCTAAACCCTGCTCACTAGCCATAGTCGGACCGTCTGCAACAGGGTTAGCAGCTCTAAACGTGGCTTAAAGTGTGTGTGACTGCATGGCCTGTGGTTAGTGCTAGCCCCAGAGAACCCCAGTTCCACTAACCACAGAGCCTGAAGTGTCGTCTGAACAGGCCCAATGGGTTACATCCCTTTATTGCACAGGGGACCACATGACCTAAATCTTTGTATCTACTGCTAGTCTCCATCCAGCTCTTTTCCATGCCTTTGATAGAGCTCTGCTATTCTATTCCTTATGTACTGGAGCAATATATAAGCCTTAGGCTACAATCTCCAATAACCTAAACAAGCCTTTCCCAATGTGGTGCCCTTCAGATGTTTTGGACTACAATGCCCATCAGTTGTAGTCAGCATGGCCAGTGGTCAGAGATGATGGAAGTCATAATCCAAAACATCTGGGGAGCATCAGGTTGGGAAAGGCTGCCCTATACCACCTAGGCTCTGCTTATTGAAGAAAGGTTTCCCATATATTTCTTCCAGTAGGATGTAGAACTTTCATGTGATAGGCAAAAAACTTTTTATTTTTATTTTAAAAAAGTTTTTCATTGTAATAAGTTTTTTGCTGGATCCTGCCTTAAAGAAAAAAGAAATTAGCATATTATTGTACACTTTTATTTTGTTTTTATTTTATGTATGGTGGTTTATGGTGAACTTTAGAGACAGCATTGCTGTGGAACAGTACATTATTTGAGGCCTATACCCCTTTACCTGGGAATAAGTCCCATTGAACATGCTTAAGCATTCCTCAGAACCATTACTTTCAAATCAGCATTGTTTCTGATCCTTACAATTGCAGAAAGAACTGAAAATGTGATTGCCTCTTCACTTTTGGAAAGTTTCCATAACAAGAAGGCAAATGAAGTTTTCATTATTCTCAAGTCCATAAAGTGGCTTGAAGCAGTGAAATACTTGTTTTTGAACCTCTGGAGTCAAGTGGTAATTAGGACTCTTGGTCACCCCAAGGTGCAGGAAGATATAATCTGTAGCAGCCATCAGTTCACATGATAATGACAAGCAACCAGTAGATTTACAAAACCTTTGAGTTTTCATTATGGGTGAACAAAACAGACGATTATTCCATGCCATGCTTCCACTGTGGCATTTTGTTCTTGTCCTGGTCTCTAACGTTTACAAAAACTGTCCATGCTTTCCAGGAAATGGGGAGACTGTCGCTGTGAACGGCATGGTGAATGGCATCAATGACCACGCAGATGATTCGGGCAAAGATTCAGTACCAAAGGCTTCCTTAAGGCTTAGTTTCCCTGAATATCGCAGAATCTCTAATCTCATTGTGATGCATCTGAGAAAAGCAGAAGAAGGTAAGAATAGAGTGAACCTCAGAGAAGCCATTAAGGCCCTACTTTTAAAACTTTCCCCTTCATTTGAGAAGCTGAGCACTTAGCAAATAGGAGAGTGACTATGAGTGGAGTACTTTTCTCTCATCACTGGATTAATCATAGCCTCATTCTCCGAAGTATTTGAATATCGGAGGCAGACTTCCTACTTAGAAAAATAGAAATAGATTTTGATGAAATAAAGCAAATGCTTTTTTAATTGTGTGGACATTTTTTCGGATAAACTTATTACAGCAGTTCTCAATATTGGGTATCCAGATGTTGAACTATAACTCCCATAATCCCCAGCCAGCATGGCTAGTGGTCCAACAACATCTGGTAACCAAGGTTGGGAACCATTCTATTTGGAGAGGTCTTATCGTCCAACCGGGATAATGCTTATATATAAATATATGAAACTGCCAGTCATCTATACATTGACTACTTGCACGTTCTAGGCAAGTAAGAATCCACAACACAAAGTTGTATTAGGACTCTTATTACAGTCATTTTATATAGAGTCTGATCTGTCTCTCTTTTTGTGATGTTTAACTGCTCAGTGCTTATCATGCAGATAATGACCTTGGACTGAGAATTAAGAACTTGCAAAGTAGCTCAGAGTGAGAGCAAGAGATTTGCTGCTTCAAATCTCACCTCAGCCATGAACTTAGTAGCTCTAGGCAAGCCACTATTCTCACAGCATCAGACCTTGCCTGCAATATGTGGATTAAAAAATACTGGGTCATTCTGAAGATTATTGGGGTAATATGTATGAAACGCACTCAAAGGCATTGTAATGTTTTTTCTCCTGCTTGCAGAAGATGACGATGCCTCCTTGAAAAAGAGTGAGATTATCAACTGGTACTTAAAGGAAATTGAATCATCAATAGATTCTGAAGAAGAACTCATCAATAAAAAGAAAACAATCGAGAAAGTTATCCATCGTCTTACACACTATGTATGCACAGTTTTACTTATCATAGCATTCAAAATCAAAATGTGATTTCAGTGGATGAAGGATTTGATACAGTTAAAACAAATAACATTTATTGGTGCAGATATTTGATAGGCTTTTAACCTGATCCTATGATCTAAAGCATGCCATTGAGTTAAATGGGTCTTATTTCTGAGTAAGCATACATACGATTACTCTCGATTACTCTCAGGTAAGCATGCATATGATTGAGATCTATTTTATACACCCTCACCTGGGATTAAATCCCATTGAACTCAATAGAACCTACTTCTGAGTAGACATGCATTGGATTGTACTGTGAGGCTGATAGTTACAGTTTGTGTGAAGTACTCCTTTCTTATTCCCCCCCCCCCAAAAAAAAATTGTTTCATTCGTATAGAGGCACCTGTATTTGTAGCATTGTGGGCAAAGAAATGTAAGAAGACAAGGTATTAATTGTAATGAAGGCTTCAGTCTACTCATACTTATTTGGAAGCAAATCCAATTTAAAGCGGTGGCATGTTACTTTGAAGAAAGTACGCTTAAGATTGGGGTTCTATAGTGTGTGGCCTACGGCTTGTAAAACATGGCCTGACTTGAGAATTCTGTGTTTCAGGACCACATTCTAATTGAGCTCACCCAGACAGGATTGAAAGACTCAGCGGAAGGACAGAGCTTTGATGAAGACCCTTATCTCGTCGTTAATCCTAACTATTTGCTCGAAGATTAGGGATTATGAAGCAGTGTTACAGGATCAACATATCCATTTCCTGCTAGAACCCATTGCTTACGGTCTGATAACAGCATCTCCATTGTATGTAGTGGTTAACCTAAAGAGCTTTGTCACAGAATTCACCCACCTTGTCTTTGTAATAATCTTTTTTTTATATAGATAAGAGTCTATATTCTTCTCAAAGGAGTCATGCGACCTGATAAGGGAGTTGTTTAAAAAGAAGCTGACTTAATCTTAATACTTCGTCTGTATTTTACTTCGAGAACTCGTTACAGTTTCAATACTGTGATCTTATGCTGTAGATTGGAAGGGGGGGCAGCACCTGCCTTATTTGTGTTAAATAAATAAAGCCTTGTCTGTATATGTGTATTCAGAATCACTTCTTTTTTTCTTGCTGAGCTTCGAAGTAAGACCAAATGTCAGTTAAATAGGATTGTATAGGTTGTGGCTCTCAATAGATACAGGGTCAGTTGGAGTATTTGACAATAAGTGGAATTGGTAGGGTTGTGATTTGGCCCAAACCAGGTGGGAAGACCTTCACACAAACACATGAAAACTTAGAATAGACAGTACGTTTGTCATGTGATCTTCTGTCCTAGGGTTCTTGGCTTTTTAAATATCAGCTGCCGTTGGGTGGGGATCTAGGTTCTGGCATGCTGGGGGTGGGGGAGCAGCCTGACTATTCACCTATTTTTAATTTTTTTAAAAAAACACTAGGATCATGCAACAAGCATGCCAGTGTGGTGTAGTGGCTAAAGTGTTGGACTTGGAGTCGGGAGATCTGGGTTCAAGTCCCCACCCAGCCATGAAAACCCACTGGGTGACTTTGGGCCAGTCACAGACTCTCAGCCCAACTCACCTCACAGGGTTGTTGTTGTGAGGACAAAATGGAGAGGCGGAGGATTATGTGCGCCGCCTTGGGTTCCGTGGAGGGGAAAAAATGCCATAATAAATAAAAATAACAAATAAAAATAAAATAAATCTGTTTAAGACTTAAATCCTTCCCCATCCTACTTTTTACTGCTACCACCTTTCTGGTTGTGGAGCATAGTTTGGGTAGCAATTTTTTTTTGGCATTTCTAAGGGAGAATTGGCAAGTGGGGGTGGGGAGGAAGGATTAACTATTTGCCTGAAGAGTCTTCCAACAGTGGCCAAGTGTGTGTTTCCCTCATAACTTTCTATATTCAAAAGCCCAGGACTTGCAGGAAAAACACCTTCAGTGAGACTTAAACCTTTGGTTGTGTTATCTTTGTGTCAATTGATTTGGCCAACTTTGTACCTTTGTGATAGAGAGTACAAAGTTAAATGTTAATTTCATTATCTCTGAACTAGTATAAAAGTGGCGTGAATTCTCGTGCCATTGCTTTAGCAGACATGGAGTTAGTTTACAAGGTGTATTTGGTTTTCCTGCTTCCTTTGCCTTGCATTGGAGCAGACTGGGATCTTGCTCAGAGGTTTATATCTATTGCTGGTCCTCTTACTGATGAGATAGTAAGTAATTTAAACTTCCAAGGCGAACATATACAAGAAACTGCTCTTAATCCTGTACTGGCCCAGTCAGATTATCTTTGCCATTGGCCTTCACTCTCTTTCTTGCCATCGTACTTTGATGATCTTAATGAAAACGGCGTGACCCACTTTAAGGTTTTCTTGCCCTGGACTCATATCCTCCCGGAGGCGAATGCTCAAAACCCCAATGAGACAAACGTTGAATGCTACAAGCAACTTCTCAGAACTCTCAGAGCTGCTGATCTGAAACCAGTTTTAATTCTACACCGAAAAAGTTTTCCGAAGTCCTTAAGCACCCAGCTTGCTTTGAGCGAGTCTACAACTTTTGCTGACCTTTTTGCGGAGTATGCAGAGTTTTCCTTTCGGTCTTTTGGTGCTTTTGTTGACACCTGGCTCACTTTTAGCAACCTGCCTGAGAACACAGAGGGACTGCCTGATGGAGCCCTTCCTCTCCAGATGCTAGCTTCAGCACACGAAAAAGCATATAAAATCTACCATGAAAAATATTCTTCAGAAGGTAATGAAATGAGGGCAAGATGGAACAATGTATGCATTTTCTGCACAATGTGGAATGACTTCTGGAGTTTAGTGTGTGTGTGTGTGTGTGTGTGTGTGTGTGTGTGTGTGTGTTTTGCAGGGCTTTGCTGCACACTTCCTGTTGCTGCAAAACCCATACAATTCCCCCTCCTTTTCTCGAACTTCAGCAAAGTAATTGTATACATGGGGTGGGAAGGTCCTATTTTAAACTCCCCAAATCCCTTGACTCATCCTGCCCAAATAGCATTCAATTTCCTTCCTATCGTTTTCCATGCAGCATGTCCCTTCTCCTTACTGTCAGGGTTTTCTTTCTTCCAGCTGTACTCATTGCCTCCTACAATCTTTCTTCTGCCTTCTCTATTCCCTCAACAAAATTATAGACGAATTTGTGTTTTTATCCTCCTTGACCTCTTGATACCTTTGATATAGTTGACCACTTGCCTTTTTCACTCATTTTTTATCTCCTAGATTTATGGGACTGAAGGACAAAGTACACATGATGTTACTCTCATAATTTGCTTTTGGGTGCAAGAATTTTCTTTCACAAATTTGTGTGTGTGTGTGTGTGTGTGAGGAGAGAGAGAGGGAGAGAGAGAGAGAGAGAGAAGGAAATGAAAGCTCCCCTCCCTACCATGCAAAGAGGCACAGGGGCAATGGGTTAAAGTCCTCTTTCCTCCCATCCACCCCCCCCCCCCAAGCCATGGAGTATCTACCTTGGCTTTCAGACTTCAGCTGGTTCTTTTAACTGTTGAATTGCTCCGTTCAAGTGTTCCTTCTTGAGGGATATATTTGCCCTCTGTACACTGTGTTCCTGGGTGTCCCTATCAAATCCCATGGCTCTTGGTACCACCAATATACCAATGACATCAGCTCTACCTCTGTGCCAGTATTTCCATGCTCTGTCTAAACATGCATTTCTCCAGTGGCCTACCTCATATTTCTGCTTAAATGCTTCATCGCTATCCCAAAATGTCTAAGCTTTTCATCCTTCTTCCTATGCCTCCCTGTCGTCCTACTCATTGAATCCAGTTTCAACATCTCTCTGTCCATCCACCATGTTGAGAATGTTTTGCTTCATCTTCGATTCTTCCCTCTCTTTTGCTCTGTTGTCAAATCAGGTTTCTTCTCTCTATATAGCAATGTGAAAACGTGGGCCTTCCAACCTTATAACCCAATGTATCATTGCCTGTGACTTTAATTCCTCCAGATCCACCACCCTTAGCTGGCCAAAGGACAACTGCTTTTTTAAATTATGGACTCCTTTTTTGCCTTTTTACCCTCCCTTTCCACTTGACTGAAGAGTCAAGTTTCAAATGCTGTTTATGATATGTACGTTATGATATATAAGTACAGAGAAAGAATAGCTAAAATCACAGCAATCCCGTCCTTTAAATCTCAAAACCTGCCTTTTCCATTAAGCCTTTAGTACAGCCTTCCCTAATCAGGTGGTTTTGACTACAACTGCCAGCACTCCTGACCATTGGGGCCAGAGCTGATGGGAGTTAAAGTCCAAACATTTGGCGGACACCAGGCTGGGGAAGTCTGCTTTAATGCAACAACATAGTATCAGAGGAGGATTAAATTCAAGTACATCCAAGTAAACTGAGCATACATGAGTGTTCCTTTATTTCTCCTTGTCTATATATCCTCTTCTCCCTCTTCTATTGTTTTCCCAGTGTTAAACTTTAAAATGTAAATGACTTGGGACAGGGGCCTCTGTAAAGTACCACATAAATTGATAGCACTATGCTGTGGGAGAATAGCACATGAACTATTGGAGTTTGTTTCTGTTGGAAGACTCCCCCCTCCCTCTTTTTTCTCCTCTGTAGTATTTCAATATTATTTGAAATTGCAATAGATAATGTGCTTTTTTTCTTCTGACTTTCAGATGGAAAACTGTCCATTTCACTAGACGTTAATGATGCTGGGATGGTGATGCCAGGATCTTTCTTAGCTTCAATTTTGGTGATGCATTTTATTTTCTTGGGACTTTCTTCCGACGTACAATGCATATGTGATTAGGAAAATAAAACAACTCCATACTGAAGTGTCATTCAGGCTAGCTTCGTCCTGCATTCATTGTGACACTCCATGGCCAAGACAAATATAGCCCATTTGAAGCTTGATACGCCTTTTTTGCAGCCTGTCCAAGATTGTAAAAAAAGTATCTAACAGATTAGTGGACTGTATTTGGCTTGATGGGTCATAAATTGTGGAGGCGTGCTGTCGCTGGTTCAGTAATGAGGCCTTACTGTTGTTAGAGGTAACCATAGATCATTTGGACTAAAGATTAGAAATGGAATATATACAATATCCTAGAAAATAGCATGTGAGACAATGGGATACATCCAACAGTTGTCTGGTGGGACTTTCCCCCATCCATGCCTCCAAATCTGCTCTGGAGGTTCCCAAGCCTCTGGAACAGATTTTGTTTTGGATGGGGGGGGGCTGCAGTGGAGAGGGAGAATTTGTCCCATTGGCAGATGGACACAGATTTAACCCAGTTGCTGTTACAGCAAGACTTCCAGCAGGGCCAGTCAAAAGAAAAGATTCTATACAATGCATGAGAAATTTAAGGGATTCACTGCCACAATATGTAGTGACGACCTCCAGCATAAATAACTACAAAAAGGTGGAAGAGAGGTGTACTAATGATTCTATGGAATCACTATAATCACGAGCAGGAAGCCACTGAATATCAGCTGCTAGAAAGCAAGAGCAGGAGATGGTCGATGTCTTAGAGCCCTGCATGTGGCCTTCCCAAGTCATCTGGTTGGCCACTGTAGGAAGCAGAATGCTGGATGAGATGAATCTTTGGTCTGATCCAACAGGGCACTTAACACTTTTAAAGCCCTAAAGCCTAATACAGTGGCCTTCAACTGGTGGGCCGTGACCCAAAAGTGGCTCTGAGATCAGTCCCAATGGGTATGGCAAAGCTGCTTCTGCTATGTTGGGCAATTGTGAAAGTGGTTCTTATATTGCAAGTTGAGAGAACGAGGTGGGATTCAGGTCTAGACAATTTAATGACGTCTGGCATAATACATATGCAGCTATTGGCTCATTACAAAAGCTGCTTCCATATGAAAGTATGGAAGTATACCATGCAGTCAGACAAATGTTTATTTTGCTCACATATATATGCTGCGGGGAATGTCCAAACAGAGAGATTGTTCTGTGATACAACTTAAGTGTTAAATAAAACATAACACACAGCTACACAAAAGCACCACAAATGTAACTATGTGCAGAACTGTAGCTCTTGTTACTAATTATGTTTAATCTAACCCTTGTTTTTAATATATGTGATAAAAGATGCTTCTCAAATTAAAAACAAAATTGAATGGGGAGAATTTGGAAGTGTGTACATTCCACAATAAGTTGTTTCATTCACACACAAATATGTGTGCGCACACACACACACACACACACACACACACATATCTATGAATGACTAATACAGTGTTTAGGATTTTGCAGATGAGAGATTTCACTCCTCTTACCTACATTGGGGGGAATGTAATCTGATAGATCTGTGAAATCTGGATCATCACACATTTTTCTTGGGATCAGGATTTTTTCAGTATATTTACACTTCCATTGTTAGGTTTGTCCTTTGTATGAAGTTTTCAGAGTAACTATCACATCTGCAAAAGCTGAAAAAATATGAATTCTTTTCAAATCCTTCAATTTCCCTTCAATTCCTTCATTCCAAGCCATCAAATGTAGATAAAAAAACATTAAAAGCAGACTTCTACTTTGGCTCCAAGTATAAAATAATAGCAGCAATAATGTCTGCAATATCTCTCTGTGATAATCCTCTTGTTTTGTTCCCAGAACTCTTTAGATTTTCTCTCTCTCAGCCTACAGTACAACTGTAAAAGGGAGGAAAGTATCAAAAATATGCTGAATGAACTACAGGTAATTCTGAGCAATTGCACAATGATACTTTATAGTGTCCTGTAGACTCTCTTGAATGCAAAGGCAGCTCTTGTATGCATTTAGTTTTTATTGAATTGATTAAATGACACTTCTTATTAGATGTTTGGAACTGCATCTCCTAACTGGAAGGTTTTGAAACAGCAAATGCAGCAAATAATTAGACATCATGTTGAATTCTATTAAATGCACAGTCTAGAAATTGACATGATCATTGCACAGTAAATCACATACTGTCTGATCTTCTGCATGCTTACGTAGAAGTCCCGCTATGTTCAATTGGGCTTGCTCAGAGGAAAATGTGCATAGGACTGCAGCGTTAATCCAGCTTTCTGCAATATATGCTGTGATGTTCCACCATCCAGGTCCTTCCTCCTGACCCATGGTCTTTTAAATCTGAGGCACTTGCATGCTTTTAAAAAGTGCATGAAAATAAGCCATTGATATCTGCCTCGGTCTGAGTTTCCCATCCCTGATCTAGAAGGACGGAAGCAGTTCTTCTCACACCAGAATGACAATCTGTATCTTCCAGAATTGTACACAACTCTTAGCAACAGCAGCACTGTCCTCCTTTTACTTCTAGTCATTCTGCCTGAAATCTTTGGTTTGATATTATTTGTAATGAAAGTTACAGATGTCAACACCATGCAGCTTTGACAATTCACCTTGAGATAGTAGCTGAATGTATGTTTTGCTTTACAGGATGTCATAAATTATATGGAAGTTTGGCTCTTTAGTCTAAAATTCCATGACTGTTCTTCCATGCAAGAAAACCTATTCATGTCAGTAGCTTCCATTTTCAGTGGTGAGTGACCTTTGCAAGAAGTAGCTGTGGTTTTGTAGCTTAATTGCATGGAACATGGGGACCAAGCAAAATACGATCAAGGCCTTGCTGTGTCCCAGCTAGGCCATGACCATCTAAGAGAGATCTACTACTAATGTCAGTGCCAGCCCTACTGTTAGGTAGAGTAAGGTGGCCACCTCAGGCAGTAAATGCTGGGGGTCAGTGGTGAGCTGTTAGATAAGAGAGTTGGGTCTGCACCATGCAAGCTGCCCTAGCTAGCCAGGTGTCTCCGGGTGCAATGGAAGATGTTGTCCTGTTGCCAGTGTGGAAGTAAGATTCAACTGCAAGTCTAGTCAGTTTCTGTAGATGAATTGGGCGGGAGGTGCAGGGGACCCTGCAAAATGACTAAGTTTGGCCTGGCAAGAGGTGGGGTTTCACTGAACAGGAACTGCAGGATAGGACTGAATGTCATGGCTAACTACTGCTCTTGCATAAATTAATTTCACTTAATTTTTCAGTCCTTTATGAAGACCGAGCATTGGCAACAGGATATGATATGAGTTACTTCTTGGACAGCTCATCTATTCAAGCAGCTCGGTACAAAACATTTATTTTTAATGTTAATTCATTTGGGTTTTGAAAATCTATACTTTTTGTGCTATTAAGACTGCAATCCTTACCCAGGAGTAAGCCTCATTAGAAACGGTGGGACCTACTTTTGAGTAAACATGCATAGGATTTGTCTGGAAGTGTGTGCCAAAGCGTGCGTTTATGACCATTTTTCAGAATTCTATGCCATAAAAAAACCCCTTTATTTTGTACTGTTTCGAGAACATGTTGTTCTCAAACTGCTTCTGCAGTTTCAGGAATCCTGTATCGGTTGCAAAATGTTTAATTACGAAATGTTTTCTGAACATTGGCAATTAAGAGGGGTGAACATTGGGTAAGATTATCAGGAGTCGCCACAATTTTCAGTTCAGAGGGCACATATGGAATTTTGAGAGGATGTCATGGGTGCGCCCACAACATGGCTGTCATTGCAGGTGCTGCCCACTCATAAAATGGCTGCCATAGTGGGCACGGCAAGTCACAAAACACTCATTTTCCAGAAGGCAAATTGAAACTAAAAGAAAAGTAACTTGCCCAAAAATGTAAATACAAGACAGAGATATGATCTAAGTTCCAAAATGCAAAATTGATGAAGATAGCACTGGAGAGCAGTCCTTCACTTGGCAATATGCTGTCTTCCTAGTTTAAAATGAAATGTTTTTAATTAAAAATAAAACTTAAGAATTAAAATAAAATTCAGGAAGTGCAGGGAATCTCGCAGGCTCCCACAAGCACCCCATAGGAGACTTCTGATTGAATTACAGCATAACGTAGTTCTGTTAGGCCCAATGTCTGTGTTGCCATGACTGTACAGTAACTGCCAAAGCAGTGCATCATTTCAGTAATGTATGGCGGTCTAGATCATATGGGATCACCCTAAGCCCATTGTGGGATCGCCTTAAGCCTATTGTGGGCTTATCTTTCACTTGACTGTCAGAGAATGATTCTCCTGCTTTGGGGACCTGAACAGAAATTTAATAATCATCAAAATTTAATTATTGATATATTCCTTTATTTCGATCTTTTTCTTCTTTTAAAGCTCCTACACAGAAAATCGAGCCATTCAACCAAAGCCAAAGGAGACACTGCTATCAGCCATTAACCTGCCTTCTTCATATCAAAGTGTTTGGGAAACATTTGCTAACCAGTCCGCATTGGAAAGAGACTCTTTCTTTCTGGGTGTTTTCCCTCGTGGCTTTCTCTGGGGCACATCAACAGGATCTTTTAAAGTTGAAGGTGCCTGGGCAGAAGACGGAAAAGGAGAGAGTATTTGGGATCGATATGGGCATCAAGGCCAAGCCCACATGAATCAAACAGCTGACATTGCATGCGACAGCTACCACAAGGTTGACTATGAAACTTACCTGCTTAGAGGGCTTCGGCCGAAGATCTACAAGTTTTCTATATCGTGGCCTAGGATTTTTCCCAATGGGAATAAGAACAGCTTGAATTCTCGAGGGGTGGATTACTACAACAAACTCATAGACAGCTTGCTGGATTCTAACGTTGAACCCATGGTGACCTTGTTCCACTGGGATCTGCCGCAAGCTCTGCAGGATCTTGGCGGTTGGCAAAATGAGAGCATCATCACTGCCTTTGTGGACTATGCTGCTTTCTGCTTTGCCACTTTTGGGGATCGGGTTAAGTACTGGATTACCTTCCACGAACCCTGGGTCATTAGCTATGCTGGCTATGGCACTGGGCAGCATCCTCCGGGAATTGTTGATCCAGGAGTGGCATCTTATCAGGTACAAAGAACAAGTGTGGTAGTTCGACATAATGTATGGATTGCAATGAGTCCATGAAGAACAATTCAAAGGTGTCTGCCTCCTAATCTGGGGTTACTCTTTCCTCCACAGGCTGCAGGTGGAGTTATTATAGCCCCCTTGCCTGATTATTAGAAGGGTTCAGTGGGGAGGCAGGTATTGAAGGCTGAAGTCAAACTACCATGTTCTAATCTAGCCTTCCTGAACCCAGAGGCCTCCAGATACTTTGGACTATAATTCCTGTCAGCCACAGCCAGCATGGGCGATGGTCAGGAATGCTGGGAGTTGTACTCCAAGACATCTAAAGTGTACCAGGTTGGAGAAGGCTGTTCTAGAATATCACATCACAGACCTTGCTGCAAGTGTGTGAATGTGCAGCACACAGTGACACTTGAATTGGCCCCTGTTTTTCTTAGGAGGTTGGCTGAGCTGTTTGAAACCTCATGTCTTTTGATTTAGAGATGAAGGTAACATGAGAATGAAAGATCTCCATTGGCTAGGATGTACCTTTTGATTTTGATGATGGCTCGCTTTGCCTTTCTCATCTTCACTAACATTGTTGTAATGCTTTCTAGATGAAGAGACCTTTCCAATGTTTCCTTGGGTGGCATCAAAGCTCTTACTGCATGGGGCTTTCAAAGGGATGATTAGGTTTTGCAAAGGCTTCCAGATTTTAGGGAACTTGTAACGTAAGTTCTAAATAGGTGGTACAATGAGAACAACTGGCACATAAGACCATTCTCCAGGTAGATGGTGAGGATTTAGTAGCTATACATCAAAACAGATAATTGGGTAGATGTTAAGACAACTGTAGGAGAGAGCCCTGGGTTGTTGTGTTTAACTAACAAATCCTACACAACTATCCATCATATTACTATCCTGCTATGAAATTTCCAAGAACATAATTTCTAAATTCTTGCAACACCTTATCAGCCGGTAGACCACCCTAGATTGGTGTTATCTGGGAGTGATTTCCACCATATGGATGTATATTATTTTGTCAGGGAATATGTATGAACTTAATTTTAGATATCCCTGTTGATTTGACTTCCAAAAGAGGGTGGCTGGGTGGGTAGGAATGGAATCTTAAGACTATTAAAAGTGACTCCAGTAGCACCTGCTGTGCAATCCTATATATGTCTACTCTGGAGTAAGCCCATTGAGTTCAGTGGGACTTACTCTCAGGTAAACATGTACAACTGCAGCCTTATGGTCATATTGTTTCTGTGGTATCAATCGCCTACTTTTTCAAATGTTGGTACTTTTACATCAGCAAGCAAATAAAGGAGAAGGTAGTATTCCTCTGCCTTGCTCTCACAGGGTCCGTTTCCTCTATTATAAATCATACTGAGTATTCTTATTGAGTCGCTGAGTGAACCACTTGAATCCCCAGATCTATTGCAGAGGTAACATGAGAAGCTTACATAATGATTTTGTTCTTTCCATTAAACCCACAGAGAGGTTTTAAATGTTCACTTTTTAGGGCAGGTAGCAGCATGTGGCATAATTTGAATGTCATGAGGAATGTCTTGCAAAGGTCCATGGTGGGTGGGTGGGTGTGTACATACTTACACTTGGTCCATCTTGCACCATTAGTGGTGCGGGAGCAGTGGCCTTGGCTGCTTTTGGGTCTCCGTCCTGGTGCTGCTAATAACAGCACTGGTTGTGGGGAAGTGTTGTTGGGGCTTCCCTGGGTTCCCACGAGCTGTGTGGAAAACAGCCATGGGTCACATTTATTTATTTATTTATTACATTTTTATACCGCCCAATAGCCGAAGCTCTCTGGGCGGTTCACAAAAATTAAAACCATTATAAAACAACCAACAAGTTAAAAACACAAATACAAAATACAATATAAAAAGCACAACCAGGATAAAACCACGCAGCAAAATTGATATTATATATACAAAATTGTATATATAAAATTTATATACAAAATTGTATATAAAATACAGAGTTAAAACAGTATAATTTAAATTTAAGTTAAAATTACGTGTTAAAATACTGAGTGAATAAAAAGGTCTTCAGCTGGCGACGAATCCGGCCCATAGGTGATGGGTTGCCCACCCTTGACCCAGCCCTACTTGGGGGGGGGGGCTCTCTCTGCTCCCATTGGAACCAGGTCTCCAAACCTCAGGTCACAGCCTTTCTGCCATAGATGGCAAGGACGGGAGCTGGGACTTCCTTAATGCAGATTATGCACTGTTCCAGTGAGCTATACTCAGCGGAGTAATAACCGTCTGTTCCTCTGTTTCCCAAAGGTGGCTCATGTTATTCTCAAGGCTCATGCCCAAGCCTGGCATATTTATGATGCCCAGTATCGTGACAAACAGCATGGCAAGGTGGGAATAGCATTGAATTCCGACTGGGCTGAACCCAAGACCCCAGGAAGTCTCGAGGATCTGAGAGCAGCGGAGCGCTACATGCATTTTATGTTGGGCTGGTTTGCTCACCCAATATTCGTCAATGGCGACTACCCGGACATTCTGAAATCCCAGATTGAGCAGATGAACCAGCAGTGCTCTTCTCCAATTGCCAAACTCCCCGTCTTCACCGATGAGGAGAAGAAACTGGTGAACGGGACAGCCGACTTTTTTGGCTTTTCTCATTACACTTCCCGGCTCATCAGTGCTTCAGCTAATCCCACCTGCGCTCCAAACTATGGAAATATTGGGGGCTTTTCTGAACATGTGGACCCTTCTTGGCCCCCGACTGCTTCACCATGGATTTTTGTGGTGCCCTGGGGGCTAAGGAGATTGCTGCAGTTTGTGTCCAAAGAATACACAGGGGAAAAGATCCCCATTTATATAGCAGAGAATGGCGCCCCCACAGATGATAGAGGCGATTTCGTTAATGATACTATGAGATTGGATTACTATCGTCTCTATATCAATGAGGCTTTAAAAGGTACAGAGGTTTCTTATGAATTGGATGTATGTATTAGATGTGTTTCTATACCACCTTTTAGTCAAAGATTCTTAACAGGTTAGGCATCAAGCATGGAAGAAAATTGAAATTAGCCAGTGAAGAAAGTGTCACTTACACAGTTAACCCCCTTCCCAAGTCATTCTCCTACAACATTTGTCACATCCCTGTTAATCACCAGCAATATGGTGGTCATGCCTTAAATACAGTAAATCACATAAGAGCCAGCATGGCGCAATGGCTAGAGTGTTGGACTGGCAGTCAGGAGATCCAGGTTCTAGTCCCCACTTGGCCATGAAAGCTCACTGGGTGACTCTGGGCCAGTCACAGACTCTCAGCCCAATCTACCTCACAGGGTTGTTGTTGTGAGAATAACATGGAGAGGAGGACTGTTATGTACACCATCTTGGGCTCCTTATGGAGGAAAAAAGTCGGGATATAAATGAAATAAATAAAGTGGTTTATGTTGGTTGGCTTCTTAGATAATACCTATGTTTGTTTCCTTAGCTACCATGTCTTGTCATACCTGCTTAGAAGATAAAGATGTTTGGTGGAGTCCAATGAAGTTTTTCTGCTGATGGAACTGATTCCATGAGTAGAATGGGGAGGGGGATGATTTCCCCTTCATCTTGCAGGGATCCCCCATGCACCCTCAAACATTCCTCTGGAAGTTGAGGAAACCTTTGGAACGGATTTTTGAGGGGCTGCAGGGGAGAGTTGAAAATCATGTTGTATGAGCAGACTTCCTCTTGTACAATGATGGATTCCACCCTCATTATTTCGTTCTTCAGTGCCTAATAAAATGGGGGGAACACTGGTGCAGAACCCAGTGGGAAAATGGAGGTGGGGAAACTATTGGCAGCCTCCACTGGGAAAGTCAAGTAGCTGATGTACTTGGAGCTGAAAATCAGTGAATACTTATCTGGTGACACTGGAATGCCTGATCAACATGGCTTTAGCTGGGTGAATTAGTAGGTGTATTATCACACTGAAAACCCTTGTATATTGCCTCTTACATCTAAATAAATGTGGAGATAAATAGCAATACTAGTGGCATTCAGGCCAACATGGGTGACACTATGCAAATGCACATCAGTGCAGTAGTGATGGGAGGAGAGTTGGGTTGGGACTATTCTGTGTACTTTCTAGGATTGAATGAAAAGCTAATTAAATTGTCTGTTCTTCATTGTGTCAGCTATAACGCTAGATGGTGTTGATGTCCAGTCATACATTGCCCGATCTTTGATTGATGGCTTTGAAGGCACTGCAGGTTATAGTCAACGGTTTGGCCTTCACTATGTGAATTTCGAAGATGCAAACAGACAACGGACACCAAAAGAATCTGCATATTTCTTTTCTACCGTTGTTGAAAATAACGGATTTCCTCATTCAGTCAGAAGAAAATCTCTTCAGCCACTTGGAAAGGATGCTTCCATACCTCCAAGGTTGCCCAGTTTACCAGCTTCGGAGGTTCCCTCAAAAGCAAAAGTGGTTTGGGAAAAGTTTTCCAACCAGACTAAGTTGGAAAGAGACACGTATTTTTATGGCACTTTCCCAACAGATTTTCTATGGGGTGTCTCCACTTCTGCCTACCAAATTGAAGGAGGTTGGGATGCAGATGGGAAGGGACCTAGCATATGGGATAACTTTACCCACATCCCAGAGAATATTAAAAACAACGATACGGGCAATATAGCTTGTGATAGCTACAATAAAGTAGATGAAGACCTTTACTTACTGGGAGCCTTAAGGGTAAACAGTTATCGCTTCTCCCTCTCTTGGCCTCGAATTTTTCCAGATGGAAGAAACCATTCCATAAATAGCTATGGCGTTGATTATTATAACCGACTGATTGATGGTTTGCTGGCCCGAAATATCACACCAATGGTCACCCTCTACCATTGGGATCTGCCGCAAGCTCTACAAGACATTGGTGGCTGGTTGAACCCCGAGATGATTGAACTCTTTGATAGTTTTGCAGACTTTTGTTTTCAGACTTTTGGAGATAGAGTCAAGTTCTGGATTACTTTCAACGAGCCTGTCGTGATTTCCTGGCTGGGCTACGATAATGCAATCTTCCCACCAAATGACAAAGACGATCCGGGCTATGCAGCCTATAAAGTTACTCACACCCTAGTGAAGGCACATGCCAGAGTCTACCACACGTATGACCAGAAATACAGAGATAGACAGAAAGGTGTCATTTCTTTGAGTCTTAACATAGACTGGGCTGAGCCAAAGGTGCCAAATGAGCCCCGGGATGTGGAAGCAGCCGATCGTTCCCTGCAGTTCATGGGAGGATGGTTTGCCCACCCCATTTTTAAAAATGGTGATTACCCAGATGCCATGAAGTGGAAAGTGGGGAACAGGAGTGAACTGCAGAAACTGCCGTCTTCCCGTCTTCCGGTTTTTACTGAAGAAGAGAAAAAATATATCAAGGGCACAGCTGATGTCTTCTGCTTGAACTATTACTCTGCCAAGATCATAAAGCACAAGACTTCCCGGCTCAGACCATACTCTTATGAGGACGACCAGGAGCGGGTATTGCAGACTGATGCATCTTGGCCTACCTCAGCAGTGAAAGATATGCAAGCAGTGCCCTGGGGGCTGCGAAGGCTGCTCAACTGGATCAAAGAAGAATATGGCAACCCTCCCATTTATATTACTGAGAATGGGGTTGGGATAAAAACCACGTCCGATGTCGATGATAACAGCAGGATCTTTTACCTCAAAACCCACATTGACGAAGCTTTGAAAGGTAGAGATGTTGTAATGACACCAACCCTCCAGGTTACATAGATGTAGGTACTAGACAGAGTTGAGGGGTTACATGATTAGTTGGCTAAACCAGTCTTAGTTTTAAATAAGGGAGTATATAAACTTGTAGCCTCTAGTGTGCCGAGGATGCCTATTCTAGAGATCCTGCTCCTTGGGGCTGCAATCCTATGCATACTACATGGAAGGAAACTCCATTGAATGCCTAGCATTAGTGTTTTGTGGATTGTCAGGCACTTTTTGTTCCGTCATCCACCCACCAATGGAATCATCTCTACCTAGCATTGCACTATTGATATGCATGTGTGTCTGGAGGGGGAAATGTATTGTTGACTCCAGTTTTAGGGCCCTTGGGCAAAACACCCTGAGTCAGTGTGTGCATCACTTCCATCAGTGAATCTACCTATTATTACCATGGTCACTAAGAGCTATTGCTCCTCATCCTCTTTCTAATGCTTGCTTAACCAATAGAGATCCAGTGAGCAAATAGGCATCTGTGGCTCCTTCTCACCACCACTATTGTCTGGGCCAGAGAAAGAGGAAGGGGGAACAAGCAGGTTGCTATGGTGAAGAGGAGGAGTGACTCCAGGAGGCTTTTGTCAGTAGGCCCTCAGCATGTGCCCAACTATGCTGACCCTTGATGCCCGCCGGCCTTGGGGAAATGAACATCTTTTTTCACAATTACACTTTCCTGTTCCCTACTGCATAGATGTCTAGTAGAAATAGCTATATTTTGGTTTTGTGTTTTTTAGCCTACAATCTGGATGGAGTGAATCTTCGAGGTTATGTAGCTTGGTCTTTTATGGATAGTTTTGAATGGCTAAATGGTTATGAGCCAAGATTTGGCCTGCACCAGGTTGATTTTAACAATCCAAACAGACCAAGGACTCCAAAACGTTCTGCTATATATTATTCTGAAATCATACGTCAACATGGGATCCCGCTACCCAAAGGGGAGGAGTTCCTTTATGGAGAGTTTCCAAAGAACTTCTATTGGAGTGTGGCGTCGGCATCATATCAGGTTAGGAAACCATGCTTTTAAATAAAGAAGACTATTGATTGTTTTGTGGAGGCTACCCAAAACTTTGTTTTGTGAAAAGTATGCAGACCATGAAAGATACATGTAATCAGACTGGGGCACACAAGGACCTATGGGAAAGAAATCTTTTTTTAAAAAAATAGCATTTACCTTGACAATGGTGAGCCTCTGGATTGAGAGCCAGTGCCATGTAGAGGTAGGAGTGTTGAGGCAGTATCCTATACCGTAACACCCCATAGCACAATGGAAAGTTTGTGCTTGGTAGGGCAACCCTGAAAACAAGCCCAGACTACGCCTCTTGAATGGGACAAGACAGCAAAGCTCGCAAAAGAGAGAAACCAGGACTGAACAGAACCTATTTTGAATTCTGAGCAACCTTTGGCCAATCACTCTTAGGGATGTATGGATTTTGTTTAATCCGTCTGTGTTTTGCAGATTGTCAGGTGTCTTCCATTTCATTGGCCACTCATTGACAGAATCAGATCATTTTCCCCTTCAGAAAAAGTACACTAAAAAGTCAGCTGCAGTTTACGTGAAGTTTGCTGGCTTGTAATATTTTGCATATTTTTCTTAGCTCAGTGTATAATCAACAAGGAGAGTTCGCAATAAAAGAGGGCTGCACAGTGTCTGAAGAGAGAGCGGAGATGTATAAAACGTGTGTGTGTGTGTGTGTGTGTGTGTGTGTGTGTGTGTGTGTGTGTTTTAATGGTGTATATATTAGCATATTTTCCAGTAAATGCCTACAATTCTGGAAAGTAAAAAATGGCTCTCAAGTTAAGTGACTAGGAAGACGGCAGTCCGCTATAGAATCCACAGGTTGGATTCATTTGAATCCATTTCAGATGCCTCTAACATCCGTAGTCACACTCCCTGTCCCTGAGCCTAAATTATCTCACAGGCTTGTTGCAAGGATATGAGTGAGGGTGGGGTGTGTGTATACATTGCTTTGAGCTCCTTGGAGGAAAGATGGGATATAAAAATTATTTCACTCCATTAAAGATTGAAGGAGCCTGGAGAGCTGATGGGAAAGGCCTCAGCATTTGGGACCAGTTTGCTCACACTCCTTTGAAAATCAGCAATGATGAAAATGGCGATATCGCTTGTGACAGCTACAACAAGATGGAGGCAGACTTGGCTATTCTGAAAGAACTCAAGGTGACTCATTATCGTTTCTCCATCTCCTGGCCTCGCGTTCTCCCCGATGGGACCACCAAGCATATCAATGAAGCTGGACTGAACTACTACGAGAAGTTTGTGGATGCTCTCCTGGCAGCCAATATCCAGCCTCAGGTAAAAGCAGGTGTAAAATTCCATACAATCTACATGTAGATGAAAAAGCTCTACTAACAATTTGATTTTAAAAGAAATCTGCCTTTCCCAGCCTGGTTCCGTCCAGATTTGTTAAGTGTTATATATTTGCTTGCCATGGCTGGCTATGGCTACTAGTTTAAATGATGATGGGCAAGTTTTACATAGCCCTTTACACAAGTGCTGGGGAACCTTAGGCCTGGAGGGCAAATCTGGCCCTCCTGGGTCCCCTATCTGCTTCTCCAGGGTTCCCTGGGCAGCTGTGCCCCTTTCTCCCGGCCCTACTGCTTTTTGTTTGGGGGTTTCTCAGATTTTGTACAATCCCCCCTCCCCCAATTTTAGAACCTTTGAAATGCTTCTCCTGAGCCTTAGTTACTGACAGTAACAACTTTAAACTGCAGCATGATGATATTATTATTATTATTATTATTATTATTATTATTATTATTATTATTATTGGCCCATCCAGTTTGCCTTCAGGCCCCACCCAGCTTCTCCAAAACCAAACTTGGTCCTCAGGCTGAAAGAGGTTGCTCACTTCTGTTTAATCAAATGAACTCTCCTAGAACTCTGTTTTCACTGTTTCCTGCTATTCTAAGGTCACCGGCTTATTTGACAAAATGGCGGATGTTTGTAAATACATGTCTCCATCTCTAGGTAACTATGTACCATTGGGACCTTCCCCAAGCCCTTCAGAACATTGGAGGGTGGGAAAATGAGACCATAATCGAGAGATTTAAAGACTATGCGGAACTCCTTTTTCAAAGGCTTGGCGAGAAAGTGAAATTTTGGATAACCTTGAACGAGCCCTATTCCATTGCCAATATTGGTCATGGTTATGGAGTATCTGCTCCAGGTAAGGTATTTAGTGTTTTGCTAACCCTGTCCTCATTTGCAGGAGAGATGCTTTGGAAAATCAAAGAGCACTAATTATATTACCTTCTGATATTACCTGTGAGAGAGCAGTTTCGTGATTAAGGCTGTGTACCAGCCTTAAAATCTCTTCACTGACTGCCAATTAGTTTCCAGGCGAAATATCAAGTGTTGGTTATCACCTTTAAAGCCCTACATGGTTTGGGTCCAGGCTACCTGCGGGATCATCTTCTTCCATACAATCCACCCCGCACACTCAGGTCCTCTGGGAAGAATTTACTCCAGCCAACAAAAACAAGGCTGACAACTATTACCCAGAGGACCTTTTCTTCTGCCGCTCCCAGTTTGTGGAATGGCTTGCCGGGAGAGATTCGTCAACTTAACAGTCTTCTAGAATTTAAGAAAGCCATAAAGACTGATCTGTTCTGGCAGGCCTACCCAGTTGAATTTTAAGATGCCTTTTTTAATGGTGTGCTGTTTTTAATGATGCACTGGTTTTAAACGTTTGAATTAGTTGTATGTATTTTATGGTGTTTTTATTTGTGTTGTACCCTGCCTCGATCCAGATGGAGAGGCGGGTAACAATTATTATTATTATTATTATTATTATTATTATTATTATTAATGCAGAATCGGAAATTCAGGGACCATTTAGCTCTTGGCTATCTCCACACTGTATAACAGGAGCAGGAATCGGAAGCACACATCACTGATAGTTCTAAAAAGCCTGTCAAAAGTGCTCTTTGTTTAGGAGTGGGCAACACGTGGCCCCTCTCATATATATTTTTAAACAGGAAAAAAAACGCAAAACAAGCTAGGTTTGGCCATTTGGGCACTCCACTGTACTCTGGACACCATTTTTCATTAAAAAGAAAACTATTTGAAAAACCCGGAATTCTCAGGAGGTTGTGACCCAGGGTGGGGACTTGTCCAGGGTGCATAAAGAAGGCCTCTGGACCTCCTGATGTTGCCCACTGCTGTCAGATATCTGGTTGAAGTGATGATGAGAGAGATGTCTTTTGAAAGAGGGAGATGATTTGGCATGTTTCTTGAGGGCTTCTCCTTCAAGAAAGCCAAACAGCATGAAGGGGCGTGGTAATACAATCAAAACATACCATTTATGCCAAGTCCAGTACTGCAGCATAACCCATTTCCCATATCACTGTCTTCCTAGGCATCTCTTTCAGACCAGGCCGAGCCCCTTATATAGTGGGGCATAACTTGATCAAGGCCCACGCGGAAGTTTGGCATCTGTACAATGAAACGTACCGTCCCAAACAAGGAGGAGTGATCTCCCTTGCCATCAGCGTGGAGTGGGCGGAACCAAGGAACCCTTACAAACAGGAGGACCTGGATGCTGCCAGGAGATATGTCCAGGTAATGTGGCGGCTCCATATCCTCTTAACACAGAGGTCCCCAGATGTTGCTGGATTACAACTCCCAACATGACTGGCCATTGGATATGCTGCCTGGAAATGATGGAAGTTTGGGGACGCAAAATTGGAGAAAGCCGTGAGTCTAAAGGGGAACTCCTGTGTATTAATAACAACTGTTGTTTATCTGCATGTGTTCATTTACTTTGCGATGTCTAGTATGCAAAATAGTATCTGGTGAGCAAAAGAGGGAGAGAGAGAGAGAGAGAGAGAGAGATCTGTAGCATTGGTCATCATTGATTTGGCTGTTGCAAAAATGTCTAATGAATATCTCTTTTTATTTCACTATCCTAGTTCTTTGCTGGTTGGTTTGCTCATCCTATTTTCAAAACTGGTGACTATAGTGAGCTGATGAAAAGGAGGATACAAGAGAGGAGCGTGGGCAAATCACGGTATTTATTTATTTAAAAAATATTAATATATTTTAATAATTATTATTTATTTATTTCCCACCTCTCCCTTTGGATTATCCCACACTTCAACTGAAAAGGCTCCATGATTGGTTGACATGCAGCCAATAAAATAGGGCAGTCCCTGTCTGCAAGCTGACTAACTAAAAGAATCAACACAAAAGGAAAAGTGGAAGGTGTGTGCAGTGGGGGAATGGAGGGTGTGTTTGTGTTTGTGTGTGTGATAGAGAGGGGAAATTATTTGGCTGACAGGAGTCAGGGGAGAGAAAAGTGTTTGCTTTCTGTCAAGTAGGTTTGTGTGTATCAGTAAGTGCAAAGGAATTGTTTACCGTGTTGGGCCTCAGGCCCCACCTCTGCCTTATACTTAGTCTTTTGGACAGGTTACTTGTTCTTTGTTACTAGCTGTGCCTCCCATAGCAGCCATAGTCCGGTGGTCCCCAGGACAGTTTCTCAAATTGCTAAAGGTGCCCAAAAAGGCTACCTATCCCTGGCACAGAGGAGAACAGCACACAGATCCTCACTCTAGCCTTTTCTGCCTACCACTTGACCCATTTAAAAAAAGGTAGTCAATAAATCTGACACAAGACTTCCCTTTTTCTGATAAATACATCCATGTGAGAATTTCTCTTCCCCCACTTTTTTTGTCTGTGTGTGATGCAGACTCCCCGAATTTACTGAGAGTGAAAAGCAACGGATTAAAGGCACCTATGACTTCTTTGGTTTAAATCATTATACCACAATACTGGCCTACAACTTAAACTATCCTGCTCTTATTACATCCTATGATGCTGATAGGTAAGTTGACTCCATACTTCATCAAAGCCTGCCTGCTTTTCTGGAACCTATGCTTATTTCTATCAGTGCCTAAATAAAAATAATCAACACCATATGGAAATTAGGGTAGTCATTTTTTTTAGGATTGGAGTGCTGGGCTTTATGGCCAGACCATCTTTTGCATTGTAATAATATTCTCAGTATAGTTATTATTATTATTATTTATTTATATGGCACCATCAATGTACATGGTGCTGTACAGAGTAAAACAGTAAATAGCAAGACCCTGCCGCATAGGCTTACAATCTAATAAAATCGTAGTAAAACAATAAGGAGGGGAAGAGAATGCAAACAGGTACAGGGAAGGGTAAGCAGGCACAGGTTAGGGAAAAACTAACAGTAGAAAGTAACAGTAAAAGTCTGCACAACATCAAGTTTTAAAAGCTTTAGGAAAAAGAAAAGTTTTTAGTTGAGCTTTAAAAGCTGTGGTTGAATAGTGGCCGACTTCAGTGAAACTGAGCCCTTGGAATTGACGTGGGAACTCCCCGCGTTCGGTAGCAGCTCCCACATCACACAGAGTGCCGGCACAGTGCTTGTATTCCTTCTTGCAAGGAAATTGAAAGGATCAGTAAGACTGTGTACACATGATAGGTTCTCAGAGAATTGGAAGTGGTATTATGTAGCTGTTGTTGCCTATGGTGGCCATGTTCATATTTACTGCTCTGCCGTAGTAAAACACACTTCACAGGTACCTGTAATTTTTCAAGCAGTATTTCGAGAATGGATGGTCACCCCAAGCCATTAAAGGCAATTCATGTGCAATAAGCAGGGGAACTCCTTGCACTTCTGCAATATTTTTGTGTGTATATTTTTAGCGTGACTCTCATAGCCTTCTGACAGACCTCATGGCAACTAGCCCATTTTACGTTGTTTAGAGCATCACTAGAACTCATATATATATATATACACATACATATATATATATATATACGCACACACACTTAGCATTATATGTATACAAGTTGACAAGGAAGTATTATATGTGCTCCTCAAATCCACCCAGCAGGGAAGAAGGCAACCCACATGGTGAGAGGGCAGCAACTACTGCGGTGGGAAAGTTCCCTACTTCATGCCTCTCGACCTCCTCCCAGTGTAGCATAACAGTTCTGAGGGCTGCAGTGATCAAATTCCATGGTTGGGGGAAAGGGCTGTAACGTGGCCTCCCTCTGGGGATGTTCTTCCTCTGTGGAACAACATGTCCCCCATGGAAGCATCTGCTTCCCCCACCCCACAGTTTAAAAACTAGAACCCCAGTCTAGTAAGGAAGATCCAAGCTTGCACTGATGCAGGTTTCAGCAATGTTATGACCACTGAGATCCTGCTGCATTGGCTGGCTCCATCTTCTGAGGCAGAAAGAGAGAGCATCTCCTTTCCAGAGTCACGACTTGTACATGAGTAAGGTTGGAGCAAGGCCTACTCACCCAGTTCCGTATATCCAGACAGGTCTATTTATATAAGTATGTTTGTATGTTAACAGACTGGAAAACACAGGCTTGGATCCAGCGAACTGCTGGTGGAGGGGGAATGGTCAAAGGCAACTTTACCTCCCAAAGGGTATGAGGTACTGAGGGGGAAGGGGTATCTCCGAAAATCAGGAAGAGGCGCCTTCCATGAGAAAACCTCCTTCTCCCAACTCCCTTCCCCCACGGCTTCTGTGGATCCAAGTGCCTGATGCTAATGTCTAGTTGTTGATTTCATTTTATTGAAGTACACTATGATTAGAGTTTGGAAATAGAAGAGTTTTTAAAGGTGTCATGACTCTTCAAATAGTATAAATTAAACCTTTTAATTTCATGTTAAAATTATAATCTGGTCTAGTTTCAATCAGATAAATAGTGCTTTGGAAGTTTGAAATAGGTGGCAGAAATGTATTGGTAATTTGTATTGTGCTTGGTCAGCATTAGTCAGTGTTTGATGTTTCCTGCCTGCTCAATCCTCACAAAAACCTTGTGGAATAGGTTAAATTGATGAATAGTTATTTGTATGGGGCTCCCTAGAAAGTATTAAGGCTGAGCAACTATTTCCCACATCCAAATGTATCACCCTGATCCAGCCCATCCACCTGAACAAATTGTAATAATAATAATAATAATAATAATAATAATAATAATAATAATAATAATTTATTGCTTACCTGCCTCTCCACTTGGAACGAGGCAGGGAACAATTAATATAAAAGACATTAAAAACTGATTAAAAACATAGCATACATGATTAAAACATCCTAAAAACATTCTAAAATTTCACTGTTGACCAATCATCTTGGCTTTGTTGGCATCTAGTGTGAACTGCTGAATTTTGGGAATTAATATGTATCAGTCTTGTCACATGTTACGGAAAGAGCAGCCATGACATGTTCTCTTCTGCAGAGGCGTTGCCTCCATCACAGACCGCAGCTGGCTGGGCTCTGGTTCCTTTTGGCTGAAAGTCACCCCGTTTGGCTTCCGAAGGCTTCTGAAGTGGATCAAGGAAGAATACAATAATCCACCTATTTATGTGACTGAGAACGGGATTTCGGAGCGTGTAGACGGGGGCTTCGATGACATTTGGCGAATAGATTACTTAAAGAGTTACATCAATGAAGCTTTGAAAGGTACATGGTTTTCCCTCCAACGTTTCCAAGTAGCCACCAAGATGCAGAGGACATAAAATCAGTTTTATGTCTCTCATTTCTTTGCGATACAATGAACACAACCGTTAGTGAGGATCTAAGTCATGTTAGAGGTAAATGTAAGAATTGGAGAAAGGATACCTGTTGTTGTTGTTTTAAGAAAAGGAGCTGGAAGGGCTGAGTGTGGAAATGGTAGGAAGAGGGAGTAATTTCCTTGCTTGTAATTTCTCCAAAACAAATCTTAAATGGCTTCTATCTAAAAGGGTTTAAAATGTGGAGAGAGATGTATTTTGAGCATAGTTGGCGAAACATTGGGTGTGGAATTAAACACCCTTTCCTCACTGCTTCTTTATTTTTGAAAACCTATCCCTCTGAAGTGGGGGCTATTTGATAGAAGTTGGTGGAATCCCTTAGAAGGATTACACTAGAAGTTTTTAAGCTGCATAAGTTTTTATCTGCATATGCTGTAATTAAGAGTGGGTTTCCTACTTCTGCAGATTGGACCAGATGGCCTTTGTGTCTCTTCAACTTTATGGTTGTTGGGGTTTTTTTTAAGTATTGGGGATCTGTTATTTAACCCCTCAATGTCAAACATTTAGTGAATATAAAACTTTGTGAATACTTTTATTTCTTAATATATCCAGAGGGTTGTGGCACATATCAGAAATTCCTTGGCAATTAATGGTAAATCTCAAGTCAATGATTACAGGTGGCCTTTACCAAGGCATTTAGTCATGAAGCCTGCAAAACAACACTGATGATGAAGCTAATTGTCATGTTTTTTTGGTAAATCTCAAGAACTCTTCAGCTCTCTGTATGCACTATTGCTGCTGGTAGAATGCAAATAAACGAAGGCTGGGAAACCCAAACTCTCCTTTCTGAGCAGCAGCAGCTTAAATAAAGTGCAGTAAACTGGGGTGGGCGGAGAGCTTTCCCCACCATTCATTCAAGTGGTCAATATTACTGCAGTGGAAGCAAGAGATGAGAGTCAGGGCTAGAGAGAACTACGCCTCGCTTCTCCCTCCCATCAGAGCCTGGGCCATGGATTATATCTAGTTACCACCATAATAGCTATAGGTCTGGTTCACACAACACAATGCCTCATGCGTTGAACAACCCATGGGCTATGGGGGATGAGCAGGAGAGGGTGGATGTGCTGCTGGCAGCTCAGCCGTGACTGCTACTTCTGCTTTTACTTACCTCCTTTGTAGGTTGCTTAGCATGTTGTTCAAACCCAGAGCATTGCTAAACAAGCCAGCAGTTAACCCAGCAACAAACCATGTTATCCCTGGGTTTGGACAACATGCAATCAGGGTACGCTCACAGTATTACATGTGACAATTTTCATCCTATCTACTTTTGTGGTGAGTTTTCTATCAACAGTCAGAAAGAAATGTCGACAAACCCTCTTCCTGTAAGTAGTGAATGGATGGAGAGAAGCAGATACGCAAAGGGACCCTTCACCCTTCTTTAATTCTAAGTGAGCCTCTATGGCATACACTTGACTACAGTTAATGGATCTCAGGGATCTAGTAAAAATAATAATGTAGATCCCACAAGCTTCAAGCCTGCCCAGCCCAGCCCTAGGTGCTCTGGAATAAATGTCATCTTCTAGTCTCATGGTTATCACTAACACCGCCATGTATACATATGTGAATGCGTAAGAAAAACAAGATGACAATCTATTCGTTGACCACCTTTTATTCCTCCAGGTTGTGAGTACAAAAGGTGCTATAACCAATCTGAGTTAGGAGTGTGTCCTTTGTAATGCAGTCTATATTAACAGAATTCCATTTTGTGAATTATGTGCCTGCCTGTGTGGGTCTTGGATTTCACTCTTTGTTGATGGTTACAAGCTCAAGTTCGTTAGAAAACTGACATTAGAGAGGCAGACTTAGATGGGGGGTCAGTCTTACTGGATTCTGGAGGACTTATTTCCGAGTAAACATACATAGGTTGCACTGTAAAGAAACTCTTTTCCATTTTGTACAGGAGTTGTAGTTGATGGTGTTGATCTGCGAGGCTACACGGTATGGAGCTTGATGGACAATTTTGAATGGGCAGTGGGCTTTGCAGAAAGATTTGGGTTATATTACACCAACTACACAGATCCCAATCTATCCAGAATTCCAAAGAAGTCTGCAAGATATTATTCATCTATCATCCAGTGTAATGGCTTTCCAGATCCAGCCAATGGGCCTCATTTGTGTCTAGAGCCACAACCTGAAGGTAGGTAAATTACCATTGTAGGGTTAGGCAGTTCATTCTGACGTAAGGTAAAAAGCGCCTGCATGTTTGAAACATTAATAATGTATGTGAGCCATAGAAAAAGCTTTGATTCTTATAAGCATTTGACAATAGGAATAACTTTCAGGAGGTGGAAATGTGAAGCCAGAACATTTCATTCATGCCATCTCTTAGAACCATTCGCAGGAAGGTTTTGGTAGATGGCTTCACATATATTCAAATTGTCTTAATTTGTTTTGAACAAAGTGGTCTCTAAAAATATTTTTGCTGAGGCTGCAACATGCTTAAATGATATAGGATGCAACCCACAAGGAAATTCCAACTTCTCCCTACTAAAATGAAGGAGGCCTGTACAAAACAAAAAAACATCCCCTTGCCTTACTATTATCTTTATTCAAGTTTGCCTAAGAAACTACCCATTGTACTGAAGCCAATGGGTTGGAACCAGACTCAATGGGACATTAGTCTTTACTAAATTAAAGGGTCTGCTCTAAGAATAACAAAAGTTGGATTTAACCCAATGTTCTTAGAGTGAGATACCGGTCTCCAGGGACTGTATTAAATCCTTTCTCTCAAGCCCAGTTTCAGTGTTTGTCTTCCCTGGAAAATGAAGTATTTTGATCTCTCAGAGCTTTGGCTAATGGGCTGTATAGAAATGTATTAAGTAAAATAAATCCTCCCTTGTTCCTCCAGCACAACTGAAGTGGTTATGGCTACAGTTCTATAGAGTGAAGTATGCTTTAGCCAATTGAGTCTGTTGGTTTCACCTAAGAACCAAGGCTTCCCACTGTGGTCTTGGAAAAGCATTATTTTTAAAAGTGAAGGGGCTCTCAGGAATAGGAAAAGGGGCTGCAGCAGTAGAGTTAGGCTCTCCCTGCTGTGTAGGCACCCCTTTGGATCCAGGCCAATGAGTTTAGGGGGATGTTCACCAATACTGTGGTTATTAGTGGGAAGGCTTTTCCTCTTTACTTTAGGAGGATCAAATACCCACTGGTAGAAAGCCAATGGGGCAAGAATTCTTTCCCCGGTGCAGATGCAACAGGACTGTTTATAAAAGTAATGCCCACTAAAAAAAAAATCTTTGACTTATTCATGTGACTATCATTTGATCTTTCTAGGTACTAATCTACCACCTACTGCCACTAGTCCCTCCCCTAGCAACTCAACGGAGTCTATTGACCATTCAGCCCTTGAAATGGTGCGATTTTTGGGACTGGACTTGACTTCATCTCGTGCAGAAATAGCCCTTTATGCGCTGTTTGGACTATTCCTGGTGGCTATACTAGGCCTTGCTCTTTTTTCTTATGTATATAGAAAAACTACCAAAAAAAGCCCAGCAAAAGTGTCTGTTGAACTAAATAAATTGTAAACTACAATATGTTTTGTCTTCTGAAGAGACTTTGAATGGCTTGAAGTCTAAGCTGACCCACTATGGCTCATAGTGCTACTGAAAGTGAATGGTCACATTTACATGGAGGGGCATGTATACTCATCAGAACTGTACCCCAATTCGCAATTCAGAGCTAGGGATCTTTTTCCTGTGAGGTGAATGGCTTTTTGTGCAAAACAAGAAGCATACAGATAAGGGATGCCCATTGCTACTATGATTCCAGATCCTTAATTGATGATGCTTTGGAACACTACACAGCAAGATACAATCTAGGCTCTAAATCTGAATGAGGAAGTAATTAGCCCTTAAGTAGAGTACTATGTTCAACACTTACATGCTTAATCCAGATCTGTATTCAGTACATTTCCCTGCAAATGAACTGATAACAAAAATCTACACCTGCCATGTCTTTTCCATTTTTGTAAAATATTTTTATGTAAATAAAGATAATTTACCTACACTTGCCACATTGTCCTTTTAAACTGCAAAATGGAAGAAAAGAATTGTAGAAGGCAAACAGACTATGAAGGTTGATGTGAATGAGAGTAAATGCTCCTGGACAACTTGGCGCCTTCCCTGCTATGACAGAAAACTAAGGTGATCTTACTGCGTATGTCCCTCCTGTATTTCTATTTCCAAGACAGTTTACTATATGTAAACATGGTATTATAAAGTTAGAAATACCTAGGGAATATACTAAAGAGGATTAGACAATGATCAAACAGACTACTACTTTTTTTGGAAAAAACTTTATTGAATGCTTTGAGATTAAAAACTACCAGTATTATTTTGAAATTGCAGAAGCACTAAAGGGAAAAAAAAATAAGTTATCCAATTTTCTAGGTTTACACCTCTGCTAGTCAGACTTGCTTGTTCTATAATCTGAGCTTCTGATTCGTTCCAAGATTTCTATAGATAAAAAGTGCCTTCAGGTGACAATAGGGCTAGTAAGTATGAAATTCTAAATTCTGAATGCTGATGGAAGATAGGGATTCTTTACATTCTTTGAGCTTTTGGCAGTAGTTACATTTGCAGTATCCGGCTACACAACTGAGTTAACACCTTATTCCATGTTCTATGACTAGGAATAAGGTATAATGCAGGCAGCATACTGATACAAGCCCACTTGTGCAGCAGAAAGTTTAATTGAAATTAAATCAAATAAAAAAAAATCAATGATTACTATGTACAGTTTGCCCAAACTACATTTGTTGGGTTGAATTTCCATTCCATGTATTGTTATCATCTTCTCCATCATCCTGAGTTCTCAAACGATAGATTTTGCCTTCTTTTTTGAATTCTTCACCTCGCTTTTCCGGTACTCGTTTCCTAACTGCTTGCCTAAATATGGAAGAAATGTGGTTTGAGAACAAATTCCTAGAGTGGCAAAGTACATATACAATCTTTTCTAGACATCAAAAGGTATCATTCATTCAGCTCTGATTCAATACTAGACCTCCCCACCTCCAAAACTCCAAAATTAACGAGGTTTATACAGGTTTGATTTTGTTCACTCTGTTTAACTTTTTCAATGTACAAAAGATACTTTGCAGAGGGATAGCCATGTTAGTTTGTTGCTGTAAAAACAAAGCCTCTAACACATTTATTATGACATAAGCTTTCATGGGCATATAATCTACATCATTCCTTTTCAAAATATCATAAGTTGAATTAGATGAACAACTAAGTCGGACAGGGAAATCACAACTAAGTTGGACAGGGACTGGCTATTTTGCAAGGGCTCTAACATGTGGCTGCCAGTCACAGCCTGCCATTTCTTGGTTCATAGTGGTCACATTATTTGGCAGGGATATAAGAACATTCCCACAAGCAGTTTGTTATGCAACCAAGAACATTTAAGATTAAATATCTGTGGTGACAGCAGGCATAGAAATGAAAATTTAGACTGCTGTTTCACAAAGGAACTGACAAGCCTCTGCCAGTGAAGATGACCTACGCATTCGGGATTTGTCTTGCTAGGTTTTTAATCGGTTATTGGGGAAAACTTGAGGATTGACAAAACAATATGATGGCACAGAGCAATCTTCCCATCAGTTAAACTAAGCTTATGCTGACCATGGAATTCAGTCTCGGCAAACTGGGCTGCTGGTTGCTTATCAGCAGACATTTCTCCATATCCTAGTACAAGTGAGAGAAGGCCTCATCTTAGCCCTAAACCCTCAGCACATGCCAGAAAACTGAGGGAAGAAAAGAGAGAGTGGTGACACCAAATGATGAGATTTAGAGTGAGCACACATTAATCAATGCGCTGGTACCTGCTTGGTTCTGCAGTGTTAGATGCTGAAGGATTTGAGTGCTCCTGCTGATGGCGTCTCGCTGTAGGCTGGGGAGGAGGAGTGCTGGTAAACAAGAAGTTGCTAATAAATCGCCAAACAGCTATGAGTGGATAAAGGATTGTGCCAAGGAATTTCCAGAGATCTCCACTGGAGGACTGTACTGCTGTAGCTGGCCTTCCTGCCTATTTATGAGGAAACAAAGCAAATTGGAAGTCATTTAAATAGAGGTGAAAACTGGACTCCAAAAGAAACTCCATACATGTATTCCAAGAGGTCTGATAGCATGGTTGCAAAACACTTCATGGCATAATTTGAATACCTCAATACTCCGGTCATTTATTTCCCTTTTTCATAAATATACCTACCGGCAACAATACTACTGAAGCGCTTGGGGCAAGTTCCAGGTCCAATAATTTTTTTCCATAATCATCTTTGGTAAATTCCCTTTTAGGGAACATTGTCGCCAATGAGAAATTGCCATATGTGTTGCCAACTGTCTGTAACAACAGAACAAGCCAGTTAAACATGTTGTACTTTTTATATATCTATGAACAATTAAGGAAATTGAAAGGACTTCCAATTTTCAGCCATGTTTTTCCAAGGCAAATGCAATTCTGTCTCAAATAAAGTCATTTCAAAGGGAAAAAATATAGAAGTACCTGTAGCCTACCTGTCATCTTACTAGGCTAACCTAGAGCTAAATTGGTGATATTTGGAAGCACCCTAATTTATGGGCAGATGAAAACAGTGACTTGGCTGTACAAGTTGTAACACTTGGTTAACTGATATTCTCAGCAGTATGTGCTCAGTGAACAATTTACAATTAGTATCTGGCAACTTTTAAAAATGTACTACCTAAGCACTGAGATCAAGGATCAGCACTCCAAAAGCCCAATCTGCTCATGCAAAATAGGACTTAACCTTGCTCTCTTTCACTCCCCCAAATATGCTCTGTATCGTCTATACAATGTTGCACAAGCACACTATGGGATCACACAATGGGAATTCTCCTCCCTGCCATCTGAAGCAAGAGAGCATGTGGGTGGGGGGGGTGGGGCAGGAGAGAGAGAAAAGAATCTGTTCTACCAGTGGTTTCCATTCTGCTGGTGGGTGAATAGCACTGGATAAAAAACCCTCTGTTCATGAAAGCTACCAACATCTCTCTTAAAATACAAAAGGTGTAGCTATGTGTCTCTCTTTTAACTAGAAAATACAATAGATGCTCATTTACCTGTGCAACAAATTGCCGAGCTTCTTCCAAGGGGGCATCTGAAGGGAACGTATTAGTAAAGGACGATCCATCTGGGAGGCGAAACTGAATCCTTGCTATTGCACTACGGAAGATATTTTAGATTAAGAGACGGTTCTGTTTGTTCAAGAGCAGCATACTTAAAAAGTTTTTCTGAAATGCCAGGTGATATTACAGTAGGCAAGCTGATCATTTGCACTCACTTTAAGTTAGATGCAGCATGTTAGCTGAAAAATGTTTAGCACCAGCAGTGTGATAGTAATGTGCAGAATGTGTAAGAAATATGTTCTCTGACAAGAGAAGTTGTAAGAAAGTGTATAGTGTAAGAAAGACAGAGGGTAAAGGAGACACAATGGATATGAAAAGATAAAGAAGTAAGAATGGGGTGAAGCAGGATTACCTGGTGGTGGAAATGAAAGAATGTGTGAGCCTGCAATACACAAGAGAGGTTTTGTGCAAGGGGAAGGGGGAAGGAAGATTTAGATAGTAGGCTGAACACCAATTCACCTTCTTTCCCTCTGGGATGCTTCCTTCCTGGCTTCCATTTCAGCTTGCTTAGCCTGGAGAGCAGCAGCTTTTGCAGCTTCTGCTTCTTCCTTTGACCTTGCAAAACGAGCTGCTCTTTCAGCACGATCCTTCATGAGAGAATATTAGCTACATGTTACTATGGCTCTTCTTATACCAGTTGTGGCTGTTAATAAATGCAATTTCACTTAGCAGAATTTTCCATGACAAATCACCTCCAACTTCTGGGTAAAAGCTACTGGGTTTGGATCTAGGCTTAGCCATATTTAACATAGACCCATTGAAATTAAAGGGATTTAATTAACTCATTACTAACTTAAGTCCCATTAATTTCATTGGTTCTACTTTAAGTAGGGCTAAGTCTGGATCCAACGCTTTATATTTAATAACATCTTTCAATAGTTTTACCAAGTCAAACCTGAATGCAAGCACCAAGCTTGCAAGTTACAATGAAATTCAGTAAATTATAGGTGACTCTATGACATGACATATTTTCCAGCACAAAGCAATTTACTTATTTATTTAGCTATGAGAAGAAGCAGATGTGTAATGTGTGCCAATATATTTTCGCAGGACTGGTTTTTTGAAGATAAACCCCCCACCACTCCAAACCAGAACAGCCAGCCAATTCTACACCTATTTCCAAGAAAGTATATTTAGGGTCAAGTATGCTAAGGATATACTAATTCCAACTAATCCACCTAATAATTAACTACTTACCAAGGCAATCTGCTGCCTTATGCGATCCCTTGCAGCTTTGTCTTCAGCCTTTTCTCTGCTCCTTTCTTCTAATATTCGTTTTGTAAGCTCTTCTTCCTGTTTCCTTTTGTATTCCAACATGTCTTTCCCACTTTTTCTTCTTTCAATTTCTTTCTTGATTTCTTTCTAAATAAAAACAGAACACACGTTTTCTAGTTATTACAATAACAACAAACACTAAGTATCGTATATAATGACAGAATAACTTTTGGCTTTCTTTAGTAAGATTCTTGTTTAAGATGCAGATATTGTGAATGAGTGCTCTTCTGCAAACGTATGGACTCCTTCTGTTCACGGAAGGAAGTTGGACTCCCAGTGTTACAATTTCAGCTGCACTCTACCTGTTCTTCTTCTTTCTTTTTCTCTTCTCTTCTTTCTTCAAGTTTCTGTGTCACTCTGAATTTGGAAAAATAAATAAACCCAAGATGAAACCTTATTTCTGTGTCATAAAGTGTCACATCAAATCTGGTTAAACAATCTGGTTTATATAAATGTACCAATCTTTCACAAAAGCCGTGTCAGGTACAATCTCTTTTGGAATACCCAGAAAGTCCGCAAAAATAAACATACCTTTCTACTTTAGTTGTAAGGTCATCTGATGACTGTGGTTCTACCCTTCTCTCACTTTCCTCATTTGTCTGGATCAAATTGACTTCAGCTTAAGGTAATTTAGAAATCACATGTAAGTAAAAAGAGGGAGACTGAGTGGGGAAAAGAATATTCAACGTTTACCATCATAAAAGAGATTGCTATATTTTTATTTAGTTAGCTAATGATTTATGAGTCATCTTTTGGACCAAATAGCCCCAAAGGTTTTACAATTAAAACTTTAAACGATCTAAAAACATTTTTAATGTAAAAACTTTAAAACATCACCAACAGCAGAGTTAAGAGCAGGAGAGTTAAGCAGCATGATGAAGCAGACTTGGCAAAGGGTGATCATTAACAAAACTATACTTTGAAATTAAACTTAAGTGGGTTGAAATGGTAATATTTCAAACACAAAGTTATTCACAAGTAGAGAGGTACTAATACCTACCAGCTGAGGTTAAATGCGGTCTTTCGGGCTTCACTTCAAAGGCCTCAGCTATTTGGGGTTGAGAGGCTTCTGTGACGCTATATAAAGATGAGGAACATGAAGCAGAATTTTCTAGTGCTTCATTTTTTAACAGGTGCATCTATGGAGAAAGAAATGTTGACATAAGTAACTGCTTAATTACAGATCGCTTTTGATGCCATTTTCTAAATTAAAATGTAAACAACTGCTAGCTTTCTAAGGACAAAGCACAACTCTATTCTGTCCAGTCTATACATGCTGTATCTAGGCTGCAATCCGACTTACACTTATCTGGGAGTAAATTCCATTGAATTTGGGAATAAATTCCACTAAACTTTCCCCCTCAACAATGCATGCCACCTGGGTTTGGATGACATGACAAGCCATGCCCAGGCAAGTAATTAAGCAAACGGTGCTAGACACACGTCATAGCTTAAATAAACCACCACGATCAGGCGAACCTGGTCAATAGGGCTTAAGTCTGAGTAGACATGCATAGGATTGCATTGCTAGAGTGCAATCTCATGCATTTTTATTCAAAAGCAAGTCCAATTGTATTCAACGGGGCTTAGTCACAGGAAAGTGTGTACAAAAACACAACCTTAGGATATGACCCTAAACCTACTTACTTGAACTGGCCACTGAAATTAACAGGGCTTACTTTCAATTACTGTATTTCTTCGATTGTAAGACACCATCAATTGTAAGACGCACACTAATTTCAGTACCACCAACAGGGGAAAAAAAACCTAAGACACACCCGCGATTCTAATACGCACCCCATTTTGAGAGATGTTTATATGGGGAAAAAGTGTGTCTTAGAATCAAAGAAATAGAGTAGGTTACTTGCCCTGTTTTGCCAGTAGTCCTACCTATGTTGTATGATGGCAATACACAGTGAAGAATAAGGGGCAGTATCTTGTGAATTATACCAATTTCAAGAGTGGTGTGGAGCTCAAATCTGTCTCTTGCTTTATATATTGTAGAATTATGGATTTTAGTACAACATTTTTCAACCATCTAATTGTAGGGCTGGATTACAAACTTCACCAAGTCAAAAAACCCTCTAACATTACCATCAAATTAGTTCTCGATCCTCCCAGAGTGCAGGACACGGAATAACAGGCTCCAGTTAAAGGAAGCCAGATTCCAGCTGGACATCAGGAAAAACTTCCTGACTGTTAGAGCAGTACGACAATGGAACCAGTTACCTAGGGAGGTTGTGGGCTCTCCTACACTAGAGGCATTCAAGAGGCAGCTGGACAACCATCTGTCAGGGATGCTTTAGGGTGGATTCCTGCACTGAGCAGGGGGTTGGACTTGATGGCCTTGTAAGTCCCTTCCAACTCTGCTATTCTATGCCACAGGCATAGGTTTAGAGTACACCAATACCAGAGGGGTTGGTAGAGAAAGCAACAATATTTAGTAAAACTCACTTAGATAACACATGCCATAGTATACATGTGAGGGGCAGCTAGAACTAAATAAAAAGCTCTAATGTAATGGAAAATTCCTTTTTTTATTACAAATGTGCTAGCAGCTTGCCAGAATGGAAGCTGCCAACTGTAAGTGTTCTGAATAATGCAATACAAGTTAGGAGGACTATAATTCTAGGCCTGGACTCAGACCTATAATAGCTGGATCTTAAAAGGGGAAAAAAACCTCCACTTACAACTTGTCCTTCCTTACTCTACTAAAAAAGCTGGGGAACCAATACATTTCAGGAAGTGAATATAAAGTCCATTTGTTAAGCCCACCAAGAAAAATATTTTACTCAACTAACAAAAGACCTCACTACTATATTACTACATCTCCAGCTCTGTGCAGAGCACCCGTAAACATGTTTGAGTGTAGCATCAATAGGATTAAAAATACTTTTATACTAATCAAGAGTGTATAAACATGACAGTTCTATAGGCACAATGACCTTTTCTTTCTTTTAGTAGTTCAACCTAAGACTTTTTAAAACAAGACTTCACTATACAGAAAAAACAGGTGTTTCTTGTTACCTGCTTAACTTTATGAATTCTTGTAATAAGTTCCTCCGCAGAAACACTGCCAGCAATTACTTCCAAGGGAACTCCATTGTCTCCTATAAAGAAACTCGATGGAACGCATACTACAGGATCTATGCAGTAATAGTAAAGGAAAATATGTCTCTCATTTCTAAGACAGAAGTAAATTTAAAAAAGAAAATTACAGGATCTATGCAGTAATAGTAAATATGTATCGCATTTATAAGACAGAAGTAAATTTAAAAACATCATTAAGAGAGGAGCGATTATTGGAAACAACTGGACAAACAAGACTCTACAGCAAACTGGTGCTGCCAACAGAAAAATGTATGACCTCTCTAGGCAGATTTAAGCGGAGCACAAACCTATCACTTTTCTGCTGCCTCATCCCCTTTCCCAACTTGACAGGTTATTAGACTGTTCACACATACATCTCTAGTACAGAAGCTGAATAGAGTCCAAATTAGAAGCAGAACAGGTCAGTTCTAGCCCCAGAACAAACACCTCCTTTGTTTTTAAGAGACGATCTCCACCACAACCTGAGATTATTCCATTAAAAAGAATTCACATATGTGGGTGGAAGTTCATTCCTGATCCCTGCTGGATCAGACTAAAGCTGCATCTGGTGCAGCATTCTGTTTTTAACAGCAGTCGGCCAGATGACTCTGGGAAGCTCACAAGCAGCAGTATGAAGGCAAGAGGCTTTCCCCTGTGGTTTGTTCTTAGCATCTGGTATCCAGAAGTAAACTGCCTCTGTACACAGAGGTTCAATTTCAGTAACATGGATAACAGATGCTGACTGACCTATTCTACACAAATAGATCTAATCCTTTTATAGCCATCGTAAGCTAGAGGTGATCATTACATTTTGTAGTAGCAAAGTCCAGCAACCTGTTTGCATGAGATGGTGCTTGTGTAGTTGAACTGATTTTAATCAGTGCCAGGTAGTCATACTGAAAACCAGGCGATTAGCTAGGGTAGTTAAGAGCAGCAGAATCATGCTGTAACTATGTGGGTGCTGTTCCATGCAACTAGCTTTCCACATGGAACAATACCATCAACTTCCCAGTTTTTAGCAGATATTCTGTCACCATCCCTAACATGCAACTAGGAAAAACACCATATAGAAAAACCAATTAACCCGTAGGGAGGAAAAAGGTAGCAATGACTACCTAGTTTTGATGCCCTTCCATTAAAAACAGTAGAGAAGGTTGTTATTATTTATTTAGCACCAGCATGTACTAAGCTTTATAGAGTACAATTCTCTGCCCTGACGAGCTTATAATCTAACATTTTCACACAGGGGAAAAACTGAGGGAGAAAGAGGAGGCAGGGCTAAACAGGGGAAGCAATATCTGGTTGTTTCTACTTCAAGTGCTTAGGCTGAGTTACAGCAGGATGTGGGAAATAGGAGGTTGTGCCAAAGGCATCACAGAAAAGGTGGGTTTTATAGAAGGATTTAAATTAAGTAAAACAGGTGGCATCACATGCAGGTGCTCTGGGAGGCAGTTCAAATATATTGAGCAGCAATGGAGAAAAGATAGAATCCCATTATTTGTGCCCTGTGAAAATTTAGCTCACAAAAGATGGCAATGGAGTACAGTTGCATTGGTCAATTTATCTCTTTGATTCTGGAACAAATTATTTGCGATCATCCTAACATGAAAAACTTCAATTAATTTTATTCTGTCCAAAGGATACAGATTTGTGAGAACTGCAGACAGGCTTCACTGTGTAAAAGAAAGTATTTGATTAGCAAATCACCCTAATCATCTGAAGTGTCATAAAATAACCAGTGACATACCATTATGCATATAACTGGAAAAATCCTTGTGGAATCCTGATAAATTAGTTTCTGTTCTTTTGAAACACTGTAGTGGAATTAAGCAATACAATACTACACAGAGAGATGAACTTCAAGATCAATAACACATGTGTAATTTATGTAACCAATTATATAAAGGCCCATATGAACCTTCAGACAGGCAAGTCACTGCAAAGTTTACTCTAATCAGATCAGGTTGACAAACCGGCTTCATTTGGCTCTTCTAATCTCTTGTTTCCATTCAAGCTCGTAATTAATAGATCTTCTGTAACTTTAAGAACTAGTGCCTGGATTTGCTACTTCCTTTTCCTTCTCCTTCCCCATCCCACTTCCCTTTTGTGTCATGTCTTTTAGACTGCATGCCCACAGGCAGAGAATGTCTTTTTGTTTTTTGTCTTCCCCTAAGTTCTTTAGCAGCCTTTTCTGCACCAAGTGGGAGAAAATGCTTGAAAGAAAGAAAGCTACAACTGCACATTGACCAAGGATCAGCTGAAAATACAATAGAAGGAAGAAATGCTTCTCATTTGAGTGTCAAACTATATGTTACAAACCTAGTTTAAACCACACCCCCTCTGAAAGCTATTATTATTATTATTATTTATTTATATAGCACCATCAATGTACATGGTGCTATCTTTTTGGGGAAAGAGTGAAAAAGGAGAAATGGTGTGTGTGTGTGTGTGTACGTGCATGTGCACATGTGTTGCTAATTTTTTCCTTGACATTTCTCTACTCCAAATCATCTTTTAAGAAGGGTTATCGCCCTCTATCAAAATGGCCTATCCTTTGTGGGCTGAGGATGCGGAGTGAGGAGTGAAAAGGCCCAACAGGCTTTGAATCTCCTATACATATTATAACTTTTAATTTTACAGAGTGAAAAGACGTGTGTCTGCCAGACCTTGTTTTTGCTGATAATGGAAGTAGCAGGAATGTAATTAAAATAAAGTTTATTAGGCTGTAAAATGTATTTTTTTAATATCTGGTTGTATAAAATTCAATAAATGTTCTCCAAATTTTAGGCCTTTCCAAAATACTGACATCTTGATTACAAAGTAAATTATTACTGACAAGACAGATGAAATTGCCAAACCTTTTGGTATCAATTTTAATAGCCACAAAGCCATCTGTTGTTGCCTCAGTCACTTTCTCATTCTCCCAGCTGGCAGCCATCTCTGTGGACTGTTCATCATCCCCTATGAAAAGCAACAAGGTGGTGTTTTTTTTCACACATGGAAATATAGATTGATCAGAAATTGTTACTGAAATTCAATGCTCCACAAAACAAGTGTGTCTCACACTTTGGTTTTCATTTAATACATTTTCAGCTCACAATGGTGGAGATAATGCTAGAAATATGACTGAAAATTACATTACTATGCAAAAACTGCAATGGATGAACTTTGCTTTATTATTTTATTGTACCTTTAACAGGTTTCAGATAGATATGCAATACTAAAATCTTCCAAGAACAAAATCTTCCATGGAACAAATTAGCGGCTCACAAAAATGTGGTGGTGGGGAGAAAGGAGGGGATGACAATATATTTTTGCTTCCCCGTGCTCTGTCCTGAAACTTCCATGCAAAGCACAAGAAATTGTTTTAACTTCATGGTATGCATGTCCTCAGACAATCGATACTATAAGCTCATACAAGTCATTTATTCCTGGACACTCCCCACCTTCTGGCTGTTTATTTTCAATGGAGATCCTCTACATACTACAGGTCCTGGAAGACATTTAAGTTTATTTATTTTTCCTTTTATTTACAACCTAATATTTTTATTTCATGTAACACAAACTGGTGGGTATTTCTTTGCTGCTTAGTCTTTCAAAAGTTTACTTCATTTTATTTAAAAATCTACCAATATCAATACATGTATACATAAAGTATTATTTAATTTTTGGAGCCCAAATAATGTACAATATAAAACTATTAATAAGTAAACCCTAGCTATTATGCCTAGATATGAAATATCTAAAACCCAGCAATTACCCATGTGTGTAAGCAGGACTCTACCTTTGTCAACAACGGCAGGAAAAAATGGTCCCATGCACTTGTAAGACTACTTCCCAGCCACGAAGAGGCATGTGGTATCAGTGCTCAAATTATAGGGAGACCACAGAGGGCCTGGCCCCTTATCTTTTGTGGTGGGCACCTTTAGCTACTGTTTTTAGAAGACTGTGGCAGGGTGGGGGAAGAAAGGATGATTTGGCTAACATTTTAATTTATTTATTACATTTATATGTACCTTCCTTCCATCATGGAACTCAAAGCAGTATACATGGGATCTCAGATAGTCACTGACTAGACCTGCTTAATTTCAGCAGTGTGGCTGCATCAGGTACCCTCAAACATGTCTTGGGATTGTTTTTATTTGATTCACAGGACCATGCCCTCTTGTGGGAGTCAGGGTATGGGGCTTTTGGATTTCATTACGGGTCCCCATACGTTTTCCCACACAAATTCTGGATTACACAACAGCTCTGGATGACAGTAAAAACCTTTGTGAACTGTGCAGAGGTGTTCTATAATTTTGCAGAACTTTAAATTTTTGTTTTGCCGAGACTGTAATAGTTTACATATTTACTTTGAAGTAAGTCTCGTTGTGAAAAAGATTTACTTCTGAGCCAATATTCAATGCTCCAGCTGCATTATACAATGGTGGATTATGCTATAGACTTCCAAAGTAGTGAGAATGTCACTGGGTATTTCATACTTCCAGAACTGATCTTTGCAATTGTGTACTTATTACACATAGCTGCTCCTCCTTTCAGCAAAATGGATAATGCAGATTACTCCTCTGTTTCAGATAAAATGTAATACCATTTCAAGCCTTCAGTAACAGTATAGATTAGGCGTTGATACCCATACTAGTCTTACTTTAGTGCGAAAGTGGAAGGAAAAAATGGTGTGAGATGGTTAGGTCAGACTCAAATATGTCTGCCCAAAAAGAATAGATGGCATCCTTCCCCACTCTGAAGTATGCTAGTACCTTCATGCGGGCTCTGATTCTTTTATAAGAATTCTTTAAAGGGGGGAAATATTGAGAATAAGCGTTCTGCTCACTACAAGCCCCTCCTTAACTTATTTTCATGGTAGGAGGGCTGCAGTTAAGCTCCTTCCTGCATCAGCCAGGTGGGAGGAGCTCAAACTGTGTCTCCTCCTCATTTTCTCCAGTTTCCAGGCAAGTTGACAATGCATAGGGAGGTGGTGCAGTATGGACTCCTCTGATGTAACCCAATACTATTTATTCACTTTTGCATCTTAAGAGCAAACACATATGTTAAACTAAAATGAATTTAAATTATTTAAATTACATTAAATTAAAAATTAGTCTGAAAAGGTGCTACTGGATCCATACTTTGAACTTGTGTAACAATTAGGGGAATGTCCTCCAAGAATCATACTTTCATTATTTCTTCCATATGATAATCTCTATAACCACAAAGACTGGAATTTTTAGGAAACACTGCTGAGATTAGGATTTATTTATTTTTAAAGGAATTATATACAAACTCCTGTATACAGTTGGAACATACAATGAAAACGGAATTTATCAGAATAGTATGTTTTGTTCAGTTACCTAGAGGAGTAAAATCAAAGCATAAGAATCAGATTTAATACCATTTACTCATTAGCTTTCAATATGACTGAAAGCTAATGAGTAAATTACTTGGGTTATCTCATCCCTATATCACTAACTTCAGAGCGTTACAAAGGGGGGAAATGTAATCACAAATTATGAACCCACATACAGATACTTAGAAAAGAATAAGGATGGGAAGGTGATATTTTTTTCAAATGATCTTGTCAATAGGGTAACTGGTATCATTGACCCATGCTTAAAAACAGCACTGCTATATTGATAAGAGGCAGGGAAATGTAGAAAATAGCTGAGCTAAGCCAATTGCCAGCACAGCCACAACCTGCGTACTCTAAAATTATTTCTCTAGAGGGAAATACAGAGAGAAAAATAAAGTGCTCAAGGGTGTTGATTTCCCAAAGGGACATTCAGAATGTGATGTAAAGTGCAGAAGACATGCAGGAAACGTATCGTGGACAAGCTGACTTCAGCCGATTTTTACAGGTTAACATTTACAAAATGCTGTATAATTAACTTCTTAAAAATTCAAAATTGTCAATGCTTTAAACCATCTATTAGTTTTAGCCCCATTAATCCTAAAAGTTCTACCCTCTTCTAGATATTCAGAAATTCTCATCAGAATTTTATGGTATCATTATTCTGAAGTCTGGCAATTTTCACTTCAAGAATGGCTATAGATTTTTCATTTTTTATCATCTTCAGTGAGTTGTATTAAGATCTGAAGATATTTCAGACCCCAGCATCAAACTGTTACAATGGCCTCAATCTTTGGAATTATTTGTTATATTTATATCCCACCCTTCCTTTAGGAAGCTTTTTGTTGCATCCAAACAACTGTATGGTGTGAGTCAAGCAATAAAACTTGTCCAGTTATGGACAGTTTACTAGTGTGTGTGTAGCCATCTGTGCATGCCTGTCAACTACAATATAGGCAGCCATCACTATAAAAGGTTAGTAAAAAAAAAAGAAAAAAGCTGTATGTCACTTGTTTACAAACGCCTGAGAATTCCGTAAATAGAACATATGAGGGCTAGACCAGGGGTGGAAGAAGAGAATGACATGATCCAATGTCCCTGTGTTTGTATGTGTGGCTGCTCTTTGAGATCTTCACGTGTTTAGCACCAAGATCTGAAGGGTGTTGTAAGTGCTTTTAGCCAACTATGTTTCCATACTGGGTAGGAAAAACAGAAATCTCTTCCTCCCTGCCCAGCACAGAAGCCAGGAGAGCTGCCATAGGAGGATCAGAGCGATCTTTTCCTCCTGTGGCAGCCCACTGCATTTCCATACTAGGCATTGAGGAACAGAAGCCTCTTTCTCCCCATCCTTTTTCTTAAGTCCTGTCCACAGCCAGTATGGGGTCTCCAACTGATTGCCTTGGAGAGAATGCAGCTCTCAAAATAAAAAGGGTTACCTACCCCCTGAGCTAGTACATAGATTTCAAGATATTTGAGCATGTTCTGCAGTTTTGTCAGTATACAGTGAATTTATTTCCTGCAGCCTTATTTAAGAGAGGTCACATTTAAAAGACATGGCAAGTCTGTTCAGTAGGTATAGTGAAGTTCATGCACGTCAACACAAATGTTAAGGTTGCTCTTTCATAGAACAACTGGTGCAGTTCTTAAGAAAGATGAGCATAGGAAATGAATGTTTCACAAATAACTAATTTCTGTATTGTATGGCAGTGTCTGCTACGAAAATAGCTTCCATTACTTTGGCTGCCTGCAATTATTATGCACAAACAAAGCTCTTTCTGACAAACACCTTTTACCAGAGTGGTGTAAGATAACTAGGCACCACTTGGTAGGTACTTGAAAATCTGCCATGCAGAGCCTACGGGGGGAGGTAGTTATCAAGCCTCCATGGCTTGTTGGAAATCAAGGAAAAGAGGGTGAATATCAACGGCTGCAGACAACAGCCCAGCTCAGATGATCTAAGTCAGGGAAAGGCAACACACAACCATGCCACCTACCAAGGCCATTTGTGCGCACCTCCTCCCATTGCTATCACACCACCAAAAATCACTGCCGCACAACAGCAATTCTATTGCAAACAAGGTGCATGGGGATTACACACCCTGTTTCTCAACAGAACTGCTGTAATTCCAATGCTGGAGCCACTTCCGATGGCAGCATGGTGTGGGCCCTGGAGGGTTCTGGGGGCAATGGAGGGTTCCTGTGACTGGTTTATACAATAATCAGCGACATGGCTTTCTGTAAACTTTTAAGTAATTCCAAGGATATTCTGTAAACTATAAATAAGCGCTCATTTAACAGTTAGCCTCTCAACTGAATAATACTCAATCCCAAACATGATTGGAACAATCTAGCAAAATGTATGCACTTTCATGTCTCATTGATTGCTTTGAGAAAGTTAAGGACATGCTTATCTTTCTCCCATTGAAGTCAATGGGCTTTAAAGTGCCTAATTTTGCTTAAATTGTGACTGTTGTGGGGAAATAAAATTAATTGATTCCAGTAGCTATATGGCTACTGATAATGTGTAAGTTCATAAATCTAACAGAAATGTACTTCTAATATAAATAGAGAACTGGGGTGGATAGGGGAAGGAACCTTTATAAAACATATAGAATCACATTCATGCAGTTGATAACAAAAATAGACTATTACAATTTATGAATACTTATTACAGTAAGACTACTTATTACATGAATATTCAGAAGACTGCAAGATAAAACAAAGTAAGTAAAAAAAGAAGAATAGTATCGCAGTATTGTAATGACACAATTGAGGATATTAGCTAGGAGACATGAAACCATTTTGAGAACAACCACCAAATCATTTTCATGCTTAACTATATTCTTGGAAGACAGTGGATTGTAATATCACCTGGTCTCAACCTGAGCGGGGCAACTGCAGCCCACCCAAGAATCAAGCCTACCAGACTGGGTAAGTCAGATAGCTGGATGTGGAAAGGCTTTTGCGTGCACTGTAGAAGCCCATTTATCTTACCCCCCTGAAGCCCTGGGTATCAAGGAGAGCTGTTTACCTTGTAGGGAAGAGGCTGCACCAGCCTTCCCCAACCTGCTGCCATCTAGATACTTTAGCCTACAATCCCCACCAGCCTCAGCCAGCATGCCCACTGGTCTGTCCTAATGGGACTTGCAGTCCAAAAACATCTCGAAAGGCACCAGGTTGGGGAGCACTGGTCTAAAGGGGGAACAGGTGGACAAGGACGCTTTTCAAAAGGGGCAGAAAGCGCACGATCTTTTCCAAAGGGGCTGAGCAACTCCAGTTAAGGAGACCCCCGAGGATAAGTCATTTCTCTGCCTCAGACCCCCGAGGAGCCGCGTCCACATGGAGTAGGCAGCAGAAGAGGTCCAACGGCCTGGCTGTGTAGATAAGGCCGCTCCCTATGTCACCTGAGGCAGATCTCCGCCGTGTGTGCGTGGGGTGGGGGATAGCGGCGGGGGACAGGAGCAAAGAGGACCCTACGTCCGGGGAGTCCGCGGAGGCAAGAGCGCTGCAGCCACCCCAAGGAAACACGGACGGGCCCGTACCTTCCACGAACACCACGAACACCGCGCTGCGCTGCTTAGCGGCGGCAATGGCAGCCGGGATGGTGCCAGGGAACCACAACATAATGGCGGCGGCGGCGGCGCGTCCGTGCGCGGAGGAGGACCAAAAAGAGCAGGTTAGTGTTGGGGGGGGGGTGCTTCACTCCTCGCTCCGCTGCCTGCCCCTCCACCGCCCAGCAGTCCGTTTGCCTCGACGCGCAGCGCGCATGCGCGTCACAAACGTCAGCCTCGCCTCGGACGCGATGACTCGCACTCCGCAACCCAGCGTCTTTCTTTCCTTCACTCTTCCTTCCGGAGTGAAAGAGGAAAAGGCGCATGCTCTTTAAAAAAAAAAAGTGGGGCGGAAACCGGTGTAGTAGGAAGGCAACGGATCCGATAGGGCGCTGCGAGTGTCACACGACGTAAACCCTGGTTGCGATTCTCGCCCGCACATTCCACAGTGATTCAGCCGGTGTTTGGCATTCGCAGATTCGCACGGAATGACGAGGCTTGAGCGGCATCATGGCTCTGTTGTTTATGCACTCCAGTATTACCCCAGTTGGCTTTATTTCAATGCAGGGCACGCGCTATAATCTTCTGACGCTGAAAGTAGTCAACACTCCATCCCCCAGAGCAGGACTGTTGTGCCTTTACAATTTGCATAAGAGGCAAGCAAAAAACCCAACATGTGAATTTCCCCCTCCTATTGTATTTCCTCTGACAGAAAGGATTGGCAATTCTACCCTCTGATGAACAGGTTCAAATTCGCATTTAAACATTTGTAAACTGACTTGGGATTGTATAAGGTTAAAGGTGGTATAAAAGTTGCAACTGATCATTCGGTCTGGCTCTACCATTAGGCAAAGTGAAATAGTTACCTCAGGCAGCAGATTTGGGGTGGGGGGGCAGTAGCAGCAACAACCCCCAGCCCGAGAAAAATTAATAGCATCAGGTCGGACCTTCTAACATATATGTTTGGCCCCACCTCAATTCTCTGGGTTTAGGAGTCCCACCCATATCTTCACTGCTAAGGGAACAGCAAATAGGTGATATTACATTTCCTCTGGAAAAAAAGCAAAAACCATTCCTTTAAAGCGTATTCAGGTATGCAGCTTGACTGATGTTGGGAAAGAGCATCATCTGCTGCTCCACCTCAGGCAGCAAAATGCCTTGGGTTGCTCCTTGTCGCCTTTGTTTAGGTTTCTAAACAGAGAGCTTCTGCTATTGGGTGGTATAAAAATGTAATAAATAAATAAATTCTTCACAGTTTTTAACTCTCAAAATATCAATGGAGAGGAGGATTACGTACGCTGCCTTGGGTTCCTTGAGGGGGGGAAAGGTGGGATAATAATAATAATAATAATAATAATAATAATAATAATAATAATAATAATAAATGCGTCTACCACTTTAATAATTTCTTATGAATTCCCCGCCATTCTATAGTGAGTCAGCAAAAAAAAGTTTGTTTGATGTGTTCCAGGTGTTTCACGCTGCAATTCTATACACACTTACCTGTGAGTAACTACATAAGATTGTGCATGAGATCTATCTGCTGTTTTCATTATATATTGTTTAACGTTGTTTGTATTTGTAATTTTTATTTAAATATATTTATCTCAATGATGCCAGGATAGTATAAAAATGTTCTATGTAAATAAAATAAAAACTCATGCCACCAAGCAAATTTATTATCCTTATATCAAATGTCCAATTCTCTGCAGTAGGTGGCAGTAACTTATTTCTGGCTCACTGCTATATTTGCAAATGAACTATAACCAATAAATAAATAAAAATCACATAAATAATGTGTACTAATTGTGCTAATTGTTCTTAATGTGAGTTTAAGGTCAAGAATATCTCATGAGGATACTGAAATTTCTTCTCTTTCCTATTGAGGTTTCTCAGCACCCTAAGTACTTATATGCCTAATATTTTTGTGAACCGCCCAGAGAGCTTCAGCTATTGGGTGGTATAAAAATGTAATAAAATAAATAAATAAAATAATACAGTAACACAAAGCCTGGAGAAAAAAGACATATATCACTTAAAATTTGCCATACCTACATATCAAGGTTCAGTCATCTGTGGAATGTATGCCAATCCATGATCTGAATGGACAGGCTGAAAGAATTCCCCAGCCACCTTGCTGTAGCAATGTCTGGGTCTGGTCAGTGCTTAAGAGCTCCTTGTTGAGTTCCATGATGGAAGAAAGTGAGATATAATTGTACCCAATAATAACAAGAACATAAGAGAAGCCTTCTGTATCAGACCAAAGGCCTATCTTGTCTTGCATTATGTTCCCAAAGATGACCACAAGACGGACATGAATGCAATAGCATCTCCTCGTCTTGCTGCTCAGGAACTGATGTTTAGAGGCATAGTACTCGAGATAATACATAATCATCCTGACTAGTATCCATTGAAAACCTTATCCATTGATTTACTTAATCCCCTTTAAAGCTACTGAAGTTGGCGGCCTTCATGACATCTTGAGGTAGCGAGTTTCATAGTTTGACTATGTGCTGTGTGGTAGTACTTTTTAAAACCATCTGAATCTTGCATTTATCTTCTACTTAAGTAACCCTACACCACTGTTTCATCATGCCTTGAAACCCCTTAGCTTTGCCTCAGTAGTTGGCCTTATACATGGAATGGGTAGTATTTCATAGAAATTAACTTGTATGCCTTGGCTTTTAACTTCCTTCCTAGCACCCTAAACTTTGCTTTCAAGACATGACTTTTCCTTATGTCATTGGTGCCAACGTGCACCACAGCATCTGCCCCTGCACTATGTGCCAGACTATCACATGATGTGTGACATTTTCAACCTTTCCACCAGGCAGCCTGTCATAAATGCAGCTGCATCTCTAATGATTGAATCTCCCACTACCAAGAATCCCCACTCCTCTGAGGTACATCCTTGCCTGAAGGGATATATTTTTATTCCACAAGAAATGGGTCCCCATAAGGGTTCTGTTCTCTTCCTCAGAGTTGCATCACCCTTTCCCAAGTCCCTCACTGTCCGTGTAGCAGAGGAGTTGTCACCCTGGGAGTAGGATGCCACTATCATGTTCCTCAAGGCCCCATCCACCAACCTGATACTCAGCTATTCCACGTCAGTTACTGGTTTCAAAGTCATTGGATCATATGTCAAATTCATTGGATCGAGCACACACCTACAGTTTCTGTCCAGAAAGCAGAGTTGTACATTGAATAGCCTCTAAGCCCTACTGGCAGGCTGCCTTCATAGACATTTTTCTTTATTGAGTTTGTTTACCGGGAAAGCTATTTATTTATTTATTTATTACATTTCTATACCGCCCAATAGCCGGAGCTCTCTGGGCAGTTCACAAAGTTACTTACAATCAGTAGGGGGAAGGGTTGGCTGCCCTGGACTCCTCGTCCTGTTAGTAAAACTCGCACAACTTAATTCTCCTGCCTGCTTAACTTCTAATTACCTTGATCCTTTGTCGCTGGCATTGAGACGCTTCATCAGCTGGGGTTTATACTATAATCTTTATATAGGCTAATCTGATACAGAATCACACAATTAAGTGATACTCAATGATGGCATTTGTTTGATTTAATAGTTTGTATTTTTATTTATTTGTTACTTCTATATCCTGCTTTCCTTTTAACAGCCTCTAATCCAAGTACCTTGCAGGGCCTAATCTGTTATTAACTGCAGCTGAGCTTCTGCTGTTACATCTTTTAATTTAAAAAATAAATGATTTACCCCCTTCCAAAAATGTTAAGTTTTGTTCAGCAGCATATTCCATCCTATTCTTAATTCATTCAATGTCACTGTGATTTCAAGAGGAGGAAATATGGGACAGAGGAATTAGTAGAAGAGAAACAGACTATAATGGCTTTGATGTTACAACAGAGCTTTCCGAACTGTGTGTCGCGACACGTTAGTGTGTCGGCTGCAGTGTGTAGGTGTGTCACGTGAACGTAACGAGAAACCTCTGAGTCTATGTGAAATAAGCAATACCAACTTGCATGCATTTTTATGCAGCAAAGGTGCCGATTAGTATGGTGCACTAGTATATTCCCCTTCCGTCGTATCCGAGTATGCACACCACGGTCGAGGGATCATACAGGTACTGCGCATGCACAGTATGCATAATCAGGTCGAAACAGCTGATTCTGTGTCACTTCCGGTGACACAGCTGCACCTGAAGTGACGCATTCGAGAAATTCCATGGGTCCAGTTTTTTGATAGAACACCGTCTCAACCGCCCCTCGATCGCAGCTCGACAAAATTGGTTCAATGTGAAAAATCTTGGAAATGTATGTTATTATCTTGCAAATCATATATTTTTTAAAATATAAATGAAAGGTTTTCATGAGATATGTTGCGTCCCCATAAATTTCGTTATTACAATTTATGTATGTGTATCTCTTAGAAGGGGTTAGTTTAACCTTGGGTTTGCTAGTAAAACTGAATTACTGTGTCGCGAAATGATGCTTGTCTAAAAAGTGTGTCACCAACATGAAAAGTTTGGAAAGCTCTGTGTTATGGGATAAATCCAACAGAGCATGTGGACTTCTGTTCATGCAATAGAATTTTCCATTTTTCTTCTCTCCCCTGCACCTTCCCATCCTGAAATCTTCTCTAGAGGGTTCCTCAATCCTCTGGAACAGATTTGGAGGATGCACAGGGAGCTGTAGGAGAAGAAAACCATTCTCCCAGCAGTTTCTGTTTAACTGGTGATCAGCCTGTTTGATCAACCCATAATCTGCAATTCTAGTCTCATTTACTAGAGAGTAAATTTCATTGAATTTAGTGTGTTTTTCTTCTGAGTAAAGATGCATATTAACAATATTAACAGATCACTTTTTGAATGCGTGAACAGAACAACTTCAATTTAAGTAGCCTTTTCTGAAGTCTTATCTCAGAAAGAAGCATACACTGCTGCCTCATTTTGAAAATCTTAACAGATTAACGATTGAGCCCCTATTGAAATTTCTGACCAAATGCCCATAGTTTAATTATAGATAATTGTGACTGTTTACTCAACTGCCTTACGTGAGGATCTGCATCATTAAATATATATATATTTATTTTATTTATTTAGAGTATTTTTATCCCGCACCTCAGCCAAAAGGCTCTCGGAGCGGCTTACAATGTATCAATAAAGAAGACAGTCCCTACCCTCAGGCTTACATTCTAAAAAAAAGACATGACACACAAGGAAAAGTGTATGGAGGGAAGAGGGAGAAAATAAAAAGAAATTAAGGAGACTGCTTAGGCTGGTGGGAAGGCCCTGCTCCGTCCTCTCATCTCCCAATGGAGGGGCAAACCAACAGCTCCTTCTTCCCCACAAGGTGAAGATGTTAGCCCTGGGGGGCGGGTTTCCAACTGAAGCAGGCTCCGATGGTGCCTGCCTGCTCCAGTCTCCCTCGCATCTTCTTCCCCACAGGGTGAAGATGGCAGTTAGCCCTGGGGGGGGGGGGGGTGTCCAACTGAAGCAGGCTCCGATGGTGCCTGCCTGCTCCGGTCTCCCTCGCATCTTCTTCCCCACAGGGTGAAGATGGCAGTTGAATATATCAAAATATATTAAATATATCAAATTCTCTTTCAAGCCATTCCCCTCCTTTTAAAAGAGTACGCTAGAAAATGTATACTTGTAAACATTTATTTTTTTTCAAACTGAAGAAAGGCTTGCATCAGCACACATTGTACAGCCTTGCAAATTATACAGAAATTGAAAAAGGTGTCTCCTTTATATGTGCAATGAATCATTTGATGTCCAGTGATCCTCTACAAATGATGAAAAAACATATTTAAACCACTTAAGAAGTTTCCAGCACTTATCAAATGCGATTACTCTTACAGTAAAAAAAGAAAAGAAAAAAAGTAAAGGAAAAAAAAACATCTTGATGGGAACACAATTAAAGTGCAAACTTTTTGCCATTTGGGGAGTCACATTTAATTTCCTCACTGTTTATGGAAAACCAATGGGCTCCAGTTAAAATTATCTGCAGTGTTCGTTTCTTCCTTTTTAATATTTATCCTATTGGAACAGAAACAAGCTGCTGAAGAATATAATTTAATGGCAGTTACTGTTCGCTTAAGTAAATCTAGAAAGGGAAGGACTGGAGAAGGTCTTCAGTAGTTATTGTTGGACTCTGTTATCTTGGAAGAGGAAGAGAAGGGAAGAGAAATATGCTACCTTCCTTGCCCTTTACATATTGGGCTAGAAACACAGTGTAATTCCTTAGGTACTCTTCTCTTTTTCCCTCCCAACCCCAGAACTGCCCTTAAACTGACAGAAGTGTGCTGGCTGTGTGCAAAGGGATTACAAAATACAGGTAAGAATATGGATATTCCTTATGAACAAAAGTTTGCTGTACAACAGAGCTTTGGATCTGATACAAGAATTCAGAAATATAAAACGAAACTACTACAAAAGGGGCATTTTAACAGCATTCTTCAGAGAAGGCAGCCTGTCCGTTTCACATCACAGCAGTATTTTGTTTTGTTTTAAGTTGATTATTTAACTGCATGTTTTTTTCTGCATCTTCTGCCAGGATCACTGGGTTTATTCTTCAAAGGCTTTACTGTTGTATGACATCCAAGGAGTCTTTATGAAGACAACAAAAAACCCATAAACATCAAGCCAATCAAGTAGAGGAGATAAGGACATGGAAGTAATAAAGGCTGAATGTTCAATGGCGTAGCTGTTACTGAGAACTAGCCCTTTCCAGAATGTGAAAGTCATAGTGCTTCTTGCTTGTTCTCAGCCTAAACTTGTTCAGTGAGTTACTTTGTTTCTTCAATGCATTTTGGGCTGCTGACATGGATGGAAATGTCGCTAGAACCGTGTATGTAGATGCCAAGTCATTAAGTTTGGAAGCTTCAGCGTTCACATTACTATCTCCACTACCACAGTAGTGATGGTGGTGTTGCTGTTGCACCTGTAGAGACTGGGGATCCCGTAGCCACCGAATCTTGGCACCAACTTTAAGAAGTTCCACAAATAACTTTTCAGCTTCTGCACGAGTTATTCCTTCTGGCAATTCAGTAATTTCTAAGACTTTTCCTACGACTGAAGAAAAATGTAAGATTAAAAATGGCATTGCATGAGGCCTATGGTAGTTGAGACACATACCTACAACATTTTCTGCTAGCTTGGCAATTAATTATGGACTCTTTTCTTGACTTCCCATTCAATAATATCAATTAGTAGGCAGCAGGGGCGAACAGACACCAATAACCATGTGGCAGCCACTTTACAAACATACTGAATGGAGTACAGCCAGGAATTAAGAGGAGTGTTACCACACTTCAATAGCTTGGAAGAAGGAAATCTATTAACCTTCCGCTGCGTACCTGGCTGAAGCAGTAACTTTAAGTGGCTATTAATGTCATTAGTAAAACTGCCATTTTGTAAATTAATTTGTTAATTCTAAATTCTTAAGAATAGCTGGATCGGATAAAGGGTCCATCTTGTCCAGTATTGTACTGACACAGTGGGCAACCAGCTGTCTGTTAGAAACCCCAAGTAGGACATGAGTAGAACAGCACCGTCCTGGTCATGTTTTCCAGCAACTGGTATCCCTTGGTACTGTCTCTGATAATGGAGGTAGCCATTGATAGCCTTATCCTCCATGAATTTCTGTACCCAACTTTTAAAACTATTCAAATGGGTGTTTTTAAACTATGTACAATATGTGAGGACCAGGTTTTCCTGAAAAAAACAAAATGAGATGTTATTTGGCCTTATTTGGCCTTTTTGTGAACCGCCCAGAGAGCTTCGGCTATTGGGCGGTATAAAAATGTAATAAATAAATAAATAAATAAATAAATTCTCTCATGGTAGAAACCATACACAATTTCCAGCACACACACACACACACTGTCAGCTCAATTCCACTTTGTGATGCTTCCAAGTGTCTTTCATAAATTAAATGTCCATTATAAATACATTCAAAACTAGTCTAAGGAGACATTCCATACATGTTATAGATGTGGCAGCGGCCCTTTCAAAACAACACACTAAAGAGAGCACATATACAAATAATACAACGTAATGCTAGCTGAAGATGAGTATACATGGAAGTGTGATAAAAAATATGTGTGCTGCTCTATATGGTGGGAGATAGGGAAGATAGCAGCTGCAAAATCTGAAGCAGATACATAGCTCTTGAGAAACAGGTCGGATCCCTTGAGTAAATAACCACTGTGAAATCAGAATCCCAAGGCCTTGTGTCTTGACTTGGCTTTGGAAGTTCAACACAAACTGAGAGGATGTAAAGGCCTCAGTGATGCCTATAAATGTTGCTAATTGAAAGCTGCTGATTACTGCAAGAAATCATGTTTGTCTCTTCAGCTGGAAGTGCTTATCTGTGCTCTGCTGTATATGGAACAATGCTGACACTATTCACACAGCCTATTGCTGCACCATATTGGATCTACAGAGTTGTGGTAAAATAGAAATAAGCATAAATATATTTTCCTAGTACTTTAGTTGCATCATGAAGAAATGCCACGCTATGAGTCACATACCTGGTTCTCCTGCACCAAGGTCTGTTGAAGCAGCCTTCTTGGCTGGTTTTCTTCCTCTGTTCCCATGTCTGCTTCCAGGCTGACACTGGCGAAGATTCAGATACAAAGAATGATCATTGGTTGAGTCTCCCCGCCCTCCTCACACTTTCCACCCACAAGGGATGGAGGGTGCCATACTATCCATCCCACTGGAGTAATTTAATATTACTAGAGATGTAAAATTTGTGGAAACTTTGAAGCCATGAGGGGAAAAAACATTTTTGTTCATTTGTTTTTTTGGAGGAAACACGAAACGTTGGGAAAAATTGAAAAATAAGCAATACCTTTTCTTTAGTGCTCTTTTACAGATCTGAAGTCATTTTGTTGCTTAAGGTGGCCTCCAGATATTTTGGACTTCAGCTCCCATCAGCCTCAGGCAGCATGACCAATAGTTAGGAATGCTGGGTATTGTAGTCAAAAACGTCTGGAGCCACCGGGTTGGTGAGGGCTGCTTTAGGACCATGAAAGCTACTTTAAGCTCTTAAAGTTATATTATGTATAACTTAGTTTGCTCATAAAATTATCAATATACTTAAAAACCTTTAAAAGTAAACTCAGGAAATCGTAATTGTCTGAATAAACTACTTTTAAATTTAATACACTAAACATAATTTTATGAGCAAACCAATCCTTCGTATCTCTAAATATGATGCACTACTGCTTTCTTTTCTTGAATAAATTTTCTTGGGAAAAGTTGCATCATCGTGCCGCTTAAATTCATGAAGATGTGCATTTTTGTGCTCTCACAAAAATTCAGTGAATAGGATGAGTGGAAGCGCATGACTTATATTACAAAGGAATTCATTCATTGCATGGGAATGTGGTCAATGAACCCCTTTGTGATCCAAGTGGCACAATGGCTGATGCCTCTTCCCTGGGCAAGGTGGTGGCGAAAAGCCATTATTGTTGTCCCCAAACCTTAATTTGAATCACAGAGGGAAAACAAATACCATTGTTTTGAAGCAGCACTATGTTATTTCAAGGTCCAAAACAATGTCGGGTTTGCAGCATTAACTAGATATTGGACTCTGTAGTTAATGTCTTTAAAGTACATCCAAATGAATAATGCTTGAAGTGGTCCGTAATACCATCCCACTTTTCAGGTGGAAAATCATCCCAACCTTGTCAATGAAAACATCTTAATCCTCCCCCACTCCCAGTCTGAGCACCGCATATGAATGACAGGTTCATCAGCATTTTTAAAGGACCAACCTAGGAAAATAATAATAGGAAAGCAGCTAATTTCTAATGCAAGACATTCATTTTTCCTTTCATAAAATTATCTATCCAAGTTACAAATAAATCCTGGTTATTAGGCTATCTTATATCCTGTGAAGAGGGGACATCCCTTACCTGTGGACCTGCTACGTGGCCATGTAGCAGAGATGGAGGATTGTACTGCAACGGCTGTCCCAGTAAGGGATATCTGGCATCTCCTGAAGACACAGAAAGAAAAAAAACTTAATTTCAGATTAAAATACTCTTTGTCTCTTTCTCCAGTACTGGAAGCTGTCAACTAAAGATTTTGTAATCTTAGATAAATTTGGCTTTTAATGAAATTATTCAATCAAGTTTAAATATCTCTACATACTGCCTTGTAGTCAAACAAAGAAGTCAATCTCCAACTAAATAGACTTTATTATGTGACTCAATCAGTCCAACAGTGGTTCAGGTTACAGACTTTGTCATCAGACAGGAACCCAACGCTAAACAAGGACAATACTAAATGGACTACCTAAAGATCCCTTCGAGGGATGCACTACTGTTAAGAGAGCTGTTGCTGCACCTCTGGTGCCAGCCTGCAATACAGAACCTGAAAAGCTTTCCCAGTCCCGCAGTCAGAAAGCATCTTCCCCTAGGAGACCTCTTGTGATGGGCCAACTTTGTAGGACGCTCTACTTCCCAAAACTCCTCCTCCCTCTTGACCTGATGTCTGATCCTTGCATCATGCCCCCCCTCCCATGGTGAGTTGCTGTGTTCCCACAGAGGGAGAGGTTATGGTCAGGATTATTTATTTATTGCATATCTATACTGCCCAATAGCTAAAGCTCTCTGGGCTTTGATCCAACTGATTAGCCCGCACCTGGGCAGATTCTTCTCTGTCTCCCTGAAGCTTTGGTCTTTCCCACACCCCTTTGCACTGTTCATGTGACTCTGACTCTGTTCCTATGGCCTCTGTTGAGATGCTGGGCCCAATCCTGACACCTGAAGACCAATGGGGTGCACTGAGAAAAGGGAAGGTGGAAAAATGAAAGCCTACTCATGGAGGTTAGAATCAAACCCAAGCAAAGCTACTCAGTTACAAGAAAATGCTACATTTAAACATTTAGGGCAGAATCCTACGCATGATAAAACAGAAGAAGTGCTACACCTCTCAGCATTCTCCAGCCAGCCATCTGCCAACTTTGGGGACAAATGTGGAGAAGCCATTTTGAAGTTAATTTTTCACCAAATTTGGCAGATGAAGACAGTGCACCAGAGAAGCACTTGCACTGCAGTGTGGCTTCCAAGGCAACCTAGTCTTTGCTTATCGGCAGTACTGTTGATTAATTAAGGGGGGTGGGCGCACACAAGGGGATAGTTAATATGAAATTGAAGTTTGAAATTGACATTTGATGAAGCAATGAATAAGATATATGAAATAAACAGGGTTTAGTGTTCTGACTTTAATGCATACCTTGTGGCAATGCAATTAAGAGTTTCTGTGCAATGGCATCAAAATCCAAAATTCATAAAACCTGAACTGCTAGCAAGTTAATTAGGATGGAGTCTTTCCCACCTTCAAGGAAGTCAAATGAGAATATCAAGGTGGGGGAGGGATTTTTACTTTCCTTGAGGGAAACATTACATTTGACTTTCCAATTCAACACAAAATGAAGTCAGCCAATGTAAGCAGCTATTCATTTCTTAACTAAATGGAGTTCTTACCTTGTCCGGGGACAAAAGGTCTAGAGAATGGGGGCACAAGAGGAAGAGATGTTAATGTGGGACGGATGTTCTTCATGTTTGACAGCTGAGTTGGTGCTGGCGACTGGGCTGGTGAGGTGACAGGGCTACCTATTTGTGGACTATGCTGCAACTTTTATTTTAAAAAAGAAAAGAAAAAAAGAGAGATACACACCTTACATGAGTTTGTCAGAGTAGGGGAAAATCAGCCTTTTTCAGTTTATTTGGGAGCCTTGCTGAAATCGGTTTCATAGACTGCAAGTGAACTGTGGATTTGTATGTTCTAAAATCTGTTGAATTCCCACACTTAACATTTCTTACAAAGTGAGGATTCTCTGCTTTGTGACTTTATGACACATAAAGCTCTCATTCCCTCCATGATTGGCAAAAACTAAACTCAAAAAGGAAACACCACCACCACCACGCTGCCCCCTCTTTCTACACATACAAGGTAGCACATTAGTGTCCTTTCATTCTCTTGTTGCAGGGAGTCCACCTTCCCTCCTATTCCTTTTCCTGTAGGATTGGGCCTTCAATGTGGTCTGCTGGGCTAACCAATTTTGTCTTGGGTATGAGTGAAGGAACTGGAACTATGGAATATACACGAAAGAAGACAATGTCCTACCAGCTATCTGTGTTAGCTTTCCCAGCTGTTTCCACAATATACAATGTTCAAACATGGATGCAAACATTTAAATAGTTGCTACATATGAGGAATTAAGAAAAAAAAGTTTCCCTTATAAAAATACCAATTTTACAAAGCTTGGAATATGTCATACCTGCGTACAGCCGTCCAAAGTGCCAAAATCTGTTGATTTCTGTCCTCTCTGATGGTCACAATAGTATTTATTTTGTTTCCATTGGGGAGGGGAATGGGGTCGAGGCTGAGGATTGTTGGGTATATTGAGCTGCATCATTACCATTCCTCCACCTGGTGGTGGTGCTACTGCTACAAAAAAAAAAAAAAAAAAAGATTAGCAAAGAATGATATTTAATTTTCTAGTTTACCACTCCCTAAATATTGCCTCCTGCCACTTGAACCTGCCTGCCTGGTGAGGTCATCAGCAGACGCCTTGATCCATGTTCCGCCAATGTTAGAGGTGAAGTTGGGTTGGGACACAGGATAGGGTCTTTCAATTGCTGTGCCAAGACTTTGGAACTCCCTGCCCTGGAAGACCCACAAGGACCCCACATTATTGGCACTTTGATGATGAGTTAAAAAATTGTTTCATTGGGCCTGTTCAGACAACACGCAAAGGCATAGTTAGGCCACTAATTCTTCTGCAGCAAATGATTAGTGAGAGTGTTTAAACTGTGGTTATTATAGCCAGCATGGTTCACACAACACGCTAAGCCATGTTTAGCTCAAAATGCTTAACCACCATGGCTTAGCATGTCATCTGGACATGGTCATTATGTCTTTAGTTTAGAATAACTATTTTTGTCCTGTTTTGATGTTATTTTGTTGCTTCTGGCTTGGCTTTTGACAATTAGATTCAATGGGTTGGATCCAAGCTGGCTGTGAGAAGAAGTCCACTCCCACTGGAGGAATAGGGCAGGCATTTTTTTCACCAATTCCTGCTTATCCCTGCTTTCTGTGCCCCCTGAAAAGCTGCTCTGAAGGGTTGGGGGAACCTTCCAGAATAGCATGGGAGCAGGGGCTGAGAGGGGGAAATAGGCAAAATCGCCTTTGCTGGATCTCAAACCCTACTTCAAATGGAAGAAGGCCTTCTGTTTGCAAAAGGGGAATGTCTGGATCCAGTCCTCTTTAATAGTAATATCTATATTTTATATATTTATATTCAATATTTTCATATAACATCAAATCAGTTGGTTGACAGTGCAAAATGAAGATGCCATAAAATAAATTGTCCTTCCATGAACTCCCTTAAATTAAGTTATCTTAGTATCTAATCCTACGTGCACTATGCTAGCCAATAAAACTGGACTATGGTGAACTAATAATCGCACTGCTATGCAAATACTGCTTTTTAAAACTGATCAAATTATTAGAGGAAGAAAGGATAAATGTGTCAAGATTTTCTGCTCAGACCTGCACACTGTTGTCCTTGGAGCTGCTGTGAGTTGCAGGGCGATGTTGTTCTAGGAAACTGTATCTGCTCTGATCCTGGAGGCTGAAGATATGCTACTGAAGAGCTGCAGGGAATTGGGGAGTGCGGCGGGGGGTGGAGAGAAAAGAGACAAAAACAGAAAGGTATTAAGGGTATTAAATGTAAACTGTACACCTCAGCCATGATGTTCTAATTTCAGGAAAGCCATTTACTGCAAACAATACCAACGGATTTATTTGGTCCAGAAATTGGGACTAGGCAGCCATACTGTTTTCCAACCTTGCCAGAGAGCTTCAGCTATTGGGCGGTACAAAAATGTAATAAATAAATAAATAAATAAATCCTGGCAAAATAGTTAGACGTGATACAGGATTGGCTAACTTCAGCTTTCCTCACCACCTTCTGCAAGATGAAGAAACTAGCCAAACCAGTTTTGGATTGTAGGTTGACACTACTGCTTTAGCTCATGTCTTTTGGACGTATTCTTGTTTCTCACCTTAGCTGTCATGTTTGGTAATTTGTCATTTTATAATTAAACAAGAGATTTATATGCTCTTGTTATAGGAGAAATGAATGCTATTTACAATTTAAATTAAGAAGTTTAAAACAAGAGTGAAACATTTTCCTTAAGGGCAAAAAAATTAGTTACGCAAATGCTATTCTCCTCTCTCTAATCTGCTTGTGAATTATTCACGGAATGACTTTTGGAAAGGTGACCAGGCTTTGAAGATTGCAATAATGTGTTGCGTTAATAGCAAATTGCTGACTTGAAAAAAAAGCAGCTTTCAAAGCAAGACACACAAAGATCAAAGGAACCTTAAATATAAAAAAAAGCGATACAAAGATAACCTGCAGGCAAGAATATATTAAACAAAAAGTCAGAACGCTGTATCAAGGTGACCTCAAATTCCATTTTACGTCTGCTTCTGCAGAATAAGTGGGGTGGGCCAAAGAGTTATTGCCCCAGAAACCTTGCTCAGAGCACCCCCTCATCCCTCTAGCTTCAGATATTTCTCTGGGCATTGCATATTCAAACCTATTTTTCAGTGTCCAATGCCACATCCATATCTGTACAATACAACAAGCTGGAGGTGGGGGTGATTTTTCACAGATTCTATATTCCTCCTGTATCCCCCGGCACCACTTCCCATGCTGTTCCAAGTGTTACGTCCAGAGAACGGTTTCAGAGGGTACAAGGGGGCTTCAGCGAGAAGGAGAAATTGGCAAAAATCACCATTCTGCCCATTTCCTCCAGCACCAGTGAAACTCCAGTGAACACAAGTCTGGATCCAACACTTTATTTGTTATCCGGTTTTGTCTTTACAGAGTTATTACGTATTTTCATATCCCTGACAAAACAGATTAATTAAACCTAATGTGGAAATGTATGGTATGATCTGTAGAAAGGGGCTCTGTACTATGTCTTTCCTCCCTAGAGGAAATGAAGTGTACAGTGGGATTCCATGAGCATAAGCAGTAACAAGCTAAGGTGTACCTTAGACTTGGGTCAGCTAGTAACTAAGGGCACAATCCTATACATGTTTAGACAGAAAAAAATCTTTCTTCTCTCTGTATTTGCTGTTAATTTTAGGACTTTTTCTGTCTAGATATACATAGGATTGCGCCCTAAACTTTAAATGTGGACTGTACTCCTATACTTACGTGGGAGTAAGTCCCTTTGAACTCAACGTACACTTGAGCAGGCATGCATAGGATTGCACTTTTAGAGACACTTAAGTTTTGTCTCTCTTGCCACACAGAAAGTAATCAAAACACCGCTTATTAAAGCATCCATCAAGACTGACTTACAACTTTGTACTGTTAGCAACATCTGCCTTTTTTTAAAAGCCTGAATAAATCTGACTGTGACACTAGAAGCTTGCTGTGAGGTCTCACTGATTAACAGTAAAATTTGAGCTTGACACAAAGAATTCCATTTGTTTCACTTAATCACAGTTTACATTTGCTATACATTGCATTAATTAAACCTTGCAATTAAGAACTTCCAAGAGGGCAGCTTGTGTATATATTTAATTTAAAATGTGTTTTCCCCAAATAATTGAATTCCTTAAAATGACTTCAGTGTAATTTCCCCACACACCATCAGCATGGGCTATGCTGTTATAAATCCATCAATATTTCCACAGTTCTGCTCAAACACAAAAATTGATTTTACACATTTATTTCTTCATATTTAGATTTATAATTAAGGATCAGTTAGTTATAACTCATTGTACTGTAAATGCCAATGGGATCTTTAGAAAGCTGTCATGCAAGTGAAATGAAATCTGACAAGAATGTTTTGACAGTGATACCAGGGGCTCTTTTGCACAGATTAATTTTTCTCTCCTGGTGTTGTGTTGTTTTTGGATCTCTCTTCCCTGAGAGCCGTCATTTTTGTTGCTTATAAGGGATCATTGGAACACACTGAAAATTACACAAGCTAATACAGGCCACCTACAGACTTACATAAACGAAACAGCTAGATTAGGTAATTCGCCTTCTTGCTCTGGGACTACTGCCAAATTGCTCCTTCCAGGAAATTAGGGTTGCATACAGACCTACCGTGTTTGAGCTGTCAAGCTGCTGTAGAAATGCACTCAAGTGGGTTGTATCTAGACATACAATTCCTTGTCTGGAATCTCGTTCTGAGAAAACTAATTCTGTCAGTTTTGCAAAAGAAGCTGGCTGTGCACAGGGCTGACCAGCTTGCACTTGTTATGTCTCAGACTCATATCTCTAGAGAGGTTTTGCAGCTCTTCTTAAAATAGGTTTTCTTTTTTCATGCTGCAGATTCTCCTCCCCACTTCTCGCTCTCTCTCATTCTTTTAAAAGTATGTGGACAGCCCACGTTAAGAATTTGGGGGGATGAGGAGGGGAAGCGATAAAAAATCAAGATCAACATTTAAAACGTTGGTGTATGGCTACCAAATGCATTGTTAAGGCAGAGTTGTGGAGTAACCTGCTTTAAAAAGTACATCAGTTTGCACCCTTAGTAAGCATTATTCACAATTCCCAGGGAACAAAAATGCCTATGTCTGAGCTACGTAGCATAGAAACAGAAGCCTACTGCAGACTCTACCAGCCAACAAAATCCAATGTTTGGTAAATTCTTTTGTTAAGTGATATGCAAATTTCTTTCTCCTAGAATTAAGCTTGGTCCTGTTGTCTTTCACAGCTACTTTCCTCTTCTAAAACCTCCTAATTCCATTCTTTCTACTATATATCTACTTCCTTCTCTTTCATCTAACTACCCTTGCAAGCTTCTAATTCTTTAAAAATAATGTCTCAGATTAAAATTATGCTTATTTGATTTCCCTGAATGAAGATAAAGGTGCACGTTTCCTTAGCACAAAGTCTGCTATTTATTGTTTAGCAATGCAGCTCTATAAAAAACATTGATTTTACTAAGGAAATCTAGCTGTTGTTTTCGGAACACTGCAGAGAGTACTACTGTTCAGCTCTTAGTTGTGATACAAGAGAACGCTCAGGAATGATACTTATGCTCAATACCAAGTAAGTCAATAAGACTTTTTAAAAAATCTCCAAAACGTAAGAGATCACCAGTTCCTAGCTAAGTCACATGTGCATGAAGGCAGTTCACACACAATGGCCCAGTTTGCACAAACACCGCTGCCTAAGCGGTGAGCCACAGCATGTGCCATGCGTTTCTGGAATATTCAAGCTGCAGCCATAGCTTGTGTCATCCAAACCTAGGGACCATGGGTTATGCGAGGGTTTTAACCCATGCATAATCCACGCTTCTTGATTCGGACATTACCCAACAACAAACTCTTGAATAACCCACAGTCCCCGGGTTTGGAGAAAACAACTAACATGCACCACAGCCCACCTGGCTTAAATAATCCATGGGGGGCTGCAATGCAAGTTTACTGTTAACAATTTGTTCAAAGTGCAATAATTGCTTTTGAAGAAATAGAAATTGTGTTTCATGCAAAAAGGATGGAGAATAAGCATGAAGCAGTAAGGATATAACGGGTGGAAGAACTGGAACAAGGAACCTCAGAGCAAAATATGGAATTTGAGCTAGGTAAAAGAAATCTATGTCCAGCCAGACTTTGGGTTCTGAAGCTTAAGCAGACATAATCTGCACAATTACAACATTTCTTCACCATATTGTCATAAAACCAGACACATAAAATATAACTCAGCCTTCATCTATACTATCCTCGTAAATAAACCAGGCCAGGTTACTAAAGATCAACTCAAACAAGTTTTTGAATGGTATTGTTATTGCTGTTGTTTTTCCTTCTGTGCTGTGGTTGCTTTGATTGAGCACAACCTTTAACGGAAAAGCGGTCTGTTAGTTAAAATCTACTCTGATCTAAAAACCAAGCTAAACTCACCTTAAATTATTTTGCTGTCCAGATGGAATGACACTGTAGTAAACTGGCATTCCTGATGTGGGTAGTCCTTGGTTAGACTGACTGGGAATAACGACTGGCTGCTGATATGTCTGCTGGGACATTCCTTGGGAACCTTGAGCCATTGAAACCTAAGGATGGGAAGTACATTAAGAATGCTAGTAATGACTCATACATTGAGGCAGCATGGGCTGTAAAGCAAGGATGAGGATACAGGCCCACAGGGATTCCCCATCTATCCCTGGACCCGCCCCCGCTGCCATGAAGAAGAAAACTCTTCTGTCTGATCAGCAGCCGATAGAAGAGAAATGCTTTCCCTGTTAATAATGAAAATGGTTCACTTTCTGTTTAGTAATGAAAATGGCTCACTTTCTTAATTGGGGGAAACTGCTTATCAGAGAGAATTTATCCCTGGAAGCGCAGAGAGGAGGAAGCTGCTAAGTGATTCAGGTCACAATCGAATGCATATTTAGAAAGAAAAAAGTCATTTTTTTCTGTTTAACCATGCAAATTATTGTACTGTCCAGAATACACCAAGAATTTGAAGTGGTCCAGCCCAGAGGGCGGTTTACTCCAAATCAGTGAGAATTAGTTTTGATCAGAGCCTGTGAGGAGGCAGAGAGGATTCTCCAGGGCACCTAAGAAAAGCCCATGATGATGTTTCCCCTTCTCTTCCTAAGCTGAGTCTATTAAGAGCTGCTGTCCCCAACCCATCTCCCATTCTTTCCCTACTGATGAGACTGCTTCAAAGGACCATGGCTTAACGCTTGTCTCAAGGGCCTTGGGAAGATCGCAGACAAAACAATTTTTCTGTCGTCAATATACAAAATGTGGTATTTCACTGGAAGAAGAAGAGGAGTTGCTCTCTCACTGTGATACAGATTGTTTAGATAACTACATAGAGTAGTGGTAGGACTATGCGAGCTAAAAGATACTAATATATAAAGAACAAAATTAAATAGCATCCCAGTACCTTGACCTTTCTGAAAACAGTAAAGCACAATAGCTTCTTGTAATAGTTTATTTGATCTCTGGAAACCGAGTGAGCAAAATTTCACCAGTATTTAAATTCTAAATTAATAACTGTGGTTTTCAAATTATTATTATTACATCCAAACATTACCTTCAAACAAACAAACAACCAGTGTGTATTGAGTCAGTTAAGAAAGAGGGCTGGGTACGTTTGTAGTACTCCCCTTTCATAATCCTCATTTCTGACTAGGCAGATTTTCAGCGTTTAGAAAAATTACTTATGTTTTAATACTTGCAGTGGTATAAAGATAGAAAATAGCTTACTTGATAAGATGGCACAGGAGGATATGGGACAAGTACACCTTGGATCTGGTTTCCAATATTATTGGGTTGACCCCCGACTAGGTTTTGGTTTTGAGATTGCTGGACGCCAACTAAACCCTGGTAGTTTTGCTGCTGGTTAGGCATAACTTGGTAACCTGCAAATATACAAATATTTAAATTCATTTTGACCAGTTACTATAAAAGAAAATTTATACCCACACGCCTTTTAGGTATTATAGTTACAGTGTGGAAGCCATTTTTTCAGTAGGATCATAACATAATGCTGCTGTAATGTTTAAAGATCCACCCCAGCATCAGCAGGTGAAGGTCCTGCAAACAACTGTGTTGTAAGGATTCAACATGTAGTGGTGGGCCTTTTTAAATGTCATAGCAGCAGCATTCAATGGACACACAGAAAGACCCCATACCACTAAATGTATATAATATAATATATTAGTATATAGTATTATATGCATATAGTATAATATTAAATGTTTATATTATCTAAAGGGCATCACAGATGCTTTGGATAATTTTGTTGAGAAAGACAAGTTCCCTCCAACTAACACGCATTAGTCGGCATAAGGGCACTATTTGCATACTTCAGTTAAAAGCAACAAGTAGTATTTCATTTTTTAAAAGTCAGATTCAAAACTAAAGTAAATTATAATTTTACCCTCAAACTACAACTTTATTTTTTCAAACTATGACCTTCAAATACAAAAGACTATTAACGTAACAATCATGATAGTATGAATCCAATAACTTTGATTCCTTTTGTTTTCCTTCTCTCATGCAAAAAACTTTGCAGCCATGAGCAGAAACAAAATTGAAGAAAAAACTTAATGCAAATCATCAATCTGTGTATTAATTTGAACAATATCACCTGCATACCAAGTTCAGCAAGTGCAGCAAAACAACCATGCAAGGCAGACTACCCATCTAAATTTTGAAGATGAGTGACTGAAGTGTAAGTTTGTGTGTGTACATGTGTGTGCATTTATTTGTTTAACTGGTCACATATTTGGCTTTTTTCATGAGTGGGAAGTATAAATAAAATGTGGAAGTATTTTGGAGCATAGGATTTCCCCCTCACCCGTCATCTTTTCCATTCAATGCCAGGCTGATAGTCTGGGAGTGGGAAGTCTCCTCAATAGGTCTTAAAAGGCAGGTTCAAGGCCTAAATTCTCACTGGCCTTACCTAAAGTGTTACCTCCTAGCTCAGAGTTCAATGGCATCAGATCATCTGACAAGTATAGAAATGCACCAAATTTCTTCAAGCAGAATGATGGACTGGATCCAAGTTTCTAAACTTCTTAAGCAATGAAGATTGAGCATAAGATGTTCAACTCTAAGTGCCTACTTTTTTCATTTTGAGAATAAGGTGTTTGGTCCTAGCAAAAGAATACATGAAACTGGCAAAAGTCAACACTGCTCTTTTGCTGGTGAATGGAATGAGAATTTCAGAGAAAGGGGTTCTCTTTTTCTATGCAGTGACTTGAAAATAATTTGCATGTAATATATGTGTGTGTATGTGTGTTGTGTAAGGGCGCGCACGCACACACACTTACGTAGTGGATCTCTAGAACAGACTACCTTTCAAATGAGCATAACCTGTTACTGAAAACATGTTAATGAAAGATCAAACCTTCCAAAGGATTCAGGTGGTGTGTGAGGCAGGGTGGGGATTTAGGGAGATACATCTTTTATCTCACTTCATAAAATTTTTCAGAGAAGGAGTGGTGTAAACTGAAGAACTGAAAGCTGTATTCAGATGTTCGAATTACTCACACAATGAGAAGTAAGGAGGAGCATTCTAACTTCCCTCCATTATCTTCCATGTTCTGGTGGCAAATATTTGCAATGACAAGCCTTTTCTATGCATGAAGTCTCCCCATGTGATTTAGCATCATGAAAAATCAGGGTACTAAATCATGTTGGGAGATTCGGCGAATAGAAAATGATCCCCAATGCAAATGTTTGCATCCAACTCATAGATGAGGAGGAGGACAGCAACCCGGGGGGGGGGGCAGAGTAGCGTGCTTATTCTCCCTCTCCCTTGTTGAGAGAGTAGTCTAAATCTACACCTATTGGAAAAGGCTACACTCGTAAAAGGTTCTTAGCCAGGAATTTCTGGTTCTTGTGCACACTTGACAGAATTATCTACGAACAGAGCAAAAGCAACAAGAAGAGTTAAGTTTTCCTTTTCTGAGCTCACCCATTTTCTCTAATGTAAAAAGGAAAAAAACATTTTTTTTGGGGGGGGGGGGCTTCCCATGCCTTTAACAAGCATAATCTCAAACAGATGCAGGCTTCCAGCAGCATAGGGATCCAGCACCAGTTAAATCTGCAGCTACAGAATTTCTGCTTGTTACACTGGTTTTGACGGCACAGGACATTTCTCCAGTCAAAGTCCAGCATTGTATCTGTAATGCTGAAGCATGTTTCAATAAAGTTTTGTGGAGCTCTCAGATAAATCCTCCATTTCAGTGCTGATAGAATACAGGCATCACACATACACCACAATCTACTCTGCAGTTCCCTTTTCTTTTCTGTTTTCTAGCCAAGTAATCACTTCTTTTTGCTATTTCTTCTCACATCCCGATACAAATTATACTTTTTAACTCCTCGGGAGATCATGTAAATATAAGCACAATGCCTGAAAGGCCTCATTTTGGATGTGACAGGGATTTGGATCCTGTAGTGTCATTCTGCCAGCAAAAGGGAAACTGCTGATGGAAAGGGTTTCCCCTCCTCCCACAACCCCTAAATCTGTTCTAGAGGGTTGGGGGACACCCCCCAGAGCAGATTTGGTGGATGCGATGGGGGGGGACGGGACTCTGCAGGAGGGAAGGAGAGGATTGAGAAATCCCACTGTGTAAACAGAAGTCCCCTTGTGCGATACTGGAGCCAAACCATTAAAATCAATTTTGAATTATTCTTTCTTTGAAACACGGTGCAGGGGTCAAACTGGTATTCATACTTGAAAATGCAAAAAAGCTGTCCTGAATTTGCATGCACTGATTTTCATTCCTAAGCTTGTACTTTCAAAGCAAACAGCACATTCTATCACTCTTTGCTCCCTGCTGTTTTAAAGCAGAGGTACTACCTCTGACAGTAACTTGCTGTTAAATATTAATGAGCTTTGCCTAATTCTATAGAAGAATTTCATTTGGATAGCCATGCCACCTTATTTACATATGCCTGCCAACAACCCAAGAGATATAGAATCCAGACTTTAGGCTCTCCCTAAATAATGAAGTTCTTAGTTTAGTTTTTCTGCCCATTTATTTTGTCAGGAAAGTATATGGCACTATATAGATTTCATTAGCCATAGGATAAAGTTTGAAAATGATTGGGCTATAACTGATTAATAGCAAGGGTTTTCGCTATCAGGACACCAGTTAGGATAGATAGATAGATAGATAGATAGATAGATAGATAGATAGATAGATTAGCAATCTAAAAATACAGATTCAATGAGTGATATAGTGCATGGAAAACCTCTGATGAAGAGAATTCCACAGTGGAAATGGATCTTATATTATCTATATATTCTACCTCTTATCAGGAAAATGTTTACTATAAATATATGTGTCCCAACAAGAGTTAAGGCTACTTCTATGGAAATTAGTGAAGTGTATGATTTCATATTTTATGCACCACCATATTCTATATAGCAATGGGGCTGTTCACATGACAAGACAGCCCAACATGCGTTATTTAACCCATGGTAAGACTGTGGCACTTGCAGGGTGTATGCAGCCACCATTTTGAATATGCAACCCCTCCTCGAGGGTTGTCATCTCTTCTGAACCTAGCAAGCGTGGGTGATAACCCTCGTATAACCCATGGTCTGTTTTAGAGATGTGCAAGAGTTGTTTACCCCTTGCATAACCCATGGTTGCTGGTTTTGCATGACGTGACAAGCCTGAGTGGAGGTTGGAACTGCAACGTAGCACCTGTTGCTACTGCGGCTTGTTTTTGGAGCTATGGCGTGTTGTCCGAACCCAGTCAGTATGTTTATTTCCTTTTTAACATCATATGTATGCAACAAGGAAATAAAATGTGCAATATCTTTAAAAGGCTAGATCAATTATAATCGGAAGGAACTGAATGGGTTGGGATTTACTCTATAGCAAGTGGGCTTAGGACTGCAGCTGAAAACTTGCTAGCAATCTAATAGAACCCAAGCTACCGTGTAGGATGAATGCATACAAAGAATCTACAAAGCGCTGCCATTTCAATAGGTTCATCTCTCAGGTTAGGGACTGCAGTGTAGTTGTAAAAAGTATTCAGCGTCTTCTGGCACTTTCACACAGACGAAGCAAAAAATCAATTTTCCATGCTGAGAGAGGAACTAGGACAATATAAATTGACTGCTAACATGTTGCCCCACGGGGTTCCAAAGCACATTTCTATTTTTAGCTGCCCTATTCCACCTCAGAATACCAATTGGTTTGAAAGAAATATAGCACTCAGCAGGAAAAGAAGAAAGAGAAGAAGAAGCACCTGCTGAAACAGATGGTTTCATTTTTCAACAGTGCTATCAAAGCATAGTTAGAAAATCATGCTTCTCAAAACTTGGAGACTGCAAAGAATGAACAGGAATTCTGCAGTGTTATATTTCTTAAATAATTAAGTTGCTTATGGTACAAGGATCTGCATCTCATAGACACATCAATTAGAAAGGGACATAGCTTTCGCTAATGAAATGCATATCTCAAGCACAGATTATTAAAAACAAACACAAAGCACAGGACACATGAAATAGACCACAAAGGTAGACTGCCAAAGATATTCATGCCCAGCATCTGCTTCTGAACATCACCTTCCTGATACTTCTAGTGCCATCTATGTAAGGATAGAGGCTGCTGGATTTTTGTTGTTGTTTTTAAGGCAAGAACAGCATATGCTCCTTGATCAGAAAGCAACCATCCAAAGCAGATAGACCTAAAAGCCCTTTAAAAAGGAAGCCAAGAAGCAGCTGAAAAAGAGACCGGTTCACTGTGAGAAATGTCACCCTCTCAGACAGTGTTACGGCCCCGAATCCAACAGCTCATGAATAAAGCCAATCTATTCTACAAAATATAACACATTCGATATATTATAGATGGTCTGGTTTGTCACAGAGACACACATAAAATCACACTTGTTTACGTATACTACCACCACAGAGATAAACTGATAATTGTTTTGCCCAATTATAAAATATTTAAATCTGTTAATCCCTCGGATCATTGTTTATCACTATGTTCAACATGTAGCATTCAAATTTCTTTATCCTCATTTTCCTCTTTAAAAATGGGTTCACACACTTCAAGCCTGTCACATTTTACCAGGCACTTGTGCATATTTTGTACTTATGTTTATAATTTCAGAGTGCCCTGGAAATCTCTCCCACACCATGATTGAAACAACCTGAAACTAACACATGGTCCAGATGTGTGCTTAACTTGAACTGTTTCTCAAAACTTCAGCAGCTAGGGCCTAACTTACTGGCAGAGTATTGATGGGTCCAGAAGCTTGTAAATTTGTGTATACAACACACAACACTGGGACAATCTTGCACCAAATCCTGCCTTTGTTTCAGCCTCATCTCCTTAGAAACAAACCTGCTCTGGTCCTTAGGCTAACTTGCACCAACACTTTCCACAGGATGACATGGATGAGTAATGAAAGTAGGTCCAGAAAATATTTCCATGGGAATCCTGCTCACCATGATGTGTGTAAAAGGTAGTAAGGAATATTGATCAAAGTGCCAAAGATTTAGGCCAGTATTCAAAGCATTTCACAACTCGTTCTGTACTACCAAAGGAATTTGTGTTTGCATTTTATCAACAGCAGGCCTCAATACTGCATAGCAAATTGTATTGGAAAACAGACAGGATTTTCAAAAAATCTGTGCGAGATGGTTGGCTACTGGTCACACCCAAGACCTTAGGGATGCTTACAAGCCCTTAGGGATGCTTGAAGTATCTCTATGGATCCCAACTTACAGTATAATATTATACATGCCCACTCAGAAGTAATGGGTCTTCCTATCAATGAAGTGGATGTAGGACTGCAGCCTTAAGGAAATTCACAGAAGGAAAGTTTCCCTTTCTACTACTCTGAAAAACCTCTTGGGAAGGTTGAAGAGACCTCCTGAGCAATGAGGAATAGGGTGTGTGGGGCTTCTGGTGGAAGGAAAAATTAGAATTCAAGCCATTGGGTTGGATCCAGACTTACTTAGTTGCACTTAGTTCACATTGGGCCTGTTCAGACAACACTAAGCCATGGTTAGGGCTGCTAACTGTTCTGCAGCAAATGATTAGCGAACATGGTTAAACTGCTGTTACATAGCTACCGTGGTTAGGAAAAATGCTGTTCACACAACAAACTAAGCCCTCATGGTTAGCTCAAAATACTTAACCACCATGCTTAGCATGTTGTCTGAACAGGGCCATTGAAATCTATGTGAAAAGTTAGTCATGTCTAAATACAACTGGATTCATCCCAATTTATTCAAATCAAAAATAAAGATTGGAACAATAACACACCCACACAAAAAGAAAGAAATTTTCATTCTAAGTAAATCATTCTGAGGTGAGGAAAATCTGCCACTCTACAGTGGCAAGAATGTAGACAATCACACACACACACACACACACACACACACACACACGTCTATCTCTTTGTCAGTAGCTCAAAATAGAATTAATTTATTCGTGTCAAAATGAAAGGCATATTTTTTAAATTAGATTTTATATTCTTTCCCTTGTAATATTGTGATACTCTAAACAAATTATTTTTAAACAAAGAATTCTTGACATCATTTTAGATTCATTTTTACTCAGAAAGCAACATTAACAACCTCATTTAGAATGTCCCAAAGACATTCTCAATGTGGCTAAAAATAATTGATGCGTGGACTGGGCAACACATTTGACTTTACAGTTTTTCCTGGTCCCCCTGAGTGCCTTCACATTCTGCCAAGATAACTGCTGCTACGGCTGTATCAATATAAGCAACACAGACTTCAAAATTGATCCTTCCGGAGCCTTTGTGTGGCACTGGAAGAGAACCAAACACTCTTGGTATTCCAATATCCAGCCTGACTCTTACCCATACTTGAGAAAAATAACAGGTGCAAGGCCTGATTCAAAGAAGTATGACTAAATCAAGGCCACAATCTCATTTTTGGCATTTTGGTCTTATAGTCCAGTCCTTGTCTCTGAGCATCTACAGCATTTATCAAAGAGCAAGAGCGGCCAATCCACATTTATTTTAATTTATTTGTCTAGGGAAATAAAACATGCTCATGGAGGACACAGGAATTGCCAGTGGCACAATCAACCACAACACTTCCTAGGCAGGAGTTATAAGAGGCTATAAAATAAAGCTAGATTTCAGAAGTGAAACAAAACATTTGAAAACAATTGTCTGAGAGGTCACCTAAATTCACTGCATACTTCTCAAAAGTAGAATTCCCTTCATATTTGTGAATAATTAATGTACACAGAAAAACTGAACTATGCTGGAGTACAAAGCTCCTTAGAAACAAAACTCAGTATGTAAAGTTAATGCGTCATTCAAGCAAGCTACTAGCTACAAGTAAATATCATTCAAATACAAGCAGAAAACACACAGAAAATACAGGAGTCATTTTTTTAGTTCTTAGACACAAAGGAACAACATTAACAACCAGGAGCAATAAGAAATATACTGCATTTCAGTCTGTCTAACTCAGATGTGCTGGTTCAGAAGTTCTTCAATTAAAGTAACATAAAACCCTATGGCAGAATGCTACAATAACAGTGTAATTAAAAACAAACTTTAGATATGAATGTACTTAACTTAAGTCCACTAATGAGAACAATTTGCCAATTTGGCCTTTTGTTAGAAATTCTTCACATCACCAAGATTGGATTAAAGATAATACGTATCCAATATTTTCTGTTCTAACTAAATAACCTTTTTTTTCTTGTCCCGTCCCTTAGGATTTATCATATTGCGCAAATGTAAAAGAAGAATGCATTCCTACCAGATGGGAGTATTCAAAACCAAAATGCACTGCTTTCTTCATTACGGACTTAACAGGGTTTCAGCATTTCACATTACTGAAACTTCCAAAGTACATAAATGGGGGAGGGGAGGGAGGGAGGGACAGACCACAAACCTGTCTGCTGTGCAGGCTGTGGCAGTGGCTGGTTTTGCTGTGTGTTGTAATGAACAGAAGTAACTGGCCGATACTGTTGACTGGAGTGTGGATACTGGCCTGGAGCACAGTAACAGGCTGGCATCTAAAAAGGAGCAACATGCAGGAGATTTATTTATATATTTCTAAATCTGACATGTCCTACAAGCCACTGAATGATGGCAGATCAAAATAGCACAGGAGCCCATTAAAAAAGCAAGTCTAGTGAAAACAAGAAGAGTGGGGTCATTTACGTATTTAGCTGCTCTCTGAATTTCCTCCTCTCTGAAATTTTAACATATGTTAATTGTATGCAGCTTTATATGCATCACAAAAGAAAAGCACAAATCAGATCCATGTTTAGTTTGCCAATGAGGTAACAGAAATATTATCTTCAATGTCATTCAACAATAGCTTGTTTTTGTACTTTAAAAGAAATCAGAATTGTTTAGATTTAGACCAAAATATTTCAAGCAAAACCAAACATGACAGTGAGACTCTTATGAGCCATTACTTAACCACTGTAATGTGCACAAAGTCCTTTTAAGAACCAAAGAAGCGTGCTTACACCACGAATATGCAACAACTTCTAATGTTGCTAGAATTAGGGTGTAATCCTATGCCTGTTTAGTCAGAAAAAGTCCTACAGCTCCCAACATTCCCCAGCCAGTTGGCTAGGGAATGCTGGGAGTTGTAGGACTCTTTTTCTCTCTCTCTTTCTAATCATCCACAGGGTTGTACTCTTAAGCAAAGCAAAGAAGTATTTATTGACAAGATCACAGCCTCTGTAGGCCAGCCTGGTGCTTTCCAGGTGTTTTGGGCTACAACTCTAAGCATTCCTGACCTTTGGGCATGCTGGCAGAGGCTAATGGGAGTTGAAGTCCAAAATATTTGAATGGCACCGGGTTGGGGAAGGCTGCTAGCTTATTCTGTGATTGAAGCATGAAGGCTAGATTATGCCCCCTCTATACCAGCAATAGACCAATAACAAAAGGGAAACCTCACACAAAAGCCAAATCTGTGGATTTGTAAATGCATGTTTAGTCTGAACTATCTTCGAGATAGCTTGGCAACATTGAAAAGACCTCTATACCTGTGGCATTGGTTGCTGCATATATCCCTGTTGCTGAAGAACTTGCTGGTTGACAGGGTGGCTGGACGAACTATAATTAGGAGTAGGAACAGGTTGACCAGGGGGTGGGGGAGGGGGTGGGGGAGGAGGTGGGGCAGTTGCTATGATGAAACCAGATTGCTGCGGGGGCTGAAGGACAACCGTGGACTGGAACATGGTGGCATGAGGATCAGCAGCTTCCCCAGATGGCTGTCGGGAGAGACTCATATGGCTAAATTGGGATCCAAGGTTGTCTTGCTGAAATAAGTTTAAAAAACAAACAAACAGTAACCGTTATTCCACTTTTGAAAGCATTCAAGAAGAGTTGCTCGATACACTATTCACTATTAATCATGAAGCAGCGAACTATCCCCCTATCTAATCACAGCAATAAAAGTTGAAGGCAAAGGTAACATCTCAGTAACAATAGTGAGATTTGTGAGAAATGATACATGTATTTTACCCTGTAGCTAAAAATGCAAGCCTGATTGACTGGTTGAGGTTAAAATAAAAAAGCTGCTGTCAGTTGCATTTCACAGTATTTTCTGATGTTATTTGCCAACTAAGAGGCAGAAAATGTTGGGGAATATTAAGAAAAAAATGCAATAGTTTAATTAACAAGAGAAGAAGGAACAGAGTATTTGCACTTGTTACCAAGATGGAATGTTAGCACACAGAACAGAGAGATATGTCCATCTTCTAGACTTCGTTTTAAATAAATTGGAGTGGGTGTGCATATATACATGTGTAGCAGCATTTGCAATCCTCAAAACCTGATGGTTCCAGTGGGCTAGGTAGTACTGCTGATCAGTGACAACCTCGATTCTTCATTCTGTACTATGCATCCCAATATTTTTTCTAAACCTTTGAACTAAACACATAATGCAATCCTATGGATGTTTACTCAGGAGTCCCACTGTGTTAGATGCAATTTAGTCCCAGGAAAGTTTGCAAAGGATTGCATCCTGTGGAGTAACTGCTGTTTCATCCCGCAGGTTCTGATCAATCATGCAGATGAGCATAAGAAGCTAATTTAGCACTTTAAGGGGGGAAATCAAAAGGGAGAGGAATTTTTCAGTTCCTCTTGGTTTCCTAACCCGCCCTCCCTTCTCAAATATGCATTTCATCAGAAGCACGTTTACTCATTTTAAATGGTATGGATGTTAACGGCGAGCATTGGTTAAGAACTAAGGTAAAAAGCATCCTATAATATATTACAATTCTAAGATAACATTTTCTACGAGACAAAATAAAATACCACATATACTTTAATTAGGAAGAAAAAGAGGACTCCCAAAGTAGACCATGCTAAGAAGTCTGTTATTGAACTGTAGGGACAGAGGTAAGAGCCCTGTTGTATCCATTAAACACATATCTAGTCCACCATCCTGTTTCCTACAGAGGGCAACCAGATAGCTTTGGGAAGGTCACAAGCAGGACGTTAAGGGCAACAGCCCTCTCCCACTGCTTTTCCACAGCTTTTCTTATCTTCTTACCTCTGTAACTGTGCCCTACAGTTCAGACTTCTTGTTGTTCATAACCATATTGCCTCTGAGCTTGGAGAAAGCCTACAGCAGGGACAAGGGACAAATTGGCTCTAGGCAAGGATGCTGGGGACCACATGCCAGCAGTGGGCAGGGCCACCTCCATTACTGGCTTGCCCAGGCAGGCAGATACATACACATACTCTAGTCACCCTCACTCCACCCCCTCTCTCTCTCTCACACACACACACTGCCCTATGGGTAGTTTATAACTACTGCCTTTCCATGCTGTGGGCTGACAAAGCACTGCACAACAAAGGCAATCAATTAATCAATCAATCAAATTTATTACAGTCACAGACCAGCAGACCTGGTTTTGGTATCGTGACTGCCCCATGTTACCTGTTAGTAAAGACATCTTTCTTTTTCTGGGGGGTCGGGGGGAATATCTCAGTGAGATCTTATATTGGAAAAAGGAAAACTACTCTGCAAAGAGGCATTGGGTATCATGAAGTATTGAAAGAATTGTGCATACCTCATAGACCCATTTATTATTATCATGTCTTCTGTCTTTAAACCTTTGCGCAACAAAGGCAATGAACTGCTTAAGGAGGGAGAGTGTTCTCCCTTCCTCCATGGGGACCGCTGCCTTTCTGTGCTACGTGGTGATACAGGGAGCCCTTTTGTCACTGTGCAACATGAAAAGGCTGTTATCTCCAATTAGCTCTACTGGTCGGAGATAACAACTTTTCAATACTGTGCATGCTTTCAGTACTCTCACCACATGCCGCACTGAAAAGCTGCCATCTCCAATCAGCAGAGGTTGAAGATAATAGCCTTCCTATGCTGTGAGGTTACAAGAGGGCTTCCTTTGTCCCACACAGCAAGGAAAAGCAGTGAACTGCCTATAGAGGAAGGGATCGCTCTCTCTTTCAATGAGCTGTTTGCCATTGCTGCCTTTTTGTACTGTGAGGCAAAAAAGCATTGCTCAGCCCAGAAAGACACTGGAGCAGTACTGCTCCACGAGACATTTGTTGCTTTTCTGTTCTGCAGTGACAAAAGGACCGCCTTCCTCACCACACACGTCACTGGAAAGCTATTAGCTGATCTGATCAGGGCCGTGTCTGGGGAAGAGGCTGGCAGATCGGATGGGGAGGCTGTATGGGAGGTTTCCTATACCTGCCATATGGAGATCATGATTGATAGCCATTGATACTCCCATCCTCTATGAATTTGTCTAATCTATCCTAAAAGCCATCTGTTAAAAAGCTATACTTGCCCACCTGACTTAGTATTAAGGCATTTTGTTCCGACCCAATTTAAGAAACTGTAATCAAGGACGCTGATGCATGGAGAACCTTACCTTTAAGTTGGGGGTTTGATGTCTATAAGTCTGAGGAATGCAGCTAAGCTGCAAAGCTCAAGAAACAAGCACAAAACCCTGACAAACTGTGGCAGCCATCAAACATTAAAGCACAGCAGACAGCTTTTTACCGACGTGGGGGATGAGATAAAGTAGAACACCGCGTGGAGGGGAGGTAAGACAAAGAAACAGAAAGGGAAAAGGAGGAAGGGCAAGAAATACACACACACACACACACACACACACACACACACACACACACACACATTTTCAAGGGGTATAATGAATACTGACTAGCAAAAAAATATTTTAACCAAAGAGGCAATTCTTTTGGAATAGACAGCTTATTTTAACTTTCAGGTATACTTTCCATGAACTTAAGACATAATTACTTTTCCCCTTTGACACTCTTTTGTGCACATGCCAATGTTGAACTACCTGTGGATACTGTAGCCAGTCAATATTTATATTAAACATGCATACCGCACACGTACAACTAATCTAGCAAAGATTCTGTCATGCATAGAAAAGATGAGTAGAAGATAATATACCACAGTATATTGCTGGGTAGATGAGACTGGCAGGAGCGGGGGTGGATAAGTGACTGTGGAGAATTGAACAGGCTGTGAAGAAGGCTGAAGAGGTCGGATAGGCTGAAGAAGTAACAGTTGAACACACACGTTAACAACAGAGTAAGAAGAAAAGAAAGTGGGAATATTTCTTTTGCGTAAAATAATCCTTTCTTTAAAAAAAGAAGAGAGAGAGAGAGAGAGAGAACATCCTCAATATGTGCAACTAAATTTAAGCTTAAAAGACAAGGCTCAGGTCACCTCCATCCCTCCATCTATCAAGAGGCATGATTTGCTTCATAACTTTAACATCACACACCATAAACAAGGTGTCAAGGTTACACCTTAACCTGGACCCCTTGATCAGCTCTTTAAAGATATTTTGCCTCTTTAAGAGCCCTTCTTCCATCAGATGTCAAGTTTCTATCTTTTACCTTCCCGTCTCAGTAATGTGGGGTTAGGCCTTAGGCATGGTGTAAATGACACTCCAGACAACAAGGTTTTAAACAACCTATTTACTATGTTATATAAGAAAACACACACATGCACAGGGCGCGCAAACACAATTATGACAGGTTGTCTCATTGCTTTACAAAAACATGGCTTCCTTGATAAAAATTTGTCCCACAATTCATAGACCTGGTTCAACATAATGACAACCCAGAGTACAGGTTGAGTATGGGTTGTCGTTGAATTGTGGGTTGTCGTTATATGTGAACTCTGCACTATGGTTTAATTATGGGTTAACCACGAATAGCCCAGAGTGCTCAACCCAACAACAAACCATGGGTTGTCTTTCTGAGTTGTTTGTGGTTAACAGCCCACACTTAAACCATAGTGCAGGCTTTGCATGTAACAACAACCCATACTCAACCTATACTCTGGGTTGTCATTACATGTGAACCAGGCCGTAAAGAATAGGCAAACATCATATTTCCACAATAGTCTGCAATTTTCTTCTCACCCGATGATGAGAATGCTCAGAGAAGCATTGCATATTTGATACATGTACCTGTGTTAGGATGTGATTGGTTGCTGGCTGTTGCTGAGGTGGTATGGGAGGAGGAGGAGGCTGCTGAGGAGGTCCAGGCACTTGGTTTCTAACAGGTTGCTGAGGCATAGGAGGATTATACACAACTGGAGTGCCATCTGGATTAATGAATGGCTGACCTAGAGGGCCACAGGTGAAAAATACAAATTATGTAGCAAAATGCAAATTCCTAGCAGAATGCAACATTTGCTTTAGATCACTGTCTACTTTCAAAAGCCAATATTGTATTACAGATTACAGTTCAAGAGAATCAACACATTTAATGGCTGATATTAAAATAGGTATAAGAGTTTAACTCGTTATTTGAAGTGTTTGGTGTTTTTTGCACAATTGTGGGAATATCAAATAAGAGTGAAGGCTTCCCAGAGGGTCTCCCATTCAGGCAATGCTCAGGGCCAGACTTTGCCTAACTGTAGCAGTTGAACTATATCTTATGCCTTTTGACCACTCTGAACAGAAGATGGTCCAATAAAGAATCAGAATATTTATCTTCTATCCATGGACCGATCTGGGCACTGTAACAAAAACAGCAGCAACAACAAATCATTTGGGGGGGTGGATCTAGATCTAGTCATAATTAGAGTAAACCAACTGAAATCAACAGAGTTTAAGTTAATCACGACTCATTTAAATCCCACTGATTCCAATGGATCTACTCCAAGTATGATTTAATCTGGATCCTAGTCTTGAATGGTAAGCCAATTGTATCCACTATACTTGCCAACGGTACTAATGTGTTGCTAAAATACACTATATGAACAAGGATTCTCCATAAGACAGGGAAACGTTATTTAAACACACATCTTCAGTATTCTAAATCATTTTTACAACATCAGATATCAGTACAATCGTATAAAGTCCTCTGAGGAGGTGTTAAAATAAATGTTGCTAAAAAATTTAGAAGAAGGAGGTGAAAGACCATTGTGATTTCAATACATTTAACACATTATTGCAAAGTTATTAATACAAAAAGAGAGAGAGAGAGAGAGACAGACAGACAGACAGACATCCACAACTGGATACCAACCTGTTTGAGGGTTGATCAGAATACTTCCAGGTGGTATGCCTGCCGCTTCCAAGGGAAGCAAAAAGAAGCTACTGCTAGAAGGCGCCACTTGCCCACTTATGCCACCGTCAAAGGAAAGAGAACTACTAGTGCTGACAGTTGGATAGACGGCAGATGTGCCATGAGAAGGCTGGTTGGGAGCTGTGACTGGAAGAGGCTGCTGGGTGTGAGAAAGAGAACCTGTGGATGACCCTACACTACTAGAAGACTCTGAACCTAGGAAAGGAGTAACGAGAAACGGGTTTTACCTAGAGACAGAATAATATCATGCACATTTAAAATATGCAAGCTGTTATTAAAGCCTTATCCTTTTAATGCACAGCCTGAACTACAGCAGTTTCCCTCTCCCACCCCCAAATGCAGCTTCTCCCGCTGAGAACTGTATCTACTGTAAGTGCCATACTTTAAGAATGAGTTTATCTTAATCTGCCTTGAACCTTGCGCAGACCTTTGCCCTCATGTGATGCAAATATGAGGACGAAGCAGAATGGCAACAAAGAACAGCCTATCTTTTCATAAATCACAAGAATTCCTAGACAATGGAAAGCAGGCTGAGAAATCTGAGGCAACCAAAGTGTGAAGAAGCAGTCTTCAAGGAAGAACCTCCCCATCCAAAAGAAGTCCCAAAGACCCTGAAATTCATAGCCTATGAGGAGCTTATTCTACAGAGTCCTCACACAATAGTTTTGTCAACACAAAGCTAATCATAATGGGCATGATCAAGCCAAAGTTAAGCCACATTGATTTAAATGGGAATATTAAAAAATATGCTTAACTCGTTCGCAGAACGGAACTTAAAGCAGGCTCACTATGGCCTGAATAATTCATTTTTAAAAACAAATGGGCACATAACTCAACAAGTTCTATATAATACGTATCTACGATGAAGTTTTATCTTTAATTTTAAATTGCCCAGTTGAACGAATATTTGGGTTATTTTTAAGCAATTGTTCTTTTCTGAGAAAAAGTTCTCACTTGGATTGCATTTTTCTTCTTCATACTGCAGATCAAATAGCAGGCACTAATTTTGCTTTTCAGTTGTAGCTGACTCAGTAAACTATAAGTGCATCTTGCAACATGTTGTAGCATTGATTAAGCTGTGGAAAGAACTTGTGTTAGCTTTAATAGCACTCTGATCAAATAGCACTTTATAGCCACTTGCTATAAAACAATTTGACTATTTGTTTACAAATAGTAGAATATTCAAGATTATGTGAAGTTGTATTTTGATTGGTATCAGCATAACTAAGGCTAAAGTCCAGGTGCAATTGTTACGTTGCTATTTAAAACTGCTCTATGAAATCTGCATAGCAACAGTTCTGGCTAGTTTAAACTTAACCACCATTTCAGTCTAATAAACCATGGTTTATTATTGCCTTCCTTGGCCTGGTGTCCTTCAGATGTGTTGAACTAGAAGCCCCATCACTCCCTGCCATTTCCAGAGTTTGCTAAACCAAAACTTCCCACTGCCTGTGAATGAGAAACAGATGTAATGTCTGACTCCAAAGCAAGATCAGATCCTGGTTTTATATCCTGGTTGTACTTAGATTAACCCATAGTTTCCCATCACATCCTGGAACAGAATCCCCCCCCTTGTCTACCCAAAAGACCCTCTTCAGTCACAATTCCCAAAGCACACCACCACGTAGACACTATATTCCCCCCTAATTCCACAAGGAGCATCTGACATGAAAAATACAGCCATTTCCCCTTAATTCTCAGCTCCAGGAAGTAATTATTTTTGTTTGTTTTAATTGAATTTTTCAAAGTAACAATAAACAGTAACTAATTTTAAGTACGCCACATGTGAATCAACTTCTTTACAGTCTTTCAGATCACTCAGGATCTCTATTTGGAACAAATAAGGTGATTTCATAAAATTAGCATTCATCAGTCTAATAGATCATGCCATAGAGTTCCATGTGTCTTAGGAAGTTGTTGTGTACTCTTCTTAGTATTCAATAAATGGATACCATATTCTGTTAAAATAAAGACCCCATCAAATTCTACTTGGCCTCTTTGTAGCTGAAGATGTTTAGTGAGTCCCATGTTTTCTGTTTCCAAATGGTAAGAGGAAGTTCATTTGCTGATTCACAGTGAGCAGCTATGACCAACATGGCTGCTGTAGTCAGAAGCTAGTAGTAATCCTAGAGATAGTAGTCCCAGTTTTGCAGATAATGTTATATCCTCTTGTGTAACTTCACTGGTGAAGGCAAAAATCTGGACTCTTTCCACATGCGGGTAGGTGCCTCTGGTGGCCCCACACCACCAATAACTAAGGTTCACATTGCAATTAAAATAGCTCTGTTTGGCTGGCGTAACATACCATCCGTGCCTCATCTTGAATGTATTTTCTTTCACTTGGTTTTACACAGACTTCATGGGGGCTTAGAACATAGTGCTACCCACTGCTCTAATCTGATAGTACAATTCAGGTCTTTTCAGGTCTTTTCCTCATGTCAATTTTGCATCCTCTGCCTTACCAATAACAACTACTAAATTTAAAAACTCGTAAATTTATGTAGCTAAGCCCTTTGCTTCAGATTTTGTCCAAGCTGCTAAACTTCCAACCTTTTGAAAGTTCCTTTAGATGTGAGATGAAGAATTTGGTACATCTGAAAACACTGTATTTCTTCTGATAATTGTTTTCTTACCTGTATGCCAGCTCTTAGCTGCAACCTGTTATATAGGTCAGTGAATCTATTTAAACCTTTTTGTTTAAATTTGTCTTCACAATAAAAAAGTGGATAGCATAAAAAAGTAATCATAGGGGATAGAGAAGCCATCAAATGTCTATTCCATCTTTGCAAAGTACACATCATACTGTTTAAGGTTTCATCTATTTTTGACTTTGATTTTAAATATTTATATTGAAATGGTATATCCCTAAATACTTCTTTCTGGTCCCTAGGTATCTCCTATTAATCCAAGATTTAGTTTGATCATCATGTATTAGATTAATTAGGAAACTATCCTATGGTCCCTAGATAACATTTGAAGGGCCATAGGATAGTTCGTATTCCAAAATCTGAGGTTGGAGACAGTGCTGTCGCTTCAATACTATGAAAGCAGGATTGTTGTCAAATCTAAGAACGAAATACTGGCAGTCTTTTCATGAGATGGTGATGACGGGAAGAGCTATTGTACATTGCTGTGCCCTATAACATTATAGTTCAAGGATCAAGAATCTAGGTAAAGAAATGTGCCCAAGGCGCTTCAAACGTCACAAGAGGCCACAGGAGACTGAACAACAATTGCATACATTTCTATTCCTCCCTCGACACATGAACTGCTGGTCATCGTTACATCAAGCCATATACAATTCCATGTCAATCAGTTCACTCATATCTAGCCTCTAACCAATTATTAAGAGTAAAACCCTAACATCACAAAAGCTAGGTGTAATACAAATTAATAGTCTCATCTAGTTACTAAACTTTGGAGTAGATATGAGATGGAACCCTGTGCAATTCTTAAGGAAAGGCCCCAAGAAGAGGGTAAGTAAATCTTGAAGAAGACCATTTGAAAGTAACCCTGGGAATACCTAATGCCACCCCACCCCATACTGACACTATGTCAGGATCTGCCCTGCAGCACCACCTGGTGGCTGCAGTGCACCTTGCTGGCTGCAGAGTAGTTGCAGGACCCAGGCCCATATCAGCAGCACTCCTAGAAAAGCTGATGCAGACCAGCTGGGAGCAGCCAGGAAAGGGCTATATAAGAACGGCATTTCCACTCTAGCCTTTGCCACAGCAACATGGTCTCCTGTGTCTGTGATCCTGGACTGTGCATGACCATGCCTTTTGTCCTGCTTGGACTCTGAACTCTGCCTGCTTCTGGACCTTGCCTTCTGGCCCTGACTGGGCTATGTTATCAGTTCCACCGCTGTATATCCCGGCCCTGGCATTCCTGCGCTGAGGCCTTGCTGCCCACGCCCGGGACCCTGACACACTAGAAGCAAATTATGGTTTCCCTTGACAGGTAAAGCCACAAACAGTGTTTCATTGGCATGTTCTTGGGTTCCATGTGTTAAAGAAGCCAAGAGTTTGGGAATGCTAGAAGTGCTAGGGATCAACAGATTTTGTTAAAACCAGAAGGCTAATTAAAATTAAGGAAATTGACTTTAAAGATTGGCACATTTTGTTTGGAGAAAGATCTAATTGTATATTTAAAATCATTTATACTCCCAAGACAAAAAATCAATCACTCCCTAGCCCATTGAAGAACATAGCCCCCAAATAAATTTCACAAACTAGGAAGGGTGGGTCACTATCCCAAGTATCTCTTCTGCATCCATACAAAGTGTTATTTCAACATTGGTTAACATTAAAAGGATTGAGCCTCAGATATCTCATGTTTTGTCCAATAAATTAAACTCATAAAAGCATGCCAAATAAAGTAAATTATACTTAGTAAAGCAAAAATGTGACAAAGCACCAGAAGGTAATTGCCTTCAAGGGGAGATAACCATAAGAAATAAGAAGTTGCTTTTGCGGAGTCAGAACATGGTTCATGTAGCCAAGTACTGTCTACTCTGACTGGCAGCAGATTTCCTGAAATTTAGGCCAACCCTGCAAACTTTTAACTGAGATGTCAAAAATTGAATCTGGGACTTTATACATGAAAAGCATGTGCCCTAAGTTCTGAGCTGTGAACCCACATATTTACTAAACTGTTTAACTCCTGGAAAGATGTGTTGGATGGTGCTTTGCAGGGGATATGACCACAGAGGGTGAGGGAAAAGGTTTGGTAGATTGCTGCCAATCAGCATGGTATATTTTCTTAAAGAAACATGGCACATGTGTCATTAGGACATCGAACAAATACATATATCTTTCTTGCATTTTTCTCAAAAATATTTGCCCAAACAACCAAGGATACTACTATTAATAGGAAAGAAGATGTGGCTGCAAATGGTGGCTAATGGGCAGATGATAGTGGTGGATTTGTTCATGGGTAACCCCGGCCTCAAATCCCTACTCAACTATGAAACACACTGAACCAAAACACTAAGGCCATAATTGTCTCAATCTGCTTATTATCTGTTTGAAGATGCACAAGATATGAAGTTGTATAGCACTCTGTATACATAAAAATCAATACACATTCCACCTCCTTGCACAGCGAGTCCAGTTATCAACTGAAAATAGCATGTAGTTGACCTACAGACCAAGGAAACGTCAACTAATCTTAAGGAACTGGCTTTTGTAGTCATCCCAAAAATTATTCAGCCTGTTTGCACATAACAGCAAGTCATGGGTTAATTGACAATTTAATTAATCCACGATTTGCCACAGCACATGCCCCCACCATTTTGAATAAGCAAGCCCCAACTGGCGGTTGCTCCATTATTATTATTATTATTTATTTATATAGCACCATCAATGTACATGGTGCTGTACAGAGTAAAACAGTAAATAGCAAGACTCTGCCGCATAGGCATGACATCCAACCCTGAACATTATGGCTTAATCATGGGCTAAGCAACACAAATTTAATCTAACAACTAATTGCAGGTTAACTTAGGGTTGTTTAACCCACAAGTAACTCAAAGTATCCAGATTCAGATGTCATTGAGCAATCTCCATATTTAAAGAGACCAAGGCACTTTAACTGGGAAATTACGGGTTAATTAATTACCCCACAATTTGCCGCCATCACATGCGAACCGAATCAGTACGTCTAGGAACCCTCAATAATATTTAATAAAACACTTCAATCTAACTATGCCAAGGATAGCTGCTCTGATGTTACAATAGCAAATAATGTAGTAGAATTTTCAATTCCTTGACTGGTAAACACGAGGCAGGCACCATATATACTGTATTGTCAGGCATTCCTTTGTCTGTAATCAGTAGTTCTATCTCATCTTCTGATACTGGGCTGATTCTGTTCAGAGATATCCCATTAGGAGCAGCTGGGTTAATGCTGGTCTAGATGCCTTGTGTAATCAGGCTGTTCTCCACATGTGCAAGACCCTCGGTCACAAAGTCATGGTCTAATCCAGAAACCAAAGTTTTGTTTGCGAACAATTAGAACATTTAACAGTGACAAACTGGGCTAACCATTGCCCTTTAGGCCAGCTGCATTAAACAGTAGGCCTTGCTGGTTTTTCTAGAAAATGCAAGTTTATCCACTAAAGCAAGGGTAGTGAACACGTGGCCCTCCAGAAGTCGGTGGACTGCAATTCCCATCATCCTTAGTCACCATAGCCAATGATGGGGGAGGATCAGAGTTGCAGTCCACCAACACACAGGGAGGGACACACACACACACTCTATCCCTGCACTAAAGTCTTACCTTTTAGTGAACTATTTTATATCAGGGTGAGGGGACTGAAATTGGGGGATTTGCAAGAAGAGCTCTATTTTCTGCTTATGTATTTGACATGTATACATTAGCAATTTGCTTTTCAGTCATACCTGTCTTAGACAGCCTGCCAGTGCTTTTACTGCTCCCAGTGCTATCACCTCTTGTCAGAACAGAGATCCCGCTGAAACTGCTGGCTTTGGTCACAGCTGGCTTCAAATTGCGAAGGGAGCTGTCAGAGTCAGTGCTGCTCCATGGACGGGGTTCGGAATACTTTAGCTCGTTGTCTGTACTGCTTTGAAGGCTGTTGGTTGACCTCCCTGAAGCATCCTTATTGACCCTGAAATTCACACACTTACGCTTTTAAGATACAGGGGTTGTTTGCAAAAATCCAAGGAAAACTGAAATATATGCAGAATGCTTTTGGGATTTAAAAACCAATTCATTCAATACCTAAATATCTGCCGCCTTTGCTGGGTACTATTGGCTTCTTCCTCTTGGATTCTGTAGGCATGGTCAATAAAATAGTAGCTTAATACTTTATTATAAAAAGCAAATAAGAACTTGTTTAAATATCATTCCCTCTTACCTTTTGTCAATAATGTAATTCTCTTGGGAACACAGCGACTGGGGAAGAAACAGTGTAAAATAATTTTTTTAAAATATTAACCATTTGTATTATTAATCTAAATGTGTCAGATATGAAGAAAATGCAGAAACACCCCCCCCTTAAATATCCTCTGGCCAGCTGTAACAAACAGGAAACACTATCCCACAATTAAATTAAAGCAATCCCTGTGTCAAACAGTGTGAAACGTTTGGTACATATTTAACTAATATAACAAGTAGGGAGGAAGGAAATGAAATGTATCTGCTACAAAGCATGGTTTGCACATTGTATGATCTTTTCCTTTCACCATTTACAAGGAGCTTTTATATTCATGGGTAGACAGGTAGATTAAGTAGAAAAGCAGGCTTCACCACATTCTGTTTTTTCAGATTTTAACCTGATCCTAGGAGAGCTATCTCCCAAAGCAAGCAACAAATTATACAGACAAGTCTGTGTACTATTGTTTGTTCTTTCCAACCCAGATTTCCAAGTAACTTGGGAATTCATCCACTATCTCCTTAACACTCTCTCAGTACACTGTTGAGTGTTACTGTTAATAATAGTGCTGTAACAGCATTGTTATTAATTTACCCAGTATATTGAAATAGAGATAAATTAAATAGCAGAAGTAACTGTTTCAAGTATTATGAAGCAAGTAAGTATACATTCTAGTTTCACAGTTGTCATATATAATCAAAGATGCTATGAAAATTTCTTGTAATTTAAATACCTACATCTTGTGCAAATATTCGTTCTCGAGCTCTCTGGTACTCTTCTTCTCGCTCTTCTATAGATTTGCTTCTTCTGTCATCTTTTAATCGTATTCGCATCTAAATTAAATAAACTGTTAATTGCCATTGTCCACTGTATGTACAACTGTGTAATCAAGACAACTATGCAAGTTCAACACTTACCTGGTTGTCATCTTTGTCTAGACTAGAGTTCTCTCTTTTAAGGATGTACCGCTTTTGAAAATCTTCACCTTTATCATCTCTTATATGTTCACAAAACTTCTGGTCAGGTCTTTAAAAAAGATTGATATTAAATAAATCATATTTAGCATTGTTTATTTTTGGACCTTAAGGTGGACCTTTAGATTTGAGGAACAATGCCCCCCTCCCAACTAAGAATGACAAGAGACAACTTTGAACTTGGATACTAGGCCAGTGGTTAACTGGTGGGTTATGACCCAAAAGTGGATCATAAGATCAGTACAGATGGGTAGGTGTTGCCACCATGTAGTGCAATTGTGAAAGTGGATCCTATGTTGCGGGTCGGGGGGTCTTGGGTCTGGACCAGTAGAAGGCTATTGTACTAGACCATTGCTTCTATCATATAAAATATATCAGAACACCTTGTAGGAATTCCTTTTCCTTGACCCATATTTGCAAATTCTGAAGAGGGTCTGCAGTCGTCTTTGGGATCTGGTGTGTCCTTTCATTCCTATATGAATCTGAATTAAATAATCTTGGGGAATACAGATACTGAGTAATTCTAAGAGCCAAAAGAAGCATTAATTTGTGAATAATGAGAAAACTGAGCCCATCACAAACAGATATTTGTTACTTGGGGGCCCCTTGCATTTGCCTCACTTGCTGATTGTAGTAACAGAGCCAGAACACAGCGACATCCCATTCTGAACTTCCATGAGTAGCTTGGGTTTCCATGAGTAACTTGAGTACCCAAATGTTTGACCCCTTGCTAACACAAAGCACTACTTTACTAAAAGTTACTACTGAAAGACATGGAAGTAGGAAAATATCATAAGTGCGTACATTTTTAAAACAAAGAATAGTACAAGAAAAAAAACCCTGCATTTCAGAGAGGGGGGAAACTTATTTGTTGATGGAATCATGAGATCCTTGCCCCAACCAACTTTTGGAGCCAAACAGGACTAATAACACGAACCCTTTCTAAGGAGTTGAAAGCTAACTACGCATTGTGTTGCATGAACGCACAAACATTCTATGCTTGTCTTCCCCTATTTGTTATTCAAGAGACTTGCGTAAAAGCAGGATCAGGTTATTTCTAAATTCCTGCACTGCATTATTATTATTATTATTATTATTATTATTATTATTATTATTATTATAAAAACCTCCCAAATTCTACCTAAGAGTTACTGGATGCCCAAATATAATTAGCAGGCACTTCAGAGAACCTTTAGACTGTCTTACCTCTTTTCTCTTAAAGGTCCCTGAATTTACTGCCCTGCAATCACCACTCCACTGAGTCGTCCCAGTGTGCACTGGGTTGATGATGTCATTAACAGCACTGATCGGCACTGGAGCGGGGAATCTGCCTATGAGGAAAAGGTAAGTTGGGTTTTATTCAATATGGAGCAGATCTCCAAGGTTTTCTTTCTAAATTCTTATTTTAAATCTCTTGAGATATAAAATAAGAACACTGAAAACCTTTAATAAGAATTGACATAGTCTATTGGTTATATGAAATGCCTGCTAATTATTATTGGGGCTTCCAGATACCAGTCTAGATTCTTAATAACATCAAAAATCCTTTTCATACTGAAGGACTCATCCGTTAATGTAGCACATTCTCCAACTCCAAAAAATCTTCATCAATCAGATATCAAAGTTATCTATTTAAGAATAGGACAGACAACCTCAGGGAAAGGGTTTAGCAAGCAAATAAATATTTTCTATTGCATCTTATAAGCACATCTTAATCTTAAATACAGCTTGTCTTTCAATAAAGATTTTGATGAAGTAGCTCTTCCATTTTACAGAAAATGGAAATACGTAGATTACATAATTTTGAAGCACAAAAATAAGAATGACACAAGTGAAATGAAACTATTCCTAGCACTTAGTAACTACCAGATTCTGCTTTTCTGCAAGACACGTTTGCAAATACAACTAAAAACATAGGCCAAATGTATGGTATATAACATTGGAGACAACTAAGTGATCATCACTGTACTATGATTAAATAGATATTGTAGATGACACTCTATGTGCAGCTAGAGCTTTCTTCGGAGATTTTTCTCCAACCACTCCCTTCCCAAAGAGGTAAGCTATATATATTTTTAACCTAGACAGTGGCTTGCCTCTTCTGGAATTGAAGATGCTATAAAGAACCCCTTGAATAAACATTCAGCTGCACCCACGGCTCCTTTAATTACATGAATATTTACGGCTCTTAACCTATGACTGTCTGAATGATCAGACTTTTATATGGCAGGTCTAGGTTAAGTACACCTGTATCCAGACCCCATACAGTGGAAATGTTTCTAGGGGCCTCCTACAAAGGAGCAATGATGCAAGAATCATCTCTGTGTTAAATGCAATGGCTTCATATGTTGCTAGAGGAAAACACAGAGGCAGGCTACATTTTCAGATGAAATCAATATATTTGATATGAATTCTGAAGATACAAAACAGTTTGTCCAGTATTCTTGTTGAACTTCCCTGGTTATGCAAAAATGGTGCACGATGATACTTTTCACTTTGGCTGCCACACTCCATTCCCAATATCATTAAGCATTTAAGCAATTTAAATGCTGTTTTGAATAGTTATTGGGGGGGGGGGACACACAAAAGAAAAATAAGAAGTTATCAAGAAAAAAAATAGTTCTAACCAAGTTATTCATTTTAATCATCTTGCCTCTTGCAACTCCTCTGGTGCTAGTACTTTTTAGAAGAAAATGATCCATTTTGCATAATCAAAACAGTGATGTAAGCCCGGTGGCATGTGCCGGGTGCCATTAGCCTAATCACCAGCCTCAGCGCAGCTTATTATGTCATCTGAACCCAAGCAGTATGGCTTGCTTGAGGGAGGAACAACCCTCAAATTACCCATGGCCTTTTGTTGGGTTATATGAGGGTTGTTTCCCCCTCAAACAAACCATGCCGCCTGGGTTCGGACAACACAACAAGCCACACCCGGGCTGAGTCGGCTAATGGCAACTGGCATGTGCCATCAATTTAAACAAGCCATGGTGGCTTCTTTAAGCCACCATGATTTGTTTTATCATGTGAACTAGCCCAATGCCTTCTATTTCCTGGACCCTACATTATTCAGAAATAATGATTATTTTCACAAGATGAAGGAGCAGCAAGGAGAGATTTCTAGATAGAGAAATAATGGCAGGATATTGGTGTGTGTTTTCTTCCAGAAGCAGAAAGGGACCCTTAGTTGCTTAAGATTCCCACAGAATTAGTGGTATCTTTGAAGATGGTGAGATAGAAGAATCAGAATTTTAGGAATCACTTCTAACCAATGAAGGAAAGAAAAGAAGAAAACAAATAGATACCCTCTAGATTCTACCTTGATCTGTAGGCTAAAACTTCCCATCATCCAGACAACTGGACTACTTGATTAATGAATCAAAAAGAGAAGCCTAACTTACATTCTTGTATTGCTGGTTTTATTTACTATAACTGACTTCCCACTCTGGTCCACATTGTGCTCCAGTCCAAAGTAAGCAGCCACTCTGTGCAATAACATTCTATGGTAAGAGGTCATGGGTGGGAATTTCTTTCGTGGGATTCTGAAAAGAAGCAGCAAGCTTTAGTTTTACGTAAAAGCTCCTACAGTACATATAAATGCATTTCTTCAAACCCCGAAGCACTTACTCGTTATTACCAATGAAATCTAAGATTTCCTGTTCTAATTTCAGCAGCATCATTCTGTCCCTGGAAGCCAAAAATATACAAGGGTAGGGGAGAAAGAGGTAGTCATGTAGGAAATACATCCAAAATAGTCAACATATTAAGCAAGCATATTATTCATTCTAAAAGGATTTCCCAAATCTCAAGTCTTTGAAAAGATATTACAACATTAATAAGAGAAGGAAATTTAGCTGTCGTTACTTGGAGGTATCACCACCTTCCCCCCACCTTCAGAAAATTTAGCTAGCTGATAGGAGTTGCTCTAACTGGTTCCTCTTGTACAGGTTTGGACAGCAACAATAAAGATGTATTTCTATTGGTTCTGATGACTGCTCAGCCACGAAACTCACTTGGTGGCCTAGGACCAGTTAAACACAACCTAACCTACTTCACCAGAGGTTGCTGTGAAGCATAAGCATCCATGAAACCACCTTCAGCTCATTTGAGGAGAGGAGGATGCCAGTGTGATTAAAATGAATACGAAAATAAGCAGAATGCTGTTGCATTCCTCTCAATATTATCATTTTAAGGCATATTCCTTAGGTGCCTTATTGTGGAAAGGTAATTAACATATTTAAGAAAACAGACAAATCCAATGCTTTGCACTACGTGTGCAAGAGGATGAATGTTAAAGCAAACAAATTACTTAGTTTACAGTATATTTAAGATAGCCTTACAGTGTAAATAGTCAATTTTTTTAGTTGTTACCAACTATGAATATTGTTGGATCTTTTTCTCAGATACATGCCCAGATTATGATTTAATAGTAGACCATGAACCCTACACAGTTATGAAGTGGTAGCACAGCCATGCCATGAAGACTATGGCAAATGAGCTCCCTTGATGAGAGAGAAAAATAGAGCACATGGTCTGTTCAGCTCAACCAAAAAGATTCTTAAATGCCGGCAAGTGAATAAAATAAGCTGCTTGTGTCGAAGTATACTAGATTGTGTTTGAAATCCACAAAACCTATTGTCTGAGAATAAATTTATTATTTCACAATACTCAAGGAAATGTGTTGCTTGGGTACTGTGAAATAATAAATTGCATCTTAGTACTCATGCAAACACACAAAATTCCTTCCAAGGTCTTATGGAGATAGATCCCTCTGTGGCTAAGAAAAGTTGGGTCCATATATAAAAAGCAAGAAAAGGAATACTGAGCAGCTTCTGACTACATCAAGAAACCATTTTTTCTAAACCAAAAATGCACTCAAGGGAAATGCAGACATTAGCCACATTCAGACATCATCCTAAACCACCATTTAAAAACTTTAACGGTTTTACACAAGATGCTCTTGGGCGATATTTGAGGCACTTGTAAGTTTAACAAATTAAAATGAATAAGAAAATGAAAAGTTAAGATATTTTTTTTTAAAAAAAAAATCCACCACCACTTTTTTTTTTTTTTTTACCTGGGATTGTTTTTCAACGTATTTACTAAAAATTCATGTAGATCTATACCAGTTGAATCTGTATATTCTTGGCTAGAATCTAAAAATAAATAAACATACAAACAAATAAACCAGGGTCATAGAGCATTCATGCATTCTTTTCAATAGAACGATACCCTTACGTTTTAAGAGCTGTCTGTTTTACATATTAATAACTAGTTACCAAACGTGCACATTGATTTTCACACTGATTTGAATACTAAACTGCTCCTCTACACAAATTGGAGTGTGTGTGATTTCCACCAACTCCCCCTCCATCCCCAGTATCCCACACCATTCCCAAGCTAAGGACCTTCCAATGAGAGAGGAGTAGGTTTTCTGGGGCGAACAGAAGAAAGGGGCAGGTGAGAAAGCCTTGTTCCATGGACATGAACTCTATTCTGTTCATGGAAGGAAAGTTAGGATTCCAGTCACTGTGTTCACTTGTTAATTAGTATTCACCAAATGTTTTGCAATTCAAAAACAAAGTTCACACTATAAGCCTAAATAAAATAAAGAAATAACTCATACATGCAGCTACAGTTATTTATTTTCTTCCTTTTTCGTTCTAGGGGCCTGGGAAAAAAATGGAAACATTGGGTGGGGGAGACTTTTCTATTTTTTCTCCAAGGAATGTTTTTTGTTTTTGTTTACGCACACACAATGGAAAAAATTGAACATCCTTCAATTATGATTTGTTTTCCTTTTGGAATTTAAGACAAGGTATTTATATATTGTTGCCCAGCCTTTATTCCTCCAAAATGATTTCTAACAACTATGTAATGAGAAGACTTTTATAGAAGAGTAGAAAGCAAATTAAGGCATAGTTATTCCTTCCATTTCTCATTAAATTATAGATTTAATGTATCTTTTACTGTTAAAAATTTAGGGGTGCTCCAAGTCATGCTCAGTTTCACAAGATGTGAGTAGAGCAATAAAAAAATGGCATTTATTTTTCAATGTTTCCCCATAATTTGGCTTTTTCAAAACCCCTTGGAAATTCACCCCCTCATCTCCCTTGGCTTCAAAATTTCCAGAACTTTGACTTCTCTAACTCTAATACTTTTTGGCGGGGAGGAAAATACCTCACTTTCACATATGTACATATGCTATAGAAATCCCAGATTTTGAGCCCAGTCTTATAAAGGAAATGGTTTGAGGGTGAGGGTTTTAATGGAATTGTCTTAATGTGGGTTGAGGGTTTTAATGGAATTGTTTTATATGTTATTGTAAAGCGCCTCGATGCCAGAAATGGTGAGGCGGCGCTATAAAAATGCTTTAAATAAATAAATAAATTAGCCTTGGCCAAATCTAACTAATTTGAGAACATCTTGGTAGAGTTGTCAAAATGCTATTTACAGTAAGGACAAAGGTATCTTATTAACACAGATCACAGCAACAATGAAGTGTGTTGCTGTCCATTGCGGGTGCATCGCACACACTCATGGGAACTTAGCTCAGAGATACTCCTGTCCCTTGGGCTACAACCCTATGCATGCTTACCTGGGAGTAAGCCCCACTGAATTCAGTGGAATTTACTTCTGAGTAAGCTTGCATAGGTTTGTGTTGTATGTTTTACCTCAGCCTCCAAATTCTGAATGGGAGAAGAAAAATGTTTTCAGTTCAGGTTCAGGAAAAGCACTCACCTATTTCTAGTTCTCTCTTTCTGTAGAAAGGGTAAGGAAGCCAGGCCAGAAGGAAAAATAGAACCTAACAGTTAATGGGATCTCCCCTTCTGGGCATCATGATCCTGCCTCTATGTCCTTTTAAAAGCCATAAACAGAACTGTCCAGCTTAATCGACTCTCTATTCTGTATTATTAAGGAAGTGTGTCAGTGGAAAAGCCATTGTGGTATATAACCACATGGGCAGGAAGCGTTATACATGAGGATAACCACAGAGGTAAGGGGCCACGTAGCTCAGGTAACATTTAGGTAACTCCTGGGAAATATTTCCAAACTTTCAGAAAAATTGAATTGTAAATATTAGACAGCAGAAGCATTAAAGTAAACATTATTAACAAAGGTTTCCCAATACAGAACTAGATTTATGTAACTTAAGAACAGAATGATGAATAACAAACCTCTCGATAACATTTTCCTGGGTAATTTATCAGTGGTTTTTTCTTTTTCAGTTTCATCTTTCAAGGGCTTCTCTTCCTTTTCAAAAGATTGTATAAGCTGGATCTGAACTTTCTCCTGTTGAGAAGTAAAATTAACAATTTTCCCCAAAGAAATACAACCCATAATGAAAATGGTGTCATTTTAAGCAATCAACAACTGTGCCAAAGAACATAACATGTCAGTTGCAAACAAGAAGTAATCAATCAGAATCGTGGTAATTACCCAATTCATATACATGGGAAATGGGATTACTTACCACTAGTCTCAAAATGCTGCCGACAAATAATATGAAGGTGAATTAAACAAAAAGAATAATCCCTTTCAATATTTTCATTGAAGTCTTTTGAGACTGATGGTAAACTAATTTCCAACAAAACAACCCTGAAGCCAAGACTAACTAGAAGGGCCAGTTTGAATGTAATGCTAGAGTGCAGTTTTGCACTAGGTTGACGAGCTGAAGAAGACCAAGGATAGTGTCAGGCTTGCATGTTCCCTGCTTCCCTCTCCTTCCATGCAGCCAAGGAGACTTTGAAAAGCGTAGATTCATTTCCCAAGAAATCTGGCTTGTCATACATTAGAATCCTACACCTACTTATCTGGGAGTAAGCCCCACTGAACTCAACAGGATTTATTTCTAAGTAGACATACAGGATTGCACTGCAAAAAGTCTCTATTTAAAAGGGGGAAAGCAATTTAGTTTTGAATTCTCAAGATAGTGAAGATTCTTTCTACTTAAAAATTATTTCTAAACACATGCTTAATAGCTTTCTAGGAATGTCCTTCAATTCTCTGAGACTCTGATAACTGAAGCAGCCTTAAAAATTGAAGTAGATAGGAGTCTTGATAAAACTGATAAGTTCTAATGGAAATGAATTTGCACAGTGCAATGGCGAAGACCTATGTGGAAGAGCAGAGTAGACTGTGAAGATCCACATTCACAAAATGAACTGACCTGGGGGGGAAATAATGAAGGTATATTCTATGGAACTAGCCTTTCCCTTGCCCAGACCTTTCTTTTCCTCCCCTTTTTTAGACTTCCCCATTGGATTTTAAAAACAAAATAAAGTAAAAACTTGTGCAAGCAAGAATCTACATCCAAATCCTTCTTTGGCGGATGGAATTAGACAGAATTAACATCTACAGGTATGTGGAGAATACCTCAGAGACAGCATTTCAGTCTTTTTTCATTTATCTAAGAGTCTTTCCAAGATGGCTTTTGTCACAGTGGAATCAACGATGCAGATCTTAGCCATGACAGATCTGGCTTAAGAAAGGAATGTTACAATACCTAATCACTGCAGCTAATGGAACAATCCTGATTTATATTGACCAAAACAAAACAGCATCAGAATAAATAAAATATCTGTTCCACTTCTCATTGACACTCACTTTGACATTCAATACGATCTCTGAGAAATGCCAAGGAATTCAAGTTGAGCATCTTACCAGAGAATACAATTGTAAGGATCACAAACACACACACACCACCATTAATAAGGAGTTGTGCTATCATCTGCATAAATTGTTTCATTAAATAGTTTTATTCTGCTTTAAAGGGTAGAACAGAAGGTGACATACAAAGTATCATCATAACAGTATCACAAATATTACAATATATAAACTAACCACAAAGCATCTTGGGGAGGAGGGAGACCTCTTCCCAAGAAAGCCAGAAAATGTCATACATCTTGGACACATCACTCCCTGTTTTACTGAATCACAGAAACATAGAATATTTTAGCTGCAGTTTGATGGCGTAAGTAATTAGAGGCGATGACAGCTCTTGAGGGTCCTGCTTTGTGACCAGACATTTTACTTCATATCCCTTTTCTCCTTTCAACTGTCATGTACCCCAGCACTTAGGATTCATCGAACATCCATTCAACTTCCTCTCAACCTACAATACATCCTGCAATTTAGCAAACAGTTAAGATACAGTCATACTCCAATGTTTGAAAACCAACCTGTCCAAACTGTTTTAGAGGATGACTAACAAATGCCTCTGCTTTGATGGAAACGTGACTTCCTCACAGCTTATGTTTACCCCATGGTGAGAATCCATACATTTCACAGGATATCACAACACCATGTTATATAGCTGCTCTTGATTTACAGGAGCTGCTATGGCTTACTGTATAAACTTAAAAATACACAAGAGATAGGTTCCTTAGATTTGAGTGTGATCTGTTCAAACTCTTTCCTCCATTATACCATAGATATCAAGAAGGGATAAGCAGTTGTCCTGTATATACCCAACCAAAAGACTCCGAACCTGGATCTCCGAAAGAAATATAAGCAGGATGCTCAAAAACTTTATGCTATAATGCAATGCTGCAAGTATGGGTCCCCACCCCCGCAAATTAGCTGTTTTCCCTGAGAGGAATCTGAGTTTATTAAGTATTTTAGCATAGGTTGTACGGAAACAGCAGAAGGCATCCCCTGACTATGAAAGAGAAAATTATATTAGGACTCTTAAATTGGCAAAAGGGCAGACACCAGACGCCAGAGACTGCACACTACTGCTTTCAGATCTATTGCCTCCAAAGAATGAAAACTAGCTCCAAGGGCTATATGCAAGTTGACACTAGCTTGAATGTAAATTATGTTGTACTAGTTTGTGACTTGGACACTGAACTAAATGTAGTCTTATGTTGGCCAAGAGTAGAAAAACTGCATTCCTGTCCGAGATCTTGTAGAAGTGAAAAAAGAGTTTTCCTTTTAACTCCCGCCACCTACCATCAGAATACCAAGCACCAGCTCCTCCTCTTAGTTCCTCTTCCCTGACCCCAGCCTCTTGTCATTTGGCACCTTTTTCAATGGTATCTTTGCACAGCTATTATAAATCCCTCCCTTCTGACTGTATAAGCAAATCTGCCAAATTTGCCAAATCCTCCTTTAAATTCAAATCTCTCCTCCTTGTTCCCGCTCTCAAATATCCAACTCCTGGTCCTGCATCTAGCAAAGGCACTATATCCACCATGAAAATAAGTTATATAAAGGAAAGAGAAATATCCATTTATGTTTTAAAATATAAAGGACTTAGACAAGTTACAATTAGATGCACTTTTTATGCTTGTCAAATCTCACAAAGGTAAATTCAATATTGAATTCTCCCTTCCGTATCTAAATCAACTTTTCCTTTGACTGAATGCAGAAGTGGGTTATTTCTATAGATACCTGCAACTGTACAGTGATATTGTTATCTGGATCAGAACTTGTATGTGATTGTGGTGAACAGGTAAGCGTAAGAAGATTTAGAACCGGAGCTTCCATGTTAGACTATTGTTTATCTAGTCTTGGCACAGACAGTTCGGATTCTTCACCAGGAAAACACAAACCCTGTCTCAGAAGATGAAAACGGCAGAGACATACTTTATAAAAGGCAATATGCTGGCTGGGAATTATGGGAGTTGTACTCCAACACATCTGGAGGGTGCCAAGTTGGGGAAGGCTGCTTTAAAATATCTTAAGCTGTCTAAATTAACCATTGCTAAATAGTCATAATAAATCTCCTCATGACTAATAAAACTTAAATACCAGAATATTGATGTGATCCTTTCTTCCATTACTACTGTTCTAGAAATTTTATATCAATTGTAAACTACTATGAACTACATGTTTGACACAACACTTAAATAAAGCTAGAAATACTGCTGTTCTTTGAAAATGGAAAGTGGATATTTTTCAAAATCACAGAATTAAAATGAATTAAGCACCATCCTAAAGGCAAAAGAGTTTCAACTGTCCCTCATGCTGTTTAGCCAACTAATCTCCATCATCAGGCATGCCAAGCTGCCTTCAGCATCAACCAATAGGGCCATTTCAAGTTGTGTCAGAAAAAACAGAAGAGATTAATTGATGTGGCACTTCCATAGTCACTGAACATGATCTGACATGGCAATTATCTGAAGGAAAAGTGTGTGTGAACATGCAATTTGGCTTTCTAGAAGCCTGTATGAACTGAGGTAATTAATCCATAGTTTATATGTTGGTGCTACTTGACCAAAAGAAAAGAAAAGATGAACAAATGCACTCAGTCACACATACCACTCAGTGACAAGAAACTGGTACAATTGCATTTGCTCGGGTGTCCTCAGACACGGACACAATCTTAACAAACTTACAAATAGGATCCTGGTATACTGACCCAGGGATATGAAAAGGTGGACTAATTAAGGCCACACTTGTGTCAAAAAAGCTCTTCTACAGCATAGTTGAAATTCAGACTCATGAATAATATTGGTTCATTGTCAGGAACGAGTCTCTAAAATTACTGGAATTTATACCGCATATCATTTTCTTGGCTGCAGTACTAATCCTTTGATATTAATCACATACATAAATACTCCAAATGAGACATATATATTTTAAAATCAAGTGATATAGTTTATACTTAGTCAGAAAGCTGGCCAAGAAGACATTTCCTTCTGCTCATCAGCTGTGTAAGCCACATCAGATACAGAACATGACCGTAGACAAAATTAATTCAGCTTAAGAAATATGATTTTATTGCTCAAGAGAAAATTGTATGGTGCTATCATAATTGCTTGTCTACTCACACACATAGGTTCACCAACATGAATCCAAACGCAAATACACTTTTGCAACTTTCTTGCATATTTCCCAAAAGAGTTGACTGTACTCCTGTTCCCCCTTCTCTTTCAATCATTCTTTAAACAACAACAAAAAACAACCAGGTTTGAGGTCCCATACTCAATTTTATTTTTACCTGGATGTCCTGTGAAATTTCAGCTGTGGGAGGTGGAGGAGATTCTTCACACACAGCAAGGCTCCGAACTAGCTTTAACTTTGTACTTGACTAAAGAAAAGTATTTTATAATTAAAAGTCTACAGTTCACAGATGTTTCTCCTCAATTTAACTTACTGTCAAGCGCATAACAAAACTGTTCATGTTTGAATGCCAACTACTTTCAATACAGAATCATTCATTATTGGAGGCCAAAAGAACAAGCAGTTAAAGCTTTTAAGACATCATGATATCAGCAGAAAGCAACTTCAGTTAATGAAAAAAAAAAGGTTTAAGCGAAGAGCAGCACTATTTCCTCTGTCTAGTGACAAGAAGCCACCAGAAATATAAAGGCAAAGCAAAAGCAAACAATTAGGCAAATAAAAAAACCTAAAACAAAAACATTTTATTGCCAAAGAAATGAAGAACAAAACTAAAGTCAATACATATTTTTCACAAAATAGCAAGGCTTCATCAAGCATGAAGACTTCCTTAGCATGCCAGCACACAAGTCTACTGTACCTTTGACCTTTTTCCTGTCTGTCCAAAAGACTGCGCTGGCCGCTGAATGGTGAGCATAACAAAAGAAAGTTTGTATTAAACTTTATGTACTGTCTGTATAAGGCATTAGTCAATTCACCAGTGTGCACAGCAGAGAGAAAGCAATTTCATGGTGACCATTAGTTATAGGATGATCCCATGAGCACAAATGCAAAAGGCATGGCTTCCAGACTGTGCTGTTAGGTTTCTTACTGAAGGAATCACAAGCTTCTGTTCCTTAATAATATTTGCTTGAACATAGAGAAGTCACCCAACTTTGGAAACTGCTAATGGTTTGGGAGAATTAACACTAAAGACAAGTGCTGAGGAAGTCCTTGCCTTCTCTGCCCCTTCATCTAAGATTGATGAGGGTATTGTATGGCATCCAGAAACTAAGCTTATTTTTAAATATTCCCTTCAACCATCTTAGATCAAGTCCCATTTCTAAACATTAATGCTGCCATTTAGCTATCACTCTTCTTATAATGTATATTCTGGGAAATATCTGCTGCTCTTTAAACTTTTCATTGTACTACTCGGTGAGAGGTCCATCTTGAGAGAGTGTTGCTACACTTATAAGAAAAAACATCCTATAGGTAGCAATTCACCTTGATATCAAAGGACATCTGATAAATCACTAGGGTTATCTCATTAGGCATATCCAGTTAGAGATTTAGTACAGCTCTGCTACAAGGTGTCACTGTCACTATGGAGAAGCTGATCAAAACTGCCTCTCATTGGAAAGAAATTCCAGCTCACCCCATGAAGGTTGTAAATACTTGCTATGCAACTCCCCATAAGTACCTGAGTGGGAAACCACCTCAGAACTTCATGTACACTGCTCTGAATTCCACAGAAGGTAAAATGACAGTAACCCAACATAAAATAATAATGTTCACGCCAGCAGTAGCAGTGTGGAAACTTGCAACATGATGGAGGAGCACCACATAGTAAATACTGGCTAGTGCTGCAGACTAGGCATGGATGGATCAACATGGGAAAATGTGTTGATCCATCCATTTCCATTGTCACAATATGCATTCAGGCCCTGTATACTACAAATGCACATGACCCAGCCAGAAGAGTATAACTACGCATGAGTTTCTGTGTCTCTGCAATAAGATAAACATAAACGCTGGTTCTCCTTCAAACACTATTGCTCCATTTATACTTGAGTGTTAATAGCAGGGCAATTGGAAATGTATTCATAATAAATGTGTGAGATCTATTCAAATCTCCAACTCAGCCATGAAGTAGGCCAAGTTGTTACAAAGAATTATAAAACACTTTTCTACAGCTTGCTTACAACATTGTAGCACACTATATTTGCCAAGTGAACTGCTGAGAGAATTTTATTATATTCAGCAGTATATAAATATTACCACCCAAAAAGGGAAAAAAGCTTATATGCTTACAGCCTTCTTAAACAAAGTATGGCACTTTTTTAAAAAGAAGGAATTATATCTAATAAGCCAACAAGCTAAATCTTTTAACAGCACAGAGGAACTCTTCTTATATAACTTTTACTCTGTTAGATAAAGAAAATAGTTTCATATTTTTGGTGTGCCCTGCTTTTATTTTGACATTTCAGTCAAATATATATTTTCTAGCATGGAATTTGATACTCCAATATGTGTACTCCCTCATCTGAATTCCAGTCCATTTCTCTTCCAGAGAAAGATACTTGCTTTCAAGTTTTTCCACAGTGCAGACCTCATTCAAGATTAAGTTTAATATAACTATATTGGTTATATGCAAACAACCATGGCTTTTGCTTTATGCAATGGCATTTGCGGTGCTGGGGTAGACAGGTTTTCAGTATGAAGGTGGCAAGGAAATTTTATTTATCTATTTATTTTTAATCCACCCAATAACATAAGTTGTCTGGGCAGATAACCACAACAACAATATCTCTAAGTAGTGCTTGTGATTGCTTTATTCACTATTTATTATCTGATAAGTCACTTTGTGCACAAAAGTAGAATAGCAAAAGCATCTACTGCTGCTGCCATTCAACTATACAACACTTCAGTATTTTAAAATTTGCAAAGCACTTGTAAGTCTTTAAGAAGTGACAGGTTTAAGTAACCTGACATGGGAGTAGGGTGGAGTGAGGAAAGGTGTTGTGTTTTTGTATAGAGTCTAGCAACAAAGGAGTAGTAAACTTGGCCAGCTCCCCCTCAAGGATACACAGAGAAAAGACTGGGGAAAACAACTAAGAGAGGGGGAACTAAGAGCTCATCTACACTAGCAGGATATTTCACTATGAAAGCGGTATATAAAAGGCAGGAGCCACACTACTGCTTTATAGCGGTATGCTACTGCTTTAGAGTGGTACTGAAGTTCACTGACAAGTGTTGGGGCCCATGACACATCTACACCAAGCAGGATATAACACTATGAAAGCAGTATAAAAGCGGTATATGGTATGTGTCAATGGGCCCCAACTGTTGGCAGTGCACTTCAATACTGCTATAAAGCAGTAGTGTGGCTCCTGCCTTTTATATACCGCTTTCATACTGCTTTCACAGTGCAATATCCTGCTTAGTGTAGATGAGCCCTCTGACTGTGTTTGTTGAGGTGCTGTCTTTCTACCTCAGCTGGGGCTTCTGTGAGGAGCTGCCATCTTCTCTTTGCTGATCAGATGGCATAATATCAATATTATGATGTGTGCACTTCTTTCCTAACACCTTGCTGAAGTCATGTTTGCAGGGAGGCATGGATAGCCTTTGAGAGAGAGAGAGAGAGAGAGAGAGAGATCTACACTTACAGACCAGCTTACTGTAACAACATTTTCTACTTGGGGTAGCTCCAGAAGGAGAGAGGATATAGATATCCATAAAGCAGTTCCCCCTCATATCTCAATTTTGAGAAGTATCTCAAGACTATTGTGCTATGTTTTAAGCCTATCAGCAGTTGTTTTGCTTTTCTCCCCCTATCAGAAATCTCCTTTCCAGAATTAATAAAAGCATTGTTTTGAAATTGCAATTCAGTATTATGAAAGTGGAAACAAGTCCCTTACAACCACCAACAAACATACTATAAACCCTGTTACAAAAAGACTACAAACATACATCTGTTCCAATTGGCATCTCATTTAGGATTTGCCAGATTTAACAACAAGACCCAAAATAATGTTTAAAAGAACAAAAATACTCAAGGACTGGTTAGTGCACCCGGACCACACATGGAACACAAACAAGAATGGACAACCAACAGTTTTTAATACATCAAAGCCAAAAGGACATCATCCATATTGTAAGTATACTAAAAAGAAAACATCCTTTGTCAACCCAAGCACCAAAAATCATATCCAAATCACTGATTTTCTAAATCGTAACTCTTCAAGAGTAATTTATGCCATCTCATGCCCCTGCAAGAAGATCTACACTGGCAAGACTTTGAGACCTTTAAAACTTAGAATAGGGGAGCACCTATGCAACTTAAGACATCATAGAGTGGAAGCTCCAATGGTCAAGCACTTTAGCAAGAAACAACAAAAATCCAATGACTTTATCTTTTGAGCTACTGAAAAGGTAAATGGGAATGATAAATTACTGAGCAAAAGAGAATTATTTTGGATTATCTCTTTAAAATATATGCGGACAAATGGGCTTAATGAGAACTTAAGACTTCTCTGGGCTAACATAGAATGCAATGTGTATTCAACAACAACTGATAACACATATATCAAATGCTGACTGAAAGTAATAGAAGGACCAGTGCCTGAGCTGGAGTAGTCTAGTTAAAAACCACCTGGGATATATAAGATGCATTTAGGTTTGCATCTGGTATGAGAGTTAAATGCTCTGAAAAACAGCATGTACAAGCACCTTAAAGAAGGTATTATTGCCGGTCTTGGAATCAAAGAATTAAATAAAAAATATACAGGTTGGTTCATGTTTGTGGAGACTGGGAGGACAATGATTAGTGTAAGTAGTGAATTTGTTAAAGACTATGCAAATGTAAAATGACATTGTTTTTACTTCTGTCTTAATCAGTTAGAAGTAAAACCACGGGAATATTGTATGTTATGTTAAAGCGGGAATTTACTTTTAAAGACTAAGTATAGGAAATTCTAACGCAGAAAAGCTGCTTGAACTTTGTAAAAAGGATGAGGGTGTTGTCTACAAAATGCTAACTATTCTTAGTTTCAATTTGTTTGATTTATAGCTCCTGAAGAAGACATCTCCAAAATGAGTTGAGCATAATAAGTTTCTCTTCTCTTTTTTTGAGCACCAGAGCTTGCCACCACTTTTGTTGCCTTTCCCTCTTCATCCCTGCTCAATTTGGAAAGCAGGCCAAATGTCATCCTGCTCATTTATTGCATGCTGTCCATAGTGGACAACAGAAAATCCAATTTCTCCATAGCAAAACAGGCAGCTGGGATGGAATACTGGACAGTAGGCACTGTGAATAATTACTGGTAAGAAACTATTTTTTCTACTGCCTCTAGGAGCAGTTCCATTTTTTAATTCATTAATAAACCAATAATAGATACAGACACTGAGGAATTACAATAAAGGTAAGTATGAAGCCAAGACAAATATATATTTGAGAACATATTGCAGCTGACAGGTGTTCAGAATGGCTCTATACAAAACTTGAGTTGGGCAGCTGGTGGAGTCCCCCTTTGATTATTCTCAATGGTATGAGTGATGAAAAGGAGACCAGATAGCCTTGAAAACATAGAGTGATACTGTTTCTCTTAGGACTCGTATACTGTGTGTCAGTTTCTCAGACAGAGCAATTGGACAAATTTGCTCCAGCTTCCCAGTAAGCCACAACTTCTAAGCATGCAGCAGCAAGCAGAAGTCTCAGTAATGCCAGCTTTTCTGCCACTGTATGACACAAAAGCCACATGTGCAATAGTGAACCTCTAGTGCCACATCTTCACTAAAAAAGCAGGTACAGAGGGATTGGTGTTAGAAAGTTTAATAGGGGAAAAGTGGCACTTATGTAAAAATTTCATAGAGCCCCCTCTAATCCAGGACCAAATAGTTTTAAGTGGAGGAATTTAGTCCACTGAGACACTTAAACCTCTCATCCAAATCTGTTACCCATTGCATCCTGAGATCAACAGTTTTCCCATAAGTCTTATTTATTAAACAGCTAAAGATCAGGGGAACTGATCCTTTTAGATTATTATGTGGTTCACTACACAAGTTCACAAAAAGTGTAAGGGATTCCTCTTTAGTGATTAATGCTGTCATGAAGGAACTGCTTTGGGGCTTTTGCAACCAGGCAAATTTTCCATCTTGGAATGAAAGGGCCAGTGTCTCAATCATAACTGGTCTGCCTCTCACAAACAGGTCTTTGAGGCAAAAATGGTACTGTAGATATTTGTCTGACCTCAAGAGGGGATGGTTCAAAAAGGGATCGAGTAGTGTGAGGAGATATTAACACTTTAGCCCATAAAACAGATTCACCACTTTATTCAAGAAAGAAGTTGGAGCTTCATAGTTCAGTATGTTCTGAGGTGCATCCAGATACACACTGAGTTAAAGTATCGGGACTCCCTGTACAATAAAGGTGGGGCACCAAGAATAGTTACAAATCAGGTAGGAGCAAGCGTGAAGATTTTATGCAGCCATCTTAGCTCGACCACAGGCCAAGTCCCCAGAGCAGTCCCAGCTTCCAGAGATGTACTAGCAGCCTTATATGTAGGCTCTTGTTACTGAAGCAGATTCTGGAGAACCACTTATCCCACTACAGCCTCTGTTCTAGTCTTGCACATCAAAGCAGTTTGTGAAGCCCTAAGACCAAGCTGAATGAACAGAACACTGCTATGCACACCTCCAAGACAGGCCACACTCCTACACAGTTGGCCTCCTACTCAATGGACTCAGGGTGCCAACAAACTAAGGAGTCTAGTAGTCTCACAGCACCAACAAATTATTTTTACAATTATAATCACTGGGCAGAGGTAAGGCATTCAGCCTGGAAGGATCATAGCAAACAGTTTCCTCCTTTGAGATGGTTCACAAAAATAACATAAAACCTAAAGAAATAAAACAAATAACTGTTTGATACCCTGTCAAATTAGAGAAAAACAAACAGGCAAACAATATCCTAGTTGACATGGTAGTCCAAGATCAATGGATTGTAAAGCATGAGCACAGGAATCAGCCTCAATCTCTCTTTGTAAATTCTGAGATAAAGCCAAAGATTTACTAGCCCCGTGCTCCCAGGAATTTTGGCTGTTTTTACTCAGGATGAAGATCACAAGTTGCTTTTGCTCAAAAGGTCAGCCTAGACCACACAAGGGAGGGATTCCGTTGCAACACCAAAGCCTTATTGATGGATACAGCTAAAGCACCTCTTTGTTAAAGGATAAACAGACACAGAAAATGTATTTATAAGCATGTTTAGCTGAGAGTGCACTGAGCTAGACGTTTAAAGATTTGTATATTTAGTAGCCTTTCAAAGTGAATGTGAACAGACAGAGCTAGGGCTGAATCATTTCTGCTGGCTAGTGTTACAACCCGCTCCACTTTTAGATATATGAACTTTTGATAGATGCTTTTTTAGAACTGGGGTGGATGTAGCCCATTCAAACCAAGGGAAAAAGTGGAGGGTCATCTGAAGAGAGATCCTAGGCTGACCAGGTGCAGGTCTGCCTTACTCTAAGACAGAAGTAGGTGTCCTTCAGATGTTTTCCACTACAGTTTCCATAATCGCTGACCACTGGCTGGGGCTTATGGTAATTGTATTCCCAAAACATCTGGAGGGCACCAGACCGCCTATCCTTGCTCTAAGAAGTCTAAGCTCCCCAACCAGGATGGCACCTCTTCCCAAAATAACTAGACTAACTGTATAAACCAAGGCCAGCACAACCAGAATAGAACAATCATCGAGTATGTTAATGCAGTTCAGTTTCTGCAATATCTTCAGAATCAATGAAAGCTGTTAAACCAAAAAGTTCTCTGTCCTAAGAACTTGCTTTCCATGAGTAGCCCCACTCCTGAACTAAATAGGAGGTACACATGGCAGGTACTTTTTTCTTTCTTTCGATCACTGTTTGAGATAGCTAGTAAAGCTCTGTGAATAAAGGCTCAAAAATTGTTGCAACACTATCTAAAATTGCATTTACACATGAATTTCCAGCAGTTGGATAGAATGGAAGCGCAAGGATTATATCCAATGTTAGTGTTACTTAGAGTAGACACAGTAAACTGAATGAGACTTATGTTAGACTAACATTGGATACATCCCCATAAATGTACTTTCAAACGATATAACAGAGGTAAGCATTTAAACAGTACATTGTAATTGACCATTGTGTCTTTTTTTGGCCACTGTAACAAGTCCACTGCAACAAAATTTAAGTAGGTAAGGCAAAAGGGATCCTTCTTTGGGATGCAGTCCTGATCAATAAGCATCAGTGTGATTTACTGACTTTGGTGGAGACAAGACTAGAGCCTTACTTCTACATTTAGTCCTTTAGTCACAGCAGGAAGTTCAATAACTGATGCAGCCCTGAAATTGAGTTCTTCACAACAGTGTGCATAAAACACTAGGTGTTTTTATGTATAAATCTTCAACGCTGACTTGATAAAATGTGGTTTATGCTATGATCTTGCCTATTTAGCACTACCAGCTCTTTTGAACATGTTGTCTCACCATGAAATAACTGTGCAAAAGGACTGGCAGCCAAGAACTGAAGTCATGTACATGTGTCTTGCTGATGCAGCCAGTACATAAGGAAGCTGTCAACTTTAAAGGTTTCCACAATCTTCAGAACAGCACTCTTGCTGATATTTTTTAAATACTATGTAGAAAACTATGAAGGAATAATTGCTTGGATGCTTAATCTGTTTTTCTGAACTTAAGCAAATGATTTTTTTCCTGACAAACTGCCCTTGAGTATTTCCAAGCTCATAACATCTCCAACAAAATTAAAATTCTGCATCTAATATGCATGGCTTGTAAAACATGCATGGTGATTCATTATAGTACATGCATGCAAGAAAGTCTATTACAATTCAGTGAACAATGACAGGCATCATGTATTGAAATAGAGGATTTGAAGACGATCAAAATTAGGTTCAGGAAACACGAGTTCAACTTCTGAAAAATCACAGAAGTATTATAACCAGAAAAATTCACAAGACATCTTTTACCTACATGAAAAAACTAATGCTTTGTGAGGTCCTTAGTAGCACAGCATTGCTGGAAGCCGGATACAGAGATAAGATGACTACACATAGTTGCTCTTATGTTTTTTTTTAAAAAAGTTAAATACATTCCTTCTTTGCTTAAAATGGTTGAAATTGTTACAATGAAAACTTATTCAAGAGAACCTTGCACATAACAGACTTACCTCCATGCCCAAGGTAATTAATAAACGAATATATCAACAAATACAACTTACATTAAAGAATAGGTGGTATTTTGAAGAAGGATTTGTATTTCTCATATATTTTGCAAATAGATGGATACACCTTTCAGCAGCAATCTAACCAGATGCAACTTGCTTCTTTCAGCGTACCTTCAGCTAATGTAAGAATTGCTTATAAATCACTTTTTTCCTGAATAAGAATATGCAGTATGATCACATTTTCCCAAAACTATGATTAGAGGAATACAGTTGCTAGGATGCCATAGTAACAGGTACAGAAGAGCCAAACAAGCTAATTGCCAATTTCCATGAATGTCATGTGGAAGGCATCTTAAACAGTTCCTGCATAGCAGTGGTTTCCACTAACATTTATTTAACTGTTCTTAATGGTTAAGACAACCATATCATAGTCTATCCCACTCACTGGTGAATGAGTAAAGCATAATCAATAATCTTGAGGACGTTACAACTATGTGATCAACCCATGTATCCTTTACAATCAGTTCCAAATACTATTACCTTAAGTAAAACAGAATCTAAGAAATTTGTAATATCAAATAATGTGAAGTAACCTAGAATTTCAAAAAAACTAGATTTAAAAAATTACCATCTCAAAAGCAAAACTAATGTAGTACCAATTATCAAAAGGTTTGCCAATCTTGGGTAATTACATATTAAGGCAGCAGGCAGACCTACTACATTTTCGTAGTGTGGTCCACAAATTTGGTTGCCATGGTGAACAACTTTTCCCTGCCCTCATACTAAGCTCCAAACACACTCAGGACCTCAAAAACACAGAGCCAAGTAATAAGGTGAGGTCCTAACCTTTCCCTGAAAGTTATGGGGAGAGGCTGGGTCAATCTCTGACTTCGCACTATACTTTAGAACAGGGATGGGCATCCTGTGGCCCTCCTACATCATCCCTTGCCATTAGCTATGCTGGCTGCAGCTGACAGGGGTTAAAAGCTAAATCATCTGGAGGGCCGGAAGATTCCCACCCTTGTGCCTTCAAAGCTTGTGGTTAAATCATCCTGCCCCTTTCTTGGGTCCTCTGATACGTACAGAAGAGTTAGAGGGCTGGCAAATACAACCTAATGGAATTTTTGTAGCATAATGATTTCACTGCACATTGTATCTACCTATGATGCTTACATCACTTATTGATAAAATTGAGTTATAAGAAAAAGTTTCAGAAAACAATTTGAACAAAGACAGATTTGGGCGCAATTGAATACACACTTAACTGGAAGTAAGTGCCACTGAACACAATAGGACCTACTTCTGAGTGGACATGCATAAGATTGCACTTTCATTATTCCTAGTTTTATTTATTTTATTCTACATATTTCTCTTCATGCTACACCCATGTTTCTCTTAACACTACCCTTTAAAAGGGAGCCAATTTTCTCTCTTCTGCTCCTTGAATCCAGATACATTACCAGGGGTGGAAAGTGACTTTCTATTAGCAGAATGAAGTTTGTGGTTTGATCGTGGTCATGCAACAAAATTTCAGTATTTCGTTTTCAGCATGAAATCCAACATAAAACCTGATAATCTCAGCCCTAAACTGAAGAGCAGGTGTCAATTCCTTATTGCCAAGTGGAAAGTAATTAAAAAGGTGAATGTAGTGCTTATGATAATTAGTACATAGGAAGGGTCTCAAGAGGTCAGGAAGGAAGAATGTGCCTTTTAACTGTTGCCTGCAGTCACTGGCAATAAGGGATCCACAGTTCTATTTGCTAGAGGCAACTGCCCTTGGCCCTCTGAGAACTCCAAAGTACTCCCTCTGAAGTGCAGTTCGGGCAGTGAATGCACCAGCCAGAATTTCTTCCCTTCTCCAAAAATAGTGAGCACAACCCTAGAATCTTTTTAATGAAGGACAGTTCAGAAATATTTAAAATAAATAAAAACTGTATTTCAAGTGAGAGGAAACCCTGTTTTTCTTCAGAGTTCTTAGAGCTCATCAGAAAGCAGGAGGGAGGGAGAAATGGGTGTACTCTTGACTCACATACTTTGAGGTTTGAACAATGGGAAATATTTATGTGGTTTGTTATCTAAATCTCCATACAAGAGAAGCAAACTGCCCCCTCCCCCAACCCTTAGTCTGATGTTTCCTCTAAGTTGGGCAGCGGTTTTGAGAAGGTTATAAACACCAAGCATATCTCCTGCTCCCTCTTAACTTCTTTACATTCTGCCACAAATAAGATAAATCCCTGCCTTTCCCAAAACCCTCTGCATGAAATCCAACATAAAACCATGCAGAGTTGTGGCTGGGGGGGCAGGGGTATGTAGAGGCTGGTTGGCAGCAAGGAGAAAATAAGAAGTTTGGCTAGTAAACGAAGCCAATATTTGTGGACTCCTGTTGACAATGTGGGACAGAGTCCTGCAACTGAAGAAAGTAGTAGGAATTAAGATGACCAGAAATATTCAGCTAGAGGCTTTTACAACAAATGTCTTCATTTAGGCAAAAGCATTCAGCCATTTTAGACAGACAGATGTACAAAACCAAATCCTTTTTAAAAAAAGAAAAAGAAAAAAAAGAGCAGACTAGTGAAATCCAACTGCTTTTCTGAAGTTAAACAAGTATGAAAGCAACATAATCAAAAATCAAGTCTGCAAAAAACCTAAAACACTCACTGAAGTTAACCAACTTGCATATTTAAAATATAGGTTATCACACAAACGTGGGAAGAGGTGGAACCATACCCCCAAAAATACAAAGTAAGTAGGGTTATCACATTCATAGTGGACATAATTCATAAGAGCTTTGTAGCATTTTGTATTCTCTAAAGGGATTTGATATTCTGGCTATTAAATTGTGAAACAAATTATTTGACTTTTCTAACATGTGAAAACAATGATATCAATTTAGGCCCTATATGTTTTTAACAAGTAGTATCCATCCACAAAATTAACTGAATAATCATCCTTTCCTCTGCATTATGTTAATCTGGTAACTCTCTTATCAAATGTGAGTGATACAAGAGACGCATTGCTATCAAAATGCAACATTTCCATCCTATACGAAAAACTGGCCTACCTTCAGGTCTATTCAAAAACAACTAGACACAACAACAAGGAAAGGATGAGAGAAGGGAAAGGTGAAGGAAGAAATTATATAGTTTGTTTTTTAAAATACTGTTGAAATTGACTCACACCTAACACTAGGAAGTACAAAGAAATTAACTTTTAAAAAGTGCAGCAGTACTAAGAAATTCAATGTACTAAGATCAAAATAAGATGGAAGAAATCTCTTACCTGCACATCGTTTTTATTATCAGTACACCTTTCATCTTTTTCTGCTTGAATTTGCTCATGGCTTTCTGATTTCATGAAGTGTTCCACTGCAGTATTGTCTTTTACTTCTGCTTCTGAACCTTTCATTGTATCACTTTCCTCCTTTACAGTAACAGTATCAGTCATCCTCATTAGAAAGGGTTATTTTAAAAATCTAAAGAAAATACGGAGCCTTTAGAAGAATAGGAGAAGAAGAAAGGCATTATAATTATCCATGTCATCCGAAGTTAAACAGTATATATATTTAAAAAAACAGTTTCAAAAGACTTTTCTCCATGAACGTCCTTTCTTCATTGAGTCACACATCATGAATGACCAGACTCCAAAACCTTTGTAAGATCAAAACTAAGGATGAAAACTAGGGGAAATGTATTAACTATATTTAATAATAAAACTTCACTGATTAAAATTCCAATGTGATCTTCCAAACAGAACTTTGAGTTTCATACAAGAAAATGTGATTTGCTTTAAATATCCTCTATAACATGGGGTTGGATCCAAAGAACTGGGACTCAGCAAAAGCTCCCACCTGTAAGAATTTCTCTTGCCTTTGCAGCATCCAGCGCCACTTCCCATACTGTTCCATAAAGTGTCCAACTCTCTGAAGGAGCTTTTCAGAGGACACAGGGGCTATATAAGAGAGGGGTTGACCCAGCTCCTTCCTCCAGCAGAAGCAGAACTCTGGATCCAAGTATTTAAAATCAAACGAACCACTAAACAATTTCAAATGAAAGAAAGCAAAATAGTGGTATAATTGTCAGATCAAGAGAGACTATAGGTTACTAAGGAATTTTTAACTTATTGAACCTCATGGTTCAAGTACTATGAACGAGCTTGTAGAATCATGGGTCCCCCTCCATCCTGTAAAATAATTTCCCCTAATGTACCATGGTCTCAGCAATACTAATATTAATGTAATTAATATTAAGCATTAACAAACATTAATCAGGGTTTGTTAGCCAGCTTCAAAAGTTGGTTTCAAATCCTGGTTACAAAGATTTCTACATAATAACTTCAGTTAACACTGGTTCCAATGTAACACTGTGGTGTTCTGCATACTAACCTAGGAATAACTCCCTATGAACACAGTGGGACTTACTTCAGAATGAACATAGTCAATTAATTACAGTAAAGACCAGCAGGAGAAGTCAAGCAGGGATTGGAATCATGTGATTCTATGGTACCCAAAATCAGAAAGGTTATGATGGCCTTTGCCCTGTGTCATAGAATGTACTTGTTTACTGAAGTTAATTGGCCACATGTTAAAAAAAAGGGTGGTGGTGGTAAAGGCCCAAAGAGAAATCACTGGGGAAAAGGGATTTTAAGAAATGAGTAATGATAGAAACACAGATTGTAGCAACTCTCAAAGCAAGGAGGAACAATCATTATTCTCACTTCTAAGACAAAATTTACAGCCAATGTGATATGATTGGGCTGCAAACCTTAGTATTTAGAGCAAGCATCCTCTCTGGTACAGCAATATCTTGATAATTAGTGCTGTAGGTACTGCAAATAAATCCTTATATGTTGCTAAAATACAGAACAATGGATTGACAACTGAGGGGATAGGACTAGTTCTGCATATTTCAGTCTTTAAGGTGGCTATCCTAAATACACTTAATAGGGAGTAAGACCTAGTAAACACAGTGGGGTTCCTGCACAAATAGGCATAGGACTGGACTGTAAATAGAAGACTTGTTAACATTACATATTTGTCTTCTTTAAAAAGAACCACATAAGCAATAAATGTTCAGTATTACTTGCCTGTTGTATCCTGTAGATCTGTGACTGTGGTCTCCCACGAAAATGAAATAAAATAATCCAAGGATCTTTTTCACAGTCGTCAACCAAGATGTCAGTTGTGATGAACCATCTGGAATCTGGAAGGAGTCCCATGTCCTTATCACCATTGGAAATCCCTGGACTGTATTATACTGTGTGGCATCAGCAATACCATCCCTTTTAGACACCTAAAATAAGTATTTAAGAAATCATCAAGAGTTTGGAAAGTGGTGTGTGTGTTTTTAAAAAAACAAGAACAACACATGACATTATTAGATCCACTTTCCTCATCCCATTAGGTTGTATGTTTCCCTCCAATTTTTCAATAGCTAGCTATTGTTAATTATGAACTATAACAAAACTACCAGAAAGCAAAACAAAACTGGTCTGCAAGAAGTTACTTATTAAAATTTCAACTATTATTGGGATTCTTATGGTTGAAATTAAGCTAGGCTAGTAACACAATTTTTGATGCTGTATAGGTTAATTCAACCGCATCATCGTTCTTCAAAATTCTCTCTTCTACAAAGACTTGTACATTGTAATGTACATCATTACCCTTCTACAGGATCTCTAAATTGGTTCTTCACCATCCTGTATAGATGAATTGCAAAGCACAGTGCAAAGAAGTGGTAGTTACTATTGGAGAACTTTAGGGGGAGAATGTTGGTATGTTGACTACATTTCTTAGGAAAATCTTCAGTTTACAGATTGGAATTCAATTGAGAAAGGTCAATATAATGAATTAATTTGACACAGCTAGAGGACTGGAAGGCTGGTATATTCAACTACTGGGTAGATAACAATGAAACTATAAATAACACACAAGGGTGAACGTATGTTTAAGCATTCCTGGAACAAATCCACCCTTGGAAACTCAATATGGTAAAATAAGGAAAAATAATCCCACAAGAACATGGATTCTGAACAATTGCCTAGTACAAAGATCCCAATTAACTTGTCGTGAGCAAGATAAATCTGCAATCCCTCAAAGTAACACACATGGTGATCTCATGGGCGTTCTTCTAGTCTTTATTTGTTATGTTGGTATCCCACTTTCTTCCAATAAGTTCAGAGTGGTGTTTCAGGTACCCAACAACTATGTAAACTAGATATACCCAGAGACAACTCATCCAAGGCAACACAATGAGCTCTCTAGATGCATGAGGATTTGAATCTAGGTTCCTACATCTACGGCCATCACACCAGCCTCTCATATAAAAATCATTTCACATCTGCTCCTAGAGTCTTTGAGAAATGGATAGTAACTTTCTTCAGATACTGCCTCCAATACTGGAGATAACATTGCCATCATGATTAGTAGCCAGTGACAGCATTATCCTCCATGAATTTGATGAAATCCATCTAAGTCGGTGGACTTAACAACATCTTGTGGTAGCCAGTTCTATAGTACTTGCTTTTATCTGTCCTGAATCTCTCACCATTCAGTTTTATGGGATGACAGAAAGTGTTTCCCACTTTTATCCACATCTACACCTTTATCATGTCTCCCTGTACCTACCTTTACTCTAAGCTGAACAATCCCAGATCTTGTAACCTTTCCTCACAGAAGAGTTACTCTAGCCCCTTCATCATTTTAGCTGCCCTTTTCTGTGCCTTTTCCAACTGTACATTACTATTTTTGAAGTGCAATGCCAGAACAGTACACAGCGTTCCATGTGTGGTCATACTATAGATTTATATGAGGGCAGAATAACATTGGCAGTTTTCTTTTCAATTCCTTTTCGAATTATGCCGAACATGAAATTTGCTGTTTCCATAACTACATCACACTGAGTCGACAATTTTCATCAAGTTATCTGCAACAACCCCATGATTTGTTTCTTAAACAGACACTGCCAGGTTGGTTCCCATCAGCATATACGTGAAGTTGACGTTTTTGTTTTTTGGGATTTATTTGCTCCAATGTGCATCACTACACTTCCTTACATTGAACTGCATTTACCAATTTAATGCCCATTCTCCCAGTTCAGGAGCTCTTCCCAATCCCCCCTTCTTTTTAAATTACCCTAAATAATCTGGTGTTGTCAAGCAAACTGAGCAACCTCACTGTCCTAATTGTAGATCATTTATAAACAAGTTAAAAAGCACTGGTCCCAATACAGATCCATGTAGGTCCCTTTTGTCTACACCCCTCCATTGCAAGAATTGACCATTTATTCCTACACTCTGCTTTCTGTTCTTTCACCAGTTATCAATTCATAAAACCACCTCTCTTATTTCATGACTGCTAAGTTTGCTGAGGAGTCTTTGAACACTTCCTGGGAAAACATGAAGATAGCAATTCTACAAAGTACACAGTTGTTGAGGCAAGCTAATTAGTTTGCATTCAACATGAGACATAGCTTAAGATGTCTGCCCCTAACCCAAGGACTCCTTTATTAAGTACATTTAAAAAAAGCTCTTCCATGTTGAAGAATAAGATAGTCACACAGACATAGCACTCCTATCCTGGCTGTCGTGTACTACTTCCAAGCATCTCAGAAAAATGGCCTTTATCCTTATAATTTTCAGTACATACTTTCTGATGAATGAAAAAAAATGCATTTTAGCACCTATTAATCTAGAGGTTCATTTCATTACATATTACGTTTCTATACCACCCAATAGCCAAAGTTTCTAGGCAATTTACAAAGATTAAAAACTTTAAAATACAATAGTGTATATAATATAAAAAACTTTTATATACAAATATACAGAAGTAATTTTAATAATCAACAATTAAAAAATCCAGGACCTGAATTAAAAACCTTATCATACACTGCAAAATATCTAAGATTAGAGGAAAGTGTTTGGCACCGAATGGATAACAATGGTAAAAGGATAACCTATAAAGCTCTACTTGGCTTGGGACCACAATACCTGATGGAACGCCTCTCCCGACATGAACCTACCCGTACACTGCACTCAATATCTAAGGCAGGGTTTCCCAACCCTCAGGCCACGGACCAGAACCGGGTCACGCAGGTGAGCTGCTTTCACCCCCCACCCCAGCGTACCTGGGTGTAGGGCGCCATCTCGCCTGCCCAGCCAAAGCGAAACCAGGATGCTGGGGTGGGGGTGGGGGTGGCTTTGGAACGGCGCACCCGGCCTGAAGCCGCTCTGGGAGAGTGACTTCCGGGCGGGCCGTCCTGAAGCCGCCTGCCCGCCCCAACTTCGTGGCTTCGCTTCGGCTGGGCGCCCACCCAACCGAAGCGAAACCAGGCTGCTGGAGTGGGGGGGGGCTCTCCAAAACCATCCCCTCAACCCCCTCCCCCCGGTCCGTGGAAAAATTGTCTTCCACGAAACTAGTCCCTGGTGCCAAAAAGGTTGGGGACCGCTGAACTAAGATCCTCCTCTGAGTGCCTACTCCAAGGGAAGTTTGGAGGATGGCAACAAGGGAGAGGGCCTTTTCGGTGGTGGCCCCCCAACTGTGGAATGATCTCCCCGATGAGGCTCGCCTGGAGCCAACACTATTATCTTTTAGGTGCCAGGTCAAGACTTTTCTCTTCTCCCAGGCATTTAACACCATTTAACAACGCTAAGTTTGTTTTTTAACAGAGCCTCAGAACTGTTGTTTTTAAATGGATAATGTTGTTTTTATGTTTTTAAATTTTGTATACTTTTAATGTTTACTGTTTTAAAATTTTGTAAACCGCCCAGAGAGCTTAGGCTATGGGGCGGTTTATAAATGTAACAAATAAATAAATAAATGTTGGCACCAGGCAGGCCTCAATGGGGAGATTGTTCCATAATTGGGGGCCATCACTGAGAAGGCCCTTTCCCTTGTTGGCACCTTCCAAGCCTCCCTTGGAGGAGGGCCTTAGATGATGAGCATAGTATATGGGAAGGTTTATGCCGGGAGAGGTGCTCTGTTAGGTATTTCGGTCCTGAGCAGTGTAAAACTATATAGGTCAAAACCAGCACCTTGGAAACATACAGATATCCAGTGCAAGCAGGCTAGTATTGGTATTATATGTTTGAACCTTCTTGTTCATGTTATCAAAGTGCCCACTGCATTTTGCACAAGCTGCAGCTTCTGAACCATCTTCAAAGACAGCCCCTTGTAGAGTACATTGGAGCAATCTAACCTGGAGGTTATCAGAGCACAGACAATGGAATGCAGGTTATCCCTGTTCAGATAGTGGCATAGCTGGGCCACCAACCAAAGTTGGTAGAAGGCACTCCATGCCACTAATGCTACTTGAGCCTCAGATGACAAAGATGACTCCAGGAGAAGCCCCAAGTTATAAACCTGCTCCTTCATAGGGAGTATAAACCCATTCAAAACAAGATGAACACCAACTATTTGGTCAGAACATCATCTCAGTCTTGTCTGCATTGAGCTTTATTAGCCCTCATCCATTTGAGTTCATTAGCCCACATCCATTTAAGTTCATTAGCCCTCATCCATTGTCACAGATGTCATGGGCTTAGCCCATGGTTCCTTTAAGAGAACATCTTTTGCTTCATCCAAGGAAGAGGGAAAGGGGTTTCTTTGTGTATGAAAAGGGAGTAGCAAGTGAAATGCCAAGGCCGTGCTGGGCGAGAAGTGCCTGGCATCTGATAACGCCTTCCCAGGCTGGTACCGGAGGGAGAGGAACAAGTTGCAGCTGTGCAATGTCTGGGAGCATTCCCCCCTCCCTTTGGGAGAGGTGTGGATTGCTATGGAGTTTCTATTGGTCAAGGTGGGTCTGGTGACAAGGGGGTCCCAGAAAGGGATAAAAAGCCTAGGCACCTAAGGGTCCAGTCTCCTTCCTGTGGTTGTCCAGTGTGTGCATGGTGAGTCAGAGAATCCAGGCCGGGCCGGCTGGATGGAGGAGGCTCCACGCGGCCGCTGAGGGAAGGAGTCTTAATTTGAGTGGCATAAAGCCAAGTCGGAGTGAGCAACAAAGAGCTTGAGTCACAGAGTTAAATGTTTGTTATGTTTTAGTCTAGGTTTGGGTACAAGTGGGCAAGGGACCTTGCCGGAGTTACGGCTGGTGGGTGGTAAAGTGGGGAGAGAGTGTGAATTTCATTGGCTTGAGCGTGTAAAGGGGGAGGGGGAGGTATTAGTCCCTGCTGTCCTAAGTGTGTCATTCCTTTGTCCGTGTTTTTCCCCAAACCTCTTACGTGTTTACCTTAATGTGTGGACCCTTACGGAAGTGTGTAGTGTGAAGAATAAAAGTGTTTGAACCCTATCTCTGGAGTGTGCTGTTGCTTCCTTGAGAACCTAGACTACAAAGGGTTAACAAGCGGCAGTGAAGGGGCGTGTGCCTGGGCTGGCTGAGTCAGACCCCCCCCTTCTCCGGCCGGGGAATTGCTGAGTCAAACCAAGCGATTCCACCACAGCAGACAGGTACCAATCTAGCACATACACAGCCTCACCTGGTAGAGATGAAAAGGAGAAATTGAGCTGCTGATAAAGCAGTCAAAACTCTGGATGACCACACTCAACTGTTTCATGTAGTTGTTAAATATCATGGGGAACAAAAACTGACACTTGCAGAACGCTACACTGAAGAATCCAGGGAGCTAAGCAATATTCCCTAAGCACCACATTCTGGAGCTGACCATCCAAGTAGGAACAAAACCATTGCAATGCAGTACCTCCCACTCCCATCTCAAGACAATAATCCCAGAAAGATACCATGCTCAATAGTTGTGAAAACTACTGAGAGATCAAGGAGAATCAACAAGATCACATGCCCCCTGTCTCTTTTCTGACATCAGTCATCATACAGGGCAACCAAGACTGTTTCTATGCCAAAACCCAGCCTGAACCCCAGCTGAAATGGATCCAAGTAGTCGGTCTCATCCAAGAGCTGGCTGGCAACAACCCACTCAAGGACCTTGCCCAGGAATGGAACATTTGCCACCAGCCTAAAGTTATTAAGACTTTCTGGTTTCAGGGAGGGTTTCCTCAGGAGTAGTCTCACCACCACCCCTTTCCGGCAGTCTAGGACTACTCCCTCATTGCAAGGAGGCATTGATTAGCTCCCTGGCCCAGCTTGCTGTTCCCTTCCTGCCAGTTTTTATAGGCCAAGAGAGGAAAGGATTCAATGCAAAAGCAGTTACACGAACCTGTCCAAGCACCTTGTCATTGACCACAACAACCCCCTCTCCCCAGACCTCAAATGTACTCTGATGCTGGACCAAGTACCCCAGTGGGCACAGCTGGGAGAAACTAACTCCTCCCTGCTCACCCATCCAGATCTGTTATGCATGCCAGATCTGACACCACATCCACTATTAAATCACGATAAGGGACGTCTGGCATTTCAGAGCAGCCTCATCTATACACATAGCACAATGAGATAATAGAACAGTTTGCATCAGTTCAAAGGACAGGAAGGAATTGCATATATTAATGTTTTTTTCAAGTGAAAAACTGAATAGGCAACAACAGACAAAGGACTGGGGACTAGACCCTCTCCCTTTAGAATTCTAGTTTATGTCAGCAGGGTAGGAGTGAGAGAGCATTTAAAAACATGATTCCCGTTTGTAGTCTGAGATGGTGTCCTCCATTCTGCCATCTCATTCGAATGCATATGCAAATCCAGTCTAAATCACAGACTGCAAGAGACCCATTTCACACGGTTTCCATAAAAACAGTAATGTGGCATTTTAACTATGCCTTGCATGGATTTCCTACGTCACTTTTCTGCACAGAAGGAAGCAGTATGCCTTATGATAGGTCAAGGCCACTGGGAATTTTGATGTCTTTCCACAGCTGGATTGCAGTAAGACTTGAAAGCAGCAAAATGTGTTAGGTCTGATGAACATAGGACCAACTAAATGGCAGAAGGCTTTATATTTGGAAATATTGAAGACCAACTTTTGAGTTGCAATGTTATATTGAGATGTACTAAAGGATCCGTACAAACAGAGGCAAAGAACTACAACTGCTACACAAAGAGAAGCAAAGACTAGAAGTCCAGTAGAGGGCAGTAAAATTCTTCCAACGTCTGAAATATATGGATTGGCACCTGCTCAACTGAACGTCCAAGAAGTCAGAATTCTGATCATTATAAACCACTAAAATATCTATCCAGTTTGTGTGACCTCCTTTCAAAATAGGGAGTCAACACAGGTGTTTTTACCTTTATTAACTGAAGAGGGCCATACTGCTGCTTCAAGTACATAAAAGCATTTGTTATTTAGTAATCCAAGTACGCTTAATACAATTATGTTTGTATGTATGATTAAAATCCCAAACTGATGCACATTTACTTGGGAATAAATTCCACTGAACAGTATTACTTCTGAACTAACATGCACAGGATTAGGATTTCAACCATATACACATAAACAACTGTATCCATTTGTCAATTACATAAGTTTTACTTTTTAATTTCACAGCATCATAAACAAAACAAAGAACTTCACAGAGTGACTTAATTTAGTGACTCAGAACTGTAATCTCTCAAAACAGGCTGCATACTGTAACCCATTTTTTCAGAGTCCACCTCTCACTCACTAAACTACTACCTCTGTTCTACATGTACTTTCCAAAATGCAATTCAACAACTTCATCATAAAAATGTCATAGCTTCTTTTTACCCCAAAGAAAGGCTGATTTAATACTTCAAAGAAGCAAGCCACCTCATCCTCCAAAATCCTCAGTCTTCAAGTTCTCCCTGCAATGTCAGTGTGGTGTAGTGGCTAATGTGTTGGACTGGGAGTCAGGAGATCCGGGTTCTAGTTCCTACTCAGCCATGGAAACCCACTGGGTGACTTTGGGCCAGTCAGACTCTCAGCCAAACCTACCTCACATGGTTGTTGTTGTGAGAATAACATGGAGAAGAGGATTATTATGTATGCCGCCTTGGGTTCCTTGGAGGAAAAAAGGCGAGATATAAATGTAATAAATAAGTAATACTAACAAGTTTGTCAGGCAGGCTGGCTTGCTCTATCTTTCTCTGCTTCAGCTTTAATAAGATGGCACCAGGTCTATTCTCAAATGTGAGCTCATACAGCAGCCTTCCGCATCCTGGTGATGTCCAGATGCATTGGACTACAACTTCCATCAGACCCAGGCAGCACAGTCAATGGACAGGAATGTGGGGAGACCAAACCTTCTGGAGGGCAACAGGCTGTGGTAGGGTACTAGCGTACGGAGTGACACTGGTGTATTTAGGTGCTCCAAATTTGAAGAGACATCAACACACTGAAGAACCCAGGCAAAGGCTGACTGCAATCCAGTGCCTACTTAAAATTCCATCGGGGGCTGTAAATACTCAGGCACAGGGCTGAGGACTTAAATTATGCCCCAGTCCCATGGTTGTGTCTGCTTTAAAGCAATGATTAACTTCGCCCTCTGTGCCTACATAACAAACCGTAACATTCTGTGTGCATGTTTTCCAAAATAAATCCCACATAACCTGGAAGAGGCTGAATTACTATCCATCGCCTTAAGTGCCATACTATTTTCAATTTGATAATTGTAGTTTACCACAGCATTTAAGAAATTATCTTTCAAAGCCGTATAAGGATCCATGAGTCATCATGCCAAGAAAAATACTGCACTATTGTTATCCCTGTACTAAAATGCATCAGAAGCAGAATATATTACATGGGGGAACATTAAACCGTCTAGACACATTAGACAGAAAAGCACACCAGCTTCCTCCAATAACGCCCCCCCCCCCTAATGAAAAAAGGCACAGAAGGCACATGGAGTACCGGAAGATATTTGGAAGTCCTGGAAGAAAGCTCTTCTTTCTTTTTGGAAATTAACATTGCCCTATCTCCCAAGTCAGACTAAGAAGGGTTATGGATGACCGTGTGTTGTTTGAACATACACTTATTTAACAGCATCACTACTTCGTAGGTTGAGGAGAGGGAGATATAACCCTCTTAAAGGTCTGGAGACTTTAGACTTTAATTAATTCAATCCACATTTTTCAATCCACAACTCCTTCATTTTTACTGGAGCAAAACATGCCACAGAAACCAGGTTTTGCACTCTAAATGAAATAAACAAGCTGACCTGCAGTCTAGGAAAAAGGATATACGTAAAACGTGCTTTTATGGTGTGAATACCAGTTGTTGGACATTTTTACAGAGAAAAAAGAAAAGTCATCAAATCTATCAAAGGCCTTATTTAGGGCAGAGAATTTGTCGTATTGGGCCTGTTAACACACAACACCAGCAAATCATGAGTTAATTTACCCACAATTTGCTGCAGTATGTGCAAGGCAGGTTCTGCAGCTTTTTTGAATATTCAGCCTCTCTGACTGGGGATTGCTACATGATATCCAAACCCGGACACCATAGGTTACACAACTCACAGTTAATCTACAATAAGTAGTTAGGTTAACTACTGATTAACCTATAGTTAAGCCATGATTAGCTTCTCGTGTACGGATTCAGATGTCATGTAACAACCCCTGATTTTGGTAAATATTCAAAATGGGCATGAAACACGTCAAACACTCACCACGGCACATCCTGGGTTAATTAATCCACAATTTGCTTCCTTGACGCGTAAACGAGGTCATTGCCTAGTTTGCAAAGTACCTGGAATTTCCAGATAGGGCTGGAAAAATTCTGGCTTGAAACTGTAGAGAACTGCTGCCAGTTATTGTCAACAATACTGGGCTAGATGGACCAGTGGTCTGACTTAGTATATTCCTAGTATTGAAGAAGCCTTGAAGTAAATCAAGTTGCCTTCCTCTGAGGCCTTGGAGTCAAAATAGCCTGAAATGGCTCTCTCAGTTTCCCACACATGTATCTTTTATATCTGACTGTTTCATACCCATATGCATCAAGAAACCAAGTTGATGCTGCTGCATAATTTACAACAAAAATGCAGTTGTTACTATTACACTTATGCGTCAACCAAAGGTACAATTAATATGATTGGTAGAGCAATTTCTGCAATCATGTTTATGCAGGCTTAGTACATGAAGTCTAACTACAAAACCAGCTCTCTTTTGAGTAGGAAAGATGCTTTAATTTTACTTACCATTTGATTGGTAGGTCCTTGAGTACCATTAATACCAATCTATTCCCTAATTAGCTGCAAAGCTTAGGTAAGATTGTTTGCTACTCTCCCAAATGCCTCACCATAGTCCAAAGCAGTAACCATGGAAACAGGAACAGGAAAATGCTAAAAATCTAATTATTCATTGCACTATAAATAACATTTTCTAGAAAAAGCAAAGAGGAACATTTGTATCTAATGTTTTTACTTCCTTTTGCATAGTTACTTACAGGCATTCAACCCCCTGAGTTCTCTATCTGTTTAGAAGTGAAACAGGGCCACCCAAAAATAAGTTAGTCGTGGCTACTAGGAGGAGGGCTTTCTCTGCTGTGGCACCCTGGCTGCGGAATGAGCTCCCAGAGAGGTCCATCTGGCGCCTACACTGTACTCTTTTCGTCGCCAGCTGAAGACCTTTTTTATTCTCTCAATATTTTAACACTTAATTTTAACTTAAATTTAAATTTTACTGTTCTAACTCTATATTTTAATCATACATCAATTTTGCTGCGTGGTTTTATCCTGTTTGTGCTTTTTATACTGTATTTTGTATTTGTGTTTTTAACCTGTTTGTTGTTTTATTATGGTTTTAATTTTTGTGAACCACCCGGAGAGCTTTGGCTATTGGGCGGCATAAAAATTTAATAAATAAATAAATAAATTCTACCTGCCATAGGAACTCTATAGGTACACAGAAATATATGTGTTTGTAAATTAAAAGAAATATGTTTTTAAATAACAGCCTTAAAAGACTCAGATATACAGAATTTTGAAGGGGGTTAGAAGAGAAAAGTATGAATTAGTCTGCTCGAAAGTAGTGCAAATTAGGCCTAGGAGGACATGTGTCACCCTCACAAGCCTAAGGTTGTGTGTGTGTGTGTGTGTGTGTGTGTGTTTAAAAACAACAACTCCTCAGTGTCTTTTACACAGGGAACAAGAACAAATGAGATGCCATTTACCATCCATTGTAGCTGTAGTTATGCAGGTAAAAGGAATTTCTACAGCTGCTTTTAACAATTTCTTAGCTCCACATTATGACAGTAAGTATGGTATCTGCTTTACTATCCAGGGGAGAAGGGGCGAGCAGCAGGGGAACCACACATGTCCTTGTTCTATTTTATTCTAAGCAATACTGAGGCCCAGTATTGGGAAAATGTCGGAATATAAATAAATGTGATAATATAATAATACTGCTCTTACAGTTTCATAATATTTTACCTGCAGTTCTTACAAAACTGTCAGCACAGTATTGCACAGAACTTCCAGTGTGCTTCATGAAGCCACATGTTTCTGAACTGCTTACTATAAAGACTTCTTCACACAATATAGCATCAGCATCTTTTTCTATAATATTTGAAGACCATTTGTGCATCTGAAAACATGTGTTACACATGTCCAGAGGTACTGCAATTGGCCAAGTTTCCAAATATGTGGGTCTCCATATATGTTAATGGTCTCTGAACAGAAAAGCTTAGCCAACCCATGGTGGAACAGCAAAGACAGGTCTTTCTCTCTCTAATGGATGAAATGGCACTTATTCTAAAGGTCTGCCTGCTGTTTCCATTATTTTTTCTTTATTGTCACCATCACTGCCACCACCATATCTAAGCGTTTCACAAATTTTATATTGTTCATTGTAATCTCGATTTTAATTATTTAGGAACAAAGCTTAAAAAGAGGTTTGCTCAATATCACCTTTTAAGTCCATGGCTGGGCAAGGATGGAGATTTTCTCCCAAATCTTGTTTTTCTTGTGTAGAATTAAAAACATTGATTCATGAATGGCAGCTACTATATTTTTTTCCAATATTTAATATATCTTTTAATTCTTAGTGCCATAAAACAAGAGAAAGCCTAGTTTACAAGAGACACATATAAGAGAATGCCCAAGGTTTTTTAACAGGAATTCTAAGGTATACCAATGTTCAGATTTATGAGCGTCTAATGGCACTCAGCTGGGATTCATGAGACGAAATTCTTAAAGATGCTTATACAGAGTCTTCTGATACCTTCTATTAGTAAGAAAATCTAAAGCCGCCTGAAGGTGTTATTGACATTTTAGGTGAAAGCCAACTAATGTCTCTCCACCAACAGCAGGCTTCCATCAGTAGAAATCCCCTTCATAGGCATGGGGGTCTGCAGGTGAGAGGAAGAATGGTCCCTCTCCCCGTTCCACTGACAGAACCCTTATGACAGTGGAGGATAACTAGTTGGATTCCACCCATTCTTCCCCCTCCCCTGCAAAACATATTTTGGGCTAAAACACAGCCAACCCTAATCTATCCTCCCAAGTTAGAACAGGAACAACCTTTCCTTCCACTTTGCTTATTCAAGTATTAAAACCCATATATCAAAAGTACAACCCAATAACGTAATTTTTAACATCAATATTTTAACATCAACATCTTTATTATGGAATTCACTACCACAAGATGTAATGATGGCCACCAATTTAAAAGGCGGTTGTTTAAATTCCTGGAGGAGAAGGCTATCAATGGCTACTAGCCCTGATGGCTTTGTGCTACCTCCAGCATCCGAGACAGTAAGCCTGTGTGAACCAGTTGCTTGGGAACAGGGGTGGGAGGGTGCTGTTGCACCATGTCATGCTTCGTTGGTCCCCGGCCGATGGCTGGTTGGCCACTGTGTGAACAGAGTGCTGGACTAGATGGACCCTCGGTCTGATCTAGCGTGGCACTTATGTTCTTATCGAACAACAGAACAATTAAAACAATTCAGGGAAAAGGATGAGTTGCCTCAGCTAATATTCTAAGATTAAAGAAAGACAAGTGCAAGGTGACATCGTAGACTTAACACCTGGATTAGTTGTTCAACTAGATGGTTTCCCATATATAAGTATTTGTCTCACATTTTAGTATTGTAACACTGTTTTGAACATACTTTTGGATATTACTATAGTTACGTACAAGATATGTTCTTAAATATTTATCATGTTCCCCCCTCCTCCATGTATCAATTTCAGTTGCTAAGACTGACACAAAAACATACCACTTTCATATATTAAAAAACATTTAATTTAGATAGTATAGGGATCTAAAAGAGAGAGGATACCTATTAGCAAAATGACTTTGCAATTTAAATGTAGAACACTTCAAGAGACTTGAAACTTGGGTTAGAATTTTTGTAGCTTATGACAGACGAATCACTATTTTATCACATATGCCAACATCATCCTTTCTTTCTATTATCAATATTTAACCATCTCATTTATGACTGATCAATACAACATTTTCATTCAGGAAAATGGACACTCTCTTTATGGGGGTATAATTAGATTTCCCCCCATTAATATACACATACATTTAATAAAATATCCAAGATATTTTTTAAAACACATCTTTGAATCTAATTGTAACTTAAACCCATTAATCTGTTCCTAGCCATCAGCAACTAAATCTGTATGAGTTGTAAGAAATCAAAAGGGAAACAGCATGTACATCTAAGCACATAGTAATACTGATGGGTTTGGTCTTCCCAAAATTGATTACATTGGGAACTGGCTGCACTATAGGGCAAAAATATTTTGGAACTGGATATGACCTAGACAGTTGCAAAGTTCCTTTACATCAGCATCATATTCTTTAGACCTGCATTGGACAATTTTATGGAATAAAGGTGCATAATTTAAAACAGTCAAAATGTTTAAAGGATTACCAAACATTTTTTCTGCTGTTTCTTGCCCTGAATGACAACAATAATATTTCTGAGCTTTGTACTAATTAAAAAATGAAAACTGCACAATTTATTGTTAGTAGATCAACAGTTCCTAGTTTTCCCCAGAACATTTTCCTACTTCGATTTTGTTGCACTATCACAAAAATGAGACTAATGCCTAGCATGAACAGACTTACAATGCAGCCCTAGACATCTCTACTCAGAAGCAGATCTCATAGTTTTCAATGCAGCTTGTACCAAGGTAAGTGTGCATAAGACTGCAATCTTAGCTTGCAATCTTACACACACTTTGAATATAAAGTCCGTGAACTCAATATGAATTACTTCCAAATAAACATGTATAAAATGTCATCTTATAATTTCTTTATAGCGTAACACAGCATGTCAAGACAGGACCTATTCAAATGCACACCATTTAAAAAAATAATTTTCAACAATGCGTAGATTTTCAAATCAAACTGACTACCTTGAGAATTTCATAAAAAGAAATAAGCCAAATGAACAGCTTTTTACAGTTCATTTACTATGTCTTCTTCCCAGAGGAAAGGAACAATTAAAAAACCAAACAACCTCTGGCTCTATTCAGGCATAATGTATTAACAATAATCCATTAGAATGTCCTCCAACATGATAAGAGTGTATATGGACAGGAATAACGAAACTATGCATATCCATAACCAATATATTCCAGCAAGGTGTTTCCCACACTACGAAGAAATTTGCCAAAACACTGACACTACTCTAAATAGATGTGATCTTTCTCCAACTGAACTAGGTACTGAAGAATTAACATACCTTCATCCTGCTGGTATGTAGTGACATGGAATAAAGTTGCTGGAAGTATTGTTTCCATAATACCTGTTTTCTAAGATTCTGTAGGGCTCCTTTGAAGAAGAGCCTTGTTCTTAAACAGATGTACTGTTGATTATTCAGACATTTGGCAGGTAGATGCTGAGGCAGTTAGTTAAGGCACTTGCTGAAGCCTCAGCCACAATAGAAAATCAACAGCAGTATGTTGTGATGTCAGCAACACCTTAACCAGTCTCAACAGAGAAAAAGTGAAATGCATCAGAAGCTATATTGGGCTCTTCATTAGCAATTCAGCAGCAAGCAATGCAAATGTCCTATAAAACTGTAAGCATGCTATTAAAAGGCTGTAGGGATTTTTTTTATATCACTCTCCACTTCAGATTCAACACACACACACACCAATAAAACTACAGCATTCTTTATCCCCTTCTAATCACACCCAAAATAATTGAAACTGACAAGAAAATGCATTAAATTTAAGGTCTAAAAATAATGCTATTTTACCTTTTTTCTATTAAAGTCATACAGTGATGTAAAAGGTAAGCATTTATAAAATCCCTCTTCATGCCAACAACTGCCTTAAACTGTTAGAAAACAGTACTTCATTTTGTATTTTGAAAATTTTAGGTATTAAAAACAGGAATCTCTTATGCTAGGTTCTGTCAGCTTTTTTCTTAATACACATCACTACAATAGGACATACGCTTGTGAGTCTTGGCTAGTAGAAATTTGGGACGTTCCAATAGCATTCCATTCGTCTCCTTTTCCTCCCCATTCCCCCACCTCTGCTGCATAGGATCTGTTTTTCTGTCTCCTAACCTTAAAGCCAAGGAGTATAGCATAGTTATTTTATTTTTGAATAAATATTTATTGTTTTTTCACCCGAATATACATTGACAAAAACAGCTATCTTTGTTGCATGCCATCAATGCAGTTTCTTACTTTTGTAAAAGCACAAGACTTGAAAAATACCGTAGCCAGTCTTAAAACCCAAGCAGTCAGTTTGATTAATCAGCTAACAATTGCTCCGGTGATCCTATGAAACTGGCAGTGAAAAGATTTTATTTTTGCAGTATCAAGCACACTACATTCGTCTATCAGAGCTGCAGAATATACTAGATGTAGAAAAACAAAAGAATCACTTGTTGGAGAGAATTAAGAACTTTTCCATCTATATCTTAGAAAAACACATTCAAAACAGATGTTTACATTTAAGCATTCAAAGAAATTATGATCCAAAGAACCATGAAACCAGACCAGCCTTGGAACCGATTGTCAATGCCAAGGTTCAGCTCTGAACATGAGAGTAACAAAGAATTTCTGAGCCGTACATGCAAAACTGCCTCTCCACAAAGGCACCCTTCAGGCACAACTCACAGACAAGTTGGGTTTTTTGGTAAGATATTAGAAGTCTTGAGTTACTATGGTTATCCTCACCCTTCTCTGGGGTGTACAAAATTACAACAGGTTATGTTTTTTTATGTGAGTTGCTCCGGGTTCTTAAGCTTAATTTTGCTCCTTGACTGATGGAAGTGCATAGCAGGATGGAGGAAGAAAATTAAAATTTAAAAAAGTTACACATACAGATCTGAAGCTCTTCTCCTCTTACCTATGTCTTGCTATTTCCAACCATTCTAAAGTGCATGGAGATAACAAGTAAGTAGCCAGGAAGGCAACAGTGCACAACCAGTTGTTGAATGCTTAGTATCTCAATATCTCAATTAGTTATATTAGTAGACAATTCGTGATATGGTTTATTCTGAACAACCTCAAATTTATTCTCTTCCCTCTTATGCACAGGACTGTAACCAACTGTGTCAGCCCACTACCAGAACAGATATTGCTGGCAAAATGGATTCCCCCCCCTCCCCACTTGCATGCCCCTCAAATCTACTCCACAGAGATGAGGGACCCTCCAGAACAGATTTGGGTGGTGGAAAAGAAGTCCCATTCTGTGAGCAGAGGTACACTCGCAGAATGTTAGGTATCACCCATCATTTACTATATGCCAGTGTGCTTGTCCCTCAAAACTGCACAGCAAGATATGCATGACGATGTGGACAAGAGCTTCCCAAGAGAATATGTACTTCGAAGCTCCAGTTTAAATTTAGAAACAGCAAACTTGAAAATTGATGTAAAGGTATTCATGGCCAAGATTTGCAACAAGCTTCAAGTTACAATATTTTTTTAAAAAAAATAGTATTCCTTCAATTATACAAGACTGAGGAAAACAAGCTGGGAGGAATAAATCACACAATATACACACACAGCCTTTGTTTTAAAGTATTTGCTTCCTTCTTCTCAAAGTTATGCAATTTGAGATAAATTAACCTACTTTTCCAGTGCAGAAGACAAATTGTCTGTTTTTTTTAAAATGATGTTTTCAGTAGTACAACAATTTACCAAAAACACAAATATAAAAAATAGCAGAGGTATCAGTCAATTGTCTACAATGTATTAACCATACTCAATTTCTAAAAACAAAAGAAACAAAGATTGATTTGAACACATGTGGCCCTACTGTAAGCTTTATTTCTAGTTTTAACAATAATAAACAAGATCCACATTTCTAAGGCAGTATCCACTTACCAATAGGGGTTGAGGGAAGTGTCCAAATATCCCTTAATCTGGGACAATATTTTATCTTATCACCAACACCCATATTTTAATCAAACTGTTTTGGTTTAGACAGATCTCTAATCTAAGATGCATTTTGGCAGCTGTTTATTCAATGCACAATTACATTTTTCTGAATATGCAACCAACCACTTGCATAGAAGACAGCATGCTTCTTTTAAAACCAGTAACCCAACATTCACCTAGCTTTTTGAACCTAGTAAGCTCTCTTGTCACTAGTTTGTGGATGTCAGGTGTAAGAGTTAGGTGTTGCACTTAAAAAAAAACAGGGGATAAACATTTGATTGATTTAATCATGTAAATCAGCTTTTGTTCTTTAAAATATCAGCAAACAAATGCAATGTATATCCCCTCCATATTTGTAAAGAAAAGAACATTGTTAAAAGCAGGTATCTACAGTTTTTGGCTGGCATTGCTAGCCAAAGCAAAAACTATATTCGCCAGTCCCTCTCATCGCTGGGCATATTGTCTACCATTACCATTTCTCCACAAAAAGGCTGGCGGGAAGAGCATGCCAGGTTGGGCAATGCTGGTCAGAGGCACCCCAAGCACCTGTGACCAACATTCATGGAATGAACCCTCCCCTCCCAGCCTTTCCCAATCGGAAAAGGCCAGCTGGGTGCTGTCATCTTCAGAGACCCAAGCACCCAACCTTCCTTGTTGGCAACTCATCCTTCTTACCAGTGGTATCTGTCCACATCTTTTGTGGATATTGGATGTATGCCTGTACAACCATAAACTAAGTTGTCAAAGTCAAGCTTTTGATTTCTGAAAAACATATCTGCTAAAGTAGATTGAGAATTAGAATTCACTCTTGTGGTCTGACTGAGGGTGTATTTCGAATGCATCTAAGCTCTGGTGCAAGACATTAATTTAATTACACCTAAGATTAATCTTCTTGTTTCCTATGTCTACAGAGACCTCTTTTTTATTTATAATATGCAGGTACTGGCAGGAGTTAGCCTGGCTTACTGCCAGCAGAAGCACAAATACCGTATTTCTTCGATTGTAAGACGCACACTAATTTCAGTACCACCAACAGGGGGAAAAAACCCTAAGACACACCCGCGATTCTAAGATACACTTTTAGAGATGTTTATATGGGGGGAAAAGTGTGTCTTAGAATCGAAGAAATACGGTAGTTATGGTAGTTTCTGTAAGAATATGCAAGTAGCATGGCAGGAAAAAATAATTTTGAGTCCTGGGCAAAACCATAAAATCCTTATGCACACAGACTACAAGTGACTTTTATTAGTGCTTTCAATAAGAAGCGTGAAATAACATTTAGCACTAAAAACTCAAACAAGATATAAGGAATTGATTGAACTCTACTCCTCTCCTCTCCTCTCCTCTCTTACGCATATCATACCAGCTTGCTACCAATTAATTTCTGGGCTCAATATAAAGTGCTAGTGTTTATCGTTAAATTCCTATATAGCTTAGGACAGCGGTGAACAACCTCTCCAGCCCATGTAGCCTCTTTGGGTTCCTCCGAGGGGGGGGAGCTTAGGCTCCAAGCCCCATCCCATGGAGGAATCCCCTCAGAGGGGAACCCCCTACAGCTATTTGAAGTTAGAGATTAACAGTGGGGATTTATCTCTAGTAAGCATCAGCAGCAGAACCTCCGCAGTTATCCCTGGTCTAAGATCAGAGACAGAAGCAGTAGAATGAGGGACAGCAGACACTAGGGTTTTGCCCACACCGGGGAAAGTGGCTGCTCTCCTGTGTGCAGGTGATGCCCACTGCTCCTCATCCCCATTACTATCTCCAAAATTGGCAAAAGTAGCGGAGGTGAGGGACAGTGGGTGTTGGAACTCATCTAGTCTCTTTGCGGGCAAGTCTCCTTCTGCTTAGTCTGCCCCGGTGGGGTGGGCAAAGCTGCTGAATCCCCTTTGTTCCTCCATCGGAGAGGTGAAGGGGATTCAGTCACTTCTCCTTCATGAGCCCCAACTCCTTTCCCATTGCGAGAAGGAGGCAGGAAGGGAGAAGATAGGGCAGAGCTTAACTAGTCTTCATTGCTCTTCCATTATTGTTTGTTGTTACATCAGGAATAGACGTATTCAACTTTTGTGTACAAGGGAAGAAGGGAGGAAAGCAGAAGGGTTATGATAAGGCTCATGTTTATAATGCTAAACTATGTTTTCATTTTGCTTCTGAATAGCTTCATACAAGGAAGCCATGGTACCTTACTTATCCCATAGAAAGACAAGATATGCTTGTCACCTTACAACCAGAATGTCATAGAAACTGCCTTAACCCTGATTTGGTGGGTGCATATACAATGCTTAGACAACACAAACCATAATGTACAAACTGATTTGAAACCATGGTTTTAGATCCTGGTTTGTGGCCATGCCTTTACCATGGTTTAGGTACTCAGATATGATGCTTATCCATGGTTAAGGAAAACAAACCATGTTTAAGTGTTATGTCCACTGAAGCGATGTCCATTACCACCCACCATAATTCTCTGTATGCAATAGGATCAAGCCACTTAATGTCTCCATGGCAGGCATATCTCTAGAATTCAATAGTTTCTCATGCTATGTACGCAACATACAAGCTGTGAGGGACAAGTTACAAGCAGTGGAACATAAGCCACATTCATAAACTTTGATAATTTGAATGGCAGACACACATAAAGGAGTACTCCATCTTTAAAAGCAGAACACAACACTGAACACACTGCATAACTTTACTGAACAGAATCCTTCAGAGAAAGGGAAGAAATCACAGTGTATTAAAAGGACAAGAGTGACAGCACAACTCTTAACAATTCCTACAGGAGCACCTAATTCTTGTTTGAAGTGAACATAAGCCAAAAATATTCAAGGAATTCAGATTAGCCCAGTTTGGATGATCATTTGACAGTTCATGAAGTCGGGAACAAGAGCTGAGACAAGCACTCCTTGACCCTGGCTTGTTGTTGTTGTTGTTTTTAAATAGAATTTCCTGGTTTGGATGCAATAGAGAAACCTGGCTTAATACAAGCTCAAAACAGCATGCACAATGGGTGGAAAGCACAAGAGAAGGGGAGTGGCAAGAACACACTGGAGCGTGTTCAGAGGAGGGCAACCAGGATGATCAGGGGTCTGGAAACAAAGCCCTATGAAGAGAGACTGAAAGAACTGGGCATGTTTAGCCTGGAGAAGAGAAGATTGAGGAGAGACGTGATAGCACTCTTCAAATACTTAAAAGGTTGTCACACAGAGGAGGGTCAGGATCTCTTCTCGATTCTCCCAGAGTGCAGGACATGGAATAACGGGCTCAAGTTAAAGGAAGCCAGATTCCAGCTGGACATCAGGAAAAACTTCCTGTTAGAGCAGTACGACAATGGAATCAGTTACCTAGGAAGGTTGTGGGCTCTCCCACACTAGAGGCAGCTGGACAAGCATCTATCAGGGATGCTTTAGGGTGGATTCCTGCATTGAACAGGGGATTGGACTCAATGGCCTTGTAGGCCCCTTCCAACTCTGCTATTCTATGATTCTATGAAGTAGCAGCACCTGGTCCCAACACTCATTCCTGGCTTCATAAAATGTAGTTTAAGAAGCCAGGAATGATTGTCACTTACCAGGACATTCAATATTATAACTAGGAGTCTAATTACGGCCTTAGTCCTGTTCTAGGCAAGCCTCCATATTGGTGAAGGAACAAGGCTTAAACATACTCTGGCTCTCACTGATGAGTCAGTAGATAGATACAGCTTGATTTGGGGAGACCAACATGTTCTAATTGAGCGTTCACATTTCCCGTAACATAGTTGCCTTGAAACACAAGTTTAAAATTATGAGAAGTCTCTCAGCAGTCCATTTTTAGAAATTTCCCCCCAATCTTACAGCCAAAGTTACCCGTACATATACCATGTGACAGTTGGCTCGCTCCTGTCCATCTGATTAAATCAAATAATTGAACTGAAAACCAGTCCTAACAGTGCCCCAAGCAAGGTTTCCAACAGCAAATATAAATTTGTACACATAAATAAGTTTCCCTAAGGGCAAGTGGCAGGCATCTTCAGCATGGTCAAATACACTAAACAAATTAAATTTGGCATATTTCCATCCCTGTGCTAAGGATCCAATGGAAAGTCCAAGTGCTGCTCTTCCCTTTCCCCCCTCGTTGGTGGTAAGAGCAGATAGGGAAGGCACATATACACAAAGAGGGACTATCCTCTCACCCATACACTACGTCCTCTATTTCCTATAACCCAATGGAAGCTGCTTGGTGCCACTGCAGCGTGTGCAGGAGGAAAGGTAGTCACAGATTGCTCATTTGAATTTACTAACTACTAGCATCATTTTATTTGGATCTGTGTAGATTTTTCATCTTTGCCCCTCACCCTACATTCTCCAAAAAAACAAAATGAACTACACTTTGTAATGCACATTCTCTCAATTATGACTGCTTCATAAAATACTTGAAGCAGACTGAATACATCACATGGATCTGCCTACCAGGCAAATACACGTAATTAGAACTATGGACAAGAAAACCCACAGAACACACTTACTAGCTTCAAATGGCTCCACCACAATGAAGTCAAAACCTTCCCTCCCGCTAAAAAATAAAACCCACAACCCTCAAGTCGTTAGCATATCTAAACAGTTCTGTGCTTTTTTTTCTAAACAAAATTAAAGAGTTCTTCATTGCTAGCTATTACACTTCGCTCCATTTTTAAGTTAAATGTCAACTGGAAGGTCTGCTAAAAGCAGACAGTGATGTAGCTCATGTCCTGTTCCATCTGGACTTCAACTCACACAGTGCCAGATACAACCATGAACAGGAAGAGTAACATTCCGGCAAGGGCAAAACCATACTGGCCAGCTATTTTGCAATAATGCCACAACTGACAGGAATGTCACAATTACCATCCGAATGAAGAAAAAAAAGGCACAAACAAAACTGAACTAGCACATTACCTTTGAGATTTTTTTTTAACATGACTCCAGCTGAATAGAATCACTGTTGGAACTAGTAATGGTGCTTACAGCAGTTACGTTTACACGCACACACACTTTAATGTAATTTTGAAGAAGAGTAACTCAAGTCTATAATCACCATTCAGTTTTTTTAAACCTTTAGGATTACAAGAGTATTAAATCCTATGTATGTTTAGACAGAAAAAAGTCCTATAATTCCTAGCATTCTCCAGCCAACATCATGGGAATTACAGGACTTTTTTTGTCTAAACATTCACAATCCTATGGTTGTGCCCTAAATCACTTTAAAATGCTTATGCCATAAAAATTTAAATTGATAAATCCCTAACACTATCACCGTAATAACTAAGATGGAAGAATGTATGTGAATATTTGAACATTTTTGGTCATTCCCCCCTCTTGCTTTTGAGCAAACCCTCCAAGGAGAGACATCATCACCAGATACTCTTCCCTACCCATCCCACCTCACTCCTCAAACTATCTAAGCATTCTAAAATACATCAACATTTAAATCTCCTTGCAAACCTCCAACATGCTCACAATACTGAGATTCCTGACATACTCCATGGTCAGTACAGACACTTCTTCCACCTAGGGCGCAATCCTACAACTCCCAGTATTCCCCAACCAGCAATGCTCCTAGAGCATGCTGGGAGTTGTAGGACTTATTTCTGTCTAAACATGCATAGGATTGAACCTACAGCAGAGGTTCTCGAACTGTGGTATGGAAGCACGGCTCAGGCAGTCTGTGGAAAGGTTGACAGCCACCATACTTCCAAATACAGAAACAAGATTAATGCTAAATCTGACTGGAGGTTAAAACTAACAAAAATTATATCTGATTTCACAGAACTTGACTCATAAAAACAGGCACAAAAGTGACAATTGCTGCTCTAGAGGAAAAGGAATATTGACTGCTGGTTCATGAAGACAGTGATGTGTATTTTCCGGAAAATTCTGAACCAGAAAATAAGATATGGATAATATATACTTCCTAGTCAGCTGAAAAGGTGTATATAAATACTGATATGTAATGTTATGGCTTTCTAATGATCCCTTAAAGCTGCTCACAAACATAATAAAACAAAGTTAATTACAACTTTGAAATTACCTAATTTGGCTAGCAATGTATCAATGTTTATGTTATTAATTCATTTTAATGAAACATGCATTTTTAGAAGTGGAATATTTCCCCCCAAAAAAGTGCAGTAGTGGAAATTTTTCCATTCTGCATTGCAGCATGAACTGAACCAACATTTCCTATTTATCTATAAAAACTAAACATATTGTAGATACAAAAAAAAAGAAGGGCAATATAGTCTTCTGGACCAGCCAATCCAACTACAATGTTTTTTCAGTTTTTATTTTTAAAAATGCACAGAGAAAAAACAAAAACAAATGGTAAAGTAGACAGTGTGAGGGTATTTCTTATTTAGAGCCAATAATATACTTCAAGCTCTTGGGGAGTAACAGGTTCCTAAGTACCATTCAGAGATAAATAAAGTATTTCTATCATGATACACACTAATTATTCGAATGTATACTCCTTTGTATGAGACAACCATTGTGCATTACTTCAGCTCTGGTTGCCCAGCTGTACTTAAGGTCCTTGAAAATGGAAGGAATATGTCTTTGAGTAGATCAGAGGAAAGTAACACTGCCTAGCACGGACAAACTCATACTGTAAGGCTTAGTTAAAGCAGACAGAACCTCATTGCCTTACCACCCATCAGGCCATGTAAGTGGTTAGAAGGAGAGCAAACTGAGAGCAAGTATTGTCTCTCATTGCAGTCTTTGGACTTGTAGGTCTACCAATCTTTCCTAATGTGCATACAACCCGCTATTCCGCCACACAGCTACAGCCCGCTCATAGATATCACATAAAAACTTTGCAGATGGAAACATCCTGCAGACATACTCCGAGGCAAGTACCACATGAGTCATACAAACACCCCCCTCCCTATGTATCTTGGGGATACTTTCACTTTGGTTGTCAAGTGTACAATTACACCACACAATGTCCTTTGGAACAGGCGGGAATCTGCAAATGTAGCTGCATCCATAGACCAGGATCATGGGCTTCATCATAAAACTTGGAATGGAGACTACATGCAGCCACTTCTTTTACTTATTTCAGAGGAAGCAACACCTCCTAGGGAAAGAAGGCTGGTCAGTCATTGCAGGTCCCCAGAGTATATGCCACTGCATATACTGCTGTGTATAAGCAGGAAAGTATTCCTTTCTTTCTGACAGATTCTGGTAAGACAGATAACCTTAAGAGGCAGAACGGAGATAACTGTAACCATAAGGGGTGGGCTGCTAGGAAGACATTTCTCCCATTACAGGCCCTGAGATTATCATTCCTGTTTCGGTATATTACAAGTGCTTCCCATCACCACAAGGAGTCACCAGCCATTATACTTAAAATACACCCACACTGTATGTATGTGTGCATGTATGTTACACACACGTACACGTATGTATAAACATGATGCAGACACATATGCACAAACACTCTTCACACAGGCACAATCACACACGTATGCATTTACACGTAAGGTTCTTGCCTGGGGTAGGAAACCAACACATGGCAAGGCCGGGGCTAATAAGCGGCCGCATCTCCTGCCCCGGGGGCGGTCACTTCCCCCATCACCGCAAGGCCCGGGGGCGTAACTGCACCAATTGCATCCACGAGGCTGGCGCGCACTTCCGTCCAATGCAGGCCCGGGGGAGGCTGGCGTGGCGGCGGTGCTGGAAAGCTCAGCCCCAGCCCTCGCCTGGCACGGGCCAAGCACCCGCCGGCCCGTCCGCTCCGGGTTCCAAGCCTTTTGCAGAGCGAGGCAGGGAGGGAGGGAAAAGGAAGGCGAGGAAAGAAAAGGGGGCTATTTATAATGGGAAGGGGGGACTTACCGCAGTGGCGGGAGCCTGACGAACGGGCGGACGGGGGTTTGGGGAGGGGGGGAAGGAGACGACGGCAAGGCCGGCTCGCTAAGGGGGCTTCACACACGAGGGGGAATTAACCCCATCACCAGCCCCCAACAGCGGCTCCGGCTCCTCCTGCTGCTGCCGCGGGTGCCATAAGGAACCGCCCTCTACGGGTACCGTCAGCCAACCGCAACGCGCCATACCGGTGACTGACGCCCCGCCTAGCCATTCAGCGTCTAAAGCACTCTTCCCCGGCCCTTCTCTCCCCTGAAGTCGTCCGCTGAGTGGTGTAATATTCGGCCCACGCAGAAAACGCCCCGGTGAGGCACTGCTGGCCAATGAGAAGCCGTCTATTAGCTGAGCGACGGCTCGAAACTACCAATTGGAAAGGCGACTGAGACTTAAAAGACCGGCTTGCGATAGCCCCACCTATTGACGTGCCTGTGACCAGCGGTGTCCTCGCTTTGAGGTGACTGACGGCGCTAAGCGCTAATGTAGATAGGCTTACGGGTGTGCTCCGAAATAGCATGGATTCACCTTTAGCTTCGCTTCTGCGGTCGCTTATGAGGAATAAACCGTGAGCGATTCCACTAGAGATGCTCCATAATAGGTATTCATGACAAAAATTATGTTAGATAATGGACGCCGGATCACAAATCCTCAGAAAAACACCTCAACTCCAGCTAGTGGTGAGTGAAGCAAGGCATGCTGGGAAGTGTAGTCCTTTCTGTAGGACCTTTGCACAGCACTAGCTTCAAGAGATGCCTTTTGCTAGTCTGTTGCTCGCTCTTGCACTTTTCCAGTGCAATATTTCTTAAATTTGAGCTACTCTGTCATTAGGCTGGGGCAAGTTAATGTGTCACCATTCTGTAGGCCTGTCATGCAGCCACTGCAATGAATTTTTAAGACAGAAGCACCAACCTCATCAGATGTCTTGTAATTAGTCCACAAATGATTATGCTACAATGTCTGCAATTTTAAGTCTTTTTAAAAATGTGTTTATTCTATGCTGCCAAAATTAGCCTCATTATCCACCGCTCTATGCACATACCACCACTGGAACCTCAAGTGAGACATGGAGGAACCCCTAATCTGTCACTTTTTACAGGCCATATACACAACAACACAATCGTTCCCACCTCCTCTGCATTATTCTTGATTTATTATCACCCCTGGGGTTTAGTACTCGTAATGAATGGTGCAATCAGGGCAGGAATTTGAGGCAAAAGTCCTTAGTCCCACTCAGCAGAATGAGTAAGACTGCCCTGAAACACAGTAGGGATGCCTTAGCACATTTTGGAGCACTACTTATTATTATCTAAAGAGAGGCCTGCTGAGACCCATAACTACAATATCTAAAATTAATGGTACCGCTGCTCACAGTCACTCACAAGGATTTGAATAGCCAATTCACCTATAAATGTGCACTTGAAAAGGTGACCAAATGAGCCTCCTCACCTGTTGTAACCTCATATAACATTTTGTTAGATTGCAATCCTATACACAATTACCTGTTAATAAGTCCTGTTTAGATTACTTCAGAGTAAACATGCACGGGATTATGCTGTTTAAAGTGTTTGAAGAGGCAAATAATCTGCTTTAATAATGCGGTCCCATACATATCACCTCAGAAGGCGAAAGCACCATTGACTTATTCCAGTGTGTATGGTATGATTGCTGACTAAATAATTACACTGAGGAGGGCTAGTGTGAAAGGTAAGCATGGGGTGGGGGCACGTGCCAGGGGCCCACTGACAAGAGACACCAGGAGTTTCTCCTCCTCTTCACCATTGCAACCTGCCCTTGCCCAGATGATGATGAGAATGAGGAGCAGTAGATGCTACTGACTTTCTGCCTGTCAAGCATGCATGTGGCAGGAATGATGAGAAAGAGGATAAGGAGCAACAGCTAGCACTGACATTGAGTATCTTCCTGCATGACCCCGCACCTCATCTCTGTTCTCAGTCCTGCCAAACTAGTCTGTGCCTCCACTCTGCAGCTCCCCATCTCAACATCCAACTACTATGCTCACTGCCACTAGCCCAGAGGTCCACAATGCAGTGCTCGTAGGCATCTCCAAGGGCACCAGTGAATGAGTTCCCAATACGGTACCCAAGGGCACACACACAAAAATAATAATTTAAAAATTGTTTTATTTTTTCCAGGTTTTAATACACGTACATGGATTTGTATGAAATGCTACACCTTTCTAGCAACTATACATGAAGGTCAACAAAAGTGGACCCAATATCCAAGTAAATATTAGGCGGTGTCTATATGCCACCTGTTTAAATATTGATAGCGTTCCAATATTGATATTTCCAGTGATTTAATATCAGCCTTTTAGCTGTCTAAAAGGGTGCAAAGAATTCATTTAGGCTGACCAATTGTTAATTTCCATGAAACAAGTAAATAATTTAATGGAGCATGTACATGAATCTTAAAGATTCTTCCAGTACAAAATTTATCTGTGTAATAACCTCCCAGCAAAAAGAAGCAACTACTGGACATTGCCAAAACATATGAATAAAAAAGCATGAGCTGTATTGCATCACCAGCAAATAGCGAAATTAGACAATCTCTTATTAAAGAGACCTTGGGGTGTCCAATAGTCACGAAACAAAAGTCTTTGCTGAATAAGACGCAGATGTGACAAGTGGATGCCAAAGTGACAATCCACCGATTAGGCATTTTGTGGTGGAGCCCACACAGCATGGTCTCAAATTGTCAAATGCGTCCCCAGGTCCAAAAAGATTGGAGACCCTTGCAATAGACCCTCTGTCTCATTGCCCAGCGTAAAATATCCGCGGTGATCACAGATTGTTACATTGCTGTTTCCTTTTACATAACCGCATAAGGACAGACTGTCCCGCACTTCTACGAGCTCGAGCGGCAGTAGCACAGTAGCAGGCAGGCGAGAGAGGGGGAGAGAGGAAGTTTGTGTGTTTCGGGGGAAGATTGTGCATTAAGGTTCGTGCGAATTGCTGTCCTGCCTTCCTGTTAGAAAGCGGTTTCGGGGGAAGGAATTCGAATGTCTCTTTCTCACTGGCCGAGAGAGTCTTCATAACAGCAGTGGAGAGGGCGGCGGAAGGCGAATGCGTTTCGACGCGTGGGGAGCCCACACCATTTCTCTTTTTCTATTTATTTGTGGGTTTTTTACCTAAGTAGGCAGCACTGTTTTCAGTCTGCCTACTCTTAGCGAAGTCACTTCCGGCGTGTTTGAGCGCCAAAACGCTGGTGGCGGGAGTTGGTGGAAGAGGCGGAGCTGCTGATTTGTTTCTGCGGTGGCGATTGCTACAAGGGCGAGAGAGCAAGACGGGTGAGGAGCGTTGTGCTGTTCCGTGATAAACTCGTCCCCACCGTGGGGCCAAGCAGGGTTGCACATACGATAACCTCGTTTTAATGCAGGCTAATGACCACAGCCCCACTCCTGGGGCGACGTGCTTGAGATTTAAAATCGAGATCTCTTTGGCTACAAATCTTCGTCACATTTACTTAGCAGTAGGATTCAATGAGCGCAGTGGGATTTACTTCTGATTAAGAGATGTATAGGATTGCAGGGTTACCGGTGGTGGCTAATAACCCCAGCGCCGCCCCGTGTCATGCTCACGGTCAAGGGTGGATTTCTCTTCTGGGGCTGTTTACGGAAGGGGGTTGGCGCCTCATCTACGCGTGCAGTCTTAAGGTAGTGGCTTCCCTAGGGATCCCACGTCTGGATGCTTCCACTTACTTGCAAACAAATGCTTGAAGGACGTTCTGGGCCAGTTTACTCCTTGCTGGACTAATGAGTTAACCCAACAACAAACCATGAGTGACCTGCAAACTGGGTCATTTTGCAGTTTTACTTAGTTGTAATTGATGTGAACTATAAGTTGCTTATGTTGTCTAAGCCTTCTGCTTCTTATCAAATGAAGGTGATAATAGATCTGAACACCCCATATTAGGATGAGAATAGATCCAAATGGTTCCTGTATAGAAAAGTATTAAATAAAATGAATACAGCTCCACTTTCTCTACCAGCAATGTAGTAGCGGGGTGGAAACTATGGGGCCTGGGTTCATACAATAGTGGGCGAGGTAGAAAAATGTTGACCCTCAAACTAGTATGCAGCACCTCAAGCCCACTGTGGCCTCTATTCCCTGAAAGGAGGTGTGGAAAAAATCAGTGAGTGCAAAGAAATTCGGACATGTAAATTCCTTTAGCATAAGGTAAAGCCACTATTGTTCCAATGCCAACTAAAGAGAAATGTATTGGGCTCTATCCAGTGCAGCACTCAGGCTCAGATGCTTGTTCAAAGGGAATTCCTTGCTGTGTATATTCTATGTCAAGTCTCAAGCAGGCTTCTGCAATCCCTATGTTGTTCAGAACTAGTAAGCAAATGTGTTTGCCTAATAAAGAAGCAGTTCCTACAATGCTGTGACAGGCACTCAATTAAATGACATACTTATGTTTTTAAACATTTAATTATCAAACTCGTTTAACTGAAGTAATGGCCATTTTGATACTGTTTTGACATCAACGATGTTTTCAGAATTCAATATTATTAGAAAGTATTTGAGGATGTTGAGTGAGGCATCTTTAAATAAGATCCTTTCCCCCCTTGTTTTTTGTTAGGCTGAATATGGCAAGTACTATCCAAGGGACACCTACATTTGGAATAACGTGTTCGGATTTGGATTTTGGTGAAAAACTGTCCTACCTACCTGAAAAGCTAAAACAGCGGCTGCTTCCTTTTCAGAAGAAAGGAATTGTGTTTGCATTGGAAAGAGATGGCAGGTAAAATTGTCTTAAACGTGGGTTGTACTGAAATTCTCAGTGTTCCCATTCACAATGGGCCTGTTCAACCTAGGAATTGGCTAGGATGAGCAAAGCTGGCGTGCTCTCTCCTCTGCACTCATTGTTTCAGCTTTCAGTTAACACCCCAGAAACACCACAGGTGTGGGTCTATTCAAACATGCACTTCCCCTCTATGCATACACACATACCCCTGCAGTTTGAAATGGTACAGTCCAGAAACTGTTTGGTGACTTGACTCTCAGTTGGCTAGCATTTCTTACAGTAGTAAGTGATAACTAACTTTTCACAAATTAACATGTAACAAGTTGGTGTTTGTTTAGATGAGCTTTGGCCTACTTTACCGTAATAGCAGAACTTTAATTCTGAGATTGAAAATTATGAATGGCTCTAAAGACTCAATGGTCTTTTTCCCCCACTATTTGGCATTTTTACCTTTTGATGGCCATTTGACACAATCATTCCTGTAGCTTTCCTGTGAATAGAAAACTACTTTGTATTGCTGTCAATCTGATATCTCATTCGCACCAGATTCAGTTTTAACATTCCATGTGCATGTCATTTGAGGCTCTATTTTTGGTCAAGTACCCTAATTCTTGCAAGACAAGTCATCTTAGTTACAGATTTAGGACTGCATAGTGTGATTAATGGCATACAAATGAAATGGTTGCTTTCGCATTTTATAAAATGTACCAGTTCCTTAAATAACCCCAGTATGAGAGAGATGCTAATGCTAAAGTGTTGGCTTGTGAGTAGGATGCAAATTATATGCTGGAGTGTTATATAAAACTGATTCACATGAGTGGGTGAAAAATCCTAGAAAAATCTGGAACTCCACATTGAGGGGAAACAGCACTCTTCCTCTATACAGTATGTTCTGTTAGAATGTGAGAGGCCTGTTAATTTGGTACAAAACTAGTTTGCTTTTATCCATCTATTGTGTTTGCTTTCATTATGTATCTTTAAATTGTCCTCAATCAGTGGAAGCTGCCTTGAGAAAGTGTGGCAAAGTGGAACAAATATTTTAAATAAATGCATTTTAAAATGGGTATCATAAGCAAAAGATCTACAGGTGGGTTTTAAATTGTACTTACAAATTTTGTACACTGTAACCTTCAGTCCTTTTACATTAGTTTATATGAGCCCCAATAAAGGATGGTTGGTTGGCTTCATAGGCCTGGTTCAGATGCCAGTCCTTGAAAAAGACAAACTTACATCCTCCCAAACTGGCAAATAGACCTCTGTCAGTCCTCCTATATGCGGATGATGCAGTGCTCCTATCACTGTCAAACATAGACTTGAGGCATCTTCTAAGTGCTTTAGCTTCCTATTGTAAAGATGAACTGCTGACAATAAATTACACCAAAATTAAGGTCCTGATCTTTAATACAAAGAGGACCAAGTATCGATGGCAGATCAATGGACATCAAATTAAGCAGGTTACCTCTTACAAATACCTAGGTGTAACCTTTCAGTCATCAGGCTCGTGGAAGTCCCAAACAAAGCATGCCATTACAAATTCTCAAAGGAGCACCAGAGCACTCCTTTCCTTTTTCTATGCTAAAGATGGTCAATATATTGCTGCAGCCATGCAAGTTTTCACTGCTAAAGTAATTTCACAGATGTTGTATGACTGTCAGATATGTGTTATTGATGGCTATGCCCCTTTTGAGGTTACACAAACAAAATTTCTAAGAGCAATATTAAGAACCCCCTCCTGTATGCTTAAATTAATCTTATGACTAGAGGCAGGTCGAATCACTATGGAAGCACAAATGCTGATATATAAGATGAATTTCTGGCTAAAGCTGATGTTCTCTCCTGTGGGCTTTGCCCCACTGACTTTGACTGACCCATTTTAATCCAAATGGAAAATGACACTGCTAGCAAAATTGCAATATTTGAGTTTCTTGGCTGATGCCATACGGGTTTTGGGATACATTAAAGCTAGAGCGGCTATCACACAGCGAATCAGAGACACTGAACTCCAAAACCACCTGACTGCATGCTATCCCAACTATCGGGACTATGTAGGAGCATTTATAATGGGAAACGTAAGTTTCCCATCAAAGACAGACACAAAATCTGGAAGCTGGAGTTGAAGGTTCATCGGGGGCAAAGAAGGGGTTAATGAGGCACAAACACCTACCAGAACTCCTAGCAGAAGGATGGATATCCACCAGGCCTCTGTGACTTCTGGTGTGGAGGTCCTGGAGATGCTAAGGGAAGCATTTATAATGCCAAATTATATGTCAAATTTATCAGTCCCAAAATATAGGAAAGCTTTTATGTTAGCCAGATTAAATGTTCTACCCTGTGCACTCTTGGAAGGCAGATATAACAAGATCCCTTTCAAGAGCGATTATGCCCATGTGGCATGAGAAATGTGGTAACTGAAGCCCAAGTACAATTCAATTATTGTTTTTACTGTGACCTCTGCAAAGATCTCATTACCCCAATATTCCTTTTTTAAAAAAACAGGGAGATCTGAAACATTTTACTTAGAATATTTATTATCAGACCGTAACCCCCAGGTTACTTACAAACTAGCACAATTCTGTGCATCTGCTATCACCTATAGAAAAATGATGATGAATCAAGGATAGCAAACCTTTGCAGAAGTGCTATTACTATTATGTTTATGATGCCAAACCAACATGGACTTATGCAATCATTCTCCTTGCCTGGTTTTATGTGTTTTATTGTTGTAAGCCACCCTTGTGAGGACTTCTGCCCTAAAAGGTGGTCAAGAAATGTTTAAAGTAAAATAACTAGAGTTTGCCATGATGTCAGAATGAAGCATATACTGTGGTTACCATGAGCCTTTGGTTGCTTCTAAACTACAATCAGAAGCCCAATTCAGAATGCTAAAATTAGGATTATGCCCATATCCAGAAAACCCCTTTACACATATGCATGTCCTGAGTTCAACAGGACTTACTACTTTGTAAAAGAGCAGCTGTATTCCTTCCCTGTACTGTATTGCAAGCTGGGTTTTAAAAACTCTGGAATAACGTTTTACTCAGAAGCTGGGTTTTGTTTTTAATTTTCCTTTGTAACTGTGTCACTAAGGCAAATTTATATAGTTCAGTAGCTATAATAATGGTCTTGAATCTGAGAGATTTGTTTTCAGATCTGTGCAGCCATAATTGACTGAGTAGCCTTAGACAAGTAAACAGCTCATCTTTATTTTTTTAAATTATTTTGTAAGGGTAAATGTCATAAGCATTTTAAAGGAGGTTCGTGGTCATAAGCTTCAGCACTCCATTATATTTAGTACCTTTATACATAGATATCTTATGAATGTATTGTAAAAACTGTCAAAAAAGCAAAAGATATCTAACTTCCTTCCTCTTTATGGTTCTTTTGGAATGAGCATTGTATTTGGTCCAGTTCTGTTTAATTGTTTAGCTTCAAAGTAAAAGATCAAATATGGTGTTCTCTCATCCAAGAGGGCGAAAGTCTAGGACACTTGAGTTATTATTCATATTCTCTTTCTGATACATTTGTCCACTTCTCAAAAATGTTATACATTTGTCCATATGTTAAAAATGTTATAGACTGAAATGAAATGCAAAGCCTCAAGCTCAAATTGAGTTTTCTTGGATATAATCTTCATATAGTTGTCATGAGCAGATGGTATTTGAATGATCTAGTCTCAATTGGGTATCTACCAGTTAAAAGGAAATGACTAATTGAACTTCAAAGAACAAGATGTCTTGTAGCAGTCAAAATATGTGACAGAATTTAGGTTTGTGCCTCAATTTTTTTATCTGACGGTCTGTTTCTTCTGCTTCAGCAGCACATAACCTTTCTGTTGGCGTAGGCAGCTTGCTCTGATTTCATTAATATAAGATGCGATGAGAAAAATCTTAGAACGAACAGCTGTTAACAAATATCCTCTCTAAACACACGCATGGGCATACACGCATTCCAAGTCTAAGGGATCTTTTAATGTTGGCTGTAGCGCATCTCTGCAGGTTTTTCCCCAATTATGTGTGCGCACACATGTCTATTCCAAATCGGGTTAATTTAGTTAACATACAAGGATCAAGACATGTACATAATTATCATATTGGGAATTTGCTGATTGTTAAAAGGCACTATATGAATTCTGAGAACTAATTCATATACAAAAATTCATATTAGAATACCATGAACAATTCTAACCATATGAGACCAAACACAAAATGAATACCAAGGACATGAACAAGATTGAAAAGGTGGAGAAATTATCTCAAATGACTACTAAATTGAGGGTTGTTGGATGCACAATGCTTCTGGACCTGAATGGTCTGGACTGTGGTTCTGGGGACTTTTTAGGGCTTTCTTGGGAGGGATAGATAAGGAAGGAGGCACGGGAGAAGAGGATGGTGAATAGAAGGAACTTACAGCAGTTTGTCCCTAAACACGAAGCACAATGGCTACTCTATGTGTAAAGTCATCATGGCAAAATGGGAGGCTGAATGATTGCAGCAGATACAGTCACTCAATAGAAGAAGCGGATAAAGGAGCGGAGGTTACAGTTTGTAGGAAAAGGACCTCCAAAAGATAGAGTAGGACTTGAACCATACCTATCTATGAATCGCATTGGATCCTTCCTGAAGACAGGGCTGGGGTGAGAAGAAACTTCTGTGGTTGCTGAGGTAAAGGAATCTTGGAAAAGGCTGTATGCAGGTCTCCACTTCAGCAGGAGAGATTTGGGTAGCCAGAACCGGGTGTTTTGGAGAAAAGGATTGATGAAGCTTTCTGTCAGAGTCTCAGGTTCTGTGGTTTAGGAATAATTTCAGCATGGGAGTGAGAGCCGATGAACTCTGCCAACAATACTGAGTTCGTCATGCACCAAACATGTGGTATCAAACCTTTTGGGAAGGCCAGGGACACTGGGCATTGAAGCACAAGCTTTTTATAGCAATTGAGCAAAAGAAACCATATCGCTGGGCAAAATGAATGCTGAAAGAATACTTCTTTTCACACCTCTGAGGTCCTTTATCACAAATATAATCAAGCCAGGAATTCTCCTAAGATTGCTGTACTTAATAGTGGGAACCTCTGCCTGACCACCATACTTATCACAAATTATGCAACACTGAGGGCAGTATGTGACTTTTTGCCTGGGGTTTAGTCATACTTACCTCCTGATTAATGCATGTAATTTACTTGTGAGGCACTCAATTTTACTATGGTTAATTTAGTCATATTTCTGAGTCTTGACCTGAGTACATGACTAGAAATTCCTGACCTCATGGCACAATCACTTTTCAACCATTCCAGTTGCAGATACAAACCCTCCAGTTTTATCTGTATGCAGAGTGCCAGGCTAAACTTCTTAAGTGACGGTGCATAATAACAAAGAACCTGCCAACACAAGGCTTGAAATTTGTTTTATTTTTTACAAGGATAAAGAATATAACATTAAATTACTGTATCTTTATCCTAAGGATATTTCTTATGTGGCCTATATAATCTTTTTATTCTGCCCACAAAGATAAATGGAATGGGTAACTAGACATAATACTATCAGTTATCTGGTAATTAGATGCTGCTGTACTTAGTACTTGGTAGTTACCTTTTTCGATGTCACTTTCACAGCATGGGACACCACCTTTTCCCCCAAAGTCTCTAATGGACTGAAATATGTTCTTGTATCCACCTCACTAATGGCCTTCTGGAGTCTGTCCAAGGCCTGGGTTTTCAAGAAAGTTGTTGGGATTTTTCAGATTAAGGAATTTAACTTTGGAAGTTGTGATTATTTTTCTAAAAATTATTACTGATATTTTCTGATTTTATATATTGTTTTTTGCATTGAGCATTTTTGTAGAAAGGTGGGACTTAAATATTTTAATAAGTTTATATCATGCAAACCATAAATTTTGTGTAGCTCACAGGTTTTATTTAAAGCTTATTCTCCATTTGCCTAACTGTGACCTGATTTGCATGATCTCCACAGCTTAAAAAAGCCATGGTATGTGCCAGGTGCCATTTGCTTAATTACCTGCCTGAATACATCTTATTGTGTCATCTGAACCTAGGTGATATGGCTTTGAGTGGGAAACAACCTCAAATAACCCAACAACAGGCCTTGGGTTGTTTCCCCCTCAAACAAGCCATGCTGCATAGGTTTGGACAAGCTACGCCTGGTGGGTAATTAAGTAAATGGCACCCAGCACACACTGTGACTTAAATAAGCTACCATAGTTTGTTTAAGCTGAGGTGATTGTTCCAGTTCACACAGTGTGTAAGATGGTCTGTGGGGCAGCCAGCCATGTCCCCCTATTCAGCACTGCCAGACTTTTAAGACATGGACAAGGGTTCTTAACTAAACTCCATAATAATCCATACATCTGATAAAGTGGGCTATAATCCACAAAAGTTCATACCAGAATAAATTTGTTAGTCTTCAAGGTGCCAGAAGTTTTTTTTTTTTCTGGAATGGACTAACATGGCTGCTTTCTGGAAATGGTTACCTGAGGAGACGTATATCTTAGGTTAGAATTCCTGCTAGTTAGGGGTCTCATAATAATTATTACTACAGTCAGCTCTCCTACATGCAAATTACTAGATAGGTTTTAATAGCGGGGATGATAGCAGTTTAATAAATGTAAAAAGCCAGTTTCACATTTTGAGGATACGCTCTTTTCATCAGGGAATACTGTTAAATAACCACCTAGGGCGGAATATAAAATACTACAATAAATAAATAAATAAACGTGGCTTGGAGCCAAAGAGTTCTTACCATGGGTGGAAGGTCCTTCTTTCCATTTGCTCAAGTAGAGGCCTTTGATGTCCATCCTTTCTCATCTTTTATAAAGAAGAAAACTGGAAACTTTAAATTGTCATATATAGCAAGAACTGGACAAATCTAAGCATCCTAACTGCCAGACTAGGATCTGATGAAAACGTAGAGATAACCCGTGTTGCCAACTAACAGTGGTGCTTCTCTCCAAATTTCTCCTCCATTTGACCTAGTAGTATGGCCACATGCTTGACAGAGGGTGAATAAAAATGTATAAACTCTATAAGCCATCATCCACTACTAACCTCCGGATCTTTCTCCAAACAATGAGCTCATGGCAAAGCTGACACTCTGTATCCCCATCTATGGTTCAATTGGCAATCCCCAAATCATCTTGAAGAAAGACAGTCATTGTCTGCAAACCCGTCATCGCCTCAGGCAGAATTTATTTGTTTTCTTCAAAAGCAATCTGGAATTAGCTGGTCATAGATCATCCAGAACAGTTTGACAGGATGACATTTCACTGACTCTACAGCAGTGGTGGTGGGGAAATCATCTCTATGCCACAGCTATCCTTAAAGAGAAAACTTATACTGCAATCAGTTGGCCTTGGCAAGAATCACCTGCATGGCGTCTAATGGTTGAAAAAAGAAGCCTAGATGTAGAGGTCAGCACTGCATACCTGAGGTTAACCTGCTCCTCTGTATTTTTAATTGGACTATTGACTATTCTTAAAGTGCTTAACTCCTACTGTTCAGTGGAACTGCATTTGCCCTTTATAAATCATATCTAAAAGTGTGAACACATAAACATGCTTTCTAAATAAACAGAGCCTATTTGATCTCCCTGCTTCAATGAGTACTTTAGTTACTTCTGCATACTAGAACATATATAATGTTAGAACTGTAACTGTAGTAAACACTACAAGTAGAATGAGGTAAAATATATTATTTATTATATTTTAGCCCACCCACCCTTTCTCCAAGGAACCTGGGGAAACATACATGGCCCCCTCCCCTATTGTATCCTCACAACAACATTATTGAGTGGGATTAGGCTAAAAAGAGAGGGAATGGCCCAGGGTTACTAAGTGAACTTTGTGGCTGAGTGAGGATAGGAAGCCAGATTTCCCGGATTCTTTTCTAACACTTTAATCAGTACTGAAACACTGTTTCTCCATAATAGAGGTGCTGTGATCAGGATTTGAGTTATTTAGGAAGTTCCCATTGGATTTCAAGTCACTGAGGTCATCAGAGGGCATGCTCCTGGTGGTTCCACATGGACCTATGGCCCCATTGGAGTCCACCAGGAGAAGAGCCTTTAGTGTGGTGGCCCCTTCTCTTTGGAACTCCCTGCTCCTGGAGGTCAGGCAGGCGCCTACACTATGCTGCTTCCGGTGCCTCCTGAAAACAACTCTTTTCAAGGAAACATTCCTCAACTGACCAGCCACCTGTTGTTGTTGTTGTTGTTGTTGTTGTTGTTATTGGTACTTCCTTTTAAATTGATCAATTTTAATTTGCTGTTTTAAACTTTTTAAAAAAATCTTTATTTGCACGTTCACCATTCTAATACTTGATTAGATTGTTGGATGCAGGACGTTGTCAACATTCAGCAATGCTATGGAGAAAAATCTCAGTTGCTATAGGATGCATGCTTTATTTCTTTACAATGTTGGTTATTTCCTAACTTCTACTTTTTCCCTCCTAGGTGTATGATTGCAGATGAGGTAAGTGTTTTTCTGTCTGTTTCATCTATTCTGCTATAACCACTTCTTTTGGAATATTTTAAGCAAGTGCACAAGGGCTCCCCCCCCCCCGAACCTATTTACATCTACTGTGTGTGAATAAAATATTAAATAAAAGGATCCTCCCCCAAACAAATATTTGGCATAGATGTGTTTTGATTTTTGACAATCAAAATAAAACGCTTTTGAAAATATAGAACAAAGAACATAACTGCAGGTAATGTATTTTCAGAGAGTGATGTACCTCTCAGTTTTGGAGGTGAGTTTTATGTGTGCTTAAATTTGAAATATTCTACAACTATACAGTTTTTTTATGGCTTGGATCCAGAGAATTGTCGTAGAATTGTTCTTGCTCACTACCATTCTTCCCTTGCATCCTCCCTCCCAATCTTGTCCCAAGGGTGGCTATAGGGGACAGGAAGAATTGGGCCATCTTGCATAAGCACAATTGCCTTCAACTTCTACAAGGGACTTCTGAAAGCTAGCCTATGTTCTACTATGCTACCTAAATAGCCATATTCGTAGCATAATCTGTTTTAGATTTCTTAATAACCTTGGACCTGTCAATTTGGATGCATACTTTATCTCCTGATTTTAATTACTGATGCACATTTTTCAAGGTAACTGTCCCTTTAATTGAAAGCTCCAAATGAATGGAGAAATGCTCATGAATACATTCATTATCAGTCAATTACCACCTTCACAATTACATGGAAGTTGAATTGGAGAGAAGCAGCTGTCTTAGTGTGAAGCAGCAAGATGACAAAAGACTGCGCTATTTAAGACTACAGCCTTAAGAACTGAAGTCAGGAAAGTGAGTTTCCTCAAAATCAGTAGGTTTTCTTTGTGAGGTAAACTGCAGTCCTCTGCACACTTACCTGGTCACAATTGAACTTGCCCCCTGAGTAAACGTGGATACAATTAGGGTGTGTTCAGGATGTGGATTGCAGAAATCAACAAGTTTATTATTTTGTGAATTGTTGTAGGCAATATATTTATTATAGATTTGGAAGACAATACATAATATAAATAAGAGTTGAAGGGAACAAAAGGTAATGTACATTTGTTGAAACACTATGAATGTAACACAATGTATTAGTTGTGTTGTAAGACTTCCAAATAATCCTTCTTCAGATTATGAGAAGCAGTTCAAATCTACAGTTCCTCACTCAAACTGTCCTTTGGTGTGTTTTTTTAATGATAGAATTTCTAAGATAAGAGATGGATTGATGAAGACAGAGTCAGATAAACTTTGAACTAGCTTGTAAGATAAAAATTTCTAAGAAGAGGGTGGGACAGGCTACAGAATGAGAATGAGTTGTGCAGAAAATTCTGCCTTTCTGCCGCTATTCTTGGATCTTCATACAGTTCTTAATTGCAACAACTTGAGTGTGTCACCCTGGGAGAAATATGTATTTTACTTAGAATTCAATGGCCCAGTGTTTGAAGTAAGTGTAAATGTTTAGTGCTGACTATCCATAGTAATTAAACCTACGTATGCCACCCTCCCTCAATTACAGAAGAACATGCTTGTACAGGGCTTCACCTTCTTTAATATATAATGTTTTGCTTTTGCTTTTAATGACAGAACAAAGTATTTAAGAAGATAATTGAGATTCAAAGTGGCAAGTAATTACCTTGCTGCTATTCAATCATGTGCTACTTTCATTAGTAGTTTTCATTTCCCTGGTTTAAAATAAGGTTTATTACAAGGTTTAAAATAAATCCTTCGTTATCAGTTATTTGCTTCCAACAGGTGGAAGTAGACTTTGATAGCTTTTGTGAGATGGAATAGGATGAAGAACTTTAATAAATGAAACAGGGCATAAAGAAGCCTTTCAGACCAGGTGCATTGTTTGAAGTTCAATTGCAGATGTCCTATAGAAAACTGAGACATTCCACTATGTACTTGCTCTATAAAAGGTCACCCTGATGGATGACCTTTATCGAGAGAGGAACAGGGAGTGTGCAACTCTGTTAGTTCTTCTCGATCTCTCATGGTATCCTCCTGGATTGTTAATTCTTCTCAACCATGGTATCCTCCTGGATTGACTCTGTGGGATGGGTATGAGAGGCACTGTGCTGTGCTATAGTGGTTCCAGTTCTACTTATGGAGTCATTTTCAGAGAGTAACATTGAGTGACCATTCCTCGGTCCCTTGGCAATTGAGCTATGGGGTACCATTTTGTCCCCAATGTTATTTATATGAAGCCACTGGGAGTGGTCATTAGGGGATTTGGAGCTAAACGCCATCAATATGTTGATGACACAAAGCTCTATCTCCCTGTGACAACTGAATCAGGTGAGGCTGTGCAGGTCTTGGACCGGTGCCTAGACTCAGTAATTGGCTGGATGAGGGCCAATAAACTGAAACTGAATCATGGCAAGACAGAAGCCCTGTGGGGAGTAGTTCCCGAGTCCAGGAGATAGGCTCATTGCCTGTTCTGGGTGGGGTCACACTCCATCTGAAAGTTCAGGTTTCTCTTGTCGCTGGAGGCTCAAGTGGCTGCTGCGTCTCGGAATGCCTTTTACCAGCTTTTCCAGGTTCACCTCTGCTGAACAGGGACAGCTTGGCCGCAGTGGTACAGGCATTAGTAACCTCAAGATTGGATTACTGTAATGCGGCCTCTGTGGGGCTGCCCTTAAAGCTGTTCCAGAAACTGGAGATAGTGCAGAATGCTGCAACTCGGCTGTTGCCGGGAGCTGCCCCTTTTCAGCATGTAACTTTGCTGAGGGAACTGCACTGGCTACCTATTTGCTACCGGGCCAGGTTTAAGGTTCTTGTACTTGTGTACAAAGCCCTAAACAACTTGGAACCAAGATACCTGAGAGATCGCCTTCTCCCCTATCAACCCGCCCGGTCACTGAGGTCGTCCGAGGGCATGGTCCTGGTGGTTCCACATAGACCTATCGTGCGATTGAAGTCCACCAGGGTAAGAGCCTTCAGAATTGTGGCCCCCCTGTACATGAAAATGATCCCCTGTGTGTCATTTGCATGTACAGGGATGATCCCGGGGGGGGGGGGGAGAGAGACAGGTGTGGAAACGGCCTTTGTTTTTGGCGTTTTAATCACCAGAGTCTAAAAACTCAGCTAGAAAAGAACTGATTGGGAGGAACCACATATGCCAGCAGCAAGGCAAAAAGCCTGGTCACATGTTCCTTGCCTGTCTTGAGCAATGGGAGGAGTTAACCCATGATGGATGTGTATTTTATGAAATATAAATCCTTTAAATAAATACATCTTACTTTGGGAGATGGAGGTGATTGGCCGTGGGTCCAAAGTCTTTTATTCAGCATATTTATAACTAGAATGTACTATTACTGCTACACTGTCTTTTATCGATAGGTTATTCAGGTTCTGTGAAACGTATTACAAAACTAGTATGTTGAACTCTAGTTAAGATTTCAAGGAAACAACTAGTATAGGCAGTGCATCTTTTCCACTTTCTTATAAAGCGTTCTAAACTTTTTTCTCTCTCCTTTCAATTTATTGTATCTTAGATGGGCTTGGGGAAGACTATCCAAGCAATAGCTGCATCTTACTATTACAAAAATGAATGGCCTCTGTTAATAGTGGTGCCCTCATCATTGAGGTACCCTTGGGTGGATGAGATGGAGAAATGGATCCCAGACCTCTGTCCTGAGGATATAATTATCGTTCAGAATAAAACTGATGTTTGGTGAGTAACAGTGCTTTGCTGGCTCCAACTATAGCTGTGAAAGAGGGCGTGAAATGGCTAATCACCTTATTGCAAACCTTGCCGCTTGGCAGGGATGTGCTGTGTTGTGAGTTTACTAAGCACTACTTTTACTTCTGTGATCCTTCAAAAATCTCAGAAAAGAGTTTGGTCCAATACACTCTTTTTATCTTTTATTGAATGAGTGGAGAATCTCTTCTGATTGTTTTGCTGAATGAAATAATATAAATGAACAACTTTCAAGTGTTTTAACATCTATAAAGGCAAAGCGTGGTGGGTTAATGGAAAACCCAAACATCAATTAGTATTAAACTCTATTAGACAAGTTGCCAGTCTTCTTTTGAGGACCTAAAAAAAAGTTACATTAATTTTATGTCTAATATCTAACATAAGTTAGATAAATATGAAATAAAGAATTGCAGTTCATTATTATTATTTATATAGCACCATCAATATTAGTAAAACCTTAGGTTAGTTGTGTCTTTGAGATTAAATTATGATTTAATGCATGAAAACTATTATTTCTCTGGATTGTTCTATTCACAAATGTCATGTAACCATGGTTTGACATCATATGAAAGATTCTCAGGTCTGCATGCTGCCACCTCCCTGTTTCCTTGTATCCTCCTACACTAATTGTTTCTTGGCAAACTGCATATTTATTTATTTATTTATTTATTTTATTACATTTATAACTTGCCTTTTTCCCTCGAAGGACCCAAGGCAGCTTACACCGTCCCCCTCTTCTCCATTTTATCGTAGCAAATCTGAACTATCAAAAGTAGTTTGTCTTTGACCTTCAGACCAAAATTGCAAACCACAGTTTGATCATGGCTTGAGATCCTGTTTTAGAGGGCAAATACAAACCATTGTTCGCCCATTTGGGTGTAATCGCAAACCGGTTGGCCAGGAAACAGTAATGGGAAGAGGGAGGAGAAATCTTTCTTTATATGGTTTAGTGTTATGTTTCATCTCATTGTGTAATAGAAAGACATTTTTTAAAAAATATTTGCTTTCAGTCCTTATTGCAGTAATTTGCAAGGACCTAGAGCAAGGGTGAGCAACATTTTGCCCCTGAAATCCACATCCAGTGTTGGGTTGGGACACCCCCCCCCACACACACACACCTTCCATATCTCAGCATGCAGGGATGGGGAGGCCTCATTCTTATCACACCTCCTCTAGCATTTTGGTGCTGGAAACAGCTCTTCCCATTGTCAGTCACTGGACAGGGCAGAAGTTCACAGTTTAAATGAGCATGTGGGGATGATTCAGTGTGCTGCCCTCCACATTTAAATCCTGCCCCACAGAGCGTGCCGTTCAGATAAGCAGCAGGGAAATATTTGGCAGTGTAGCTTTGGCATCCATGGCCAGGGAAGGCCTTCCCCTGCCCCATGCATCCCTCAGGCACCATGTTGTCACCTTACAGCCTCACTAGCTAAAAAAGTACACTGCTTGTTTAAAAATGACTCCTGCTAATGAAGCAATTAAAGATTTGATTGCTTCAATCTACAGCTTAAATTTCGCTGTCCTAAAAACGATTCAAGATCTTGAGTCTCCAATTGGAAACAATGTGTTAGAGACCTCGGCACCCTGTGCACTTAAGTCATATTAATTTAAGTAATGACTAGTTGCCCATAGAAGATTGCATTCATAACTTGGTCACTGCTCTTTCCTTTTTCTAGGAAGATACCTACAAGCAAAGTGACCGTGCTGGGTTATGGCCTGCTAACTTCAGATGCACAGACGTTAATGGATGCTCTACACAAACAGAACTTTAAAGTTGTAGTAGTTGATGAGTCTCATTACATGAAATCCAGAAATGCGGCTCGTAGCAAAATTTTGTTGCCGATCGTACAGAATGCTGTTCGGGCCATTCTGCTCACTGGAACCCCTGCTTTGGGAAGGCCTGAAGAGGTTACGGAAAACATTTTCTCTTTCCAAGGCTTATTTGACACATTACATCCAAGCCATAATGGGTCACTGAAAAATGTGCTCCGGATGTGCATGCGGCATCTTGCTCCCCTTGCATGCTCAGAATCTCTCCCTCACTCCTTTGTTATTGGTAATTATAGGTTGCCTGCTATGATGTCTGATTTCCAACTAGATATGGTTTGTGGCAACCATCGTTTGTTGATTTGTACCCCCACCTTTTTACCAAGAAAATGTCACTCAAGGCAGGTGATTTGGACGTCTTGGCAAACTGTAGTTGCTGGAAACCAGGAATTGAGGGAGGGCGTGAAAGCATGGGAGAGGAGGAAACACGGATGCCTGAAGCATATTCCTGGCTTGCCATTACATGTGCACTGTGCATAAATGAAGCAATGCAAAGGTTTTTCCCTTCATAAAGCATTCTGCCATGTACTGTAGAATTCTGATAGTTTGATATTTGAATACCTTTTGTTAGCCAACAGTATTTTTGGAACTATGGGAATGACATTGTGTTTGCATGTGGGAGGGATGCATGTTAGAGTTGAAGAGTCCCCGTTCCCATCAAGGAAAGAGATTAGAGAAATGGTGGGGGGTGGCAGAAGGGATAGCCTTACACTGTTATTTTTGTTGAATACTCAAGCAATAAGGTGATAAAGCCATATGCCCTTTTGGAGATTTAAAAGAAAATGTTGGGTCTAAACTGTTGAAAACAATTCCCAGACTAAGTGGGCATAGCCAGGACATCTCAATGTAGATATTAGTGATGTTGCAGGCACTTTTTGGGAAGTGTGCTTGACTGTGACTGAAATGTACCTGCACCTTTTAGAATGGTGCTGGCTACAATCCTAGAAATAGATGGGCTTTGCTTCAGTTTGTAGCTGGTTATCTCTTCAGTTTATGGGCACTTTGAATAACAATTAAACACACCTTTTTGTTACAGCTTTTCATGCAGCTTGAAGCACTTTGTCCAAGAAAATTTGGGACATGGTCTGAATATGCAAAGAAGTACTGTAATGCACGTGTCAGGTAGTGTGGTTATTTCTTCACCCTTTTCACACGCACCTATTGATTGGCATAAACTTGCAAAAAACAAACCAGTTCTAGCTTTACTCAGTGATTGCAAGGAAAGAGCGATATTGCAGTTAATTTTATTGGACCAGGGTTAGGCAACCTGATGCTCTTCAGATGTTTTGGACCACAACTCTCATATGCCTGTGCCAATATGGCTAATGGTTAGGAATTCTGGGAGTTGTAGTCCAAAACATCTGGAGGGCACCAAGTTGCCTACCAGTGCACACTAGATACTACTCTTGTTGTTCCCTGTGCAAGGATTGTGTTCTTGTAAGCCCAGACTAAGAAAATATATTTCTATTACATCAAGAGAAGTAATATAAATCATTTTAATTTGTTCAGGGCATAATTTTCTGGGTCGCAATGCAAAAATGCCCAGGTGCTTTTTCATGCACGCCAAATCTTCCCCCATATTTCTTTACTCACACTGAGCCTTATTTTGGAAGCCCACCAGGAGGCATTTTGAGGAATATTCTGTCCATGACAAGATTTAGCAACTCCAGGCGTGCGTATATTACAGTGGGCCTGTTCAGACAACACGCTAAGCCATGCTTAGACCGCAAACCCTTTTGCAGTAAATGGTTAGTGAGCATGTTTAAACCGTAGTTATAGTTAGGAATGGTTCACATGACATACTAAGTCATGGTTCACACAATACGCTAAGCCATAATGTTTAGCTCAAAATGCTTAACCACTGTGGCTTAGAGTGTCGTCTGAACAGGGTCAATGTGTATGTTATAAAGCAGTGTATGGTGGCAATGCACTTGATCACATGCCCTACTTCTTGCAAGCTGACTTGAGCCATAGAATAAAATGTCAGTGGAACTGAACTCATGTGTGTCTTCCTGAACCAGTCTTGGGTTTTCTGCTAAAATTAAAGCAAAAGCAAAAACCCCAAGACAGACAGAGAAATGAACACATTATTTGTTTCCCACTTCCTCTAGTTTATGAGGAAACTATGGCTTAGCCGTATTTTGTGTTGGTGCTTATGCAATAGGATTTCAGAGATTAGCAGTGCTATGACTACAGCAGACCATTGAGAATTTTCTTTCTGTGTTTGCCTTTTTTGCAGAGGGGTGAAATTCTGATCTAGTATACTTGGGTGCTTCCTCTTTAAGTCAAATGTTCATTGATGCCAATTTAAATTTGCTGTCTTATTTTCACCACTCTGCGATATCTCCAGATTTTTTGGCAAAAGACGTCAATGGGACTGCAGAGGAGCTTCCAATTTAGACGAACTGCACCAGTTACTAAGCAATGTGATGATTAGGCGAATGAAGAATGAAGTTTTAACACAGTTGCCACCTAAAATCAGACAACGAATTGCTTTCGATCTTCCCAAAAGTACTGCTATGGTAAAGTAATGGGCTAGTCACAACCATTCTGCTTCTGGGAGGAGGAGGAGGAAGATTCATTTTCATGGGTATAGGAATGTTAATAGTATACAGACCCAGAACTGCCATGCTCTGAGAGCTTTCATGGTGTGACTGGGCAGTATGTGTTCAGTTCTATTCAGTGCTGCCCCTGTCATGAACCTCAGTTTGTGTGATTAAAATATTCCCTACAATGCAGAGGGGGATGTCATTCTGATTTAGCAGGGGCAGCTAAGACTGGCACTGATTTTGCCCTTTCCTGCAGGAGACCAAGCTTTGTGCTTGCAATGGGCAATGTACTTTTGTATTTAGCATACTACCGTCTTAGAAAAAGGGGAGGACTCTCTGGGTTGTTTCTGAGTTGCATCCAGGTGTCCCAAGCAATACTCTTCTTTCATGAGCTCCTGGCCCCCCCCACACAAATATGTCTGTATGATTACAGCATTTCCATGGCAACTTGGTATGGCTGAACTATTCAGGAACTTGACAGTGCCTTTAATCTCTCTACATAGTTATTTGCACTTTATGGCAGGTTGGCAGCATTTACCCATCTCTCTTGTAAACATTGGGTTGGATCTAGATTTGCATTTGTTGAAGTTCCGTTGCTTCACTTGAGTTTCCTCCGATTCCCTCTTCCTCCCACAGCTCCTAGTGCCACTTCCCATGATGTTCCAGATGATCCCCCAACCTTTCTGAGCAGCGTGGGATGTGGTGCTGGGTCTACAGGAGAAAGTGGAAATTGTCCTGCCCCTTTTCCTTCAGCAGGAAATCTCCACTGGATCCCAGTTCCCTCTGCAGAGCCCATCCTTTCTGGATCCAACCCACTATCATATTTTATTAACTGTGGCATTCAATTAGAAATAGAATGCAGGAGTCTAATTTTGCGTTGAATGACATAATTCTAGTGTTTTCTTCTTCTCTGGGACTTTTGAATACTTAAAAGAATAGAAAAAGAAGTATTTATGTCTAGCAGAATTTCAGAATGAACATTGCCTGTGTAAGATTTAGTAACAATGACCACAATCTAGATAACCATGTAACTAATGCTGCACGTTCAGTGATCTTTTTAACATATTTTATGTACCAAGAGTCCCACTGAAAACTATTATATTCACTAGGGAAAGCCACTGGACTCATAGCATACCTGAAATGGCATACTTTGTGGTCTAAAGTATCTGATATATGTAATAATGTACTATGATTATTATACATGCAGAAGTAATTGAGCACTACACTATAAAGTATAGCACTAAGGCTAAATTGCATTGCGTTTTTCTTAAGCAGTTTTTCCATACTTGTTGAGACTTAAAGGATGCTTTTAACTATTGATTTATGATCGCAGCAGAATGAATTATAATACATTTTCTTTTGTTATTTTTAACCCTGGCTTTCCTTAGGTTTCTCTACTTGGTAGGAACTTGACTGAACTACCTCTGCATTGAGGAAGATATTTTATCTTTAGGGACTATTGTTCTCTCTTTTCTTCTCTGTAGCAAAACTAGGGCATGATTCAGAGAACCAGTAATTGTTTTGCCCTTTAACATTTTTTTCTCTAAATATTGTTGTTCTCTCCCATGCAGGAATTAAATGCTAGCTTTGAAGACTGGGAGAAATTAATGAGGGCTTCACATTTAGATTCGACTGAAAGTGACTTTTTCCAGGTGATGGGCCTAATCACACGCATGTTTAAACAGACTGCCATTGCTAAGGTAATCTTTAATGTCTTCTGATTTTAAAGAATCGTACTACTTCTTCCTGTACTTACAATACCTTGCCAGTCCAGAGGTGTTTCCTGAGTATTGTAACTGTACAATATAGAGCGAGGGTCAGGAATCCTCAGGAATAGTGTGGTATATGGGATACCTGGATGCCATTAAAGGAGCGAGTTAGCGGAAATCACACTCGCTTTTGCACAAGCAGAAGTGACTTTTCATTTGCACAAGGCACTTTCACGTTCAATTCCGTGTGTAAATAATTTTCCCTGCTTCGTTGCCTTGACTTTAAAGGAATGCAAAGTGCTTTAGAAGAACTGTTGAACCAATAAGATATACCTGTAAGAGAATATGATCCCCTGGATTGTTTTAGATTAGCTTGGTGTACTTTAGAAAATAAATAGTGACTGGGTTTGAGTGATCGCTGGGGTGGGGGTGGGGGTGGAGAGAAGCCATTGTAGCTTCTCCCCTATGGATGTGACCGTGATTTGCAGAATTGCTCACGATTCATTGTGAGTTGCCATGTCATCTGAACCTGACGCAGTGTATGGCAAGGATGGTTTCTTATCCATGGTTTATAGTTGGGGTTGTGGCATGGGTAAGAAGCCACCCCCGCCGTTCATCATGCCAGGTTCGAATGACATGCCAACCCACACTGCATCGCGGGTAATTATGCAACATGCGGCCACACATGGAGGCTGAGAGGGGAGCCACAATGGCTTCTTTTATCCCTGTGATTGTCTGAACCCAGCCAGTATCTTACATTTTGTAGTAATGCAGTTCTATTTTTCAACACAAAAAATTGTTTTGTTTTATCCTTAAAACTTTTCCTAGTTGTTTAATAAATGTATTATTATTAAAGACTCATCTCTTCCAGCAGGCCTATCCAGTGGAATTTTAAGATGTTTTTAGAATGTTTTTAGGATGTTTTTAACAATGTATTTTATGTTTTAATTCAGTTTTATGTATTTTATTGTTGTTCCCCGCCTCAATCAAAATGGAGAGGCGGGTAAGAAATATTATTATTATTATTATTATTATTATTATTATTATTATTATTATTATTAAATTCCAATATGCCTTGTACCTTTTAGGCAGGAGCAGTAAAGGATTATATCAAAATGCTGCTGGAGAATGACAAACTGAAGTTTCTAGTCTTCGCCCATCACTTAAGCATGCTGCAGGCATGTACAGAGGCAGTGATAGAAAGCAAGGTCAGTGTGTGCCTTATTTAGTTAGAGGGCTCTTCAAGGATATTTATTATTAAGCCATAAACCTGTACATACATTTTTTTTCAGTGTTGATGTCAAAAAAAGGAAGTGTTAAAAGTACATTTGCACATTTGTGTCTGTAGCATCTTGGCAGTGTGTTAACACTGTACGTATAATGGCTTCTGCTTATGCAGAGTTTGACCACATTTGTATCCTCAAAACCCACCGCTTCTGCAAAGCCTTTGGCACAACCCTCTATTTCCCATACACTACTGTAGCGAAGCCTAGGTGTGTGGAACTCAAATAATGCATGTTCTTTCCCTGTTTATTGCTGCTTCCACTTCTTCCGCATTGAACTATAGATTGTAAGCTCTTCAGGGCAGGGACCTGTACTATGTCAACCACCATCAGGCTGCAGCAGGGGCAAGAAGGAAAGCAGGGCCACCCTCAGCCCTCCCATGAGGCCAGCTTCATCAGGCTTAGCCCCTCCCACAACTGTCACCCAGCACACATTTTATCAGGCTCTAGGAAAAGGAGAGAGAAGATGTGGGGCTACTCCCCTCAGCTCAGTGGAGGGAGAAGCAATTTTTAGAGGCTCCTCACTTTGACCTGGATGTAGTTCAGCTGGTCACGATGAGGTGAATTGCAGCTGGCAAGAGCCACGTCCTATTAAGAATTGGTCCCCGAGGTTCCACGTTTCCCTTTCCCCTTTCCATCTCTTTTTCTTTTTGTGTTGTGTCTTTTTTAGATTGCAAGTCTGAGGACAGGAACTGTCTTTTTGTTTACCTCTAAGCCGCTCTGGCAGCTTTTCTGGTAAAAGAGCAGAGTATAAATGCTTTAAATAACTCAATGTATGTCAATGGCATTTCAGTCAGGACTGACTGCCTAGAGCAGCCTTCCTCAACCTGGGGCGCTCCAGATGTGTTGGACTGCACCTCCCAGAATGCCCCAGCCAGCTGGCTGGGGCATTCTGGGAGTTGTAGTCCAACACATCTGGAGCGCCCCAGGTTGAGGAAGGCTGGCCTAGAGGGAGGCAAGCAGGGATGGTAAACCCAAGGCCTGCTTCCAGTCTCTCCTGGTGGCGAAGGGGGGTGGGGAACTCTTGGAACAGCCCCATAATATTTTGGTTTGTGATCAGGGCGACAAAGCTAGTCATTGCACCAGCATTTCTTGTTGCCTAGTCATTTAGCTTATGCTTGTCTAAACCTGAGGATTCCCTTCAGGTGATAATTTGTTTGCCCTGTTTTTTTTTATGTTACAGGCTCGTTACATTCGGATAGATGGAAGCGTACCTTCAGCAGAAAGAATAAACCTTGTCAATCAGTTCCAGAAGGATCCAGATATTAGAGTGGCCATTTTGAGCATTCAGGCTGCTGGTCAGGTAAGACTAAAAATACAGAGGATTCTCGGTTAGTTCTGAGTTCATGTTCGTGCTTGTGTCACGTAAACCGCCCAGAGAGCTTCGGCTATGGGGCAGTATATAAATTTAATAAATAAATAAACAAACAGTTACCTGTATTCCCATTGCCTTTTTTTAACCTTATGGGACACAGAAGGGTAAAACTTGTTTCTGTGAATTAACAGGTGTTGTAGGGGTCATTTTGTGTTTGCGGGGAGGACAGATAAATGTTTAGAGAAGCTGAATTAATCACTGAGCAAAGCTAGAAGATGGTGGCATTCCTGGTCATTAGTTTGCAAAGTTTTGGGACAGCTTGATCTTGCCAAGTCCGTCGAGCTCTAAGAAATACATCAAGCAGCTTCTGCCATGGCTTGAAATAGGAACACAGCCCTATTGTTATGTCTTACAATGATGGCGTTATAGTGACCCATTTCATGCAATCAAAATAGCCCTGCGTTGTGTGCCAGTCAGGATTTGAATATATCCCCCTCCCCCGGCTGCAGCTTGTCATGTTGTGCAAACCCAGGCAGCGGAGGTTGTGTGAAGGCTTAGTTGCGATTCGCAAATGCCTTTTCGAGAAATAAACAGGTAAATCTTCACTTCTTTCCAACGTTTAGGGCTTAACATTTACTGCTGCAACACATGTTGTTTTTGCTGAACTATACTGGGACCCTGGACATATCAAACAAGCAGAAGACAGAGCACATCGGATTGGACAGTGCAATTCCGTGAATATACATTACCTCATTGCAAATGGAACATTGGACCCTCTTATGTGGGCGATGTTGAACCGCAAGGTATGATGACACACTTAAATGTTGGCAGCCCCCCCACCCCCCACCAAAGGCTGAGCTCTGAGATGCCACCTTATTTTTAGAGTGCTGTCTGTTCCCTACTCTCTTACTTCCTTCTCCAATCAATTACTGATTAATTTTTGTTTTTTCTCTCTAAGCATCTGTCTTTTGATTCTTAGGCAGAAACGTATCGTGCATCTGAAGAAAAAGCTAAGAAAGGGTAGCCCTTAACATTCTATTTGCTACAGGATTAGCTAACGCTTGTGTGTATGTTTGTAAACAGGGATATGCCTGAGCTTGCTTGTTTTCCCTCTTCATCCCTTTTTTTTCTTTTGTGTCATGTCTTTTAAGATGGTAAACTGCTGGCAGGGATTGCTTGTTTTTATTGATCACTAGATTCCATGTTAGCCATGGGGGAAAGAAAGTATCTTCTTTCATTTCCAGTGCAGAGTAGACTTGCAGAGGGAGACACAAAGTGACCCCATCCTTCCCCCACCACCCAGCTTGGTAGAGGTCACTTTTTTACTTGCCTAAGAAGCTGTTGCCTAGGTCTGTCTCCATCCTTAGGGACAGAACACACAAATTCCATGGCGAGTGGAAAACCAAAGTAGAGAGAAATTAGACAAGTTTTTATTAATAAAACTAGGGAAAAAATTAGATGATGTACAAAGTTTTTTTTTTTAAACTCAATATTCCTTAGAGTGAAATGTTTCTTCATTCTACCTACCTACAGGCCAAAGTTACAGGGACCACACTAAATGGCAAAAAGGAAAAACTGCAGGCGGAAGAAGGCGACAGAGAGAAGTGGTCTTTCCTGAATTTTGCTGAAGCTTGGATCCCAAATGAAAGTTTAAATGAGATAAAGAATGAGGTTTTATTCACCCATGTAAGCCTGTCATGATAATGATCTTGTGCAATGTTTTCATATGCTTCCTGTTTTGGCTTACAGGCATGAAAGCACCTGAGACTCATAAAATACTATAAATTTCTGTATTATCTACAGTTGTCTAAATCTGGGTTGTTTCATAATTTGATGAAAACATCTTTAAAAAAATATTATTTAAACTTTGGGGCAGTATCCCATACCAGCACTACGCCGCTAGCTAACCGAAGTCAGTGCAGCTCTCTTCCATGAGCTCTGCTGACTTGTCCCTTTCAGGAAGTGTGAATTTGGATTACAGCTCCTCGTTGCGAGAGTGTTTATTTCTGCTAGTGCAATGTGCTTAGTGCTGGCAGAATACTGGCATTGGATACTGCCATTGGTCATTAACAGTGTTCAGATTGTCTACACATATACATACCATTCTGGTTTATGAGCCATAAACCCATTTGTTTCTTGATTTAAAAAAAAAAGTTGTCTCTTAAAATACATTTCCAACCGCCCAGAGAGCTTAGGCTATTGGGCAGTATAAAAATGTAATAAATAAATAAATAACGGTAAAATCCTGCAATTGGAAAAGATTAAACCATATTAATGAATGGAAGCATTTTCTGTGTTAAGTAATACTCATTCATTCTCTGCGTTAGTTTGAAAAGGAAAAGCAGCATGATATCCGGGCCTTCCTTTCACCAAAGCCAGATACTGGGAAAAAGCGAAAAATGGCTTCTTGTGAGAGATCATCAGGCTTAAGTGGAGATTCTTCTCAATTGCTAGAGGGAAAGGACATGGAGAATGGAGAATATTTGGACTCAAAGGGACTAAATGATATGGATGTTCTTCAAAGAGAAGCAAAAAAACCAAGAGGTTTAGAGCCATCTACTCCTAAGAGTTCTCCTAAGAAAGGGAAGCAATCTTTGTTTGGAGATACAAACCATTCACTTACAGAAGACACTGCCCAAGAAGAATTTGGTACGCCACTATCTAATTCAAGCAAAGCATCTGCTTCTGAAGCAACCTGGCATTGCAGTTGTTGCACTTACAGTAATAATTCATTGCTGCCTTATTGTGAAATGTGTGAATCTCCTCGGAGAAAGAACAGTAAGTAAACATCTGTGCTCCAGTTAAAATCTTCTTTCTTCGTTTGTTTTTTAAAAAAGCTTTTGTTGTTAGAATGGCCCAAAATAACACGAGGAGTATTTGAAGGGAAATCTGGTGGACATGTACCTGAATATCTTTACTTTGGCCAAAAAATGCAGTATGCCATAATTTTAGTCCCAGTAGATCCCTGAAGAAAATTTAGTGCTTCATAATAGAAATTCAATAGCATGCTGTGACCAGTTTGCACGACGTTTTGAAGATAAAGTTGCTCTAATCTGTCTCAACCTAGGCACCACAGTTAATGCAGTTCCATTAGTAGAGGTGTCCAAAACATCATCTGGTTCAGTTTTATTGGATGAATTTCAGTGAAGGCTGTGGGCCAGGTGCTTGACGATGTCTGGTCGACCACCTGTATACCTGACCTTTGCCCTTCGTGTTTTATTACATCTAATGGAGAGTGGATGTCCAACTGGGCCTAGGAGGTTGCAAATTCTTCCTTAAGGGAGGGGGTGGCACTAGCCTCTTTAAAGGAGAATTAGGCTTACTTCAGCACTGTACATTTGGCAGCTGCATGACAATGGCCCCATTCGGAAGACACCTTAAACCATGGCTTTAACCTTATTCACCATTGTTAAAGCCATAGTTTAAGGTGTCTTCTGAACAAGGCCTGGCTTTCTGGCATAACCGCCATGGTTAAAGGTGTGGTTTAAGGTGTCTTCTGAATGGGGCCAATGTCGTGTCCAAAGCAACTCTGTACACTAGAGAGAAGGCATGGGTGTGCTTCCACTTTGAGAATTGATTGTGTTAACAGCTCTTTCTCTTAAGATACTTTATACTAAAGATATCTTCTAAGATTTGTTATAAAAATGCAGTTTCTACCTAGATACAAAGGAGATGTAACTGTTCTTCTTCCTTTCCTTTTTTGAGCATCCGTAGTTATACAGAATAAAAGTCTGATCGATGACTCTGTTTCTACTGAGAGTGTAGAAGAAAATGACGTCCGAGTTAGTATAAATCCTAATGGTGCAGAGAAAACCAATAAAGAGAGCCAGAGGAAAACCTTAGGGCAACCATCGCCTGGGACATCTGGTGAAACTGAGGAAGAAGCTGCCATTGCTGCAAATAAGCAATCCAATTGTTGCGAGCAAGAGCTCAGAGAAGGTAAGGAGAAAGGATTTCCTTTTGGAGCACATGATTAGCTGGAGCACATGATTGTATTAGTTGTGAATACAAAAGTAACTCATCATTTCTGTGAATGAAATACTATTTTATCATGTATTCCCACTCTCAAGGGATCAATGCAAGTATAATATTTGCAAAAGCTCAAATAGTGGGCAGGGACTTTGTCCAACTGTGCCCTTTATCAGCAGAATAGCCGTTGCTGGTGGATTATATTTCCCTTCCCTCCAGCAGCCCCCCCCCCCCCCATGTGCTACGCAGATTTGGAGAATTGGGAACAGATTTGGAGGGGGAGTTTGGGTCTGTAGTGAGGAAGAGAGGAAGGGGAAGTTTCATTGCACGAGACAAAGTCTGGTAGTGCGACGTTGGATGGAGCCCAGGTGCATAAATTTGCCCCTGAATAAAAGGATCTTGTATATTAACGTTTTGATTGGTAACTTTGGTAGTCGATTTTTTTGTTAGTGTGCTTCCAATTGTTACCTCATTCGTCCTCAGAACAATTCTTGTGAGTTACATGTCTACTCAGAAGTAAGTCCCATTGAGTTCAAAGAGGCTCACTCCCAGGCGGGTGCGTATAGGATTGCAGCCATGTTGTACAGATGGACTATGGTTTACCTGAGGCCCCAAACTATCCTAGCTGAGCAGAAATTTGAACCTAGATCTCTTTAATAATGTTTAGAGTACTATTGTTGCTTGATTATACTTGCAATGATAAATCTCTGATTTGAAACGGAACTTTTCACTCACAGCCTTGTTCTGTGAACTGATGGGCTTTAACAATGACTTGAAAGAGTCGGCTTAAGGCTCCTAACAATAGTGCAAAGGGATACTATGCTCACATAACCCATTCCCAAATGCCATTGCTGAGGCTTGGCCTTGCTCTGCTAGTGTTTCACGTCCCACTCCTGTGAGTACTGCTGTCCTGGGCATGTGGCATTACGCCCCTCAAGAAGGCAAAGGATCACCTTATTGTCCTACAGAAGCTATGAAGCTTGACCCAGACTCATAGTAACGGAGGCTATAGAGATTCCTTGGTAAGTGGAGTAGAGCATGGTATGTGTATTGTCCTATCTGTTATAAAGGGATAAAAGTAAAATAGTTTGAAGTAAAGCTCAAATTGCTTAACTTTTATTTCTAGACCATTTACAGGATTCCGAATCCTTTCCATCATATCATGGCCTGAAGTTCTGTGCAAGTAGGAACACTGACAGAATTCATGTCTACACAAAGGTAGGCAATTTCTTATTGGCTTGGACCTAAAGAAGTGCAAGTAGAGCTCCATTTGTGCAACATTTCTGCCCCCTTTCCTTACTAGAGCTACTTTCGCTGTCTGAAAAGTCATTCCTGAATGCTCCTTTGGAACAGTGTGGGATGTGGTGTGAGGGACTGCACCGAGAGGGGAGAATTTGCAGAAATCCAGGAAGCACTAAGAGGGGACACTGTTATTTGAAGTTATTTGAAGTAATCTTGGAATTTACAGTATGTTTGTGACGTTTTATAGTCTTGTTTTAAATTTCCATGGTTTATTTTGTATTTTTTAAAAAGTTATTTGAAGTAGATTGCTTTTTGCTAAAAATGAAACATTGTATATCATGCAATTGGCTAAAAATGAGAGGTGCATTCATATTTGGGTTGGTTGTAAGAAGCGGCACTGATGAGTCATTGAAGATCCATGAGCGGTAGGGAGAAAAATCCAAACTTCAGAGAATCGATTGCCTTCTTGACTTAAGAAATTTAAAGAACATTTCTTTGATTCATTCAGGATGGAGAGCCCCTGAATTGTAACTTCATTCCATTGGATATAAAACTAGATAACTGGGAAGATTTACCAGAGTGTTTTCAACAAAAACAGAACCGTTCATTGGTAAGATCAATTTAGTAATTCTGGGTGCAGCTATAAATAATGCCTGGAGCATGTGCTTGTGCTTTTCCATGTAATTAACAAAATGTTCTGCCTTGATCTCAGGTTTTTAATTATTAGCTAAACATATACAGATCTTAATTGCTTTTTTAAGTGGAATCTGTTTCTTTGTGGGGGGAAATCACACTTCCCTTGTCTGTACCTACACTCAGCTGTATAATTAAAGTTCCCGTCCGTAGAATTAGTAACTGAATTCTGTTGAGAGCATCAATTTTTAAGAAAAATTGTACCTTAGCAGCAACGGACAGCAGCATCTAAAAAGAATAAAATCCAAACAGGTAGAATTTGAAAGGGTGCATTCACATGTTTTGTGTTCCTGCTTTTTGTAGTTTTAAAACTGGTAAATACAGACAATGCTGTATATAGTGGGAACACATACAAATATTAACATTTGTAATATATAATATATAGATCACATGAATATATGTGCCAATATTGTAGATAGACAGAATTCCAAAAGCCATTTCCAAAAATTTCTTTAATATTGATACGGAGGCTAGTAATATCTTCAGTTCTTACAAATATAAGTGTTCAAAGTACTTAGCATGTGTAATCTAATTGTAAACAACATCACACATATTGCAGATTGGAGGGACTGAGGCTTTGACAAAGTGGCTTACTTAAGGTAACCTAGTGAGGTGAGATTTGAACCAGGCATTTCCTGAATTGTAGCTTAGTTTCTTAGCCACTATTCTACACCTCTCAATTTACATGTATGTGTACATGTAAATGTGTGATGAAACTGTGGCCCTTTAGATGTTGTTGGACTCCAGCTCCCATCTTCCCTATTAGCCATGCTGCTTGGGGCTGATGGGAGTTGGAGTTCAGCAACATTGCTGGGCAATAGGATTCCCATAGGTTAATCCTAGATTCATGTAGGCAGTGAAGTTTCTGGAATAGTGAGTCTTGAGCAAAGAGATTTTCCCCCTATAAGTATTCTGCCCTGCTTGTGTTAGCATTTCCAACCTCCACCACTGAACCAAACTGTTTTGTTCTAGAGCACTTAGGAAATTTGCTGGAAGTAATTGTATGTGAGCGAGAAATTCTTTCTTCTATTTATATATTTATAGGTAATAAACTTTGTTTTCAACTGTTGAAGAACTTCAGTGCCTGAAATTGGTGGGTTTGCTTTTTTTAGTAGTAGTTTTAGGTATAGATTTGCTTTATACTACTGTTTTGTTTTTAGCTGAAACGTCAACTCTGTATCCAAATCCAATGCTTTTGTATGTTTCCAAGTAAATTCTGTACCAATTCAGCATAACATTTTGTATTTTTCCCTCTAGATACTGAGGTTTGTAAGAGAATGGAGTGGTCTAACAGCCATGAAGCAGAGAATTATCAGGAAAAGTAGCCAGATATTTTCTAGCCCCATTCTTGCTGCTGAAGAGATGTTATCTAAACAACAAGCCAAGCTTAGCAGTACCAAACGGTGTGTGCTTACAGTTTCTTTACTCTTGTAGAGTGATGGTAAAATGTATTACATCAAAATCAGTTAAATCATATTTTCATCGTTATAATGATTTATCTAGTGACAAACTCATTCTAGCTGTCTGAGGCTCTTAAAGCAGAGTGCTTCAAACGGCAAAGTTTGGGGAGGGGGTGTGAAATCAAAAGATCAGTGCTATTCCTTGTCTTAAAGAACAATCTTCCATGCTCCAACCTAATCCATTACAGAGTAACTAATTTAATGTAGAAAGTAGGTGCAAAGGTGCACAATGAAGCTATCTGAGTCAAGCCAGGTGCCACAGGTAAAGGTTACTTTTATTCTGGGAGACCTCCTATGCATTTAACATGTGAAAAACAGAAACTGAGATGGTGAAGCTGCTTCTTGGCATGCAGACACAATGACTACAAAAGCTTTACCTGCTGAATTCCTGCTCATCATGGGACTGTGAAAAGCACAGCAGCTCTGTCCAGGAGTGGGGATGTTTGCTTCCCCTAAATAAAGGGGAACCCCCATTCCAGATTCATTAACCAGACTTATCTGGTGGAGAAATTCCTTCCTGGCCCTAAATCGGAAACTCAAGCTCATTCTAGATGTGCAGTTGTAGCTGTACTTGTAATTGATCCCCTGCAGGTGATAAGGGGCAGTGTCCAACACTGTCCAAGCATCAGCAGGACTCTCACCACACAATAGCGATCTAGTGTTTTGGATAGGAACCGGAAACAAGTGTAAACACTTGTTCCCTAAATGGGGCAACTACACCAAACTGTCCCAATCCAGAAACAAGTGTTTCCATTTGCAAGAGCACAGAGCCCCATTGGATACTACCCAGCATCTAACATCTTTCACCAACATGGGTTGCCATTAAGTTGCCGTAACAATCATGCAGTTGATGCCCTACCTAATATATTTGGCCAATACATTACAAAGCAGAAAAGCAAAGAGGAGTTAAATGGGTTAAAGCAGACAAACACAAAAAGACCTATGAGTAAGTCACTGTGAGAAAGTTCCCCAACTAGTTAGAATTAAAGCATTGTACACTGAAAGCTACATAAACTGTATTATTTAATAAATGCTCCTTGTGTACATAGTGGTCATTATTTCATTTATTCAAGTATTTTACATATTGTGCAATCCACAGGGTGCATTTATTAAATAATACAGTGTATGTAGCTTTCAATGCACAACGCTTTAATTCTAACTAGCTGGGGAACTTACAGTAATTTATTCATAGGTCCTTTTGTGTTTGTCTAATACATTACAAAGTCACAGATGTTATTCTTTCACATCATGGTTCTTGAGAAGCCTGTATGAAACAATTGAGTATTTTCCCAAGCATACAATTCTCTCCACCTGTAGCGCAGGTGGAGGAACAGTGATAGAAATAGCCTTAGCAAGAACAGTACTAAAAGGATTCAAAACTCTTGAATTTCTGTTTTTAAGAGAAAGAAATCAGTAACTCATCACCCTACTGATAGTTTACACACCATTGTAATACAAGACTAATATATCTTATTTAAAATAAAGGTAGCTGCTGAAAGTTATCTAATTTTCCAGATTGCATATGAAAGATTTTGGGTTGAGCTACAGACTAAAAGGAGTGTTTAATGTGATTCTAGGTACATGACAAAAGAGGACATCGCCAAAGCTTCACTAGGGAAAGCTGACAGCAGTGGGGGCAGTGTTCACCTAGTCACCAGAAAATCCACGGTTGCCATAAAAATCAACACTGCCTCTGCTGGAGAAAAGGACAGACATTCTACAGAGTAAGTGGAAAGAAAAAATATTAATAACTATGACTTTTAAAGCCCTGAACAGCTTGGGGCCAAGTTGACTGTGAAGGTGTGTCTCCTGGATGTATACCTACCCAGACACTAAGGTCTTCTGAGGCCCTTTTCCAGATGCCCCCACAAATGAGAAGCATGTAGCTACTAGAGAACAGGGCCTTTTTAAGTAGTGGTGCCCCACTTACGGAATGCCGTCCTGTAAGAGACTTGCCTTGCACCTACATTGTGCTTGTTTTGGCCCAGGTGAAGACCTTTTTATTCTCCCAGGCTTTGAATTTTTGCTGTTTAGATCTTTGCAATGATGACTTGTTAATGATAAAATTATTGAAATTCTAAATACAAAAGTTACTCTGTCTTTTGAGACCCTCATTTTCAGACTATTGGTCATCATTTAACAGTGAGATATCTCCAGTGGTGGAGGGCAAAGCAACTAGTGGTATGCAGACCCATGGGTCACCAGAGACAACCAAATCGACTTTTCTCCCCATCCTCCTCCCTTGAAAAGACACCAGAGGCCCTTAAGCAATGCATACAAATAGTTAGCATCAAACTAAATTGAAAAAGAGTGTCTTAACTTGGTTCAGGTGTGTGGCTTCTATCATCCCATTCCTCCAGTTAGGTGTTCCACACATCAAATGAGGTGTTTGGCCCAGGGCTTTGAAATGTAGTTTGTTATAAAAAAAATAGCATTGAAAAAGTGTTAAGATTTTTAAAAAATGGGGTTTAGACAAGTATTTTTGGTGGGTGGTTCATCTCTTTAGGATGGTGGTGTTCTGGATCGGGTTGCACTCTCATTACACCTGGCATTTGTGGCTGCTTATTGATAGAATGCTCGCTCGCTCGCTCTTTCTCTGAAAGCTCAGATGATACCTGTGGCACAGAGTCCAACAGTTTAGGGTTGTGCGCTTCCCACCTTGACAGGAAGCCTTGCTATGGCTATCCATGCTCTGGTATCCTCCACACTAGACAACTGCAGTGTATTGTATGTGAGGCTGCCTTTGAAAGACAGCAAAGAAATTGCAGATGGAGAATAGTTTCCAGGTTATCAACTTGGACTGGCTATTGGGAACATATGTTCCCGTGTGCTGGAAGACCACTGGTGCTTACTTTGAAAGCCCTACATGACTTGGGACCTAAGTAGCTGAACACCTACTTTCACCTCAACATGCCCATACACATAGGTCATCTTCAGAGGTCCTCTGAGTGCCCCACAATCAATGCTAAAGCAGATAGTGACTGGGAAAAGGGCCTCCTTACTTCTAGGACCTTGCTTTGGTAATATTTTCTCCAGGTTAATCTGGTACCTACTCTTATGTCTTTATAATGTCATGAAGCTTTTATTTTTTCCAGGCTCTGATTACGTTTTGAGCTTTCTAAGAATACTAACTTATTGATGTCTTATGTTGGCGAGCTTCTTGCAATTTTAGTTCGTTGTCTTAGCTCTTGCATTGTTTGATTGGCATTATGTAAGCTGCCCTGGAAATTGAATGCATAAAATAAATAAAATGTATTTTTACTCCAATGGAACTGTCAAGGAATTGCTGCTGGTTTATTTTCATCTTAGGCTGGCTTCAGAAGATGGGACTTGCCCAGATTCCAGTCAGTTTAACGCTTTTGAAGATCCTTTCTTGGGTAAAGGCTACTTGCAGGCTGTAGACAATGAAGGGAAGCCACTGTGCCTCAGCTGCCAAAAACCAGCAATCCAGAATGAACAAACGTCCATTTCTATTGCTTGGGATACACGATTTTGTTCTCATAAGTGCCAGGATGACTTCTTATTCCGCACTAGCCAAAGCTACCTCAGAACTAAAGTTTTTGAAATAGAACATGGGGTTTGTCAGATGTGTGGTCTGAAGGCCCAGGAACTCTACCTGTGTGTCAGAGATGCCCCAAAGAATCAACGTAAGTGTCTTCTGGAGAGCTCTTGGATGTCCAAGCTTCCTTTAACACAGGTAAACACAGATTGCCTATTGACAATCATCTTATCTACCTACTCATTAGTCTTTTTTCATGTGCTGTACTTTGATTATTGTATCTCAACCCTGCATATACTTGGGCGGATGGACCCTTTTCTTTCATCCTTGTAGAAAGAGTTGGTGTTTGGCTTTTTTTTTCAAAGTGTGCTAACAATCAGGCAGTTAAGATCCATGAACCAACTGCAGTCAGATTCAGACATCAGGCTCTTCGGTCTTTCAAACCATGGTTTGGAGGATTAGGAACAAGCTGCTTGAACCCAATTTCCATCCTTGCTTTCCCTCACAGATCCAGCTTAATATCCGCAACCTGGGTTTGTAGGTGTGTCAACCGGTTCTGGATGGGGTTACACTCCCCCTGAAAGACTGCGTTCGCAGCTTGGGGGTGCTTCTGGATCCGTCGCTCCAAATGACAGCCCAGATAGATGCGACGGCCAGGAGTGCCTACTATCAGCTTCGACTGATATGCCAGCTGTGCCCCTTCCTAGAGTTGGAAGACCTAAAGATGGTAGTGCACACGCTGGTAACTTCGAGGCTTGACTTCTGCAATGCGCTCTACATGGGCCTACCTCTGTGCCTAGTCCGGAAACTTCAATTAGTCCAAAATATGGCAGCCAGGCTGGTCACTGGTACACCTAGAGGTGACCACATTACACCAGTTTTAAAATCTCTTCACTGGCTGCCGATTAGTTTCCGGGCGAAGTACAAAGTGTTGGTCATTACCTTTAAAGTCCTACATGGTTTGGGTCCAGGCTACCTGCGGGATCGCCTTCTCCCATACAATCCGGCCCACACACTCAGGTCCTCTGGGAAGAATCTACTTCAGCTAGTACAAACTAGATTAACAACTGTTACCCAGAGGACCTTTTCTTCTGCTGCTCCCAGACTGTGGAATGGCCTGCTAGAGGAAATTCATCAACTTGATGGTCTTTTAGAATTTAAAAAAGCAATAAAGACTGATCTATTCCAGCAGGCCTATCCAGTGAAATTTTAGAATGTTTTAAAGATGTTTTAATCATGTATGGTATGTTTTTAATCAATTTTAATGTGTATTTTATTTCATGTTTTTATACTGTTTGTTTTATACTTTGAATGGTTTTAGTTTTTGTGAACTGCCCAGGGAGCTTCGGCCCAGGGAGCTTCAGCTGTTGGGCAGTATAAAAATGCAACAACAACAACAACAATAATAATAATATAATCAGTTTTCCATTAACATCTTAACTGTCATGGATTTGGATCATCTCTTCTAACAATGGTTTGGGCGGATTGCTCAAACTACAGTTTTCCATTTTGGATATCTTAGCAAATTGGCTTGACTAACCAGAAAGTGCTTTATTAAGCCAAGTGCACAGGGGAAGGAAGTGTGTACACAGCTCATTCCGACTTGGAAAACATGATGTTTGAATACAGCTGATGGGATGAATGGTAACTCTTTAGTAGCTTATCTTCATATTCTATCTAATTTCAGTTAAATGATATTATACTGAACCCAACTGAAGGTAACTTCTGGCAAGTGGATCATATCAAGCCAGTTTACAGTGGGGGAGGACAGTGTTCTCTAGAAAATCTCCAAACACTATGTACAGTTTGTCACAAGGAGGTGAGTATAGAACACAGCAGCACAACACTGTTAAGGTTCACAAAAGCCCACCTCTTCTTTCCTTTGCACCCAATTACTTTACCATGTTAACTCCAGTCCAGTGGAAAGTTAAGAAGATTCTCTGTTTGCCCAGCAAATAACTATCCGCTGATCTGATTACTAGTCTCCATTTCTTTCTCAGATTATTTGCTTTTAAATGTAATGCCATTTCTTGTGCTTCAGGTAGTATCTGTTAGACCAGCATATGTTGATGGATAAGCTTAAAATCTTTACTCATAAGACTCTTGGCCAGCCCAGTAGTCCCTGATCCCAATTTCTCTGTAGGCAATGTTCTGAAATGTATTTTTATCTTATTTGTACTACTTTTTTCTTTTCAGAGAACAGCAAAACAAGCAAAGGAAAGAAGCCAAATGAAGAGGCAATCTGTAGCTTCAAAATATGGATCTGACATTACCAAATTTTTTGTGAAACAATGAAAGTATTATTAGAAGTTTGTGCATAGCTTGAACAAATTGATATTGATCATGTACTTTTAATAGGTAACTTGTTTGAAAATTCCATTATTATGGGATTTAAATAATAGCTAAATAGCGTTTAGCAATTCCTTGGGTTGGATCCAGAATAACTGTTCCACTAGCAAAAGGAAACCATTTCCTCTACTCCCCCTGCCACCTCCCATGTGCTCTTGAAATCTCTGAAAGATCCTCCTCTGACAAGCGTGGATCATCCAAGCTTGGGTGTCAATCAGTTTACCCAGTTTGGTTTTGTTTACTAATAATCCATACTGGATTTTATCAGATAAATGTTAGAAAAGCAGATTAATAACAACCCACCTACATTGTTTTGTAGGTTCTCAATTTTAAATGTTTTGTACTTTCTCAGTTAAAGATTTACAATTATAGGTAATAGCAAACATTCTTCCCAAAAGGCTCTTATGACATTTATTTCTCTACCTTCTGCATTTTTCCTTAGTATTTATTTACAGATGACTCTTTAGCCTCTATCCTATCTTATGAAGCTATACAACTTTGAATTCTAAAAATACCAGCTCAGAAATATGTGAAGTATACCTGTTTCACTATTTTGAGCTCTTCCGTGAATAAGCCAGAAGAACCTGAAAGCCGTATCTGTATTCAAAGTGAAGTTTGTTACTTTGACAACTTTTGCACTATTGGACTAACAGAAGTAGCATTTTTAAATACATGCTCTCAACAGCTGCTGTATTCAACATACACACATTTCTGATTGGTAACTGAGAAGGAGCAATAGAAGTTAGGTTATATAGCAGGGTGTTCCCTATTGTGAGATAGGTGAAGCCTGAAGGCCTTTTTTTAAAAGAAGAAAATATTCCTAAAGCATGTTAATATAAAATTAAAATGGTGGGTGGATGTAGCTTAGCACTTCATTTTGAAGTGCATCCAGTTAACCAGGAAAAAAGGGGAAAGGGAAGCTGGGTGTGGGGCAGGAACATCTTGGGAGGGTTATGGAGAGGCACAGGTTGTTGCCTGTGTGCTGTGTGTGTATGACCCCACCTCTACATTGTAATCAGCTTCTTGAATATGTTACTTATCTCTGGGCCTCATCAGTTTTCCTCCAATGAAATGGGTGTTGGAGCAGCAGAAAGCTGTGGGCTGAGAAGACTGGTCTTGTGTTTTGGAGCTCAAACATCCACATATGCCTTGTTCGCAGCTTCTTGAATAAAGGTGGTTGTTTTTTTAAGCCTCACGAGTCTGCCTTCAGCCCAAAAAGATTAAGGACACCTGATCTATACCTTGACATACCAACATTCAATAGACAGATCCTCTTTACAAGTACCGAGCAATTAGAACCAATGCATTAAAATAACCCTTTACTTCTTTCAATGCATATATAAACAGCATGATAGTATTCAGAGTTTAAAGCCAGTGGGCCACATGGTTTAATACACTTCATACCATGCAAAGGATGCTGGTTGTATGGTGTGGTATATATATTATAGTAAACCATTTATCACACATTTTTCTGGATCACACAATGTTATAGAATAACTTACATATTGGGTCACCTTTTCAGTAAGGCACACAACAAAATAGACCCACAAGTGAGTTGCATTTTATTAGGCCAAAATATGTATAGGTTTAAATAGTGTGAACTCACTTATGGTGGTAGTTACATACCTAATTCTGATTTTAGATGAGCATAAAACTGAACACAGTAAGCTTTCACACAACATCGTGGAATTCTACAAGTATCATATTTAGCTTTTACATGATAGTAATATACAGGTCTTTTAAGAGTTCCATTATTACTGCAAGCAGATTTACTTACTAGGAATGGATTTCTATCTGAAAGCCAGTAATCCTGTTCCCAGCACCCCACAAAAGCCCTCCTAACACCTGCAGGTAGACAGGGGAGTCCATAGAAAGTGGCTCTGACCAGAAAGAATTACTCTAAAATTATACAAACATCTCTAAGGAAATTGTTTGGCATAGGCATTGCTCTTAAATGACTAGTCTGTGAGAATTATTATTGTTTTACTAGCTCACAAAAGGATTATTCGCAGCTCTAGAGGATTGGGCAGAGCAACCCTGTCAGGGTATATATTTCCATGGAAAAACACTTCCACCAACGTAAGATGCAAGATCAGCAGACCAGATGGTGACTTCAGAAGAACGTTGTGTCAGATGAAAAGGCACCAGCAAGCCGGAAATCCTCTTTTGTAAGAACACTGTACATTCGCTGAGGCAGAGATTTAGAGTAAGGTGCAGGTCGGGGAATAGTTGTGCGTAAAATAACTTCACGCCCTGCTGGGGGTGGGAAATCTGCAACTGTTCCAGAATTCAACCGTTTCTCATCCATAGAGCCAGATCTCTTTAGATCTTCATCAAGGGGCATCATTGTAGCAACCTATGAGAAATAAATTTTGCATGCTTCATAAATACTTTTAGACAGAAGAACTAAATCAGATCATTTGAGACATAAGGACTACATGAAGTAAATGGAGTGAGATTCAGGTATTTAAAAGTAGCACTTCACAAACAGACATGTAAGAGACTAACAAATGAGCGTGACAATGATAGCGCTATGTTCACTGGGTTTCTAAAATTGAGGTACACACATTACTTCATTTTGACGTTTGTGCTTCTACAACACAGACTAATGCTTGCATAAAGGCATTAAATACAGAGCCCAGAGAGACAGAATAAAGCACACCACGGGCCACTATGTCTCAGTTGAGTACCAAAAGTGGGCCTCAACTGCTTCAGACTTAAGAACACACTTTTTGTTTTATGTTGTGAAATATCAAGCACTGTAATACTGAGTTTCCATGAAATGACAAGCAAAATTGACTACAAAATTTGTCTTGAATTGTTTGCTATTTTGGATGGTAGTCAAATAAACCAACATTAATCAGGACTTGTATACTTCTTCCAGCATAGGCCGTGAGCTAACAAGACCATTAGTCAAACTGGCAGTGATTCTTCTCACACATACCACCCACATACATGAGATTTCATAGAGATGCTGTGGATTGGTATAGGAACCTATTACATGCAGAACATGTACTTTACCACTGACATATGACCCCTACCTAATTGTTTCAAATTAAACTGTCCTGCCACTACCAACAGGTTGAAGACTTGTAGAGCACTCTGGGGGGGGGGGATTCCACTGTTTTCCCCCCCAGAGTGCTGAACACTTTTAATTACTTTTAGAAAAATAACTCCAAATTAAAAAAGTAATTGGACTTAGTTTACAATTATATAACTCACCAAGGTAAACCAGTTCAGAAAGTATCACTAAAGTAGCAAAATGGAAACATTTTCTCCAATGAATATGAATTTCCAGTTCTTCAATCACAAGTTTATGTACAACCTATTTTACTGGTTTCAAAATATATGATTTAAAAAAACCTCCTTTAAAGCTGGAAAAATGGAATTATTTTAATGGTTTGAATATGCAAATGATCAGTAGTAATCAAATCAAGTCATTCCATGCTGCTACAGCATTCATTTTTATGTACCTACATGAAGTTAGGCAGATGACTGGAAAATTAGGGAAAATCTAGTTACCTCCTCAGAAGATTCAGTCAGCTGGATAAGGAAGAGAATCAGTGATGAAAGATAGAAAGAAAGGCAAGTCAGAGGTGACTCACGTGGGGTTAGAGAGAGGTTTCAGAACTCTGCTTTAAAAGGAGCGTGCCCTGCATTCAGGTATATGTTGCTGTCAAGAAGAACTATGATAAACACTTAGAACACAAAACAGATGTAAACAGACTGATACACAATTGGTACAGAGAATATTGTCAATTTTATTCACATACTACAAATTATTGGATTTTTAACCATTCCATAGATGTAACTTTCTGCATGTTCTAATCCAGCAACTGATGGACACAAGCTGCTGCCCCATTCATTCCAACAGAGGCAGTCACTACACACACATGTATTCTCTGCAATGGAACTACTGCTGCCACTGGGAAGGACAGGACAGGACAGCCATATTTGCATCAGCTGTTTTTGTGTACACGCAGGGGTTTGAATTGGGGACCTTGCCTTTTTTTTTTTACAATCACATTTTAATGTAATTTAATGCAAAGAACTGTCAGCCCACCTTACTTAAAATCAAAGACTATCTAGGATTCAATTTTGCCGTTTAATGTTCTCGTAGAAATTAACATCACATGCATTGTTTTTACTGAGATCTATTCCGAAAGATAAAGTGTTCTTTAAGATGGTTAACCACTGCCACATTTCTGTAAAACAATAGTATTTTCCAAGAAAATGGTTTCTAAAAGCTATTTTTACATGTGAAGGACAATAATTCTATTATATTTGTTGTGACTGCATAAATCAACTGCATAAAGCAAAAAGGGCCTGAGATTCTTATACACGCTGCTAACAAACCAGAATTCTCTTAGTAGAATTAGCATCAGCTTTCCATTATGGCAAATAATACTGACAGGGTACCATGGTATCATGTGACCTTCTGGCCTACTGGAAATTTACCTGGCAAAAGATGCTTTACTATTACCAATACAGACATTAATGCTGCTTCCTCAGTGAAAAGCCACCCCCTTTTAATGGTGCCCTGTTTATCTGCTGCCCAACAGAACCGCACATAACTTAGAGCTGTTAGGCTCTCAAAAGAATTAGTCAATTTCAGATGGTAAATTTTAATTGGTGAGGAGCATTTGGCATAAGGAGTTCCTATTGGATAATGGCTACAAAAATACATTTGGAAAAAGCCAAACTATTGAGCACTTCTCTAGGCAATAAGGAAATGGCTGGACCCTGTTGCTGGTTTTATTCTGGTTTTATCGTGTTCAGCTGCTGTTTTATTGGAATTACTTTTATTGTTTTATTGTCATTTATTATTTTATTATTTTTAAGAATGTTTGTTATTGGGCAACTTGAAAACAAAATAAATGAAGACAACCAACTATCTGAGAAGAACCATGGCCACATCTCCCTGATTTAACATAAGCTGAAATGAGATAGTTTGGTGCAATGTTTAGAGCATTAGATTAAGACCGAGAATAACCAGATTCAAATCCTTCCCACAGTCACTTACTGGGTGACTTTCTGCCGGTCACTATCTCTCAGCCTAACCTAACTAGCAGGTTTCTCGGGATAAATCGGATGTGAGAAAAACCATGAATTGTGCTCTGAGCAACTTCAAGGAAGTCATCGTTCACTATAATTTTTATCCAATGTTCCCATTCATGGAAGTAGACTTTCCTGCCCCTTCCTCTATATTGCAGTCTCTGCACCAGATTTTCACTGGGGCAGCACTGGATATAACCCAAATGTAATTAAGTGATAATTTAAATTTGTGCCACTTCATTGTGTCTTCATTCTGAATGGAGAATTGCATTTTTAGAAAAATATATGGAAAGACTGTATGCTTTCTACTCCAAAAACATTTCGCTCAGCTTTAGATTTTCCTACAAACTAAATTTCAGTCCACTGAGAGCTACATCCCATGTGGAACTGCTTCCCCGGACTACTCCCTTTACAGAAAAGATGGTCGTTTATCCAAAGAGATGTGTGCACAACTGTGCCCTTTCTGCTAGAGATACTTGAAGCCCTGAAAAGCTTCTCCCACAAGTTACGAAAACTGCCTAGAAAAACATGCAGTCCAGCACATGCAGTCAACATCTCCCCCATGCACCACCAGAATTCATGCAAGGAGCACTTTGGATCCAAGCCATAGCACAAGTTATGGTAGTATCAGTGGAGGTCTGCAGCCACACATTTGGCTAGTTTTCCATATTGTTTAGTAAATGTCAACCTCTTTCAACTCTGCAGCTCATGCCTGTGTGCAATACTCCTCTTAGTCCAACCTCCCTCTCCTAGGCTATCTGGGGATACTAACTTCTTAGGTACTCTGTCTGCTGCTAGGACCATCACCCCTCCCTAAGGTCTTCTGCCTACTCAGCTTCTTTCTGAGTCCTCAGCAGCCAAATCAATAGCAAACAATTGTGAAATTAATGCATATACTACAACATTCCAGAAGTTGCTAGATCATGTGGTGAAGCATTAAACTTGAAAATAATTCAGTGCTAGCTTTTATATAAAACATGGTTTTGTTCTGACAGCATAGAAACTACCACTACATTTGAATCAATTCAGTGTAGTACAAAACATACCTTACATATATTAATGTGCAGCAAGCTGCAGAATTTCTACAATCATTTCATAAAAGTACTGCCCTGGAAAGAACACACTGATCTATATGTGCTTTTTTTTATATAAGTACTGCCATTTTCTATTTAATATAGAAATATACTTCATGCATGTGATGAAGTGAGCTCTGTTCCATGAAAGCTTATGCTATAATAGATTTATTAGTCGAAGCTGCCACAAGACTTTGTTCTTATTTCTCCAATAGACTATCTGGGTTACCCCATGGAAAATATAGCCAGAGTATCCTTATACAGAAAAATACTTGCAAAGCAATCATCCTTAATAACAGTATCATCCCTAATCATTTTACATAACCTACATCAGAGATGCTAAAAAGCTCCAGCTTACCCTCTGTGCACTCACAAAAAGCTTGTGAATAATAGTACCAGCAGGCCCTCTCCCAGCACCAATGACCGATACTTCTGGCTGTTCCAGAAAAGAGTTCACAAATCTGATATTACAGAAGAAAAGGGAGAAAGGAAAAAGTTAGCACAAAAGGCACATTTTTTCCTGTTTTTAAGCAGGAGTTGCTTCTTCAAAAACGTGGTACCAAAACACTGAAGGTACTCAACAGACATTCACATATATAATTCTAACTATCTAACCTAGGGCTGGTTCTCACATGGGTGTACATCACTTGCCTTTTCATATCTTGATGGCTCTGCAGAACTAATGCAGCTGCCAGTTCTACAAACCAATTCCACTGAAAGCACTCGACAATGCAGTCATTAACTGTGGAATGTGCATGTGACAAACTGGCTGCCAGTTTGAGCTTGTCAATACTCAGCAATCAGACTTGTTTAATTTCTTTAGTTTTCTCATCCCTCATTTCTCTTTAAGTGTATGTTTTAAAAACTGAACAAATGCATATACGCCTGCTGCCTCACAAGGACTGATGCCAACGTTTTGTTTATTTATTTATTACATTTTTATACCGCCCAATAGCCGAAGCTCTAACATTCTCAATCCCTTACCAATAGTGGGAGTGGGTACTGGCCATGGGATTGAGCACTCCCTCCAGTGTCTCTGCTCTCTCATGCACAAATCTTCCCTAACATACTTTTACCACCCTTACCCATGATCATTGGTTATGTCAGCACCAAGCTCAACCATGGTTCATGCTAACCAGATCACCCTTTGAAACCAGCTTGAAGATATAAGTACAACTGTATATATTCAGGACTGTTCTGTGTAGCATGTTTCCTTACTTGGGTTACAGAGCTATATGTAATTTATTGGCTAATGCATATTAATAGCTACCAAATGGCAGGGTGTGAGAAAAATGTACCATACAAGCCTGACATGGCATGCATTCAAGTAAGAAAAGTAGTCTGCGAATAAATCTCATCCGCACAAGCTTGTGAAACATAAAGAGTCTGAGAACATTCACCTTTCTAGGTCTTTGCGTTCTTCTTCTTTCTCACATTTCTCTATCCCAAATTTTGCTTTCAGTGATCTTGCCCGGGCAATGGTGGCTTCCACACTCATAATCTGGCCGATGATTTCCTGTGTAAGAAGTGAAAACATTTTGCATGCTATTACATGCCACACTTTTTAGAAAGTTACTTTCCTAGATTATCATTAGGAGGAAAACACCATACTTCTAATTTTTTGTCTTCTGGGTTTGGAAACCGGAGAACTTTACTGGAATGCGTGATTGTCTGCTTAATTATCTTCTTTACTGAAGAAATGTCTTCCAGTGATTCTGTTGGAAAAACATAAATGAAGTATATTGTAGTAATAGTTCTGTCTTTACTCCAAAGATACATCATTGCTTAACAAGCGTTATTTACCTTCTTCTTTTACCTTGAGTACAGCTGCATGGATGACGCAAGGCAGAAGATGCCTTGCAAGATCTGCTGGTTTCTGAACCGCTAAATAGTGCAATACCTGAAGATATGGTAAAAGGATTACATCACAGTAATTCTGTCATTAATATCTGATCACATTGATTCTGCACAATAGACACCCCCTCTTTAGTATTTTAAGTACACATGTTATACAGCTAAGGTACTAGAATAAGCCCCAATTATAAGTCTTTTACATTTATAATTCACAGCCTTCATAAAAATTATCCAAACGCACAGGAGAAAATATTTTTTCAGAGCTACTTCAGGGACTCTGGACTAAAGAAGTATCTGTGCTTTGTGACATTAAGGCTCTGAATCTATCATAAAGAAATGAGTATTTAAGAGTGAAATAGTAGAAACACAAACTCAAGAGCTATTTAATCAGTGAACATCTTTTGGAAGCTATTAGAAGAACACCTCCCTCCAAGAGTGAGGCTATGAAGAGGTGCTTGTCAACAAGTCAGCATCTATTTTTTTATGAGAGCTAGAGTTGGAAATAAAGCAGTGAATACTGGAAGGAAAAATGGATGCTGTTCAGAACTGATAAAGGGCAGGAGACAAAATTCAGCTTTGCATGTCATTTTAAGCCATGGTGGCTTATATAACCTATGAACAGTAGCTTATTTTGAGTAATAGCCCACTGTGCTTGTCACATGATTGTAAAAATAAGCTACTGTGCTTAGTTTATTTTCCCCCCTTGCCCGTCCTCCCTCTGTAATCCTCAGTCTCAGTCCAATATTAAAAGCCACCTCTATAGATGTTAATATTATGAACAACACTTGAGAAATTTAGTAAAGTAAACAAAATATATTTGGATGTGGGTTGTGTCATTATTAGTGTAATACCTCTTAAAGATCACAATGTCTTAGTCTTTTTACCTTCTCTGCCTCACGAGTGTCATCAAAGAGTCGTCTTTGCCTCCTTGCTGGAATCGGCTTTGCTGTCTCCCATGCTTCAACCCACATATTACTTGGAATCTTCATTCGGGCACTCAGCTCACCCTTGATGACTACATCCCCTTTTTCATCCACAGTTTCCTCTTCTATGTAATCCCGAGGTGAATACCATCTTACAAAGTCCTCCAGACAACAACCAGGGTTAGCAGCCTATGACCAAGAGGGAAAAAGCAGACACAGAACATGTATATTTCTCCATATACTTCCCAAAGCAAAATCCTTTTAGCAGGATATTGACGAATAGGTCATTTAGTGCTGCCTACAGCACTGCATTTTGATACATACATAGAACTAGGCTGCCTGAGATGAAAGTTGTCAATTTGACGCAAGAGTCAGACATTGTGTTTTCTTGTTAAGAATTCCCAAAGCAGCTCTACAAGATATGTGTGTGTGTGTGTGTGTGTGTGTGTGTGTGTGTGTGTGTGGCTTTTTGAGTGAGAGGATTCTGCTCTCTGGTACATTTGTAGACATTTTCACACACTATTTTTAAGGTATGTGTACAGAAATGTAATGCTTTAGGTGACCCTACAAACTAGGTACTCTACATCCTACACTGTAGAATTGAGCGCAGCATCTCATGTATATCTGATAATCAGGTACAGAAACTAGATTTAAAGGGACACAGTAGTGTCCCTTTTGATAACGTTGGACAGTAAAAAAAATATTTCACCATTATAAAGGGGTAATGGGAGGGTCATTCTACCATTCATAAAATGGAAAAGGTTTCACGAATCTTCCTGAAATTTACATGTGCCAGAAAGAAACATTGGTTTTACATACCCTGAAAGTCAGGCAAAAATATTTAAATAAGTACTACACTTTTGCTCATGTTTCATTTACCTTTTTGTTCATATGGATTCTTTTAGTTATTCCTTATGATAGTTGGGTTTTGTTTTAACCACTAAGCAGCCTGGTTTCAGACCCTACCACAAGGAAGCTATGGAATTGAATGAGATTGAGCAGCCCTGGCTTTCTGAGAAACAGACTCAGCCTGGTTCTTGTCTCCGTTTTTCGAGAAGAAGAGTTCTCTTTTTTCTTTTGGAACATGTTTTCCTTTGGTTTTGAGAGTATTTTGGGCTATCTTTTCCCATGACCTCTAAAAGTTCCAGGCTTGCAACACAAAGTGCAAGATTGAAATGAGGGTGAAATAATGCATCTTGTTGACTTCTCAGACAAATGGATAGGAATAAAAACTTTATAATCCGAAGAGGGTTGCTCCTATGCTCTTAAATTTTGTACTGAGACATCTTTTCTGTGAGATTAAAAATTGCGCCTACCTTGAAAGATTCCATATCTGAGAGCAAGCAGGCACTCTGCATGCGAGCCCTAAGATGGGCCCCTTCTGCTGATGTTCCCAGTTTAGCCAACACTTCAGATTGTTCTTCTAGTAGATCTTCAGTCATAGGAGCTGGTTCCTGAAAAAATACAAAGAGCGAAAGAGCTTACATGAGGCTTCATGCTTGGTAATAAACAAAAGATGGAGTAACATTCAACAAAACAACTACCCGTGTGGCTGCCTACACCTCATGCCAGCCTTTCTGTGACTATTGCCCCCTACCGTAGCCATTCTTTAACAGTGACCAAAACTGATCAAAAATCCAAATGTGCTCAAAAAAAGGTTGGAGATTGCTTTAATGTGAGTAGGAACTAAAGTGATTTGGAAATGTTTCTATGAGGGGAATCAGTTCTGGATGACAGGGAAAGGAAGCTGAGGAATGACTACTTGCAGTTTTGTATATAGTTTAGTAGCAGTGTGCTGTTAAGTTTGTTCCTTATAATTCAGTCTCTGTGGTTCACTTTATAATTTTGGAAGTATTACAATTCCTGATCTAACCTGTGTTATTGGAACATAGAGAGGGTCTCCAGGATGAAGCAAAGTCAAGTTGCCATGCTGATGCAGACGACCTTCTGGCTTTAATGCCAGGGTTTCCTTGCTGCCTTCTTTTGTAGCACCTTTCTTCCCACTTTCTTGTCCATTTCCTTTAAGTTCCTCTGTGTCACTTAAGCATTCAAAAAACTCGTCTTCGCTGTCACTCCAGGATTCCCAAGATTTTCCTACTTCTCCTTTTTCCTTATCACTGTCTTTTGGATAGTCTCTACCTGTCAGGTCAATCGTTTTCCCAGTGTCACCAGAACAGCGATTGGAATTATTCACTTTCCTCCCCTCATCTCTTGCTTTCTTTCTTTCAATGCAACAGTTTAACATCTGGAAATAAAAGCACATTGGAAACCTGTTATGCTAATGGTAGTAACATACACTTCTACAGTAATGCTTATTGCGACTTGTATATGAACCACTCCTAGGAGACTATAGCTTTGATCCAAACCTGCTTCTGCAAACCTACCCACCGTCCCATGGTGCTATATAAATAAATAATAATAATAATAATATCCTGCAATGCTCTACAGCATCCCTCAACTCTTTGAAGGGTGGATGCAGAAGCAAGAGTGCAAGGATAGTTCTGCTCACATTTCTTTGGACTGATCCCAAATGTCCTTAGTATTGGCACTAATATTACTGCATGTAACAACATAGAAAAGCTGTTCTGTTTTGTTTAGTTTTAAACACATCACTATTTTTAACTTATTTTTTAAAAAATCCATTACCTCTCTAACAGGTCTTTTATCCAAGGAATATAGTAATTTTTGGATAATTTTTACAATTTCTAAAATGATAGAAAGAGCAACAGAATTTATTTTACTTTTTAAAAATAATAATAATAATGAAATCATTGTTTTATCTATTACATATTATTTAGTTTGTAATATTTACCTGGAGTTTCTGGTGCAGTAAGCAACATCTCAGGTCTGGAGCACCGCTGGTTAACCTAGTAAGAAGTTACATTTATATTATTATTAGAGAAAAAACCCTTTAAGCTACTACTTGCTGAAAGATATATACACTCAATGCAGTTTTCAGAAGGAGCAGCACCTAGGTAAAAATCTGTTTTTTTAAAAAACCCTTCAATTAAGGTCTTTGGCCACAATCCTGTTCTGGTCCACCTGAAAGTTCAAGTTCGTTGCTTGGGAGTACTCCTGGATCCTATGCTGTCTTTGGATTTTCAGGTGGCAGCAGTGGCAATGAATATGTTTGTATAACTACATACAGGACCTTTCTACACCTAAGGATTATCCCAGGGAAATTGAGGGATCGGCCCTGCCTGCTCCTGGGATCCCCTGTGTGTCATTTGCATGCACAGGGATGATCCCGGGGGAAAAGGCAGGTGTAGAAATGGTCCTAGTATGCCAACTGCAACTGTTCCTGAGTCAGTCTGTAGAGCATCCGAAAGCTTCAACTGGTGCCAAATGCAGTAGCTAGGCTACTAATCAGTGCATGGTATCATAATCACATCACCCCACTACTGAAAGGTTTGCACTAGCTGCCAATCGTTTTCTGGGATCAATTCAAGGAGCTGGTTTTAAACTTGAAGGCTCTAAAGCACTTTGGACCTGGCTATCTGAGGGACACCCTCCCTTGCTATGAAGATGCTCAGTTATTAAGATCAGCAAAAGACCCACTTGTCAGGCATGTGGGAAAGAACTTTCTCCCGTGCTGCTCCCAAGCTCTGGCATGCACTTCCTTTAGAGTCTGGTCCCAAGTCTCTCTACATTCAGGCAGGGAGTCAAGAGACATCTTTTTAACTTGGCTTTTTACACTGTTGTTATGGGTTTAAGTTTGTTTTTAAATGTTTTACTATAATTTTATTTGATTATTATTTTCTGAACTTTTTGTGAACTGCCTTGGTTGGCTCCAGAAGGTAGGTAGGTAAGTAGGCAGGTAAATAAATAAATTAAATTAAATCTATCAGGCCCTTTAAGATCTGTTTGCACTCCCCTTTGCCTTGGTCAAACAACTGCTCATAGTGCGGAACTGCAAACTAGGTGCAGTTGGGTCTGTCACAGTTTATCAACCTCACCTCCCTTAGAGAGTTACTGATAATTTGAAATGCCATTCAGAGTTCTTTGGAGGAAGAACAATACAAATGTACCAAACACATAGGTAGCTCCCACTGTCTTATACCAGACCTAGTTAATGGGCTGAAAACAGAAAGGCCTTTGAGGTGGCAGAAAAATTTGGCTCTCTTAATCAAAAGACTGAGGATCAATCACAGCCTATTTACTATTGGTAATAAACTAAATTATACTAATAAAACGTACCCTGGGATGAAGAAGTTGTTCTCCCATCTGTAACGCATTTCCAGGACAAATTCCTGCCAGAGATGTGCAACTCCTTTGACCCCACCATGGTAAAAGTTGATCATACAAAGGCAAAGGGCCAGTTTATATGTTAGACTGACTGAAGGAGCAGATTTGAATTGGATGTAGAGATTCTATACACATGGGACAGGTGGAACGAAGACAAAAACAATTAATGAAGCAATAATAAAAGTATATATGCAAATGTATTTAATTTATAAACACTGCAGAATTCAACTTTAGTAGAGTATTTGGGTTGCCTTGACAGAATTTTGATTTTTTTTCTTTAAGCACAGAAGATAAGATCCAATGTTGCACTAGCAGTCTTCCATTTATGCCATGAGACCATCTCCCTCTCTACTCGTCCGTGCAGCCCTCTACACCACCTGAAATTCGGCTATGGAGGGATTCTCAGTCTTCCAGTGCAGATTCTAAGGGCATGCAGGGTGGGGTGGGGAGGAGTTACTACAACCCCCAGTTCTGCTGACAGAACTGCTTTCATCAGCAGAATGGCACAATTGGATTCAATCCAGAGCACAGTCTTAAGGCTATGATGTTAAAAGTATATTTAAAAAACAAAGCTAATAGGAGAAAGGGGTTGTGTATGAAAAAAATCATCCTTTTATTTTAAAAACTCATAACCAAAATAGCCATATATTTAAAGCTCCCAAGCAGATCAGTAGATTTTCTCTTTGATTAAAAGCCATTAAAACCCAGTTCATGTTTTTCACATATTCAGTTTAAACTTACATAGTCTTCATTGTCTGGGGGAGGAAGGCTTCCTGCTGAAGTACTAGATCTGGCTTCAGATCCATCTGTTGATTTATCAGCAGCATCAGGAAATAAGTACTTAATGGGAAAAGATATACAGTTAGCTTAGCTTTCAAATGAACTTGCTATTCTCATAATTTCCCCCAAGCATTAGGCAATCCAATCACATTCTATTAAAGCAGAATTATTAAAAGTATGTATATAGTTGCTTACTCTGCTATGCAGGAGACCAGGAATTTTATAAAAATAATTTACAATACCTCATAATAGCATAATAAAATATGCTATACATAAGCATAACAAAATAACAAATAAAGCATTTCAATATTGCAGCAAATAAACAAACCCATGACCGACTCCATAAAAAGCAAGCAATACTGTTTTTAATTGCCTTCTAAAGGCATTCAATGAAGTGAAAAACTGAACCTCCCTTGGCATTAAGTATCAAAGTATAACACTGCCATAGAAAAGTTCTCTTCACAAATGCCAGCCCTCCACACCTCACTGAACAGAGAGACATGCAGCACAGCCTCTCCTTTCGACACCAGCATGAGCATGTCCAGGCAAGAGGAGATATGCTTCATTTCTCCCAGTTCCTCACCTTTTAGATCTTCAAAAGTAAGTAGCAACACTTTGAACTTGACCCCAAAAGTAAATTAGTTCAAATTGATAGAATGCAAATGTGATATTGAAGACCTGAACTCCTGTCAGCAGCCTCACTTCTGCATTTTTTACAAATTGAAGCTTCCAAATATTTTAAGGGCAGCCTCCCAAACTACTGTATAAGTATTGTAAGATCACATTGTCCAGAAAAGACTACAGCAGACATACCAGTCAACACTGGGCTAAGGCACTCCTGACTACGGAACAATTCAAGTTCAATTATTATAAAGCATAATCATGAAATGTAACATAGTAACTTACCAAGAGAATAGTATTGAGGACTTCGTTATTTAATGGTGATTCATCTATACCTCTGTGTTTACGAATCTTTTTCTTTGCAGAGTGAACCATATTTGTCACTGAGAGTTTATGGATTGGGACTGGTGCTGGTTCTGTGAGCTTTGACAAAGCATGGCTTATATCAGCATCTATAAAATATAAAAGGTGTTTCAAAACAAGGCCACAGTTCAAATCATCATCTTACATGTAATCTGTACTTATGTGCCCAGTATCTTTCCTTATCTGTCCTTGCTGCTTTGCTAATTCCGAGTGTGCCACCTGCTGCCTAATCCCGAACAAAGCTATACTGGCATCAAGTAATTGGGAATACCCTGCCAAAAAGTTGAGCAGGCTGAGGCCACCGCCCAATGATTAATTTCTACCTTTCCCCTCTTCTTCAAATGTGGATCTTCCAAGAATCTCATCAGTTGATTCTTTCCGACGACAGAGTTTGAAAAATTCAGTTACAAAATCACCTAGAAAAGGAAACAATTCAAACATGCAGTTAGATTCATTTTCCACTATGGTTTATTCAACACATTTAAGGGAAGATAATCTTCATATAAATTATTTTAGTATTTTGGGAGGGGGTTATCTTTTATTCCTATAGTACTTTCAGTGCATATAAGCACTGATAACACAAGGAGTCTGAAGGCATGCAACGCAGCAGTGTTACTTGGTCTGGTCAGTGTCGGAATGGGAGACCACCTAGAAACCCCATGAACTCAAGGCAATGTACCATCATGGAAGAAAAGCAACACATTCTCATAGCACACTAAATTAAGCTAAAAGGTAGCATGAAACATGAGCAAACCACAGAGAGCCTAAGGCTGACATACTCCTCTCCTAGTCCTAGGCCAGAAAGAGTACTTTGGAGGCATTCATTTACACTTTTACTTTCCTGTGGCTTGTTGCATTGACCAGGCCAGCAAACTGTGGTTAACATTAACTATGGTTAATTTCAAATAAGCCAACATTAAAACATAGTGACTGAAAGCTGGCTTGTTGATAATGTTAACCACAGTTCTGAGTCCGGATGATACAGCATGCTATGTTTAAGAAAACGCTGAAGCAGAAGTTTCTGAATTCCTCAACCTAGATGTGCATAAGGAAGTAAAGAGAGGGGAGGAGCATTCAAACCTGAGGTTCACCACAGCTTGTTCATATAGCACTAAACTATGGTTTAGCATGTGACACCCAAAAACTGACATAGACTTGCCTAAGGCCCTTCAATGAGCTTCATGGCCAAGTAGAAATTTGAACTTACATTTCCCACATGCAAACTAAGCACCACCCAGTGGACCAAATTCAAATAACGTTTTCACACACAAAAAAGCAACAGCACTATCAGTCATTAAATACAGCAAATTGACAATTTTCTTGCACAGACTCTTAAGATTAAACAATTCTGTGTCTGTTGGATAATAAACATTCAAAACTGAGAGTTCCCAATTGCGATAACTAAATACTCGATGTCATGAGACTTGCGGCTAGAACTCTTCAATCTACTTTAAGGCATATAATGTTAAGACACAAAAGATGTCATCTTTTAAATTTATACTTTATACATCGAATATGTACCATTAAGATCAACCAGTCAATGAAACTGAAAGCAAATAAATGTGGAAATCCACACATGAAGCTGCTTTTTGAAAGGTAAGTTGAAGTTTTAAGAAAGCTAACAGTGAAATCTTCCAATTTCATTTTAAAAAAGGTTCTAATTCAATGTTTTTCTGTAACAGGAATGTTTTGTAACAATTGTTTAAGGAGAATATACACAGAAAGCAATGCATCAGAATAGTGTATATTAGATAAATAGATACACACACACGAATCATGTATTATATAGTCTGTGATTCTTACTGAAGTCTTTTGTACAAAATCCACATTTGATTATTCATTGTGCCATAATGCTTTCCATGGGTACTTAGTCAAAACTATGTCATTTCTTACAGAAGTAATTTTAAAAGAAGAAAAGAAAAAATATATAAACTCTGGATTGCTTACTCAATAAGCACTGTGGATTATCGGCTTTTCTGACTCTCACGGACCACTGAGGTGCTTGTACAGGATCCAAGTCTCTTTTTAAAAAACAAAGAAGGATAACTGCTTTTACTATTGACTGCTTCATCAAATCAAAAATATTGCTGAAAAAATATTTATTTATTTGTTTATTTATTGCATTTATATACCGCCCCATAGCCGAAGCTCTCTGGGCAGTTTACAAAAGTTAAAAACAGTAAACGTTAAAAAAAAGTATACAAAATTTTAAAACCATCAGAAACATAAAAACAACAGTATAAAACCAACAGTATCCATTTAAAGAAAGAAAACTCAAAGCTTCTATATTACAGAATACTGCAATGTTACAGAATAAATTTAACCCAATTCTTCTTCTCTTATTCAGTCCTCGCTCTGTATTTCTTACTTTGTCTTAACTCCATTCTGTGGTAGCAAAATCAAGTCCACTCTATGCTTTCTCAGCAACCCTGAGCATTCCTTCCTCATATCTAAATTTACTGTGTAGTGGGTTTTTTACACGTTTGGGCTATCAAGGGTCTTTAGTGTCTTCCTTTTGTTTATCACCATATTGCACTCCTGGAAGAAAAACATGCTCTAGATCAGTGGTTCTCAACCTTCCTAATGCCGCGACCCTTTAATACAGTTCCTCATGTTGTGGTGACCCCCAACCATAAAATTATTTTCGTTCTTCTCTACACGATTCATTGTCATGGGATGGTTTGCTAATGAAAATAATACATAACAATAGCTTTAATAATACAAAAGATGATACATGACATAGTTCAGTCAATACAGTTTCCTAAGACCATCGGAAATATGTGTTTTCCAATGGTCTTAGGCGACCCCTGTGAAAGGGTCGTTCGACCCCCAAAGGGATCCCGACCCACAGGTTGAGAACCGCTGCTCCAGATCCAAGTCCATCTATCCCTTCCTAATTTTCATCAAGTGTTGCAAATCAGGTGCTTAAGAAAGAAAATGCATCACAAATAAAGAAAAAGAAATACAAGGTATTAATAAAAAGGGTATTAATGGTGTCCACTAGATTTACTTGACTCATAACCATATGGTCTAGAAAGAGGGTAGGTATTAAAAAAATAGATCTTTAGAATTTCAGAATGATGAAAGCTGATACACTGGCTTTTTCATTAAAATGTCAGCATGGAAAAGAGATAATAAGAAACAGTACAATAGCCATTTTCAAATATTTTAAGGGTTGTCACATAAATGAAACAAGTTTGTTTACTGTAGCTCCAGAGGTCTGGACCTGAATCAATGGATCCAAATTACAAGCAAAAGGATTTAGACCAGTCATTAGGAAGAAATTCCTGATGGTACGAGCTGTTCAACAGTGGAACAGACTGCCTTAGAAGGTGGTGGACTCTTTAGAGGTTTTAAGCAGAGGTTGAATGACCACCTATCAGGGATGCATCAATACGGAACTGATCAGGGCCAATCCTCCCATTAGGCAGGATGGAATGGGAGGGGCAGCAAGTGAGCCCAGCCAACTGCTCTTCCATCATGGCATTTAGCACAGCAAGGCAGCAGCCGGTAGGGCTCTCTGGAGCAGCTGCCCTTTGGAGATCCGCATTGGCCAAACTAGAAAACAGTCAATATCCTGGGAGACTCCTCCCATCCTTCACTCTGTGGAAGGACCCCCTCCAAGCCAGGCATTTTGGCCTGGCCAGTACTCTGAACAGCCATGTCAGCCATTTCCTCCAGTCACATGGTTTAGCAATAAGGGAAATGGGGTTATGACATGATAAGTGGAATGGGTGGAGGTGGTGGGATGCAGGAAGGGGGCACAACGCAGCAGCAGTAAGTGGAAGGGGGGACAGAATGCAGGAAGGGAACAGGGCACAATGTGGTAAAAGGAAGAAGCATAGTGCAGTAAGGGGAAGGGGGTGTGAGGCACAATACTGGAAAGGGAAGGAGGCGAGACACAACAGCAGTAAGAGGAAGGGGGTGCAATGTAGTAAGGAGAAGGAGGTGGGAGTGCAATATGGCAGCAGTAAGAGGGTGGGGGTACAACTTGGCAAAGGGAAGGAAACAGACGGTATGGCATATGCTCTCTCGCCTCTGATGGCAGGAGAGCTTGCACTGGGACTTGCTGACGACCACGAAGGTCCCTTCCAACTCTTATTATTCCATGACATTCCACGACACACAGAAGCTCATGTATGAAAGACATTCCAACCAAGAATTGTCTTCAATTGCGTCTTAAACCATAGATATATCAGGCATCTGAATAAAGTCAACTTTAATGCTACTACAAATAGTTACCAAAATATTCATTAAAGAGGAAGACTGAGAACTAAGCTAGAATGAATTATCAGATAAGGCAGAGTTCTTAAACATGCAGCTCAGATATACAATAACCATTTAAGAGAATGTACTTACGAATAAACATCATTGTCTACAATTATACCCTCCGTTAGATGAGGCCACGTAGTTGCTAAATGGAGTTCACTGAAAACAAAAGTAGTACACTTGTAAACAGAACTCTGAAACCAACACACGAACCACAGAAAACGGACTGGATCCAAACTTAGCCTTCTGTGAATGAAAGGGCTCCTTACATCCAAGGAAGGCTTTTGATTCAGTGGAGGATCCCCACGGAAGGGGAGGGGAAGATAACTTTAAGCTGTTACACAAATACACCCTGTTCCGGAGGGTCGTCCAAACCCTCTAGAACAGTTTCCCAGAGGGCACAAGGGGCTGCCGGGGGGAGGGAGGGGAGAGGGGAATCAGCCAAAATCCCTTCTCCATTTCTGCCAATGCAAGCATCCTAAGCAGGGTTCTAGTCAGGGGGAAACCCCTGCTGGCAGTAGCAAAGTTGAAAACCAAGCCTCTGGCTACTGCTTGTAGCAAGTGTTGTACAGTCCTACAGACATACAAGTATAGTTCAAATACTTATGTCAGTTACAAATAGCACATGTGACTATTCCCCCCCCCCCTTTAAAATACATGCAAGCCAGACCCAGTCTTTTCCTGGTCACTGATTGCATACATTTTAAAGAGAACCAGCAATTTACATACACATGCACGATCCACAACAGATTCTACATCCGTGTCTTCTAGTTGCGTATTTGCATGTCAGCATAACATTTATTGGAAGAAATAAACCTGATAATGTGCCGCACCACATAAGCAGTACTTTAGCTCATAGGTACCGTATTTTCCGGCGTATAAGACGACTGGGCGTATAAGACGACCCCTGACTTTTCCAGTTAAAATATAGAGTTTGGGGTTAGGTAGGAGAGCGGGCGAGGGTGCGGGGAATGTGCCTCTGTGGCCCCCCTTCAGCCTCCCCTCCCCCTGCTCTAGTTGTGCGCCTGCAGCTGGCGAGAAGCGGCTGCCTGAGCTGAGGAAGGCTGGTGCTGCTTTCGCGCTCTCATTCTCTCCCGGTTTACGAGTCTGTGTCTGTGGCGCGCTGCCGGGCTAGACTCCGTCAGGAGTTGCTCGCTGAGCCGCTTCTCCTCTCTCCCTCGCTCGTTCGCTCTCCTCCCCCCCCTCGCTCTCCTCCTTCCTTCCTTCCCTCCTGCTCTCTCTCGCTCTCTCGCTTTCTCTCTCTCTCTCTCTCACACACACACAGAACTCAGGAGCTCGTGGCTTCGGTTGAAGGCGAGCGGCTCGCGCTCCCTTTGCCTGCCTCAACCACCGACACCCTCAGAACCCAAAAAGTAAAAAGGGGGGGAGGAGAAAAAGAAAGAGGCGGAGGGGGGCAACGGTGTGCGTGTATATATATAGGCAAGCCTTAAACAGAAGGATGGGGTTTGAACCATATGCGGCGACCGCAGATTCTCCAGTCCGGCTCGGAAGTTACAGCACCCGCCCTATAAGACGACCCCCGACTTTTGAGAAGATTTTCCTGGGTTAAAAAGTCGTCTTATACGCCGGAAAATATGGTAAGTACTAAGAGCTAAAATACTATGAGTAAAGTACATTTGCAAAGCCTTATTCATCTGTTGTATGCCCTATCAGTTTACATAAGCAAGATTTCTGTAAGGAAAGACTTACAAGTGGGGCTTCCCAAACCAAAGAACAACTCTATTCAACTATACAACCTGAATATTTGATCACCACAGATCTTACGTGATAGGATCTTCACAGGCACCAAATGGCAACTTTCCGAATTCTAGGCCTCCAACTTCTCCGCCAACTAAAGCATCTATATCTATTGGGGAAAATATGTCCATGCATTATACTAGCATTAAACTGATATTCACTAAGAAATAAAAGACATTAGCCCTGTTCACATGACACAGCAATCTATTCTGAGTGACTAGCCACGGACTGTGGGTTGTGTGGTTGATGTGCTTGCTCAACAATCCGGTGCACCACCCACAGTGTTTTGGTTGTTCCCGCTTTCTCCCCTCAGTTCTACAGCTGGACAACCACCCCACTTAACCCTGAGGATCACCCTCGACGCTTCTAGTTTAACAGCTTTCAAAATGACCATACCAAAATTAACTTCTATTGTATTTTTTAAGCTTCATCTTTCTAACAAGAGGAAATTTATCTTTCTAACAATCTTTCTGCAAGGCAAAATGAAGGACAGTAATGTCATTCATCTGTAAAGTGTTCTATAGTATAACACATGCATCACTAGGAAGCAAAACCAGGCATTTACTCTTTTTAATTTTTTTCCATTGAACAGCTGCCATGTTATATCCAAAATTATTTTAAACCTCTTAATTTTTTTTAAAAAAAACAGATTGCTAAGGGAGGTGAGTTTGTAAGTGTATTGCTGTCCAAGAAAAAAACCCCATTAGTTTGGATCTGAATTAAATTCCAGATAAGATCATTATAATATGCACAAATTAGTATCCTACCTGGTGGTTGTTGAGGCCAGAAATATTGCTGCCAGTCCTGAAGTACATAAGTAAGTCTAATACTTATATTAATTGGAGGTAATGGGATTAATGGGCAACCCTAGAAAGCATATGTAAAGAAATACATACAAAGTTAGTCAAAGTAATGTGTCAAAAAGTATCCATAAAGGATATATTTAATCTTCTTATGTAAATACTCTTTGCATCAGATAAAATTCCATAAATATCATTTATCGCTGTCCTCCTGAACCATTTTTAAGTTCAAACTAATTCGTTTACTATTAAAGTGGGTCAGCGATAATAAACTGGCACAACAGAAAGCTGATCTATTGATTGTAACTGAAAGCTCAAAAACGTTTGTCTTCAGACACACAGATACTATAAATAGACACACAAATACTATAAATAGCTATCTCCTTCTACTGGCACTTCAACTTACTTCTGAAGCTTACCCAAGTTCCCAAAGTGGCTTGTAATTACGAAGAGAGGTGGCTGTTGTTCCAACAAGGAAATAAAAGGCCTATTGTACTTGTAGATGTCGCCTCAGATTCCTCAGGAGCACGGGCTAAGTGTACTGCACTCAAACGTGACAGCTGATTAAGTTTGGCTCATACATGTACGTACGTTCCTTTGAGGGCTGCTAGCTGAATGTGCCATCTGACTCTGTTCAACAGTACCATATTTGAAATGTCATCAAACGATACCTGGTGTCGTAAGAGTACTCTCAGTGGTGATAGATATGTGGTGATCCACTCCCCACATGGAGAACAATGCAAGTCTGGAGCCCATTGTAACTGTTCTATATACCTGTCATATAGAAAGGACAGAACTTCCAACCAGGGGTAGGCAACTCTGGGAGGTCCGGGACCCATTTTCACCTCCCAGAATTGCCCCGCAGCATATATTTGAAGCTAGTCTCATGTACAGTAGTTTTCTTTTAAAATCCAAGAGTTATACTGTATTCACATGATATACGATGTGAACTATGCGATAGATGTACAAGTATCTGTGAATTTGCACAGTTCCTATAAGTAGCTGGACTGCATGTGTTACTAGAAGCTGCATATTCAACCTGTTTTGTCCTGTACAAAATGTAGGTATGAATGTAAGTTACAGCACTTGCCTACATTGTGAAGAAAATTATTGTCAGCACATGCATACTGTATGCTTGGATGTGGACATATGAACTATACTTACAATCTTAGATTTGAAGATGTCCAACAGTCCTGATACATGGGTATACTGACTGGGCACTTTGCGAAGATGAACCATTTCAAAGTCTGTTCTGACTCCAGGCCCTTGACATTCTCCAACATACATTCTTCGCCATTTGTGATGAATTTGCACAAATACAGGTACTTGGCTGCAAAATATTTAGAAGGCTTATTAAAGTATTTTAATTGGACTATGAACTAGGAAACAGAGTGCAAACAGCCATCCTAAACCTGTTAACCAGGAACTCAAGTGATGCTTGAGATTTAGTATTTTATTTTAAAACAGACAGCTATGTCAAGTAATACAACAGAAGCATTAGAAATACATATAGATTGCCATGTGTGACAATCACCCATATGCCCATTTTGTCAAGTAGTCAAACTTCAAGTAGACCCTTTAAAACCAATGCAACTTTAGTCCCATTGATTTCAATATGTCTACTCCAAATATGACCCAGTTGAATTTAACCAATTGTGTAAGTGTGCTGGAAAGCCATAGCCAATTGTGGCTTCCAAAACATGCATACATAATAAAATTCAGATGCACACACTACACAGTGGTAACTTTACTTACTTTTCAAATCTTTTCAACTTTAAAGACATTTTATGGCAACGTAAGAAAATTTGGTAAAATTATTTTCTGAACAAACTATCTGAAATAAAATCAGCATTTTAAACTCTGTTTTACCACATAGCAAACATCTGCTATCTTGGTGGAAGAGAAGGATTTGGATCAGTAACCTAGATATGCAGGGGGCGGGTTATTAGTGCTGCAGAAGTATTCTGTAGGGAACATATATCTTTATATGCATTTCTGCTTTTTCCTGTTTATGCATTACCACAGCTAAATATATAAATCGCTGTGGAACTTTACTTACCAGCCTGTGTTCCCCAATGCAATAGAAACTGAACTCAAAAGGAGATTACATTTGGATTCACTAAGAACTGCATCATTATTTGCTGCAGGTGCAATGACTAGAAATTCACGCAAACCATACCTAGAACAAAAGCAAGAATATTTTCAATTAATAGATTACACAGATTGAAGTCTACAATGCAAATCTATGTTTCTCATTATTATTCAAATATGGTCTCTCTCAAATTGGCTAGTCTACTTCCACTAAAAAAAATTTGAACATTTGAAGTTACATACATTTCCCCCTTTAATATGGTTCACAGAAGGAACCAGGATCCAACAGAGGCTCTTTGCTGGAGGAAAAGAGCATGGCAATGACTTTCACAGATCTCATCTTCCTGCTACAGTCTCCAAAGCTCCCTCCTAACCCCTGGAGCAGTTTTCATTGAGCACAGGAGGAAGAAGGAATTGGCAAAAGTCGCTACCAGCTTCCTTCCTCCAGTGCTAGCAGAATTCCTCTGAGCACACCCCTCTGAATCCAACTCTATATTTGTAGGAGACCACGCACCAATGCTATTTTCTTGGTAGCTCAATAATAATAATAATAATAATAATAATGCCACCACCAAGTATATTTTCATAAACATTAGCCTCAGACACAATGTTAAACTAAGTTTATGAACCAGAGCAAGCCTTGGGCTCACATACTGCCCCCTCCCTTCACCTACTCCAGTGCAGCCACAAGGAGAACAAAGATTTTCACATCCATTTTCAATTAACTACATATTAGCATTATGTCCAAACACTAAACTGTGGTTATATTAACTATGGTTTACTGGAACAAGCCAGTTGTATTCATTTATTTTATTTAAAATGGCTTTTAGGCTGCCTTTAAGCATGGAACCCTCTTAAGGTAGTGTAAACCAGTCTGAACTTGACTTGTTTCAGTAAACAATAGTTAAGACTAACCACTATTTGTGTGGCTTTGGACATAACACTAAACTGTGATTAATTAAACATGGAAGCAAAAAAAATTCTAATTCTTATGGTTGTGCTGGAGGAGGGGGGAACTGCACAAACCCAAGTCTTGTTCACATAATATCTGAACAAGGCCATTATCTTAGAGCATCATCACACAAGGGAAAAATGGGTTTGCTTACCATCGCTTCTCCGCCTGCGTGTTTGTCTCTCATTACTTCCTCTTTTGAAAGAGGAAGTAAACAACTTGCACATGGCCCATTCAGTGGGCCATTTTGATCCCACTGCTTTTCCTGCACTCAGCAGGAGAAAGCGGCAACTTCTGTCTTTAAAAAAAGTTGGACTTACTGGGGTGGGTTTTTGTCGCACGAAGAAGGCTAGAAGGGCAGGAGGCAGACAACATTGTGAGAGGGACCCACAAAAATCCGTGAGTACCCAGTAATGAGCATGCAATAAAACACTCATCTGATGAAGCTCTTAGGAATTATCAATCTTTTGGTATTTTGTATGCCTACCACTACAGGTCATACACTTGTATATACTAATTATAAATTTAGCTGTTAGAAACAAAATTAATATTTTAAATAACAGACATACCATCTTACTAGACAATGAGCTCTAGGTGGAAAATCATTGTTCATACACAGAAGATCTTGCATGGCAACTGGAAGGGCATCTGTAAAACCATTAAAAAAGGTGAAAGTATTAGGTCTACATATTTTCAAACGTGAAAAAACATTTACATGTAAGGAGAGTGCATAAAAATGTATGATTTTACAAAAGATAATAGGTTTTCTGTAAATTGTATTTTTATTTTAAAAATGTAAGTAGTATGTTTCCCTTAAATTATAACTTGGTGAATATTAAATAAACTGAAAATAAGCATGTTAGGCCTATAGTTAATAAGCAGAGTCATACACAACATTACACCATAGTTTAACATTACGTCCAAGAGACTCACGATGCATGGGCTCCCCCATCTCCTCTATTCCTCCAGTGTGGTTGTGAGGAGATCAGAAGTATCTGCTTCCATTTTCAATTAACTGTGTTTTTAGCTATGGTTTGTCCAAACAAGCCAATTTCAAACCAAGGTTAATGATCCTGACATGTGTGGAAAATCCATAATTAAAAACTAACCAGTTTCTCCCAATGCTTACATAATGACAAATCACAGTTTGTTGAAAATAGAAACAAATGCTTCCGATCTCTTTGCACCCACACTAGAAGACAGGGTGCACATAAGAACAAAGTCCACCCATGTTACACTAAATTAAGGTCTAGACCAGTCTTTCCCAATGTGGTGTCCTCCACGTGGTGCGACAACTCCCATCAGCCCCAGCCAGCATGGGGCATGATGGGAATTGTAGTCCAAATCATCTGGCGAGCACCAGTTCAAGAAAGATCAGTTTGACCAATCTCTAAACTGAATCAAAGCTTCTAGCTACACTGAGTTAAAGGAGATTTTCTATGTAAATTTGATCATTTCTTATATGTTAATATTTACACTCTACCTACCAGACATAAGCATTTCATTTTCACCTCATGAAAATAAATTGCTCAAATGTGCCCAATAACAATCAGTCCTTGCTCTGACCCATCAACAATGCACATTTCATGTTTAGTTTTTGGTGATGAAGGCAAAGAGTGAAGCAAAAAAGGAGAAGCACCAGAAGAAGAAGAAAAGACAAAACAATAAGAGAGGAACCAAGTTACCAAATAGATTATAGCAGTCTGATCCTATCCACATTTACTAAGAATCCCTACTGAGTTCAGTGGGACTGACTCAAGTAAATGTGCATATGACACCAGGCTAAGGCTGCACTCCTATACTCATTTACCTAACACAAAATCCCACTGAACTCAGTAGGACTTACAGCACAATTCTATGAAAGTCTATGCAAATATAAGATTTCAGCTTTGAAGTCTTAGATATGGCAAACGTGATTGTACATATATTTTTCTACATAACGTTTTTCTGTGTGCCATACAATACAGCACTAAAATTCCTAGGAGAAATTTTATTTCACCACAGCTATGAGACATGAAAACAGGAACCATTCACTATTTAAACATTTAACATTAGCCACCATGCTATTTGAACACTTTACCCCAAAGCTATGTTTGCAGAAAAGATCATAGTGGAAGCATCATCATTGAAAGGTCATGATTTTGTATAAAATATTCTAATCTTTATTGAAGGCAAATTCTTTTCAACCCCATTAACAAACTAGAAAGGAGGATTAAATGCCCAAATTCAAATCCCATTAATCTATCAAGTCTCTTAAAAACACACACAGTGAAAATCAGACCACTGATACTTACAAATCCTTTTACTGAAAAGGGGAATTACAAAATGTATAAATTAATTATCGCATATCACAGTATTTCCAGGTAAGTAACTTCATAAGCTACTGAACTGCATAAAAAATATGTAAATGCCATCCAATATTTGGGCAACAGAATACCTTCTATTGGTTCCTCTTTTGCATCTTTGTCACTTGATTCTTGTACAAGATAATGATGTGACACCGAGAATCGAAAATCAGCAAAAGCGATTTCATCTGACTTCTCCTCCCATGTTTCAGTGGTATATACGCCCTGCATATCAGTTAAGGCAGACACATTAATTACAGATCATTAAAATAATCAAATATAATTTTAATGCACATCTCACATGAACAGCTGCTTTACAATTCCACTGGTACTACTATAAAGTATTTTACAGAAGTTTCATATTAACCAAGTCTATCAGATCTAACAGTATAGAAATAGCTTCCCATCTCTTCATAGGTTCATTGTTTCCAACCTATTGAGATAAATTCCCATAGTTTCTAATTCATCTACTGATTAGTGTCCTTATTCATTTAAATGTAAATGGTTATCTACTGATTCACCTTGCATTTTCCTATACATGGTTAATGGATTAGGATATTATGTTTGTATTGGCTTCTACGTAGTTTGGAGGCAGGTGTTCTTACCTTTTCCAAAGGTTTTCCTGAAGAAATGCCAATAAGCTTCCAGTCATTCAAAACCTCTTCAACTTTGGAAATAAATCTAATGAGAAAAAGTTATGTTTTGAAATTATCAACATGCAATGCCTGCATTATAACTGATCATAAAATAAAAATAACTGAAGGTCTGCAATATTTTGTTGCTAATTAGATTTTATACTTCTAGCTCAATTTTAACACAAATCAACATGTACCCAGGAAAGTATCACCCCAAAATCATGACAATGGTTTTATGACAGCATTATTAGTTCATACACTGGTGTAAACTTACTGTTTAGTTACCATCTTTCAGCCATAACGGTTCCCAAGGCAGTTAACAATAAAAACATGTTTTGAACAATTCACAATTAAAACAATTTAAGTCTAAAAACAAGAACAAAAATACCAAAGCAAGAAATGTAACTAACTGGCAACAGCAGGTCAACAAAACACCACAACAATAAGCAAAACAGGTGCAAAAATATCCTGCTGAATCTATGATGAATGCAGAATGAAAATGTTGCTTCCACTCTGCACTGAAAAGAAGGTGACATTATGCCTACTGAATCTTCAATGAGAAGGGTTCCAAAGAATAGGGATCACCACAGAAGCAAGCCCTACTCCCTAATGAAAAAAACTTAGCATCCGCAATGGAGCACAGAGAAGGGCTTCATTGACAATAGGCTATGCTGATGGGATTTGAAGTCAAAAACAACTGGAGGACACCAGGTAGAGGGAGGCTGGCACAGGGTTTTAAAGATCAAGAATAGAATAGTAGAGTTGAATAGAATAGAGTTGGAGGGTCCTATAAGGCCATCCAGTCCAACCCCCTGCTCAATGCAGGAATCCACCTTAAAGCATGTCTTTGAACTGGGCACAGAAAGTGACTGACAGCTATCGAAGAAATTTAAGCTGGATGTTATACAGTTATAACAGTTTACACCCATCAGCAAATTCTGAACTAGTTGAAAGGTCTAGACCATCTTTAAGGGCATCAAAATAGAAAGCACATTATAGTAATACAATCCAAATTTAACGAAAGCATTAACAGTAGTCAGATCCTTGCTGCTAGTAGCAGGCACAGCTAGCCTATCAACATGCATTCATCAACTGGAAATCCAGAAGCAAAATTAGGCCCAGGAGTACTCTGAAAACACAACTGTAAACCTAACCAGGACCTCATTGAAAAGTCCATTCCTGACTTCTGGCACTGGTTAAGTGAAAATTCAGCTCCACTTGCTCTTATAAAAAGGAGAAAAAGAACTGAATGACTGTGTTCGGACAACACAAAAACCACCAATGGAAACCACCAATTTCAAACATCAGTAGAATGGGCAACAATTGCTTTTTGTGTCATCTGTCAGGCAATTTCCACCCCACATTTAACTTTTTAGACAGAAAAACAAATGGAAAAATACAACCAGCTGCAGAATTGACTTCTCACACAAACAGTGTTTTTTGTGTCGTCCGAACTGAGCCAGTGGTGTTTCCGATCCGTTGAGTTGATTTTTTTTTTTTTGTCTGGCTACAGAGTCCTCTCGCAAGAGTGGGCAAAACCAAGTTGGCTGCTCTCTTACAGCCACCAGAACTCGCAGAGGCTACTGGGATGGCACCTGGAGGACTACGGAAGGAGGGAGGGCAGGGAGAGGGGTGGAGGCTGTGTCAATTAAATGCTGGCTCCATGCGAGCCTCTACCACCCACAGTTGTGTAGGAACATGTTGTGTGGGTATCCCAAAAAAACACAACTGTGAGTTGACTGCACCACCCAACATTGACTAAAGGGTTGTCCAAATGCAGCCAATGTCATCAACATGCTGATGGCATACCACTCCAAAACTTAGAAGGTGTTAAAAGCTTAGAAAACAGTACTGACCCCTGAAAACCCTATAAAATAATTCCCATGGGGAGGAACAATAGTTTCCCAGCACAAACTCACTCGAATCTACCTGGAGCATAATCGTTACGAAGTAGAACCCTCAACTTGCATTGTAGGTAAACCTGAAGGATATCAAGTTCAACACTATTGAAAGCTGTTGAAACATTAATTAGAATTAGAAGAATTCTCTCCCTCTTGTCCTTGCCCTGATGCAGATTATGCATCAGGATAACCAACATTATTTTCATTCTGAACTAGGCTTCAAACCAGAATTTATAGTTACTTAAGTTCAGGATCTATCGTTCATATATAAATCAAACTAGAGATATCTGAAGCTGCAACCCTATGCACTCTTATCTGGTGAAGTCAATAAGACTAGTTTGGGGGTGCTCTTGGATCCAGGTGGTTCATCTGTCCGGCGAGGTGATGTTTGCCCTGTCCTCAACGGGGTTGCACTCTCCCTAAAGGATCAGGTCTGTAGTTTGGGAGTGCTCTTGGATCCAGAACTGTCACTTGAGGCACAGGTGAACTCAGTGGCAAAGAGCACCTTTTATCAGCTTAGGCTGATATACCAACTGCGCCCTTATCTGGATGGAGATGGCCTAGCTACAGTTATCCATATTCTGATAACCTCTCGTTTGGATTACTGTAATGCGTTATACGTGGGGCTGCCTTTGAAAATGGTCCGGAAACTTCAACTGGTACAAAACAGGGCAGCACGGTTACTAACAGGGACTGGCCGACGAGACCACATCACGCCAGTCCTTTTCCAGCTTCATTGGCTGCCAGTCCAGGTCCAGGCCCGATTCAAAGTGCTGGCATTTTAAGCCCTAAATGGCTTGGGGCCAGGCTATCTGAAGGAACGCCTCCTCCCATATGTACCTGCCCGGACCCTAAGGTCATCCTCAGGGGTCCTTCTCCGTGAGCCCCTACCAAAGGAAGTGAGGCAGGTGGCTACCAGGAGGAGGGCCTTCTCTGCTGTGGCACCCCGGCTGTGGAATGAGCTCCCTAAGGAGGTTCGCTTGGCACCTACATTATATGCTTTTAGACACCAGGTGAAGACCTTTTTATTCTCCCAGCATTTTAACAGTCTATAAATAAATTTTAACTTGGTGTTTTAAATTTGTAATTTTGCATTGCTGCTGTTTTTATCTGGTTGAGCTTTTATATTGTATTTTATATTATGGTTTTATACTGTTGTTTTATACTTTGAATGGTTTTAACTTTTGTGAACCGCCCAGAGAGCTCCGGGTATTGGGCGGTATAGAAATGTAATAAATAAATAAATAAGACTTACTTCTAAGTAGACACGCATAGGATTGTCCTATTAATCATTCAAGTACTTTATGCCTTAGCAAATTAATGCTATTTGATTGGACATGTCTGTTTGTATATTTTCTGTTCAGGTCCAGTGCCTGGCTTGAGAAGGCCCTGGACGAGCTAACTTTTGCTCCTCCCATTAGCTTACTCTCTCTAAGGGCCAAGAGGGTTGCAGCAACTAGCCTTTCCTCTCCCTCAAGTACCTCTGGGCCCCCATGCCCAAAATAGCATCCCTCCAAGATGCTACATTGGAAGCCCACAAGCATTTGAGGAAAAGGAGAGGACAGTCACAGCAGCTACCCAGCTGGCCGCTTCTCCACTCAGTCACGCCTGACCTTAAAATGGAGAAAAAACAAGTGTGGTCAAGTGTGTTAGCTTTGCGATCCCCACCCTTTTTTAAGATATGGAAAAATACAACTTTCCTAGCTACTAAGATAGCCTTAAATCAAAATATATATTCTGGACCATCCATTCCTGAAATAAACAATATATGGTTGGCAGTATGGCTACAGGAAATATGATAGCCTTGAGAAGCCATTTGATGGATTTCGGCTGCAGCCCTAAACACACTTTCACTTACTAGCCCTCTGAACCTTAATAAGCTCCAGTGGACACAATGGAACTTACTGAGTAAATGCACAGGATTGTTCTCTTAATGTATTTTTTTTCTAAGCATGTGAGTACTGATACTTGTCAAAAAAACACATCCTCACTTACCAATTAATGGCCATTAAATGGTGTTGGTTTTTAAGATTACAATCCATTGAATATCATATGCTAAGTTTCAGTTCTTCTCTTTTGAATTTAATATAACACACTATAATAGGAATTTGCACATACCTGTAATATATACAAGATATATTGGTCATAGCTACTTAAGGTCATCCAATATTTGCTTTAACACTAATTTATTACAGAGATTTCCTAAATAAATGTCAAATGGCATTTTAAAATAAAATGATGCCAGAGAATCACTCATCAAACAAGTAAGCAGCAAAACCTTCCCTCAGAATGGTTTTGGAGTTAATATAGATAATTTATGCCAAACCCTACTTCATTATATATTTCTCATTAGCATGTATTGTATACATTTTGGTCTATATCTTTTCGCTTATTAGTCTGTGGACTATCCACCTTTCTTCACCCGCCCCTTAAAATAAAAAAAGTTTTGAAATTAACCATTCACTCAACATCAAAAAATTCTCTGTTATAGCTAACTCGCCACATACAGAAGGAGACTGATTTTCTTTTTCCTATGATCAAGGTGTTTTAAAAAACAACAATCTACCTAGGAGGCAGATTTAACAACATTGTTTAAAAACCAGAGAGATAAGACCTTACCGGTAATACCCAATGTTATGAACCCAAGGCAGAAATGTATTTACTCTGCCACAACATTGGGGTTCACCAACCTGACAACTGTACAAAATTACATTATAAGTTCATTCTCTCCGATTCTAAACACCAATAACAACAACAAACCAGAGCCCCTCCTAAACGGAAGGAGGAGCTTTTAACAAGTTTGCCTATTAGGAATCCCCCTTCCCCGCCCCCCCCCGTCCTCAATTCTCCAAATGTTGTTAGCAATCCTGCAGTCCCAGCAGGCAGCTTTTGCAGGTTATCTGTGGGGCAGGAGGCGGATGCCCTTCCTTATTCTAAGCACATAGCTCAAGTACAGCTGTGAAAATGACAAATAGAGACTAGACGAAAGGTAACTGGGGAGGCGAAGAAGAGACGGCCGGGCAGGCCAAAGGCGAGTGGGGGCAACCATGGGTCAGTAACAGAAAGAGGACGGGGCGAGGGGAGGCTGCAAAGGAAAGGTGGCAGCCCCATGAAAGGAAGGTTTACCTACCTCTCCCACTCGGAGGCGGTGGTGAAATCTGTGATTTCGAACACTTCGGACTCAGGCTGCGGAAAGAAAGAAAAAGGTGGGGAGGCGGAAAGTGAGGCCCTGCGTAGTATGCAACGGGAAACAGACGCGAGGGGAGAAGGCACCCCTTTGCCCAGCCCTTGGAGAGAAGCGCCCCAAAGCCGGACTCACCTCACTGTCAGCCGCCATCTTGAGCAGCCCCTGGCCAGCAGGACAGCGCAGCTCCCGAAAGGCATTGTGGGAGTGAGACGCGCGCGCACCCTCCATCAAGAGGTGCTGGTGACTTCGCATCCTCCTTCTCCCGGTTGTGGCAAAGCCCAGCAGCAAACGGAGTATTTAAGGCAGGATTTCTGTCAAGAAGAAGGCATTGCGCTTTACTTGTTGTGAACGGCCGCTGTGTGTGTCTCTGTGTGTGTATAGATTGTACTTTGGCGTAGAAATATCAATGAGGACACCTCTTCTATTTTATTTATTTATTCATTTCATTTCTATACCGCCCAATAACCGAAGCTCTTTGTGTTTTCTCTCTGCTACCCACGTATTTATCAACTGATATGAGTACACTCTGTGCATCTAGTGAAGTATGCTCTAGCGTACAAGCTTATGTCATATAGGCTAAATAGCACCTAGGGCGAGGAGTGCCTCTGGTGGTCCCCCACCCGCCCGTGGTCACTTTTGCAGGGCCATCCAGAGAATTTATGGGGCCTGGTGCAGGTATGATGTTGGCGCCTCCCCTCAGCAATGCTTGGTGGCACCATTCAGCTCCGCGACTCAGGCGACCGCCCAGCTCACCCACCCCTAAGACTGGCCTTGGCTACAAGACTCATTGTGTATATATTTGTTTCTGACATTCACTCAGGTGAGCAGAAGTTGCACCATAGCCTTTTTGCAAATGGAAAATGCACCTTGGCATCATCTGACAATGGCTGAGTTTGGACGACACGCTAATCAAAGGTTGTTTTCCATTTTGTTCCTATTTACCACCCACCGCAGGTTGATTAGCATGTCATCCGAACTCAGCCACAGTTTCACCAGAATTGTGCGATCTACACCTCAAATTGCACTCAATCCTATGTGTCAAGGGATGGTAACTAAAGTTAGTCCTATGTAGAGTAGACCTATTGAAGTGAATGGGAATTAAATTAGTTGTGACTAACTTATGTCCCATTCACTTCAATGGATCTACTCTATGTAGAACTAACATTGGATAGTACCGAAGGTCTGCAGTAGAGACAAGTTTTGTCCTCAGTCAACACTGAACCATTTTCTTTGTCCTATAAGTGTGTTTTCGTTTGTGGAACGGGGGGGGGGCACAATTTTGACAATAATGCCAGTGCTGAAGAAAAATGTTATTAAAAGATTAGTTTTCTGTATGCTTTGATCTATAAACAACAAAAAAAAAAGGTTACATGATCTACCAAGACACCCAGTGGTTTTCAAGTGGTCCACACTCACACAAAACAGTTTGAGAATTGCTGCTGTAAATAATATGATTCCAAATTCAGGCAACATAGAAAGGGGCATCGGGCTTCAGTTGCAATTTATAACTGAAATATAACAAGAACCAGAAAAAGCTGCTACTCTGTCTCATCTTTGGAAAACCAGGAATGAGTACATTGGGAAAATAAACCACCTGCACAGACGATGAGCTCCATCACACCTACTTACTTCTGAGTAAACAGAGGTAAGACCTCAGAAGTAAGCATAGGGTTGCAGAGCACTTCTTTCCAGTTTGCTGTTTTAGACATTAAAAAAGCTTCTGAGTGACCACACTATTAAAAGTCAGTTCTATATGTGTTTACTCAGAAGTAAATCTCTCTGTTCAATGTTTACTCAAAGGTAAGCATGCACTGGATTTTTGTATGACTCGGATGTAAATTCAGTTGAAATCAATGGGAACCAGCAGATCTCTTTTTATGAATTGGAGATGCACAGTAAAGGATCAAAGTAAAGGAAAATAGATCCTTCACAAATGCAAAGACGTGGACTTTCGCATTGGTGTACTATTAGGAAAAGGGTTTAAGGGGGGATTTAAGAATTCCTTAAAAAAACAAGGGATTAACCAATCTGATTCAAACTTGGCATGCTGAAGCTCTACTTAAGAGCTGTCAAGGTCCCAAGTTTCATCTCATTATCTTTAAAAATAAGGGAGCTGCGGGCAAGGAGGGTGGGGTTGGAGCAGTAAAAAGTCCATTCATTCCAACATTCCACAGGGAGTGCTGGAGGATGAGAACTGCCCCACCCTCCCCTTTCATCAGCAAGATTCCATTCAAAGCAAACCCACCCACCCCAAGGGGACAGCACTACACGGAGGCTTAAGAGCACATTAAAATCACTTGGGGAAAATAATCCAGACTTTTCCCACTCCAAAAAGGAATGAAAAATAGAGGGGAAGAGGCCAAATGAGTGCAGGACAGGGATGATGTCATGTGAGTACCAGGCTGCAAAACCACATACCAGGCATGGGAAGTGTGCAATAAATCACTGGTGTGATGGAGCTTGATATCACCAACATCTCGACCCCAGTTTTTAATACAAGCAGCAACAACTATCAGTCCTAAAGAGAGCCAGTGTGGTATAGTGGCTAAAGTGTTGGACTGGGAGTCGGCAGATCTGGGTTCTAGTCCCAACTCAGCCATGGAAACCCACTGGGTGACTTTGGGCCAGTCACAGACTCTCAGCCCAACCTACCTCACAGGGTGGTTGTGAGGATTAAATGGAGAGGAGGAGGATTATGTATGCTGCCTTGGGTTCCTTGGATCAAAAAAGGTGGAATATAAATGCAATAATAAATAAATAAACAAAATAAAGAGCAGTCTGAATACAAGGAAAGCCACACTGGATGAGGAAACCGATATGAGCATATCCACTGGATCCAGGTCACATCCACTTTTCACCCTAAGCCAAGTCCTGTCATGTGTGCACACACCCTACCCAGAAGTCCTCCCTGTTTGATGTGTATTCTCAAAGTACAGACCGCTCTCATTTGGCCTGCAGAGTGAAAAGTCCTGAATGGTGAGGTAGTGGAGAGGTCTCTGGGGGGGTGGGGGAGCCAGGGTAAGTGCCTGACTTTTTTTAAGCAGAGTTTTGGGGGTTTGCCCCTGGACAGCTTTAGGATGGCAGCTGCATCATATAGACGACCTGCCGCCACTCCGGATCCACCCGGGGCAAACCCTTTGTCAAGATGTAGTTACAATCCCAGTTCAGCCAGATGCATAAAGGTTTTCTTTGTTGTTATCTTTCAGCATTTGTTTTCCATTTGCACTACGGGAAGAACCAGCACCTACTTTACAGGAAAAACAACAAGTAGACTTCTGGCATTTAAATTACTAATGAATTTATTACGGCATAAGCTTTTTGTAAACTGCAGTCCACTACAATGAAGAAAAACTTATGCCATAACAAATTAGCCTTTATGGTACTCTTTGTTGTTTTGATGCAACAGGCTAACACAGAGTTTTTTTTGGGGGGGGGGACTACTTCACAGGGTTACTGAGAGAACAAATAAGATAAGCACAGTGCACTTTTGAAGTGCGTATACGTTTAATACGATTTACTTTGGCTCCAATTCACAAACATGTTTACATTGCTACAGCAAAGCAGTTCAAGGTATGGGTTTCTTATTTGTTTTCCCAGCCATCTGAGTCTGCATGATTCGTAATTCAGCATACAAAATGCCCCAAGGAGAGTTGCCTTGGCAACAGCTTGTAAACTAAACAGTCTGAATGTAGCTGTAGACACCAGAAAGCTTTATGTTAGAGGGGGAGGGGAGTCTTAAAAGGAAATAATAAAGTAGGTTCTAAAATAAATTTCAGAACAACGAACATGGGGTTTCTTCACTTCTTGGACGGGTACTGTCAGGAGAAGCAAATTCTAGGTAAGTCAAAACATTGGTGGGACCTCATCTTTGATTTTTGTTTTCTGTTCTCCATATATGACGCTCAGTAGACAATTGATGAAAAATTGAGGAATGTGTTGCTGCTTTAACATAGGCAGGAGCTGCACTCAAGTAATTTAGTTTTTTACTTTTAGTCCTTCCTTTGTGTGTCACAACTGGAGTACAGAGTGTGTTAGAACAATCTGTGTTGGCTGAGTTAGTATCATGTTGGTATCATGTTTGCTTGGTGGCAGGGGACTAGGGAAAAAGTGTTGCAGGCTGGGATTCCATGTGGGTCCCTGTTCTTGACAAGTTAAGTACTGCTTTAGATGATAGGTGGATAAATATTTTATATTTGAAAGTAGGGGCATTGATAGGCCCAAATCTATTCCTTAGGGTACCAGATATATTCCCTTGGGGCTGTCTTCATAGGGTTTTTTCCTGTGGGTTGGGTACGTTGTCAGGTGCTTTGCAACAGATGATGTCATGGTCAGCACACATTTAACCAACCATTTCCACCTCAAAAAATTTGCAGTATCACAGTCGATTTACTGTGTTCTTTTTAGTTGAAGCGGCTTCCATGTGCTTGCTCTGCAAAGTGCCCCCTTTCCTCAGCATTAAATTCTGGACATGCCTTTGACCTGCTGTAACATTGCCAAGGGATGGGGCTGCCTTTTTACCCCATCACTTCTTTTCCTAGCCCGTTCCATTGCGAGCCTTAATTAGGCGCTTCCTTATTGCTGCATTAATTCGCTTCTCTGATGCTGCTTTGGCTCACCACAGTCTATATCTGAAACTACGCATTTCTGAAAGGCGCTTTTATTCTTTACTTTGCTGATGTACAGCTGTGCATCTCCAGTTTATAAAAAAAATAGTTCCTTCCCAGTCCTATCCATACTACCAGTAGCAGGGGAAGCATGGAGAAGGTAACAAGCGTCTCTCATTGATGACGTTGGTTCTACCCTGCCCTGCCTCCACCCACCTGGAAGTATGTTTTTCCCAACACTGAAAAACTGGGTTTTAGGGAGGGATGGCTCCACCGGGTAACATTGATGGAGAAGAGCAATGTGCTCTTCTCCCATGCTGGTCAAGATGAGACCCTAGAGATGCGAGTGTCCATTGGTGTCAATGGAAGTACACTTCCAGCTTAATTGCCATTTGGGCGTAATTTTCAAAGATGATTGTAGCTTGGCAAGGAAAGGTTAACTCTTTCCTTCCCATATGCTGCAACTCCACCCCCATGCCCAATCACCCCCTGCATGGCAATTATGTTTAGAAGAAAATGCTTCCATTGGTATCAATGGGGTGGTTTAAAAAAATATTAATTTCCAGTTGGAGAGGAGAGTTCTGGGAGGATAAGTACATTTTATGTAAATTTCAATCTTATGGGCTGGGCCTCAAATCTTTTAAGTGCCTACAACACCCCTGTTCAAAAGCACAAGGTACACCATGAGTTTTCCTAATCCTGCTCTTTTTAGACAATTAAAAATGTCCTCTCTTAATTTATTGTAAATATATAAATTTTCCCCTCCACCAATAAGGGAAGGTTTCAGAAGCCAAATATCAGCAAAAGAGAATGACATTTCCTCAACCTTTCCTGACTTTACAGTGAGCTTTAAAGGCAGCCAAAGTTGGTAGGTTTTACTATATTTGCAACTAGTGCTCAGGCTTGGACTTCGACAGGTCTATGGTGGGAGAACAGCTAGGCAAGAGCAGAGGTCACCTCTCTTCCTATCTTATCTATCCAAACCTGATAACAATGTCAGATGGGTTAATGATATTGCAGATGGGTGAAGTGTCCTCCTAGCAGAGGGAGGTATATAAAACATGTTGGACCTAAAACAGTTTTAGATTATAACTAGTAAAGATGTGCATCAGACCTGACCAAAACCCAAGCTGAATCAGATGCCTTCAGACCATTTCTGATGCAGTGGTGCTTCCTGAGGCAAAACAGACCCAAAGTTACCAGAACCGAAGCTGGACCCTTCATTTGCAATTTGGCTTCAGAAAGACTGAAATTGTGCAACCTTTAAATCTCTAAGCATCTCAAGGCTGCAAATGTGAGGGTCAAATCCCATCTACAATGGGAGCTTCAGCACCATGGGCTGCATGGCCTTCCAACTATCAATACTTCTGGATTGCATTGTTCAATTTCAAATAGTTTGTCCATATGCAGCCCCCATCCCATCCCTCATGTATGGACAGGAAATGTGGTATGTGGAGCTGCCTTTGAAGACTGTTCAGGAACTTCAGCTAGTGCAGAATGTGGCTGCCTAAGTGTTTGTTGGTGGGGAGATTATTTTAACATATAACGCCTATACTGTACCCAGCTCCATTGGTTACCGGTGTGTTTCCAATCCCAATTTAAAGGGGTGGTTTTGACTTTTAAAGCCTTAAAACAGTTTGGGACCAAATTACATGAAGGACTGCCTTCACCCATATCAGACCACCTGCACTTTAAGATCAGCAATATAGTCACTTCTCATTTTCCCACTTGCGAGAGCAATTAAATGAACATCAATGTGAGAGAGGGCCTTTTCCACAGTGTCCCCGCACTTCTGGAATGTGTTGCCATCAGAGTTCCACCAGCCCCCCCCCCCCCCATTGGAAGCTTTTAAGAAGGCTCTGAAAACATACTATTTTACTCTGGCCTTCTGATATGTTTGCTGTTGTTGCTGCTTCATTGTTTTTATTGCTGTACGCCACCTTTGGAGGCCCCCTGCCCTGAAAGGCAGCCCCCCCAAAATAGTTTAAATAAATGAATAAATACCAAAGCCATTAACAATCTGGAAAAACTGCAATAGATAGCACATTGCAGATATACTGGCAGCAACAAAGGAGTTGTGTTTTTGGTGTTTTGTTTTGTTCTTACTATTATACCCTTTCCCCACCCCAGCCTAATGTTTACAGATCATTTTCAAAATAATAATAATGTAAGGAAATTCACAATCACTGGAAGCACCTGTACTTTGTATCCTCCTTTATAAATGGTACTGTATGTTATTGGCTTTGCTTGGGAAAGGGGAGGATAGACCATTCTGTGTAACCATAGTAATTAGAAAACTCTTTGTGTAGCTGAGCCCCATATGTAGGGGAAACGGCTGTCGTCTGTAAACAGAGGGTGGATGATTTCCAAGACAGAAGTATTGATGCCATTAACCCAGGCAGATGACTTTGAATACTCTTGTAAGTACAGAGATATTTTGTTCTATTTTTCTGTTTGTAGTTAAACTGTGACTTAAGGTATGATAGGAAAGAAAAGTTTCAGATACTGTTTTCTCAAGAGATTTGTTGCAATGTTAAGAAAAGGCAGTAGTTTCAGCAGAAGAGAGACTTTGAAGGTAACACTGGCTGCCTAATTTCCTCTCTCCTTAGAAGTCTACTGGGAAAATGGAAGGAACATGCTGATATATCACCTTCTTGTTTCTCAGTAAGCTCAGCTCAAACACCAAGAGTGGGGGTGGGGGGACCAAGCTGATGTAAAGGGACTTAAGAAGTGACTTCAAACTCATGCCCATGAAATAAGTGACACAGTACAACGATAATAGCAGAAGAATTGTTGCTGGCATTTTGGGACCGCAACAGCTGAAAGATGAACTACATGGGATTGTGTGAATACAATTAACATGTTTTCTTTTAGCAGCTGTGGGAGGGAGATGGTGACCTGCTGTAGTCCTGATGAAAATCACACCTCCCCAAGCTACTATTGTCAGAGGTGCAGTACTCTAAAAAGTTTAGCAATTACCAATTTAAAGCAATATGAAATAGAGCAAATAAGTGTGTGTGTGTGTATTAATTGAGCAGACATAAATATAAATTCATTCTTAAAGTTACTTCTATCTTAAATAGGTTTACTGATATTTCTTGACAAGAAAAATAGTGGTTTTTATTTTAAACACTTTATTGTAAATGTTTGAATGTACAAAAGAACGGGAAGTAGCTTACACAACGACCAATTATAGTTCTCAATTTTTGGTTTCAGATTTCTGCAATGAAATAACTACAACAGAACCAAAACACAGCTGTACAAGTATAGTTAGATTACTAATGAGAATCAAACCAATTATTATGTTTTCCAGATTTGTGCATAAATGGCAAGTGGTGTACACCAGCTGTCTGATGCATTCATGAAATAAAGAAATGAATAAAAGGGTACTAAATCATGTAAAATGCATCTGGGCTTGTTTGTTCTTTTAGAAGTCTAAGTTGGTATGTTATCTTCTTATCAATAGGTATGTACCAAACTTCAACTGTAATGACAGTATTATTTCCCACGGTCTTGTGAAAACCAACCTTGCTGCTATGAATAGGAACAAAATTAGGCCCTATGCCATCTTGCTTTATGCTCTTTCCCCAAAATGCCCAGCAAGATTATTTTGGAACCTTTGGGGATTAGTTATTCAGTAACTGCCGGAATTTCTTTCAAACCGTTATCCCAAAAGGTGTCCACTAAGAGGCACAACAACCAATGCATACGTTTACAGTCACATCCTCTCCAGCATTCTAGTGAATGTGTGCCTGCTATTTGTGAAAATTATAATGGTGAAATATACCATGTATGAATTAATTTAAGCACTTACATGTGCAGAGAGTGATCGTAATAGTTTCCGATCTATACTGTCACCCATTTTTCCTCTGAGATTTGCTCATTGATGACTTCTTCCCTTTTGTTTTAAGGCCTTCAATATTGGTTGTTGTGTAGTCAGTTAAAATTTTATAAATATTTGACACTAAGTTATACTGTGCTCTTCAAAGGGGGTGAGCCTCTGGGTTACCTGATGTTTAATGCTTTTGTTTGCTAAAAAAAATAGTAAGCAACCTGGTGTAGTTGTAGCCAATCAGCTAGTACTTCCTGCAGCTTATCTTTCATTTGATCTGTGATCCATCTACATAGAAATTAGCTATGTGATATAAGTCTTTCACTTCTCAGTTTTTTAAAAAATGGGCACTTTTACCTTGGCTATAGAAGAATAGGAGTCCAGGAGTGGTAACAGCTGAGACATATAAAACACTAGTTTTGTACACCACTATTTCCACACAGGTATGAACACTTCAAGAATGAAATTTGAAGCACTTAGTCCTTTTACCAAATTGTCCAGGTTGTATACATTAGGGTTAGTATTTTAAGCTCCCCCATGTTATTTAGTCACAAGGTGTGCAAGTGTCACTACCTGAGTTGTCATTGGAATGTGTATCCACATTGTCTGCTTGTTATTTATTTATTTTTATTTATTTATTACATTTTTATACCACCCAATAGCCGAAGCTCCCTGGGCAGTTCACAAAAATTATCCACATTGGCAAAATGCTGTCAGCATATGCAGGGGATTCCGGTTAGATTCCTTCCCACAGCAACCTAGAGAATTGTCTGCCCATGCTTGGTATAAGCAGAGGTAGTCATTAAACATAACAACTAGGCCTCATCCAATTGCTAATATGTAAGGGTTGCTTTCAGATTTTAAATAGATGTCACTTCTGTAAAAACTGCTATGCACTGATAATACCTCTGCATGCACATCAATCTTTACAAGATTACCACCACATGAACCTTAGGATATGTAAGCATAGCTTGGGACCTGTATGTCAGTTGGTATGCTAATAAATTGAAACTCAATCCAGTCAAGACTGAGATGCTGTTAGTAGGTGACTCCGCTGACAGGATGGGGGGGGTGTTCTACCAGTTCTGGATGGGATTGCACTCACCCTGAAGTAGCAGGTTCATAGCTTGGGAGTTCTTTTAGATCCATCATTGTCACTTGTGGCTCAGGTGACCTCAGTGGCACGGAGTGCCTTCTACAAACTCCGGTTGGTGGCCCAGCTATGCCCCTATCTAGACAGGGATAACCAGGCTTCAGTTGTCCATGCTCTGGTAACCTCCAAGTTAGATTACTGCAATGCGCTCTACGTAGGGCTGCCTTTGAAGACGGTTCAGAAGCTGCAGCTCATGCAAAATGCAGCGGCCAGATTGATTTCAGGAACCAGAAGGTTCGACCATATAACACCTGCTCTGGTCCGCTTCCACTGGCTGCCTGTATGTTTCCGAGCCCAATTCAAGGTGCTGGTTTTGACCTATAAAGCCTTACACGGCTTGGAACCACAATACCTAATGGAACGCCTCTCCCGACGTGAATATACCCGGTCACTACATTCAACATCTAAGGTCCTCCTCCTGGTGCCTACTCCAAGAGAGGCTCGGAGTGTGGCAACGAGGGACAGGGCCTTTTAGGTGGTGGCCCCCAGACTATGGAGTGATCTCCCTGACGAGGCTCACCTGGCACCAACGCTATCTTTCCGGCGCCAGGTTAAGACTTTCCTCTTTGCCCAGGCATATGGCGGCACATCTTAATCACCCACGTTTAGTTTTTTTTAACGGTTTTAATGCTTTATGTGTGTATGTTCTGTGTTTTAGAATTTTAAATTTTGTATACTCATTTTTATCTTAATTTTAGAATTTCTGTAAACCGCCCAGAGAGCCCTTGCTATGGGAGCAGCATATAAGTGCATTAAATAAATAAATATGCAGTCAAGGTTTCAATCTGAACTCACAATCTCCCATTCATCTCACCCACTGTTATCAGCAATGGTAGATCATCAAGGGTCCTCTCATTGTGATTTCTATTAATAGCTACATCTTCCAACTGACTGAGCCTGAGCACAGACATCTTCCATCAGGTAATAGGTCTCCTATTCCAGATTGTTGGGATACGGTCAGTGAGTGATCTTCCTGCTCACAGATTTCCAGCCCGAGTTGTCCGCTGGGCAGCTCTGTTCTTCCTCCTCCTCATCTAGCATGTTCTCATTGGGTGGCCCTTGTAGTTGTAGTAATTAAAATATGGTTTCTGCCTCATGAATGGTAGTGGCCAGGTATATGGTTCCCTTGCAGCTTACCACTAAGTGAAAGGGGAAGCCCCAGCGATATCTGAGTTGGTGCCTTGAAATATTCCCAATCCAGCCCCCAGAGGGCTTAGAGTTTATGTGGATTGGATCTTACTTCTTTGACCACTGTTTTAGCATAGCACATTGAGGAACAAATAGGTTTGGCACCCATTCCCTCACATGTCTCCTGATCGCCCCTATAGAGTATAACGGAAAAAAGAGAGTACATAAAAATGCAGAACCATTAAACAAACATTTTTTAAAAAAATTCTGAAATATTCCAGAATTTATAAGAACTAAATTATGTGTGTAAGCTGCTATTCTAAATTCACAAAAATATTTATTGCAGACCAAAGCTTAGCATACTTTCACATAATAATAATAATAATAATAATAATAATAATAATAATAATAATAATAATAGAATAATATTTGTTACCCACCTCTCCCTCTGGATCGGGGCAGGGTACAACACAAATGCAAACACCATAAAATACGTATAACTGATTAAAACATTTAAAACGTTGTTTCTGAAATATTCAGTAGTTGAACTTCTAGATTCATTCATTTTTCTTACAGAGTAAAAAAAAGGGGATACCACAGATTGATTGAAATTCTAGGATAAGTATCTAGATATGCTTTCAATATGGTCAACACAATGTCGGCAGGCAGTTGTTGAAGTGCCATATCTTAAGTTAAATAGCATATTCTTTTGCCATATGTTAGCCTGAAAACAGTTTGACAGTGAGTGTATTTTTTTTATTGTAATGTAAGGTGTAAGTTAAACCATCCAAGTCTTCAATTTCAGGCAAGCATTATTGTTGAAGCACAAATAGAATGGCAGAAAACAGCAACCTTATATATTGGTTAATGACAGATGGCTAGCACAGGAGACAAAAGTTAGAGATCAAATCACAATACATAGTTTAGACTAATTGTTTTCTAGAAAAAAATGAACTGTAAAACAAAAACTAAGAAATTCAGATAATTTCAAGTCACGACCAATCAAAAACAAAATTGGGGAAGCAGGTAGCGTGCTTTGTTTAAGAGGAGTATGAGATGAATTTCAAATATTTTATTGTTAACCATTGTAAAGCAAGTAGCATTATTTGTTTCAGTATTACAAATTTCTTGTCAAACAAATTGATATATGAATATTCTGCACTAGACTTTAAAGATTCTGACAGAACCAGTGGTGCACAAGTTTATTCTTCATTTTATCCTCACAATAATCCTCTAAGGTAGGTTAGGCTGTGATAAAGCTCCATCCAATGAGTGTTTTATTGCATGCTCATTACTGGGCACTCATGGAGTTTGCTCAGTTCCCTCACATGACGTTGTCTGGCTCCCACGCCCCTTCCGCCCCTTCTGGCCTTCCTTGCGCAACAAAAAAAAACTTCATTAAGTCCGATGTTTTTTAAACTTGGAATTGCTGCTCTCTCCTGCTGTGTGCAGGAGAAGCAGCGCCATTAGAGCAGTGGACTCATTGGGCCTCATGCTTGTTCTGTACTTCCTCTTTAGAAAAGAGGAAGTAACTGAGAAATGAAAACACCAGCGGATAAGGGAAGGTAGGGAGCGTGTGGAGCTTATAGTCACTGTAATCCACTGAGGTTCATGGCTGAGTAGAGATTTGAAGTTTCTCCTTTGTTTGAAACTAACCATGCATCACACTTGCTTTGAATAATCATTAGATCTGTGGTTGCACAATGCCAAAACACATAGTGTGTGTATATATAAGCTTCATCACACCTAGTCAAATGCACGGTTCCCGTCGCTTCTTCTGTTGCTGCTCCCACGTAGCTTCCAGAAAACAGGAAGTAATTAGCCCCATTCAGTCTGGTAGGAGAGAGTAGCAACCAGACTTAATGAGGGTTTTTTTTTTTGCATCTCAGTCATGTCCAGAAGGGGCAGAAGACAGGCGAGAGGCAGACCACGTCATGTGAGTAATTCACGAGTGCCCAGTAATGACCGTGCAGTAAAACGCTCGTCGGATGGAGCTCTCAAATATATATAATATGTGTTGCCAAAATAAGAGAACAGATATAAAGAACCTTATATTTATCAAGGGAAAAGTCCTTTTATTAGCAAAATTAGAAACAATTTGTTCCAATTCTAATTGACAAACTAGCCTTTCTTGTTTTTGTTGCAAACCTTTACAGTTACATTGATTATTAGCACTGATATGATCAAACAGTATCCATGCTTAAACTTACTTCTCTTTCAAATGTAAATACTGATTAATTCATAGTTATTTTCTGGATATTCCAGCTTAGCCTTTCTGCACCAGTGACATTTGCCTGTATCGGAATGGTGCAACTTCCTCTTCTGAAAGACAACACTAAGAAAAAGAGTGACAGAAATGACCTTCCAAGTATTCTGAACTCTCATTCTGTGTCTTCAAAGCATATTGACTCCCAATCAGATAGTCAGTGGGAAAGAGACCCTAAGCAGTCCAAGAATCAGATTCCCATTGGAATGTCTGATAGCTTCTCTGTGACTAGAGATCCACACCCATTAACCCTGGATAACTACTGCATTTCCTTTGGATGTTCCAAAGCTAAAGAGCCTGAATTGCACAAAACTGAAGCAGATATAAAATATGAAGTCTGTAGTGGTGAAACCCATCAAGTTTCAGTAACCTCTGAGAATTTAAGTATTATAAGTAAAGACTGTGTTTTTGATCCTGATGGTTATTTCAGCCCAAGTGAAATAGTACGAGAAGAATGTGAAGGTCCGCCTTCAAGACATACAGAGAGTTTCAAAGTCAAGACCTGGAGAAAAAAATTAACAACCAGGTGTGACCCTAACCTATATCACAATGTAGATGTAAAAAATGTTATGGTTATTGAGCCTGGAAACGCTGATGCAGATTCAAGCTTTCAAAGCAAAGCTATACAAGATCATACCTTAGCGAATACCATTCCTAATGCCTTGATGGATCTTGAACAATCTGAAAGCAGTTTTTGTGCAACAGCAGACTCAAGAATGGTAAAAAATGTCACTGATTTTGAAACTACTGAAGGTAATATTACTGAAGCATCTCCCATCCATATCACAACATCCAGGCACGGACCACCTCAGGTTCCCAAAGCTTCCAGTCGCTCTGCCCGAAGAAACAGCATGCCACCTAACTTAAGCCAAAGCTTCAACATATTTGCTCACAAAGAGAGTGACAGGTATAAAGTAAACAGCAACAGAACCAACTCTGCTTTAAAAGCTAAAATATGTACCACGGTTTCTCAAGACTTTATTATTTTGGGCAAGAGTTCCATCCAACACCAAACTAACAAGATAAAGAATCCCATTTCCCGTTCTCTAGGACTGTCTTGTGAAGAAGCTGGGGTTTCATCAAAGTTTCAGAGGAGACACCTTCAGCAGGAGAAATGCCACCAGAAATCCCCAAAGCAGGCACTTCCCAGTATCTCCAACAACTCCGCTAGCTCAGGAGAAGCCATAGCTCCTTTTCCTGTTAGACAAGTACATTCCTCTGTGGGCTTCTTGGACCTGAAATACAGTGACATGTTCAAGGAAATAAATTCAAATGATAAAGGGCCTGGTATTTATGAGATGTTTGGGACTCCGGTATATTCCCGTAAGCCTGATGAACATGAAAATAGATACTGCAGGAATGTGCATTCTGCGCCAGCCAGGAGGCGCAATGTTTCAAAACATAAATCTAACCATTGCAGTGGGAAGAGCAGCAGAATGAGAAATGTCCAGAAAAGAATATACCCTAAATCACACAAGAATCCCCTTGCTATTAAACACATGCAGAAGGTTTTGGTGCCAAAAGAGGCAACTGAGTTCGAGGGCAGGTGTCCAGAACCGGACGAAGGTGTGACTGTCTCTGGTACAGAGCAGCAGCAAATCAAGACTGATGGAAGCACAGCACCATTTCATGAAGTTGTTGATCAGCAGCTTCTGGTTTCCACTGAACCTGCTAAACAATATGAAATCATTCCTAATTCAAAATTGTCACCTATTGAAGAAGTATCACTGGAATATACTTCAGATGTTGATGACACTTCTAGTCATAAAGCATTTGCCACTAGTGTCCATGAATTACTTTGGCCAGAGGTTAAAGTTCATGCAAAATATGCTCCTTTCTTAAGTTGTGAAAAAGATGAACCTAAAAATCCAGGGAAGAACGGCTTAATTCAGGGGAAACCTGAAACAACAACCTGCCTTGTGGAATTGGAAGCAAGCCCAGTTTTGTGCTTTGAGGAGAATCAAGCAAAACCTTCTGCATTGACTTTTCTAGACAGGATCAACTCACCTCTGCCAGATCGCCAAATTAAAAATGTCAGCTTAGCAAATATATCAACTAAGCAGTCATGCCATCCTGTCAATTTAGTTTCCCAGACATATGCAAACATCATGAGCTATGAGAACACTGAGGAAATAACAGAAGACATATTTTGTTACTCAGTAGCTGAACAGCTCTCTCTTGATGGTGCAGATGGCAACTGTTCAGGAGCAGTTACAAAGAATGCAGATGTTGAGACACAACATAGAAACGGAAACGCTGAGAATAAAGATGATAGTGCAGCAAATGTTAGAAATAGTAAGGTAAGCATTAATGTATCCTAACTGTCAATAGTGGAGGGTGGGTTAATATTCTGAATGTGCTGCTATTGAACTTGATCTAGGTCTCAGTCTCTTCTCAGTCCCAGTTTCTTCAGGCAGCCTTGGGTGGCTCATTTTCCCACAACCTCAGCTTTCCATTTGTAACTAGTAATAAAAACATTAAAAATTGCCCTGTTGGATCAACCAATGTCCATCTAGTCCAACATACAACCAGATGCATCTGTGCATTAACAAGCAGGGCATGAAGGTAATTGTCTTCCCATGTTGTCTGTCTCACCACGTACATGGAGGTTCCATTTAGATATTTTTTGCTAATATTATTTGAAAGGAAACATTCATGCTAATAATATTTGAAAGGAAATATTCATGGATCCATCTTTTTTTTTCAAGCCAGTGACCATCATTACACCTTGTGTCAGCAAATTCTATAAAATTAATACATTTCATTTATTGATTTATTACATTTCTATATCGCCCAATAGTCAAAGCTCTCTGGGTGGTTTACAAAGACTAAAACATTAAAAATATGTAATAAAAACTATTTACATCCAAACATGTGATCAGACAGTACACACATAGACACAAATATATCAAAAACAAATTTAAATAGTAAACAATAAGAAAAATGTAAGTTAAATAGCAGCAACCACAATCTCAAGACTGTTGCATAAGGCAGCAAAATGTCTTTTCAAATGTTATATTGTGTATTCCACATGATATAAAAATGATTACTCTCAAGGCAAGTTACAAAGGTTCCATTTTAGTTTTGTACTGTTCCATCTTTCAATATGTCCTGTATGTTCTTCTGCCATCTTTTACAGAATTTCTGTATGGACTTCTTGGAATCCAGTAATGAAAATAGGTTTTTAAATGTGACTACATTTTCAGAAAACAGCTTAACCGATGAAGATCCTATACTGTGGACCAAAGGTGAAATCCTTGGAAAAGGAGCCTATGGGACAGTAAGTTGCAGTGTGTGTGTGTGTGTGTGTGTACAACATATCTTTTAAAAACATTTTTAGGCTCCCTTTCTGGGCAAAGTCATCTCAAGATGGTATACAGTAACATAAGCCATAAAATTAAACGACATTAATAATTCATAAAATTACAAAGTCAGAAACATTTTAAATACAAATGCAGACAGCCTCAAAATAATTGTCACAAAATACTCCTGTTATCTCAAACTATATTCATATCATCCCTATTATATTTCTCAGAACATTTTGGTATGGTGCAAAAGAAACCTTGATCAACCATAACTATCTTCCAATTCATATAAAGCACCAAAATCCAATGTAAAGCCATATCAAGCTTACATCACAGTTTCTCATCTCCATCTCCACAGCTGACTTCTAAAGAACAAGTGGATATGACCTTACATTTCCAGCCATGATCTAAACATTGGGTTATGGCCATCACTGTAAGCAGAGCTCCTGTCAATAGTATAATCTGTTTTTATTTTCTTATTGGTGATTGGTCAGATCACCAAAAAAGGAAAAAGTGCATAATAAAAAGGACAGATTTGCATATGCTAATATATATGTATAGATGCAATCCTAGAATGAATTACTATAATTTAAATAGAAATACAATGTATCTCACTGTAGTGGGGAAGAGTGTTATCTTGTGCCTGTCCAGTCTGCTATCCAGGTGGAAACTTCAAGGCCCCTGCTCACTCCTCTTATGGTTCTTTATCTTTAAAGGGGACTAGGACTGGTATCCCTTCAAACAGAGGATGTCTTCAAATGGAAGACTGACTTCTCTAAAGTAGAACATTTGGCAACCCTACAAATGATTGCATTGTACGGTACAATTGCTGGCATCATTAATTGGGAGCCCAATGTCTTCCTTATGTACTAGTCAGCAGATTGTGGGTGGAGGACATGTTTTGCACCCACTAGAGCTGCACATTCCCAATTGCAGTAACTTTACATTCTCCCAGAGGAATCAATGTGAGCTGGTGGCAGGGGTGCAGAGCAGATTTTCCTCCATCTGAACAGTCTTCCAAATATTGCCTTGCATTTCTGGAAGCCATCCAGTTCAACGGGTGAACGGGAGCAGACATGACAAGAAAAAGTCTGCAGGGATAGGTTGGAGGAAATGTGCCTCTATTTGCAAAGCACACAGAGAACTGAGATAGCAGGCAATGTGGGCTAAAGGCACATGAAACAACAAATGTGGAAGCTAAGCTGGTCTAGGCCTGCATGGGAGACCACCTAGGAGCCTACATATGCCTCCTTGAGTTCTATGATGGTAACAAAGGTGGGATATAAATACACCACCCAAATCCTTGTGGTTTTACTTTCAAAGTATGTACATATCTTTCAGATGGTATACCTATCTTTCTACCACACAAAGAAGACTGCATGACTAAGACATTCACTAGTTAGTTGGACTCCACTCTTTTGCTCATGAAATGGCTCTTATCCTGATGGAGAAACTCCCGTGAACAGAATGACACTTTTAGATCCATCTGAGTATAAACCTGAAACGCTCCTTTTACACCCAAAGAAACTTAATTATGGCCCTCACTTATTTTTGTTATAGTTTAAGAGTTGTAAGTTACATTAGCGCTAGGGTTGAATTCAATACTGCCCCATTATCTTAATAAACAGACCCACCCAACTCTCCCTTTCCCTCCCCCTTATTCATCCTACCATTCTGGTACATTCCTTGCCTTCTTAAGGCAGAGAGAGAAAGGGGATTAATAAATACATAACAAAATGTTACTCTTTGCCCTTCTTAGTAAGCATATAAGTAATTGCTGCATAATTCTGTGAATTTGAATTCCAAACCACAGTAGTGCAGCTAGGCTAGACCCTGGGGCCAAAGTCTAGCCCTCCCACCCCAAATGACCACCTAGAGAGCAGCAGGTGATGAGGGCATCAGAGTAGCAGAAGCAAATTCAGTTTTATTCCTGTAGTCGTGATGGTGCTATTATTTAAGTCAGCTTAAAATGTAAAACTGCAGAAGCTCAGCTTTTCTTTTATCACAGGGTTAGCAAACATTCTAATATATTAGGAATGTAAAAGTAGTTTTAACACATGGTGGGGAAAGGAGGAGTGTTAGCTCCATGCTTCACAAATGAAGCAATGCACAAGGCAATATAAATGCCCCCCTCCCACAGGGTCTAAAATTACGTGGCTGCACCAGTGCTCAACAGGTCTTGAACTCATTGGTCCAAATCTAGGGGCCACTTTAAATTCCAATGTCAAGTGTTTAAGCTGGGTGCCAAGAATTGTTCTATATTAAAATCAGAAGCATTTTGATATTAAGAATATATGCCTCTATTTCTAATTCCATTTACAAATTTGACATTTTGATTTTTTAGGTATATTGTGGACTTACAAGCCAAGGACATTTAATAGCTGTGAAACAAGTAGCACTTAATACCCATGATCAAGCTGGGAATGAAAAGGAATACCAGAAACTGCAAGAAGAAGTTGAGATTTTGAAAAATTTAACGCACATCAACATTGTAGGGTACCTGGGAACTGGTTTAGAAGATAACATCGTGAGCATCTTCATGGAGTTTGTTCCTGGCGGCTCCCTTTCCAGTATTATCCGTCGTTTTGGGCCATTGTCTGAAATCGTCTTTTGTAAATACACTAAACAGATTCTAGAAGGGGTTGCATACTTGCATGAAAATTGTGTGGTCCACAGAGATATTAAAGGCAACAATATTATGCTTATGCCCAATGGTGTTATCAAGCTCATAGACTTTGGATGTGCAAAGCGTTTAGCTTGTGTAAGTCTGACTAATACACACAGTGAACCAATCAAATCAGTTCATGGCACTCCCTATTGGATGGCACCTGAAGTGATAAATGAATCTGGCTATGGAAGAAAATCAGATATCTGGAGCACTGGCTGCACCATTTTTGAGATGGCCACAGGAAAGCCACCATTGGCTTCCATGGACAGGATAGCAGCCATGTTTTATATTGGTGCTCACAGAGGACTTATGCCTTCACTACCCAAGCATTGTTCCAAAAAAGCAGATGATTTTGTCCATTTGTGTTTAACCAGGTAAGTGGTTACGAACAAAAAAGAGACACAACTTTTAGTTGTATTTTTTCCTCCATAAATAATTAGATTTAGTTCAACAAGTTCCTAAAAATAAATAAGGGAAGCTCTGTGATTCAATAGTTCATTTTCTGGCATCTCCAGGGAGGGAGGAGTCCTGTCTGAAATAGTGCAGGACCTAATATCCCCTATCCCCATATTCACAAGGATGTTTTCTTTCCTATATAAGTGGAGGGGGCATTTCAGGAAGGTTATTCAAAAAACATTAGTTAATAATGATGCTGCAGAGGGTTTAATTTGTTTCTTTTTCTCTTTAAGAAGAGTACAAGTTTACCACTGTTTCAAGCAGCAACATTCCCAGTTGCCACAGAATAGTCAACCACGAAAGAGCATTGTTCCCACTGGGCCATTTTGCAATCAATAGGATCACCCAGCCACTCTGAATAGCAAAGCTTTTGTTCTTCTTGTTAAAAGGGCAGTGTTAGAAAAGCTGTTGCTAGCTTCATCTTAAGTAATGGTAAACCCTTCCTGAACATAAATATATTTTGGACAACGCCCAAAGATTATTCTCATCAATGTGAACTTACCCACAGGGGTGGTGGTGTTTTAACAGCACTGATCTGAAAAGCACATGAGGAAAGAAGTTGAAACTTTGAATTTTGAGGCAGAGAGCAGGGTGTTTTTGAGCTGTGAATTTACCTGGACCATTTCTTTACTGGCAATGTCTAGCTACTTGCATATTTGGAAAATAAACTCTTTGGAGCTCTTCTCATCAGAACTAAACTAAACCCAGTAATATGTGTCTTGAACTTCTCACTCCATGGAGTTGTAGATACCGTTTCCGGTGGTCTAAATTACAGATTGTTTACAGACGTGGAGGCTGGTGGCTTTGATGACAGTGGGTTTCTCTGGGTTTCAGTCAGAACTCTAAAGGAGCTATCCAACCTTAGCTCCTTTAGGTTCTGACTGAAACCTGGAGTGGATTCACGGCCCCCACTGGTGTTGGGTGATGCCTTTTTTTAATGGTGTGCTGCTTGTAATGATGCACTGTTTTAAAACATTTGAATTAGTTGTATTTTATGGTATTTTTTATTTGCGTTGTACCCTCCCTCGATCCAGAGGGAGAGGCGGGTAACAAATAAATATATTATATTATATTATATTATATTATATTATATTATATTACCAGCCTCCACTGGAAGGTCTCCTTCCATTTGAAGAAATGACTCTGCACCAGCAGAGGCTTTCACTGCAGGAAAGGTGGGGAGAAAAGACTTCTCCCACTTCTCTCTTCCTCCTTTTTCCTGTATGCCCACCACCACCACACACAGCTGCTCTAGAGGGCCAGAGGATTGTCCAGAACAGCATGGGCAGTCATGGTACTGCTGCAGGTGGAAGAAGGAATGGGATGAATAAGAGGCAAATGCATGAAATGTAAAGTGGTGATTTTAGATTTTAGACAGAATGTTGATAAAACGGCATCTTAGGGTGCAATGGCAGTGCAGTACTTTTCATATGTGTAGTGTAGTGTTGCAATATCACAATTTTCACTCTGCCTTGAGTACATATTGAGCATCCTGTGTTCCCTCATCAGGTAAAGCATTCTGCACACTTAACGCATTATGAGATGGAAACACTTCTCTGCATAGAAATAATTCAACAGACAGAAAAGTGGAACATAAGTAGTATGAAGTAGTGTCAAGGATTGTTAACCATCTGGCTGTAAAAGCATCTTTTTTCTCCTTCCATTATTTTATCATAACCCTGCACAGGGATCAATGTGAGCGGCCTTCTGCTCTACAATTGCTGCAGCATCCCTTCATAACAAGAAACTCATGAACTTCGCAAAGCCTCTATAAAATGGATTTCAAATCTTTCTCTACTTATGGAAGAGATTATTAAATGAATACAACAACGTCAGCGCTTAACTTTCAATTTGAGAGCATCTAGGCTAAAGGATGGTTGGTATAAGAATTGAAAAAGATATAATTTGTAAATCCTTGCTTTTAGTTTTTAATGATTGATGTATTTAACTGTTTCAATTTAAGGAAAGCTTACTTTGTTTCAAAGAAAAAAAAGTATAATTATTCCATTAATCTCATTTTAAAATTAAAATATGACTTATCAGGACTTTTTGGGCTTCTCCACCCAGCAATTCACATTTACACACACATATACACCCTGAGCCACACAAAGTCTGAGTACCCTTTGGAGCAGATTCCCACACTATATGAGCCATGGCAATAGAAAAGGACAATGTGGACACATGGATGGAGCTGTTTGGATCATGGCTTAAAGTGAGCAAACAAAAGTTTATCACCAACACAGAAGGTATTCCTGATAATGTCTAAGAATTGATCACTAGTTATATGTAAATGGCAGAGTTCTGTAGCACAGTCCTATGCGTAATGATTCAGAAGTAAGTCCATTGGCCTCGTTAGCACATAACTCTAATTCATGGTTTGTTTCCCTACCTATGGTTTGTCTGGTAGACAATCAAATAAACCATGCATTTTTTTCAATCAACCCTGGTTGTTTCCCATCTCTTTGCCCACTCCCTCCCTATGTTCCAAAATTTGGCAGCTCTGAAGTACTGGCCTGTAGAGGAGATGAGGTTTCTTTGCCACTCTTGCCCTCCACCACTGTAGCCTGGCGAAATGAACCTATGAACAATCCACAGTTCTGGGTTCATACATAACATAATATGTGAGAAAGCAATATTCAAACAACCCAATTTACAACCTCACAACATACCATGGGTTCATGACAACCCAGAATTCAGACCATACCATGGGTTAGTGTTAAGCGAACCTAGTGCTAAGTGTGCATGAAATCCTAGCTAACATTTCACCATGTTAAACATTTCAAATAAAAGGCGAGATGTTTGCATTTAGAAAGATTTTATCCTATGCCAAACATTTTTTCATTTGAACAGAATATGTGCATTACAGTACTTGGGGGCCTCCTCTGCTTAGAATATTGCTTTCTCACATATTTAAATTCCCTTTGTGAATTTGGAACTTTGTCAGCATTTAACTCTCCACCTTATATTTGAAACGTTGCTGCTTTCTGCTACAGTTGTTTGGTCATTATTGGTTATCAGCTGCTGGAATACACCATGTTGCTCTCACTCATTGTTAGGCAACTGCTTTTATTTTCCAGAACAAGATCCAGTGCCAAGAATAGATACAGTAGCACTTTGCACTCCATACTTCAAAGCGGGGGAGGAACAGTTGGTTTTTATTTTATCTAATTGTTATTAACATGGTTGACTACTTAGTGCTATCAAGACTTTCCTAAATTCACACTTACCTTGTTTGTATGTGACAACAATGTAGATTATTAAGGTTGGCTGGCTGAGCAAAGCTCAAAGATTATTCTCATACTCTGCATAAAATGATACCGTTCCCAATTACAGAAAAAAACTATAATTATTTTCCAAATTCACATAAGTTGGGTGATTGCAAATTCACAGGGTGATTGCAATATAAGATTAGGCAAAACTTGACACTTCAGTCAATTAACCATGAGGTAGGATCCAAAGAACCAAGAATTAAAGGAATATTAGACAGTAGTCTTGGGCAAAAGATGCACAGTTCTATAACAGATCGATTGTATAGCATTCTCATGCATACCATTGCCCTAATAGAAGAAGATGCTTCCCCATTGGAACTACCTGCAATTCCTTAGTGCATCATACCTCTTCTACCACAAGCATTCCCGCTATTGGGCCATTCAAGTCCTGCCATTCCTCATCTCACTCAAGATGATCTACTTGGATACTTTCCCATGTCCTGATGCTTGTCATGTCCACAATAGGTCTTCTGCCACAGGAAAATGTCAGCTTGGTTTGGTCTCTTCCTTCCCCCTAAATCCTTTCAAAAACCTCCCCACAGGGGCTTTCACATATCCTCCTAAAAACCATCTCAGCTGATGCAGTCATAACACCAACAAATAGATTCTTAATGGGCTTAAGAGCTGTCAAAACCTTGCTGCTCAATTCAAGGCTGAATACTTTTGGCAAATATTGTTTTTTGCCAAGATTACTTAAAATAAATTGAGGAAGCTGCACCAGTGTCATTTTTAGGTAGGACAATAACAACAGTCATCTCAGTTCTTGAGAGGTGAACCAACAAATTTTGGCCCACTAGCTGATACTGACCTGCACCTTCCAGTCCATTGGTGTACTACGTGACTAGAACATTAGACTGAGCCCACAGATCCAAGCTCTCTACAGTAAGAAATCTGCAACCACAAAAGAACAGACAACTAGAAAGTGGCTTTCCCCCTTTTGCCCATCCACCATATCAAAAATACAGTGATGTATTATTTCCACCCCCATGTTTGCCACTGAATTCCCTCATAGCTCTATGCAACTATTGTAAGCCCTGGACCTTCACCTGTCCGCTGCCTCTCCTGTTCCCATTCCCACTGTTGTGGCCACACTAGCTGCTCTAATACAAAATAATGAAAGCCGGGACTTTTGATATCATGTCAATGGCTTGCCATGGTCTATGGAAGAAGTCTTACAACAGGGGGGCAGAACCTCAAGGCCCAGAGACCAAATCCCACCCACTTGGGGTCTCTCCCTGCAACCACCTTCTCCCCTATTTCCCATTATATAAAGATGAAATGCCTCTCTTAAAGTTATTGTAAGAACTTTAACCTAAAATATGCTATTTTTGGCCTGCCCCTTTGGCCTTGCATGTCTCTGAAATGTGCCTCCTGACAGCCGGAATTCAGCTTTTGGGCTGAAAGAAGTTCAACACTCCTGCCTTACACAATGTGACTGTGTTAGAAAAACTGTCATTGTGCACCACGTCAAGAAGTCTATATTGTGGGTTGATTTTTATGGAATTCACTGTGAACTGGGGAAGCTGTGATTTAGAGTATTGAGCTGTGCTTACTTTACCTTTATATTTAAGCAAAAATCCTTTAAGTTTCGATACTACTGGAAGAACCAACCTCATTAGGAAATACTTGGTTAGATCAGGGATGCAAAGAGCTAAAAGATCATTTATATTTCCTTTATTTGCAGTACCACCAAAGTCCCTAAACATGACATTCGATTCATATTGTATTGAAAAACTTTATAAAAAGATAATTGAAATTTAAAAGATAGAATGAAAAAGAACTCTGGGCTATGTTGCAAATGCAGTTCTGTCCGAATTTTGGGGAATAGTAACAGGAGCAATGGCTCTTAATTTCAAGAAAATAGAATCTTGTATCACTGGTTGTGTATGGGAGGACATCACAAGATTTTTCTCACACTATAGTGCTGACTAATTTAAATTGTTTAGCAGCATGGACCGATGTCCTTTCGAAATTAAAAACTTCATAGAACACTTAGGGCCCAATCTTAGGCCAGAAACAAGCCCTACCTCTTCAAGCATTCCCTGGCCAGCTATGCTGCCTAATGAATGCTGGGGTTGTAGAACTTTTTCCAGTCTAAACATGCACAGGATTGTGCCCTTTGTCAGGTAAAGCACTGGGACTGGATGGTGCACCATCAAAAATGTTAAAGGCTAATCAAGAATGGTGGGCCCTCTCCTGTTGGCCATGTTTACAACTATAAACAACTCAATTCCAATTGAGTTGAATTCCAGTAAACTGAGTAGAAATAGAATTCCTTTATCCAAGGAAGGAAATAGAGAGGAACCTAGTAATTACAGGCCAATCTCTTTACTTTTAGGCATCTGTAAATTGTATGCCACATATTTTAGTTATAAATTAAAAAGATGGGATTGAGTAGGATGTACTACTTTGGATCATTATCTTGTTTGATCCAATTTGGCTAAGAAATACTCCAAGCTCCCCCAGAGGTAAACTCTATACAATTTTTGTTGATTTACAGTCAGCATTTGACTTGGTTCCACATGACCGTTTATGGATGAAATTGGAGGGGAATCAATGAATAAACGTTTGCTATTTTTCTCCAGATGTCTGTATTCAGAGACCTTAAAATTAGATGCAGAGCAAAAGACCGGCTGTCAAAGATCATTATTACATCTAGGGAGCCAAGATTGCCAAAGATGTATTTTGGCTCCATATTTGTTCAATATACAGCTCCATAATTTACCTGAGAATCATGCTCCCAAATTGAGAAGTATGCCAGCTAGTATTTTATTGTATGCAGATGACACTGTATTATTTCTATCAAAGGTGAGTTTTAGAAGAGCTTAAAAGTTTTTTTCTTTTCTTTTTGTAGCTACAAAGTTCTGGTCATCACATAAAATAAGCCTATGATTTTAGTGTTTTCCAGATGTAGAACTGTTTTTAGGTGGTGTATGGACGTCCACTTGCTTGAGCAGGTGAAATTTTTGGGAACACTTTTCAATTTCTTTAATTTGGAAATTCCATATAAAACAGGATAAGGTTCATACACACAAAGCTGTAATTCACGTTTTCTACACCAAAGGCAGGCCTTTGTTCCAGCTATTCTTCAGGTTGATAGGGCCATGATTCTAGCATAACTATAGTTTAAGATTGCTGACTGAAGAGAGGACACTGACAGTCCTTTTGAGTGAGATACAAAGAAAATTTCTGAGATTATTTTTTTGTTTGCTCCTAATTGTGTAAGGAGAGCAACTTTGAATCTTGAGGCAGGTTTTACCTTCCTCCCAACTAGGGTATAACCCTCAATTATTGGTTATAGATCTCCTTTGGAAAATCTGCTGAATTGATTTGTTATACACAAATTACTTCAGAAGTCCTTGAGGGGAGTATTTTGTGTAAAATACATCTTTTATGATTTTCTGTAGATAATCTTATTGCTTTTGAATATAAGCAAGAATGTCTGTGTCAAACAAAATTCTGAACACATGGATTTCAAAGAGCTGAAGGCCACTTTTGCCAAAACTTGCTCCCCAAGACCATTGGGATTGCATTAGAAATTTTAGCAAACATAAGGCACAATCCTACGCATATTTAGATGGGGGAAAGTCCTACAACTGCCCAGCATGCAATTCTCATTGCAATTCTATGCTAGAAGCATTAATGGATGGTTGATATAATGGGATCCCACAGGGAATAAAAATGCCCTTGAGATGAGGGCTGTTAGGAAACCCTTTGTCACAATGTTTCTTTGTAAATATTATGGAGTTAGAAAGTATTTGATCCCCCCCACACACACACACTTAAAGGATTTATCTGGTAGATCAATAACTACTTTGTTTAAATTTTGTATAAAATAAGACAAGCATATTATTAGAAGGGCAGCTTTTTTAAAAGTTTGATTAATTTAAGCATTCAGATGATTGTCTTGGATGTATGTTAAGTTTTGCATATTCTGCATGAATTATGTCCTATGTCATGTTTCATGTAACCTGGTGTTCGATCTCATTTGTGTAACAGATTTATCACTGTATAGATTTGACTTCAAATAAAGTATCAATTCATACTGGTATATGTATGGTCATTAATAGATCCTTAATTTTCCAATGCTTTCAGAAAGGCAGTGGGCTCCTCAGTCCATGGAATAAGCCTGGGCTATGGGCATGAAAGGAAGTAACACTGGGCATTGATGTTCTCTACAGAAGGTCTAGATAGCTCACTTTTATTTCTAAAGAATGGACTGTGCTGAAACTAGAGTGGAGCTATATAGAGTAAATTTACATCTTAGAATTTTAAAAAAGCCTGTTTCCAGGGAATGTTGCACTTTAATTTCTCACTCTAGGCTATTTACTTGGAATTTGCTACTTTTCATCAAATATAGAGGTGATGTTGATGGTATCTGAGTCAGTGGCTCTGAGGCCACATACCAGTTCCCACAAACCCATACAAACTGTTAAAGTAGTAGAAAAAGTCAGGTCCAAAGCCCCTCCCCGCAATGAAGGATCTTACATACATCAACTCCCTACAGAATTATCCACGTAATCCTGACTAGGAGAACCAGATGCATTAAAAAGTACATTAAAAAGGGCTAGATGCACCAGTTCTAGAAGATATGCCTAATTAAAAAAGCCACCCACAATAAACCCTAGGGTGTTCAGCTAATCAGGAAGGGGGGAGTGGGTGAGAGATTAAGGTCCCAGCCACAAATACAATGTTTGGAGTCCAAGAACACAGCCAAAAACTATCCAATTCTCACTCAAAAGAAAATGTTTCTAGGACTAGCTACTTCACCAATGTCCTTTTTAAAACTGAACCACATTAGTGTATGGTGCATAATTCATTCTATGCAAAGCAGCTCTAACATATTGGTAACTAATTGCCTTTTGAATCTCCTCCCAACCCTGCTGAATGATATACTAGGTCTAATTTAAAAAACAGCCATGTATTATTAAGTGTATGCCAAAAATCAACCACACCAACAGGCTTGCAAGGCAAAGTATTTTGAAGATTTCATTCAAAAAGTTGTTTTGATGTGCAGATCCTAGAAAAAGCAAATATGGCAGCTCTTGAGTTATTCCATTGCTTGGACATTGCAGGGAATTGGCAGTCTCCTATAAATTTGCTTAAGATGAATTTTATCCAGAACTTGTGGATATTTACATTCTTGTGTTTCATTTCACTCTTCTTTAAATAAAAAACACTCAATTTCCAGCCCTTGCAATTGTATCTTTAAAGACATGCACATAATGTGCAAGATTCATGCATCAGAGAGAGAGCTTCTATGTCCTGCAAGGCAAACCTCTTCAAGCCAATTTCTCCACACTGTGGGGCTCCAATTGGTCATTGTTCACCCATCCCTCTCTTATAACCACATCACTATGGGAATAAAACAGCTATAAAATTCTAGTAGAACTCAACCAAAAGAAAGTAGGCAAGCTAACATACAAAGTATATTTATACATATTTAATCAATTTGCATAATTAAGGACACAAAACCTCAAGAGTTATGGTCCAACATATATGCTTCCTTAACACTTAGCATATAGTTCAGTGCCAACATGCCAATTTCTCTCATAAAAATAGGCAGTGTTTATAATTTTCATTTTAAAATTTCATCCAGAGATCTATGGCATTGTAATGACTGGGATATTTTGTGAACTGGGTGGTTTGAATAATTTTTCAGCCGTAAAAGTTCACTGGCTAACTTTGGGCTAGTCGGTCTCTCATAGTGTATTAAGATAAAATGGAGTAACCCCTCTATATATTATAACAGAGAGGTACCAATAACCATACCACTTTACAGCCTTGAATTACAAGATTCCTAAATGTATACACATTAAAAAAAATAACCACTCATAATTTACAGAAGATGCTGTAAGCCATTTTGCTACATAATCTATTTTTGATTCCAGTCACAGAATTTAATAGCTTAAATACACTTGTAAATGAGACATTAACCTACAGGTGGGGTGGCTTGCATTTCTGTGCACAGTACACACAGATGAACTCCAAATGGAGTGCAAGGGGTCTCTGCAATAATAATGATGGGCATCATGTCATTGGCTTAACTGTGCAGATAGGTACATGCAATTTTCCCCCTGATTACATGCAGTTGGTCCAGCTCTTTAAACCAATCTTGCATGATGGACATTTGCATGTGGGGCTGGACAGTTCTTTTCCCTGGGGAAGTCCTACCAAAACTTGTGGCCAGCACTTCGAACCTCAAGCTTACTACACAGATATGGTTATCCTAAGAACATAAGAGCTATGCTGCATCAGACCAAAGGCTTAGCATTCCGTTCAGTGGCCAACCAGCTGCCTGTGGGAAGCCCACAACTACGACATGAGTATACTCTCTTGGGCAACCCCAAACTTGAGAGTTTTCTTATCCAAGGGATTAGCCTCCTTCCTAGGAACCGACATGGGGAAAAGAAGCAGAAACTGTCTAGAGGATGTGGAAAAGAACTTCTACCCATTTGCCCAAGCATAAATAGAAGCCACTTCAAGTCAACTCCAAGGGAACTCAAGTTTTTGTCCATAAAGGTATTTGGGACACAGAAAGTTTAATGTTCTCCATTTATATGGCATACCAGACATTAGACCACGAAAATCCCTAGCCTTCACATTCTTTTTAAAGCTCATACACAATCTACTTCAGTTTGCCATAGTTCATAAGAATATTACATAAGATATTAAACCACCAAACATCCATTAAGGCTTAAGGTAGACATAAACACAGGTTGACCTAAATGCCAGCATTGCAAGTAATGCAACACCAAGTAGCCCTATCAACATGACATAGCAAAAAGGAAGACGTCTATAGTATAAAGTACCACATTATATGGAAACATTAAGTTTCTTCCATGGGGTTGTTTCCAACATTAGTCCTACTTAAAAGTATACTGACTGAAATGAATGGGACTTAAATTCGACTAAAAAATGGATAGAACTTTTTATACTTCCTCCTCACCAAATGCCAGTTTAATGGACTTAACTGAAATACCTTATTTCATAGAGATTTCACAATTCCTTACACGATCTTATCTTGCAACACAAAATATAAGTCACTAAGCCAAAATTGCCTAATTTCTTTCACTTTGGGCATTTAAATTGCCCCAAACACATCCTGTGATGATTTGTTTACTACAGATAATACTACAAACTATAATACAAGCAGTGTTTACTACGAAGTATAGCACAATTGAACATGTTATCAGCCAAAATATTTCCTTTCCCTTTTACACTCCAACAATGGTAATTTTTTCTCTCTCGCACAATCAGAATCATCTCCCCACCCCCACAGCACAAATAAAAACCTTCCTGCTGTGCTGGCTAGGGCTATAGGAGTTGCAACATCTGGAGAGCCTCACATTTCCAATCCCTGCTTTATCATATATGTTGGTCTTAAAAGTGTTTGATGTAGCACTTCTAGAATTCAACTGGGTTTTTTTTAAACCCACTGCTGTCAAATATATTGCATGATCTATTAGGGGTGTGATATATGATTTGAATTAGGATATACAATTCCATATCAGGCTATTTATAATTTGAAAGCAGATTAAATGTAGCTATTTAGCAAAAATAACCACCACCCCCAGCAACCTAATGACCTACAAAAATTGGAAATGGTTGTGACGTCAAACCATGGTATTTTCTTAAGGGACCTCAAGTTATCGGTTGAATCCAGAGTTACACTGAGCAGAACTCTGCTAACTGAACACTCCTGTGGGTTGAAGAGGGGAAGATTACGTTTTGTTGATTCTCCTCTTACAGCCCTTTCCTGCTGAAAAAGCTGCTCTAGAGGGTTGGGGGGGGGACTTCTGGAAGAGCATAGGAGCAGCACGCTGGTGACTGCAGCGGGAAGGGGAAATCGCCTAAAAGAGTCTTTCTCCTCCCCACAGCAGGAGCCTCCACCGGATCAAAGTCACTTCCAAACAGACCTTTCGTACAAGGAACAGCAGGTCTGAAGCCACCCCACTGTATTTAAGTCTTAAATTAACATATTATGGTTGCAATCCTGTACCCACTTACTGCAAATAAGCCCCACTGAATTCAATTGGTCTTACTTCTGAGTAGACATGTATAGGATTGCTCTCTAAATTAACTTTGATAAGTGTCCAGCCACTTCTATTGTGTTTGATCAGCACTTTAGAGTTCTGTGGTACACCTGCAGTTGTCATCTTACAGACATGTGTTCATGGCAGCTCAATTAGGCTCTCCTCTTTTTAACAGATTCTCTGCAAGAAAATGGATTTGAGAGGAAGCACTCAAACTTCAGCAGTAAACAATTTCCAACAGTAACTTTTACATTTATAGCAAAGGGAATAAGACAGACCAGAAGCCTGATGCTGTCTTATGGTCATTTGTTGAACAGAGCTAGGTTATAAGTACCTGAACAGAACTTCACTGAACTTGTTATTTTTGCAAATATAAAAGGGCTGTATTTGTATTAGGTTCTATAAGTTTAGACGATGTGTCCATTATAACTTCATATAGTAATGGGTAAAATCCATTTCAAGGCAAAGCTACAGGTTTGTAAGCAAATACTATGAGGCTTTGTAAATAAATTTTATTTAAAGTAAACATTTACTGGTTTGTCTTCTTCCTACTGGGAATCACAATTTAAGACATCTTGCTTACACTGTATGGCAAAAGCTCTTCAGGATTTCAAAGCATGGATGAGGTAGCGAAGAAAGTCTAAAAAAGCTAAAAAAAAATGCAACAACGCAGGATCAGGTTTCACAATACAGGGTTTAAGAAATATTCTTTCAATGTAGAAAGTTACAAGGGTGAAATAGTAACAGTTTTGGATGAAGCAGACTGAAGGGCTAAGGACTAGATTAAAATCTGAAGATACATTATTCATAGTGTCCATGTTCAAAGTGTTAAAAAAAAGACACCCAAAGTTCAAATAAACGTATTCAAGTATGTAGTACAAGTTTTGCATTACTGGCAACTGAATATTACATAGTAATTGATGCACAAGTAGTTACATTATATTGTAACTACAAACTGGATACACGCTCAACAATTATCTAAAGCACTTTTAGTGTAGCTAAAGGGCTTAAAACTTCAGACTCACTTCTGAAATGTTTAGAACCAATTAGAGCATAGAACTGTGCAAGAACAGATGTTACCAAGTAGTGAATCCCTCTCAGACATGAGGATAACTTAATAAAATCTTTTTACATTTAAGTACTCAGTAAGTAACACTTGCTACTGTACTGAATTTATGCTGAGGTAATTTCCATGCACTTAGGGTCACAGCTGGTAAAAATGAGACATTGGCTTTTAACAAAAACCCACCAACATTCACGACGGTCATTATTTGTTCAAAAAAGGCAGGTGATTGAAAACAGTAATATGACACTTACAGCCATAAAAATGTATACTAGTGGTTTAATTGGAGAGTGATTATTCAGAGCTGAAAAACAACCTCCAGTTTTGTTACTACAATCACAAGTACAATTCACGTAGCATACGTGACACTTATTTTATTGTCTGAGTTAAGGGAGAAGTTGGGATACCAACAATTGTACTTATTTATTGCAAAGATAGTATTTCACCTGTAAAAGAAATGGCATTTCACTCACATAACACACTTTTTAAAAAAATTCAAAACGTGGCTGTCTGTATGAAATGCTAATGGAAAACAGTGATCCCTGTTCACTAATAACTTAAGTTAAAAAAGAAAAATCTTACTAATTTCACTATATAAGTTTACGTAGTTCAGTTCTTAAATCACGTTAATCTATATAACCATTATTAACAGCTCTGTGTCTCTATTACTGCATCAAGCCAACATTTAAATGCACTTTCACATCAAAAAGATTATATAAACTTTATTTTCATTCCCCCTTCTGAAAGCTACTGACATTTCAGCAGTCAACTGGGTTTACAAAAAAATAAAAATAAAAAATAAATCACAAATGGAGGCCTGAGCAATTTTCACACTGCGTCACTGGGGGATGCTGTGCCGTGGTTGACCATCCTCCCACAGCGGGTACATGAACCCACCCCCCCAGTCTGTGAACTGCTCTCAGGAAGTGGCTCCCAAATAAGGCCAACAGTTTAACATGAAGTGCCACTTTTGTTTCTATTTCTGATGGATTCTGACAAGGGAAAAAAGTTAGGTATATTGGTTATACTTACAAGCAGCTCCAATCCTGAGTATTTATGGTATATCTAAACATACAAAAATGTATGTACATTTCTCTCCACTTTTTGTTGTAAACATTGTCAGTATACTTTACATATCCCTTATTTGAAACATGCAAATCATACATACAGTATAAATACACAAAAAAATACACTCATTCATAAACTAAGCAACAAAAATTGTGGCTGGCATATTGTTATAAATAATCAATGCGTGAGGCATTCCATACAGCTAGAAGCAGCCATTCAATCTACTGTTCTTAACTGTGGATGTGGAAATACTGTGATTTTTGCACCTTCCATGTCATTACAGTATTTATAACACTATCATATGTGGAGATAGGCTCATTTACTATACCTCTTCTTTTCAGAGTGAAGGATAAAGCAGCACTTACATATATTATATATCTATATCTATATAAAGTGGGGCAGCAACTGCAGGGGTTGCTCTTCTTAGATTATGAAGGTTTCCATTCTAATATTCTTAAATAAAAAAGGGACCTAAACAATCGATTACATATTCATTCCTTGGGCACTTAACAGTGAATCCAGCATGTCGAATGTGTCTTTGTAGTCCATATGCTGGCTGTTTGTACTGTACTCGTGACTGGCATCAGGACCGTTCTCCACTGGGTTCTTGTCCAGTTTCACGAGGGTGCTGAGATGTCCGTAGCCCACCTGGTATGTGACAGGGGGAGGAGGGGGTAAGGGAAGGTTAAAAACAGAGTTGAGAGAGGATACATACTGCTTAACAGAGGAAGAACTAGATGAACTACCTGAACTTTTGGAACTTTTGCTCATTTTGGAGTGATGGTTGTGAGAAGCATCATTGCTGTACAGCTTCTTTCTTGAAGAGCCGGAACTAGAGGAATTGCCATCACTGCTCAAGCCAACGGGACTCCTCAGAACAGCTGGTGTTAATCCATCACTACTATGTTTACTGCCGCCACTACTACCGCCACCAGTGTGGGAATGGGAATGCTTATGACTGCTACCATGATGGCGGTTTGTGGAATGTTCTTTGTGCTTTTCCTTGCTAACATGGGGACTAGAGTGCTTGCTTTTCCCATTGCCCTCATCTGATGAGCTATGCCTCTCTGAGGAAGAGACCTTGATTTTCATTTTCAAATCTTCTTTACTTGAGTTCTTTTCTGTGGGCGGAATTGGTATACGCAATTTGAGTGACCCACCCTTTTCTTTTTTGTCAGGGATGTGTTTTTCAGGCTTCTCTGCATTTGTAATGGGAATTTTCATTTTAAGAGGGGAAGTTACAGAACTGCTACTTGTTGCTTGGGATTGCATGTGCTTTTTGTATTGTTGTTCTGTTCCCATATAATGTTCTCTTACATCCAGTTCAAGTGTTTCTAGTTTGCGTTTCTCTCTGTATTTATCTAATGACATTTTCTGAGGCATTATTACAGGTGTGGCAGCAACCTGCCCATGATGTTTGTTTCCTGGTTTGTGTGCAATCGGATGCTCAGAGAGTTTGTCAGCTCTGTGATGTAACCCCGAATGTAACTGCAACGAAGTGCCTGGTTGAAAGTTTATGTTGAACTGACCACCAGGCAGCGAAGTTTCCTGTTTCTGAGAATATATTTGTTCTGTCCTTGTTTGTTCTTGGTGTTGAGGCCATTCTTGGTGTGTTGACAAAGTATATGAGGTACTTGGTATTCCTGCAGCTAGTATTGCCAGATTTTCTTGACTGTCTTGAACAGAAATACTTCCTGAGTTCAGAGGAACTGGGGCAGGAAATGTGGATGTTGATGGTTTTTGGAAACTTGCATTTGCAGATACACCAGCAACAGCATCTACCAAAATGGAATTCTGAACCAAAGATGAGCCAAGAAGAGAATTCTCAGATGTCTGACCATCTCCTTTAGGTTTCTTAGCAGCCTGATTAGCCTACACAAGAACAAATAAGTTACACTTAGGATACATTCTTAGTGTACAGTCTACAAGTACATTTGAAGCCCTATGGAAGTCACTTAGTTCCAAGAGAAGAACAAGGAATACAAGTGTAATAAATGGCTTTGCTCTGAACACTGGCTTAGATCCAGAATCGAAGGGATGCTTCTCTTGATAGAAGGAATTAAGATCCAGTGGAGCAGGAACACCGAAAGAAGGGGAAGTTCATCTCCGCTGATTCCCCCTTCAGCCCCCCACTCCCTTTCATCGTGCTCTGGAGGACAAAGCAGCTTTTCAGGAGGCACAGGGAACTGGAGGAGATGGAGTAATTGGCAAAAACTGCTTCTTTGACCCCTTCTTCCAGTGACCTCTACTGAGCACAACTCAGAATCCAACTCACTGAATCTTGACAAAGAACACATAGCTTGAAATGCTGAGAATTTTTGAAGACCTGCTTGTTCAATACATTTTTTAGCTTGGATTCAGAGTTTCCAAGAGAGTAACTCACTCATGGAACACTTCTGCTGGAGGAGGAAGGAGGAGATTTTCACTGATTCCTACTTTTCTTGAAAATTCTGCTCCCACAGTGGGAGGTACAGGAGGAACTGCCAAAATTCCCTCCCCCCCTTTTTACCAGTGGCAGCCTCTGCAGAAGGCAACTCTGGATCCACACCATTAGATTTCATGCAGATCTAATGAAGAATTTTTTTAAAAGGTAAGCCAGATAAGTTACCACAACATAAACATTCATTCAACAAGTGATCTACATTTGGATGTTCACTTTCAAATAAACAGCAGATGCTTCTATAATAGCACAGTAGCAATTTTCTTTACCAGGAGAAATTCTTACCCTCCAATTTCGAATCCTCTTTAGCCTACTAGGAGTTTTCTCCAATATCTGAAGAAACTCATGTGTTAACTCTGTGAATGAAAATGAAATTAAGATGAACACATATTAATATGAAAACATATTAAGCCACATTCAACCGTATTTGATGCCCAGGCCTGACTATCTACTCAATCAGAGCCTTGGTCCCCCAGTAAAATTCCCATAGTATTCACAAATGCAGAGAGAAAAACATCTGAACTTATCATAAATTCTAGATGTAAAGATGCACTAATACAGCCACTATATGTACATGAGCTTCACGTTAAGTCTTTATATTCATTTGATAGCACTGCATTTTTGTTTGCTTAAAGATTCTTTATTTTTACTGCAATATGCTTGCTCTCAAGATATCAGATTGTTTAAAAAATAAAATTTCTATGGAGTCCTTCAGTAAAACCTTCCACATGGTGTAGCTAACTATTGCTCGACTAGCATCATTTTAGTCAACTTTTAATAATGTTAACAGCAAGGCCATAAGCAAAACAACTAAAGAGTTTTAAATGGAGGAATGAAACAAACTTGATACTACTTACCATCAAGTAATTCTAAAGTAACAGAAGGATCTACATATTCCCACCAATGTTTTCCATCAGTTGAAACAGGGATCTCCCAGTTGGACCACTTGCAAGCCAAATGTATACAAACACATGCTATCACAGTTGGCTTGTACTGAAGACAAAACGTAGTAAGGTGCAGACTGTGGTCAGAAATGTTTCATAACGGAAGAAGAAACGCCAAACATGGAAAAGAACAAAAAAAAAGGAGAAAAAACTCATCACCGCACTATTCTAAGTAAGTATTAGTACGTTGTAGAAGTTTTTTAAATGTACAATGTTTGGACTTTATGCTAAAAGAACAAGAAGAATTTAGATTTGCAAATCTGAAGAATCACAGTATGCTGTTCCATCTTTAGTACATGTAACTCAATATTTAAGAAAGCTAAAGCATTAGTATTTACAGATAACAAGATTTCAACAAAAATGAATTCTTTATTACAGATTTTCCTGTCTTGTCATACATGTTACACTTTCAATGATATTTACATAATGTGTAAGATAATAAGTGAGAAGAAAACAAATTTCGGCTCCTCCAGCCCAACCTGCAACATACTTCATATTAGTTACGGTCATGTATGAATTCCTAGCTGGAAGGAACACAACTATGCCAATTTCATGTTCAAGTGCTGTTTTGAAACTTTGACTTCTCTTCTGAAAGATTTTTGTGGCAACAGCAACTACAAGTTCACCCCAGAAAGCATGTCTTGCACAAATATTTATGTATCTCTTCCCCTCCTTATTGTTTTACTATGATTTTATTAGATTGTAAGCCTATGCGGCAGAGTCTTGCTATTTACTGTTTTACTCTGTACAGCACCATGTACATTGATGGTGCTATATAAATAAATAAATAATAATAATAATAATAATAATGTATATATCTACATTAAGTACGAGCTTAAAATCATCTGCTCTTCTCAGTTTTCTCCACACCATAAGCTGTTAATTGAATCAACCAGAAAATAAGAATGTAGGTATTTAGCTCCTAATTTATCCACCCCAAATCCTACAGCAATATGACTGAGGGACATAGTGTTACTTTTTTATCTTTTTGCCGCATAATGTCTACCTCTTCTCAATTCCTTCAGATCACTTCACCTTAGTATCTCCAAGATATGTCCTCCCTCCCTTCACCATCTATTTCTAAAGCCTCCTCTATGCCCTCAGTCATCCCACCTAATCTATTGTAGCCTTCTGTTCCATCTTTTCCTTTAACCCTATCAGTTTAATGCATGTGTGGTATCCCTAGTTCCTCTCTAATCTCCTAATATTCCTTCAGTTTAAGTTTTTCCTTATTATTTTCTGGACCAAATTGAGCTCATAGAGTTTATTTGAAAGCCTCTCCTCCGTCACCATCCCATTTCAATATCTGCTTCACACAAGCTAATCCACTGTTGCCCCCTCTTCTGCCTTCTGCTTTAATGTTCTCCCCCAAGGGTGGAATATCCATTAACCCAATCCGCTTTTCACAAAACCTACTTTTATCCACGAAGTTACTCAGTCACTATGGCCACATTTTTCTGTTATACTTCTCATCAGTAACCACCCCCATATTTGCAACTTATTTACCAAATTCTTATGTCTCTCTTCAATTGCTCATCTTTCTTAAAACTACAAACCCCACAGGCCATTTTTTTTTAAAAAAAGAACAAACACATTACAGAACCAGTCAGGTTCTGCAAGATTAAATATTGTGTAGATTTTTTCTAACATAATCTCTTAACTAATGTTTTTAATTCATTAAAAAACCAATGCTAATATTTTATTTTAATTAAGAAAAAATTGCCATTAACTACAAGGATAAACTAAAAACAGCTTTGTACTTACCAAGATGCTCGGATTTCTAGGTTAAGTTTATCTCTCTGTAATCTTTAGCTGCTATTCAGGCTACCAATTTTAGACTTATGCACTCACAATCGAGAAAATGTCACCAGAAAGCACCACTACACTTCACATTGTGCATTTAACCCCTTTGTGCCATGAGGCCCTTGTACAATACACCGCACTGCAAACAGGAAGGTACCACCACAGTAGACAGCCCAGTCGCCTGTTGCAACAAGGGTTAGACACAGGTAGGGGGCCCTGCAGTAAAGGAAGCTATAGTGTGCTACAACAGTGCAACAAAGAGGTTCAGGATAACAACCTGTTGGTAGCCATGAAATAGGATGTCTGTGCCAAATCCTTGCTTGCTGTAAGAAAGAGAAACAAGGAAGTTAGCACCAGTAATAGTTACTTTCCCAGATTAAAATGCTGTTTATGTGAAGATCATCAGGTAAGGGTGCAAGCTATTTACTCTTGTCACCAAGAAACTCAGTTACTTTTCAAGCCAAATTACAGTTTCATGTGTCCATTAATTCCTTTAATCAAATTAACGCTACTGATGAAGCTATCCAGTACCTCAATCCACAAATTCTGGTAAATTGTGATTACATCTGTTTCTGGCAATTCAATTACAGGGAATCGTCTGCATAGCCTGAGCCTATCAAGTCAACTTAAATTTTGTAAGGCCACCTTGAGGCCCAGTATTGGGCAAAAGGCAGGATACAAATAAATATAATAATAATAATAATAATAATAATAATAATAATAATAATAATAATAACTATGAACTTATTTGTATTATGTAAGCCATAGATAAGTGCAGCCTTGCCAATAAGAAAGGTGGGAGCTTTTGATTTGATGATTATGCTTTATTTTGTATGTAAATCTTTTTAATATTAATTGTAAGACTTCCAGCAAATTTTGTTACAGGATGGCATACAACTGTTGTAAATAAAGCAGATTTGGGGGAGGCTGCAGCAGGGAAAGGAATCCATTCCACTGACAGAATGGCATCCATCAGCAGAAGAACACTAGTTGGATATCACCATTCCAAAATACAGAATGACTAGCTCCATCTATCCATCGCTCCTATAGTTAAGGGATATAAATCTCAAGCTCTATAAAGGAACAATTCCAACAAACTGTCCACTAATACCTTGTAACTGAATCCTAAATAGGACTATCACAGAAATCATATTAGTCTATACAGATGCTTATGTCCCCATTGAAGAAAGGCATTTCCATATTCCTAGCTGAAAAGATTGCCACTAAAATGGTGCTTAATGGTTCAAAGAATAACCCATTTCTCATGGTATGAAAGAAGAAGGTGAGCAAAAAGAAGCAGAGTTAGTATAAAAGACTAACTTTTGGAAATAGTTAGTTATGAGTAAAAACAGGACATAATAAGGAACCAAGTTGACTTGTAGTAGCCCCATAAAAAATCAGATAGACGAACCCAGATTCAGTAGAGTGGTGGTAAAATCCTCACAAGACTCACAGCTAATTTCTAGCTAGGTAGCTATACTGAAATTTATGGCACAGCAGCAACTTAGACCATGTTGCACCACATTAATTTCTAATAGGCTAATTATCTTATTGATGGTTTGTGAAAGCAGAGCGGCAAAGCAGGTAGGATGGGGCAACAGCTGATAACGCTCTGCGCAGGGCTCTTGATTGCAAATCCTTTTGGTTCTCATCTATTCTGTGTATAAATAAATAATACAAGTGTATATTAGAAGGAATTATATCCCTCCTTTCTGTATATCCCTCCTTTCTGTTTCTAAAGAAACTTTCATAGTGATCAAACAGGCAAAATGTCTGCCAAAAAATATCTTCATAAACTTCCCTTGGTCCCAATCCCTGTCAGAGAAGGAGAAGCTCTGATCAGCCACTGATTAAAGGTAAGAGCTTTCCCCTGCTTAGCACTGAAAAACATTCGCTTTATCAGATCACCTATTGATCAGAGGTAATACACACACAGTCATGCATGCTTTTTCCTGGGAGAAAGAGGAGGTCTGGCGAAGCTACTGAGTGAATTACTCCTGCTTCCTTCAGAGCCTTGCCCTGCTTATTTATGAGTAGACATGCTGCTCATGTTTACTTCTGAATAGACATGCTTGCTACTATCAATTCGTAACAATGGAATGGGGGGGGATTTTTCAGCTACAGACTATACTTTTTCCTGAGGGACCACCCACCACTGGAATGCAATCCCTGAGCTTCACCAAAATGGAATACATTTCTCAGGCCTTTTTTAGGGCTTTAACGGTAATAACTAATACATTGAACAGGACTCGGGAAATGGATCAGGAGTTGTTGCTGCAGTGCCCAATAACCATGACCCACAGAGGAGCTTGAAAACAAATCGCTATGTATATACCATATATAAATATAACAAGCATAAGATAAGAGCAAAATACATTTAACACAAAAAAGTAATCTCAAGAGTTTTTAGATGCAACAGTCCCCTGAAATCACTGATAGAAGCTGAAATGAGTTCACAACGGGTGTGATTATTCTTCCCCCATATTATCTTAAAAAGCTCATTTGCTACAAGCCAGAATTGAAAGAAAAGTGCTATGTTTCCAAGTCTTCTAAACTTACCAAAAAAAATTAACTACGAAAAAATATAAATTGCCTCCAAATGACCAGGCGCTGACCCCAAACCCCCAGATATATAGCATTTCTCTGATATCAACCTAGCTTTTCAAAATCTTAAAAGACATTAGAGATGATGAAAATCATCAAACCAGTGACTTTTTGTTTTAGTCTACAATCAACGCTGCATTTCTAGCCTATAAAGTTAATCGCCACCTAGTAATTAAGGCTAAATAACTACAATAACAACAAAGTAGAATCAGCAAAACTGCCTCAGCAAAGAGCTCATTTCTTACATTTACTTTCTTCTGCTTGTTCAAACACTGTCATTAGGGAGCATTTAATGCTGAACACAGTAGCTGTGTCATCAACTGCATTTGAATCCACAGCTTCCGGTTTTTGTATCTTAAGAGGAAATGGGAAGCAGTGAGGCTGTGAACAGCCTTAGTGGCAATCCTACATTCGCTTACTTGGAAGTAAATCCTATTGAATTAAGGAGACTTACTTCCAAATAGTAGCATGAAAATTGGCCCAAAATTGTGTTTTTGGACAATTTGAACATGTTCAACACAAGCCTTCTAATCACGTTCTCCCCTTCCTCTTTTTGTAGAAGGGTCAAAATAGAAATAAAAAGCCCAACTCCTCCCCCTTAAATAAAACATAATCCTGCAATCCCAGAACAGCGGTTTCCTTCACCTGGGCTTTTTTAAGAACTATGATGAGAGAATTTTAATGCTTTTTTAAACCCAAATATGTGAAAGTAGGTAAAAGCTTTCTTATGGGCAATTTCTTTTTGAAGTCATTTGTAGACTTCTTTATAAGACTGAGACAAGTCATGTTAAAGAAAAGGGAAGCAGTTCTTTATTAGCATATCCAGGTACTTGAAGAATCACTATAATAGGACTGCTTTCCTGCCACTTACTTATGCTATCAATTTCATCCAAATTGAATGATGTTACTGAATACTGATAATTAAGTTTGCAGTCTAGTTATGAACACATTTAGCTGTTTGTCCACATCACTAAGACTGTACTTGTAAGTCAAGAAGACCAAAATACAGTGGCTGCTTGAGAGGCTCGCTCTTCTTCAGAAACATTTACAGCTAGAAACACCTCCTGTACCACAATTACAAGTAGAGGCCAAAATCCATCATGCATTTATGCAAGATTACAATCCACTGACTTGCTATGACTTAAGCACACATGAATATGCTTGTCATTAAAAGGATGTAGCATTTCACATCAATATTGCTTTTTCCTCAAAAAAAAATTAAGATTCAAACAGGTAAACTATGACAGTTCAGGAAGCTTGAAAATGCAAAGATGCAAAAGCCATTATAGATTATGCTGTCTTGCTAATTTTTTTCCTAATTCAGAATATTCAGAGTAACTTCAAAAAGAACCTATAGGATGTCACCATATAATTTTTTTCCTAGAAGTGCTCTCAATTCATTACCTTAACTTGGAGGCAAGTATGATGGCTCTTAAGCGCAGAGAAGTTCAGCCTGGTTCGCACTAAGAGTCTGGCACATGACCTACCACTTGAGCCATATACAGAGCAGAAATTATTCAGTAATCTCAAAATTGTTTAAGGATAGACCAAACCAAATAGCAGAGACACCCAGGAGAAAGGTAATTAGAGATATAGAAAGGGGAAAGCCCAAATATTTAACACTGTGAAAATTGTTCACAAACCCCAGCTCTATACACTTAGGCAGAAATACTTTTTTAAAAAAGAGCTTCACAAAGTAAACTTATTTATTCCACTGATTTGATATGGACATAACATAAAAGTAGCCCTGGCAGATCAGACCAAAGGGCTATCTGGTCCATCATTCTGCTCCCACAGTGGCCAACCAGATGCCTATGAGAAGCCTACAAACAAGGAGGACATGAGCACAGTATACACATCTACCCTATTCTCCAACCACCATCTTACAGCAAGTTTACCTAAATCAGCACTAACTATTTCTATGTTGAGATGTTATGCAGCCACTCTACAAAGTACCTAGATGGTCAATTTCAACTCTCAATTGAGAAACACACACATGACCTGCAGTTCTTCAGTTTTAAGTATACCTTTTATAGTATCAGGTAAAAACCAAACCTAGATTACACTAGTGATTTACTCACAGTAGAAGTATTATTCCAGAAATAGATTTAGTAAGTCATACCACCACCTTCCTACAAAGATGTAGGGAAAGAATCAGTTAAATTGTTACTGACCTCTCACTAACTGCGTACATTTCACAACATCTGTGTGTGGATGCTCAATGGTAATCTCAAAGCCTGAAAAATGAAATGTGTTATTTCACAAGCTATACTATGTATATCTATAACTTTACAAGCACCTAGTTTCTTGTGTTTTCTTCAGATGTCTAGTTTAGTAATCTCATTACAGGCTACTTCAATAAGTTTAAGGTATCATCCAATTTACCTAAGGTATCATAATGCTTAGTTTCTATAATAAATATACAATTATTGTAGTTAAGTGTGATTATACTAGAATAACGAGTATAAAAAAGAGGCATTAATACATCGTAAATGTAGTCAGAATTAAGGTGGTCTACATTTCTAAAGATAGTATCCACAGTTTTGCATAGAATAGACCCATTGAAATGAATGAGACTTATGTCATGACTAACTTAGGTCCCGTTCATTTCAATGGGTCTACTCTTTGTAGGACACATGCTAGATACTACCCCAAGATTCTCCCAAAATTTGTTTATCATGTCATTGGTTTTCCATTACTGGAACTAGAACTGCTTATGAAAAAGCTTAAATACAACCACATGCAGATTTACTATACGTACCTAAAGTTTGAAGCATTATTGTTTCAAGTATAACCAGCTCTTGGGCCTGCTGAAGGTATGCCTAAGAATGGAGAGAGAAAAAGCTGAAACAAGTGAATAATACCAAAAGCTATTTCAGATTAACTGATGGGCTACCAACACTTATTACAACCACCCAAGGAATATAGAAATCTCAAAGACAGAAAACAAGATAGATATTATTCAGCTATCCACCTTTTACTCAAACTTTAGAATTTTGAAACTTCTACTTAAAATCTATAGCCATTGCTGCAGGAAGCTCTTTCATTGCCTGAGGTGAGAGCGCACAGACTAGCTGCCACATCATCCCCCCACTGCAAGCCACACTGGCTGGAGAAAGTGGCCGGTGTGGCTCTTCAAAAAGCCTGCCCACCCAAATGCCTGGCTTTGAGGGGTTCCTTCCTCAGAACAAGGCATTATGGGATGGATGTCCAGGAAATGCCACAGATGGGGAGTGGCTGATGTGGCTCTCTGGAGGATCCATTATAGTGCTGCCTTGCTGGAGCAAGGCGGAGGGAATGCTCAATTCGCTGCTCCTCTCACTCTGCTGTCTGAGGTGAGGGATTCAGTCTGCCTCATGGGAAGATTAGTCCTGGGCACACATTTGCATTAGTCTCTCAATCCAGCTGCTGTCACTAGCATACAAATCACTATTAGGGTTGTTGTTCAGACATTACTTCCTAACTTTATCTCTTAAGGTACAGTGAGATTAGAAGTGGTTCTGGAGCTCACAGATTTCCTCCCCCACTTTCTTCTGCTCCCCTCACCGTATGAAACCGGAAGGCTTGAACAACATATCCTTTACCGGAATTTGGATCTATGTTAACTGTGGATATTGAATCTCCAAAGTGTTCAAATAAATACAAATCTCCAAGTTCAGGTATTATCTTCCAAGCGTGGTAAGGGGTAATTGAGAGGCAGCTGTACAGACTCCTGATCTCACCATAGCTAAATAACTCGTTTTTATGTGGCATTAGTGTAAACTGAAAGTAAGATTAGACCTATGTGAACATACATCACTCTTTGTGTCCAGCAGTGGCTCTTGATGATGAAGGCAAGCATGTGCTACTTTGATAACATGTTCGAGTTTTCGTGGCTGTTCTTCCACTTTTGCAGCCAAAAATAATGCAGTAGGAGATATAATCTGTTAGAGAAGAAATGCCTTCAATTAGAAACAATCCTGCAAAGCATCTACCTCTAGTGAACAATGAGAACAAGGATAATACAGCCTTGAAAAAGTTGAAAGTTACTTAAGCATGAATTTCTTTAAATTTTTAGAGCAATTATACATTCCGCTAAATAGCCTCTGCAGAAGCAAGGAAAAGACAAGGTTTACTGAAAGTGTCTATTGTCCAATACATTATTGCTGACCAATCTGTAAGATTGCAGCACTACTGCCTCCTTGAATCTTGCATCCAATTGTTTCTGTCTGCCTGCTAGCAACTGGCAGCTACAGAAAGTGCTTTGAGTTTGGGAAAGGACTATATTAGTCACTTGAAAGTTGTCAGTGATTCAACCCATTCTCTTGATTATGTGAGTTCCTTTTAAAGAAGTGGTGTAATTTGACTCAAGACAGCCAATAGAACTGCAGATGATCTATACCAAGAAATGAGGGAGCATGAATCTGCTGATTTTTCTCAAGGTTTTCAATGTCATTGCCCATATATGTGGATCACTTTTGGAGGTTATGGGGCAGCACTGGGTGGGAGCGATTCCATGCCTACCTCACAAGGGGGTTCCAAAAGGTGGTGCAGGAGACTATTTTAGTCTGGTCTGTCCATATAAGCCATGTTGTGGAGTTCTCTCTCATCTACCATGATCTTTAATGTCTCCACGAAACTATTAAATAAACCTCAGATTTGTGGCATGATACCATCAAGTAAACTGATGACACCTAGCTCTCTCCCATTTGCACAGGTATGCCTGCGATCTCCTTGAATAGCTAGCTGCTTAGGCTCAGTGACAACCTAGATCATGGTGAATAAACTCGAATTCAACCCAGAAAAGTCATAAGTATGAAAAATAGGCAGTTTTATTGACCACGGCTTAGGATAACACCAGCTCTTCATGAAGTCACACTCTTTTTAAGGAGTAGGTTCACAGTTGAGAGTCAGTTCATATTTGGGAGTCCTCTTACATCCAATACAGCTTTTAGATGTCTGTGTGGCCAGGAGTGTGTCTATCAGTTTTAGGTAGATAGACCAGCTCTACCCTTTCCTTGAGCCTTTTGTCACCATCATGAATATTTTATGGTAATGCCTCTCAACTACTATAATGTACTTTATATGGGGCTTCCCCTGAAAACAGACCAGTAACCTTAGCTGGTCTAAAGCACAGAAGCACAAACTGATCAGGTGCTCCCTGCTGGGAGCAAGTGACACAAGTTATTCATGAGCTCCACTGCTTGCAAGTTTCTTTTCAGGCTAAGGAAGGTATTTAAACATGTGCAACCTGTGGTGCGCTTGTAAGAATGTTCTTTGTAAGAACCTTCCTCCTCCATAAGTTGAAATGAGCAGAAGACCTAGTCCCAAATGCCACCATTATAAGAAATAAGATGATCTTCATCCTGGAATAGGTGTTTGTACTGGTAGTGCTTGAATTGTACAACTCCCCCCCTAGAAAGCTTCAGTTATTGAGCGGTATAAAAATGTAATAAATAATTAAGAGTCCCATCAGACACATTCCACAGCTTTCCTGAATCCATGAAGATGTGTTACATCTAGACTTTGCATAAGGTTTTATTCGAATGGTATCTAGACAGTTCCATGGTTCCTAAAGCTGTGTGGCTGTGCGTAACTAGCTTTCCACCACAATGACCTGGTCTGCATGATTAAACAGACCACCATTTGTTAAGCGTAGGGTCTTTGGAAGTGCAAGAGTCAATACTTCTGATTTCACATAAACCAGTTTCAGGAAGTATGACTGCCATACAGAACTATTAAAATGCAGATTTATTTTTATTACTAAGATTACCAATTGTTTACCAACTGATATAATCCAGCAAAACATAGTTGTGATGAAGTCTCATTGGGTTTGTGTTAAAGGAACTTTCAATATGTTTTTTCCTAGATTGTGTTGGATTTTTTAAACAAATACAATTAAGGTAAGGTGTAACTGGCTCTTGTTAAGTTTTGAGGGACCTGCCAGATTGTGGTGTGTCAGGGCACAATAGGCCAGGTCTGTCTGGTTCCAATTTGAAGCACAACTTCCATCCTGGTATTCATAAGCACATAGCTTCTAGGAGATGCTGCTATGAGATATTCAATTGGCCATTAATGGCTCAAAGCATTGGCTGCCTGTGCTTGGAGGTTTCCCAAGAGAAAACTATCAAAGCCCTCTTAACTAATAAAGATGAGTAAGGACCTCTCTAAGTATAGTCATCCATTCCTTTGAGATTCAAAGCTCTCTCACGCTGTTCTACAACACCTGTGCTCACTTTAATCAAATCAGCACAGGATTATTAGCGCAAGATGTAGTATAAACAAAACATTGTTCTCCATATGCAGTTCTATACTGAAACACCTTTGTTCAAAAGTGAATTTAAGTCACTTTTAGCTCCTAGAAATGTGAAGCTTCTTTCTGTATTACCAGAATTTCTGCCATTCCACAGCTAGGACACCAGACTTGCCCAGAGTGCAGATAATAAACATATCTGAACTAAAATCTCTGAATGACTCCTTCATCTACCGGAGATCATGATTTACAACTAACATCTTGGGGGTTGTTTGCTCACACCAAGCATATGGCAATTATCAACAGTCCGCAGCTCTCCATTTACAACATCCAGAGCAAAACAGGGCATGCAATTTAGCAATAAGTTAAAACTGCCTTTCCAAAGTAACTTACAATGCTACTAGTGCACATACTTTTATGTCAATGGGCAATCTGTGGCCTAAAAAAAGACTAACTTTGGTAAAGCTTCTTTGGGAGGGTGCCTGGAGAAGATTATCTCTTATCACAGGGAAGTGGCTATTTACGAGCTGAAATAATAAACAGCTTAAGCTACAAGGCTGTAGCTAACTGATAAAAAATATAGTATACCACAAGAGTGCCAATTCAAAAATAACTAGCTTAAATATACTTACATTTCTATTAAATTTTGTAAACGAATGATGCATATAAAATCTGTGCATGTAAACAATTGCAGTATTAATTGTAAGTTGAGATCTGAAAAGGGAGTCAAGGAAGTTTTACATAAGTTTAACAACCCAAGTTAAACAGTACTTCTCAAACTTGTCTTAAGTTGCTTTGGTCAAATCAAAAATAAAATTATAACAAAGGAAATAATATGAGACATGCAGATGACAGGACCTCTTTCAGTTTATGAGATCCAAATATAATTTTAAAAGATTGTTAGATCAGACATGCTCACTCAATTGAACGCTGAAAAACTAATTTGGTTGCATCTAGTAATGTGGTTTTGCCAGCGGCGAAGCCTCGTGGAATGATTTTCCCCTCCAACCTACACCCCCCAAATATGCTCCAGGTGGTTGGGGACCCTCCAAAGAGGATTTGGAGCCTGCACAGGCGGCTGCAGGGGGAGGGAGACAACTGGAAGTCCTGTTGAATGAGTAGGCTTTAGCTCACATGAGGACAGTGGCATGGGAAAGAACATTTTCTATGGAAACTTTTCATGGAAAAGTTTCCATTTCACAACTCCATAAGTAACAATGCATGGATGCTGTCCATTGATACAATATTAGGCAGGCATGACCATTTCAATGTTGCAATTAATATTTTTCAGGTGATTATCTCTAAGGAGTATGTGAGAGAATATGTCACCGAAATACATACAGCTTTTTTTTTTGCTTAATTTAAATAATGTAAGGGAACTACTGACAATGGTTTGGATCCATTGGATCCGAGCTGTGCTGGCAGAAGTAGACTACCCTGCCCCCTTTCCACAACAGCCAGTCCAGGCCCCTGAAAATACTACACAGATAAGTCATGAGATATTGCTGAGTGGGGTGAGCTGTGGGGGTGGGGTCATCCCCCCAAACTGGGCAGAGGGACCTTCCACAAGCAGAGCCCTTCCTTTGGCAGAAGGCAGATTCCGGATCCACTGTCCTTACATTTTTACACGTATTCTAATAAAAGTATCCACATGATAGAACATTAAAATCACATTAAAACTGCAATTCTATGCATGTTTAGACAGGGGGGAAAAGGCCTACAACTCCCAGCATGCGCTAGCCTGGTTGGGGCATGTTGGGAACTGTAGGCCTGAAACTGGTTATGTAAAAGTTCTTTGCATTTGTTGTTGTAGTTTTAAAAAGACAGGCCTGTTTTTATAACGATGCTGTTGTTTTTTATGCTTTTTATGTTTTTAAACTTTGTATATTTGTCTTTAATGTTTACTGTTTTTAACTTTTGTAAACTGCCCAGAGAGCTTCAGCTATGGGGCGGTATATAAATGCAATAAATAAAAAATAAAATAAAATATTTCTAAAGGACTGTTCCACATTGTATATCAACACAGCTACATAAAACATGAAAGTTGTTCCTCAATTTCAAATACGGGAACTGTTGCACAGAACTCGCAATGTAGTTGTAATATTGTCTTTGTTTTGAAATACTGAATCAGCTGGCCATTTTTTTTTATCCTGTAAGATGTTTAGACAGAAATAAGTCCTATAAGCCAGCACTCCCCAGGCAGCCATGTGAGTTGTAAGACTTATTTCACCCAAAAATGGTATTTGCCAGAATGTGGAAGGCACGAGCCTGCGTTACCTACTCAACTGCATCCAGTCCCACCACCTACACGCTGAAGAAGCATCAAAGCTCTATGCGCACCAAAACCCCAAGCTTCTGTTGGACACTCTTCCAAAATGATAGGGGTTTCTTTCCTATCTCAATTACAAACAACACAAGTCTATAAACAAAACAAAACATTGATGGAGTAACGCTGGGATTAGAAAAACCCAATCCTGCGTTCCATAAAGTATTATGAAACTAGTGACTAGTTACAACAGGACGGTTGCAGCGACGCCAGTTAAGTTTCTCTGCGCCAAGGGCTCCGCGAAGTCCGCCTTTTAGCCCCACGAAACCCCCCACACAAACCCACACGAGGAAAGGGCAGCACAGGACACTCCCGCGTGCGGGTGCCGGTGCGCCTACGGGGAAGCGATAAGCCACGCAGGGCCGCAACGCAGGCGCCAAACTAAATCCTGCTTTCTCCCCAACCCCGGGGGAGCCTGCGGCGCCTTCCCGGGCTCAACCTCAGAGAAGCAGCCGAGGGGAGGAGCCACAGCAGGAGAGGCCTCCGCGGTTCCCGAACGGGCATGCCTCCAGAAAAAGCCGGGATGAGCCTCCCCTGCCCACCGAGGCCACAAAGGGGGCGTCGCGCCGAGTTCTCCCCGCCGCCTGGTATCCCTCCCCGTCTTCTCCTCCTCCCCGCTACCCCGGCTGATGCCAGTAAGGATACACGTTGAGGCGCTGGCCCATGTCCTGGATGAGGTTGGCCGCCTGCTGCCGGTACGAGAGTTCCTTGTCGGCCTCGACGCCACAGCGCCGCGACGGCGTGCTCTCCAGCTGCTCCCGGCTGAAGAACCAGCGCGAACTTCCCAGGCCGCCTCCGCCCGCTCCGCGCGACGCTGAACTCGCGCCAGGTCCGGAACCCGCCACAGCCGCCGCCATGACACCACCACCACCACCACCACCTCCTCCTCCTCCCCCCGCAGCAGCGCCCGCCACCGGCGCGCCCGGCTCCTCCTCCATCGCGGCTTGTCTCGCGCGAACTCAAAGCCACGCGGCAAAGCCGGTCGCTTCCGCTACGCTCCGGCTTTAATAAACCATAGAGTTGCAAAGACTCTAAAATGGAGATCCCTAATCAAACAGGAAGTCAGGGTGTCTATTCTAGGATATTCCCGCTATGGTGTCTCTGGTAAAGGTCTACGTTAGGCCGCCTCATCCGTTGCGAAACAAATAATTTAAAGTCACAACTGCCTATTATCTGGTGACCAAACTTTCTGGTTCCTTTACAGTGCAATCCTATACATATCTACTCGGAAGTAAGTCTTACTCCCAGGTAAATGGGCATAGCACCCCTCCCCAACCTGGTGCTTTCCAGATGTGGACTACAAGTCTCAGTATCCCCCCAGCCAGCATGGTTGGTTGGGGAAGCTGGAGTTGTAGTCCAACACATCTGGAAGGCTCCAGGTTGGGGAAAGCTGAGGTATAGCTACACAACTTAAACTGTTTCTCCTCACCTCTTCATATTCTCCCAGGGAAAAAGAAACAGTCGTCCATACAAGACAATAGAGAAATCCAGAATTTTAGCATAGTTATGAGTGGGCAGCCATGGGTCCACCCAAAAGAACCAGACAACAGGAAATAGAGAGGTATTTGTAGGTGGTTTTTTTTTTTTTTAACACCAGCCTTATTATTATATTTGTACCCCACCTTTTGCCCAATGCTGAGCCTCAAGGTGGCTTTACAAAATTAAAACATATACAGTTAAAACATATAAATAGTAATCTACGAAAGTTAAAAATATAATTAAATAAGTTTTAATATTAAAACATTTAAAATGCGTAACAATTTTAAGAGTCCTAGGCATAGACGGAGGTCCAGATTATTCGCCAAAGGCTTGCTGGAACAAAAACATTTTTGCCTGCTTCCGAAAGCACATCAAGGAGGGAGCCAGTCTATTTTCCCTGGTAAAAGAATTCCAGAGCACTGGAGCAGCCACCGAGAAGGCCCTCTGCCACATTCCCACGAGGCATGCCTGTGATGGTGGTGAGACTGAGAGAAGGGCTTCCCCTGAAGATTTTGGAGGACGAGCAGGCTCATAAGGGAGAACATGATCTTTCAGATAACCTGGACCCAAGCTGTATAGGGCTTTATAGGTCATAACCAGCACTTTGAATTGTGTCCAGAAACAGACTGGAAGCCAGTGGAGCTGTTTTAACAAGGGAGTTGTATGTTCCCTGTAACCCTGTCAACATTCTGGCAGTAGCTCTTTGAACCAGCTGAAGTTTCTGAACATTCTTTAAAGGCAGCTCCACATAGATCTTATTACATAATCCAATCGGGATGTAACTGTGGCACGTATCACTGTGGCCAGATCTAACATATTTTGTGGAGGAAATGTTTTGTTATTAGTTTTTCAACATCTAAAAAAAATGCCCTGGAAATACCAATAATGCCACGTATTCCCATACTGAATAAGAGTAGTTTACAGCAGTCCTACAATGTAGTTCAGGATTACTATTGCATGTCAGAGTTAGTCTCAGGCTAATTTGGATTTCCAGCCAAAAAATTCTCCATACAAAACATCCTTAGGTTGTAGCAAAAGCCAGTCTACTTAAGTTACTCTCTCAGTCATGCTCTCACACTTCCAATTCATTGCCCAATTGCATGCAGCCTATTATACATAGATTAACATGTACACGTTTTGGGTTTTAACTGTTTAAAAATCCCACTCCAAAATCACTTTATGTTCACATGAAAAAGACCTGGTTTAGAAAAAGCATTTTTTCTTTGGTGATGCATTTTGTTTCTAACAAAAAGTGGATAAACTGCTGCTCAGTCACAGGTAGACTAAAATCCTGGATTTCTCTATTGTTTTCTAGGGATACTTCTGCTGTGAGGGAGTGGGGAGAGGGAGAGAAAAAAGGGAAAAAAAGCTCCAGGGAACCTGCAATCAGCAACCTACATGAATCTGCATAGAAGTAGTTTGCCTGATTGGTTGGAAGAATCTATAGGAAGGAAAGGAAAGACTGGGGGCAGGAGAAAAAAAGACCATATCATATGTTTTACGCTGAGCTGCATGTGTTTGATATAATTTCTATGCTAGCGCTAAGGATGAAACTCTGAAATTATCTTTTTCAGGTGTTGCCAAAGTGATGATTTATAGGCTTAGGGTAGCCTCTCTCCATCATATGCATCTCAATGGTGATTGCATTCAAAATGAGAGACACCGGTCAAAACATTACATTCTAATCAGGTGTGTAATAGAATTATATTTGTTTTGTTTTGTTATTGTTAGCCGCTGTGGATAGTAAATCAATAAGCAAACAATGTTAGGAGAATGCAGAGGAGTTGTAGCCATAAAAAACTTCTTTGTCTAGGAAATTCAAAAAAATCTCCCTCCCCGCTCCTTGGACTTGTTGGTTACTTTTGATGGCATTTTTTTCTTATTAGAGAGTAAAGGTGATAGTTACTCATAGTGTTTACAATAGGAGATAATGAAATAATCCAGGGCTTTTCCATTGACATAAAATGGAAATACTATCTTCTTTCCCCTCAAAATGAGAGCAAAGACTGTAATACGATTTCAAACCTCTTAGGTCTTAGCATGCATGGAAAATATGTGTGTGTGTGTGTGTGTGTGTGTGTGTTTAGCTTTTAAAAATAGTCTAACGTTATAATAGTGCAGGTTTGAATAGGATACCACGAGAGGCTATTTTTAGATGAGGCTTTTATCTTGCAATTGCTGCTCCAAACATGGAATTTTACAGGGGGTCTAAATGATTTGTGACCACTTCTGCCTTTTTTCTTAGCAGAAAATAAAAATCACTTGAGGAGCAAAAAACTGAATAAATGCACAGCGCCTTTTGATTTATAGTGCTAGGAATCCTCTGTAGATGGAAGCACCCATAGTGATTTACGACAATCCTATAATATAGACCAATGTTATGATTCCCATATTGCAGATTGAGGAGGAGTTACGACCTCCTTGTACTATGATTAGATTTCATATGGGAGATTAAGTTGATTAACAGTGGTTTAAAACAACTTTTAAGGATTTAGGAAGCTGCCTTATAGTGACCCTTTTCAGATGACACGCTAAGCCATGGTGGTTAAGCATTTTTGAGCTAAACATTATTGCTTAGCATGTCATGTGAACCATTCCTAACCATGATGGCTGCATAACCACAGTTTAAACACGCTCACTAATCATTTGCTGCAAAAGAGTTAGTGGCCTAACCGTGGCTTAGCGTGCTGTCTGAACAGGCCCACTAAGTCAGTCAGTGGAAGGAGGGTGAGGTGGGGTCCCATCTCCCTGCTGGGTAGGCAGTTGGCTAACAATTACCTGGTAGACTGCCATCACTTCTTAGCATCCACCACAACCTGAGCCTCCTAGAGAGCTTCAGAAATAAGAGGCCATGCCAGCACCCTCTATTTGAAGCTTCTAGGCCTAAAACTTTAAACAGTAGCAAGACCAAAAAAAAAGGCTCTGGAATTAGTACTGCGGTTTTATCTGGAAGAAAACACACACAGCTCTAAAGGTAGAGATTAAGTTTATTTACATAGCAAAGGGGAAAAAGATAAAAAGGTGTACAGAAATCATCGAAACCAGAGAAACCCTTCAGAACAATGTTGCAGTCAAACTTAAAGCAATACCTAACCCTATCCTATATCTAAGTAAGGGTCTTCCAAAGGGGCATGACCCAATCCAGGTTCCAAGGACTCCACAAGCCCAGAGGCAAGTTGGCACAGAAAAATATGAAGATCAAGATGAAGTGAAAGGGCAACAATACCTGCCCCCCACTGCCCAACTTTGCTTTATACTCTGCGCCCAAGGCCTCGACAAATGTAAAGCAAATCTCCATCACCAATCCCTAGCAGTCTGGACAATTTCATCAGAGGTAACTCCCTGAGCCAATTGCTAGCTGGCTGAATAGTTTTTTCAGAGACAAGCCGCCTTAGCCAATCACTGGGAGGCTGAATAGCATCTTGGCTTTCAGAAAGGAGGTGAGGTGAAAAACTCTCACTTTAGCCTAGTTGAAATCAGCCAGTCTAATTTTGGCAAGAGTTCAGCTCGGGCCTGAACATGTGCAGGGGGCTTAATGGATGCGTCCAGTCCCATCTTTATGAAATGGAATTTCTACAAGCAGCTCAATCTCAAAAGGGGAATGGATTTCTTGACACAGACTATGGGTCCATCTAGCCCAGTATTGTCAACCATGACTGGCAGCGGTTATTGAGGGTTTCAGGCAGGATTTTTTCCAGCCCTATCTGGAGATGCTGGGGATTGAACTTGGGATCGTCTTTATGCAAGGCATGTGCTCCACCACTGAGCCACAACGCCCCCCCCCCACACTCCCAGTATCAAGATCTGTTGCTTACTCAACTCTCATTGGTGAAAGAAATATGTTTCAGATATATACTATAGAGTATACACATTATCAAGATGTAGACGGATGACAGAACAACATACACTGGATATACAAATATTTCAAGTTAATTTCTAATCCAGTATAAACTTAAATCACTTGAAATAATAACATAACGTTGAAAACAGACCATAGGATAGAATAAAATAACCATACAAATCATACTTTAGATGGCCAGAAAAATATATTTAATTGCCACCTCCATAGCTCTCTTTCCTCAGTCCCTCCCCATGATAGAACTCAATTGAATGTAGACACTTGCTGTACTCCATTCTCTTTTATGCAGACATGTGGTACCATTCTATGGCAGAAATCTATGCACACTTACCTGGGAGTAAGTCTGACTGAACATAATAGGGCTTACTTCCAAGTAAACATGAACAGTGCTAAAGTAGGTTGCCATTATCACCTTTCAGAAGATATTATCTCTGCACCTATCAAGTTGCTAAGCAACAATCTGAGGAAGTAATTGTTAACTGGAGCTTAGGGAATGGAAAGCAGGGATTCTGAAGAAGAAGGTTTCCACTTGTGGCAGAGATGGAAAGATACAGGATTCTTAAATGAAATAATCAAAGAAAGTGGATGCGAAAGGTCTTGATTCCTGAGTCCTGACAGAGCTAGGGGAACTTGTATGGGAGAGGCCTTTCACTGGGAGAAACCCTGAAAAATAAAACTAGAAGGACAGAACGTCCAGGACAGAAATATTTAATCCCAGTGGCTTCTGGTGTGGCAGAGAGAGAGAGAGGGGTGGGGGTGATAGCTGCTGGGTTAAAGAGGTGCTAATATGAAATTAATGTTGTTACTGTTATGCAAATTTACTTTGTTATGTGCATATATATATATATATATATATATATATATATATATATGCAGATCTTTGTGTCACATTGTAATGCTTAAACAAGTGGAGGAGGGGCATAATATTTAACTTAACTGATTAAGTGGTAACATGTTGAAAATTCAGGAAGGCTCCATGATTCCCCTTACTTCAGAATTGGATTAGAGAAATGTATTCAGCTGCCCTGCCTTGTGTGCATGAACATGGATGGAGTCTCTGCCGTGTGAACCTCATGGCAGAGACTCAGCACAAGCATCCCATGGAAAAGACCATATCCTGTATTTCAAGAATTAACATTAGCTTTCAACTATGTGTGAAGAAGGGCCATAGTTGTTCTATTAGCATTAAGCATATGGAATCAGACCATCTATAGCATGGAAGAGGTGAAATATCTCTGTGCAGCCAGTATAAAAGCTTGAATACATAAGTTTATTAAGATGGACTCACTTTGATGAAAACCAATACATTTTATACATAGATTTTATTTGGAACTGATATGGGAATTCATACATAATGATGTAGCTGTGTGATTATACATCACCTAACAGTGTTGATAAATATTTCTAGTCGTTCTAATGTTATTCAAACTGCCTTCTGTTAAGATTCAAAAATGCAAGAGCATTGTCAAACTTGAGCTTATCCTGTAATAAAAAATAATGATGTTTTTGAGAGTCTTAACAAATGTTGAATGTATACAATGGCTGGAGAAAGAAATTAATATTTCTGCTTCAGGATTCTTTCCAAACAAAATGCCTAGTGAGTCATGCCTAAAGATGAATTCAAGTTAATTGTGAAATAGAACAAACAACCAGGGCATTATTAGCCGGTGATTATGGATGGCCATCTGTCAGGGATGCTGTAGCTTCATCTTGCATGGCAGAGCCTCCAGTGAAAAGGGGGTGCTCTAGATGATCTCCAAGGTCCCTTCTAAATTATATAATCATATTCTATAATTATTGGTGGTTTCTCCTTCCCTTGAATCTCTCAACAGATGCTGAGGATGCAGGGGAGGAGAGGGGACAGTCTTCTGTTTCTCACTGGGCTTTGTAAATGCCCACAAGAAGTGAAGGGGATACTCCTCTCCTTATGCCAGAAGACTTAGAGATCAGCCTCTCTTGCCTGGCATAAAGTAAGAGATCCTTCCCCTCTCAGAGTTTTCAGCAATGTTTCAGGTTGTCCTGGGACTGGGTAGTTGGTCAACAGGAAATAATTCATGGTTGTTGATGGCAACTTACAAGAAAGGCATAATGATCTTTCCTCCTAGTTTATCTATAAATCCAACGGCTTTTTAAAACTAATTAGCAGCCACACCTGGCCACTTCAAGGATTGGGCAATGTCACTGGGTAGAGGGTGTGTAACCCTTTCTATTTCCCCACCCTAAATCCCTCACCAAACTTCAATTACTTGTGCAGGAAGAAACATCTAGATACCTAGTTATATGGTACCTGTATGTTTTCCCCTGTGTAGCAAATAGTTTTGGACTAGGAGAATTTAAACTGGGAAAGCAGTGCAGGGGAATACATTAAATGTGTTCTTCCCCAGGGAGCATCCCCAATCTTCCTCTCGTGGTTGCTTTTAAACTCAAAAATAAAACTGAGGAAGATCCTGTTCATAGATTTCCTGCATCACAATTAGTTTTGGCCCTGATATTCTGAGCTTTACTGCCTCTTTGCGCACAAAGCTCTGTCCCTTCACATTGATACACATCTGTCCTGCTACCAGGGCCAGATCTACACCAAGCTGGATATAACACTTTGAAAACAGTATATATAATATGTCCTGGGCCCAAACAGTTGTCAAAACCAGTATAAACTGTTATAAAGCAATAGTGTAGATCCTGTCCAGAACTTCTCAATGTAAGACCAGACAGCTGTTACAGAGATTGGTTTCAGGAGGAGCTTGAATTTTATTTATTTATTTATTTATTTATTTATTACATTTTTATACCGCCCAATAGCCGAAGCTCTCTGGGCGGTTCACAAAAATTAATATTGAGACTCTATTTATTACTCCCTCATCTTGTGATTCCCTATGAAATATATCTGACTACATGCTATCAGCCTGAATATGTCAATTTAAGTAAGAATATAGCCGAACCTATAGTTTCACTGAGGTGGCTACATAGGTGCTTAAGTATGTTATTTGGGGTGCAGTGATAAAGCAGAGTTTACCAGGGGGCTGCCTTGATGGTGCTGATTTGCCTCCGCTTTAGAAAAAAACCTGCTCTTTTGCAGCTGCGGGATGGTGTCAAGTAATCCCGACATAGGAAGCAGTGTGGGGTTTCCAGCAGCCATTCGGCTCACTGGGACCACCCCCTCGCCCAACTTACAATGACCAATGGGAGGTCGCTTTCCACCCAGGAATGTCCCAATGCTGGAGCAAGGACAGACCACTGAAGAGCCATGGTGACCTCACTCTGGCTGGAAAAGTTAAGTCCCCAACTTTTCCAATGTGCATCTTCGTCTCTTTGTAATATAACCAACACAGCGCTGATTTGCAGCCACCACAGGGCAAAGATACCATTTAGATAACCCCCAGGTTTGAATCAGAATCTAATAGGATAAAAATCACTCTACAGGCATCAGTAGCTTTTAAAGCAAATTCTAAAATAAAAAAACCCTGAAACAATTAAAGAATGCAATAATTGTACCTTTAGTTCATCATCAAATTCCTCCATGGATTCAATCAGTTTCCCAGGTTCATGTTCCCCAAGTGGAAATGGATAATCTGTTCCCAACATCACCTTGTCCTGAAAACAGAAATAAGCAGGTGAATGTCACTATTAGCACTTAATGGATGCACATTTTCCAATTTATCTTCATTGTCTTTATGGAAAGCATGAAATGGAACAGATAAGCACATAAATGGTTATAGTATGCAATTCACAATACTGATCAGGGCTGATATGTCCACAATCCAAACAGGATATTTGGCTTTCACTGCCACCATCATTTGGGGGCAATACCAGCTCAACGGTGAGAATTACACATTATTGGCATTATTCTAGCTAATCTGGCAGATGGTTTCATCCAGCCAGTCCCATCACCATCCTGCTTGTTGGGGCCACTGTTTTTGTTCACTTACAGCAAAGAAATTGATCTTATGACATATTTGTCATGAGCAAAGGCTGCAATTTTACATATTACCTCCTCAAAATTTGCATCAGCAGGAACAAACTCTGTAATAACCTCTTTTTCTTTCTCTGCCCAATTGCTGCAAACATTTTAGTCTTTGTAGGCAATGTAAGCCTATGCGGCAGGGTCTTGCTATTTACTGTTTTACGCTGTACAGCACCATGTACATTGATGGTGCTATATAAATAAATAATAATAATAATTCCCCCTTTTTTTGGAACTTCAGATTTGATAATCTTTTATTAAATAAACTAAGTTCTTTGTGCAATGTGATCCCCTTGTCACCACCATAATTAGATGGTTTTCTACAGCTAATGTGACATATTTTCACATGTATATGTTAAACTGTTTCTTTTTTCTTTGTGGTGAGGGCAGAGAGAGGTGCAAATTACTGGCTTGTGGTATAACAGTTAAAACGTATCAGGAAATTACTGGGCCCATAAAGAAAGGGAGTTGAGATTTGTACAGAGTAGCATTTGTTTTCTTTACCGCATTTACATTTCTACCACAGATGGATAGGTGATTTTAGGATATCCTATTAATGAACATTATCCACCAAGAAGGAAGAAAAAAGGGAGGATTTGGTACTTAAAGAAGGTAATTCCTTTCCCCACCCCCTTTCTCTATGGCCAGGCTGTTCTCCCCTTGTTAATGGGGAGAGATAGCTGGGGGAGTCAGCCTGCAATACCCTACCTTTTCTGATGGCTATATACATTATTCATAAAGTTGCATCCTGCATGGAAGGGGAGGGAAGGAATAGTAAAATCGTGACAGGAATGTCATATACATTGGTTTATTTCTTACTAAGTGGGAAAAGGATACAAAATGACATTTGGATGTGTTTAAAATGATAAACAGCTGCTTTTAGATATATCACATTTAATTGTTTCTGAAGTTGTGTACACATTAAAATATAGACAATCACACACACAAATCCTGTTACATTAGAAATCAGAAGAAAAGTCCAAAGTAAAGGGAGCACTATTAGGACATTTTCCCCTTTGCTCCCTGTCAAATAGTACTTCATTAATATTATCTCCAGTAGGTGTCACCATGGGGTTTCTGAAATAAATGTTCCAATCTTTTAAGCATAGTCCAAATTCAGTCTGCCGTGTGCCTTTTGGAGGAAGTAGTAAAAAATGAATTGAAGATGCATGCATGCCACAAAAGATGGGGAATATCTGGTGTAAAGATGCTGGACAACTGTGGTGGAGACTCCACACATGTGACTGCAGTATTTATACAACAGCCACATGACTCCTCTCCCCATTTTACAGCGTTTGACAGGGCAAACATTTGTGAATAGAGCAAACTTGTCTGACATGTAAAGTATGGATGAAGATCTTGTCTGGCAGGGTGAATGTTGTCTAACAGGGTGAATGCAGGTTTTGCATATCTGATTATTTCTACATGATTGTCATACATTACCATAAAGCTTTCTCACCTGTTCCATGATGTGAGGCATTTGGATAATGGAGGTTCTGCTATCATAATTTAACATTGAATGTGTGTTCTCTTGTGCATGTGGGAGGGGGAGGAGAAATTTTTCTTTCTTTCTCCATTTGTTGAAAGGAGTAACTTGCTTTTAATGTAATCAAGGATTAAAGTCAGCATGCATTAATATGTTTGCAAATAGTACTACGTGTTGGCCTCTGAAGGTTCGAGTTCTAATCCCCACTAGGTCAGGAAGCTCACTAGGGTGACTTTGGGGCAGTCACTGTTTGTCAGCCTAACCTACCTCACAGAATTGCTGTGAGGATAAAATGCAGAGGAGTAAAACCATGTAAGGCACCCTAGGTTCCTTGCAAGAGGAACAAAAACCTGGCATATACATGTAATAATAAATATTAGAGACCCGGTTGCTGCTATTTACATTTTTAAAAATCATCCACACTTGCTAATTGCACAAATGGTATTTTGTCTAGTTTGGCCTTCAGTCTCAAAAACTCCAGGATGGGAGAGAGGGTGCTTCCAGCCTAGGGACTTATCATGCAATATCTTAACTTGCTCACCTTTCCTACTATATCTGTCAGTAGCTTCAGTGCACGTGCATCATGGACAAGTGAATCCGTGTAGAATGAACCAAGGTATTTCTTTGGATCAGTGTCATTATCAACTGCACACAGGTCCGGTCGCACATTGAATCCATGAGAAATACGCCCCAGTGTGTAAGGAAAAGAACCACCTAAAAAGAAACATACATTGTAAATTCCTTAGCCTGAATGAATATATGTAATAACATGGAAACACCTTTCAATATTTTGACGTTATGTAGGCATTATTGACATTGTAATACTGGAGATTGAACTTGGGGCCCTCTGCATGCAATGGATGTACTCTATCACTGAACCCCACCTTCCCATGTCCATTCCTAAGAGCAGAGACTTGTCCTGCTTAGTTCTGAGTACACATGCAGAGGCATATCATGCTTCCATCAGAGTAGACATTAAGAGGTTTGGTGTTGGTATTTGGGATGCTATTTGAAAGTGCTGCTGTGGGCTTCAGTCCTGCTTACTTATGAGTGGGAAAAGGTTCCCCACCCCACTACTGGTGGAGGAGAAACTACACCTACCGATGCATGTGTGGTCCCTAGCAGACACTAGATAAGGTCCTCAAAGCTGAAAAGGTTGTGCGTCCCTGTCTTAGAGAAATACATATGTTCCTGGATGTCATTGAGTTGGCATCTGTTTCTGATACTTTGCTATTTGCCCTCAGCAAACAGTAATACAGGAAAAAATAGTGACGGAAAATCTTCTTGATAGTTAAATCACTAACATTTGGCCTTCTATTTTTCTTCTTCTCATATACAGATGTATAAAACTATTTCATCTTGCTTATCTTAGTGTAACTGGAGATTTAAAAATATGCATTAGGAAAATAAAATCTATTTAGACTGTCTAAGCTAAGATGGACTTGTGCCTTGTGGAGGTATGCTCCTTTCTCATTAGAACATTCCTAATCCTATAGTTACTAACTGTGGAGGATCAACTCTCACCACTGGGCTATCCCCCCTTCACCTCTGCTGCCATGATAAACCTACACCCCTTTATTTAATATACACCTTTTCTCTAAGGTATCTGGTCACGAAGTATAAGACAAACAGATCAGAGGTACAGTTATAATAACCAAATATGAGGAATATTTTATTAAAAAGGAATAAAACAAGAAAGCCTATTTATGATTGCTTTTATTTTAAGAACAAAGTTTTAATGTTATTCCCTTTAAAAACAGGGTTTCTATATTGTTACAGTAACCACCATATAGAACTGACTTTTAATAGTGTGGTCACTCAGCTTTTTTTTAAAGTCTAAAATAGCAAACTGGAAAGATGTGCTCTGCAACTGTATGCTTACTTCTGAGGTTTTACTTCTGTTTACTTCTGTTTTAATTTGTTGTATACCACTCCACTATTTCTTGATGTGGAACTGTCTATAAATTTTACAATGAATATGAATATCCTGCTTAAGGGAGCCCTGGCTCAATCTGACCAAAAGTCCATCAAGGCCAGTATTCTGTTTCCCAGAATAGCCAGCCAGCTGGTCATCTCCCACTCTGCTTCCCAGCAACTGTTTTTTAGTAGCATATAACATCTAAACTTAGAGGTTCCATGTAACCTTGGGGCAAAAAGTATTTTAATCATTGAGGTTTCTTCCGGCCATACAGTTCTTTGATACTTACCTCCATGGGCAAAGCAAACTCTCAACTTGGGGAAAATTTCAAAAAACCCTCCCATAATCATGGAGCAAATAGCGATGGTTGTTTCTGAGGGCATGCCTAATAACAAGAAAAGGAAGAATTATTTCTACAGCACTTGTATGCATATTTTTCTACTTCCCTCACTCAGGTTCCATCACAAATATTGTGAAATCTGATTAATTGTATGAATGAGAAACAGAGTTTCAAGCTTGACATTATTTGGTCTCTTTTTCATATTTTTCCAGAAAGCATTAACTATGAGCACAGCTCATAGTTAATTCGAGGCACTGCTTTGCAATGGTTCTACTCCCACTTGATGCTTGGATGGTCAAGCACCAAGCAAGTGCTTGACCATTTCAGAAGACGTTACTGGGGGATTCCTGCTCAACCCCTATCAGGATGGGCCCAGCCTTCCTGGTTTGGTTTCAGATTCTGAGTCAAGTTCAGAGGCAGAGCTCGAAGAAGACCAAACAAGGAGGGACGCACCAAAACACTGTGCAGACTAGAAAAAGGAATCCTCCAAGTGCCTAAATACAAAAGCACTGCAAGTTAAAAGATTGTGATGTTTTTTCCAAGTCCAACATGTTTGGAGTTATAAAAAACTCTTTCTCAAGAGCACCCTTTCAAACTTTACTACACTCTCTTCCAAGGTAGACAGGAACAGTTACAAAACACACATCCCTCAGATGCTCTGTTTTGGACTACACAAAAGCTCACAGAGCTTAGTACAAGGCCAACCAGAAGCTGCAGCACCCAAGAGAACTCCTCGTGAACAACTTGCTCCTACAAGGTCTGAGACCAAACTGAAACCTTTTATGTTACAGTCCCAGACTCCACCCTTTCCTACAAAATAGCAGCCTTAAAGGGACAGACCTCTGCCATTCCTTCATCTCTCCAAGAGCTCTGGCACACTGCTAGCATTGGTGCACTGGCTTCATGGAACAGAGGCTTTTGTAGAAGGGGGTGCTAGTCCGGTGCTGGAGCTAGACTTTACAGTCTCAGGGTTGTGGGTCTCTGGCAGCCTGGGCTCAGAGGTGCTCCGACCTGCAGTTTGCTCTCTTGGCACCACTGGTTCTTCTGCCTCAGGGTCCATGTCACTGCTGGATTCTCTTTCATCAAATCCAGGACAGGCAACTGATGCTTTGACTCAATGCTTGGAAGGAGTAATGATTTAGGGTGACCATATGAAAAGGAGGACAGGGCTCCTGTATCTTTAACAGTTGCATAGAAAAGAAAATTTCAGCAGATGTCATTTGTATATATGGAGAACCTGGTGAAATTCCTTCTTCATCACAACAGTCAACGCTGCAGGAGCTATACTAGAGTGACCAGATTTAAAAGAGGGCAAGGCACCTGCAGCTTTAACTGTTGTGATGAAGAGGAAATTTCACCAGGTCCCCATATATACAAATGACACCTGCTGAAATTTCCTTTTCCATACAACTGTTAAAGATACAGGAGCCCTGTCCTCCTTTTCATATGGTCACCCTAAGTAATGAACTGGGTGAAGGCCAATAAAGAGATTCAATCCGAACAAGATGGAGGTACTGTTGGTGGTTTGTCTGCCTAAATTGAGTGGTGCTCAATCAGTTTGGGGATACGCATTGTTACTGGAGAAATTTAGGCACAACCCTACCCCCTTTATAGGAATTCAATAGCAGTCCATAATTTAACTCACAGGTCTTCCACCATCCTAGCTAGTTAGCATCTTAGCCCCCTCCTTCCAGCCACATGAAGAAAACAACATCTCCCTACAGCTGCTGGGACTTGCTCAAAGCCTTTTCTACACTGTGAATAAATTCACAGTTTTTAGGCCCTTCAGAGGTGCTGTTCTTTCCTAACTCAAATATAGGTTCCAATATTCCCTTTATATCACTTTCCAGTTGCTTTGGAGTGTTTTCAGATGGGCAGGTGGGGTGGGGGGGAGAATCACATTTCCTTACTATCATTTTGCTTCCTGCTTCTCTTCCACAGTAGGGAAGGGCAGAATCACACAGGGAAGAAGAAGCAAGCAGTAACCACGTGGCCCACTCAGTGGGTGCTTTTATAGCACAACCTCTCCTGTACATGGCAGGAAATAGCGCCAATTATCATTATAGCCGAGAAGTATCTGATTTTCTGATAGGAGCAGGAGAACTGCTGCCTCATCAAAATGACCCACAGACATCTGTGAGAGTGGCCCGTCATGAGCATGTAATAATAAAAAAAAACATCTAAAGGCACTCTTGGTTTCCAGGATCTCCCCCTTTCGCTCTCATACAGGCTGAGAAGGACAAGGTATCTGGGCAGTTTACAGTCACTTCTCTCCCCCTGAAAGTTCTCAGGTTCCCATGGCTACTGCAGATGGTCTAAGAGTTCATTGCTCATTCCTGTCTGAACCAAACTACTGACATAATTTCAGCAAGTATGTTTTCAGGGTTTCTACCCCCTCTATTTTCTGCCCAGACCTTTTTCAGCAAATCACTTGGCTGAAGCTATAAATCAAACCCTGAATCAACTACTTTCATGCACAGGAAGTACTGATTGCCATATCAGAATTTACTGACAGGTTGCAAATAATCCCCATGGCCAAGAAGAAAGATATGTCAGTTTAGCCTCCAGAACAATTTAGCCTCCAGAATATTCTTGTAATCGCTATTTATGTTATAGAAAGACATTTCATTTCTGTGTGAGAAGAATGACCAATCTGATATAAACACGCAGTCATAAGAGGAAAAGTAGAGATGCTCAAGAGATGCATAGACTTCATAGAAAATTAGGAATATGTGATAAGAGACATTTAGTCCTATGGAACTTAAATACAAAATGTAAAAGGCCTCTATGGAATATAAGGAAGGAGGCAGTCCGGTGCTATCTATTGGTGGTCCATTGAGAGTGAACCTTGAGATCTGACAAAGCTAACAATTGTCCATCACTTGCTAACTGCAGATAGCTTATTAGGCCAGCCCTACCATTAGGCAGAGTGAGGTGACTGCTTCAGGCAGCTGGTTTGAGGTGTCATGAAAGGGCAGTAAATTGTTGGTTCTCAAATGTATTATTCTATTTTCACTCCCAGGAATTGGGAAAGGAACTTAAAGGATTTTCTGCCTCAGGTGCCAAAATAACTTGGCAAGCTTTAGGTATAATTCACTAGAAGCGGGGAGGGCATTTGCTGCTCCACTTCAAGCTGCAAAATACCTTGGGCTGGTCTGTTTTTTATTACAGATGCAGAGGCAATCTGAACTTCTTTTGACATTACTCAAAAGTGCCGTAAAATGGGAAGTACAGGTGAGTTTCACACTTTTATTTCAGCTTCCAAGTAGCATCCATTGTTGTGACTTCTGTTATCTTCCTCATGGATAAATGTACAAACTAAATACAACTGCTAGATCTCAAAGTGTGTGGGTGTGTGCATGGTTGAGGTGCGTGAATTGTTACTTTTTGCTGCCATCCAGAAATATAGCCATTTATATATCCCCATTTCAGTGCTTCCAGGTAATGGGTAAAGCAACTTTAAGAGGGCTATTATAAGAACAATCAACAGCGGGCTTTTGAAATTAAAATTCAAGTAATGAATACTTTTACCTGTACGTTAAATACAAATAACTAGTTTGTGTCTGTAAATTTCATGGCTGTGGTTGATTTTAAGAGATTGTCAGAGGAACTGTATAAATCTTCCTTGTACATTTCTAGTCATGTCTTCTGCATAACACATTGCTGCTACTGACTGAATTAATAAATGGAGATTAAGCATTTTAACAACTGACCTACAAGCCAGGGAAGCCAATACTTAGACATCCTTCCATTTGTCTGCATGTCCCAGGGATGCACGAACAGACAGCAGTTTAATTGTTCAGCAGCCTTAAATTAACAAGGGAGAATTAAGAAGTGATTGTTAAATAGATGACAAAATATATATATTTATTTATTTATTTATTACGTTTCTATACCGCCCAATAGCCGGAGCTCTCTGAAATATATCTGAAATATATGACATTTTAGTCAATTACGTCGCCAGTTTTAAACATAGAATTGTAATCAATGTTTGTATAACACAAGAGTAAATCATGTAAGAGTCACAATTACACAGTAATCCTGATTATATTGCTTGTTTACACATAACTTGTACTGCTTCACTACATTCCTGTTCAGTGCCTTTGGAGCAGCAAATATGACTTTATGCAGAATGCATGTTCTTCTTCAAGGAGTAGTATCCCATCTTAGTCCTACTTAGAGTAGACCCATTGAAATGAATGGGACTTTAATTAGTCTAATTATATTTTCATTTCTGTCCTTCCAAAATGGCCCTGGAGGGTCCACAGGGTGACTAGTAGGTATGCACCCTGCCTTTTACATGAAATGGGGTCTTATAGGTCTTATTCATTGAGTAGATAGGAATATAGCTATGTTGTTGAAGTAAGATCCTAATATTAGTGTCTCTATTTTATCTCTGCCTGGAACTATGTTTGTTGTTCAGAGAGAATGTTGCTGAGCTGCTGATTAACAGTACATGGATAAACAGAACTACAGCTCCCTAGGGAGAACTAAATTTCTCTAGACAGATGCAAACAAAGCAGTTCTAAAATGCTGCAATAGTTACATAAGCAACACAAGTTTTCCAATATAGTTAAGACTCAGAAGGCATTGAGTATCTGTAAAAAAAAATTAAAAAAATATGTCTGAGCAGAAATACTTTCATAATTCTATGCTATTTCCTACCCAGCCCTCCATTATTGTTCCTCTCAGATGTTTGTGTATACTATAGTAGTTTCTTTTGCTGTCTCCTTCTTGACAGTCTGATATAGCCACTTCATGGGCTGAAGCTGTAATTCATTGTATCCCCTGCTGGGCAGAGCCAGTAGATGGGAAACGGATGATATGAAGTTCTATCCTGAACAGGCAGCAGCCTGACCACGCAAAACAGGTTCAGCCAGGGTGCTATTGCAGGGATCAAGGGGCAAACAGGGGTGGAGAAGCTCTCTCACCCTGAGGGATGTATTCAATTTTAGAGAAGATATCAGGGCCACATTCCAGTGGTAGATGTGGACAAACGCAATGGTGTGGAGGAGAGCTAAAAAACACCAGCATATTGTAGCTTAAAGCTCTTATTGCCAGTGACTAAGCTATTTCAACCTTTTAGAATATGGGGGTGGGTGGGGGACTGCAGAAAAGCCATGAAACCCCCAACTGTCCAGCAGTTGGGGGTGGGAGAAGGGAGTGTGGCCAGAGAAAGGGGCAAGGCTATCTGGGGAACCCAGACTTTTTGGCCCATGGGCCTGAGGTTTCCCACCCCTATAAGATGTGTGGGTTGCCTAAGCTAAGAGGCTCTTCTGCTCAAACTGGTTTCTTACAAATTGAGGTTTCTGCTGCACCACTTTGCACAATGATAGGCAAGAATGCTTTCTATGAACTCTACTTGGTAAGAAGGATGGAAGATGGATAGTTTGCTTTCTAATTGGCAAGAACGATGGAGTCTTTTCTTTCACATTTGAATCTAACAGGCAAGGGTTATTATTATTATTACTACTTAATTTATTCATTAACTCTATTAACATAGTTATTTAATATTATTACTACTTAATTTATTCATTAACTCTATTAACATAGTTATTTAACTTGGGTGTTATCCATCATTGGTCTTACTTCGAGTAGAACTATTAAAATGAATGAGACAAGTTGGTCATGACTAATTTAAGTCCCATTCATTTCAATGGGTCTACTCTAAGTAGGACTACTCCTTGAAACAAAACATGCATTGTGCATAAAATCATGTTCGCTGCTACAAAGGCACTGAATGTGATTGTAGTGAAGTGTGTTAGATTAGAATTAAGAACACCTAGTGCATCATCATCATGATTGATTGATTGATTATTTTGGAGTGCCTATTGTTCATCATTAAGAAGCTTAAGAAGTCCACTAGTATCTGCACTGGATCTCTGTTGTATTCCAGATTCAGTTCACAGTGCTCGTTATCACATATCAGATTCAGTTCACAGTGCTCGTTATCACATTTCAAGCTCCAACTGACTTGAGCCATGGCATATGTAAGAGACTACTTCTACTTCCATTTAAGATCCCAGACCTATTCTCTTGACTTTTTCTTGGTGAAAGATATCTATGGTTTACAATTCTACTGTCACCATGGAGACTTACACATCTCCTTATTAGAAACAAGGCAATGTCTACTCACAGCATAGACTGGAAAGAGTTCTGGGGCATTCAGGTCCCAGTCATTGATATGCGATCCTATCTGCACACCAGGAAATCCAAGCTCATTCACACAGCGATGTATTTCCTTCACCGCCAGGTCTGGAGCTTGCATGGGGAGTGTACCAAGGCCAACGAATCTCTTTGGGTACTTCTTGACTGTAGTGGCTAAGTCATTGTTTAATAACTGGCACAGGTCTAGAGTATCATGTGGTTTTGCCTGGTAAAAATATTAGAGGAAGAATGAATTCAGATGTTTTAAAGTCGCAGGAACATAAATGTTGGTTGTATAAATAACCTTTAAGTGGAAAGGTACCGAAAACAATACCTATGCATTAAGTTCCTTTTGGCTAACAAAATAACTAAATAGCCCTTGAGCCAGGATAAATCAGCATGTTTTTCAGACCTCAAATCCTCCCACCTGGATGCTCCACACACTCGTAGGAGTCCTCTAACTAATAGGATAATATATAACATAATATATATTTCTAACTGAAGGCCTTTGGCATCTCCATTTGTCTTTGCTAGATTTTATACCTTTGAATGTGACAAATCATTGACAGTCCAGTTGACTATCATGTCAATAGGGCAAAATGTGGAGGATATCAAGGGTTGGGTGTTTTTTTTTTAAGCCATTTAGTATAATCATGGGTATGTAATAAGTAACGTATTTTTTTTTTAATTATTAACTTACAAAGACTGAAAACTACTTACTGCTGCTAGAAGGTCATTACCCCCTCCCCCCTGTTAACTTCAGTTTTCAGAAGGGGAATGCCAAGCAAAATAATAACATCAGGCAATATATTTCTACATAACAATTTATTCTGCAACAGGTGGAGGCAGGGGAGGAAACAGGGAAAGGGATTATTTTTTAGCATATGGTCCTGCCCTACTGTGTAGCATAGTCAGGATCCTATGCAAACACAGCAGAAATGTTGAGAAGAAAATGACAGCAATACAAAACCGAGAAGATGTAACAACCTGTCAGCCACTCCCCCAGCATCCATGGGAACACTGCTGACTGTCATCAATCATGGAACAGTGTAGTAACGACAGTCTACCTCATCCAGGAGCTAATCCATACATGGTGACAGAAAAACACCCTACAACATCACCCTTTCCCAAATGACAACCTGCCAATTGCAAGACACTACGGTGCCCTGCACTGCAGCAACCACTGTGGTGCAGGCAGTGAGAGTCCAGGAAATGAGAAGTGAACAAAGATTCCTATACATAGGGGAGGGCTTCAGCTTCCTTATACCATTTACACACAGGAACGTTTAATGGTAGAAGTGGTATAGTACACTGCCTAGGCAGTTCACTTGGAAAGAGACATGTATTACAAACATGTAGGTATCCTTGGGAGAAGAATTCAAGGCCATTTGAGCCCCAGACCTGTGGAAAAGCACAGCTTTCACATGCACAAGGTCAACAGATGAAACCCTGGACGTAATCTCCCACTAGATGCAGCTCCAGATCTTAAAGCTCTCCAACCACCATAATTTGAGTACAGGGTTGCATCCTTATTGTTGTTCACTGCTTGCATTCAGAAGACCTTTCCAACAAATTCACATTTTCCAGCTTGAATGCAGCCCTGGATGAAATTTGTTCAGGCAAACTATATGGACAAGCTCTGTCCATAACATTTGTTCTATTTATTATGGAGAGAGCTTCTTAACCTGAAATATGAAGAGTCAATAAGAATAAAGAATGACTAACCATTCTCTCTTTACATCTCTCAGTGGCTGACTGTCTCTCAATTTGTAGGGCACTTCTCAGTATTATTATCAATGATAATACATTATATATTATCAATGATAATACATTATATATTATCAGTTTTGATATCCATATATCAATCAGTTTTGATATCCATATGGATATCAAACCTGATATATGTTTAGAATTGCCCTGCTCTGTCCTAACAGTGTCTATCTGGCTTCAAGCTTTTCTCCACATTCATTAAGATTAATTTTTGCATTTACTGCTTTTGAATTTTGCAACACAAACGGAAATAATTGTTTTCATCACTGACTTACCCAATAGCTAAACATGACGGGAACTGTAGAAAGGACCTGGGCAGTGACTCCTATGGGACAGAATAAGTACAATTTTTTAAGATGATGCAGCTGATACTAGGATGTTTCTGTGAATTATGATAGGTAAGATCTGATGTAACATTTGACATTTGTGTGGTAGGTATACAATACGTGAGGTTCTTGCAGATGTAGGGCTATGGATTTTAAACAAATACAGATACATCATGCCTGGCTCACAGACTGATGTAATGTCTTTGTTCAGAGAAAGCTTTGGCTCATGCAATTGTATAGCTGAATCAATACACAACTCCTTTGTACAAAATGTTCATACATTTACCCAAACTTGAATCATTTCAAAAGCCAACTTGTATTGCCTCAAGGTACAGGGAGTCACTTTAAATTGACTGAGGTTCCATAGGAGACAATGGATATCAAGCTCCATCACACCAGTGATTTATCGCACACTCGCCATGCCTTGTATGTGGTTTTGCAGCCCAGTACTCACATGATGTCGACCATGTCCTGCACTCATTTCCCCTCTTCCCCTTCATGTTTGGTTTCTTTTTGGAGCAGGGAAAGTCTGGATTATTTTCCTTCCCTGAGAAATAAATGCACTTCTCCCTCCTGTGTATTGCTGTCTTCTGAGTAAACACATATAGAACTGACTTTTCATAGAGTGGTCAATCAGAAGCTTTTTTTTAAAAGTCTAAAAGAGCAAACTGGAAAGAAGTGCTGAGCAACCCTATGCTTTCTTCTGAGGTCTTGGTTTTCTTTACTCAGAAGTAAGTCTCTCTCTGTTCACTCACTAAGGAAATGGAGGGGGAAACCGCGGATGAAAACTGGATAAAAAAAAGATGTGATGGAACCCATTATCTCTAGGTTCTGTATGTGTTGAATTCTTTCTTTATTATTATTTCCTTTAATAGAGAGCTTAAGTTGTGAATGCCAACAGGAATCGAGTCAAAGTGAGAGCAATGAGAAAGAAGAGGGAGGTATCAACACGCTCTCAGGGAAACCACGAGGTTTGGAGAAGTACAATGAAAAACAAAACCCTAAGGGGGCCACCCTTCCCCCGCAAGCAGCTTGCATAGACCGAGCATATTCAGTAGCCATGGAATGTTGAGTGACCATTAGACAATCAAAATGGAAAACAACATATTAATCTGTAGCACTCCAACACTCAGGTTGCGTCCTGCATTCCTGTGCTCTTATTAACTTGGTGCATCCTGCAGTGTGTACCATGAACATGCACACACCCATGGTTTTCTCAGCCTCCTTGTTGCTTCCCAAGAACGTCTTCCCCAGCTGGTGCCCCCCAGATATGTTGGACTACAAACTCCATCATCCCCAAGCAGCACATTTGGAGAGCACTAGGTTGGGGGAGCTGCTCTGAAATCTCCCACACACCCCCCACAACCATTCAATTTTAACAGACTTTGGGGGCTCATCTACACCAAGCAGATATTCCACTATGAAAGTGGTATGAAAGCAGTATATAAAAGGCAAGAGCCACACTACTGCTTTATAGTGGTATTGAAGTGCACTGACAACTGTTGGGGCTGATAAGACACATACCATATACTTTCATAGTGTTATATCCTGCTTGGTGTAGATGTGTCATGGGCCCCAACAGTTGTCAGTGCACTTCATTAACACTATAAAGCAGTAGTGTGGCTCCTGCCTTTTATATACCACTTTCATACCGCTTTCATAGTGGAATATCCTGCTTGGTGTAGATGAGCCCTTTGGCTCAGTGGTAAAGAACCTGCTTTGCATGCATTATGTCTCAGATTCAATCCCCAACATCTCCATAGAGAGCTAGGAAGGAATCCTGTCTAAAACCCTGGAGAGCCATTGCTGCCAGTCAGTGTTGACAATGCTAGGCTAGATAGACCAATGGTCTTACCCTGTATAAGCCAGCTTCCTAACTGATATGAATGAATTCTGAAAATTAATGATGAATATTTTGCTAAAGTCTTCCTTAGAAACTGCTGTTGTCATTCTGAATATCTGAATCATATACAATATCTCCACATTGATGGTACCTGATTGATCCATCTCTTTAATCCGAACCTCTGGATCCCAACAGTTCTCCTGGATAACTCTGAAAATGTTTCCATCTTTCATCATTTTGGCTTCCCCCTGCAAAATGATGAACATTTATTAATACAAATGTTGCCTTTTTATTCAAACAAATATTATAAATTCACTATATTTGTATTATTTTTTTAATATAGTACCATTGTAATGGGCTTTTGGCTGACATTACCTCAGAAAACTGGGAGCTCTCGCACTACAGCTTCTCCCCATGACATTCTGGTAATGTCAGAAGCCTGGAGCTATACAACAGGAGCCCACCCTATGTCTCATTCCTGTGGTAGTGATGTTCCAGTGTCTACAGTCTCCTCCCATGTGACATGGGTCTTCTGATGTCACCATTGCACTGCAGGAAAGAGTTGTACTGGAAATACTATCTAACAATGTGCAAATTCATTACGATCTCATTTCATATGTATTGGCTCTGAGCCCTGTCATTAAAAATGGATGGGTCTTGCCTTGGCTCAAATTAAACCCTGAATACAGAGGCAGCTTCTCCCAAATATGATTAATCAGAGCAAGGGCTTTCTAGGCTTCAGCACTGATTCTTGCTTTTCCATGTCAGCCTGCATTATTGAGCATGTGCAGGAATAATGAAGAGAACACATCTCTGAATATATGTGGAATGTATTTCTTCACTGTTGGCCACTCACACCTGAGCTGGTCAATCGCTTGTATTTATTTATTCCTTTATATGATTTGTATACTCCCCTTCTTCCAAATATAAGGGCACTTTACAATAGTCAAAACAATAAAAATTATGTGTTTGATTGCAGAGGCTTTATTTCTGGCTTTGATGTTGCATTGCTAATGTTATTGTGTTGTATTTTACTATTTTTTGTAAGCTCCATTAAAGTGTGAGGAAAGGTGATGCATAAATATTTTAAATAAATAAGCAAACAAGCATTAAAATACTTCAGGTAGGAACACATGTAGCTAAAAGGTCTGGGAGAATAAAAATGTACCAAAATTTATTTATTTTATTTATTATAGCACTTTTATTCTGCCCTTTAGCCAAAAAAGGCTCTCAAGGCGGCTTACAAAAATCTTTCTGAAGATAGTCCTTGCCCACAGGTTTACAATCTAAAAGACATGACACAAAAGGAAAGGGGATTGGGATGGAGGGGAGGGGAAGAAGGCACTAAATTCTTAATTGCCAAGTCCAGCAGCCGCTTCCTCTCCCTCTAATAGCCTCATACATATCAAAGCATGATGGAGAGGAGGGAGGGGGCTCTCAGCTAGGAGAGCTGGAGGGAGGGGGCTCTCAGCTGGAGCTGGATCCAGGCATAATGTGGAGGCACTCAGCTGCTGATTCCTTTCCCACTGATGGCCTCACCAGTGACAGTTGGTAACAAGAAGAAGGGGGGCTGTCAGCTGGAGATGGATCCAGGCACGATGGAGAAGCGCCTGGCTGCTGCTTTCTTTCCCACTGAAATTATAACAAAGTTGGTGCCAGGTGAGGTGAATTTCCTTGGGGAGGGAGTTTCACTGAGAATGTCCTCTCTTTCATTGCAACCTCTCTCGCTTCAGCGGATGGGAGCACCCTCCTGGTGCTCCTGAGGGCCTCAGCAGATGGCTTGTTTCTACGAAGGTTGGTTTGTAATAAGCAGGTGTTTCTTTAGATACCTGGATCCTAAGCCATTAAGGGCTTTATAGATGATCACCACCTTGAACTGAGCTCAGAAACAGACTGGAAACCAATGAAGTTCATTTAAAACCAGTGAGATATGTTCCCACCATGCTGTTCCAGTTAAAATTCTGCTTGCTGCATTCTACATCATCTGTTGTTTCTAAGCCATCTTCAAGGGCAGCCCTATGTATGATTCAGTATAGTAATTTAAACAGAAGATTACTGGAGCATGAATAACCAGAGCTAGAGTGTTATGATGCAGTGCCTATTGATGCACTGCAGGGTCCATGGTAAGAGGAACTGGAGAAAACCCCAATATCTGATTTATTTATTTATTTATTTATTTAAGGATTTTTATGCCGCCATTCAGCCAAAATAGGCTCTCATGGTGGCTTACAAAAGTATTTCTTGACAGTCCCTGCCCACAGGCTTACAATCTAAAAGACATGACACAAAAGGAAAAGGGATTGGGAGGGAGGAGGAGGAGGAGGAGGAGGAGGAGGGGGGGGGAAAGGAAAGCAAATTCAGGCACTACAATCTTAGTTGCAAAGTTCAGCAGTTACAGTTGACAGCAGGAGGGAGGGGGCTCTCAGCTGGAGCTGGACCCAGGCACAGTGGAGAGGTGCCTGGCTGGTGCTTCCTCCCTCACTGGTGGCCTCTGCAGAGATAATTGGTAGCAGGAGGAAGGGGGCTCTCAGCTGGAGCTGAACCCAGGCACGGTGGAGAGGTGCCTGGCTGCTGCTTCCTCCCTCACTTCCTCCCTTATATTTAAAGTTGCTTGTTAATATAAATTATTTTAATTAAGGGAGTGGGGTCTGGTGTATATCTATAAGGAGTCTAGACCTGCACACACACACACCTTGTGGCTACAGCCTTTACATTTGGAACTAGGAGGCATGATTTGCAAGTCTGAAAATGTGGCTTCTATGCAGGCTTGGGGTTGTATATTTCTTGAAACAAAGTCAATAATTACTTGTCAATGATGCTTGAGCTACATGGGCTTCTGTGCCAGGAAAAGGGGTTTGGACTAAATGATTGTTTGCACTTTTTGTTTTGATCCATGGGATTACTTACATATTCTTAATAAAATCATACTAAGGTCATATTTAACCTTGAGTTGTGTTATTAGCCTCATGCATTATTCATAAGTGATAAACATTAGAAACCTCAGTCTTCCCCACCCCCATACCCTAGACAATATTTTGGCAGGCTCTCAGAATGGCTTGGCAGCTATGTCACAATTCAAGAAAATCGTTCCAAATATCACAAGCTATAATTACAATGCTACCATCTGATTCCTCTGGCAAATACCTTTTGGGAATTGATTGTCCAAAGTGCCAGGAGGGAAGAATGTAGCCATATATTCCTGCAGAGTATGAATATGAGTCCTCCGTTGGCTATTACATACTAGGCATCAAACAGTTTAGAGGAGATGGAAAAGACCTGACGGAATTGAGCATGTTTTTGAATAAAAATAGATGGTGGGGATTCATTTTGTTATGTTCAGCGGGAATATTTTGGTATGCATGGTAGGTCACGTGGTTCTTTTTCTGGCAGATTGTTATATGGAATCATTGCAGTACTGAAAGTAGTACTAAAATGACTGTAATTTCTCTACGGGATCTCCTTAAACCCTCATAAATAATTGCAGACTGTAGCAAGATAAATAATACCCTTTCTAATGGCCTAAGGGGCTATGCTATGAGCAATGAGCAATGTCCTAATTAAAGAACAGCGGCTTCTCCTCTCCATCTGCATTAATGACATGCACACCATGACAGGTCCAGGGCAGAACACAAGGAAAACTGCTTAGATCCATTAGATAGGCTGAGACAGGCCTTTGCTCATTGTAAAAGGCTTGGGCTGAAATTTCATATTCATATTGGGTGCTTCCTTAAGGAGGGCACCTAGTGGTAGCAATCAGGAGGTAATGTGCACCTGTTCCATCTTTTTCTCCTTAATGGATTTTCTGTTTTAAGGGAAAAGAAGGAAGAAGTGATAAGAAATCTGGACATGCCCCACCCCCTAAACTTCTGTGAATGAGGCACGGAGAAATCACTGTAAAAGCCTCATTTGGAATCAGCATTATATTATCCATATGAATGAACATAGGATGACCATATGGAAAGGAGGACACAGCTCCTGTATCTTTAACAATTGCATAGAAAAGGGTATTTCAGCAGGTGTCATTTGTATGTTCATCACAACAGTTAGAGCTGCAGGAGCACTGCCCTCTCTTGTATCTGGTCACTCTAGTATAGCTCCTGCAGCTTTAACTGTTGTGATGAAGAGGGAATTTTACCAGGTTCTCCATATATACAAATGCCACCTTCTGAAATTCCCTTTTATATACAATTGTTAAAGTTATAGGATCCCTGTCCTCTTTTCCATATGGTCACCCTAAACATGATCCAGAGACATTTTAAAAAAATGCTTATTTGCCAGCTCTGTACTTAAAAGTTAATTTGGAGCTGATTCTCATAGGCTTTGCAGTAATTGCTAAACACATGGTCCGGGAGAAAATTAGTTTTCCATCACAAGCTATGACTGCCATTCTGAACTCTTCATAAAGTTAATTTCCGGCTTCCCTTCTGGAGGCTAAATCAATTTACTTTATAACACAAACAGTGGCCTCTATTGCAGCATGTTCCAACATTTATGGATGTTATTCACTTTAATAAATCCTAGAAGAAAATAAGAAAAGGAAGTTTCAGAGTCAGAAGATGTGTAACTGAACTTCATAATAAGCCTTGTTTTTAGCAGCATATATTTCAAGCTAATAAGCTTTGAGGTAGTAAAATCACAGAAAGGTGCTTCTTTCCTTTTCTTGTTTCCATTTGAATATTGTAGGGTAAGACCTGATATTTACTACTTTAGGGAAAACAAACTTTCACTGATGTACTAAGCTGTATTTCTCCACTCATAACAGTGGATTCAAATAATTAATAATTATTAAATTAAATAAGCATCTTGTGATGACTTTACCAAGCCAAAAATAATATACAGTTTAGTAATCTATGTTACATTTAACAAATGTATTTATTCTGGAAATCAACAAATCTAACTCACTGTTCTTAATATATATGGTACAAATTAACTATATTTTCACTTGAAATTTTGGTTGTTGTTCAAAGGCTTTATTATTATTATTATTGTTGTTGTTATTATTATTATTACATTTGTATCCCGCCCAATATCACAAGGATCTCAGGGTGGCGTACAGATAAAATCATACAATCAATATAAAACAACAAATAAACACAACTAAAAACAAATTAAACCATTAATAAGCTAAAATCAGTACAAAATTTAAAAACAGTAAAACCAATTTAAACAGTTAAAACTATGTATAGGCTTGATGAATATTAGCCATCAAAGGCTTAGTTAAAATGCCATGTGTTATGGGACAATTGCATCCCTACCCCTCCTCAAATAAGGATGACTCTAGGTCAGTTTTGGGTCATATTTTAACATTTATTATTCTGCTGAGAAGACAGCAAATTTAAGATGTAATTCTTGAGCTTGTTAAAGCTGCTTTTAAGGGCAAATGAGCTTCAGACAGCGGTTGTTATGGAGACCTATGTAGAAAAAGGTCCAGATAACAATGCAAGGGACAAAAGCCAGGACAACAAGATTCTTGGAGCTTTTCAGAGTGTGGGATATTGTATTTGCTCAAATATATACATTGGTTCTTATTTTTTTTGTAGAGATTAATGTCTATGGGAAACTAAAATGGGCACCAGAAGACTGCTCCTCTACATGACATACTCCCTCCATGAGTTATTTAGTTAATTGCTCCCCTCTTCATTAATTTTTAGCTATGAGCTGTGTGCTTTTCCCCTTGTGCAAGTTATTTAATCAGCATTTCTCTCTACAGGCTTCAGTTTAAATGCTCTAGGATTTGCCATTTGGTAATTACATACTACTGGGAAACAGAAATCAACTAATTAGGCTGTGAGGTTGTCTGAGACTATAGGCTTTTCTACACTCTGCTTCCGATTCTTTGTGTGATTAAGACCAGCTCTTCCCCCACCCCGGGGCTATTCTTTCTCTGCCTTCCTCTACACAACCACTAAATGTCACTGTGGTATAGCAGGATTGGGCAAATACACAAGGGTTTCATGCCACCATTCATGGAAATATCAGGCTTTCCTCAGTAGGAAAAAAAAACATGCTAAAATGGTAGCAAAGAACAGGAGAGCCCTTGGAGGATGACAGTGTCATGTAGAGCACCTACAAACTACCATAAGAGAAGAATCACGAGTACACAATAAATGCCTCATGTGGAAAGGCTGTAGATTCATTTCACTTAAGGGTAAAGATGAGCAAGCGGTAGACTGAGATTGGAACTTTGACTGACAGTTCATATTTTGTAAAGGATCAATTCAGCTGGCTGACATACAGGAAAATGTTTGCATGGACAGAAAGTTGAGCAGGTTTCAGAACTCGCAACCACTGCTGCTATGATTACTTCTATGAAGTCAATCAATAAGGCACAGTAACCTTTTAAATTACTTCACACCCCTCAAAACACATATGTATTAATTTTCTGTCGTTGTGCAAGTTCTGAAAAATATTGCCCATGACATCACTTGAATTTGAAATTATTTAAAGTGTTTGTGTTATTATATATACAGATAGATAGATAGATAGATAGATAGATAGATAGATGATAGACATCTTCTATCTATACATTTCATAGATTCTATCTAGTTATTTATTTATAGATATATTCTATGGGTTCTATCTATCTATTTATAGATTGATTAATATGTTCTATATCATTCAGGGCCAGCCCTAGAACAATGTCCAAGGCAAGGAATGTCTTCAGTGCACACCCCCCCTCCACCACTGCCTGGTCAGTTTTGCAGTGTTGCCAAGTTGTGTGGCTGGTGCAGGATTGCAAAAGCTAGCAGCGAAACGGGCGCTATATTTCACCACCACCACCCTTCCCACTATTCCAACCTTTGTAACTGCTGCTACATTCCCAATATATTAGAGTAAAAACAGCAACAATTGTTTGGTAACCATGATAATATATTTTTTAAAATAAATATAAAATGAGCATCTGTAACTATGTACAGATGGTGGTGATCATGGCATTATTTGTTATGCGTCCATGCCCGTAGCCACTGATCTTATTATTTCACATTTTGTAGCTGTCAAACATGATAAAACATCCCTGCAGCATCTTGCAACTCTTATGTCTCCAATCTATTCCTCCTGTCATTCCTATGCACATTGACCTGGGATTAAGTCCAACTGAACTTGGTTAGATTTACTGCTGAGTAGGCCCATGTAGGATTATGGTGTAAGTTTTAAGGTGCCACAAGGTGTTCCCCTCCACTGCGTTTGTCAGAGAAATAGCTTGATGTATCATGTGTGCTTGACTGAAAGGGCAGGGTTGGGAGGACTGGACTCCAGAGGGTTCTTGCCATAATTGGGTTCAATTTCCCCAATTTTATCTTTTGCAAAATTATCTCTGTTCATCCATCTCCTCAACTCATAATTATTAACTCTCTCCCACCCATTTGGGAGGTTTCTCTCTTAAGAACATAAGAAGGCAAGCGAGTAGCCAGCCAGAGTTCAGGCTGAAGAAGGCCCCTTCCAATCAAGACCCGGATGAAAGCCCACCTTGTCCACCCCTTAGGCTGGCCCTGAAATCAATCAATATAATTGCTTTATTGTATTAATTATATTTCTTAATCTCCCAGTAACCTAGGCTCTCTGGCCAATGTATAGCTGAACAATTTAAAACAGTTAAAATATCAAATCCATAAAATCCAATAAAAATACACAATAGAAATCTAACAACGCAGAATCTAGGATCAAAACAAAGAAAATGCACACATACATACACATACGTGCACGTGTGTATGTGTGCATGCATGAGGTATGCTTCTTTCAAATTTACAGTATATTTGAAAAGATAGGTGTAGCAAAAGAATTAACTTCCCTTCAGCTCTAAAATACTTCACATTTGCTGAACTAGATGAACTTTGGTCTGATCCACCAAGGTTCTTCGTATGTTCTTTTACCTAATTCAAAAATACATCTCAATAATTATTTGTGGATCATATAGGTCAGAAATACAGCTTACCTTACAGTGTTGCTCCAGCTGGATCCATCCTCCATAGCCATATCTCTATGATTAGAGAAAAACATATAATGGTTAATTAAATAGCCATGGAAACAGGAATTAAGGTAATGATGTGAAGAACTAGTTTGATTAGGACTACACTTGTAGTCAGGGAAAACTGAAAATCCCTTTAAAAATTTGGAGTCCATAGCCAAATAAGTAATCCAGAGCAACTCCACATTTAAATCTATTCCCTTTGTGTTCTGCTTATGAGATCCAATATGTAGCTGGCCATGCCTGTTCGAAACAAGAGTGCTGGACCAGTTGAACATCAGAACAGATCAGCTAGACTGCATCCTGCAGGACTATTCTTATGTTCTTACCCACTTATTGAAATCATGTATAGCTGACCTCTCTAAGAGCCAAACTAGACATGAGGTCTAGCCTCATAGCCTAAATAGATGATTTCTTTTGTTTTTTGGCTTCTTTAGGGTAAGGTCTATCACCTCCCATGATATATTGAAGTTTCCACTAGAACAGACTTTTACTAAGCAATCCTATGCCAAATAGGATGTACTCCCAAATAGGTGTGCATAGATTTCCAAGCCTTTACTGTGCAACCAGAAGTAAGTGTTAAAAAATTGTTGTTAAATTAAAATAAACAAATATTTCTGCTGAGCTGTAATTAGTTAATCATTAATATAGCCATGTATTGATTCTCTGTTTCAGCCTCTATGATTCAGTAGCAGGGCTGAAGGTCACCTTCTTCTATTAATATTTAAAGAGGAGAGAAAGGCTCTGATGTGTGCATTGATTCTCCCTGAGAGGTTCATTAAGTGGGACGGCAAGGGGAAGGCACAGGGAATCACCAAAGGAATAAGATCAGCTTTCTACAATTTCAAAGATTCTTGAGTTTCTCATGATAGACTGAAAAAATACTCTGAATTGTATATATAGATATATTTATAATAACATTAGTTCCCATAGACTCAGTTTATATGTAATGACAATCCATGTGTTGTTGAGAGCAAGTGAGCATGCTGCTTCTTGCCTGCTCACTACTTCCACTTCATTTCCATTTTTGCAAACAACCCATGGACAAACCATGGTTTGTTGTTGGGTTAAAACTCTGGGTTATTTATCCCTCAGTAACCCAGAATTCCAGGTTCACATGTCATGATGAACCCAGCAATGGGGCATTCCTGGCTTGTTTATAAAAGGACAAGCTGTCATGTTCTCAAAACCTCCCGCCTTCTTGGGAGACAATAAGGAGGCCTGCTAAGTAATCCACAAAGCTTTATTTAAGCAATAAACATCTCTTCCCACCTGAAGAGAATCTAATCTCTTGGAACTTTCCCCTAGGCAAAACTATGCAAACTAAGCGAGACAATTGTCCTTTCAAGAAGAATGGAAACCCCTTTCCCAAGATGCGTTAACTTCAGAGAGACTAGTTGTGATGCAGCTTCTGATGGGATGCCAGCTGGGCTGACTTTTTCTCTCTGTGCTCTCCCCTTCGGAAGAATATTGGTTTCCCACTGACTGTGTATTGTTTGTCCTTGAGGAGATAAGCTCTGGAGAAGCTTCACTCCCAGCTGGTGAAGAGCCCATGAGAGCTTTCTCCCCCACTGGTACAGGCTGGCCTGTTTCTGGTGCCAACTCCTCTACTTCAGAGTCTGATTCTGATTGATCACCTGAAACACCTTCTTCCAACCCAGGGGGAGCAGGGCTAGACATGACACTGAGCTGGCCAAAAATCCAAATAAAGTTAAAAAAAAAAAATCAGAACATAGTGCTACAATATGTTACAATAATGCAAATTGGTTTAAAATTTCAGCATAGGGCTAGGTTTATATATCAATTATTTTGAAGCAGAAATGTAATTTGTTCTAATGAAATTATCATTTCCCCCTTCAAATCTACCATATGGTGAGATTTTATGAGAAGGACTAATAAAATATGGTAGATTCCCAACTAAGTGTGGAGTAGTGGTTAGAGTGTTGGATTGGAAGTCAGGAGATCTGGGTTCTTGTCCCCACTCGGCCATGGAAGCTCACTGAGTGATTTTGGGCTGAGAGTCACACAGTGTCGTGTACTATAGCTGCTCCAGCTTTCTCTGGGAGACGAATGAGACAAAGTGCTGGGCAATTTACAAAGCTTATATTGCAAGCAATAAACACTTCTGTAACACAAACTAGGTGCCTTCTATGAAACTCCCCCTTAGGCAACAACTATGCAAACTAAGCAAGACAATTGTCCATTCAAAGAAAAGGCTTTTCAAAAGTTCATAACTTCAAGGTGGTTGAAGCGTGGACAATTTCTCATGCAATCTGTCTGCCTGTCTCTTTGCGGCTAACCTCGCTGAACATTTTAGTTTCTGGCAATTCCTAGCATCAAGTAACGTCTTTGAATGCTCACCCCCGGAAGTTGACTCCCTGTCTTCTGAAAGCATAGAATTTGGTCTTGAAGAGATAGACTCTGGAGGGGGCAGATTCTCAGCTGGAGTCTCACCCGTGTGAACCTTCTCCCCCACTGGCTCTAACTGCCTGGTGTCTGGTTCGGAGTCTTCTGAGTCTGAATCTGTTTCTGATTGATTACCTGCCTCACCTACTCCCAATACAGGAGCAGTGGGGCTATACATGACACACAGTTGCAGACTCTCAGCCCAACCTACCTCACAGGGTTGTTGTGAGGATGAAATGGAGAGGAGGTGGAGGATTATGTACACTGCCTTGAATTCCTTGGAGGAAAAAAGGCTCTCTCTCTCTCTCTCTCTGTGTGTGTGTGTGTGTGTGTGTGTGTGTGTGTGTGTGTATTATATATATTTAAGGGAAATGTCATTCCCTGCAATTTTATTTATGCATCCCAGGCATGCTTGCATCATAACCCCTGTAAATAGCACTCACAAATGCTCATTTGTTTCTCCTGATATTATTTATTTACAATATCTATATAATGCTCCATATCTAAAATAGATTCCGGAGGGTGAACATAGGAATAAAACGATAAAAGGATTAAAACAACATATTAAAATTATTAAATTTAAACAAAATCAGTATTATTGAAGTATTAGAATCATTCAGACAAATTGACCTGCTACATCTATTTCAATTATTTCTCTGCTACACAATGCTAATACACTTATTCCTTAGTATGTCCCAGTAAATGGTGGCACTGAATAAATATGCTTAGGACGGCACTGCACACCTATAACTTAATGTGATCATTGCCTTCAACTGATGCAGAATAAAGCTGATAAAGACCATTTTATTCATGTTAAGTGAGCAGTGAAAAGATACTTTCAAAGTTACAATGAGAGGGAAGTGTCTTTAACACCACATAACCCTACCCTCAGTTAATTTTCATCCTGTCAGTTATGAAACTGAAAACTTCTCTCCCCCCGCCCCCCCCCCCGCAATTATAAACTTTAAAAGACAACAGAGAGGACCTTTTTATGGAAGTAAGTAAGGAAAATAGAAAAAGTACATCCAAATTACCTGCTTCACTAAGCAACTATCAGAACACCCTTGTTTAAAAATTCAAATTAACAGCGTAGTTCAAATTGCCCTCTGGCACACACACAACTTTAAGGCGCCAGAAGCATTTTGAAATGAAATTAATCTTTTGGCTTTTATTCAGTGGGAGACCTGTTGGTGGGGGGAATCAGTAGAGAATTACCTAAGTCCGGAAACTTCAAAGATAAAGCTCAACTGGGAACACTAAATAGAATTCAGGAACTATATTGCTTTCTACTGTCTTTGTACCAAATATCCCATGCTGCTGTTACCTGTTTTAGATCAGGCCACTCCTTAGGCAAAATGTGACTATGAATGTCAATTTTCATCTCTGGAGGTTCACACGAAGATTAGTTTTAATAAAGCCTTCCCTGCTTTAAACTTTAATTGTGTCTATGTATTGTCTGTCCTTGGAGTGGTAGCTTTTCATTAACTTAAACTGCTGTTCATGTCCTCCCATCGTCCTATCAGGATGTCTGTTTACAGTAGCCAATCAGAGACCCAGTATTTCAGAAGAGCTGCACTATGCAAAACTAAATGGCATGCATATCAACAAGCCATGTAGCTTTCATACAGAACCGGGGAACAATGGAATTATACATTCCAATTCCAGAGGAATTTGATTGAGGGGTCTTGACTGCTAATCTATTAGCAGTTGTCCTTCCTTAAGATGAGGTCCCTTGTCTACACTTGGATTAAAAACACTACCCAAAACATTGGTTTAATTTTACAAAACAGATTAAGAGCTCCATCACACCAGTGATTTAAATCACACTCTCACCCTGCCTGGTATGTGTTTTTGCAGCACAGTACTCACATGATGTTGTCCCTGTCATGCACTCATCTCTCCTCTTCCCCTCCCTTTTCTGTCTTATTTTGGAGTGGGGAAGGTCTATTTTTTTCCTTTGTGTGCAATAAAGCTGGTCCGCTGTCCCGTGTATTGCTGTCCTTGCACTACATCAGACCATTCCATTTTTTGTTGGGGGCATGTGTGTTGAAGGGCAGTCTCGCTGACAAAAGAAGGTGGTTCCCAGCTGAACTGCTCAACCGTGAAGTGGGGAGAGAAAGGGCGCCTGAACACCCCATGGAGAAGGCAAGCAAGGCCCCCCGGCGCCCATGCCCAGGACTCAGACTCATTCAACTCTATGGTTCTTACTCCTTTTTTTTTTTTTTTTTTAATAATTTTTATTCATTTTCAACACTATATAAACATAAATGAACATTTCCAAAATATAATTGAAACAAACACAATAAGAAAAAGAAATACATCAAATATCTGCTTCATACATATTGAATAATTGTTGAGTACAAATATCAAAAACTATTACATATGCCTTATCACACTACAACATTTTCATTCTTAACATAAAAGTGCACCCCCCACCTCGGGATCATTCTTGAGTCCAAAATCTAATCGTTTCTTCTGATGGTGGTTTCCCATTTCCCTTAGTAAACACGAACACTAGGAACTGTTTCCACATTCCTTCGAACTCATTTATTTTAGTTACGCCTTTTCTCCACTTAATATTACATGTCAGTTTATCATTAATGGCTATATCCCATACTACTTTATACCACTCCTCAATAGAATATTCCCCTTGGATCTTCCAGTTCCTAGCTATCATCAATCGTGCTGCAACCAACAAACTCGATATCAGCTCTATAGTTCCTTTTCCACACTTTATATCTTCAAATAGTGACAGCAATGCTATTTTTGGTGTTTGTTCTATTTTCATTCCCACTATTTCTTCAATTTCTGAGAACACCATCTTCCATAATCTTTGTACATATTTGCATTGCCACCACATATGTAAATACGTTCCTTTTTCCCCACATCCTCTCCAACAATTTGCTGAATGTTGATCACTTATCTTGTTCAATCTAACCGGGGTTAGGTACCACCTCCATAAAATTTTAAAATAATTCTCCTTTATTCTTACTGATAAACTTCTCAACACTCTTTGTTTCCATAGTCCCTCCCAGCTCTGTCGCCCTATTTGTATCTTCAAATCTGATTCCCAAATCACTTTCTCTGTATTCTCTCTAAACTCCTTCTCTAACAATATTTTATATATTTCACTCATTAATCCTTTTGAAACTATACTACCTCCTTTTCCTTTCTCCTTACTTACTACTAATTCTTCAAACCTCGTCATCTTTCTGCACATTCTATTATCTTTAATCCACTTTTTATTCCATTGTTCTAATTGACCATATTCTAGCCAAGATAGCTTCTTCTCCTTTAACAAATTTTCCATATCTTCTCTTGTTTTAATATCTCTTACCCAATCCTTTAATTTTATTTTATTTTTCTCTTTTAATATTTTACATAATCTACCCTTTAGATCCTCTGGGAAATTCTTTAACATTATTATCGGTGCTAAGGGAGAGTTGCTCGGAAGCAGCTTCCCTTTAAATTTGCTCCAAATTTCCCATTGAGTCCTCAGGAGTGGATTATCTATACTTCCAACCCATTTTCTTCCTCCATCTTTAAAAAAAACATTCTCCAGATTCATCTCTACCTTACTTATGATTTTTTCTTCCATCCAGTATAAATCTCCTACTCCCATAATTGCTTCTACAACATGTCTTAATCTATTTGCTACGTAGTATAATTTTATGTTTGGGAGACCCATTCCCCCCTTTTTTTGGCTTAGGTACCAATTATTTTTATTCACTCTTGCTCTCTTTTCTCCATTACAATATTTATTAATAATATTTTGCCAACTTTTTATCTCGGTTTCTGATATTTTTATAGGTAGCATCCTAAATACGAAATTAATTTTAGCTAATATCTTCATTTTTATCAAAGCTATTCTCCCAAACCAAGATAAATTTAATCTCTTATATTTCTCCAATTTCTCTAATACCTCCTTCTTTAACCTCGTTAAATTTTCCCTTTCTAAATTCTCTAGATTTTTTGTAATTTTAATTCCCAAGTATTTAATCTCATTCTTAACTTTCAATTCCATCCCCTTAAATTCCCAATCCTTTTCTTCCTTCTTAGTATAGTTAAACAACATCATCTCTGATTTAGACCAATTTATTTTTAACCCTGTAATTTCCTCAAATTCCCTCAACTGATATTTAATTCTTTCTAATTTTCTTAATGGATTCTTAATGGTCAATAAAGTATCATCCGCAAACATGTTTAGCTTTATCTCCCTTACCTCTCCAATTCCTTCTAATTCTTTATCCTCCCTTAGTGCCTTCGCCAAAACTTCCATAACCATTACAAAAAGGACCGGCGAGAGCGGACATCCTTGTCTTGTTCCTCTGGCTAGTCGTATCTTTTCAGTAAGTCCGTCATTTACCACCACTACCGCCGTATTTTGGGAATATAACTGTTCTATGGTTCTTACTCCTGAGAAGGCATGTCTAGCTTTCCTGACCAGACCAATGTTGGCTTCCTGTTGCCATGCCAACATTGACCACAAACTTTTCCAAAAACTAATTGTAATACTTTCTCTTCACTTATGTTGTTTAATATGATCTTAGAGGAAAGCATAGTGTGTTGTTTTACCATAATTGCACACTTTCAGGCTGCCATACTATTGTATTTGCACAGGAGATCTATCTATCTATCTCTGCAGGGGAAATGAAAACATAGGGGGTGGGGCGGGAGATTGCAGCAGCACAGTAGCGAGACATGAGCCGAAATAGCACAACAACGCCCAGACGTGGAAGTGCCCAGTGCTAGACTTGCTAAGGAAATGGAGGGGGAAACCATGGACTCAAAGCAGGGGGGGAAATTGGTGTGATGGAACTCTAAATATTTCTATCCATTCTACTTATGATGCATGAACAACCAGCAGTGAGAGATTTTCACATAATGGAAAAGTAGGTTTAGTTACACTATTGTCCAATGAACCCTACAAGGCATTGTGTATCAATTTGAATTAGTCTTCAAATAAGGCATCTTTGCTAGTAATTAATATTTTCAGAAATAATAAAATATACTTCCCAGTGGCAGCTCTGCTCCTAGGCCAATAGCTACCTGAAGGTGGGAGGGAATCCAAATTGGGGCTGTGGCAGGGAGAAATAGTTAAGGGCACAATCCTATGCAAGTTTAAACAGAAAATAGTCCTACAACTCCCAGCATGCCCCAGTAGGTTTTTTTTAAATGTCTCATAAGAACATAAGGGTCCATCTAGTCCAGCACTCTGTTCACGCAGTGGCTAACCAGCTGTGACCAGGAACCAACAAAGCAGGACATGGTGCAAAAGCACCCTCCCACCCATGTTCCCCAGCAACTGGTGCATATGGGCTTACTGCCTCTGATACTGGAGATTGCACATACCCATCAGGAGTAGCCATTGATAGCCTTCTCCTCCTGGAATTTATCCAACCCCTTTTAAAGCCATCCAAATTTATGGCCATCACCACATCTTGTGGTAGTGAATTCCATAGTTTTACTATGCACTATGTGAAGTGCTTCCTTTTATTTGTCCTGAATCTCCCACCAATCAGCTTCATGGGATGACCCCAGGTAGTATGAGAGAAGGAAAAAATGTCTCCCTGTCCACATTCTCCACACCAAGCATAATTTTGTACATCTCTATCAAGATTCCCCTTTTTTGCAAGGTAAACAATCCCAACTCCAGTCCCTTGATCATTTTAATTGCCCCTTTTCCAATATGCATAGGATTGTGTCCTAAATCTCCTCTCTGCCCAAGCTGTGATACCCAGCCAGATTGATCTCTGTGCTGCCAGAGCCAAACACATACTTAATGTCATGTCTTCTCTAGTTTGGCTCTTTTAGTTTGCTTTAAAGAGGACAAATCTAAAAAAGAATTGTGAATATTTTTTTTTAAATGGATAGAATTACTGGAAACTTTTCAGTGATACTAGCTCAAGCTTGTCATGGAGAAAGATAAAGCAATTAAAAGAGGCACAAAAGAATCTCTTGATGGAGAAGAAACTATGTAAATATTGTTGCTATGGTGAAAAAGCCAAGGAACATAATATTACATGTTCAAGACATTTTCATGCTACCTGAGGACAGTTTAGACTTCAGCAAAGTATAATCAAGTCTGTATTGGTTCACCTTGTGGGGAAAAAGAGTGGCATTGACTGAAAATGGCATTAGCCCAGGAATTATTGATTTGTTTATGAAGCTGGCATTGTTAAGGCAATGACACCAATTACTTGTCATGTAATTTGGACCTTAATGGAAGAGCCACTGATTTCACTGGAAAAGGCATTTGCCATTTTGTCCTTGCAATCTTTAGTAAGTTAAAACAAATAGTGCGCATAATAATAATGTTCTAGACTTGTGAGTGCTGAACAGCCCTACTGACAGTGCTGAGTTGGTGCCTCCTCCCCACAAACCCTGCATTTTTTCTTACCTGGGGTGGCATTGGGTAATCCTGACACCAAAGATGAAGCGTGGGGTTTCCAGCAGTCATGTGGGTATCAGAGCCACCCACCGCCTTCTTCATGGTGGAAAGTGACCAATCGCTGATCACCTTCCACTAGGACCACCTCCCATCCTACCCCCTTATCGGCCCTGGAGCAAGGTCAGACAGCAGAAGAGCTGTACTGACCTCATTCCGACTGAAAAAGTCCGTGACTATTTCATTGTGTAGCTTTCACATTCAATGTGTAAGTCCCTTGGCTTTTTCAATGTGTAGCTTCACAGGAAAGCCCCGCAGTGGCTGCAAATCTGCAGCTGCATCATATAACGGACGCAGCGCAGATGCACAGCCGCCAGGGGGCTTTCCCCGTGTATAGACAGGCCCCAGCAGTTATTTATTATTATTATTATTATTATTATTATTATTATTATTAGTATCCCGCCTTTTGCACAATGCTGGGCCTCAAGGCGGCCTTACAAAGTTTAAAACATACATTGGGGGCAGGGGAAACATAGTTTAAAATACACAACAAAATGATAAGACATTAACATAGATGGAGGGCCAGATTATTCTCCAAAGGCCTGCTGGAACAAAAAAGTTTTAGCCTGCTTCCGAAAGCCAATCAAGGAGGGAGCCAGCCTAGCTTCCCCGGGAAGAGAGTTCCAGAGCACTGGAGCAGCCACCAAGAAGGCCCTCTCCCATGTTCCCTCCAAGCGCGCCTGTGAAGATGCAGCAGTCATGATTAGCAGAGATGCTGACATATCTGCCAGTTGCGTAACAAAGGAATTTACCAAAGTGGTGTACAATACAAAAACACAATTACAAACAACAAAATGCAATATAAAACTAGTAGAATGTCCATTTTAACATGCATATCTAACAGAGTAACCAGCAAGGTACTTGATACACAAAAATTCAACTGGATTAATTTGGGTGAAAAGAAATGTCTTCAGCATGTGCCTAAAGCTCATAATCTTATTGCTGACTGTTAAATATTGTTTTATGCTGTGTTATTTTATTGATTGTTTTATCTTATTTAAATTGATTTTAATTTTATATGCCGCTTAGAGTATTTGGTATATGGGTGGGATATAAATTGAATAAATAAATAATTGTTGGCCCATGCCTTAATTCCAGAGGCAAAGTATTCCAGAGGGCAGGGGCAACACTACTGAACACATTTTTTTAGGCGGCCAACAGATTATTTCATTGGAAAAGGTATTTTGGAGGGGTGGGCAGAATTTCAAGCTCTTGACAGGGATTGAAGTGGTTCACGTGAGTTCGTTTGCTATCTTATATCTATACAGAGAACCTTGAATCAGGATACCATGAAGAACACTGTGATATTTTTATTATAACCCCCAGCATTTCACTTACACTTCTGTCAGGTTTGTGATCATGGTAAAAAGATCTTTAATCTTTACAGTTAATGGATAATGCCATCTAGTGGCAAGATCTGTAAAGAAACACACGAGACCATCTTGACATTTAGATTAAATCAGGACAGCTCCAAGTGGCAGTTCATCCAGCGAATGAAGTGCTAACACAGGAAGTACCTCAAAGAAGAAATGCTTCCCTGTAGAACATGGATGGGCAACTTGTGGCCCTCCAGCTGTTTGGGCCTACAACTCTCATCAGCCCTAGCCAGCATAGACAATGTGAAGGTTGATGGGAGTTGTAGGCCAAAATGTCTGGAGGACCACAAGTTGTCCACCCCTATTGTAGAAAGTGGTTGGAATGAAGATGGTTGGTTAGGTACTGCTGTCACTGTACTACCTGTTTGGAATAACACAACCATTTTATTTTTGGCAGTTGTCAGTTATGTTGATTTGTGTAGCTGTGACTTACTAAAGTGCTAGGGAAAGCAGTCATTTGGAAATGCTACCAATACTCTGATTAGTTAGTTGGCTCTAACAGATAAATTGAGTAGAAATAAACAAGGGAAAAATATTCCCCTTTCCTTCCCATTGTTTCCACTTTATGAAACCCTTTAAAAAGGATTCTGGCGTTTCTGACCTTTGGTATTTTGACCTTTGGTACCTACTAACAAACTAGAATCTCAGTCGATTTATGTTATGTTCACCCCATTTTTATGAGATTTCAGGGGTGCAGCAAGTATCCCGGTTTGGTTCCCTCTTGAAGGAAGTCACTGGAGGCTTTTGGCATTCTGGAATATGTGTGTGTATTTGCAGTGTAGAGGCTGGGCATGGGTGGAGACAAAACTTAAGAACTCCCACATTAGACCTATTGGGAGACAGCCCCCTAAGATTACAGAACACAAACTCAGTTATTATTCCCCTTTCTCCTCTTCCTCACTGCAATCAGTCCTGTTTCCTTCACACACAGACCTAGCTTGCCTCCTCCCTCTGGCTGGGGCAGGATAATAAGGAGGATTCATCTCTTTCGACCATTATCTATCCTTCTTGGACTATCTTAGCTCCCATGGAGATACACTACCTGAATATTGCTGGCTATTTCAACACCCTTCTGTCAAGTCCAAGAGCTATTCCCTCAGGGGAGCCCACATTGATAGCACTTCTCACAGAACTCTGATTGGAAACCCATAACACTTGTACTAGTTACAAATTAATGTGATGTGAAAGAAAATCATTATGTTGAGGTTACTAGTTTTGTTGTAACTTTAAGGTTAAAAAGCCTATAAAATGGACAGTGATTGATTGATTTTAAAGTAAATATTACACAGAATAAGTGGTACAATGTGATTCTTCCTCTATCCAGGTTAATTTAAGTGCAATAACTTGGGGGAGGCAACTGTATCACCACATGCTACAGGATAATGTAGACTTCCCCAAACTGGTCCCCTCCAGATGTTTTGGATTCATCTTGAGACCAGGATACCTGAAGTCATCAGAGGGTATGCTCCTGGTGGTTCCACGTAGACTTATCCTCCGATTGGAGTCCACCAGGAGAAGAACCTTCAGCGTGGTAGCCCCCTCCTATGGAATTCCCTGCCTCTGGAGGCCAGGCAGGCGCCAACTTTGTATTCCTTTCGTCACCTTCTGAAAATGGCATTATTCCAGGAAGCCTTTCCTTAATGACCAGCCATGGTTCACTGTATATTTTGCTTCTTTTAAAATCTATTTTAAAGTCATTCTGTTTTTATTTTATTTTATCTTGTACACCACTACAAAATTTTGAATGGGGACTGTTATATAAATATTGTAAATAAATAAATCACATCAGTCCCAGCCAGCATTACCAATGCTGGGAGTTGTAATCCAAAACATCTGGTTCAGGAAGGCTGGGTTAAGGTATGAATCAAATTCACATTATCTCAAGATATGTACAACAAGGTAGCAGTGAAAGGAAGACAAGAGCTGAGCACAAAAAGGTAGAGCAATATGGTTCATTAAAAAATAAAATAAAAATTGCATAACTTCTGCTATGTATTCAGAAAAAAAAACATTTTCTAAGTCTTTATTTTAGCTCAGCCTATCTACTTTTAGACATTTTTTTTGCCAGTTTATATTTTTAAAAGCTTGTTCATTTATATAAAAAAATAACAACACTCCTCACAAGTACACATCACATGATATTTTCACATTAAATGAAATGAAAATTAAGTGTAAGCTAATCCATTTCAAATTAGGTGCTGTGGGTGAGTGTTGCCTGAACAAGTCACACCCTCAGTGTTTGTGGCACTTCTGCTGTTATTTTTTTTCCAGATTTTAACAAGTGTGATGCCAAGAGGAAGGAAGGAAAGAACAAGCAGCTTGATGAATCAAGAAATACAGAATCTAGAATAATACGATGAATCGATAGGAAGTCACATATTTAAGGACGTATGTGGAAGATATCCTAGTTCTGTTTTCAAAGTCGAAATCATTTCATTACATCAGGTAGGTCATGATGCACCATTAAAACTTAAGTCCAGTGGGAGAAAGCATTAGATCAGAGAGCTTAAAGGTTTAGAAATAAATATTGGCTTGTATCCAACTAGTGCTCCTCCACTGATGGAAGGCCCATTGATCCAGTGGAGGCTTCCAACAGCAAATGGGAAGGGGATTTTCGATGATTTCCCCTAACGCCCCTTGCACTGTCTCCCATATGGTTTTGAAGTGTTGCGCCAACTTTCACAAGCAGATGGGGAGGACAGGGGAGCAACAGAGAGGAGGGTGAATTGCTGGAAGTCACTTCTTTCCACTGATAGAAGAGCCTTCTGGCAGCAAAAGAATGCCACTTGGATAGAACCATGGTTAACTAACAACTAAGCTTCAGGAATGGAATAGTCTGTGGTGAACTGGACTACTTTGTAATTGAATGTAGGTGCACAGCAAGCTGACTTACACTAAGACAAGCCATTGGTCCATCTAGTGCAGAATTGTGTACACTGATTGCGAGCAGTTCTCTGGGGTATTTTCCAGTCCTACTTGAAGATGCCAGGGATTGAACCTGGGATATTCTGTATGCAACGCATGTGCTCTACCATGAGCTGCACCCTTCTCCTGTAATGGCCTTTCCCCCATTTCCTACCAAAACAGCTGTGTGTGCATGAAAGTTTGCATATTCTTTCCTCTCAAGGGTTTTCAAAACAGTTTTCCCTTCCTATGTCTGTTAGCATGGTTATGCAGTTCCATGGGAGTTGAGGACTTCACCAATGGGTGGAAACAAAATTCTCCAATTCAGAAACCTAAGACCACTTATGAGCCAAAATCAAACACCTCCTGAAGACTGGACCCAGCTCATAATAGACTCAGACCAGCACTCCCCAATGCAGCTGCCCACTTCCCATCCAAACTTCTTCTTCTTCTTCTTCTTCTTCTTCTTCTTCTTCTTCTTCTTCTTCTTCTTCTTCTTCTTCTTCTTTATTTATTTATATAGCACCATCAATGTACATTACCAATTGGCTGCAACTATGGCAGGGAGACTTTTCTGTGAGGCCTCCATTAGACATCTGCTCTGCCACAGCAGCATCACAGGTGCAAGGATCCATAGGATAGGGATCCTGATGCCCATAACCATAATTAGATTCCACGGCGACTAAATTTTCCATAGGTCCTTGCTGGTGGTACACTGCCTGCCCTGCATGCTAATGCCAATGTCCTGCTTATAGGGATCCATGAGAGATGTGCGTAGTTCTCATGGGGCCTGGTAATCCTCCTAGGCTATGACATTCCCAAAGCCGAGTTGTTACTTAGCCATGGGTTGTATTCAAGTGGTGTCCCTACTAGGGCACCATGAGAACTTCATGCAATGAGGATGCTGGGGTTGGCAGGACTCCTGATGTTACACAATGGAGCATTTGCATGGAATGGAGCAAAGTTTAAATGAGCTTAATTTGAAGCCAAGTCGAATCAAGTCCAAGTTAGCTTGTTTTGAGGCAAGCTCGTTCTGGATGATCATGAAGAGCTCCGAATGATTAGCTGAAGTCCTGTGTGTGCACTGTGAAATGTTTCATCTCACAGATATTTTTCAATAACAGCCCATTTTGCTGAGGCCTGACATGTCAAGTCTTTTCAATTATGCCATGCTTGGTATTTAATTGAGACAGCAGTATAATATTAATCCAGTTCCCTACACAGCTAACGGAGCTCACATTTATCCAAATTACTGATTTCCCAGTGGCTGTTAAGATAAATGAAGTTGAACTGAATGGGTGGCTCTTCAAAACAGCTCCTCAGTTGCCCTTTGGGATGCTGATTCATAGCCTGAAAGGTTTGTTCTTTAATACTCTGCAGCAATCAAAGAGGATCCAGGCCTAGCTTCTAAAGCCCCTCTCCTCCAGTGGTCCCACTATCCATTCTTGCATCCTGCTTGTCTGAGGCAAAGCAAGACCCCAGCAAGTGGGACAAGAGACCCTGGGAAGAGCGGGGTGAGATGTGTACATGTATCTTCATCCACTGCTGTGAAACCATTAAAGAGACATGATCTTTCAGTTGTAACCTGCCAATTCAATGTAGTGGAGGCATATACCACCTCACTTATGTCCCTGCCTGATCTCTATAATCATTAAAGGGAGCATCACTGAGGACGCCACATCTTCCAGAGGTGAGGCTTTCATCCATGTGCTCAGGAATGGTCACTCTCAGAAGTTTGTAGGTCCTTTGCACATTGTTATCAATCTCCAGAGCCTCTCCCATGCTTTATATTTCTCACAGCTTTTTTCTTAATGGTGAAAACGCAGCAATAAAATTTCATCGCATTGAAGCGCTCCAACTGTTGGTGAATTTTTAGAATCCTGCTATATCACAGCTGAGGTTTGTAGCACACATTTTTATTGCCCATTATAGTGTGTTGTTTTAATTGTTATATTTATTGCTGTTTTTATGCCATTGTATTTTATGTTGTTTTGATAGTTTTGTGGAAAACGGTATATAAATCTGAATATCTCTACCTATAAAGTGGAAAGTATGTGTGTGCGGTGTATGTCTGGCAATGCTTACCCACTTCTAGATGAGTTAGAAACTTGAAATTTGGCACGTTGATAGGTCTGGCTGTACAATGTAACAGAAAAACCTAAAAACACAGAATTTGGTTTTTTTAAATATAATAAAAACCAGGGCTTATGCCTACAACTCCCAGCATACCTTGCACAAAACTCCCAGCATGCCTGAACGGGAGGGCAGAATTATTGGCCTTTGGCGGTGATTGTGAGTGCATGGGTGGGTTGCTGCTGTGTGTCTTTCACAATGCCTAGATACAACGGCATGACTTTGAGGGGCCAAACATGCTCAAAGGCACTCTGTCCTGATATTGCTGTTTTCTTAGCCCTTGCCCTTAAGAGGGAGGGAGGAAAGGGAGGCACTCTGCGCATGCCCAGAAACAGATCTGACGAAGTATGCTGGTTACTTTACCATAATAAACTTTAAACTGAAACTGATCCGACGAAGGGGGGGGGAAGTGCCCACCCCAGTTCTTCAGTACAGGCTCCTGATAGAGCACTTGGTGGGTGAGAACTGCAGGCTGAGGCAGTCCCAGCAGGATTTGGCCAGAGTTGCGCACGTCCACTGAGAGTTGCTTACCTCCCTTCCTTGGCAATGCTGCTCTTTGACACTCTATTGAGGAGCAGCATCGGCAACAAGAGGATGTCTCAGAGGACGCAGACACCTGCGGGCTGTCAAAGGCATACTGGGAGGTGTAGTACTGGCATGTAGAATGGCTGATTTAAAATCATGTATGGGTTAGCAAACCAGGTCACTTTCTCTCAATTCTAACTCCGCTCCCACTTTCCTGACCTCTCACTATCTTTGTTCTCCTGCTACCTGTCTTTCTCTGACTGCCACTAACTCCACCCACCATTTAATTCTAGCCTCAACTATCAGTCATTCCTCCATTTACTCTTCTGTTTCAATTGTATAGTCAGGCTTTTACAAAAAAAGCCCATAAACTTTATCCAGTAATTCCTGCATCTGTCTTAGAATGTTGTAGTTTAGTTATAACAAGGAGAAAAAACGCAGCATTAAAATTTCATCAAGTTAAAAGGCCTTGTAAAATAAAATCATATACATTCTGATATACTTCCTTGATAGTGTAACTGAGTAGATCCCTTCCATATTTATGACTCCTGGCATATGCCAGTAGATATTTGGTCCTAGCTTTGGAAACTACCAGTCTCCATTACTCAGTAGATGCACATACTACTTTGTATGGTTGAATGTGTATGCCTCATATTTATCAATAACTTAGTGAGTGTTCCATGTGAACTGTGATTGGAAACGTGTCTGAGTTGGCATACAAAATAAAAGCAACAATACCACTGGATAATATTAGGCCAAGAGCTTCCCTTGATATAATTAATCACAGAGGAGAGATGGCCCTCATTTATCTCACTTTCAGTCTCACATTTGGGAAATCAAATAGGAACAAAGAGAAAAGCAATAAGAATGCTGTAAGAAGTATCATTCGCAAATGAAGTTCATAATTTATAGAAAGAGGCAGATTTATTTTGGAAGTGCATGGTGTCAACCTCTTCTGGAATTATGAAACTCAGTGAGAAGAGAAAACATTCCTTGCATTTCCTATTTCTTCTATATTATGTATAGAACTCTGATTGAGCTGTTACTGCATCAGAAGTTTTCATATTTCAGTCTCTCTCTCTCTCTCTCTCGCTCCCCCTCCCTCTGGGTGCGTTGGAATGCAAAAATTAAACATCTAAAGAAACACTGTTTTTTAAAAAAGCTAAGCTGCTATATCTAGGGTGCCAAATTCCACATTAAATAACCACTTAATTGCTTATGGCGGATGCACAGACTTACACACATATTGAAGTGTTGCCTACTAGTGCCTTGAACTCAAGTGCTCTGCTCCTGTTTCTGCCTCCTGAAAATGATGGTAAATGGCTAGCAATAAACTTGTTTAACCACTTAGTGTCAAAATGCAGTGAAGTGGTAAGTATGCTGTTAGGGAACTGGATAATGCAAAAAGATAAATAAAAGCATTTTCAAGCACCTGTGATGAAATATTTGATTTTTCTATACATAATACTGACGAGTATAACTATTGCTATCAGAAAACTACTTGACACATATTCTAGAACACACCTTCGGAAACTAATATTTCTGGTTTGCTTGTTTTACCGCCTTGTTCAGGTAAAAGAAAATGTACCTGAGTACTACTTTAAATTATTTATTTACCAAAAATGGCCATAAAATCCCTGGGCAATATTCAGTGGTGACTGCCTGTGACTGGCCAGCCCCGCTGATTCCATTGTGCAAATGGTGCCCATTGCTTGTACATCAGAGATTTGGTACTTCTGGGGCAAGCCCCAAAACAAATGGAAATTTGGCTAGCCAACCTTCAAGAGCTTTTTTACACAAGAGCTTTTCTACACTTTTGGTTTCATCACAAAATTGAGATCCAAGCTCTATGGAAAGAGCTTTTCTTTTCCTGCTTTTCAGCTACAAAACCTCAAAATAGTGCTGTATTATAGTGGAATAATGCAATTACACAAGTAGGAAAATGCTTTCTTTCGCATTCACAAATTCTTTCACTTTCACAAATAATACTCCATTTTCCTTCCTCTAAAACCCCCCAGCTGGAACTGAAGAAATTTCAAGGAGCGTTAAGCATTTTTTCCCATTCAATACTTCTCTTTGTTATATACTAGTATAACAAGTGACCAGCTAAACATATTGCAGTGTTTGAATATAGGTGATAGTTTTAGGATGTTTAAAGAAAAATAAGTTCCCCGTAACAATATAACATAAACAAATAATCTTTTTGTGAAATGATTATATATAGCTGGATTCAAGGAACTTGCATAGTTTGTTTACAATAATATCTGAAATCCTCTTACAGGTGGAAGTTTCTGATTAAACATTCATTTTAATTCTGCAGTCAATAAACATACCTAGTGAATCACAATGATTTGGTCAGCATGAGGTATTGCCCACATGAGGGGGACCATACTGATCCCTATCCTGATGGCTAGTTGTTCCAGTGACAGGTTGTGGAGTAAGTGCATGTAGGATTGCAGCTTAAATAACAAAATGTAATTAATTCCATTACTATTTGCTCAAATAAAAACAGTTTTACAACTGAGCTAGCCGATGAAACACAGTCCCAGTGCAGACAGCCTTTTTCAAGTGTTTCCTCCTTCTGCAGCACTAACAGCAATAGAACATGTATTAAATTAAAGTACACAGTCCTATGGTGGCCAGATGCAAAAGAAGAAAATAGGATTTCAGCAGGTGTCATTTGTAGAACAAGCGACACATGCTGAAATTCCCTCTTCACCCCAACTTTAAATGATGCTGGTGTCCTGTCCTCTTTTGTATTGGCCTATCAACATAATCATCATACATTTACCTCTATAGACTGTTACAAGGAATATATGGTGTTCCACTGGTTAATCCCTCTCTTATACCAAACAAAGATTTCATATATGACTCTGAACATTTAAAATAAATCACCTTTTAGTTCAACCTTAATGTTGTTCTAATTCCATTTCCCTATTAAATAAATTTATATTTGAAAGCTCATCTGAATGTATCTTGATGATTAGTATTTAGTGTGTAAAACTGCTGTTATATTCAGGTCTCACTAAGCAAACAGTCCCAAATGGCTACTATAAAAGCATCATTTTGCCATTAATGTAAATGCTGACTTCAGCAAACATACATCTACATTCCATCAGTTCAACGAGAAATAGATTTCAAATAGTTTATTTTTAACTCATCTCTCTTTAGTCCATGCGAGTCCAAATTTATTGCATTTTCATTTAGACTATTCCATCTCCCAGTCCCAGTACTTGACATCAAAATGATATAACAATGTTTAGATTGGATGCGGTGGACATGCCCGAAGGCGAGCATATACTGGAAAAAAGTGTTCCAGGAAATCAGTTTGATAACCAGACAATGGGTTCACCCATCTTCTCACTTAGCTTTGTGAAACTTATGTTCACAAAAATTTATATTCACTAGATACCAAGCTCTTAAATAAGGAATTAATAAGCCATCTATTATTGGTGGCTTGGTGGTTGATAGCTAAACATTGGAAAGATGGAAAAGGGCTCCACATTGATAATTGGTACCAAAGGGTGTGGCAGATTTGCCCTCTTAGAAAAGTTGACACAAAAACTGAGAAAAGCACGAGGACAACTAAGTGAAGATAACTTTGAGGGATACGGAGGAAATTTATTATGTGAACAAAGAAGAAGAAGGGACAACACCTCTATTGGCATATACAGAGCTGGGGAACGTATAGGTGGATGGGTAAAGAGACTAATTTCCAGGGAGCCCTAAATTAAATTAAATTAATATGAAACAACCTCAAACCCAGGCGAGAACATGTATTTATATTTTTATGGGCTCTGAATGTATGTATATATATATATATATATATATATATATATATATGTTGTGTTACTTGACCTATGTAACCAGAACTATAAAAATAAAAACATTCAAAAAGGAAAAAAGAAAACAAAAAAACAGTGTTTAGATTATCACAGGTATGCAACAAACAGGAAGATTATTATGGCCAGTTTTCTCCATCATCATAACTCAGAGAAACTACCACAGCAATGCTTTACATATTTACAAGTCTCATTGGGGTTTACTCCCAGGTAAGTGAGTAAAAGACCATAACCTTCATTTTACCATTTATAGCTACATGGAGTTAGACAATTGAAATCTTGTGAACTTTCTTGTTACAGTGATTGTTAGCAATTATTAGATGTGAAGGGTATATTTCTATTAGAGTGATAGAGAGCTGTGTCCTTAGTGCTGCAGTAGTTATAGTTCTTAATCAGGCTACAGTAGTGTGTTAAATGTTTAAATGTAAGGAGGACTTAGCCTGTGTCATAATAATAATACTAATGCTCTTTCAATTGTCTGAAGTATTTCACATGCATCATTTAGACATAATCCTCACAATAGCATTCTGTAACCTGGTGCCCTCCAGACATGTTGGACTACAATTCTAGGCACCTGAGAACACTTTTATTTCCCATTTTGTGACTACAGCTTTCACCATCCCCATCCAGCATGACCATGCTGGCTGGGTATGATGGGAGTTGTAGGTCAAATACTAGATAATGGTATTGGGGAAAACTGCTTCAGAACAATCATACAAAGAAAAATCAGTATTAGTATCCCTCCATATTGTAGATTAGATTAGTTTGGCTAAAGCAACCTAGTGAGTTCATGGCAAAGGCCAGGTTCCAACAGGAGACTTCCCAATTTATAGTTCAGTCTCTCAGAAAAGTCTTTTAGCCCTTTAAAGGCATATGGAAGCTATTATAGTACTTCAGTACATGATTTAGCCCTGATTGTGTGAGAGAACCATGGCCTACCACAGCTCAAGATCAATCCTTGCTCTGCCCATTTTCCTCCGCAGGTAGCAGCAGTGGCATCATCGCACACTCGCTACTGCCCATTTATGGATGTTCATGTGTCCTTTAGACAATGTTGTCTACCTCCCACATGCCTCCCGTTCCTTTTTCCGTCACAAAATAGACCCCTTTTAATCCCTTAAAAAAAATGGAATGTGCTGCTATTTCCTGTATGTTTGCAAACCAACTAAGGCAGAGAACATCTCCTTAATTAAAGAGCGCAATAACTCTGGGTAGGGTTTTGTTGTTTTAACGAAATGGAGCACAATGAATTGTGACTGTGTTGGTAGTGCCACCCTTCCATGTGCCCAATTTCCATGGTTTGGTCCGAATGCGTCTTGCAAATCTAGATGGCAATCATTTGATAAAACGCTACATGTGTGCGTCTCGCTCTCCCACCCCCTCGCTCATTCGGTGCGAAAGCCACTGCAATCATTCCGACCAATCTGCGAAGGCTGGGTCTGTGCAGGCGACAAAGCCCGCTGCCGCAATCACGGTCCCTCCCCTCCTTCCTTGTGTATAGTTAACCCCTGCATACGGCTGTCGTCTCCATAAAGGCCGCCTGATCTTGTGCAGGTTAACAGCAGTGCTAAGATGAGATCGAGGGATGAGATTTGTCTACCGTAACGTGGCTTCAAGCCTACCTGCAAGCAGACATTTCCTTCTTTCGAACATCAGATGCGTTTGCCCTACCGAGACCTAGCTGCGGGCCTAATATAGGCTCCGGGTATACACCAGCATTACTAGAGAGGACAACGAGTGGCAATTCCTTTATTCAGTAGGTTGAGGCCTAACGATTTCCCCTCTGACCTGAAAGCTCATTCCCGATTTTCAGTGCAATCCTATGCAGTTTACTTCCCATGGGACCTCCTCCTTGGTTAGGCTGCAACCCTGAGCCCACTTACTGCTACGTAGGAAGCGCCACTGAGCTCCAGGGAATTTCCTTTTGAGGAAACTTATTTTAGGTTGCGCTGCACATCTTTAAACGCGCAAAGGCCGCCTGCGACTAGAGCGGCGCATGAAATCCAATCTCTACACGGCCAAGCTCTGCCCACCCACCTCTTCGTAGTTAAACGAAACACAAAACCCCGCTAAAACCTTCTTTAAAAAAAAACAAAACATTTCAACGTGACCAGTCCCGAGGAACGGGCGGCCCACACGCTGAATTAAATAACTTCGCGTGGTGCAGGCATGAGCGAAGGAGCTGACTGGGAACCGCCTCGTCGCCAGAGGTTTAAGGCTGCTCTTCGCAGTCGACAGAGAACGGGGCTCTGAGGAAAGGATTGGAATCCAAGCCCAAAGAGGCCCGTTCGTGCGCGCTCTCCGCCGCCTTGTGTGCGGTGGGAGGAGCCGAGCGCCCGGGGAGGCCGCCGGTAGCTCCCACCTGCAGTTAATGTGAATTCGAGGAGGAGCGGCCAGGGCAAAGCGAGGCAAGGACCAGTTTTGCGCGTTGCCCGTCTGCCGGCGCGCCGCTCCTCAGCAGGAGCCCTGTCGAACCCGCACCGCCCCTGGCGCGTTCTCCTCCTGCCGCGTCGTCCTCTTCTTCCTCTGCTCCGCTTTCTTGCCAGCCATGGAGGCAGCCGGGGACGAGCTGGGCAGCACCCCAGAACCCACCATCGTGCAGCCTCCCGGGACCACTGCCCCGCCAGCCTACCCTGCCCGGGAGCCGCAGCAAGGGGAGCAGCTGCGCATCGGAGAAGACGTGCAGTTCAGCGAGGAGCTGGAAGACAGAGGTGAGCCTCTCGGTCCAGTGACGCCTCCCGTCACTCTGCAGGTAGCCGGGCTCCCGTCACGCGGCGCCCATTTCTCTCTCTCTCTCTCTCTCTCTGGCTCCCACCCCCACCCACCCCTTCTCCATGAAGTCGAAGTTATTTCTTCTTCGACCTGACCGACCCACGGAACTTCCACCTTCCCCGACGGCTCTCTCGGGAGCCCACCGCCAGCCGTTTCGCCTTTACACCCTTCACGTACCCCCGCCCCAATCTCTCCTCAGAGCTGCCTCGACTATCACTTCACAGGTGTCCCAGCACCCGCCATTTCACCGCCTACTTTTCCGTCACTAAATCCTGCCATCTCACTCCTATAGCCAGCTGGATCTACACCCCACGAATCTCACCTCTTAAGAATCACCTATCTTTATCGCCCATTAACTCCCATAGTTGCTATAACTCGTTCAGACCTGCATCGCCCTATCATGAATGCATCCAAATCCTGCTACTACATCTTCCTTCATCCTCTTCTTCCGACGACTTCCCTCAACCGCCGTCTGTACCTCCTCTACACCTTGCTGCCTCTTTCTCCACTATCAGTCGCCCATTGTCTCATCACCGTCTAAACGTCCGCTTTCTCTTGCCACCTCTCCTTTGCCATTCCTATAGTTGCTATGATCTTTTTACTTTTTTAAAAACAAAAAACAAAAATCTTTTCCCTAGCTAATCAGTCAAACAAGATTGTTGAGCTTCTTGTTCTTAATTTAAAAGAAAAAGAACCTCGACTGCCTTAATATAGAAACAAACCCATAACGCTGGCTTTCTGAGTGCTGAACCACCGGTATTCGAATGCAATTTAAAATGCATTCACTAACATGCAGGCAGGCGTCCCCATTCACAGCAAAGAAAGGATGCTGTTTATCCGCCCCTTCTCAAAAGGAAGGGACATTCAATCCATTGTCTCCCCGCACAGGCACCTGCCCTGCACGTGCCTGTTCAATAGCTTTGTATATATTTTTCCTTCTCTGAAACACCCCTCTCCAACAATGGCATATTAGCTTCCTCTGAATTCAAACAGCTTCCTCCAGTTCCCTTGAATCTGCTTTTCACTCTTCCTTCTCAACTATTGTGCACAGTTCTATTCGTTAAATAAATATCGCTTCTCAGGCGATATTCTGGCTACAATCCTATTAGATACAATGCAACTTGTGTGTGTGTGTTTTTATCAGGAACCGTTTTTCTAAAATAAGTGAGATTGAAGGCATTTTGTTCATTCTAGAAGTAATGGGGAATATCTGTCAATTTTGTCTGAGGTTCAGATTCAAGAGTTGGGTAGCTAGGAATCAAAACATCTTGATTTAAATAGAAATGCTTCTCCCATTATGTATCTTTTACATACTTGGGCTGAAATTGTTGTTCTATATGTGTGAGGATGAGAAGAAATGAAGGCCTTAGTACAATGGGGAAAAATAGTGAGTGGATGTAGAAAACAATACAAAGAACCCCATAATCTTATTTCCCTAGGAAATGTTAGAAATAGATTTATTGTTCATTTTTTCTTTCTTTAATCAATTTATTTCATTGTCTGTAGTTCAGATTATTAAGGTCCTTTTGTGTGGGGAATAGACAAAATATGAAGGTTTCAGGATTAGTCATTCTGGAAGCTTGACTTGTCCAATTATTTTTTTGTTATTTTTAAAAAAATAAGTTTTGAGGTATTGCCCCTCCCTCCTCTGTTTTGTTAAGAATCTGAGAATGTATACAAATGTGTCTTCAAGTACAATGTAGGCTTTACTTGTAGCTTGTCAATTTCTATTATTTTATAATTTAACCTAGTAATGCGCTAACTAAATATTTGATGGCTCATTCTAGGTGGAATTTTCACAGCTGATATAAGCTCTGTAGGTCTGTTGCTGCCTATGAAACTATTTTTATTTTATGGATGTTTGCATGCAATCCTCAAGGACTTTCTCGTGCTTATAAGAGAGTGCTTCTTTGTAGGAACAATTGTAACTAAATAGTAAGCTGGTAAATCATTGTAGGTTGATTTAAACAACCTAAAACAAATAATATTAAATTCGACAGATTCTAATAGTTTGCAAGATTTGAATATTTTAAATTAGATTTTAATGCAATAGCAGTATTAGAAGATTAAAATAACTGAAGTACATAGTGCACCTTCTAGCATTTAATAACAACCAACTGCTGAATATAGAAGCCCCTTTCCTTTTATTTTATTGTCATCTTTGTTCTGTATCTCAGACACAGATTATCATATTGCTCTTTTGGCATTTAATCCACAAATTCAATGGTGCTTTGTCTAGTTCAATATTTTGATAGTTAGGCCTGATTTGTTAAATCTTTATTTGTGTTTCTCTGCGGTTACCAGCAATTACAAAAATATACCCAGTAGCAAAGTAAGAATGTGCTATTAAATAAGAGTGTACAAGATAAAAAGACAGGGGAGCTTAAATTAAGAAATATATTGTCATTCTTAAAAAATCGTGCCTAAATTTTGCTAATACAGTAAGGCCCTTAGAAGTGAAGTAACAAAAGAATCAAGCAGAGGTGGCTGTATAACAATGAATTCTATTTACCACCTCTATTATGCATGTTCTAGTTTTCAGATATGCATCATATCAGGCATTCTATATTACTCTATAATCAAGATATCACACTGGTTTGTGCATCAAGTTAACTTTCTTTCCCCTTGTTCTCTTGATACATTTGATCAAGAAGGAGATAATGGATGCAACATGCAGCAGTAGAGCTGTGAAACCTTCATGCATAGTTCTTTTATGATTGCAGTGTGCTCCAGGCATCAATTAGTACATTTTTACCTCATGGTGAAATGCAAACACAGAGCTGGAGCTGAAATTACCTCATGCAACTGTATTTGCTTTATTTATTGTCTGAATAAGGTGAACAGGATTTGGCCTAAACTGTGGCAAACAGAACCAACATGGGGAACGGCTGGTTGGTTCTGACCAGACCCAGTTGCATTTTGTTTAATGTAGTAAAACACTTCTATTTCTTTTTTAAATTTCTCATCAGGTTTACTAGAAAGCAGTACAAGATTAAAGCCTCATGAAGCTCAAAGCTACAGAAAGAAGGCACTGTGGGTTTCATGGGCGTCCATTGTTGTCACACTGGCTCTGGCAGTTGCTGCCTTCAGTGAGTATTGGATCTGTTTCAAATCTTTAGTCTCTTTTTTTCTATACCTGAATGCTTAAAAGCACCATACATGCTGCTGTTCTATGCTTTTATATAGCTCTGCCACTCCTGAAGTGATTTAGAAAAGGCTTGCCAGGTGCTTATAAATTAATAAAACAGCTGTGTGTATGTTCTTCCCCTGAGGAGGACATTATTATTGAAGGTCAGATGAAATAGCAGATCCTTGGTTATGGAAATGGAATGTGGATATGGAAATGTGTTCATTTTTCTGAGTAATATAAAATGGATTGAAGTTTAGTTGAAGAGGTTAAACAAGGCTGCATCTTTTTTTGTATATCTTCATTTGAAATATATAACAAAGACAGAATAATGATGCACACAAAAAGATGTAATATTTATTTTACAGGGCTAGTAACCTAACATCAAGCTAATGTTTGAAGTGCAATCTCTTCCATTCTGATAAGATTATATCTTCCTTGGGGCAGATTTAATGATGCCCATGTGGATATGGCTTTTCTGCTTTAGGCTATTGGAGTTAATATTCTAGAGGGTATAATTTTCTTTAAAGTGGTCAATGCAGACATCTAAAGTAAATATTACTTTAAAAATCAAACAAAGTAGAGGCTCCTTGTTTCATTTAAATGGAAGGACGCTAGCTCAGCACAATCTTAAAGTGTTACATGCTTGCTAGCAGGTAGCTAAGCTATGAATAATGCAAAGTGTTCTTTAACTGGAGAGAGAGCGAGAGAGCGCTTGTGTGGTAAAGTGCAGGATTTTGTTGCTAAAAAAAGAAGTTGGCTTTATTTGCTTTGAGATCCCAGAATATTTATTGTTTATTATAAAAAATAGAACTCCTGTTTTCAGAGACACAAGACTTGTGGGAGATGCTCAAAATATCATCTCTTGGTGTGAGAATGGCAAACTGGATGCCGCTGCAGCATATGTTCTAGTGCTAATCTGCAGCGATGGGCTGCTGCTGAAAGTTGGTGTCAGCTCCCAAGGGGTGTTATTAGAATCCGGCCAAATGGGCTCTGCAAAACTCAGCATATATTACTTGGGAGTAATTTGTATGGAAAACACACACACCATGCGTTGATCTTTACAGAGAAAGAAGGAAAGAAAATACAAATGCAGGGTTTTCTCTCACATAACAAAACAAGCTTTTATAAGAAAATCTTGTTCTGTTTCATTAGTATAATTTGCTACCTTGAAATCAGAACAGCTACAATCATTATATCATTCTCAAATGAGAGTTCTGACTGTGATACCTAGACATATTTTTTTTTAGGTAAAAGGAAGTATTTAGGTGGAGAAAATGGTTATAGCTTCTCAGAGATTTTTATGAGCTTGAAAAGGAGGACACACGTTGGAATTTTTAATGAATTTTTTCACTCCTTTCCTTAAATTGGCAAAATGTATTTAATATTGTAGTTTGTTAAAAGAATATGTTGTTTGAACAATTTGCTTTGAAGTATTTCAAATCGGTGGAGCTTAATTCAGGGCAAACGTGCTAGGTTGCATAGTTATTCTGCCTAAAACTATTTCTAAATATTACTTTCTCATCACTATATTAAAATGTGCTAGTATTTTGGAACCTACGTTAAAGATGGAGGGCCACATTGTGTCAGCCACTAAAATGCCAGATGTGGAAACTGGGGAAATTAAGCATCTCAAAACATCTCAATTTCTTTATTGGAATCAAAAGTATATGTACCTGTTTGCCAGAGGCATAAACACAACAAAGAATCTGGCAGTGCAATCCTATTAATATCTACTCAGAAGTAAGCCCTATTGAGTTCAGTGGAATTTAGTCTCATTTATGTGTGTACAGGGTTGCCTGAATGAGGGTAAGCATAGAGATTTTAAATTTCCAGGTAATTTAATATAGTAAACAAGAAAAAAAGTTTATTAGGGAACCAGAAGTGCTTGATATTAATGCTGTAAGAAAAGAAGGCATTTCAAAATTTGGCTGAAAAACAGACCTTGTTCAAGGATGATAAAAGAGAAAGGACTCATGCATGAATAGTTACACAACTTTAGTGCCTATTTTCTTAAGTTATATCGAGGGCCCCAAAATCTGGCCATTAGTTACAAGCAAAGAAAGCAGGAGCAAGGAAGCCTATCCCAATGCCAGGGCAATTTAATCTAAATCTGGAAATCTCCCCAGAACCTTCTCTGTTTCAGCACTACAGAAACAAGAAAGATTCTATTTAAAAGGTGTATATCATTCTCAGGTGTTAGAGATCTGTGTCGGCAATTAAAGCAGGCAGGAGTTCCTTTTAAGAACAACCACAGGGGCCTCCAAATTTTGTCAGGGCATGACATTGGAGGACTAGGGTGTTAACACCCTTTCCCACTGCCCCTGCAGCAGTATTTTCCCGGTCTAAATCCTCTCCAAAGCTGCTATTTCCCCTATTAGGCAGAACATATAGGCACCTACATGTGTTTACCCCCTGGGGCAAATACAGTTTAGCAAGGTGGATGATTTAGGTTGGGAAAAGGGGTTTAATTGCCCTTCCTCAGTGCTACAGTCCTAATCAAACAATACCTTTCTCCCATGGGTGCTCTGAAAAGAAATGGGAGGGGGGGGAATCCAAACAGGAGTTTCAGTCATAGATCTCTGTCTCATCTTGTTTGGGCTACAAATGAATATTGTCCATGTTGCATACTTATATTGGATTGCACCAGGGCATTATACAGATGTATGAAATGAGCAGAATTTACCTTCAAATTCACAGAATGTTCAAATGGCTATATGTCTTTTTGATAACACCTTTTTGGCTAAGAATATTAATTGGTACCAAGTTTTTATATATATATATATATATATATATATATATATATATATATATAAATGCAGCTATCAATTTAGAGGGTCCAAAATGGATAAATGGACATATCTCAATGGTAAACAATGCATACATAGTACTCGGCTGATGTGAAATGAACTACTATAAAATCAGTTATGGTGCAATTTGATACATCAAATATAGTTTGGATAGTGTTGTAGTATTGTAATTTTCTTTATTTGTTAAGTTATTTGATGGTTCCTTCCATGTTTCCCCATATTTTACGAAATTGTTCCTTACTATGTAATGCTGTGTGAATCCTCATCTTTTGTATTTCCCTTCATTTGTCATGTGTTTCCCTGTTTAGTCAATCTTTCAAGCTGAGGTGCTTGCCAGACAGTTTGGTGATTGCTTCCTGTGTGATATGATTGGCTTTTACTTGTCAAATTTGGGATAGCTCAATTGACTCTGAGAACCATTTGCAAACACCTGCTATTTATGGCACTGTTTTCTAGCTTCTTCCCATTCTGACTGTTCACAATAGCAAAGTGTTAGAACTGAAGACCCAGGGCCCAGTGATTTCTACCTCCTCCCCTGAGAATATAGACCAGCTATCCAACATGTTTGGGCAGCTGTCAGGTTAAATAGCCTGCTCTCTTTCTGTTGCTTATACTTTCATCCTTTTCAGATATATCTTGAGTGTTAAAGAGACCTCAGCTTATTTTATATGCCTCTGTTCGGTCTATAATTTCCCCTTCTACTCTTAAGCAAACATTAAAAAAAATTGCATTAATGCAGCAGTATGGGTGTATCTGAGTTTCAGGTATATAAATAAGTAGCTTTGTTTATATAAAAACAATAGTAGTTACAGGAAAGAACATTTCCCTTATTTTATGGCTAAAATGCTGCTTGCATTTCCCCACTTTTGCTCGCCAATCTTAGAGGTATTGTACTATATACTTCAATCTTTTGATAGAACTGTGGTTTCCCCACCCCTTCTTAGACCTGTCAGGTTGCAGTCATAAAAACCTAAGGATTTCATCACATAAAGACAAAGCAAGGATAATAGGGAATGGTTGGAGCCAAACTAAACCTGCTACATTTTAGTTCAGCTAATGAAAAAGGTGTGTTCTTGTTAACAGGGGTCTATGGAGGGAGAGGGTGTTTGCTGACAGTAACATCAATTCAGTGCAAAAACCAAGAACCAGTTCTGGATAATTATTTTTTGGTAGGAAGGCAAAATCTCAGCTTGTCTGCAAGCTCTTTTCAGCTGCCAAAATGGCTCCCAGATGAATGTTATAATGCAAGGGTTAAATGTAACATACATATATACTACTTGTTTTAGTTGTTCAGTTATTTTAATAAATTAGCGTGAGCTTTCATGGGTTGCAGCCGACTTCATCAGATGCTGTAAACCACCCAGAGAGCCCTGGCTATGGGAGCAATATATAAGTTTAATAAATAAATAAATAAATATGCTGTAAGCAGAACTGGAGGCTTTGAGTCTGAAAAGACACTTAAACAGGTAGATCTGCCGCAAACATTCCATTCCGTCAAAGCAACAGTTGTACATCGCAAGGTGCACTAAGAGGTTTTGTAATGTGCATAGAAACCATAGTCCCTATTGAATCCCTGGTTAACACAATCAACTTTCTTTATCATCTCTTCTTCTGCAATCTCATGTTCCAAGCAAACCCTTGATTTTAATGTCTTTAGAACTGCCTGATGAGGTCCTTGATGGTATGCCTAGGGAGGTTAATGAGTTCACAACAACCTTATTGATGTCCATAAGATTGATGCCTGATTTGTGCCATTTAATCTTAGTCTTAAAGATAGTCCTGTTTGGCCAATGTAAGTCACTTTGGGGCTCTTGACGCAGGAGATAAAGTACACGACGTTCAATGATGCATAGATATATTTGCCCTGGATGTGGTGGATAGCCGAGGTGACTAGGTTCCCCCCATTGCTGCCTATGAAAAGGAAAACAACATTGTTATGGCAGTTGATTATGGTGATGGTATGCATAAACTGGGTACCAACCAGTCATATTTACAATGGAGTATAAAAATTGGGGTGTACAGTGTGTATATTTTATGTGTATTCTCTTTGGAACAGGTGTTGCTTATTTGGGATATTTCGCTATCCTGAAAGGAACGTTTCATGTGTTTTTTTATGTTCAGGCAATTTAATAGGGACTTCCAGGACACAGTATTCTTAAATTTCTAGTGGGCTGAACTTGCTTCTGAGGCATTAGGAGTTTAATTAATCCAGTCCTTAAGGACTAGAAGTTTACATATACAATACATGTTTATTCTGAAAAGATACATCCCAGAAAAGCTAATGTTTGGCTTCTCTGACACAGTTTGCATGATCAAACACCCCATGATTTGTTAGTCATGGGTTGTTTCTGAGTGTGCCTGAGTGAGCGAGCCTGCTAGTTTCTTCCTGCTTCTGCTTTTTCCGTTAACAACCCAGGCAAGACCTGATCCCAGTTGTTTCATTATGTGGAGACCTGGAAACTCTGGGTTGTTTAGGGGTTAAGCAACCCAAAGTTAACCCATGGTTTAACTATGAGTTGTTTAACCCCTGAAGAATGTAGTTTCACACATCAGGAAACAGCCCAGGATTGTCCTGTTCCTGGGTTGTTAACTGAATGTGGAAGTGGAGAGTGGGCAGGAGGCAGTGCACTTGCTCCCCACCAATTCTTGTTTTAAAGACATTGACCATTATTTATTTATTTATTTATTTTGTATCCTGCCTTTCTACCAAGAAAAATGGCACTCAAGGTGGCATATAATCACAAATAAAACTTAATAAAAACAATAATAAAACAAAAACTTTAAAACACAACTAAGAACACAACAATAACAGAGTGAAATCAACCTCCAACCCCAAAAAGCTTCATAGGCACCAAAAGCCTGCTTGAATGAAAAGGTCTTTGCTTGCCAGTGGAAAGACAACAGAGGGGGAGGAAGCCTAGACTCCCCTTGGCAGGGAGTTCAATAGCTGAAGAGAAGGCCACCAAATGTACCTCTGAAGGTTCTAGTCTTGAAAGAAGAGTCTCTTCCGAAAATCTTAGGATGCAGGCAGGCTTGTCTGGGAAAAGGCATTTTTTTTCATGTAGCCTGGTTGCAAGCTGTATAGGTCTTCATAGGTCATAACCAGCACTTTGAATTCTGCCCAGAAACAGACCTATAGCCAGTGAAGCTTTAACAAGGGAGTGATGTTATCCCTGTACCCATCCCCACTCAACAGTATGGCCACAGCATTCTGGATCAGCTGAAGTTCTGAACAGTTTTCAAAGGCATCCTCACATAGAGCATGTTACAATAGTCCAAGAAGGATGTAACTAAGGCATGTGTGATCGTGGCCAGATGAGATGTCTCTAGGATTAGCCACAGTTGGCACACTAGCCTCAGCTGCACAAATGCACTCCTGGCTGTCCCCGAAACCTGGGCATCCAGGTTCAAGGCAGAGTCCAGAAGCACATCCAAACTGCAAGCCTTAGTCTTCAGAGGGAGTGCAGCCCCATCCAGCACAGGCTGAATCCCCATTCCCTGATGACTAACCAGGAGACCTGACTTGACTGGATTAAGCCTCAGGTTGTTTGCCCAGTCTGTTACTGACATTAGGCACTGATTTCAAACCAGAACAGCTTCCTTGGATTTAAATGGAAAGAAGAGAAAGAGTTGGGTGTCACCAGGATACTAGTGGCACCAAACCCCAAAACTTTAAAAAAAAAATCTCTTTCAGTGCCTTCATGTATATGTTAAATAGCGTGGGGGATAAGAAGGACACCACAGACCAACAGCCATGGCGTTGAACTGGAGTCCCCCAGTACTACCTCCTGAGTTTGGATCCAATCCACTATGTTTATGAATATGTTATCCCTGGCAGTTATATTATCTGAATATTTAAGTTGCTGTGAGTTTGGAATTTAAGGACATAAATGCATGAACTACAAAATACTTGAAGCGTTTTGGAACATTTTAGAATATTCTCTTCATATCTTATTGTTTTTAATAAGGATAAAATTTATATGAATAGGATTGCATTAGTTGCTATTACAGCATACTTAAGTGTGCGAAGTATATGATAAGTTATGTAAGTACACTGTAGTTTAAACAATTTCTAAAATAAGCTACTAGTGGTACAAATTCTTTTACTAACAAGCATTCACTTTCTGACAGTAGTGCCTTGAAATCAGAAAAGCAAGACTGTTTCTCTTGGTTGTGAATTTTTGGGTCCAGTCTTATGATTCTGTTCTCATGATTATCATACTCTTCCTAATTAGATCTGCCACCGTGATATTCAAATTAGCACATGGATATTATCACTATTATGTAGTTTGGCTTCTAGTATAAATGCAAGAGTCAAAAGGTTCAAAACCCATATCTATTTGCCTGGATAATAACCTTATATCCTTTATCATCCCCTGTTCAAGTGAACTTGGTTGGCAAACCATGCAATGCCAGTTACTGTTAGAAATAAACCATACTTTTCTGTTCCAGTATTTTTACATATTGAGTGATTGTGTTTTAAAAGATTTTTATTTTGCTTTCTTATAAATTGGAATGCATTTTACAGTGGGCAATTCTTATAAAGTGCTGTGTGTGTGTGTGTAAAATTTCAATAAAATAAAATTCAGATAATGTAAGTTACACTGTAATTTACATGTTTCTCGGTATCAGTGTAAAGTATCCATATGAGTATGAAGAGTACAAGTTTTATATTATTGCATGCAATTCCCGTATTTAACTGAAAGACCTGTAATAAATAAATAAATAATAAATAAAATCTTATAAAAATGACAGTAATGTTCCCAAACTAATCTCTAAGTGCTATAATGACACCCATGCAACATAATCTGTGGCTTTAAGGATATTTGTATATAGTACGAATTTTACATACTATGGTACATGTTGGTTTCAAGATTTTTTTTCCATACTGGAAAAAAAGCCAGGACATTTTGTAGACCTTAACCCCTTCCAAGTTTGCAAGAACAGGGGCAAAGTGACTACAGTCATTCCATGATGAGAGAGGGCCATGTGTTATCTGGTCTCTTGAAATGTTCCAATAAGCATTAACATCGAATAGAGTGGTGGAATATTTCCTTGGCAGAGGATGAAGATGGGTAGTTTGCCATATGCATCAGAATGAACAGAAGTGAAATGCAAATTTGTGACTCATCTAGAGTTACTGGAAGAAGGAGATCCTAATTATTAGTTTCTTGTAGATGCTTTCACACATTCTTCATATATTTATCATATATTTACAAAGTGGAAGGAACTTTTGCTGATATAACAAAACATGCAATTTTTTTTAAAAAAAAAATCATCACTTTTTCCCCATTGGAGTAAGAGAAATTTTAAGCTACATGATATCTCACCAGGAGACCCTGGAGCATCTGGCTTGGTGCAATGAATAAAATTAATTAAAATCGAACACTCATGGCAAAGCTTTATATTATCCCAAGACACTGCTATGCATGTCTACTCAGGAGTAAGTTGTATTGAATTTAATTGGATCTTTTCCAAGGTAAAGGTGAATAGAATTGCAGGCTAAGCCCTGTTGTAGTGTGAATAAAAGTGAAGAATTTTCAGACACAGTGATGAAAATAATAAAATCCTGGCTACTTTATAGATTTTCCTCCTTTTTAAAATACCCAGTTTGTGGAGTGCTTGCCCCAGAGAGGCTCCCTTGGCACCTACGTTATGGTTTTTTTTAGTGCCATATGATGTCCTTTTTATTCCCCCAGGAATCTGAAGAACTGGTTTTAGTGCTTTTAGGTCATTGCACATTTATTTTGCTACTTGTTTTACCTTGGTTTTAATTGCTGTAATATTTTTACTTTTTGCTGCTGGCTTTAATTGGTTTTTATCATGTGGTGTTTTCATTTATTGTTTATATTTACTGTATTTAATTATTTTTAAACCACCCAGAGAGCTTGGGTTAAAAGTACAGTAGATGAAAAAATAAAATATGACTTGAATGTAACCATGTCAATTCATCTGTAGTCTGATTCTGGGCACATTTCCTGTGAACAAAGTTAAATCAGATGTATATAAAGCAGAACAGTCAAGAAAAGTGAACCAATGTATTTATTTATTTTTATTTATTTATTTATTTATTACATTTTTATACCGCCCAATAGCCGAAGCTTTCTGGGCGGTTCACAAAAATTAAAACCACAGTAAAACACCCAACAGGTTAAAACACAATTACGAAATACAGTATAAAAAGCGCAACCAGGATAAAACCACACAGCAAAGTTGATATAAGATTAAAATACAGAGTTAAAACAGTAAAATTTAAATTTAAGTTAAAATTAAGTGTTGAAATACTGAGTGAATAAAAAGGACTTCAGCTGGCGACGAAAGCAGTACAGTGTAGGCGCCAGGCGGACCTCTCTGGGGAGCTTGTTCCACAACCGGGGTGCCACAGCGGAGAAAGCCCTCCTCCTAGTAGCCACCTGCCTCACTTCCTTTGGCAGGGGCTCACGGAGAAGGGCCCCTGTAGATGATCTTAAGGTCCGGGTAGGTACATATGGGAGGAGGCGTTCCTTCAGATAACCTGGCCCCAAACCGTTTAGGGCTTTAAATGTTAATACCAGCACTTTGAATTGGGCCCGGACCTGGACTGGCAGCCAATGAAGTTGTAAAAGGACTGACGTAATGTGATCTCGCTGGCCAGTCCCTGTTAATAACCTTGCTGCCCTGTTTTGCACCAGTTGAAGTTTCCGGACCGTTTTCAAAGGCAGCCCCACGTATAACGCATTGCAGTAATCCAAACGAGAGGTTATCAGAGCATGGATAACTGTAGCTAAGCTATTTAAAACTGTCTGATGTGATACCTAGGGCCAGATCTACACTAAGCAGGATATAACACTTTGGAAACAGTATATGTAATGTGTCCTGGGCCCAAACAGTTATCAAAACCAGTATAAACCGTTATAAAGCAGTAGTGTAGATCCTGCCTTAGACAACGAAGAAGTTAAGGAAGATTTAAAATAACGATTTTATAAATTGAATAACAATGTTTAAAAATAATATATACAAAGCATTCTATCACATGTGCAAAAATGCAATCAATCCATCAAAGAATTCAACAAAGAATGCTCAGTGAAGTTGTTTCCATTGGCCAGACACGTTTCGACGCAAGGTCTTACTCAATGGCCTGTGAGCTCAAAGCCGGTTGGAGCCAAGGACTGTTTTTGTTGTTATTATTGGGACTGACTTTACAGGTTTCAAATAGTAAAGCTTCGGCTATTGAGCGGTATAAAAATGTAATAAATAAAGGAAAGAAACGAAATCAAGTGTCACTTTCCACTGTGTAGTTCCAATCATTTGCAGGAAGCCCATACAAAGTGTCTACAACAACCTCTGCTCAAACACGGTATTGCCATATATTGTCAATTTAATAAAACAGCATTTCCCTTCACCAAACTGGGCCTCTAGTCCAATCCGTAGTGACTTGACAGAAAATAGCAAGCCCCAAAGGGATCAAAGTTTTAAACTTCTTTAAATCTAGACTTTTAAATTTGTAACAGGAGAGTCCAAATGACTAACAGGTTTTCCTTAGCCAAAACTTCTTCCATCCAGGTCCTTGAACTTCCATTTCAGAGAGCTTTGACTATTGGGTGGCATAGAAAAGTAAATAAATATATTTGTTTCTCCAAACCCTTTTCCTGGTAGGACTGCAGGGAAAGGGGAAGAAATCCCACAGGGAGAAATTGATGGGAAATGGAGTCCCTGTGTCACAGTTCCATTACATTCCCCTTCTAGCTTTTAGAAGCAAGTATATTTAAAAAAATGAAAAACTTTTCCCCCCAAGTGTGCTCCATCTATTTGACAGAAGTATGGATTTGAAATTATTATTTTTCTCAGGAAAGAGACCCAAAGATAATAAAACTAGGTAGGCTGGACCCACCCTGAATGCCACTCCTTCATAAATTCTAACCATCATCCAAATAAGCTTGGCATATGAAGATTTGCATAGTTATTGTTCTGCTTTAAGTAGTGATGGAAATGTTTAATGTTAAAGGGGCCACTTTCATATTCCAAATACTGATTGAATAGAAAGAAACGTCCCACTAGGAATCTTGAGTTCAACCGCAATTAATAAGTATATGAGACAAGATTATTTGTGCACTTAATAGGCCTGTTTTCTCAGTATGCATTCCCATATTAGCTGCTTCTCACTCATGTCAGATCGGAGATAAAAGTGGCAGATGCACTTTGAGTCTAAGCTCCACCTCCTGAAGGAACCCCTGGAAGGCCTGTGGACTGGATTAGGGTGCCAGATGGTCTGCAGGTTCTGTATCACTGATTTATAAGACTGCTGCTTAAATTTGTTGTTTTCAGCTACTGTAATGTACCTTTACTTTAATAAGAGATGTAAAAATCATTAAATAAAATAAGCCATGTTTTCCAATTCTGGTTTGGAAATGAACAATGGATTGTTTTGGTAACCAACGTTCAGACAATCTTGATAGAGAACTATGATCACAAACCAGGAAGTGGGTCATAGTGTATGATAGAAACTTTTGTAAACCGCCCAGAGTGCTTCGGCTATGGGGCAGTATATAAATGTAATAAATAAATAAATAATAAATAATAGAAAGTGTTGTGTGGGCCTGGAGCATTGTCTCAATAGCAAAACTATGATTTTGCTATGACTTTTGAACTGTTCTATTTATTTCTATCCAATTTGGATTAATACAGTAGGTATACTATGAAAACAATGAACTTAACAGCAAAGTAAAAGAAGAATAAAATGCAGACAAATAGAAGTGCTACAATCGGAATAAACTATTTAAAACAGAAGAAAAAGATCAAACATCGAATGTTTACTGGAGGAAAAACATTTTCAAAGCCCATCTAAAAGTTGGAAGGTTGGTTCTGCCCATTGAGTGATTTCATTAACTAGCAGATATCACCACTGAGAAGGCCCCTTTTACCCACCAAACAAACTTCCAGGAAAGGCATGCTAGAGAGTAGAGTCTCCAGTCTTAGTGCCTGGGAAGGCTTATATGGGCAAGATTTACATTTCAAAGCTAATGCTGGATGATTCAAAGTAAGACCAACTAAGCCCCATATGAGTGTGCGAAGGCTTCCACTCTGTGCATGCACTTGGGAGTCAGCCGCTTTGAAATGTCAGATTTAATTTGGTATAAATACGCATGATAATTGGAAAATCAGTCAAGGAATATGTCTCTTGGCTGAAGTTGACTTGCTTCCCACAAAAGCTGCTTTTGTTATTTTTCTAACAAAAGATTAGTTTAGGAGCGCTAATCACTCACAAACCTACTCAGAGTGACAGTCACCCGCAATTGAAGGTTATATCTAATTGGAATACTCTTTGATCCATTGGAGGCTTCTGTAAGTGAAACAGGGAGGGAGGTAGTTTTTGGCAATTCTCCTGCAGCCTCCATGCCTCCCAATCTGCTCTGGAGATTGACTGCCCTTTTGAAACAGTGTGGGAGGTATGGGGGTGGCTGCAGGGGAGGAAGATGAATTACTGAAGAATTGTATCCCTTCCCATTCTGCTGATAGAAGTTTCTACTGAATCAAAGAACTTTCATCAGTGGATGGACACCAATTGGGTACAACCCCATAATTCGGGGTTGGGAGGCATCCTCTTTTATCACAGTGTGAACTGCATACTTTTATGACCTTACTCATTTTAGATTCATTTGCCTATATTCCCTTGTACTTTTTTCCTTACCAAATATGCCTATTTCTATGTTTCTTTTCTTTGGTGCTGTTCCTCTTCTCACCTTCTCATGGTGTTATTCTCTTTATCCTTGTCGTCTTGATCCATTTGTCTCCATTGATAAATTTTCTGCAGTTTGTGCCTTTCTCATCCTCCTTTTCCAGGGGAGGAAATATCCTTTAAAACTCCAGAGTGGCTGTGAAGCAGTGTTTCACGGGCTTTTCCACAAAGCTGTGTGGTATAAAAGTTAGGGATTTACCTAACTTTTTCGGTTGGAGTGAGGTCATCCTGGCTCTTCTGCCATCTGACTTCGCTCCATGGTTGATTCTGGGGACGTTCCGCAAGGATGACATCTGGCGATTGGTCGCCAGAAGCCAGGAAGATGGCGGGGGGCAGCTCCAGTTCTTGGATGACCACTGGAAACCCTGCAGTCCCTATCAGGTGTGGGGATTACCTGACACCACCCCGCAGGAGCAAAACCACGGGGTATAGGGGACATGCAGTGCCAACTGGACATTTTTTCTTAACCTTTTCTTAGTTTAATTTTCTGACTCTTGAAGATCTTGCTGTCTATTTATCCTTCCAAGCAAAGCATTGGAAGGATAACAAAGTATGGTTGTTCCTTTTCCATCCTTTTTATTGAAACCTCTTCCTCTTAGAATTGCATATTTTAAGTTTCCATTTTTTATAGAAAGTCTACTGCTTCCCCCCTCTCCTGAGGCAATGCTTTCGTGATCCCCCTTCCTTCTCTAATTATTACCTAATTTCTCTTATCTTTCGTTTTGAAACTTTTTGAATATCTTATTCTTACTCAATGCTTGCTTCCAGACAAAAGGCTCCTAGCACTGCAAAATCATTGATTTCTGATGTGAGCTACAATCAGAATTGCAGTGGGCTTTCCATATATTCCTTTTTTTGTATGTACATCTGCTATGATCTGTCCACACCAGTGGGACAGGACATAGCTGTGTAGGTAGGAAAATAAAAAATCCTTTGCCTTTCCTTCCTCTTTTCACTAATGTACTTGCTGGCAGGGAGACAACTCCAGTTTAAAGTAGATATTCCCCCTCCCCCTCTACAGCACAACCACTGCTTTGTAAAAATTAACCCTTGATGTCTTCTCCTCCCCCCATAACCTTGTCACACACAATTACTTTTTCAAAATTATAGTCTGCGCTATTCCATACTTTCAGAATACCACTAACATATATTAGAAAAGTAGAGCAAACTGCAACGGTAAACAGGCAATTTCAGTACTGAAATTGAAGCCTGAAATGTATTATGCCTTGCCCTGCATTCAGGGACCCTTGTCTTGGATTGCCTGAAAAGGCTTATCCCAGGAGTAATTCAAACCCCTTCCCTTGTGTTTTGTAATCCATAGAGATTACAAGCAGGGAAATAAAGTTGTCTGGATCTCTTACATAGTTATAGTTATTAGCTTTGGGCATTACTGAGCCTATAACTTATTATTACCGGCTATATAATTTCTGAAGAATGTAACTATTAAGCTTTTTCTGTGAGATTTGCTACAATAAAAGAGTCTCTCATTTGGGGTGACCTGTGTTGGAATGCCAGTGTATGTGCCTGAAGGATCATGCCCATGACAGCTATATGTTATGCTTGAACCACCACCTTTTAAAAACCAATGCTATATTATACTTTTATCTTAATTTATAAGACAGTGTTTTATCTTGCTTGTTTCCTTTCTTACTAATTGGAGGAGAGCTCCTATTGGTACTTTCATAATGTGTTTGAGTGGAAGAAGCTGAATTGTGACTACAGGGGCACTATCCAATGGTAGTCCTACCCTGACTAGGCTCATTCACTTCAATGGGTCTACCCTGTGTAGGGCTACCATTGGATACTGCCCCTGATGTCCAGCTAAGCCGTTAAGCAACCACATTCCATTTGCTTTCTAGAACATCAGTTTTGGTTTAGATAATAGATTCAGATCCCTAAACTGGCAGTGACTTTTCGTTGTTATGTACTGACTTGAGAACCACTCTTTAGTTCTATAACAATTGCAGAACAAAATAATCTAATATCAAACAGTTCAACAAAGATAGAAAGTGCTGCTGTCATAAGACATTAGAGGAAATCCGGTTGTCTCATCACATTTAAAGGTCCAGAACCACAGAAACCCTTTCCAGTTTATCATTCCCCAGCTGTGATCAATCCTGATGACTTGATGTGGAGAACCTGTTTGCCGTTTTAAAGGGGTCTTAAAAGCTGTGACTGTAGCATGAGATGAAACTATGGTAAAACAGTTCTTACACTGCTGCTGCTGCCATGTATGAAGGGCGCCACACCTGAGAAACTCTGAATGCCTTTGCACAATTTACTACAACCCAGTCCTACTTTACAAGGTGGTTGCGAGAATAAAATGCTGCCCTGAGCTCCTTGCTGACCAAAATAACAATGTAAATGTTTATTTCGGTCTACCCATTGCTCAGGGAAGTGAGTATTCCTAGGCTGACTCGATCATTATTGGCCCAAGATCACACACTGAGGTTTGTGTCTGACAGAGAATTTGCATTACTATATTAGCCCTGTTCAGGGTTTCAACTGTGTGGAGAGTTCTATTCACGTTCAAGCGAATGTGAGTAAGGCTCCCATTCAGATTTAGCCAATTCACAGCAAGTTCTGAACTAAGGGGTGGTGGTGGTTTGGGGCCAGCGTGCCTGGAAATGTAGGGATTAGGGCCAGCATGCACAGTCTTGATCCTCGACTCACTTTAAGCCCTCACATGGCAAATGCCTGAACAGGGCTATTGTATTGGTAACAAATTTTTTGTGGGTTAGAATATTATGAAATTTTAAGTTTGTGAGTTGTATTATTTGAAATGTAACAAAATGTAATGTTAGTTACAGGGTTAAGGACATGAATACATACGATTGCATCCAATTAACTGCTCCCACTAATGGAAAAGCTTTCATCAGTGGAACAGGAAGGTGAGATGATTGCCTCTCACCCCTGCAACCGCCTGCACATCCTCAATCTCTTTTAGAAAGTTGGGGAAACCTCTAGAGTGGTTTTGGGGGGAGTGTGGGGCACTGCAGGGGGAGGAGAGAAGCAGGAAGTCCCATTGCACAAGTGGAAGGCCACTCCTGTGATGTTGGAATTTTACTCTTCGGGTTAAGGAGCTAATTTCTTAATGGTTCGAGAGCAGTATTATTTTAGTACGAATTAAAAGACTTGCTCTAGATTCCCTGAAACATTTGACAAAAGTTCTAATTGATTGTGGAAGTGTAGCAGGACGTTACTTTCAGCCAGAACTCCACCTACTGCACAGTAAGATTAACTAAGTTTTTAATTTATTTATTTTTTATTACATTTATATACCGCCCCCCCAGCCGAAGCTCTCTGGGCGGTTTACAACAATTAAAAATAGTAGACATTAAAAGTATACAAAAAATTTAAAAAACATAAAAACAGTATAAAAACAACAACAGTATTCATTTTAAACAACAATTTAAAGTAATTTCAAACTCCATCAAATCACTTGAAGTGTCTCTCTGTATGATAGGATTGTTAATCTTTTGAGTTAAACCAGCCCTTACTAATTAATACTCAGTTCCTGACATGATAGACCTCACTATCCTGTTATTTGCTCTGACAGCTAACACTGATCAGGCTATCATTTCCAGCTGAGTGGAACTAATAATACCCAAAGGACCCTGTTCTATGGGTTTGACATGTGCAGTATTTAGGTATGGAACACAAAGTCATCACTAATGTGACTAGTAGGAGTAAAATTTTACTGGGAAAGCCTTATTAAAAATTCCAAGAAGACAGCTTAGCATAACAAAATCTACTACGGAATAGACCATGTAATTGCCTATGTATCTATTATGGACATGTGAAATAAATGGGATGAGTAGGTGGATAAGATTGGATTCTTCTCCTCCTGCCCACCTTAGTATTCCATAATGGCCTGATAGCAACAAACCTCATTTGATAAAATCGAAATGTTTTTATATCTCTGCTAGAACTAGTAGAGACACATTTTTATTTTGTTTTTAATTATTGTATTTTGTTTGCTTTTGCTCTGTAAGATGCCCAGAGAAAATTTGATGACAGGTGGCCATATACATTAAATGATGTAACTCTCGTTGTATATATGATCGTTAGTCTGTGATGTCTACTTTCTCTTATTGTGTATTTTCCTTCAGACTTCATCTCTTCTTTTCTCTTCCTTACTTGTTCCATTCTATCTTACTCCCTCAAAACTGTGCCAAGATGTATTCAATCTTTCTGGCATTGAGATATAATGATTTGTATTGAGTGCTGAGTTTTGAGGGTGGGAAGAGGGTGCTGAAGGTATTGTTCTGGTCCTGTTGATTTTACGGTGTATGTGATGCTGCTTGGTTGTTTTTTGTTTTTCAGTTCAGATTCATGTATTGTTCTCTTGATGTTAGTATTACCATGGGTGTGTGGGTGTGGGTGTATATGTGTGTGCGTGAAGTTCTTTTTTGATCTTTGTGTTAATTTTCCTATGTTTGGTAATGGTGTTTCCTCTGTCCTGTTCTTAATTTTATAATGAATATGGGATGTGTGAGTTGTGGACTATATTCCAATGCAATCAGCTTACTACTGGCTTCATAATGATTAATTTCATGGGCAGTATATAATAGAACACTAGTGCTATGTAAATTATGTTGCACTAATGTAAGGAACCCCTAGTGCAATGCCAATAGTGTTAGATGGTTTTTCCGGGGAATTCCATAGTGTCAGCGGATACTGTTGGCATTTCGCTAGAGGTCCCTTACACCAGCACAGCACAATGTACTTTACATTAGTGCTAGTGTGAGTGTCCAATTGGATACTGCTCCGTGTATGTGTATGGTTTGTCAGACCTTTTGAACAAACCTGCTTTAGGAATAGCAAAGAGCTGCTCTACGTTAGGCCAAATCTGTCTTGTTGTTGTTTATTCGTTCAGTCGTTTCCGACTCTTCGTGACTTCATGGACCAGCCCACGCCAGAGCTTTCTGTCGGCTGTCGCCACCCCCAGCTTCCCCAAGGTCAAGTCTGTCATCTGTCTATAAATGTGCATATATTCTGTAAGGCTTATATAATATGTTTTTGTTTTTATATTTTATGTATCTTTCAGTTATTCTGTGTTGTTAAGAAAGATCTTTTGTTTCTCTTTTGTTAAGAAAGATCTAAAAATGGTCTCAGCTAAAAGTGTGCTACTTTCTTGTGGCAATAGAAGATTCCTGACCACTTGCAATCTTTGTGTAATGTTACTGCAGGAAATTTGAGAAACCGCCATAGCTGTTTAAAAAGCTATTGTAGTATGGTGGTTAAGGGAAGAACTGGTACTGGCCTGGTTCAGACAACACGCTAAACCATGCTGCTTAACCACAAAATGGTTAATGGAATGCATTTGTGGTTAAGCAGCATGGTTTAGCGTGTTGTCTGAACCAGGCCACAGAGAATTGTCCAGCTCAAATTTTGTCTTAGATGTGAATTCACAGGGTAGCTTTAGGCAAAGTGCCATCTCATCCATTTCAGTCAGACTCTGGGCTTTGATTTGGCACTGAGATTTGGCACTGGTGCTCAGCCAGTGTGGTGTAGTGGCTAAGGTGTTGGCCTGGGAGACGGGAGATCTGGGTTCTAGTCCCCACTCAGCCATGGAAACCCACTGGGTGACTTTGGGCCAGTCACAGACTCTCAGCCCAACCTACCTCACAGAGTTGTTGTTGTGAGAATAAAATGGAGATGAGGATTATGTACGCCGTCTTGGGTTCCTTGGAGGAGAAAAGGTGGGATATACATGCAATAAATAAATAAATAAATAAATAAATAAATAAATAAATCCTGTACTGGGCAAAAGTGCAGTCCTTTTGAGGAACTAGGCTTGCAAAATACAAGTTTCGGTTTTGGCATGGAATATCTTTCACCAGTTTAGGCTAATATGCCAGCTGAGACCCTGCCTGGCACAAATAATCTGATCTCAGTTATCCATGCTCAATAAACCTCTAGGTAGACTACTCTAATATGGGTTACCTTGAGCAGCCTTTGAATACAGTTCAGATTGTTGCTACTAAATCACAAGCTGGAGCTGGGCACCATAAACATTTTAGGCCTGTGCAGTGCCAGCTATACTGGCTCCCAGTTCATTTCTGGGTGCAATTCTGTGTACAAGCTTGACCTTTTAGAAGTTCTTCATAGCATAGGACTACTGTACTTGAAAGACCGCTTGTCTGCATGTGTATCTTCCTGTACAGCAAGTTCTTCAGTAAAAGGGTCTTCTTTGAGTGGCCCCAGTGTTTGGAGGTGGATGCCGGGGCCTTTTCAGTGGTGGAGTCCAAATTGTGGAATGCTTTTTAAAGAGAGGCTAACTTGTCATATATTTTGCCTTTTTAGCATCAGGGAAAAATCTTTCTATTTTCCCAAGCTTTTTAGCCTTACGTTTGATTTAGTTGAATTTATGCTGGTTTGAAATCTGCTGCGTTGTTTGTAATTAATATTTTTTAAAGGTAGCTGTCATTTTAACCGGCTTACTGTGCATTTTCTTATTATGCTCTGGAATCATAATAAGACTGCATAAAAATGTCCATAATAAATAATATGTCTCTCCCCCCTGCCCCCACTTTAATATAGGTAGTAACCGCAAACTTCTTTTAAAGAGTTGTTTTAAAGATTAGTAAGATACTGTATGTGCATTGAGCCGTTGGGAAAAGTAATATATAAATGGTAATTTCTATAATAAACCCCTACGTTATTTCTAGAACATTCAGTTACAGAAAGTCATTCCAGTAATTATAGTGATATTCTGCTCAAATATTCAGGTTAACCCATTGGTCAATATTTGGTGGCATTGTAACCAGAACGCCCTGGATTTTTTATTTTTTTAAAAAAAAGAAAATATCACCCACATTTCTTGTGCATTGTGTTTTAAGAGATGTAAAATAAGTTCTTGTATCAGCTATGCATCAACACAGCTACATCATTCTTGAAAAGGATGCTAGATCAGAATATCTCATGCAACTATAAATAGGTGATTCATCATGCAGCATAAGGTGCATAAAATACCTGACCTTAGCTTGTAATTAATCTGTTAAACTGTCATCCAAGAGGTGTATTTCACAGCAAAATGTAATTTAGAGAGCAATCTCTCCACACATGCTTTACAAGTAGGTTGTCACAAGTATGCTGCATCTTTTATTTGCAAGTGCCAGAAGCTTAGTTTTAAACCCAGAAGTCCTGATAATGAGGAAGACGTACAAACATTGCTTGTGTAATCATAACAGTTTTCTGCAGCTGCAAGTATTAATGAATTGTTTATATTGGATTTCTTGCTCTTTGATACAACCTGATGATAATTCAGTCTAGTTGGATCTAGACAAAATCTAGAATGTTTTACAGAAATTTAAAATCTGTTTCTGCAGGAGGGCAGCCGCTAGCTGCATACATTTTTCATCCACTGGTAGACTTATAGAAAATCATGTTGAAAGAAGAGAACAGAGCCATTAAAACCTAGTTTGGTTCAGGTTCATCAGAATATTTTTGCACTCTGGTTCTGTCTGGGAGCTTCTACATGCAAAACATGGGCTGTACCACTGATCTATGGCAAACCCAGAACCTTCAAAATCGAAAGCTGGGAGTTGGGCTGGACTAAACCATTTTTATGAGGTTCATCAGACAAGTGTTTTATCGCATGCTCACTACTACCAACCAACGGATATGTGCGTGTCCTTTAGACAATGTCGTTCGACTCCCACATGCCTTCTGATTGTTTTTCTGACTTTTTTTTTTAAGTGGAATGTGCCACGATCTCCTGCTGTGTGCAGGAAAAGCGGCATGATAAAAACAGCCTCTGAATGGGCCACGTAGTCTTTGTTTACTTCCTCTTTCCTCTCCAGGAAGAATGAGGAAGTGCAGAGAAGCGACGGTAAAGAAATGCGATTTCCCCCCATGTGATGGCGCTCTGTGACAGGAAAAACTGTAATTTATTTCAACGCAGTTTACAAAAAATTCAGAAAACACAAATTACAAACAAATAAAAGTATAGTAAAACTTTAACCTTAAAAAATGTAATGAATGCCCATGTTTAATTGGTAGGTCAGTATTCAGTGAGGACCTTATGCTTACGTATTTGACATAGCACTACTATAAGTGACCTTTGATGCAATGCTAATAGCATTGGGGTTTTCCTGCTTGGTATGAAACTGGCTAAGAAAGTGATGTAGTTGAAGGTTAGTTGCGTTTTTCAACACAACTGCATAAGAGAGAGGGAAGTTCTCCTTTATCCAATCTATAAACTTATCCTGGTTGATACAACACTGACATTAATGGGGACAAACCACTGGTGAGTATTTTCCCCCCACCAAGTATCACTCATGTAGACCAAAAAGGGTGATTGTTTTCTGCCTGCAGGGCTGGACCTGATGGACCTGAGCAATAATTTAGGTAATAATTTTCACTAATATCAGCCTTAACATGATGTAGACTTAGCTTTCCTACTCTTAATGTGAAGTTATGAAAAGGCTGGTATGAATATTACTCATTCACACTGGGGAACTGATTATTTGCTCACATCACACTCTGCAGTTAAATTTATACCTGTTGAAAACAAATGAGTGTAATATAGCACCACACTGCATAAATGTATAGATTTTCATGACTAAACATTTGACTGTTGGAGGTGGACAATGCTCTGAATGATATTGCTGTAGCAGCAAGGTTTTATGCAGAAGGCTTTACATATTATAGTTTGCCTGGACAGCTAATTAAACAGCAATTATGGAAAAAATGTCTTGTATGAGAAAAAGAATTACCTAAGCTAGTGTCTGAGGATGGCACATTATAGATATAAGTGCTATTGATACTCAGTTTTCTCATGTCTGAGTTCCATTTTTTTCTATTAAAAAAGAAAAGCAATAAAATAAATTTGTCTTGATATAATCTGGATGCAATGCAAAATAAACTATTTTTGAGAATTCATTTATGAACTTTAAATCATAAATGGTTTAGAAATCTTAAGTGATGACTTAGAACTATATTGACTTTCTGTGATTCTGAAATAATGAGTTTGTAAAATCAGACTCACTGACTGGGTTCGGACAACACGATAACCAACAGTGGGTTAAATAGTCAATGGCTGGTTATTGCGTTGTCTGTCAGGACATTTTCACACCGTGTGTATCAATAGGTAGAACTAAGTGAGACACACAGGAAGTTTGATGGAAGAGGAAGTCAGGGACACAGACTTTGATTGGTGTTGGACTGCATGCACCTGCACCTCATGGGTGCCTTCTAATGTCCTAAGCCTCTCTTTAGTAGCTTCAGCTGCCCTAGCAATCTCCAAACAATGAGTCAGTGTTAAATCTGGCTCCCGCAACAGCCTCTCACGGAGATGTCGGTCTGTGGTCCCACAGACAATTCTGTCTCTGATGAGGGAGTCTGTGATAGTCCCAAAATTACAGGTTGTTGCCAAAGTCCTTAGTGCAGTAACATAAGCATCCAGTCTCTCTTCAGACCCCTGCTGCCTCATAAAGAATTGATATCGTTCCATTGTTTCATTTTGTTTAGGTATGCAGTAATCATCCAGCCCTTTTACTAGCTGTTGCAGAGTAGAAGTTGTACTAAACCCAAGAGTTTTGCATATCTCTCGCCCCTTTTCTCCAATCAGATAATATAATAACTTTACCTTTTGCTTTTCTTCCTCTTTTGTGAAGGCAAGATCCAGGTACAATTCAAACTCCTCTTTCCAGTTCTGCCAAGCTTGAGCCAGATTAGGCCCAGTGAAATCCAGTGATGGGGGGGCTTTCAAACCTCACTCCATAATCCAAAATCTCAAGCTGTTTTTTGTTGTTGTTGTAAATGGGTCCTGTTAGACTTCTGACACCATGTTTCAAAGATAGGTTTGTTGCAAATGAGGAATGCAGTATTATATAAAAATAAAACTTTTATTGCCTCAAACAAACATAGCTTCTAACTAACTTCTCTCCAGCCCTGACTGACTCCTGAGAGTGCTGAGTCACTGACTGCTGTGTCACCTCCTGATTGGGCGAGTATTCCTTCAATCAAAGTCTGTGTCCCTGACTTCCTCTTCCATCTAACTTCCTGTGTGTCTCACTTAGTTCTACCTATTGATACACCGTGGTTGGCTGAAATTACCAACGCAAATAGCCAACGCTGTGTCACGTCACGTGATGGGCACCATTGACCTATTTCATTGTACACACTTGGTTATTTTCAGTGACTACATAGTCCCTCTCTATTCCAGCTGGCAGAATTCGCAATGTCTGATGGGATACCAGTGGGAGGACTGAGGGGGGTGAGAGGGCAGGGGATGTGTCAATCAAACACACCGTTGACTAGTAATCAACTCAAAATTGGCTTTAATCCAAAACCACTTTTGATTATAATAATGTTATGTGGGTAGTATCCCCTCAATAATCAACCATGGAATTGACTATTAACACACCATTGACAATTGTGTTGTCCGAACGCAGCCACTGTGGAGTACTTTTCAATTAATATTAAACTCAGCCATTTATTTTGTTAAAGTAGCCTTGTAGCTTTTGCATCAAGATAAGACAGGACTGATTAGATTTCAGAATTTAACAGCTCAAGCACATCTCATGTGTCATTATTAATCCAATATCGTACTCCTGGAAAGTTTGCTATGAAACATAGTCCTTTAGAGAAATGCTTTTTGGTAATGCACAACTAAAACTAATCTGATATTGTTATATAAAGTAGACAAAGTGTTACTCCTTTGATGTTGGCTAGCACATAGTCAAGGTCAATCTGTAATTTGAGATTCCACGATCTTTCCTCCATACTTCTTTTTTGGCTAAAGGGCAGGTGTTACACAAAATAGGATTGGATATTATGGGAGCAGTTCTGTCTTTAGAAATAATCATTGGTGATAACTTCTTTTCAGTGTTTTGTAACAGTTACCTAATGTGTTTGTTTCTGTTATTCCTCCAGTCATATATTTGCTTCTTCCAAGCTGAGTCCTATGACTATCTTTGCAATATATGTTTAGTTTACAGTAAGCATGTAAAACAGCCTCCTCCAACCTGGTGCCCCCCCATATGAGTTGGATTACAACTCCCATCATCCTCAAGCATCAAGGCAATTGGCTGATGGGATTTTCTAGTCCAATATATCTGGAGGGTGCCGGGTTGGTGAATACTGCTGTAATGTATCTGCCTATAAAATATATTTAGCCACACAAATATAATTTGCCAGACTGAGCAACCGTTTTAATTAAAAGTGATATTTATAATGCATATGCAGGGTTTTAAATGGAATTTGAGCTTTTCTGAAATCTGCCCTTGATTTTTAACAGATTTCTTGTATGAAGTGACTTGCGCAAAGCTAACTAAATATGACATGGCAGAGTCTTAAGTAAGACTAATTTCATCATTTGCTGAAATCACACATGCTGGTTATTTAAACTTCTTTTTCTAGTAGATGCTTACCAGCATAGTCTTTACTGGTAGGAGTAATCTGGTTTGGCAAATGTCAGCATTTACAATTGTTTGTGGTTTTTTGTTTGTTTAATGCAGTATGATTTCAGCTGTGTTACAGCAGTGTTTTCCAGACAGATGACCTAAATTATTCATGTATCATGCATGCCAGTCATAGAATGGTCTTTTGAGAAATCAATGTTGTATTTCCTAAGACAGTTTATTGTGCTGCCAGACTAGCAATTATTGCATGTACAAAACAATTATAAAGAATATATAAAATACTATATTTCCCCCATGGCAGAACAAGTGTCTAAATTTGATGGAAAATGTAATATGGCAAGTAGGCATTGCTAAAAGATTGTCTAGAAATATCTATTTAAATAAAATAATATTCTTACATCTTCTGCTTTTGCTGTTTATCCCATTGTTCATTCACTTTTTGTTGTAAAGGCCAAACCAGGTATGATAGCAGAGGAGTGTGTGCTTACATCCAGATTGACTACGATAATATAAAAACCAAGTAAGTGTTCTAACATCATAACAGGCATTTGGGTGAGGAATGCTACATCCCTGTACCTGGGGAGAGGTAACCCATGGGAGGCAGGTTTCAGCTCCTCACATGTATGCCCGCTTTGCTATTAAGAATGGATCTTTTCTCATATGTGCGTGGATTCTGTGTGATTGCATTAGATGCAGGTTTAAATATTTGGATTTGCTGCTATCACATCTAGCTTACCCCTCAGTTTTGAAAGCAGTCCTACAGAAAGGGGGCTGAAGATCATTGAAATATATTTCAGCAGGCAATCATACTTAGTGTTCAACTTGTAGCAATAATGCCACAATAATGCCCCCTTTTATTCCTCTTTACAATTAAAGCCACTAGAACACTACTCACTGACCCTGTGACTCACTGACCCTTTTCTGGCCTCACAGGAACCAGCCCAGCACTCTCTATTTGCCGTTTTACTTCACGTCTGCCACCATATATTTCAGTACCTTACATCAGGTACTTCAAGAATCAAATCCAGTTTATGAAACAGAAGAAATTTTTTATTTAACAGTAAGTATATGCAGTTTACAAAGCTTGTGGTTTCAGTACAGTTTCACATGTAACCCTGCCTACTCTACCCACTAACATATACTACCTCCTACCATCCACTTTGTTTCCAAAAGAATAAAAGACATTGTTCCTACTCTGTTCTCAACCCTTTTGCAGACAAACCCAGACTCTTCTCCTCTCCCCCCCCACACTCTACTGCTCTTTTCTAACTCCTCCCTTTCCCTGCTAACTGCCAATCCAACCCTTTGAGCCACCAGCCAACCGGCATTCATTTCACATTCATTCCATTCGCTCCCCCTCCCTACAGCATTAACCACTTACCATCCAACCAACATCCTAAATAGCAATAATCATTAAAACATTACAAACACATATATAATTAGCAATAAACAGTAAAACATCACAGGGTCACTCTGGGTTAAGTAGCAGCCCAGAAGCTGTGAGTGAGCTTGCTTTTTTCTGTGGTAAGGGAATTATATGGCATGTGGGGCAGAGGTTGGACAGTGCTAGGTAGAGCAAAGAATGTGATATTTATGTTATCTGTCACTTTGAAGCATGACAAGAACTCATGTTTTGACAAATCTGGATAATGGATACATTTGATATTTAGACATGTTCTGAATCCACGTGGAATACAGTGTTGATTGGATTGCAATTGCAGAACATCCCTGGAGCCAGACTGTGCTGCATATAGCATACTTGCCTTAAGGGAATTTGTCAGTCTTCCCTTAAACACTACAGAAGAAACCAGAAAGATGTCAGAAAGAACAACAACAAAAAAACATAATTGCAAAAGACAGCAAAGAACTAGACAGGACGATAATCTTAATTAACACGCCCTCCTGGAAGTTATTTCTAAAAGTTATTTCTACATTTCTTTACGAAAAGTTATTTTTACATTTCTTTACAATTGTTATCTGTCATCATATGCTGACTTCTACTGTGGATTCTACTATAGGAAAGGTGATAAAGGGCAGTATCTAATGGTGTCATTCCACAAACTTAAATAACAGTAGCAGAGCTCTGCTGAATCTGTTAACCTGATTTCTGGGTAAATACCTAACATGTACTCTGAGTTTACCCAGAGTTTCTTAAAATCAGTGGAAGTATTAACCGTCATTTCAGTAGAGGCATGTGCATATTTGATAAAGAATGTTAGAATAATGACTTATAAGGTTGAGAGTCCTTGAAGTAAGTTGAGAGCCACTTCATTACAGAATAGAATAGAAGAGGAAAAATAGTTGCTATACAGTTTTTCTTTAATATGTCAGAAGGATTTCAGAAGAATGTTTGCATCATACTATTGCAACTGTAAGGAAGGATGTTGTGTCATTGCAACTCAGTATTATTGTATATTCTATAATGTGGTACATCTTAGGGAGAAAGGGATTTGGGGAGACTGACTTGCCACTCCAACGTGGCTTCCTCTGGTTTGGGTAAAGTAACAGTGATATGTCTGCACCCACTTTAATCTACTAGTTGATATTTACTAAAGATTGCCATTCTAACACACACGATTCCACCACACACTGGCTATATGCACACGTCTCAACACATGTGACCTGGAGGATCTAGTTCTTACAACACTGCAATGTGTCTCAGATCTGGAGTAAAGTCTGTGTATGGTCTTCCTGGAGTGTCCACAGCTGAAGGAACAAGCTTCATCTTATTTTCTTAAACAAATTCTACCTCTGTAGTCAAACATCTCCCAAGGTGTGTGTTTTTTTTAGCAATTTGTATCAACTGGTTCCATCACCTTTGTAATTGTTAGAATATAAACATATAATTGTAAAATACAGAGTTCATGCTCCCATAGTCATATCAAAGCCATAAAAGTTACATTTGTAGTTTTGTTCACATCAGCCTATTGGACAAAAACTTCTCTGTTATTAGATTTCTGACAGTTATGTGTGACTCAAATATGCCTAGTATGAATGGTGGATGCCTACTAATAAATCTAAGAAATGTAATAATGCATTAATTTTATTTATGTATAGATTTGCTAGTAATAAATCTAGGGGAAGGGATATATAGCTTAGTGGTAGAGCACATGCTATGCGTGCAAAAGGTCCCAGGTTCAGTTTCCAGTATCTCCAGGTAGGACTTGGAAAGACTGAAACCCTGGAGAGTTGTTGCTAGTCAGTGTACAGAATATTGAGTTAGATGGGCCACTAGTCTGATTATATATTCCTAAAATTCCTCTGATCTTGTTTCATAGCCTTATAGGTCTAGAAGTCTTTCTAGGAGTCCTTCAACTGAACATGATCTATGTGATCAATGTTGGTGTCACCATCTTGGGGGACAGGGAGAGTTTGAGGTTGAAAATCCCATGATGAAGATAGCCAGGATAAGCTGTGGATGGTAGTGTGTGCTAGAAACTTATCACTCATCCCAGAAACTAGCTGACAAAAATGGCTTCAGAATGAGGTTAGAGAAGAACAGGGTTAATAAAACTTGATGAATTTTAAAGAAGAAATAGGAAGTGAAAAAGGAGTGGTGGAGCAGAGTGAACAAGAAGAGCTACAAAGAGAGAGGAAAGAAGGATGGCTTGTTAAAAGCAAAGTTTTGGAAAGTGGGTCAATTAACAAGAAGGGATTTTGTATGTAGGAAGATATGCTGCCAGGCACAGAGGTGAAGAGAGAGATGATGTTAGTGGATGAAAGGTTGGATGAAGGCCAATGAGAAGGAAACATAGAGCAGCAATGAAGAAGCAAATGATGATCAAGCAGGAAAGTGGGTTTGGTATGGTGAAAGGTCAAGAGTTCTAAACTACACCGTGTGGAACATACAGAACCCAAGCCATTCAGTGTTCTCTGAAACTTTTCTACTTTAAGAGCAGGATAATATATGCCTAGCTGACCCAAGTCCCATGGCAGAAGCTCAACCTTTGTGTCTCGTCATCAAGCGGCAGCAGCAAGGTTTTCTGAAAGCATACCTGCCTGGTCTTGCCTGATGTTTGGAAGAGAGGCTCTGTCACCAAGATAGAGGCTCTGTCACCAAGATAGCAGACTACTCACTCCAATTCTGCTCAAAGAAATTGAGCACAAACAGCCCTACTTGGTTTCTCATAGTATCACTATTCAGAAGCCCTTTTATGTACACATCCCACCTTCTGAGGCTAGATGTGAGAATCTGGCTATTTGAAACATGTTTGTAGTGGTTGCATTCAGACTGTGGAACTCCTTTTTTAGACAAGTGCTCCTGAGGCCTCTTTTATTTTCTTTTAGGTACCTGATGACATCTGCCATGTTTTTCCATTCTTGATAATGTCTTTAAAACCTCTTTTAATTGTCTTCTGCTGTTGGTTTTGATGGTTTAATTGGTCTTGCCAGAATACTGCTTTGGTATCTCCAGTATAGTGCTACACAAATACACTCACTCTCCAGATAGGTAATTAGCACTGTTTGAAGAAGATTTTTGTTGGAAAAACCAACATGCATAGCTCTACTAAAGTTGAACATATCTGATTTGGAGTTAAAGTACCTGTGAAAATGAAGTGTAACTCTGAAATGTCAACACCTATTCTGTAATTTACCTTGAGGTAAAGAACTCTTAAGATATCATCACTTTTCTTTGTGTCAACTGTCATCACTTAAACTGAAAAGCAAGGGAGAAGTTGAAAGTAACGCTGTGGTATATAATTCAGTGACCTAATTCTTTCTATTTCCAGCATACAGGCTGTGAGTGCCACTGCTTATGTAGCCCACATGATATCTCTCATGTGCAAGAGAAGAGGTTATTAAAGGTTTGGGGGAAAACCAAGGTTTACAGAAAAAACAAAAGCTTGAGACACCCCCCACCCCCCAAGGAAGGGAAAACAAAAAAGCAACCCAATAAAGGCTGATTGTGTTCAGGGGTGATGGAATAGTAATTGAATGGGGGATGGATAGGTTTCGGGGGGGATTAAAAGTGTATGGGAGCAGAATGGAATAACATGGAGGAGAAACAATGAAACACTAACATTCCACACCACAATATTTTGTTGGGGATCTGCGTTTTCCAATGATTAAAATATTGTCTCTAAATATTGTATATGTTTTTGTTTTTATTGTAGCATTGTCTATCATTTGTCAATAATGGCATTTTAACACTAGTTAAAATGGGTTAGTGGTCCTAATTTTATGTTAATTTTCTCTAAATAGGCTAATGTTTAGTTAATCCACTACATTCCTTTCATTGTGCTCCTGTAAGATCAATCAAATAGCATACTCATTTGTCTGAAACCGATTCTGTTATTATATGCTTGTCAGAAGAACACTTTTGCATTATAGCATGAGAGCTAGCACCATTGATACAGTATTTTATTATAACTCTTACTAGTATCTTAATGAGATTAGAGAATTCTTGGGGAGATGTATGTTTTTGAAGGTTATACAATTGTTCTTAAACTTGTGCTTAATTCACAACCATCCAATGCACCAAATGTACAGAGATTTTTTTCTTAGTTATCTCCAGTACAGGTCTGAAAACTGAGTATTGTTTTGAAATAGGGCTCATAATTCACACCAGGGTCAAGGCATTAGTGACTTGTTACTGACTGGCAGCTTTAGATGGGAAGCAAGGATGATTAGCAGTGACACCTGAACCAACCTAATGACCAGCAGACAGGAATTGTATATCTGTGTTTGCAAATTGCAAGTGCAGTTTATGTGTAGAAAAAGGACAAAATTGTATGGCAGAAATGCCTTCCATAGAACTGAAAGAAACAGAATTGATAATTCTTAAATGCTCTGTTCTGAGAGAAGGTGTCCTATATTGAAATCAATGGAAATCGTCCATAAACCTCTCAAGATCACTCTGTATGTGTTAATGAGCTCAACAAAGCAAGGATGACTGTGTTATCACCCAACAACTGTTTTGTGAATGTCCATTAACAATTACCATATTAAACTGGCCAATGTTAATAGGGTATCTTTCTTAACATTCATGAGAGTTGTGTCCATAACATGGTTGGAGGGAGAAGATGTTTTTTAAAAGCCAGCTTGCTGCCTAGTTTATAGTACGCTTAATATTGAAATCTGTTGGTCTTATTATCAGGCATGATGAGTTGGCCTATCCCAGGCAGCAAATTTTGTGATCTGCTAAAGCAGGAGTCGGGAACCTCAGACCCGGTGACCAAATCTGATCTTCCTGGGGTCTCACTCTGGCTTTCCAGGTTTCTTCAGATGACCATGCTCTTTTCCTTCACCACTGGTTGTTTGGTTGTTTCCAGGGTTTGTGCATTTTCCCCCATTCTAAAAGGTTTAAATACTCCCCACATCATAGTTACTGGCCATAAGAGCTTTAAGCTACAATATGCTATTATTATATTGTTATGTTTTATTTTGTATTTTTGGCTCTATGAGTTTCTCCTTTGGCTCCACCCACTTTGACTTCAGCCTACCTACCCACCACTAGAACGCTGCCCCTGAGAATGTCTTCAAAATTGAATTTGGCTCTTGGGCTGAAAGAAGTTTATTGTTTATTATTTGGGTTGTGTTGAGGAGGATGGGGGTAGATTTTCTGCCTCAAATATCAAATGTTAAGTATTTTTTTTAAAAAAAAATGAATTTAAATTTGAATTGTGTATGAACTGTGCAGAGATGATATTGGCGACACAATGCAAAGTCAGTGTGCCTTCTGTTTGTGTCCTGTGCTTAGGTTGATATATCACAATAAAGATTAGATTGATTAAAAATATGTACCATTGAGGTAAGGCATGCTGCTGTAAGCCTAAAGAAACTGATATCTGTTTGACAACATGTAGCATAGCAATGCAGTATAAATGTACATTGCTATTGATAATATTTAGAAAATCAAGCAATCCTTAAAAACATTCTCCTTTCAGCAGAATACAGTGGATGACTAATGCGGTTCACTCGAGCATGTAGTCCTGTAGCATGTAGTTTAAGGGTTATTGATGATAACTATTGACTGGAGTCTGTGTTGCATCAAGTACACACATAAATCGTGCAATTACAAATACATTAGGTGTGCATAATTTCTCAAGTTGTATTTAGAGTTGTTATAAATGCATATAAGATTTCAACTTCCATTCAGTAGTTTAAAAAAGATTACAAGTAATTATATTAGTTAACATTAAAGATTTATGTTATCAGTTAGGTGTAAATAATGCAGATTGCAGCTCAATAAACAACAAAAGCTGATGTTCTGATTGCAAACCTACTTTAAACATAGTTATTAGCTGGCTAGATAGTGTTTTGTGGCCAGGCATGAGAATCACAACAGCCATGTATGGCCAGCCTTTGTTAGCTGTTTATATATGTGCGAAAATAAATAACTATAGAGCAGTAAAAACTGACTATTCTAGAAATAGTGTTTTTTAAAAATCTATGCTTTAAAATGGATTCCTGCATTGGGCAGGGGTTGAACTCAATAGCCTTATAGTCCCCTTCCAACTCAAAAGATTCTGGAATATCAGCATGGATTTGTCAAGAATAAATCCTGCCAGATCAATCTAATTTCATTTTTTGATTGGATAACTTCTTTAGTAGATCGTGGAATTGTTATAGACATAACATCTCTTGACTTCAGCAAGGTATTTGACAAAGCAAGTTACTACTAGGTTGGATCCACAGCTGGCTGGAGAACGATACTCAAAGAGTGCTTGTCATTAGTTCCTCATCAGATTGGAGGGAAGTGTTGAGCGTGGTGCCATAGGGCATGGTCCTTGGACTGAATTCTTCAACATTAATCTTTGAGGAAGAGATGGTGGGAATGCTTATCAAATTTACAAATGGCACAATAATTAATGCCTTAGAAGTCAGAAACAACATTCAAAATGATCATAATAGGTTAGAAGACTGGGCAGAAAATAACAATGCGTGCAAAGTTCTTCATTTAGGAAAAAAAAATCAAACACAGGTATAAAATGGGGGATACCTGGCTTGGCAGTATTACATGTGAAAAGGATCTTGGAATTGTAGTTTATCACAAGCTGAATATGAGTCAGTGGCTGCAAAAGAGGCTAATAAATTTGTTATCAAGTATAGTTTCTAAATCACAAGAAATAATAGTTCCACTCTGCACTGGTCAGATCTTACCTCAAATACTGTGTTCAGTTCTGGACACCAGACTTTAAAAAGCATTCAGATAAATTGGAACAAGTTCAGACAAAGGCAGCAAAGATGATTAGGGGACTAGAATCTAAGTATTATGAAGAAAGATGGAAGGAACCGCGTATGTTTAGAGGAGAATTCTGAGGGTGTATGGAAATGATAGCACTTTATAAATACCTAAAGGGCTGTCACACAGAAGAGAGCTGCAATCTGTTCTCTATCATCCAAGAACGTACAACACAAAATAACAGCCTTAAGTTACAGGAAGGCAGATTTTGGTTGAACATCAGGAAAATCTTCCTAATGGTCAGAGAAGTCAGACAATGGAATCAACTACCTGGGGAATTAGTGGGGTCTCTGTCACATGAGATATTCAAGCATAGACTGGACAGATATCTGTTGGAGATGCTTTAAACTGGATTCCTACACTGAGTTGGTAGTTGGACTCAATGGCTTAAATGGCCCATTCTCACTCTACAATTCTATGATGCTTGTGTTCTGTATTGAGCATGTTCTTCTCTGAAACCTTATTTTAGGTAAATTAATTTATAATGTGAAAGCTTTAAAATACTCAAATGGTATAGAATGAAAAAGAAGGAGGAAAGAAAAATCAATCCATATTTCTTCAAAGTGCTCTGATTATATCACAAATGTGAAATGGATCTTTTAAAATATTTATAAAAACTATTCTAACTATAACAAGAAAAGCAGAATGATGTAGAGCAGGCAAATAATCTAGCTCTTTTTAAAAGAGCAACTGCTATTTATTTTTTAAATGATATTTTCTTTCCCAATGACCTGCAATATAGCAAAGCAGAGTAAATAGATCCCTCTGATGAATATATTTTAAGTCACATTAATTGGGAAGGGAACTCTTTGGTTCGTTCCTGATGGGTAGGAACATGAAATAAATTACCATTGACCTCTGAAATTTAGGTCATATTTGAACAACTTGGTTCTTGTCTGGTACAAACATGAAACAAATTACCTGCTATCTCTGAAGAATGAAGGTAAAAACAGATTTACATTTCAAAGTGCAATAGGAGTGGTTTTTGAGCATGCACTTCCTGTATTCAAAGGCATTTTTATTTGGGGCAGTTAAGGTTAAAGCCTGGATTTCAACTCTGGCTTGTCTCTCCCTTGACAAGTCAGAGTTCCTAGTTTGAAGACTGTGCTAATGACATTAATAAGTCCCTTGCAGCAGGAGCAGTTGGGCAGTGTTTATTGCTAAAAGCAATAAAAAGGCTTTATTCTGATATGTGAATAGTAAAAAACAGAGGAAAGAAATGGGGGTTCAACTGCTTAATGAGGATGGCAAATCCATCTAGCCCTAAAAGTGGGCTAGATGGATTCAGTTGGCTACAGAATTGGACTCAAAGAGTGCTTATCAAAGGTACCTTCTCAAACTGGTGGGAGGTAACGAGTGGGGTACCGCAGGGCTCAGTCCTGGGCCCAGTGCTCTTCAACATTTTTATTAACGATTTGGATGAGGAGGTGCAGGGAACGCTTATCAAATTTGCAGATGACACAAAATTGGGTGAGATAGCTAATACCCTTGTAGATAGAAACAAACTTCAAAGTGATCTTGATAGGCTGGAGCACTGGGCTGAAAACAACAGAATGAAATTTAATAGGGATAAATGCCAAGTTCTACATCTAGGAAAAAGAAACCAAATGCACAGTTACAAGATGGGGGATACTTGGCTCAGCAGTACTACAAATGAGAAGGAGCTTGGAATTGTTGTAGATCACAAACTGAATATGAGCCAACAGTGTGATGTAGCTGCAAAAAAGCAAATGCTGTTTTGGGCTGCATTAATAGAAGTATAGCTTCCAAATCGCGTGACATACTGGTTCCACTCTATTCAGGCCTGGTTAGGCCTCATCTTGAGTATTGTGTCCAGTTCTGGACTCCACACTTCAAGAAGGATGCAGACAAGCTGGAGTGTGTTCAGAGGAGGGCAGTGAGGAAACAAAGGGGTCTGGAAACAAAGCCCTATGAAGGGAGACTGAAAGAACTGGGCATGTTTAGCCTGGAGAAGAGAAGATTGACGGGAGACATGACAGCACTCTTCAAATACTTAAAAGGTTACCACACAGAGGAGGGCCAGGATCTCTTCTCGATCATCCTAGAGTGCAGGACATGGAATAATAGGCCAGATTCCGGCTGGACATCAGGAAAAACTTCCTGACTATTAGAGCAGCACGACAATGGAACCAGTTATGTAGGGAGGTTGTGGGTTCTCCCACACTAGAGGCATTCAAGAGGCATCTGTCAGGGATGCTTGAAGATGGATTCCTGCATTGAGCAGGAGGTTGGACTCAATGGCCTTATGGACCCCTTCCAACTCTACTATTCTATGATTCTAAGTCCTATATTAGCTGCACTCTTTCAGAAAGCCTGTTGTATAGAATTCCAAGCACCAATCTATCTTTACAGTACTCCTCTTTTTTTATCACCAAATTCAAGTGTCCGTCCTCTTATTTAAAGCCTCACAAACTATTGAACAGTTTCTGAAGGCTTCTGAGCTCTGTAATAGAAGAATGACTTCTCATAAACTACATTTCTATTGGGGATGAAATGGTTATCAAACATGGCCAGAACAGTCTCATAGTTGAACTTATGGCCCTCTTAGCAAAAGTAAAACATTTTGGGCTTCTTTCCCTATAGCATAAAGGAGTCAACTTACTTGCACTGCTAATTTGTCTTGTTGGGGATTTGTTTGTTTTAAAACTTGATTTCTGGGACTGTGCCATGGATGACTTAGAGAAGAAATGGGCAACTGTTTTGGCCTACAACTCTGGCCAATGGTAAGGGATCATGGGAGTTGTAGGCCAAAACATCTGGAGGACCACAAGTTAGAAGACACATCTGTTAGTAAGGAAGACAAGAACTTTATTGTCTCTCTCGAACAAGAATGAACAATAGCATGAAATGCCTGATTCTGTCCAGATACAACTTTCCCATGGCCACCTAAGCCCTATGGGGGTGTTCACCTACATCACTTATAAGACAGAAGTAGCACCACTCCCAAGCACCCCCGTGTGTCTGGCTAGGTCAGAGACCTTAATGCATTCAGGCTGGCTAGGTCAGACACCTATCATGCTTACACAGATCCCGCAATCAAGAACCCTGATAAGGCAGGGTTCCTGATTGTGGAACCTGTGTAAATGCATTCAACCAAATGCATTGACAGGCCTCTATACAGAACTTCGCACTCCGTGCACAAAGGTCTCTGAGATAGCTAGATAGAACTGTTCTATATATATACTATTAACCACTTGTTCCTACATATTATGTGGTGTAGAGCATTCTGTGGTGCTTAGTAAATGTTTCCAATTCGTTTCCCCTTCTCTGCCCATTTCTGTGTTGCTTAACAGCCTTGCAAGAAATTACATTTGGCAATGGTGGCTATTATTGGAGCAATAGAGAAGAGTACAGTGGTCTGATGGAGACTCTTTGCCCTGATTGGTTTTTAAGGATATAGTGACTTTTGTGCATGTATGATGAAGATTCCTTTAAGCCCCAGTACCTCCAATTTGCCAAGAAATTCTCTAATTAGGGCTTAATGACATGCTGAAAATTAGATATTGCTTTGGTGTTAGTCCTATAGGGGAAATGCCAATGATAAAACTGGCTTCAGCAGCACTTCAAAGTAGTTTATTTCCCTAGACAACCTCTTTCTTTCTGAAAAGGAAATTAAGAAATGTCACTTTATAAATGGACAGTATCTTTTAAGCGTTCTCAGTTCAATTCTAGATGAAGGGAAAAAAATGAAGAATTAACATAAGAAAAGTTGTGCTGAATCAGACCAAAGGCCTAAGTCCAGCATTCTGTTCCCATAGAAATCAACCAGAAGCCTATGAGAAATCTGCAAGCAGGACATGGGTGCAATAGTACCCTCGCACTTGTATTTCCCATTAATTGTATTGGGAATCATGCTGCCTCTGATACTGAAAGTAATATATAGCCATGATGACTAGCCATTGATAGCCTTATCCTCCACAAATTTGTCTAATCCCCTTATAAACCATTGCACTCTTTAGAATTTAGGTTCTGGATTTTAGAGTTTAGTTTTGCCCATAAATGCTGAGGCTGCTTTTATGTATTCTATATTGTATTTTGTGTGCTGATTATTCTTGTTTTTATTGTGTAATGTTTATTTTTATCACATGTTCTGCTCATAGACTGTTTTTTGTTATTGGGTGGATTAAAAATATACTAATGAAAAACTGTAAAACTCTCTAAGTTGATGGCCATTGCTTCATCTCGTAGCAAATTAACTATCAACACAGCCCATGCATACATGACCCCTATATCTGCATCATTTTAAAGCAGACCTGTAATAAGACATTAAGAGGGCAATCCTATGGTCCCTGAGGAAGCTTCCATAGGATGGTTTGTAAAAACCCTCCAAAGTCAGAGACAGCTCTCCAACCTCAGAGAGAACCATACCCCGAGAGAGCTGTGCAGAGAGAACCATGTGCACTTCCTCTCCAAGGTCGGAAAGGGAATATTCTGGTGGGTTAGGAGGAGAGGAGATGGGAGAGGACAGGATTCAAGGTATCCTGAAGCTTCTCCAGCCTCCTTCTATCCCTCTCTGAAGTGCCTTTGTTAGATGAGCTAAAAATCCCACCTAGCCAAAACCTCTCAAGATGGAGGATGGGGAAGTGAAGATTGCCTCCACTTCTCTAACCACCCTGATGGCTTTAGCCTGGCAGGGGATAGGAAACTTGGAATCCTCCGAGTTCTGGGGCTTCTGAGTGCGAGGGCATGACGTAAGTGACAACATTGAACCAATAAATAAATAAACCCTTAGTTTTATTCCATATTTTGACCCCAGAACAGACCGGCAGCAACTTCAGCATTGCCATTTAGTCTCCTCCAGGGTGCAACGTTTAACTAAGTGGAGGACTTTAATTTCAGTATTTAAATTCTGCCTTCAGGCATTTAGTCCCCCCCTAATCTTACTAGTTCTATTGATTCTGTTAATAGTATTTTAAATACTTTTGTACATATTTTTTTTAAAAAAGATTTATGAATTGCTTCAAATTACTTAGGGTGCTGAACTTGTGGAGAGAAGGAAGTGAGCACTCTGGAAGAAGTTGAGCATGATGGGTGGGGAAGGAATTATGCACTACCTCTCTCTTCTGCTCTGAATTAATTCTGTTGTAAAGTGGCTTGTTTTTCTTTTAAAAGGAACATTTTAGGGCACAGTTACATTAATTCACATGTGTAGTTGTTTCCAATTTCAGCCCCGTTTCTTAAAAATCCTTTTCATAAAGACCAGTGGTTCCTGTGCTTTGCAGATGCTTAATGCAGCATCTAGTACTGCTAATGAATATACTATGACTTGATTGTGCTTTTCCTCTTCAAATTTCTAATGAATATGCTATGACTTGGTTGTGTTTTTCCTCTTCAAACTTCAATTTTCCTCCACTTCAATGAACAAAAAGATCAAAAAAAGTATTTCTTTTTTTCTTTTAGCTGTCTCTGTAATGAGGTACAGCGCTTCATCATTTGGATTTGCTGTAAGTAATACCATAACTTAAACATATGTTGTGTACTTTCTCTGAACACATCACCATATTTTCCTCTACAGATGTCATGAAGAGCACTAGTTCACAATAGAAGAATTTTGATCAAAGGGAGGAATGACAAGTGAAGTTACACTAGCGATTTTTGGCACCAGAAGAATAAGTGTTTTATTTAAGATCAGATAAATAATTAGATGAAGCTAATACATTTTCCCCACAATCTTGTCCAGTGTTTGTTGCATTTTCCAAAATAATACAAAATGTGTCAATGGCTACTAATTTTGATGCCTTAAATAGGATTTAACCAGGAGAATAACTTAAGCCTCCATTTATGGATTCAGAATACCTCTGAATACCAGATTCTGGAAACAAATATATGAAATCTTCTTGTTTGCTTAGAAGCACAGGGAGACACATGATTGGCTGATATTGGAAGCAGAATGCTGGTTGTGCATGCATGTACACAGACACGCCCCCAAAACACCATCATGCATATCAAACATGATTGGGCTGCAATCTTAACTAGTGAGCTATTGAGCCCCCTTTTGGAAGAAGGTTATAATAACGATAAACTTTGTACTGAAACAATCTTTAATATGGAATGATGTGCATTATGATGTGCATTAAACTACCTACTGGCTTCTTTGAAGTTAACACATGGTCAGTGCAAATGGATTTTCAGAGCCCTTATGACAGCTAAAAGAGTTATACTATCACGTTGGAAGGGCAAGTGCGCATCTCCCATATTGCAATGAATCGTGAATTTAATAATGCTATCAACATTTGAACAACGAGTGTTATATAGGCGCGACTTGCGAGTGGATAAAGACACGGATATATGGTCTGCTTTTCTTGATACCTATTTTTAACTCGCCCTCCACTTTTTTTTTAATGATTAGTATACCTGATGGAAAAAATGATGATATTCCTATATATGTAATGGTTTTTTTCTTTTTCACGATTTATTTTTTATGTTCTGCTTTGTTAATATTCACAATAAAACAACAACAACAAATAGTGAACTATTGACTGAATTTGGATGACACAATAACCAACGATGGATTAAATAGCCAACAGTTGGTGTTGTGTGTCAGGCATCGTTGACTATTTTGTCGCATACAGTTGGTCCCCTGGCAAGAGTGACAAAAGCGGTGTCTGACACTCTAGTTCATCCAGCAGAATTTACAGTGGCTGATGGGATATAAGCAGGACTGGGGGGGGGGAGAGGGTGGCTGACGTGTCAATCAAACACACTGTTGACTAGTAGTCAACTTGACGCTGACCTTAATCCACACCACGGTTGATTATAATCATGTTGTGTGGGGAGTATCCCCTCAATAATAAACCATAGGGTTGACTATTAATCCACCATTGCTATTGTGTTGTCCGAACGCTGCCATTGTCACCATAACTTTTTCCAGAGGGTTAGCCGTGTTAGTCTATTGTAGCAAAAACAACAAAGAGTCTCGTGGCACCTAAAAGACTAACCAATTTATTCTAGCAAAACTTTCATGTCCACATGAAATTGTCCACAAATGCTTATGTCAGAATAAATTGGTTAGACTTTAAGGTGTCATAAGACTCTTTGTTTTTGTCACCATCATGTGTCTGAAAAGGTCCCTTATCCTGGCAACATTGCTCATGTGAATCCACCAGGCATCAAAAAATTAATGCCACATTTTACAAAGCAGAGAATGTAGAAAGATCAATAAGTATATCAGTCTTTTTTGGGGGGAATCAGTGTGTCTTCTCCCCATCCTATTTATGAAATGCACGTACGCACGCACACACACACACAAACACACACACACCCCAGCAGAAAGATAATTATATTGTGGGGAAAGAGTAAAAAAACACCTCTCTTGACTGACACAATAAGGTCTGTAATAGGCTTTGTTTGTTTGTTTGCAGCACAAAAGTTCAGTTCATTTTAAATAATGCTGACCCTTGTTTTTATTGAAATGATTTATACCAAGTTAGTCCCTACTCTTCTAGCATAATTAGCATAATGTTTTTTATTTCAAACATAGTTTGCCTTAGCTACTCCAAATCAAATGCTTATGTATTTTTGCAGTTTGATGCCATTTTGGATGTGTTGTCATCGGTGATAGTTTTGTGGCGCTACAGCAACGCAGCAGCTGTACATTCAGCACACAGAGAATATATGTGAGTACTTGTGGCTGTTTTTAGCTCTTATTGTACTTTTGCACAGATCCATTTGTTTCCCCAGAGGCATTTTTCTCTTTGTGTCTTTCTGTCCTGTTGCAACTTTTAACAGCCCATATTAAGGTTCTTAGTACTCTGCCTTTCCTGACAGTACATAAATTCAAAAGCACTATATATAATGAAATTCCTTTGAGGAGAGATTGTTAAAAACCTTGGTTGAGTTGATGTTTTTTAAATTCTCTTTGTGGCTTTTGCTAGTGTTTGAAATTCTCACTGCTTGGATAGACTGCTGCTTTATGTACCATGGTGAATGACCTTGGAAGCCAATAAAGCAACACAACACATGTCTAAAGCTGTTGCTTTCCAATTAGTAGTTCTCTGAAGTCCTATGATTCTGATTCTCTCCCACCAGGAATATTTAACTGAATGTGATCTATTGTGTTTGGCTCCAGGTATAAAGTCAATATGTAGTGGAGCTATTTCCCCCGGTGTCCCTTGCTCATGGAAGCCTCTCAAAATGGTAATTGGCTTTCAAGATACCACTGTAAAAACTGTGTGTGATTATTATAAATGTAAAAGAAATTGTACACTTTGTTTTCCCCCACCCCCTGTCTAGGTTTCACCCTCGCTCAGGTGTTCTACCACCCAATGCTTAGTTATGTTACTTGTTGAGTGAGGAATAAAGACTGTTCTCCTCTGTTTTTACCCACGACAGGGGAGCTTATTCCTGGATGGTTACATTTTATAATTACATTTGGGTGTGCATGTGAACAACATACAGAGACACTATTAATGCCTATGTCTGTGAATGTGGGAAGAGAAATATTTATTTATTTATTTATTTATTACATTTATATACCGCCCCACAGCTGAAGCTCTCTGGGCGGTTTACAACAATTAAAAATAGTAAACATTAAAAGTATACAAAAATTAAAAAAACATAAAAACAGTATAAAAACAACAGTATCCATTTAAAAACAACAATTCTGGGGTCCATTAAAAACAAACTTTACATTGTTAAATGCTGTTAAAATGCCTGGGAGAAGAGAAAAGTCTTAACCTGGCGCCGAAAAGATAACGTAATATGTGCATGTTCTGTGCTGATTAAATAACTGATAAATCAGTAGCATGAAATGGACATTACTCACACAAAGCAAGGACCAAGAAGAATATGTCAAAGGTTGGTGTAATGGGTCACAAACCCAATGTATAATTGGCCTAGTGGAATCATCTTGGTGTTTAATTTATGTGTGTGTTCTGAGAGCTGCCTTTTGAAGATGCTTGTGATCTCACTCTGCATGGGGGGAAAATGAATGATCCACTACATAGATTTGGGAGTTGATGAAGGAGGCTAGCAATGACTGCTAGTCAAGATGTCTATCCATTATCTCCAGTATCAGATGTAGCATACCTCTCAATACAAGTTTGCTGGAGAACACTTTTTAAATCATATTTCCTCATAATTTTAAATACCAGGGCAGGGACATTGGTTTTAACCTCCCTACCCTGATGACTGTTTAAATTTGGTAAGAAAAATGGTAGCAGACAAAGGCCTAATGCAGATGGGTCCACATACCCTTTGGGCCAAGCTAGGATGATGGTTATGTCTTTAGCACTTGCAGAGAGAGAGTGAGAGAGCAGATTTATGTGGCCTGAACTCAGTCAAGATTGTGGTGTGGGGAAAGGGCTTTTTTATTTTTAGCCCTTAGCTAAAATCAGGAATTCATTTATTTATTTATCAATTGCATTTTTATACAATGAAATAGCTGAAGCTCCTTGGAATGTTCACGGTCTACTTTTCTGTCTCCTACTTGGAGGAAAGCCAAACTAGCAGGTGCGAGGGCCCCTTATTTAGATTGAGACTATGGTGAGGCAAAGGTTTAAAGACCTCCTACCCTACACAATGGTCACAATCCAGTCTGAACATCTCCATGGTATTGATTAAAAATACCCATGTAAGGACTAATGACATGAATAATTCCCTTTGCCAGGGATGACGTTTATTTTATTTTTTTGTCTTGCTATTTCACTGCTGTGACGTCAGCATCTAATAGAAATCTAAACATTGAATACTTGTTTGGAAAGTAGAATGCAGCAGTAGTAATTTAATACTGTCAAATAAATTTATAGTTACACTGGTAATGGAAAATTAATTTAGGCTTTAAAGTTCCAAAATACACTTTGCGTTCTTGAAAGATGGAAAATGTATGAAGATTTTGATTACTTTTCTCATTATGCCTGATTAGACATAACATGGAATTTGTCTTTTTCATAATAGCTGCACACAAGTTTTACATTTTCATCAAGCTGTCCACCACAACCCCAAGACCACTTTTTGGTCATTCACTGCTAGCTCAGATCCCATCAACTCTACATGAAGTTGGGATTCCTCCCCTCCCCCATCATGCATCATTTTATACTTGCTTACATTGAACCACATTTGCCATTCTTTGATGGCCATTCTCCTGGTTTGGAAAGATCCTTTTGGAGCTCTTTGCAATCCTTTTTTGTTTTAACCACCCTAAATAATTTGGTGTAATCAGCAAACAATTTACCATTTATTCCTACTCTCTGCTTTCTGTTCTTTAACCAGTTACTGATCCATAACAGGACCTCTCCTCTTACTCCATGACTGTTAAGTTTGCTGAGAAGTCTTTGCTTAGGGACTTCTTCAAAATCATCAATTCAGGCACAGGCGTCTGTCCTACATCTTCTGCAGTGAAGGCAGTTGAAAATAATTCATTCAGCTTCCCTGCAATCTCTTTATCCTTCTTTAGTACTCCTTTAGTACTGGTGTCATCCAACAGTCTAACTGCCTCCTTATCTGGTTTCCTACTTTTGATATACTTAGAGAATTCTTTATAGTTGGCCTTGATGTTGTTAGTGATATGCTCCTCCAAATGCTTTTTTGCATGTTGGTTGTGTGTTTTGCTCACAAGCTTGCCATTTCCCTAAATACCCTTGCCGTGGCACAGGTTGCCGTGTTATCCAGTCCTGGCAAGGTGCGCGACAGGGGTGGTTTCCAAAATGCTCTGTAACAATTGAGGCGCTGCTATTAAGTCCCTTAGGTTCTTACCCACCAACCTCGCTTCCACTTTCAGCTCTCTTGGGCTAGATCTACATTACTGCTTTGAAGTGCACTGGTAACTGTTGGGGCACATTACACATTCTATATACTGCTTTCATAGTGTTCATTACTTGCTTTTTATTATCCAAAGTGACACAACAAATGTCACTGTGTGTCTTTTGAAGTATAAATGTGCAAGAGAGATACAGTGTTTGGGATTGTAATGATTTGACACAAGGTGTAGATCTGGCCCTGGTCAAGCACCTTGGCTTCAAGCGAATGTACTTGTTCCCTGAGAGCCTGAGAGCTCATTACATCAAGCACACACACACACACACACACACACCACACACGTTTTCTGTCCAGCTGGCAGATAGCCATACATGTCAGGCAGGAATCAATAACTGAAGCACACAGTTAATAGAACTAATATTTTATATACAATGCCTGAAGGTCTTATATAACCACTCAGTGGCTGGAGTTATATATTCACAATTACCATGGAGTGAGTCCCACTGATGATCTTTGGGCTAGAAATACACCACTGTACATGACTGTTCTCGCTGAGGAATATTTTAACTGCCTTTAAAGAAAGAAACAGTAATTTTTCAAAATTCTCCTAAGGTCATGACATTTAAAGCCCCCCCCCCCCGCCATTATTCATCAGCTATGTCAATGTATTTAGCACATATAGATAATAAAGTATCCAACCAAAATCAGTACATCAACTGAATGTACTTTAAAATTTATTTAAAATTTAAAAGTTCTTTTAAAAATTGTATTTAGAGAGTTTATAGATATTGGAGGGGTGTGTGTGTGTGTGTGTGTGTGTGATACAAATTTTTATAAGAATATGAACCTTCAGAACTACCAGCTGCTCTATATTGCTGCCACATGTCAATGTTATGGACTTCTCTCTCTCTCTCTCTTATGCATTATCATTCAATTGACCAGAGAGAGCAAAAATATTTGCACAATTGTCTATTTTCATCTTCAGTAAATTGACAGAAGTCCTTCATCCTACTAGCCAAGGACACAGTCATTAAATTTGTGAATATGGGATCCACAAAATATTTCTGAGATTTTGTTTACTAAAATATGTAAAGTGTTTAAAATCATTTTTGCTATTGATTCTTTTTCACCAGAAGAAGTGTCAACAGAAGCCTATATAAACCTTTACATTTCCAGTTCATTTCATCCATAGCTTGTTAAAGTTTAGACTCCCAAACAAAATTAATATAACAGTGTACAAAATGATATTGACACTGAACAGTAATTATTTTGTAGTAAATATACATCAAGTAATATACAGGCTGAAGGTTAAACACCATTGATTTCAATGGGATTGTGAAGCACATGCTTCATTCTTATGGAATTTTGACTGATATAATTTTAGCTATTTCTCTGCAATAAAAATGAAATTTCTGGTTTTGCTAAAATAAAAAGGTATTTATGTTAAAAAAGGAAGAAAATAAAGTCTGTTCTGGTTGTTTTGACAGCCAAACTTTTAAGATAACAGCAAGCTAACACAGCCTACCAGCTAGTAATTTGACTGATATTGACAATCTTGTTTTATTCAGCATAGTGTCATCACAGTTCAGTGAATATTCTAATTAATTTTGCAGAGAGCTGCTAAAATTGGTTCTAACTCCACACAGAAGACATCTTGCTAAATACAGTGCATGAGGCGAGGAAGCCAGCATTATATCTGTGTATTGGCAAGTTTAAGTGAAAACATTTGTACAGATTGTATTTGCATGCATCACTAATTTTTTTCTTAATCCCTAATTCTGTTGCCACACCTCTGCTGTTCTTAGAGCAGATTGAATTGAGAGCAGTAATTACCAAGAGCTTTATAATATACCCAGTTAGACATATTGCTGTCACTACATTCCATTTGCTGGAAAGCCAACGGGATGATAATTAGATATGGAGATATGCTGTAGTTGATGTTTTACAGAAATTAAATTATAAGAACTACATCAGATTCTTTATTTAGACTAGAAAGAGATGTACAGTAGCATAGCATTTGTAAGAAAACGTTGCTGTGTACATGCTTACATGAGCTGTAGAGTAGTTAACATTATTTACAGAGCTACCTAGGGATGAATAAGTGCTGGTGATAGCAAAGCCCAAGGCTATGCTCATAAAAAGAAGCCAACAACTTTACATGCTTAACTCCTTTCCTTCATTCTATAGGTGGTATCCCTAATGCAAGCAAAACTGAAATTAGTACTTCCTAAAAGGAACCCTGAAAGTGCTGTGCTGTCCTGCACCATTCTGAAAGATCATGTCTGTAGTTTGGAGGTACTCTTAGATTGCTGGAGGCTCAAGTGGCCGCGGTGGCTCAGAGTGCCTTTTACCAGCTTTGCCTGGTTTGCCAGCTACGACGTCTCCTGGACAGGGATAGCTTGGTACAGGCATTTAGTACAGGCTGGATTACTGCAGTGTGCTATATGTGAGGCTGCCCTTAAACCTACTCCGTAAGTTGAACCTAGTGCAGAATGTTGCAACTTGGCTGTTGTTGGGAGGGAGATGCCCCTTTTCAGCATGCAACTCCTTTGCTGAGGGAACTGCACTGGTTGCCTACTTGCTACTGGGCCAGGTTTAAGGTTCTAGTACTATTGTACAAAGCCCTAAACAACTTGGGACCAGGATACCCGAGAGAGCGCTTTCTCCCCTATCAAACTGCCTGTTTACTGAGGTCATCTGAGGGCAAGTTCCTGGTGGTTCCACATGGACCTATGGTCTGATTGGAGTCAACCAGGTGAAGAGCTGTCAGTGCAGTGACCCACTGTTAATGAAGTTTTTATTCTTTTATAATATTTGTCCACCCCTCTGAAATCTTCTGATAGGGAGTGGAATATAAATATTGTAAATCAATCAATCTGGAAGTGAGTGTTTTCAGTCATTTCCAATTGCTTCCAGAACTGCCAGGTTCCTATTGTGTTAGCAGTAGCTCCTGCTAGTGCATGGGCAGTAATGGATATTGCCCCATGTAGACACCATGGTATCACTTGTAAGGCTAGGGAACCCTCTGAAAGGGAGAGGGATTCCAGCTCCACATGGGTGTGGCACTCCTGGCTTTATTCTTGGTGCTACATTAGGGCTCTGTTTTCGCAGACAATAAGCATTGTCTTGAGTGATCCCTCAATTTAATGGCTCGCCTACTGGAATGATTATTTTGCAGTTTATAGTTGTATCTCTGACCTTGGACTGCTTCAGAAGTATAGGAAAGACACAATGCCATTTGGTAATTGTGATGAGCATCATAACATGTGGATGGAAGCTCTGTGCATAAGGAGCCAAATCAAGCACACAACTAGAAACTGCTATTGGCTGAAACTCCTGGTGCATGTTTAATATGTATTTTCAGGACTGTGTGGAGGCACGCAGTGGGCAAAAGGTAGCTTGTCATCGTGAACCCATGTTTTTGTTTGCCCCCAGTCTTCATTCATTCATGGATGTTTCATCCCCACTTCTGTCATTTTTAGCCATTTTATTTATTTAGGCTGAATCATTCAAACATAAGTGTAAATAATCTGCTGAACTGAATTGTCATAATTTATTTACTTATTGCATTAATTTAAAGCAATAATAAGGTCATGCTCATAATTTATTTACTTATTGCATTAATTTAAAGCAATAAGGTCATGCTCACAGGAATCCCTCAATACTTGAATGTTATTCAGCACAGACAATTGAAGATTGGTAGGTTGTCTTTTCAGGGGTTCTTAAATATTTAGATTGTCCATGATTCTCGCCTTGGGAGAGCCATCCACCACAATCCATTTAAGTCTCCTGGTTTTCATTTCTATGGGACTATCACTTCCATGTGCGTTCCCTTATGTGTTTATATATGAAGGGCCAGGCAGCTGCATTCCCCAATCTCTCATGCATTGTAAGCATTTTCCCCAGACTATTATAGGAAATTACATTACACTGTAAAATTTATTGCATCCAGTTCAAAATGTGCATGTTAAGACATGCTGACTATGGTCTCTGTTGGTTTTCAAGAGGCAGTTCTACCTGCCTATTAGTCTGTGTTGTGTCAAGTGATTGATGTAAATAAAGTGTGTATGTGGCAGTGTCTTTGGGAGACATGGGGAATTTATTTACAGGAATTAGTTTTCTTCTGATAAATGTAAGCAGCAAAAAGGTAGTGGTGGGCAGTAGTTTAATTTAGCTGTACTTTTGGATATCTTCTATTCAGTTTGACAAGAAGGCAAGGATAGCCAGCATAACAGTCATAATAACAGGACTGGCACTTTAGAATGCTGCTGAGGAGGCATTCAGGTGCATTAAGGAGTAGTTGTGCTTTTTAAAAAATGTACATGAGTTTTTGGATTCTCATTAAAGCATTGTGCCTTGGAATAGAAACATCATGTTAAAGAGCCAGTGTTTCGAAACTTACTACAAAATAATAGTATAGGAAAAATCTAGTTAGCTCGTTGTTTCTTATTTGAAGCTCCACATGTTCCTCCATTTAAGTCAATGTAGATTCAGAGGTCTGATTTTATCTTGTCCAATTTCTTGTACAGAGCACAACTCCTTCTACAGAGGACTAAACGGTGTACAGACAATATAGACTAGTATCAAAATGAATCAATGAAATACTCAGTGCTAGGTATAATTGAGTCTGCGTTCAAGTCTCTTGGTGTTTTGAACTCCTGATTAATGAAATAATTTGTGGTATTGGTAAAAACAGGAGAGCTGTTGAGTTGTAGTTAGGGTGATTTTAGGACCTCGTAAACAAGAAATATCTTCTGTGTTGTATATGCAGGTCTAAACTGTAGCAGGGTGAGTTTGATTCAGGAAAAAAAGCATGAGAGGTTTAAAATCTACTGATAAGGGCTGGCAATACAACAGTGTTACAAGAATCTTGACAGTCTTGGCATACAGAATATGGGAACATTTAGCAATGTCTAGGGCAGCCAAAAAAGAGAAAGCTTTTCACTACAAAAAAGGATGCAGATTCCCATAAAATGTTCATTATGTTAACGACAGTGGGGAAGACTGTGACTGCATGACCTGTGTGCATGTCCTGTCTGCTCTCCGGGTGCCAATGGTTGATGCTGAGCAATCCCAAGGCTCCTGTTCTCCCTCCTTATGGTTCTTTCCATTTTAATAGACTTGGTTTGGACAGTCCTTCAAACAGAGCTGTCTTCCTCAAACTGCTGTATTCCAGATGTTTTGAAATTGCCCTCCCATCAGCCTCAGCCACCATGGGCAATATGCCGGAATCTCAGAGTTGTCTAAACATTTGAAGGGCACTAAGTTGGGAGAAGGTGAAAGAGAGGATGCCTACAAATAGAAGACTGTCATCTGACAGCCCTTCAAATAGAGGACTGTTCTCTGTCAAGTAGGACACATGTCCACCCTAGTTATGAATAAATTTGGAGTGGGGATGTTTAAGAATAAGTATTGTATTGCAGATTTTCCTAGATATTATAAAATTAGCAATGGCACTGTAAATCATTCCTAAAGAATTGTCCATCCATTGGGTACAGAGTATATCACTAATTACAAAAAAGAGTTTATTGAAAATTGAGGTGGCCCTCTGATGACCTCAACAGGAAATCAAGTTCAGAGGGCAAGAAAGAACTCCCAAATTCATCTAGAGTCTTGTATGCAGTCCCAAGCAGTTGGTGTCAATGTTTTGTTTTTGTTTTTAATATTTTATTATCTCATTATTGCTTTTGATTTATTTTAACTGGTTTTGTGGTTTTAGCAAAACAGCAGTATAAAAATACTGAAAATAAATGTGAGGAGTTAATGTTTCTATTTTAGTTTCTAGTTTGAGCAGATTTTTGTTTGATGTTTGGTAATGTAACATTATAATGTACTATACCATAATATATTCTAGCTGCAGTGCAGAGAGAAGTCTGCCCACTTGGAAGAGAGATGTGCCTCAGCCATTAAGATACTCTACCATTGGTATAAAGAAGACAAGCACAGTCATGAATTTTGCATGACTCCAGAATTTCACAACTAGAATATTAAAAAAGATGCTACTCTAGCTAAATATGATAAATGAATGCTGAATCATTCAAGAGATAATAGCATCTGTCTCCCTTTTGTCGAAGTTTTCATCTTACCTTTGGTGAATGAATGCATTTGATGTATATTTGTCAATTCAAACTGATATCCGTTTTTGTGGTAGTTGCCATAGAATAAGAATTGGTGAAGGGTGGAGCTTATTTTTTTTAGAAACAACATCAAACTCCCAATTTTTTTGAAAGCTGTCCTTTCACTTTGCTAAACCCTTTAATTTAGACACAGCGGGGTTTTTTGTTTTGTTTTTTAAATACTTTGAACAGTTAAAGCCTTAAACGCTTATTAGCATTAGCACCATACAGTCCGCCTTGCACACTTGGGTCTTCTGGGGAGAATTTACTTCAGTCAGCCAAGAGTAGGCTGACATCAGTTCCCCAGAGGACCTTTTCCTCTGTCACCCATGGATTATGGAACAGCCTGCTGAATGAGATTTGTAATATTAACTCTCCATGTGATTTTAAGGCAGCTTTGAAGACTAGCCTTTTCCGGCAGGCCTACCCAGATTAATGTAAAATCAAGAATTTTTAAAATGTCTTGATTCCTGTACTAATGTTCCCTGCCTCGATCCAAAGGGAGAGGCGGGTAAGAAATAAATAAATATATTATTATTATTATTATTATTATTATTATTATTAATAATAATAATTTCTACAGAATCTTAGGGTTTATCTAGTATTAAGGAGTGTCAGTGCTCAGTTTTTGAACTCATTAAAAACTATATTAAAATGGGTGTACTCATAAAGTGCAATTTAGCCCTTTACTTTGCTATCACAATTACCATGTGTAACAAAGTGATCTTTCAGGTTTGGCAACTGGACCTGAGAAGCAGTCTGTGAAATAGGAAGCCCCTCCGCCATGATAAAATAAGGGAAAGAGCACAACCTCACTGGCAGTTGGAACTGCTGGTTGGGATTTGTCAGTTAGGGTATAGGCAGCTAACTTGAGGGAGCGAACGTGGTTTCAATCTAGGCCTGTCTTTGCCACACATGTAGTGTTGCCATATTCTGAATCCACAAAACCAGGACATTTTTGGCGGGGGGTGGGGGGCAGGATTTTTTTTTTAAAAAAACTGAGCAATATGTAAAGGTCTAGGGAAAGCCCAATTTTTCAATTAAAACATCAACTACTGTAAAACCAGACATCTTAAATTCGCAGCCACTTACTTCCAAGTAACAGATTTGAGGCTTGCAACCCAAATCCAAGGAGGTGGGTTTTTGGAGGGCGATTTTTGGGGGAGTGACTTTCCTTTTCCTCTCCTTTCTCCCCTCTCTCCTTTCCTCTCCTTCACCCCCTCGTCCCCCACTCACTCACTCACTCACTCACTCCTGTCCCTCACAAAACTCTCTTCCTTCCCCCACAAATAACCCAGCAGCTCCGCCCCACGCTTACCCTAAAGGCCTGACCACAACCAGCCAAGCTCACCAAACCCCTTTGCATGGCATGGGACTTAGGTAGCCGGAGGACAGCACATGCGCCTTTCCTCGCTGTTGTTCCTCTTTTACGCAGCCGCAGGCACAATAAGGTGAGTCTCGGTGAGTGATTCAGATGAGCCTGTGGAGGAGGGGTGATGCTCTGGAAAAAGGGCCAGATTGATGCGTCTTTTTCTCTGCTGCTGCCGTTCCACTGAGCAGGCTCAAGGCGCCATATTGGAGGTCAGAATTTCTCCAGCCAGCTGGACCAGGAATCCAGGATTCTTGCCCAGCCGGTTGGGACATTTCAGAATCTCCTGGAAATCAGGATATTCCCGGTTTTCCGGGACGTATGGCAACCCTACACACATGTATAATTGTATTTCCCTCTAAGTGATGCCATGGATGGAGTTAGTGTAGCTAGAGATTGTATTAAGATTTTTTTCTTTCATTCCTGAGAGATGTTCTGTATGTTAATCCTTGTTTTCCATCTGTAAACCTGTCTTTTTGTCTATAAATAAATAAGTCCAATTTTGAATATTCTGTGGATTCTGTGGCATGATTTTAAAGATTCCTTCCTCACAGATCTCCCCCATTATACCTTATCCTTAACCCTGCTTGCTGTGTTCATATTTATAAAGATTAAAGTGCTCCTAGCCCAGTCAAGGAAATATAGCAAATGGGAAATGGTGATAGTAATACTACTGAGCAGACATTGACCCTGTTCAGATAACATGCTAAGCCACAATGGTTAAGCATTTTGAGCTAAACGTTATGGCTTAGCATGTCGTGTGAACCATTCCTAACCATGATGGCTACATAACCATGGTTTAAACATACTCACTAATCATTTACTGCAAAAGGGTTAGCAGCCTAACTATGGCTTAGTGTGTTGTCTGAACAGGCTCATTGGGTATAATTAGTTACCTGTTAATTTTGGAGAGCCACCTTAGTTACAGGGAGGTGGTAGACATCACACCATGAAGTGTAGACATCACACCAAGCCTGTTCTTGTTCCCTTCCTTATTTCATCCCTGCTGCCATTGATTGTCTTGCTGGATAGGGAATGTGATCCAAGTCAAAAATAAAACTCTTTGTTTAGAATGTGTTTTCCTTTGTCTGTTGGTAGTCGCTTTGATCTTTAGCATGCTTTAGTTCTAGCTGTGGTATGTTGGAAATGTGCAGCTGTACATTTATTCATAAAAAGGAAGGTGTTTGGTTTTTTTTTTTTTAAAAATGAGCTCCCTAAGGAGGTTTGTTTGGCACCTACATTATATGCTTTTAGATGCCAGGTGAAGACCTTTTTATTCTCCCGCATTTTAACAGTCTATAAATAAATTTTAACTTGGTGTTTAAAATTTGTAATTTTGCATTGCTGCTGTTTTTATCTGGTTGAGCTTTTATATTGTATTTTATAGTATGGTTTTATACTGTTGTTTTATACTTTGAATGTTTTTAATTTTTGTGAACCGCCCAGAGAGCTCCGGCTATTGGGTGGTATAGAAATGTAATAAATAAATAAATAAATAAATAAATAAATAAAAAAGGTTGATTTGAAGATACTGCGAGCTATGTGTGCCTTTCATCCTTGGAGACAGTGTAGAAAAATCCCCCGGTTCTCAAGATTTCTATATAAGCTTTTCTCATTGTATCTGCCTTCAATTGTCATCTTATTGAGGCCAAGGCTTAATTAGGATCATGGACATGACACCCATGCTTACCGTGGGAAGGCTCCAACAATACATTACTGCTAGCATCATGCCAGTATGCCAGTAGCACTTGCTAGTATGACTATGTGGTTTAGCATGTTGTCTGAATGGGGCCAGTGGTTAAAAAGAAGTTCTGTTTTAAATTAATATTGCTGGGAAACTCAAGATTCAACAATGGTCATTTGAGATAGCTGAAAACCCTGAGATTTAAGATTGGTGCCCTGTCAATAGACCCCAAAGCCTCAGGGCCACAGCTGGAGACCTGGCAACACTATAGGTTATATCAGCTTTCTCCAACCTAATGCCTTCCAGCTGTTTTTGACTTCAACACCTATCAGCCCCAGACAGCATGAGCAATGATGTGGAATGCTGGGAATTGTAGTGCAGAACATCTGGGGGTACCAAGTTGGAGAAGGCTGAATAATATTAAAGAGGGAATCTTACTCAATTTTACTTTGGATATCAGCATTCGCAGGAAGTTAAATGTTTATCCCAAGGACAGTAGAATCATGTCCTCCTTTTTCACTGACCCTGTTCTATAATTCTACTGTGCAGACACCAGCTAGAATATCTGACTTATAATACTGCTTGATTGCATGTATTACTGTAGAACTAGCCTTCCTTCCTACTGTTGTGGCTGTTGGTGCTTTAGCGCCTTGACTTCACCACCAAGTGCATAAGGCCCTTTGTCTATATTTCTGAATGGAATATGCAAAAAAAATTGTCACCACTAGGCAATACTGAGTCTGCAGTTCTTAAGCTTGGCAGAATCCTGCTGACTCTTCTGCAGCCTCTTTAATGAGTTTGATGTGAATTTTGCATGTTCTGCCAAACTACCAGATTGGCTGATGTCTACAGGGTAAAAAATAGTAGCACACTGCTGTGCTAATTATAACAGCCTCAGACTGTGCTCCCAATAGGTGACAAGACACTGAATGCCCAACAAGAAACATGCCTTCTTGGTTTTTTGTAATAAAGAAAACAGATGCTGGTTACAAAGTGAATTAACATACAACATCATTTATCAGAATGGTCTGGGAGACGTTCAAAATATTTGGGTTATGAAGTTCTGTTTACATAGGATTAAAAAAATTACTATGTATCATCCTATATAAAATGACTTCTGCTAGCAATGAATTCTAGGTTTTAACAACAGAGGATCTACTTTAAGTCATAAATCTGTGTGTAGCTTAGTATATGCTAGTTTTGGCTTATAAAAGACTTACTGTTTTTATACTGTTTGTTTTATACTTTGGTTTTAATTTTTGTGAACCGCCCAGGGAGCTTCGGCTATTGAGTGGTATAAAAATGCAATAAATAAATAAATAACTTCTCCAATGCTGCTTGGCAAATTCACACAGCATACACAGACCTAGGTAGGTCACTAGGTGAGATCTCAGCATTGGCTGCTGGTTCAAACCTTGGAATTCCTGACAGTGATACTGTTTTCCTGTCCTGTGATATAAACAGGCTGAGTAGAATATTTAATATTTTAAAAAAATGTTCATTAAATAAACAGTACTTCCACTGTTGTGTTCTGTGTTTGCCATCAACCAAAAGAGCATAATGATCCCCAAAAGTTATAAGTATTTCTTTCTTTACAGAGCCTGTGTCATCTTGGGTGTGATATTTCTTCTGTCCTCTCTATGTATAGTGATCAAAGCCATCCACGATCTTGCGACTAAGTTGCTTCCAGAAGTGGTGAGACCTTTCATTTTATTTATTTATTTAAAAATCTAAAATGTCAGATTTCATTAATCATGTTTAGTTTTAGAATGGGTTTTCAAAGCTTGGTGTGGAACGTTAGCTGCATGCCTCTGATTTTCAATTATGTGATTGTGACACAAGGGTTTTCGACTTCAAAATGCTTCCTTTCATCTTCCAGTAAGGCACATAAAATTAATTCTTGGTGCAGAGCAAAATGATAAAGGAACTCACAAGCTTGAGTGTACTTGTTCTTCTTATTTTTTTCAGCAAATTCTTATTTATGTTTTTACCAAGGGAGATGATGATGATGATGATGATGATGATGATGATGATAATAATAATAATAATAATAATAATAATAATAATATAATTTACATTTGTTTCTATAGCTAATAAAAAGATAGAAGTCTTGCACTGGTATTTATTTTATTTCTATGGGTTGCATTTCAGTCCCATCTTTTCCCTAAGGGAGGGGTGGGCAATGTGGCCCTCCAGATGTTTTGGTTTACAGCTCCCATTAGCCCTATCAAGCATAGTCAATGATGAGGGATCATGGGAGTTGTAGCCTTGAATGTTTTGGTGTACAAGTTGCCCACTCTTGCTCTAATGACTTAAGAGTGGCGTTTTAGCCTCACACCAAACTAGTGAGTTAGGCTTAGACTTGAGTGATGGTAAACTTGGCCAAAACCACTTAGTGATTTTCATACTGTAGCAAAGATTCGGGCCTGGCTGCTCCATATCAAGATTCAAGATGCTGGCTTAATATACTGGATTGGCATGATCAATGTTGGAAGCTGCTACCATAAGGCACTTAGTCCCAGAGTCAGACCAGGATTTATTTACCTGAAGAGTGCAAGAGCTTAGTGATTTTTTTGTTTTGTTTATATATGACATAAATGTCTCAGAAAAGTGAGTCTTACAAAATTCCAGTGATGCTGCGTGATGACATCATCAGTATGGCTGCCGGGCTATTATGTAGTTGCTACATTTAAATATGCATAACTTCTCACCTGTTTATGCTACAGAGATGATTTTGATTCTGAAATGTTTCAAATTTAATGACAAATACTTTTTGTAATTGCACATTTTAGTTAACTCCATTAGTTTTTGAGATAATTTCATTTGAACGTATAAAATCAGTGTTCACGTTGGTTATGTGTGACATTTAACCATGATTTACTCAAAATCTATACGACTTTCGAAAGAATACTTGAGAACAAAAAAGTTGCATTTTTAATGAGGATTAAGAAAATGTATAATAGCATGGGGTTTACCCCAACAGGGAATTATGAGTGATATCTCATTATACATCCACTTTCTCAGGATGGTATGATTTTACAGTTTATCATACAGGGCTTTCATTTCAAAAGTATCCACCCTAAATATCTCTCGATCTGATGCACAGATCATTTTGAACATGTTCAACTGTGATTTTTACAGTTGAACATGTTCAAATGTTCTTTACAAAATTTCAAACAGGATGAGTATGCACTTTCTCAAGGCGGTCTAGGCATAAAGCGCTCTAGTAACTGGTTATTTCTTTCATAGGAATAAATTCTCTTCTGAGAGTTTGTCCTCTATATAAACAAATAAATATAATTTATTACACAATTTAATAGTACAAAAAAGAAGTTACCTCTTAGTGTTATGCACCGCAAGACTGTATACAATTCCTTCTCTGTTAAAAAACTTAAAAGGGCCAAGGAAGACTGCAAACATCTGATTTACCTGGTGTAGTACATCAATAGCTATTTGCAATTCAAGCAGTGTATACGTTTCCCAAGGCAACAGTCTAATAGTGTCAATGCAGTTTGGATTGGCAATATGGCCAAAGATGCGGTTTTCTGGGAGTAAAGCAAACACTCTGACATATATCTTTCATTTGCAGCAACAACAAAGGAGAAGAAATGCATGTTAGTTCTAGTATAAAGTGCATTTTAAGAAACAATTATTTATTTGTAGCACTAGTTAGGTATCTCACTATGCTTTTAAATTAATAGCAAAAAATGTTTGGAACAAATGTAATATATAGGACAACGCTAGGACTACAGTGTTAAAACTCCTACTTATTCTGTTTGATCCATATTATAGACTGGTATAGTTTCTTCTGAAATCTAATACTAATTCTAATAACTTGTGCAAGTACAAATAACAAAATTATCCTCTCTATACCAGCTAACTTCCCATGCTTTCAAGACTCCCTGTCCTTGGAATACTATTCAACAGTTTAGTTTGAACAGGAACTAATTATTTCCATGACTTAAAACAGCTAGTGCTGCTGGGATCAGCATGCCTAAATTAGATTTAAAGTCAAATATGGCCTCTGTTAGATGCTCTACCCATGGTGACCCTTGGCTTCACCTCTGCTCACTTCACCAGTCAAACTGGCCACCACTTCCCAGTGGTGAAATGCACTTGCCCCTAAAGAAGAAAGGAATAAGACAGGAAGGCTAAGGAAAGGGGCAGAACAGCCACATTAGGAGATGAGAATGGCTTGGATCCAGAGTTGCTCCTCCATCTGTGTGAGGGCCCCTAATTCCTTCCAACTCCCCCTCCATTTGCAGCCCCTGCACCATATTACACACCACTCCAAAGAGTCTCCCCAATCCCCAGGAGCAGACTTTCAGGGAGCTTGGGGTCTTCAGCAAGAAGGGGGAGGTGGAAAATCCCTCTTCTGCTCATAGAAGGAACAGTTCTCTTATACCCTCATTAGTGCTTTTGCTCTTGCTATCTGCTGTGGGCTGGGGCTGTGGGTAGGAGGATTGCTTCCCACTTTTAAATAAAGAAAAAAAAAACCCATATGGAGCTTCCTGCTACAAATTAAATATAAAACGTAATTTAATCCCCCTCGGCCTTTCAATTGGCTGGCAGCCTCGGATAAACCCAAGCCAATGTCTTGAGCCAGTCTGATTGTGCATAGGTTCCCCATGTGGCTCATCAGGCTCTCCCAGCCCACCCTCTTCCCTTTTCCTCAGGCAGGGAAAAGTTCTTATCAATTAGTAGCTGATCAGAGAAAAGAGCTTTTCCATGCTGCAAAGTGAGAAAAGGCTCTCCCTTTCTCACTGTGCAGAAGAGAAATTCTCCTGTCATGCGCAGTTTGCTGCCTTTCTGTTGTGTGTGATGACCAAGAGGAGCCCCCATTTCACTCAGCAGCATGGACAGGCAGGAATTTGCCCACGGAAGGAGAAAGCAGTCTCTCCCTTCATGGGTAGCTACTGCTTTTCTATGTGGTGTGTGTGTGCGAGTGTGTAAATGGAGTGCATGGAATGTATATGTGTCCAGGCAAGCATGCTGACGAATGCATGGCGGCAGTGGGGGTTCCCCTGCCCACTTTGGCCTGTGGTCAAGCCTACTACTGGAATGGAGACCCCAACGTGCTTGTCTGGAGCCAGTGTGGCCTTCAGACCAAAAAAGGTCCCCGTCTGTCTTATAGATTCTGTTGCGCCATAAAAGATGTATTAGTGCTTAAGGTGCTACAAGACATTTTGTTTTGTTTGCGACAGACTAACATAGCTACCCTTCTGCAACTTTTAAAGCAGGTTAGTTAACATTGACTACATGTGACCACAGGATAATCTATGTATATACATGGTGGTGTTATGTAGTAATTATCGCCCTGTGTCTGTGCAAACAGGCCATAAACATCAGTCCCTTTCCTCTGCACATAGTGTCATTGGTACATCAGTGTCTGACACAATATTATGCTGTTTGGCTATGGGTACAAACTGTTATAAAATGCTGCCAGAAATTGGAGGAAGATTGACTGAAAATAGCTCAGTGCACATGAATAAAATTAGAATGCATCTGCATGATAGCGTCACTTAATGCCAAACGTGGAACTCAAAACAACATCAAACCATAAATAGATGAAGCATGAAACAATTTCACAGCAATGTTATTGCTTGGATTGGTTTTTTTTTTTTTTAAAAAAAATGATCTAGGGATGGCGATTCAGTTGAGGCCTTGGTGTCACTATGGAATGGTGAGATGGGAAAGGCCATTGATACAATCGCTCCAGAACACCCACTCTGGTGCTGTGGAGCCTGTAACTTCCCTTGGTTTACAGAAGATCTGCGGGCAATGAAACAGGCTGGACGATGGCTAGAGTGCAGGGGGCGCAGGTCTCGGAGCGAGTGTGATCAAAGATCAGCAAAAACTCTTCAGTGTACCCGTTATGCGGCAGTGAGGATGACAGAAACATCTTACTTTGGCTCCATTATCTCATCCTTGAAATGTCACCCAGCAGAATTATTCTGAGTGGTTAAGAGCCTCTTGGGACCAGGCTCAGGCTTAGAGAAATCAGGATTGGTCACCTCAGTCACACGCTGTAATAAATTTACTAAGCACTTCAAGGAGAAAGTTGCTTGTGGCATCAAGTTCACTCAGAACTTGATGCCACAGTTATTATAGAGCCTGGGAAGGTGTCCAGTGCCCCATCTGGTAATGTTTTCTGGGGTCAGTTCCAGTTGTTGCAGCCTGATGATGTGGACAAGATGCATGTATCAGTCTGTCCGACCACACGTAAGCTGGCTAATACGATCTAGCAGAGGTGGATTGATTGGGTGGGTCCAGGGGGTCACTTTGTCAGGGGGTGGTGCCTGCTGCCTTGAAAGAGGCTGTAGTGCACCCTCTCCTGAAGAGGACCTTCCTGGACCCAGAGGTATGTGAGAACTACCACCCTTAATATCCCCTTTGGGGGCAAGATGCTTGAGGGTGTGGTGGCTGGGCAGCTTCAGATGTTCTTGGAGGAAACTGATTATCTGGACCCATTTCAGGCCAGGACATGGCACTGAAACAGTCTTGGTTGCTGTGACCGACAACCTACTATGGGTGAAAGACAGGGAGGGTGCTACCCTGTTGATCTTCCTTTATCTCTCAGTGGCTTTTGATACCATTGATCATGGTGTCTTACTGGACTGATTCTGTGAGATGGGAATTATTATTTTTTGTTAAAGTGGTTCCGCTCCTACTTGTGGGGCTGATTCCAGAGAGTGATATTGGGGATTCCTTTTCCATCCCATGGCTATTAAGCTGTGGGGTGCCACAGGGCTCTATTCTATCCTCCATGCTGTTCAACATCTATATGAAGCCGCTGGGAGAGGTCATTAGAGGTTTTGGGGTTGGGTGCCATCAGTATGCTAATAATACTCAGCTCTATTTCTCCTTGTCATCGGGGTGGTGATGGGGTGGTGGGCTGGGGTGGTGAAGGTGCTGCACTAGTGCCTGGAGGCTGTAATCGGCTGGATGAGGGCTAATAAACTGAAGCTGAATCCTGATAAGACGGAAGCTCGGCGGATTGGTGGTTCCCTAGTCCGGGAATTGGGTAAACAACCTGTTCTGGATGGGGTTGCACTCCCTCTGAAGGAGCAAGTGCGTAGCTTGGGAGTACTTCTAGATACGTCCTTGTCACTGAAAGCCCAGGTGGACTCCATGGCCCAGAGTACTTGGGGCAAGCTTTGGCTGATCCACCAGCTATTGCCTTTTTTGGACAGGGATAGCCTAGCTACAGTAATGCATGCACTTGTAACTTCCTCGATTAGACTACTGCAATGCACTCAACGTGGGGCTGCCCTTGAAGACGACTCGGAAGTTGCAGCTGGTGCAAAGTGCAATAGCTACACTGCTCACCAAAACATCTTATAAACCATATAACACCAGTCTCAAAAGAATTGCATTGGGTGCCTATATGCTTCCAGTCGGAATTCAAGGTGTTGGCAATGACATTCAAAGCCTTCATTGGCTTGGGACCTTGGTGCTTGAGGGAGTGCCTCTCCCTATATATGCTTGCCCGAGATTTCAGATCTGTTGGAGTAGACCACCTCTGCGTCTCACCAATGCAAAACATACATTATGGTGGGACGTGGGAGAGGGCTTTCTCTGTTGTGGCACCCCGCTTGTGGAATACCCTCCCCTTGGAGGCCTGACTGGTGCTGATACTGGCTTCATTTTGGTGCCAAGTTAAAACATGGCTTTTTATCAAAGCCTTCGAGGGCTAAATTCTCCATGGTTTCACATAGTTTTAATTGTTTTATTGCTTCTGAAATTTTCTCCTGGTTTTAATTTGTGAACGATTTAATACATTTTTAGCTATGTAAGTTATTTATGTTTATATTGTTCTAATTTTATCTGTATGCTGCCCTCCCAGTGATCATAGAATGGGATACAAATGTTTTAACAAATAAATAAATAAATGATTCCTTGAGGTTTTGAAACTGTACCATGTTGTTGTTGTTGTTGCTGTTGCTGCTGTTGAAATCTTTGGATCCCAGCAAGGTGCCTTCCTTCTTTGCATATATTACAATATTCTCTTGCTGTCATATTTGCCTTTATGGCAAATAGACATTATCTATTTACAGATGGCACTATTATGCATTAACAAAGGGCATGTTCGATGCCACAGAACTATCTTTTCCTAAATATCGCATTTGGAGAAAATGGCATTTGGGTCAACAGCAGCAGTAGGCAAACTTCAGGCTTGAAGTATCTACTTCATTTTTTTACTAGAATCCTGGGGTTTACCAGCCAGAGCCAAATTCGAAACCATGGGACACAAGGTGGAGCCCTTAGAATTAAAGCACAGGGTGCGTCTGAGCACATGCTCAGCCCAGGAATTCATTTTCAGCACTAGCACCAGAACTGAGCTCCTTCAAACAAAAATCAGCTGCTAGTTTTCCTTCAAGCTGTCTTAGTTACAGCAGCCTTTTTTTAAATGCATGCTATTGCTAAAGAACATGGAGTTAAGTCGTACATCATACAAAAGACCTATCAGTAGATCCGGATATATCCTATGGCTACACCTGAACTACAGGAAACTGTTATATAGACTTACATTTAATTCTTACTGAATTTTTGGAGATGCACTCCTTCATAATGCTATATGACATAGTGAAGAACATGAAAGCTAAATATTAATGGGGAACAAAAACACACTTGGAAGAACATCCTCAGATATGAGCAAATTCCTGCTTATAAAGCTAGTGCTTCCATTGTGCATCAGCACTAAGTAGTTTAGAAACAAGCTGAATTCACTGCCACTTGACTGTGTGTTCTTATGCTAGAGGGCATCCACTATTGTAAGGCCGTCTTTCAGTTGAAACGGTAGCCTTCGTATAAACACAAGGACCACTTGTATGTAACCATGGTTAAGAGTTTGCATACCGGCAGTAGTATGCCACAACTGATGCTCTTGTTTATTCTTTGTAATGTATGGGTTTCCGTGGTGACTACCTCTGTGCAGTAACTGAGATGTATTTGCTAGTATGGTGCAAAATATGGCACACTTAACATCTCTTGTTGCATTTCAATCATTGCTCAACTATAGAGGAAAAGGGCAAACAAGACCACTACCCCCCCCCCCCCATGGTACTTTCTGTTGTTTGACATTGACTGATACTTGTGCACCAGGAAATACCTGCAATATTTTTTTTTTTTACTGAAAGTAAAGTCTTTACTTTCAGATGTTACATATCATGAAGAGTTAACTGTCCATCTGTCTTGATGGCTATTGCCTTTGCTTTCAGCCATTTTCTCATTTCTTACAGTCTGGTGTAGTGGCTAAGGTGTTGGACTGGGAGTCGGGAGATCCAGGTTCTAGTCCCCACTCGGCCATGGAAACCCTCTGGGTGACTTTGGGCCAGTCACATACTCTCAGCCCAACCTACCTCACAGGGTTGTTGTTGTGAGGATAACATAGAGAGGCGGAGGATTATGTACACTGCCTTGGGTTCCTTGGAGGAAAACAGGCGGGATATAAATCTAATAAATAAATAAATAGTCATGGAACAGCGAAACATTCTAAACAATTTAACTGCTGAGGAAGACGGTTTGATCATATAATTGTATATAGAATTGTTTCATGGTGCTGTTTTTAATTTGTTTCTTATTGTTAACATATTGGATTTTAAATGTTTTTATGATCTTGGTCACTATCCAATAGGGCAACTGTACTTACACAATTGACTTAGCGCTAGCGTAAGTGACCTCTAGTGCAATGCCAATACCATAAACTGGCAGATATACAATTTTAAATAATGGGGGGGGGATACAATCTGATTTAGAATGTCAGCATCCATTAAAAAAAAGAATTTTATCCATTCTGCTTCATTGTGCTAAAGGAACAACAGATGCACAGTACTTGAGGTAGCTTAGGGACTCATACATTGATTTGAAATAATGAACAAAAGCATTATCTTCACATCTTTTGTGCATACATTTAATTTGACTACAGATTGGCTTTACTGGTATTTCTGCTTAGGGTGGGTTTTATCAGTGTCTATGTTAGTGTTATGTCACAGTGTAGTTTAAAACACAGTTACATTCATATTGATTTGATGCTGCCCTACATATAAAAAAGCAGAAACACCAGCACAAATGCATAGGATGGGATGGTAGAGGCACATGTATGTTTTTATTTATGCAAATATGTATGACCAAGGAATTAGACAAAAAAAATATTAATAGATTCATTTCAAACAGAAAGAATTCTCCAGATTATGAAAGTGTAGTGTTTAAATGTTAATATTCTGTTTAGAATTCAGTGCTGTTGCTCTTAATTAAAAATAATCTAGTAAGGCAGTAAACAATGAAGCTGAATGGATCTGTTCCCTGTATTTAATAGTTTTCAGAAGCAATGACAAGTAGAAAATATGGGGCGTCGAAGAGGAAACGTCCTGGGGGACATGGCAGCAGATGGTCAGGCTTATTTTATTAATTTAGCACTGTATTAAAGTGTCTCCTCTGATCATTTTTCTGGAAGATGAATTCATTTGGAAAGGTAATAGTTCATACCAAACTTGACACTTTTGAGGCTTCTGTAGTTTTGCCAGTGATTGTAGACCTTGGTTTACTGTCCACCTTGGTTTTCATTTGATTTTTAATCTCTGTAAGAAGCACTTCCATTCTTTTCTTGTCATAACCTTTTTTTTATTCTTCTTGACCAATGGTGCACAATAATACTCTCCAGAAACTTGTGAAATAATGGTAACCTGGCCCTGTTTCAGTTAATGCATCTTGGCCTCCAAACTGTAAACTGGACTCGACCAGTTAAGTGATTTGTCAAGGATTCTAGTCACACGCTTGTAAAAAAAATATCACAGGAGATTTATTTTTTTGCAGAGAAAGATAGAAAAGTTGTACAGTTGTGGTGGTGAATAGCTCCACTCTCTGGATGCATTAATAGTGCAGAGATTATTTCCACAGATTCCATTAAGCTGGGACTGGAAAGAATTAATATTTGCAGGGAACAGGCAGCAAGTTTTTTTAAAAAAAACAAACAAAACCTCACCCACCGACTCACCCTAGAATAGGAATATTAATTTATTAGATCAAAGTTTGTAGAAAGCCTGTTTCTAGATTTAGAAATCTATAGTACATGTGGAATCTGAAACAAAACTTTGCACTATATCCCCACTTGCTAAGAGAATTTAGGCCTAATCTACACCTGCCATTTATCCCAGGATAGTATCGAGGTTGTCTCTTCTGGGCCACATGACGCACATCTGATCCCATGGTGATCCAGGGATGACCACTCCGTTTTCCCGGGATATCGCTGACTGTTATTCCCCCCTCCCCCCTCTAGGGACAATCCCGAGGTCTGTGGGAGGTGTGGCCCCCCTCCCGAGGTCATCACTGTTCCTCACGAGTAGTGGGGATCAGCGAACAGGCAACCAGGGGTGAGCCCATAGGTATCGGAGGTGAGGGGGCATTGTCACCACATTGTCACCACATTTCAGATGGATCTCGGCATCTTCCAGCACCGAATGTGTTTTTTGTGGGTTTTTTAAAACACAGCTTCACTCCGGATCGCAACTCCACTCTTACGCAAGCATTAGGAGTAATAATTCCAGGAGTAATAATCTCATTTAATTCCAGGAGAACCAAAAAGGCTGGGGTCCTCTGTTTTAAGACAAAAAGAGGCTCATATGTATTTTTGAAAAGATCAGATTGTTTTTAAAGGTACTACTCATTCTGCTAGTTGCAGTTCTTCGAAGTTGAAATCTAAAAATGGAGTGTAATTTAATACAAATTTCACTTCTGATTGGGATTGGAATTACTGTGTGAACTGATTTTTTTTAAAAAAAAAACAGTGCTAATTAAACCATGATGTGCAGTGCACCTCATCTTTAGAAAAAACATCTTTTTTGTGGTAATAAGTGTTTGTTTGTTTTTACAAGTGTGTTCAGGGGTAATACATGTATTCTTCATTGAAATACACAGGGTAGCCTTGCATCATCTACACTCTGGAGTGCACATTTCCAAGTTTTTAATCTGATCGTGTGCTGAACAGAACTCAAATCTCAGGCCTCACCCACCTATCTTATAACTACTGCCATTGTTGATTTTGATTCTGATAGGCTTTGGATTTAGTATGAGCAGATGCACTGGTGATTCTCCCAACTAGTGTTTCATGCTACTGATTTAATGTCTGACTAGGACAGTTGTGCATCTCCCCTATAGAGGGAGCACAGGAATTGATCTCACATATAACTATGGGAGTTATGAAGTTCTGTGGAAAGCAGGAGAGCCATTTGTGCACTCACTCTCACTGCTCTCAGCTACATTCAAAGCCACCTCCAGAAGCTTGCTTGGGTTGAGATGTATGCCGTTGGCAACTTTAAATTGTATGGGAAAATATAATATTGTTTCCATTTTCTTTTTCAGGATGACTTCCTATATAGTGTTTCCATTTTAAGTGGAATCCTTTGTACTACCTTGGCAGTGATCAAATTTATGTTGGGGAATGTGCTTACAAGCAGAGCATTATTAACTGATGGTAAGTAGCAAATACCATATTCCTCTGTTTTTCTATAGGTATACCAGATTACGATTTAGTGAAATGAACATGAGCAAAGGTAATATATGAATGGATTAAATTATAGAGATGAAGCTACTGGCTTACATAGATGTAACAGATTTGTTGCATTTTTTACCACTGGATTAAATATATGAGTTTCCTCGATTCATGTATTCCACTCCACCAGGTATTTCTGACAAAAAAAAAAAAAGCCGAAGAAGATATTATCACGAAATTGAGGACAACTTCAATTTGGTGAATGGTTATTACAGGAAACCCATGGGGTTTCCACACTAGCCATTTATTGTAGAAAAGCTACATATGTTCACTTCCTTTTAATAGGGCACCTACATGATGTCACCAAATCAAATCATTGCCCTCCTGTGTTTCCTGTGGTGGTTCTTTTTCAGACCCCAGAAAATCCAACTTTCTTTTGCAAATAGTAGAATGATAGTGCAGACTCTGCAGGTGTAGGTACAGGGAAATGTTGAGATAAATTAAACAGCAATACCTTGTACTTATTTCAAATAATACCTTATTGGTACAGATTGTTTGAGCAGTTCTAGGGACTTAATTATCTCAGCAATGCTTCACCAAACTGCCCTCCAATATACATTCCACTGTTTCTGAACGGCAGCCTACAAATGTAGCAATTCCCAGTCATAAAGATAATGATGTGATGCTTTTGTTTCATGCATGGGGACTACCGTGAGCCAACTCCATTATGATAGTCTCTATTTCCGGAAGAATTATGTTCTTTCAGAAAAAGTTCTGCTTACATTGTAGGTCTAGGAAAAAATATGTTGTTGACTCTCTTGTTGTTTCATATGCTAAACTGATAATAAACATACAGGTTGATTTGTGGCAGTAAAACGATTTGAAGGACCCCATTGTCTTAAAGGAACTATCACATATTGGCCATATTCAGATAACTCTATCTTGATGAGATAAGAATGAACCTTAATTTGCTATTTCATCTGAACCAGGAAACTATGGTTACCAGCTTTGGAACAAGCCATGATCTGTGGAATATCCCAGCTAGTTCCCAAGCTGATAATCATTCAGATGAAATAGGAAATGATGGCTAATTAGAGGCTTCCTGGTTTAATTGTGGCTTGCGCAAAGGGACTGTATGCAGAGGCAGAATGCTCAATCATATCTTTGCTTATTAAGTTGAGATAATATAGACCAAACTGGGTCAGTTATTAAACAGATAGAATGCTGTATCCCCTTTTCTATACATCGTAATGACCAGACCAGTGTTCTTAAGCACTCCTCTCCTTTGCAAATAGCTGGGAAGTTTACTTTCCCTTCCTGTAATTACGTCCTTGTGATAATTGCATTGCAGCTGATTTTTTTCATTAGCAAAATTAGGGACTGAAGTCTGTAATTAGCTTGCTGTCTGTGCTCTGGCTGCATGTTTGAGCTATTTTAGTCAAATGAAGCTAAGCACAGATTTCTATACTTTTGTATATTTTGGTTTACGGAAATAGCAATCTTTGGGACAATGAGATTTCCACCCACAAGCTAACTATATAGTGAGGGGAGTAGCAGCAGGCTGGGTCAAGCTGAGTTTGCATGTATATGCAGTTTTCTGTTCCCTAGTAATTTGCTTCCTACTATGACAGCCTGTAGAATTGCAAGTTTCTTTAAACCCTATGAAGGGGAAGTCAGCATATTTTTATCTGAAACAGTTTTTTGTTTAAAGCCTGCAAAGTACTTCTCAGGTATTTGCATTTGTGTTGTACCCTGCCTCGATCCAGAGGGAGAGGCAGGTAACAAATATTATTATTATTATTATTATTATTATTATTATTATTATTATTATTATTATTACATCTTACTCAGCTAATTTATTTTATCTGTTTCAATATAGTCTCAATAAGAGCCATATTCTGCACGCTCCAATGTTCTCTATTTAACATATATTATTTTGGGAAGGACCAGGATGGAGCCTGCAGTGGGGCAGGAGGCAGAGCCTAGTGGACTCCAATAGGAGCAGATTTTTTATTTACTCCTGATTTCACATGAAGACTCCCCATATTCTTGTAGTGAATGCCTTTCAAAAATTAATTCCCCTAGTTGGGCTGTAATCATGATAAATTGTTTCAAGTGGTATCCACATTTAAAATTTGAGCCTATCCTTTCAGATGCAGTTGCTATCTTCAGATGCTGCTGGGGATGAATAAAAATTCCACCTATTCTGGAGCCTTGCAGTAAATACATTGACAGGGTGGGGACACTGATGAGAGCCAGCATGGTGTAATGGCTAGAGTGCTGGACTGGAAGTTGGGTGATCCGGGTTCTAGTCCCCACTGAGCCATGGAAAGCCCATTGGGTGGCTTTGGGACAGTCACAGACTCTTAGCCCAACCTACCTCACAGGGTTGTTGTTGCAAGAATAAAATGGAGACGAGGAGGATTATGTACACTGCCTTTAGTACCTTGGAGGAAAAAAGGCAGGATATAAGTGCAATAAAATAAATAATGAATAAATGGATGGAACAGCCTGGCCAGGGCTAGTGCTGGAACAGAGTGGATCTGAATATGACAACATGGAGTGCAAAGCCCACAGTGGCAGCACCATTAATTTTAGTGCACTTAGCTTTCATCTGCTTGCTCTTCGTTGATTCATGAAGGGCAAGGGTTGCTTTGGCCAGTAGGTTTTAAGAAGCCCGCATAGCAAACATGCACTGGTTCAACAGTATAAGTTAGGCTGCCCACAATTAAAGAAGAAAAGTGTGGGGCAACAGGCCTAAGATGGCAATGTGTAAACATGAGATGTATTGCCTATTGCTAGCTGTATTACAGAAATGCAGCAGTTGTCCAAGACTTCCACACCCGCCAGTAACAATGGATGTGCCATCTTGAAAAAGATTGGCATTTTACTGTGTACTAGCAGGGATGGGTAACCCGTGGTCTTCAGCCTAATTTCAAAAGCCCTCTGTATGCATTCTCTTCAGCCTTCTGGCAAGAGCTAACTATCCCTTTGCCCTGGCAACCCACTGTCTGGAAAGAAAGAGGAAAGGGGATGAGCAAAAGCGAGAGAAAAGGAAGTGGCAGAAAGAGAAAAGAGGTGATCCGCCCACTTTTAGCTCTGTCTCTGTTGTTTTGGGCTTCAGCTGCTGCTAAGTGGTTACCCATAAAGGAATGCAGCCCTTGACATAAAAAAGTTGTCTACCCCTGCACTAAATATCGAGTGCTGGGAAAAATGTGATATAACTGCAGTGGTCGTACAACATCCAAGGAAAACTTGTGGTCTGTGTGCAACATTTTCTTCCCACCCATCCCAAGAAACTAGAAGCAGCAGCCCAATATCAAGGTAGTCAGTAGTTTTGTGAGACGTGATCAGACTGACATCTTGTGGCCAGAACCTAAAAAGCAACATTGATCAGTGTGATCAGTTTTCTTTGGGATTTTATTGATATTTTTGAGAGATTATGGTGCCGCTGTAGCTCATAACATTCAGCAATGCTGAGAATCCAGCAATCACATCAAAGCAGAAGTTGCTGGCAAAATGCAGTTTTCTCCCTCACCTCTTTGCTAATTCATTGTTAAGGAGTTCTTGTGTGTAACGTGCAGCTGACATTGGCAGCTCTTGGATAGTTGCTGTGGCATCGATGACAAGAGGTACCAATTACACCCCCCTTTCTATCTCACAGGTCCTTTGGTGTGTTTTTAAAGTTTATATTTGCTTTTAAGATACATTTTAATGCTTTTTTGGTAAGTGTGCTTCTCTGCCATACTGCATAACTGCGTGTGTAATTGTTTACATAGTGTTGAATCCTGACTTGGCATGAGTGGAACTTCACTCACAGGACATTCCTGTCAGTGGCGTGGTGATTTTCATTGATTCTCCTTTCCCTTTTTGGTCTCTGTCCTCCCCAGTTTGCTCAGGAAGATGACCAGACCCTCTGGAACAATGGGAAGGGAGGGGATGAAGGGAGAAGGGGGAATTGGTGAATGTCATCAGTACAAAGCCTCTGCTGGATTGCATGGAGGACCTTTAGATTCCAAGCCATTTTTTTTTTTAAAAAAAAATAGGAAAGCTGAGCTACCCTGTTTTGTTACAGGATCATTTCAAGCACACTTTCTTATTTTAATACGTTTTTTCTTTAAAGAATGTGCATTCTCCCAACAACTGCAGGACTACATATGTGCTGTCTTGCTTGTTTTTAAAATAATGAATAGGCATGGCCTTGGCAACTAGCTTCATCCTTCTCTAATGCCATATTTACACAGCTGTCAATTCATTTCTGCAGGATTGGGTCTACTGCAGTTCCTTCTGGAAAGCAGATGGTCTGTATAAGCCAGCCCACAGAAGTTGATATATTATCGGCTGCATTGCTACAATGCTAATCCACGGTTTAGTGTTATGTCTGAATGCAGCCCTTACGAAGGATGATTTTTAGGATATAGCAGAGCAAAATGAATGGTAAATGATCAGGCCCCCACCCACCCAGCCTAGCTGGTAGGAAAACAACAAAGTCAAGTAATCCTTGATTAGTTGTAAATTAAAACTTTGTATTTTGATTTCTTACTTCCTCCTTTAAAAGTATAATCCATATGTGTGGTGGTGGTGACACAGTTCAGACACAAGTCAGAATTTTCTGCAGATGGCTAAACTTTTTTAAAAAATGGAGTTTGCTTCTCCCAGCTTTGAGATCAAGCTCGTTTGTTTTATTTATTTAAGTGCTAAGGTTAACACAGGATTGGAACCACAAACATGTAGTGGTATAACAAAACATTTAATGGATTTTCTAATGTATATGTTTTAAATTTTGTAAGGCTGCCTTGAGGCTCAGTATTGGGCAAAAGGCAGGATACAAATAAATAAATATAATAATAATAATATCTCTTTGGGCTCTGAACTACTAGTTGCTCCTTAAACTAATATTTAGGACTTGCTAACATGAGTAGAGGACCAAGTCTTAATTTATACTTTCCATCTCAGGTTTCAACTCTCTGGTAGGAGGAATAATGGGATTCTCTATCCTTCTAAGTGCAGAAGTTTTTAAACACAATGCTGATGTTTGGTACCTGGACGGAAGTATAGGAGTTCTAATTGGACTTACAATATTTACCTATGGAGCCAAGTGAGTACAACTGCCCCTTTTGTTTTTATTTTGTATTTGCATGCTGAGCAGGTCCTTTCCTTATTTGCGGAGACATCATGCAGCCTGCAGACCTACATATATCAGTTCATTATTATTATTTTTACTTTTGATCTTACTACCACATTACTCCCCCAAAGAAATGTATTGCATGACCTAGCATTCATAACACCTGGTAAGAACCACTTTGGAGTAGGTGAGCTCTGGAGATCAGAGTACTTCTATCCATGGTTTTCTGCTTACTACTTATAACTATTATCCTTGATCAACATGTGCTTTCATTCCAGGCTACTTATGGACATGGTCCCCCGTGTACGGCAAACACGTCATTATGAAATGTTTGAGTAAAGACAGCTCAGCTACCTGGACTGAATAAATTTTGCAAAAATCGGTAACATCCTGGCAAGTGGTGCCAATCATATTTAAAAGATTGTACATTCTTTCACATGGTATATTTTCTTTTTACATTATCTTTCAAGAGAAAGTCTGTCTGTATACATAGGCAAATATGTGCACTGCTTAGATCTTGGCAAAAGCAGCAACAGTGGCCTTTTTTCTTTTTTGTGCGCTATTAAATTTATGGAAGCAGAACTAGAAATGAACAAGAGTTCACAATTCTAATTCAGCTACCATGTTTTGTCTTCTGAGCAGCTGCCTGTAGAAAAGGGGCAAATTCTAAAAGGGTAGCAACAGTAGCATCCACAAGAGACTACTCCATCAAATAGAAACAAGAGATGGCATTTAGTTATGTTGCAACCAACATACCAGAATGGCAATACCTCAGTCGCTCTCTGGTGTCTTCTGCACAGAACACAACGGCATATTGTACTTAGGTTTTGGATGCCAAGAGACATTGCTTGATGCATGGAATTATTTTTCACCCTACAGCAAAGGGTATTTTTCACCCTCAATAATCTCCACCGCCCCACCTCAAACTGCTTAGTTCTTAAAGATTCCAAGAACCTGGCTCGATTTCATACGATTTTATAAAATTCTCTGAAATACATATATATCAAGCAACACATACAGTATATTCTGCTGCACGGACAAAATAAGCACAAGGAGTTAATATACAGGCAAAAGCCAAAAAATAATAATATGTAAGAGTGAAATTTGATTATATGTCTTTGATTGTATTATGCACTTATGTAGCAGTATGTATGGCTAAATACACAGGTGTCCTGTTGTCTGGTAAAAGTGAAAGAGTGATGGTTTCAAGCTGATAGTCAGATAGAACCTTTCTAGCTGTGAAGAGTTAGGCTATTCTGTAGGTATCATGTTCCACCCGCCATCGTATGTAATTTAACAAATTCCAGCACTCATAATGTATAATCAATAAAGCTGTTACCTATTTTATACAGTACCTGTAATTAACCTGTAAAAAATCTTGTAGATAGCACATTAAACTGAAAAGGTCTTCCTGTACACAAGTCCACTGAAACAGACAAGTTACTGCTGCCATTTTTCAGATTTGAAGCATTTCTGCATAAGTTAACACATGGTAAGTATGTTATGTTTAAATTTTTGCTACACAGTGAACATGCCATTTTGAAGTCAGTACATTTTCAAAGAGCTCAAATCAGCCTTTTGTACCAGGTAGTGTGCAGTTTCATGGCAATAAACGATGCGGAATATAGTTTACATCTGGTCACCTATTGGATAAAGTTTGAAATTTGGCATTGAGCAATAGAGCTTTTCACCCCCTACTTCTGTTCATTTGTTGCTTGTACTTGACATATCACAGTGAGCAGAGTCATTACTTAAAAAATATGTATATATTTTAAAATACAATTCAACGGCTCTGAGGTGGCACATTTCCCATATTTAATTGTACTGTCTGCATAGGGAAAGGCACTTGTTTGAAGTAGTTACCACATGAACATAATGCTCCACATCACTCTTCACAAACTCAGAGTGGTGACTAGCCTTCTAATAAAAGTAGCAGCATATGTATTTTCATTCCATGCAATCTCCTGAATGACAATTTTTTAAAAAAGGCCTACTGCATGAACACATTGAGCACACAGTCAGTGTCTTTGGGGCTGTGGTCACGGAACCATTATTCTACAGAAGGTCTTTTAATATTAAAGACCTTCGGATCCAAGATATGGTAAGTTACTGGCCAGCTTGTTTTCTGTTCAAGGCAGAGGTTCTTCCGTGACCACAACAGTTCTTCCGTAAATGGAAGTTCTTTCTGTTCAAGAAACAAAAACTTGGGATCAAAGCCATAGGATTTTGGCATGGTTAAAGATCACTATTAGTATATAGATCATAGGGAATGCAAGAGATATTCAAACCTGGCACATAAATACAAGAAGTTGCAATTATCTCTACCATCTTTCTGTTTCAGGCAAACAAAGCTTGTGGCAAGAATCCATCCACCAGCCATCACACCCATGTGGGTAACGATGATCTCAGACATCTTTGTCATAGCAGGAGAATATCATATTGATCCAGGATATACTGCTGTTATGGCACCTGGAAATTCAGTCTAAACAAGAAAATACTCAGTTTTCAAGGAGAGAGGAAGTCTGCACTTTCAGCATCCTTTGTATATAATTTCTAAACACAAACTTAGAAAAATCTGATCTTAAAAAGATTGGTGCTCTCATTGGTGAAGTATAGCATAGAATCACAGAATAGTAGAGTTGGAAGGGGCCCATAAGGCCATCGAGTCCAACCTCCTGCTCAATGCAGGAATCCACCCTAAAGCATACTTGACAGATGGTTGTCCAGCTGCCTCTTGAATGCCTCTAGTGTGGGAGAGCCCACAACCTCTCTAGGTAACTGGTTCCATTGTCGTACTGCTCTAACAGTCGGGAAGTTTTTCCTGATGTCTGGCTTCCTGTAACTTGAGCCTGTTATTCCGTGTACTGCACTCTGGGAGGATCGAGAAGAGATCCTGGCCCTCCTCTGTGTGATAACCTTTTAAGTATTTGAAGAGTGCTATCATGTCTCCCCTCAATCTTCTCTTTTCCAGGCTAAACATGCCCAGTTCTTTCAGTCTCTCTTCATAGGGCTTTGTTTCCAAACCCCTGATCATCCTGGTTGCCCTCCTCTGAATCTAATAATGTAAATTTGTGGAATGAATTTCTCTTCAAGTCCCCCCCTCTGGGGGAGGAGGAGAGGACAATACAAAACACAACTCAGTCACACACTAAAAAGTTTATTGAAAAATAAAATTCTCCCTAGTTTTCCCTACAACACAGTGAAAACAAAGCATTTTTGTCAGCCATGAAAATACAGACATTTACACCTTAGTTTTATGTTTCCAATGTTATTAAATCTCTAATTTGACAGTTATATTTGCTGTGAAACAAGCTGCTTGAACAAAATATAGCGGAACACAATTTAGGAAATAAAAAAATAAAAATTTCAAGCATGTATTTTTTTTAAAGCAGTGCTTTTGGAACAGAATCAGATAAATTTAAAATACATATTAAATCCTACGTATAACTCAGCTGACTACTAGTACTTATAAAACTGTTCAGGTAACATTCTTCCCTTCTCATCATTCTTTTAGTTTTATACCATGATAGTATCTTCATATGTTATTTTTGTGGTAGACATAGTAAAAACCCTGTTGCTTTTCTATAAGGCTTTTATTTCATTGTGAAACTCTTATTATTTTTGCAGTTTTTCTTTTAGTAGCCAGTACTCAATTTCTGCCATCTTGACCTGTGTGTGTGGACTAATCAAAAGGCTAGTATGGTGCATGCATATCTGTGTGAGACTGATTCCTCCATTAAAAGGGGCAGGGCACCAAGTAAGGAGGGATGCACTTCTTTTTGCCGGCAGATTGCTGGATTAGGAAAACAGGGTGTTTCCCTATTAGAGACTGAGTTTCAAAGAGCAATGTAAGCTGCTTTTACACATACCATTAACACCTCAATTTTTGCCACTGCAATGGGTTGTACCTCCCAATCCAGCTGGGCATTATTTGTGTATTCAGTAAACATGCTATCAGAAATAAGCAGTAGGCAGAAGAATTTACACACATTCAGATTAGTGTATGAAAATCCAAAGGGACACATTTGTAGAAAAGAGTTTACATTAATTTATGGGAATCTGAAGGGTTTTTTTTCCCTTTGAAAAGTTATACCCTTAACCATATGGCAAACTATTATTGAAACTCCTCTTACTTTTTAAAGCAGTTTGTCCTATTGTAGCAGGAGAGGGGTCTTTAGTTAAAAAGTTTAAATAATCCTTTGGGGGACTGGATTTAGCAATTTATACAGTGCTATAAACACCTGATTTATATAGCACATGAACAGTTTTAGCAAAACAATTCATTTCCATAAGTGTTTTTCTAATATAGACCAGCACAAACCTCAGTCTATCCACCACTTAGTAGTAATCCTCACTTCAGAGTATATTTATAATTACAAATAAGCTAGTACCATCGTTTTTTTATATATACATATATATGTATATGTATATACCTTCACACACAATATCCAGGAAATTAAGTTTATAAATATAAAATGGCAGGGCATGTAATTAAGTAGCATCATTCAATATCCTGAATAAGCAGTCATGAGATTATACTAATATATATCCATCTTGTATATACTACCTGTTTCTATAGCATAATATATACACATACACACACACTTTAACATTTGCTATACAGAATAATCTCACCTTACTAATAGTTCTGTTATACAGTCCATTTATTACACAATAATATTAGGTTCAAAAGTCTTTGCCATGGGAAATGTATCTTTCTTTCTTTCTTTTTTTTGACACCCTTAGGTGACCAACAGTGTGAAGAAAGAATAGTTATGGGAAACATTTAAATTTTGAGTTACAATAATATTAAGAGACAAAGCTTTCAGTGTCCAGCAAAAGCTGCCTGAGGTAATGCGAGCCCAATCCCAGAGGCCAGGGCAAAGGGAAAGAAGCAGGGGTTCAAGAAACAAATTATATCTGCTTTGCCCTCCAGGTGTTTAGGACTCCAGTCAGCATGGCCAATGATCAAGAATGCTAGGGGTTGTAGTCCAAAACATCTGGAGGACTCCAGATTCAGGAAAACCAAATTAGATAAAATACTGAACAGTAAAATCCAAACTTTTATGGCAGATGAAATGTGGGCATTGCTAGTGACAAATGTCTGAACTCTTCTCATTAATACCAGAGGCATGAGTTATTCTGCATGTCACATGTGATGTATGGTCTGATCCATTTTTTTATGTTTTATCATTTTAAATTTCTATCTTAGTAGGCTTGGGGTAGGCAATAATTAAGAACGCCAACACTAAACACCAACTGGCAAATTTAAATTGTTAGCTAAAATTATAACATCCTACTTAATCCTGGTCATTAAAAAACAGTCTAAAGCATTTCTAGACAGACTTGAAAATAAGTCATCTTAGAATCCTTGTAAATAGTCGTTCATTCACTCCATTAATGTGAAGGCTGTTGATCTGTCACAAAATATTGGTATGTGTTGAGAGTATATACATTTGTGGACATTTTCCCACTGTTGCTCTCCTCTAAGAGAATTCTAAGGTGGTGGGACAGATCCAGATAATATATCTCTGTGTTTATTGTGTTTTAATGTAGTATGTGTAGTATATTTCTCTACAGGAGGGGAAGGTTGGACATTTGCTAGGGTCCCAAGACCACCAGCCTAACAATGCTATTATTTTCACTTTGCAGAGAGTATTCAAGAAGATGAGATGTAGAAAGTTTTCAGTTTGCGTGTCCTGCCTCTTCCAGCCAAGGAGACCTACTGAAGGTGCTCTGCTTGCACCCACTAGCACTGAATGGCACTTTATTTACCTTAAAGATCTTGATAGAAGTTAAGGGAGAAGGGTAATTTATAAAGAGATATGGGCCCCAATCAGTGTACGGGTCTGCTTCACATTTCAACAAATGTAAAACTGATTAAAAATAATGAATGGTCAAGTGAGACATTAAAGCAACAGAAGGCTATCAAGCAATAGTTTTAATCTACCATACAGAAATGCACATATACACAGTGGATGAACGAATGAATCCTATAGGAGCTTTCCAACTAGCATCATTCTGAGACAGTATTGCATCCATCAACAGAATGGATTCATCCCCCCCTCCCCCCAAATCTGCTCTGGAGAGTTGGGTAATGCTTCAGAGCAGATTTTGGGGGGCACTGTGGGTCGACTGGGGAAGAAAGGAAGGAAATGTTCTGTTGTGCAAGCAGAATTCTGATTGTGCAGTGTTGGATATTACCCTTTCTAGCGTCATCACACTTGTTACTCTCTACTTACGGATATTCACGGGTCATTTTGATGACATCTGCCTCCCATGCATCTCCTGCTTCTTCTTGCCTTTTTTCCAGCACAAAATAGACCCCTTTAAATCAATTTTTTAAACAAAATGTGCTGTTCTTTCCTGCTGTGTGCAGGAAAAGTGGTGTGATAAAAACAGCCACTGAATGGGCCACGTGGTCATTGTTTACTTCCTTTTTCTCCCCCTGTGTGAAGAAAGAGGAAGTATCATGGCACAGAAAGGGGGGGGAGTAATGTTAAGGAAATGCAATCCCCCACCCCCGTCTGATGATGCTGAGTGTTTCGAAGTCAGTATGGTAGGAGAACAGGATCCAGAGTTTTGGAACTGATGACTATGGCTGATAAAATGCCCAGTTAAAAATAAGATCAAGCATCTATAACAAACTGCCTTCATTGTGGAGGGAATAAAATGGAAGATTTAATTCAAGGTTACTAGAAAACAATCTCTGTCCTTCACCATTAATACTAAAGACATGAATAGAATAGGAACAGTTATATCTGACTATACAGACCATTGCGAAAATGCTATTAGGGCCATTGTAAGAGGATGCTGCATTATGGAGATAGACGTGGACTTACAAACCTATAAGCCTGTTCTAAGATATATTTTCCTGATTTACATCTGGGAGCTCAAACTGCACTGTGGGTTCTTCATTATGCTTAGCACAAACCATGTGTTAATGTGATATATAATATATATATATATATATATATATATATATATATATATATATATATAGGCCACCTTTAAGGGTAGAACCCTCTCAAAGCAGTGATACTCAATTGCACATCACCTTCTCTCTATATACACAAGCTTCTTAAATGAGTTTTATTTTGTCTCAATGCACAGTTCTATCTAGGGTGACAATTCAAATGAATAATTAGTAGGTGTAAAAATGGTAGTGGTAATAACTAAACATAAGTAACAAGAGTGTTATCTGGAGCAGTAGTTCCCAAACCATTTTGTTCTGTTTACATGGACCACTTGAAAATTAATGGGGATCTGTGCTAACCACTTATCTTTTTTGTTCTACTAACTATAGTCCATACATAACTCATTTTAATATACATAATCTTGCATTTATAATAGTATAGTTCTGCTACTGGGTTTACATATGAAGAAAAAAAAAGCCTTTTCTTCTTCAGTACCAGCATCATTGCTAAATCCAACACAGTATTACAAAAATCACAGGCTCTAGACTAGGCTGGGCTGCAGAAAAGGGCCCCTTTAATAAGTAAACTTTTAAAGGGACATTAAACTTGTCAAAAATTTCTTGGTATGAAAAAATATCAAGTGCAGGCTCAAGTACAGATATTTTTGACAGTACTGCCATTTTACCATGGATCAGCTGAATGGAGTTCATGGACCACCAGTGGTCTATGAACCACAGATTGAGAATTTGTGACTTAGAATATAACCCCCCTAAATGTAATTAGGGCAATTATGGTTAAAGCGATTTGTATGTTTTGAAGAAAAAAAAAACCCTGTTAAAGTCTGCATGCTATGATATAGTATTATGTGAAACTTACTCAGTTTAATGTCCTTCAAATATAGCCCATCACAGTTGCTTAGTATTAAGCTCATTAGGGAAGGGTTATACACAGTCATGGAATAACATGTTTTTCTGTACTGTGAGCATGATTGATACTCTTTTTTATTCTTAATTTTAGTTACAATTAAAAAGATTTGGAAGAGTTTTGTTTGTTTTTTTAAAAATTGTCACAACCATTTAAAAAGGGTAAACAATACAAAAATAAAGGCACTGGTTAGGGGAAGGATAGATCATCCTAGCTTGGCCCCAGAAGCTACTTAAAACATTTAAATAAATTGTTTTAACAATGTTAAACAATTTACTTGGCTGTGATTGTAAACTTTCTCTGGATTGTGTCCAAATAGAAGCAGAAAGCCTGTTAGACAACTAATAGGGCCATCAAGATATAAAAATTCATGGGATTATTAGTGTCAAATTCCTGTTAATTACCTCTTAACAAATGGGAATTTCCATAGTTGTTTCATAGAAATAAATATAGGCCTATTCATAATCCTCCATGTGGAACAGTCCTACAAACTGAGTCATGTTAAAGAACTAACATAGAAGCTGGTGTGGCCATGTTAGTAGGGAATGCCTCCCAGTGACAATTTGCAGACACAAGGAGGCCTAAAGGTACCTGTATGATGAGTGTAATTAAATGTGGGCAGACTTTTATCCCAGAATATTTTCACCAGTGTTTCTTTTTAAAACCCTGAAACATCAACCTCTGTGTTTCTACTTGAGAGGGGTTAGGTTGCCACTCCTAGGCTCTTTCTAAACAGGGCCTTACAATAGTGTGTGAATAGTGAAAGCTCTGTCTGCTAACACTACAGGGATGGAGAAGTACCCATCCTTCATTAAAAAAAAAAACACTTAAAAAAAAAAGAATTCGGAAGGAGGGTGGTGAAGTCTTGGTCATCATCTCTCTCTTCTTAATCAGCTTCTGGACTGCTCATATGTTAAAGTTTTCCCCTTACCAAACTGAAACATAAAGAACATTTTTCCAGATCCAAAGAAGTGTTTTGCTAATCACCAAAACCAGCAGAATTGGGGGAGGGGGGATGTGCTTCATGTTCAAGTAAGAGGCCAACCGGAGTCCTTCCACATCTGTGAAAATGTATGACTGATAAGAGCTTCATTCTCTCAGGCCACATTCGGATGTCACTTTAAGCCATGATGGGTTAATAAGCTACTCACAGTAGCTTATTTTGAAAATAAGCTTCTGTTACCCCCACACAATCAGACAAATAAGCTACTGTGCTAGTTTCCTAAGCTACTGTGCATAACCTGAAACAGCACCCCCCCTGGCCCCTCTCCTGCTGCAGTCCTCCTCCCCAGTGGTGTTCACTTACTGTCAACATCACAGCAGTCTGTTTTAATCTTCCACAATATCCCAGTGAGAGGGGAGAGCTGTGTAGCTTTAATCAGAGCTTCCAGCATCACTCTGACAATCAAAACCCTGCATGATTACAAAAGAGCAAAAACATTGGACGGACCAAAAATGGGGTAGCACAAAGTTTGCAGGATGGAAGTTTGCAGGATCTGGACCAAACTTCATACACAGCCTCCTCTAGCAGGGATGCACATGAGGCCCATTGAAAACCCTGTGCACTGACTAAGCCATGTGAGCAAAAGCACTTTTTGACAAAAATGGGGTGGCAGATATAACTCTATGGAAGTTTGCCCTGGCAAGGATGGCCACAAAGAAAAAAGAAAACCCTGCACAACTGCCGCTACCCAATCAAGTTGGTGTTTGACACTTGGGGAGGTTGCAGAGCACACTGCCAGGGGAAGAGTTAACATGGGGTCAGGCTGTGAGTAGATAATACAGAGATCTGAGAGCTGGATGAGAGCAGCAGTTTTGACTTCTCTTGTAAAGTGACTCCGTGGGCAACCAAAATAAAACCACTGTGGCCGCCATTTATCACTTTTAACTTATGATGGGTTAAGTAATCCATTCTGCAGACCATGGGTGGTAAGAATGGGTTATTTTGGCCAAATAAGCTGCCTTAAGTTTTAAAAAAACAACTCCTGACAGACAATACAATAACCCTTGATGGGTTAAACAAGTTATCATGACTTATTTAACCTGTTGTGCATTATTGTGACATCCCAATCCAGTCTTATTCTGAAAGATTTTGCCACAAAATAATAGTCATTTGTAGAAGAGCATGCTGTACTACCTTTCTTTTTAAATTAAGGGGGCTTACCAATTGCTACCCATTTTTACATTTCTAATTTTTTGATGTTGGGAATTACAATTTTCTTTCACTTTGGGTTTTAAAAGTGCAACACCAAACCATACATGAATCAATGGGGCATTCTGTCTCACCTCCTTCGCTATGATGTAGTACAAATAATGTGTTGCCTAAGTGCATTGTGGTTAGACACAAACATTCAAGTACAAATATCAATAGGCGGCATTGACTTGTTGCAGGCTGTGTAATGTTATTTGTTTCGACACCTTTGTCATCTTCCAATAGAAAATACTCTTTAAAATTCATATGACTAATATTTACATAAAGTATATTAATCCTCAAATTAGTGTTCCATTACAGTTATTCAGGCATTATCAACATCCCAAACACTATTACTTTAAAAAAATAAAATAAAGGCACATATATTAGCAGGATGTGTTTCAACACTGCCATGCAAAAAAAAATAAAAATCCTCTCCCCTAACCTTCTATGAACTACAAAAAAGACAAGCTATTAAAACTATGTGAAATATACTCAAACCTTTCCTATTTATAGATGTGCAAATCAACTTGCATATATGAAATAAATGAGGTTTTTATTGGCATTTTAAACAGTGTATTCAATCTGTACCTTTCAAAGGCAAATCTTCAATGTTAATTTTTTTAAAAAATAAATTATGTAAATACTTCTGTCAAGTTTTGGTAGCCTCATAGATTTTTTAGAAATACCAGATTGAAGAAAAAAATATATAAACATGTAAAATAACGAGGAATTTTTGATGTATGAAGACTTGTAGTTTCTGGTGAGGAGTGCTTTTCAAGTTTTATTTAAGGAAGATTTATGAATTGCAACCCAATCTATTCAAAGCCAAAATCTGCCAATTTTTTTTAGATCTGGCACTAAAATTTTCTATGATAAAAATATTTGCCATCCTAATCACCCCATCCTGTAAACTCTCAACTGAAATATCTGGTTTCTGCATCTAATCTTTAAGGAAATGATCCAGGTTAGCAAAGGAAAGCATTCTCTAAAATATCTATGAATTTGTATAGCTTTAACAAATGACTAACCCCTCAATATTAAGCTATTAGCCTACAGAACAGATGACTAAAAGGCGCAAGACAAAGTTGCTTCTGCATTTCAGTGCAAGTGCCTTTTTGGAAAAGTGCCAGATATATTGAGTCTGTACTGACTGCAACATGACTAGTTGAAATTTCACACGTTGTTCCACCACCAAGTCTTCATAGTAAACAAATACTGCTTTTGCTGAATACACAAATTCCTTTACCTTCCATGATCAGCAGCGATTACTGTCATAAAAACCTGCAGCTAACAATAAACTATGAAATAAATGGATGAACCTATCAAAGGTCTGATCCTATTCTCAATGATAGCATAAAATTTCAGCAGAAATTTAAGAACTTAATCAATTCTAACCTCCCAGTACACTGTCATTCATTTTTATGTTGCCAATGTACATACAGTATGTTCAGTCACTAGACTAACAATTGCTCCACTCCCTTCTAAAAGACCTATACTATCAATTGCACCAACAAACTAACAAAACCCTATGCTTGGCTTATTCCAATGTAATGTTTTCCTCCTTGAAGTGGTGTAGTATGAAGGCAAACACATACACAGCATTTAGCATCGGAATACAAAATCCGTGTTAGTGTAGGAGGAAAGATATTGGAGTAAAAGATCAGATTCCTCATCACTCCTTTTGTCTTTCCCACAAAATTTACCTGGCCTCTGTAATTGATGCTTCATTGGTAGCCTTTTCCTGAGAAGAAATATTAGACTGGAATCAGCCCACAGTTATTAAAGGCAAACTAATCTGAATATAGATGTATTTACAGCGCAAATATTTTCAAAGGGATTTGCTGCCAACTTCACTGGTAGTGCTTTGTTTAATGCCAAGTTAATTTGGTGACATCCTGTTCTCATCTGGAACATCTTTAACCAAGTAATTAAGTAAGAGGGACAAATTGGTTTACTAAAGTTTAAGAGTGGATGTAAGGTGGGTTCCCATTGCACTAATGTACTTGCATGTGATAGTGGGGCTGAAATTGCTTGATTACTTCACACACACAAGCCTAGATTCTATTCATTAGTTTTATATGTTTTTAACCAGTTTTATGCATTTTATTGTAATTTTGTATTTAATGTTGTTCCCTGCCTCAATCAAGAGGGAGAGGCGGGTAAGAAATATTCTATTCTATTCTATATTCCAAGAGTTAAATATTTCAGAAATCCAAGGCTTTTCTGAAAGCCATTTCAGCAAACTCCTAATTTGGTGTTTGGGACAGACACTGCTCATTTTTAATTCCATGCATATAAAATCAGATGGGTAACATCCAATGTTTCAAACTTGTGAAACCATTTTTCTTTTGTGAAACCATTTCTCTCTTTATATTTTTCAAAACAAGGATTGCATATCATTTAGATTTAATCCAGATCTGTGATTATGTCTTTTAACAAAAATAGTTTATAGTTTTTGCACATACATTTACACAAATTTAAATGCAACTGAAATAAGAGAATTATTTTAAAAATTATGAATTTGATAGTTTTAAAAAAACTTTATCTCAACAATTTCTTCAAGAATCACGTTTTCCCGTATGGTCTTTGGCATGTCAAAAGACATGGCAATGCTCAACACGTAAAATAGTGAATATAAAATAATGAATTAAGATACATTACCAAAAAATAAATAAAAATAGAGATGTATGTTTCTATTCAGTTAGAAAGAGTAAGTAATGTTTAATGGCGAAGAAAATAACAAACACACATTTTCTCATCAACCTGTGGTGGCTTTCAAACCTAACTGCAAAATGAAGCTTTCATTTTCTATTAAATGCCCTTTTTTGCCAACAATAAGTAGTGCATTTGAAGATGTGTTAGTTGGGTTGCAATTAAAAAAAATAAAAAAAATAAAATAAACAATACTGTACATTTCTTTTCTTTTAAAAGGAAGATCTTATCTCCTGTCTACAAGCAAAATATGAGTTCAATACTCTGGATTAATGTAAATTTATAACACAAATAGCCTGCTTCCACCCACCCACACTGTATTTGTTAGCTATGAAGCCTGTAGAAAAGAACTCTCCCTCATTTGCAGCAATTTTTGTATTTCATAATAGGGCTTTAAATCCCCACGCTATATCAATACAGACCACTCCTCTCCCATTATTTCATGACAGACTCATTTCTATTTTTATCTTCCAGTCACCATTTCACTACCTTACAACAAATTCAGAAAAATATTGCTCCAATGACATAATTTTGCATTCAGTGATCACACAGTATTTCTAGTTACCACCCTATGACAAAACTTGGGGTGAATACTCATACTTCTAGACAGGGCCATATATTTTAAATAGTATGTTTATGTGGCTATTTAAGCCCTGATGAATGCCATAATCATAATCCATTATCAAGCCAAAAGGATTTATTACTCTGGCAATCGCCAGACACCCCCCACCCCACCCCGAGTTCACAGAACTACTTCCTTCGATATCTTCAGACTGCACCGGTGCTATGGATGACACAACTGCAAATGCAACCCTTAAGAGGGAAACCAATAGCCAATGGTGAGATATTCAGTAGCTGCATTACCTTGTAGTCCAAGTTTACAGGGACAGCACCAGTTATTCAGAGTTCAGGAGAACCCTAGCAACAGTGTACCTTGGATATGTGTTAGTCTTTCTTCCACTGGCCAAACTCTTCCAGAACCCTTTTTTTTTGTTTTTGTAGTGGAAACAATATTCAGAAAAGTTGTTGAACATAATGAATTGTTGGGGAAATAAACCCAACAGAACTCAAACTCTTGTTTTACTTCTTATAAAGTGTTAAACTTCATTCGTCATCTCCTTAAGTAAAGAAAAAGATCTCTTATGAGCTTTTCTGGCGTTGCTCACTTAGGAAAAATAAAAATCATTTTGAGATTTTTTTTTAATCGCTCGTCTACTCCATCTTGGTACAGATTTCTGGTCTTCAGCATTTTTTCTGCCTGCTGTAGCAAAGTGCAAGAAATGCCAGTAGCTCTCTCCAAACCACCTGCTCTTTTGTCCATAAAGTCATGTCACTTGCTGCTATAGACAGTCTTTACAAAGTGCAACTTGTCCTTTAAGGTAGTCTCTACAAGGACAGATTCTTTTATGGTTTGGATGAGATCCTGCACAGCTGAACAACAAGAGATCACCCTGGAAAACACAGTGCTTTTTCTTTTCATCAAAAGATGGGACTAGAATATCATTTGCAGATTCAACTGTATGACATTCAATGTTGTATCTGAAAAATTAAAAAAAAAATGCAACATGAACTACATCATTGGTTCACTTACAGTAATTAGCAAAAAGTATTGCTTGTGTCCAATGTTTCTGGAGTAACACAAAGCTTGAGGAAAACCCATTTTTGAGGCCCAGTATTGGGCAAAAGGTGGGATACAAATAAATAGAATTATTATTATTATTATTATTATTATTATTATTATTATTATTTGTTTATCCTTACTCAAGAATTTAATTGAATATTTCGATTCCACTTCTTCAACTGGTTGCAAAAGTGTTTTCACTACTCATTATGACTTCATTACAGTAGGTGGTGATGGTGGTTTTTATTCCGCCATCAAAACATGAAACTACTAAAGGAAAAACATCACTTCTTGCAGTTTTCCCACTAGTATTTGTTGGACACAACCCTGTATCACCCACCACTTCCAACTCACAATGCCAAAGGTAGGTAATGTAGATAGTTTATGGTGCAGTACCACCTATGACATATTGCACCATATACTAGAAGATGTTTCAAGAAGCTGTCTCTAGTTTTCCATTCATACATAAGATGGTCTGGTCAGTAACCAGATCCCATTAGTTTCCAAACTTACAAAGCTAAAAATTACACTGGATTGAATCCAGACTTAGCCATACTTTGTGTAGACTCAATTAAATCAATATGCGTTAAGTTCATTTATGAATAAATGAAATCCTATTGATTTCAACAGCGTTATTCTAAGTATGACTAAGTCTGGATACAATTCCAGTAATTTTAAAAAAAATGTTTCAAGAGAGTTTTCTTCACCTTAGCCAGAAGAGATCAGGCCATTCATAATATACACAAGATGTTCTGATGAACCAAAGCAATATTCAGCTAGAGTTATCTTTGCTATAGAATTACACAAAGATGACAGCAAATTGGGTAACTGGGAATTTGGGAATGAATGAAATTTGCACAATGTTGTCCTAGTCTAAACAACTCAGGACCAGGACACCTAACTGACTGTCTTCCCCTAAATACATCTAGTCAACCACTGAGATCTTCTAAGGAAGCCTTATTGATCATTCCAGTGTCACCAGGTAACATCATGAAAGCAGGCCTTCTCAGTAGTGGCACCCACAATTTGGAACAACAATCTCACATGTTGTTTGAGAGGCAGAAACTGCTAGGCTCTAAACACCTCTTGAAGACATATTCCTTAACATAGGCTTTCCCTAGCTTGTAATGGATCACGACAATGCTCCATTTATTGTAATGTTTTAACTATTTATTATTTTATATTGTTTTAATACTGTTTTATATTGTTTTATATGCTTATGTATTTACTGCTTAGAGATTTTAGGATACTAAGCTGTATGCAAGTATTATAAAATAAATAAATGCCATATTTGGATCTGGGATTTCTCCTAAGTATGTTGGAACATTCAAATTGCCATATTCTTCCACAAAACCCGTTGATTAACAGGTTTTCACAACCTGGATGTTGGCAGCTATTTTGTTACTAAATAAAAGGAAGTGACAGAATTTTACAAGTAAGTGGTGATACAGAAGCACATTCACAAATGTTAGCCTTATTAAAGGTACTCCTGCCCCTGCAAAAATAAGAACTTTCCGGAGTGGATGCAATGGGAACTTTCCACAATACCATACATCACCATCATCACAGTTGTTTACTACACTATAAAAGCTGTTTCAAGTTGTGCAATTTTTATGCCAGATGACTTTTACTGTGGGCATGATTTAGCAGTCAATTCCCAACAAGGGTAGATGTAGTTTACAGATGTGCAGTATCTTCTTCACACATGGCGTACAGTTTCTTTACCAATACCTGTATACACCACTCTAGGGAATAGTAACGTGACCTAAATGTGATCAATTATTGAAACTTATTATTATTATTATTATTTATTTATTTATATAGCACCATCAATGTACATGGTGCTGTACAGATAACACAGTAAATAGCAAGAAGTTGGATACAATACAACGCAAAGCTGTTTTAACTACTTTTGACTTGGTAACTTATTTTACATGATTTAGTTAAGTTTTCTTAGGTCACAATCCTATCCATGTTTAGACTGAAATAAGTCAATCTAATTATGCTACGTTGATGTATCCAGTTTATAAAAACAAAAAACATTATTCCAATGCTTTCTAAAAAAACAACCCTCTCTTTCAAAATATAGGGGGGAAATCCACCTTGTTTTTTCTTGTCCTCTGCTGCAATACTTACTTCAAGAGGTCTTTGTCCTTGTTTAGGTGCTGGAAAAAAGATGGCTCGCAGATGAGCTGACTTTCTTGACAAACCTGCTTACATGATTTCCCAGTCGCAGCAATTTTAACCTGAAGGGCACTTAGCGGGGGCCACATCACTTGCCCATGGCAGAAATCCTGAAAGAACACAATACATTTCATTACTTCTGTATAAAAGCAAAAATAAATAAATGAAAGTTATCACTTAATATATTGTTGCTATTAAAAGCTTCAAATAATCTCCAGGCAATTTGATCAAGATTGCAATGAAACCAGTATGGATCCTACAGCCAAGATTCATGTGTTCTCTGCAAAATTTACAAGCTTGTTCTGCCTTTAAACAACTGTGCATATGATTATCATCATCATTTCTATATCTTGAAAAGGGCTTTGTTGGTCTTATTATTATGGACTAAGTGAGGCAGATTGGACTGAGACACAATGACGTCAGGGACACTATCCAGTGAACTTCAGGGCTGGCAGTGGGTATTTAAACTTTGGACTTACCAGAACTGCATTCACTGTACAACACAAACCCTGTACTGTAATCTTTAAAGAAGGATAACATTAAGTAGAAGATAGTATGACTATTCTTCAACAATATTTACTTCTATCACATTTACTATACAACAGAGAAGAAGAAGAAGAAGAAGAAGAAGAAGAAGAAGAAGAAGAAGAAATAAGTGATAACTAACAAGATACAGAGCTCATACTGTTCCTGTAATGGTCTAACACTCCAATCCGACAGGTTGGCTTGGGGTACAAAAGGTTATGAAACATTCCAACTCTACTACTGCAGTCCATCACTTTCACCACTCAATTGCAGAACTGTCACTTTGAAAAACAATATTACACATGATACTAGAATAATAAGTTGTGTGGATAAGAATCACAACCTTCTAAAGAATTTGGGGGGGGGTAATCCAGGAAAGTATAAAAATAATCACTTTCAAGCCTATTCCAGTATATTTATTTTTACTAGTGAAACACATGGTTCGCAAAGAGTCAAATGCTGAGCCAACACAGAAATCATTACCGAGTACATGGAAGCATTGCAGTAGTGTAGATACATCGCTAGCTGTCATCACTGCCTGATTCAATGTAGGACATTATGCAAATATGTTGCACAGAATCGAGTGGGAAAGAAATGAAGACTGAGAATGATTTCTGCTAATTATATTAGTCTGAGCAGACAAAAAATTGGGATGGAACCTCTTTTGTGCATTCTTTTTACCTTAATTCTAAAATACAAAAAGCAGACTCTCTTGGAGTCACCAGTTACTATATCTAAGGAGCTCCTGCTTTCTCAGCAAGTACATGTTAGGCCTACCTACCACCCAGACCTAGAGGATACTAACTAGCACAAAACACAAGCAAATGAACATTCAACAATCTTTCCTACAATTTATAGTTGATCAACTAATATTAATGGTATGATTCTATCCTCAGGCAACAGCAGACAAAGCCAAAGACTTCAGTTCCCCACCTCCCTTGTTTGGTAGAGGCAAACATATTATTACAGACTATTATTAATTAAAATTATTTTTGGACTGTGGTTTGGGCTACAGAAACTCAGTACAAAACATTTAAACACAGACTTTAAAAACAGCAACAGAAAAGCCTGAGAGTGGCGCCATCTATCAGATTCTCATTAAGAATCTGTCAAGACATTAAGCAAGCAATGAGGGAGCTAGTCTAATCTCCCAAGGGACAAATTCCATGATTGGGGTTGTGCCATGGAAAAGGCAGCACATAGTGAAATGCTATAGCTCAATGGCAGAGTAGATCCTTCATACGCAAAAAGATAGGGCTGGGAAGGTCTCCTGTCTGAAATCCTAAAGAACCGCTGCCAGTCAACGGCCAATGCGGAGCTAATTGGACCAGTGGTCTGACTCAGTTTAAGGCATCCAGCTATATTCCTTTCTGTCCAGGACCCCTAAGACAGTGAACATCAAACAATAAATTACAAACATCTAATCAAATAATTTTTAAAAATAAAATAGCACAGTCTTTGATATGAAGTGCAATAAATTTAATTCCTTGGTTTTGTCTTGTAAATTGCATCAATTGTATCTAGGAAAGTCAAGCTATGCAGGAAAGCCATACTTCATATGGGATTTATGTTGTGTTCCTTTGTGTTGCAAACATTCAGAGGTTTTGAAATATTATTATTATTTACATTTATATTCCGCCCCATAGCCGAAGCTCTCTGGGCAGTTTACAAAGATTAAACATTGAACATTTCAGAATAATTTACAGTGTTTGGAGTATTAGAGTTATTTATGATGATTTTATAATAAATGTTAAATCTATTACATTGGGTATTAGGAGTACTTGAAGCTCTGGGAAGGAAACTGAAGAACTTTGGGGCCCAGGTAGTTTTCTCATCCATCCTCCCGGTTCTTGGAAGAGGATTAGAATGGGAAAGAAAAATACTCCGGATGAATGACTGGCTACGAAGGTGGTGCCGATCTTGGAATTGTTGTAGATCGCAAGCTGAATATGAGCCAACAGTGCGATATGGCTGCAAGAAAGGCAAATGCTATTTTGGGCTGCATTAATAGAAGTATAGCTTCCAAATCACGTGAGGTACTGGTTCCTCTCTATTCGGCCCTAGTTAGGCCTCATCTAGAGTACTGCGTCCAGTTCTGGGCTCCACAATTCAAGAAGGACGCAGACAAGCTGGAGCGTGTTCAGAGGAGGGCAACCAGGATGATCAGGGGTCTGGAAACAAAGCCCTATGAAGAGAGACTAAAAGAACTGGGCATGTTTAGCCTGGAGAAGAGAAGATTGAGGGGAGACATGATAGCACTCTTCAAATACTTAAAAGGTTGTCACACAGAGGAGGGCCAGGATCTCTTCTCGATCCTCCCAGAGTGCAGGACACGGAATAACGGGCTCAAGATAAAGGAAGCCAGATTCCAGCTGGACATCAGGAAAAACTTCCTGATTGTTAGAGCAGTACGACAATGGAATCAGTTACCTAGGGAGGTTATGGGCTCTCCCACACTAGAGGCATTCAAGAGGTAGCTGGACAAGCATCTGTCAGGGATACTTTAGGGTGGATTCCTGCATTGAGCAGGGGTTGGACTCGATGGCCTTGTAGGCCCCTTCCAACTCTGCTATTCTATGATTCTATGATTCTATTTATGGAAAAGTAAATAGTGTACTGTTGTTAAACATATTATTGTTTATTTCTTGCCTTGTTTTATTTTGTAGTTATTTATAGAAGAGTTAACAGAACAGGGCCAACTTAAGTGAATTTTGTTCTTTTTATTGAGTTTCTGATTGGAGATCAATCTAGATAAGGAATTTGTATAAACCATACTGATCAATTGGCCCCTTTGGGTGTTTGTATGTATCATTACTTCTTCTTATATTTAAGAATAATAAATTGTTTAAAAAGATATTACGAAGTACCATGCCTTAGAGGACTTCCTTTGTAAATTTAGAGAAATTGTTCACAAGACCGTCAAGCTCTATTTATTCAAAATTGGTAAAAGGGCAACTTATTCAGAGAGTCTGCTCACACAAAGCAGATGTCTATTGATATGGAGAGCATACCTGTTTCTCTATGAAAACGTTCATTCTCTGGAGCATTCCTTCACATGTGAATTCAAAGGGCAAGTAAGGTTCAATCTGTTAAAGAGATATTAAGTAGTTTAGAAAGTCCATCTGTAAATAATGACATGAATAATTCCATTTTTTATTCAACCACTGTGAATATTTCTGGTCCCATAAAAATAAACCATAAAATCACTCAGCAAATTCACAGCTATAGTATTTCCTATCCCAATTTTTTTAATTAGATCTCTAATTAGAGAAACCTTTGTTTTTTCCTTCACATATATTTTAATAACCTGTAATTTTCCATATTAAAGCAACTTACTCATTCAGGATGCACAGTGCAATGTTATCTCCCTGGTACAATGTGTGTGTGTATGTGTGCATTTATATATACATATACACTGTGTTTCTCTATGAACATGTTCATTCTCTGGAGCATTCCTTCACTTGTGAATTCAAGGGGCATATATCTGCTGATGTGATTGTCCAGCTATATAAGGTAAACATTTCCCCAAAGGGACAATTATAATTTTTAAGGGTTCAGAGAAGAACAGACATGAAAATTCTGGAAATTACCTGCTGAATGTTACCTTGGTTTATTTATTTATTACATTTTTATACCGCCCAATAGCTGAAGCTCTCTGGGCGGTTCACAAAAATTAAAACCACAGTAAAACACCCAACAGGTGTTTTATAGATCTCAAATGGATATAAGTGCTATTTAGAATATGTTAGTTTTGCATATTTAATAGGAAAAGATTAAACAGAAAGATCAATGTATTTCCCCCCCAAGACTACCACATTATAGCAACAAGCCTTCTAGGATGCTTTATTTCTGTTTGATAATTTAAGGCGCATACTGAACACTTTTGGTATGCTCTCTGCAACTATGTTTCCATTTCACATTTAGGCATTGAGTACAAAGATATATTTTTTTCTTTTAACCTTTTGACTCAAAATCGCTTTAACTGCCTTCTCAACTTCAGAAAGATCGTTGATGTTTACAGTCCAAACATGAGGCCTCCCAATGTAGACTTCAGCATAGGGGTGTTGAGATGTCAACTGAAAGAAAAGTAGTCAAATGTCATCTTGCTAGACATCATGTTCATTGTACCTTAAGAACATAAGAGCTATGCTGAATTAGACCAAGGCTCAATCTAGTACAGTTCTCTGTTCACACAATGGCCAACCACCTTCTCTGAATCCTTTACCTTGCTTCCTCTTTCTAGGGAGAGCTTGCTTTATTGGGAACTTTCCCAATTGCCTGCTAATACAGTTTTGTCATAGATGTACATGCAGCTATCACGATGAGGTCTTATTATGCATCAACATAGAAACAATTAATATGGCACAGTCCTTTGAGATTAACTCAAGCATACAAACTCAATAGTCCATGTTTACTTTTGGTACCTTCATTTCTCTAAGAGACTTCCAGGGTTAATGCTATGTGCTCAGAGTTATAGTTCTGGACACCCAATACTTTATCACCATGATCAACATGATCAATGGTGGATTCAATGAGTATCAAAGGCAAGCTAGGTCAGTGAGAGCTATTTAGATGTACAAACAATCTTCTGTACAAAACAGCCCTTTCATACCAACCCTTTGAATGATTCATTATTCAGAACTAGCTTACTAAGAAAACAGAGTATAGAAAGCCACACAGCACATATGTAGCTGAGCAGGGGCTTGAACCCTGATCTCTCTTGCTTTATCTGCTAGGTCTGAAGCACCGCAGAGTGATGCTATATTTAGAAAGCCAATTCTTCTGGTTGAAACCTACAAGGAGGAAAACAACAAATCCATCTGATGAAGTAGACATTGTCCACGAAAGCTTTTGCTATAATAAATTTGTTAGTCTTTAAGGTGCCCCAAGAATCTTTGTTGTTTTTGCTGCAACAGATTAACTCAGCTACCCCTCAGGAAATACAGGAAGACTCCTTAACAGTATATTCATGCTGTCTGTCTGTCCATGCCATTAAAGAGGTTATTGGTACTTACATGGTTTCTGAAAAGAATGATTACCTTATTCCATTTTGCTACCAACAGGCCACAACGAAATATGATTTTTCATGCCTAACTCTAACTCTATCCTATTTTTATTATGCTAATGGACCATTTGATTGCTATTTCCAGGAACCAAAACAGCTAAACAAATACGTTTCAGTATAATGATTTAAAAACAAATATTTTAATGATGGATTTTTTTTTTTTAGCACAGCTACACTTTTGTTTGCACTTCTTTAATAAGCTAGGTTTGGTCAGCGTACAATATTTAGGTGGTGTTGACTGTTCTACAATCTAAATATTCAGGCAACTGCAAAAGCCAAAGAGTGAGATAAGCTCTCATTAACAATTAACAACGCTTCTAGCAAAATTTAAGTGGCTGTGTTTTTCTTCCTTTCCTTCTTGAAAGTTGAGGAGAATTTAGGACTCTACATTAATTATGTAAAACTGAATGTGGATGTTTATACAGTATAAGCTCTTGTACTCTAAAGTATTGTTAAGTTTTGTTTATCTGTTTAAAGGAAAAATCATTTTAAACATTAAAAATGTGCAAAAATAAATCACAGAAAGGAATTACATATTTGGATTTCTTGCTTTACATAACAATAATAATTTCTTCAAAAAAAATGGAGCCAACTGGAATAGTTGAGCATTAATTCTACTGCATACACACTTTCTAAATGTAGTCAATAGCAGCGAACTTGGGGGCAGGGGCTGCCTTGAAGTCAATCATTTTAAGAGCAGTAACATGCTTAAACCTTGGTGTGATGTTTGAAGAAATTAAAAAAATGTTATGTGGGTATTGAGAGCTTACCTCTCGGAGGGTCGGCTTCCCTTTGAAGAAATCTGTGTTTTTGCTGCTTTTGGGTGGATTAAACTTTGGATTCAGAAATGCGCATCCATTTGCAATGGCCTCTAGAGGAGCAGGCCCCTCGTATGGAAAACCAAGGCCCACAAAGAGCTGCAAAACAGAAACAGAAATTAGCCTATTTAGTCATCATGTGTGTCTTTAGAGACCACTAAAGCATTCACCTAAAATGAATTACAACATTTCTATATGTACAAACTTAGGAATAGGATTCCTCACACCTAAGATATACTTTTAAATAGTAAGAAAGATGTAAGGACAAGGGTGAAGGACTAGAAGCCTAGAGACAAAGAGAACCATTCCTTCCTCTCTCCCACTTTGCCACCATTTTCTTCTATTCTAGAGTCCTTTTTAATCTGGCCATCAGACAACATGAGAAGCAGAAAACTGTGTATGGTGGTTTATGAGGTAACAATGGGGGCAGGAGTAAGAGAGATGGAGTGGGGAAGAGAAATGGAACAGGAGCAGGGAAGGCTTGGAGAAGCTGCCTTCTGACAAACAGTAAAGTCAAATTGGAAATCTGCCTCACAGAGTAAGAGCTGACTGATAAATTTGCCTTTTTCAAAACCAACCTGTTGATCTATTGAAAGAACCATGGAACATTCTTCAAAAGAAACTTCATATAATGGGTTGAAGTGAGAATGATGAAAATCTTCTCTAAATTAATGCTAATATTTATAAAGCACTTGTCGTTTCCACAGTTTTTTGAGTGTGGAGGATTGAAAATAAAAGGAAGGGAATCACATTTTTAGGATTTGTTCTAGCCCAAAATGTAATAGAAGAGGAGAGGACAGTTAAGATTTTCTTCCATGATTAGGAGAAAGGTATTTTGCTGCTTTCTGATAGACAAACATCTAGTCTTGGTGATACATATTCCTGATTCCTGAGCATTGATGAATACCTACTTAAAATAATCCACCGTGCCAGATTTCACAGGCCTGAAGATATCCTAGGCCCAGCACAGGCCACAACCGTGTTATATGGCCTACCACAAAAAGAGGTTCAGTTTGTAAGAATGCAAGGCCATCTTTTCTGAGGTAGCACCCTAAAGATTATGAAACCAGACGATGGCATTTAGGCAGGCAGTGAAAAAGCCTTTGTGTGGCTTTTAATGTTTTTAATGTTGAAGGTTCTCCTTTTCTATTCCTCCTTTTGATTTGAAGGGTTTAGTTTTAATTTTTGTTATTTGAGGAGGTTTTATTTTTTCATGTGAACCACTTTGGGTGGCCTTGTTAGGGCTGAAAAGTGGTAGAGAAGTGCTTTCAAAAAATAAAATAAATAAAATAGCCATCATTAGGTCCTACCTTGGAGAGAGAACATATCTTTGGGGAGTTGGTGGCTTGATCATAATTACCCCCCCACACACACACACACTTAGCCTAACTCATGTCACACACCTGATTACAATTCAAATGGTTTAAGCTGCCACATAGAGTAGTTGATAAGAGTGGCATTGTTGGACAAGCAAATGCTTCAAATAACACAAGCTGTCCAATTACCAACAGCAGGTGGCAGCAAAGTTTGCAGGAATATGCCCTTTATCCACAACAGCCAAGCTAAATGAAAAGGTATATCAAAGGGTTATTGTTATGAATCGCTTTGCATATTACGGGAGAGTTGGAAGAATGCATAAGTGATTTAAAAGGAGGATATACAAGAGTTATTTCTGGCTTTACATCACTACTTGTAACACTCAAGTTAATTTTTCTTTTTGCTACTTCCTGTAATATGAAAAAAGCATTAAAGGTTTCACTGTTTCTGAATAGTCAGACTAAGCACTGCATAATAGCAGTACTGAATATATTGGGAACTTTGGAACCTTGTATGACAAGGAAAACATTGGTCATCTGAAGCAGCCAGTTAAGTGTAAACCTTGATCCAGATATCTTGTAATTATCCCTGCCATTTTATTAGCATGAGCAAACTCCAAGCCCAAGTCACCCCTGGCGTAGCTTGCTTAGTGTTACTCACTTGACAGACTCTAAACAGACATTTGTGGGCATGATTTTTTAGAGAGCAAGAGCCCTGGATATGAAGGCAACAAATATTTTGTATAGATTATGAATATACTTCTTTAAATGATTAAGAAACCAAAGTGCCATCTGGCTGCAAGATGTTATAACCCTTATGACAGAGTGCCTTTTGTTAAGAGGCCAAGTATGTCAAAGACAGACTGAAGATAGGAAAAGAAAACTTCCCAAACAAAACACATTCAAAACTGATAGGTACATCAAATTTTATTATGAGTTCTCTCTCTCTCAACTAAAACACCATCCCACAAGTAGTTCTAAGGAACATTTATGAAGGAAAACACGGCCCATTTCTGAATTCCCTTACAGCAGACACAACGAAAAAGGTAGGCAAAATCCGATAAGCAATTAAATTATATCTTTTAATTAGCTGCAACAGAAACATGGCTGAACCATTAATTAAAGGATTAAAATGTCACCAACAATTCAGTAGTGACCTGTTTTAATTAAGTTACAGGAAATGATACTGTTGGGTAGATAAGCATCCTTCACATTTTACCTCAGCACAGTTGAACATCTTTTCTGTTCTGTGCTGTCAACTTGTTTAATAAAAGCTCCTTCGGGAGGAACCTGGAGGCTGGACCTCTTGACAGCAAAGGGGGTTCTGTTGCCACTTAATAATAAATACAGCACCAACTGTCCTCTGCAGTAATATTCAATAACTGTTACCATCTTCAAAATCTCCCTACAGTATTCACTTTGCCAAGCTGATCAGGTAGCACAATATTTCTTGAATCAATTGAAAGGTAACTTTCCTTTAAGATGTCATAAGCAAACAAATCCCTTTAGTCTTTTTGCAGGTTTGAATTTCAAAAAATAATAAAACTATATACATTAGGATGGCCAAGTATCCTACTAAAAACCAAACAAACATGAATTATGTTAAAAAAAACAAAAAACCCACACACAAACGAGAGAGGTATTTTCAAATGCCTGAAAATGTTTTAATGAGCCCAATGTGTTTCAGAAAGATATGGCTTTCCTCAGGGGCCACTTGCCTTTCTCCATGTAGATTTTGAAAAATCTTATTGATACTACCTCTGTTTTAAAATACTTGAGAACAAGTAGGTTGTCAATACTCTATTTAAAGGCATCCTCTATTTGTATAGTTGCCTGGTCCAACTCGGTTTAAAGATCAGACTGCAAGATGGTTGAGCAGGTGGCCTGAAGTTGTCCATCAGCAGTTAGAACCTGGACAGCAGATTAAAGAGTCACATCGGTCACCTGGTCACAGTCTCCCCCACTATGGTGAGATGAGTTGCATTTTTATTTAAATTGCTTCTAAATTTGCATCTATCTCTATATAAATTAGCATATGTAGATTGCATGCAAATCTGTATCATCTTAAGGTGATGCATTTTCTCCTTTTGGGGAGGCAATGTGTAAGGTGTGTAATCTACTTTCAAGTTCTTGAATTTATTATTAGGAAAGCCCATATATTGAGCTTAATACGTCTTCTGGAATATATAATGCTTTTTCAAATGCTATCTGCCAGTGCGAATGTAGCATTTGATTATTGCCCCTCTTTGATATTAGGCTGTGTCGTTTGGAAGCCAGCAACTTAACGATAGACTACTTAGACTATCATATCAAAATTTCCCAAATTTCTTTCCTATAGGTTAAAATGATGATGTGGCAAACTCCAAAACTGGAAACGCGTATATGTGTTGGACACTGAATTTTAAGTTTTTGTTTTCTCCCCAGCCTAGTTCCATTTCGGCTTAAAACTCCAGACCATCTAGGTTCCAAATCAATCTGAAGGCTAGTTCCTTCTGTGGCTTTCCTTGGAACTCTGCCCTTCTTGCCACTTACCAGGCATGACAGGGATGGCAGGAAAGATTCCAGAGGTTGCCATGGCAAGATTGGTCCCATAGCTTCCAACATCCCTGGATCTAGTGGAAAAGCATGTACAAACTGTTCTACTTAGCTGCTTTAACTATTTGCTCTTGCAGTGGTGACTGCAAGGAAGAAAGCAGATTTCTTTTTTCCCCCAACCCTGGAAAATTGTTACAGCAGCATTCTGTTTTCATATAGTGCTTTATGTCTTTACTAAGGGCATCAAGCACCCAGGGAACGTTTCATATCACCTGGTACCTAGGGGCACTGCTACAACTGTGTTTGTGGGAGGGAGAGACAGATAGATACCCAGAGGAACAGTAGGGGCTTTGTGGGGAGAGAATCAGACATCTCTGGGATCCCAACATCATCATCAAGTGTGTCATAGCTCAGAATAAACAGGTTGTATTTTTAATAAGGGTGTGTATGGGAGGTTTACTGAGTCCAATTCTGAATTGAGCTGTTGTGGAATAAGTTTTGACCAACCACTAAATAAACTTGGATCTCAAAAAACATTTGAGAGAAGGCTAAGCTTTTGTAAACAATTTTACAGTGCAATTTTATGCAGGTCTACTCAGATGTAATCTCTATTGGGTTCCATGGAACTCAATCCCAGGTAAACATTATAGGATTGCAGCATATGATGAATTTACAGCACAAGCATATGCAGGTCTATTCAGAAGTAATCCTTTTGAGTTCAGTGGGACTTATTCTCAGGTAAGCTTTACAGGATTGCAGTGTGTAACCTTATGAAGCACCACCACACCAGCAACTGACAGAGTGAAAAAATGAGAATTAGTGGAATCTTTAGAACACTCGATATTGGCAGGTAATTGGGGTGTTGTGCTGCAAGCAAACATAATGTGGCAAACATTACATTTAAAAAAAACGTAGAAGTAAACAGGTTGGATTGTGTACATTTAATTTTTTTAAAAAAAAACTTTTTTAACCAGATAACTTACTTTTGTCCCTCTTAGAAGGAACTGTAAATCCCGCCCGCTGAGGATGCCATGATTTTTAACGTAGCTGGGCATGTGGACAGTACTTGTCCCGTGGACAGTTCCGTGGACTTCAGTATAGGTGTGAATGACGTCCAAATAAGGCTTCTTATCCTAATGAGAAAAAACAAGTCTGCTAAGATTAGTTTATGTTCTGTGTTTATTAAACTAAAAGTGTATCAAAACATGACTTTAAAGGTTTTATAAAAGTTATTCAAACAATATAACCACTATAAGCTTGCGATTATAAATCTAAAAACCTGTCAGCTCTATAGCACTCTGAAAGAGAGGCAATGGTAGGATTGCCAATGGGAGCTACATCAAGTATCATAAGAGTGGTTGCCATTCCATAAGCAGAAATTAATTCACCCAGATATTTGCAAAAACAACCAAACAAATATTAATCAAAACCCTGGGTGAAGAAATATATGCTGAGAACTACTTCCATTTTCTGCCTGCTAGATTTTTGAGAACATTATTTCCGTGCAACAGCAAAATGTTTGGTTCTACTAAATTTTGGGCCTCATTTCTTCTCCTTTTCATTCCACCATCATCATCAAGTGATGATGTACCAGCATCACTTGAAGTACCAGCAAAACAAAAACCCAGAATCCCTCCACTTGCCCCAAGCAGTCTGCACTGGTAGCACCATATAATTTCTAACATTATTTTAACATTCATCTCTGAAGTAAGGCACAAAATCCCTATAGTTTTTTATCTACTAGTGTGTCAAATGGGAATTTGCACCCACAACCCTGCAAGGTAGGACAGGCTGCAAGTCACCCTTTGTTGTCTATCTGTGGTAGAGCTGCCACCACTCATGTATTAATATAACTTAAACTGACTTCTCAAAATCCAAGTTTATGGGGCAGTAACCAATGTTGTCGCAGCACTAACACTAATGATGGCGCTAGCACAAACCAATGCTAGCTCAACATTATTAGTGTCTGAAAAATAAAGGGAAAAAGCAGTGATTTGCTGCCAAATTTTGGTAGCAAACCACTGCTTTTCACCTTTGCCTAGCAAGTGCTAATGATGTTGTGCTAGCGTTGGTTTATGCTAGCGCTGTGACAGCATTGGCTACTGCCCATTGATTTTGTTTAGGGAAATAGATAAGCTCCTTTTAAACTCCTTAAAAACCAGTCTAGTGTGTATGCCAAGCAGTCCACCACATGAGAAAACCAAACTTAGGCTCAGAGGTTCAGAAATGGGCAGTTGTTCTTAAAGTAAAATGAAACGTAGAACTAACTAGCTAAAATTTTACCATCAGAAACCTATATCCTAAGAATAACTCACCAAAGCAGCATGTGTATGTGTGTGTGTGTGTGTGTGTGTGTGGAGCACCTAGGACTTTGTTGTATAGTTTAGTTTTGAATCTTTGCCAGCTGCTCAAAGACCAAGGAAGGTGTCACAAACAAAGGTGGAGGCTTGAGAGGGATTGGAAATTCAAACTGAACAATTAAGGCCTGGCAGGACCTGATCATGTGGCCTACAGATGACTCCTGTATGTGTCTATTTAATGTACTATTGAGTCATGGGGGGGTAGAGAGGTTAAGCCTCAGATATGGAGTAATGCAGATTTTGATACCTAAAGATGCCCAGACATGTTCTTTGTTCTGACACATTTGTAGAAAGGTGGGGAGAGGTTGGGCTCATCACACCTAGTAATTCAGCCGACATGGAAACTATAGATTTTATTTATTTGGTTTAAATGGCCCGACTTGCCTTCTTCTTCTCTCTTTCAAAGATGGATTGTGAAGGTACAACACAGCCTTTGTAACATATTGCATAAATGCTTCTTCTCAAATGTGTAGATCAGTAAACTCAAAAGTTCTGTTTCCTAGTCAGGCACTCAATGCCTCCTTTGTCTTCAGTGGCATCAGAAAGTATGAGCTTAGGTTTTCTTCCATTCCATCACATGCTAGTGCTACACACTATTCACCATTTGTGTAAGTTGGTTGAAAGTTACATACAGATGTTCATTCAAAGGTTACAGAAGCTGAGGGGAAACTTCCTGCTTGGGTCAACCAAGCATTCTTTCTGTATATTTTAATTCTTCATTTTAAAACACCAACACATAGCTATTCCAATATGTAATAACAATAAATAAAAATGTTCAGTTTTCAGTGAAAAATTTTGTTTTTATGTTTTGCACATCTGGGGTTTGGATCCAGACTCTGTCATAATTAGTTGATTTCAATGGGTCTGCATTAAGTATGACTATGAGATTGCTTATGGGAGATGATAGCCAGCACTATGACAAAATATTTCCATTTGGCACATTCTGCCCTTCTTTTCAGGCAGTGACGCAAATGAATTTGTATCCAGAGACTCCTGCTTGATCAGATTTCTTCAGCAGTCTCCGAACAGTTCAGGTTGCTTTGGAGCTGAGGGGCCTGGCTTCCACAGGTCTCTTAGCTGCTGACTTCCCTACAGTTGTACGCACAGTCAATGCCTGGACTTGTTTAGAAATACCAAACTCGTCTTTGTAAGAACCCAAGCATCCTGGTTTGGAAGTGGGCCTAGCTGGAACCTTCACTTGCCCATGTTGATGTTCATGGGGTCGGCATTTTTCCAACCCCTTCCACCAAACCACACCCCTTCCCCCATTTTGAACGCTTTGGAGAAAAAGCTGGATATAAATACACAAATTAAACACTTAGGCCATTGACATGTATTTTATTATAGGCTGAAGAAGGATTGGGTTTTGAAAATATTATTAAAATGAAACTTGATTCCCTAGTGCTTGTGGGCTGAAAATTTCAAAAATAAATTTGGGATTATTATATTTGTGTTTTGAATGACAAAAACCTCATCAAAACATTGGAACCATATAAAGAACAAAGATGAAGACATTAAAATTAAGAATTGGGAGTGGGCTGGAGGGAAACAACTATAGCATGTTCTTGGAATTATTTTATTATTTATTTAGATATTTGATTTATACCCCACCTTTCTACCAAAAAATGGCACTCAAGGTGGCTTAAAAAAACTATTTAAAACAGATTAAAACAATAAAACACATTAAAATGCAATAAAAACATGACAATTACCAAATAATAACAGCACCCAACCCACAAAACCCACTTACAGGCCAAAGGCCTTCTTGAATAAGGTGGTCCTTGCCTTCTGGCAGAAGACTGCATAGAGGAAGCTCCTAGCTTCCCGTGGGAAGGAGTTCCACTGTCTGGGATTGGCCACTGAAAAGATCCTCTCTTGTGCCACCACCAAACATGCTTCTGATGGTGGCACTCTCAAAAGAACAGGCTCTCCAGAAGATCTTAAGGACCAGGCAGAGACATATGTGAGAAGGTGGTCTTTCAGGAAGAATACAGAAAGGTTTTAAAGAGTGAGACCTAGACTATTCATTTCTCTTAGTCCAGTTTACTAATCATTTTACTAATCATCTTCACTGCCTGCGCCTTTTAGAATTTAAGAAAGCCTGTAAATCATACTTAAGTGTGTGAAAAGTGAAACCAGACACTGCCATAAAGCAACCCTGACAGTGTAATCTACTGACTCTAGGAACAATAAAAAGAATATAAACTTGAAGGTTATTCTTTGAAACCATGTAGCATTTGCTAGAAATAAACTCAGATTATCTATGCTGTAAATATTAAAGAAATCTCTTTGCTAGAATAACATGATAATCTTGTCTAAGATTTGCTGATTCCAATGTTACCCAAATTGGTTTATATTGGCAGCCTCTGGTTCTCTGTTCCTAATAGACAACCAACATACACAACCAGTTACATATTATTTAAATAACCCGTTGTCTTTAATATCCATTTTTGTGAGGGGAAGATGAAGATAAATTATGAAGCAACAGGTCTGATCTTGTGTTGTTGTCCATGAAAGCTTCCCCACACATTGCCCTCTGGGATTTGTCACAACATAATGCAGCAGGAGACGTGGAAAAACCACCAGAGCTTTGCAATGCTTTCACTGAAAACACTGAACTAGGTAGGGCATGGATCAAGATCAGTGTGGGACTTCTCAGGCAGACCTTGAGGTAAGTTATAAAATGTTGCAATCCGATGCATGTTTAGATGGAAAAAAGTCCTACAACACCCAACATTTCCAGGGAATGGTATGACTTTTTCTGTCTGAACATGCATAGGAGTGTCCCAGATTGATGTTAGGTACATGCTTCTTAAGTTCAACATACTAAATATGTTCCTTTTCAGTATGAGAATAGAGGAAATGCACTGACGTTTACTAAAAACAATTCTGTATGTAAATACCTCTGAATACTTAGGGCTGAAAAGGTTTTCATACAGGAACTGCAAATTCTTTAACAAAAAACAAATAGTTTCATGTTGAGAAATCTTTAGTTCTAAACCATGAGATTAGATGTTTGTCTGTTTGGATTAGCACTGGTTATCCACCGGGGTGTTCCGGGCCCATTTGGTGTAGGCTCTGAGGTTAAAAAAGACCAAATTTACATTGGTGCATTGGATGGGAATCAAACCCGGGCCTCCTGCATAGCAGGCAAGAATTCTACCACTGAACCACCAATGCACTGAACCACCTATGAATGCAACGGAAGCCAAAGACATTTATAAAGTCTTTGGTAAAATCACTATTCAAAATGTATCCAGCCTAGAAATGAATTTAAGCAATATAAAGCTTATACACAAGGACAGTAGCATATGTTCCTGATAAGACATAAAAATTTGGTTCTGATAATTCATGGTTTATCAGCTCAGGAAGATGCTGCGCGCCTGTGCTATTCTTCCTCACCCCTTTCTTCCCCATCCAGGTTTGGAAGAAGTCCTTCAACAATACTTTTCCAGAAAGTGAAAACGGCTTTCATAAGATGCAGTTGATGACATGGACTGTAGACTATGGAAGCTTATGCTGTAATAAATGTGGTATTTAAGGTGCTTCAGGGCTCTTTGTTATACTTGAGAAATCTATACCCTGTTTTTCCCTTTCAAAAAGCAGTAAGTCAACCCAGCTTACGAAATATAAAAAGCATAAAAATAATAACCAAACATTAAAATGCATTTACAAGCTAAAAGCAGCAGGAAAAAAGGAGCAGTGATGATTCAGTCAATGTATTGTATGGCAACAAATATATTAAATTCATACAGATCTAGCTTTGTTCACTCAAAAATCAGCTCACATACTAAGGATTAAGTGATTAAGTGATTTTTCAGTGTTAAAAGAAAAAAAGGAGGGTGGAGCAGAAGAAAGGAAATGTTGGTTAAGAACAGATAATGGAATAGTTCAATTCTTAAAACAGATGGCAGGGCTAGCACACATTTCTCTGAGGCTTGTGAGATAAAAGCTGGGCTCCCTACACTAATCTCTCCTACAAAGAGCAATAGATTGGTCCTTATTCCACAAGCAGAACAGCAACAGCTGAGCTTGCTTTCTTAGTCATTTTTCTTGACAGCTACAATAAACTTCCCATTTACAAAAGACACTTTTGTTGATCAGTGCGCATACACAACTGTTATTACTCTATGCCAATTATTTCCACCTATGTTTAAAAGCCTCTCTATACAAAACCTTTCACATAAAAAAAAGGGGATGACAAAGCCTGATGTGTTTTTCTCCCCTCAGGCAATGTTAACAGGAAGATATAACTCTGTGGGATTGAAAATTTAAGCTGGATATATTAAAATTTCAGAAGTTTCCTCTGTAGTAATCAGCCACAAAACCACAATGACGGAGGGAGGAAAGAGTACATATTTTCTATTTTATATGGAGATGGTGCAAGGTTAAAAAGTGCTGTTTGAGTTATCAACTTGGTAACCTACAATTAGCAAAACTGTGCATCATTTAAAAGTTTTGCAAGTCACCTTGTTGAATCAATGAAGTCCTAAAGTCCACAGGGACTAAATACAGTCTTGCTCCATTGTGTGGGTATAGCCCAAGCATTACCCTCCACTCCTGACTTGCCATCAGACTGCTGAGCCTTGAGCTAAAGCTCTAGAAGATATGTCTTGTCACAGGACCTGTGGTAAGGCATATCACAGGACAAAGAACTTCTGTGTAGGGTGGATTAAAAATACAATCAATCAACCTATATTTAAGCACCCTTTCAAAAGATGAAGAATATTCTTTAAAAAATAAATAAATAAAGCTTCTATCATTACAATTAGACACAAGGGTTACTGCCAGAGGCCACAACACATGATTATAAAAAGGTAGTCCCCCCCCCTCAGGATTTCTAAATCATAGCATTTTTATCTCTATACACACATGTCAGTAATGCCCAGTTCCGAGTAAAATGTTAAATCTGTGGCTAGATTGTATTACTTCAGATTGCAGTTAGGGGAATCATATAATTGAATTTTCCTTTATAAAAACAAGCAATAGAGAAACCAAGGCATAAAGGTTCTAGACTAGCCTTTTCCCTGATATTCTAGTTTCCTATGCATAGGAATGCTCCTTAGTGGGAGAGCATACTGTCATGTTCGTTTCACCTGTGGTCCAGTTCAAACATAAGATTACCATCTGTATTTTAATTAAGCCTAAATGGACAAGTCAAATAGGAGTCAAAACGTTATGCAATCTGAAAAGCAAGAGGGATATATCTTCAATAACTTGCTAGAAAAGAATGTTGCCTTGGAAATATTACCTGATCAGTTTTGAAGACTTGAGCAAATAACAAATTCAAAATATATGGCAAAGTTAAGATGTAATAAATACTAAAGGGTTGGATCCAGACATGCCTTGTCATAAACTGAAGGCTACCTTCTGTTCACAGAGGGAACCAGGATCTGTGGGTCCAGCACAATTTCATGTGCTGTTCTGGAGGTGGAACGGCTTTTCAGGGGAGGGGGGACACAGGCCGCTGGAGCTGAAAGGAGAATCGCCAAAATTTGCCTCCCTGCCCCCTTTTTGCAGCACCAGTGGGACTCTGCTAAACACAAGTCTGGATCCACCCCTAAGACTCCAGCATAACTCTGCTCACACCAAATAAGAAGTTAAGGTACTAAAAGAGGCAAACTATTTTCTGACATAAGAAAGGAATTTTCTTATGTACCCCTTCACCATAGTGAGTGAAAGCTGATTAGGGTGGGGGTGGGGTGGCAAACTCCAGGTGGAAACCTGCTGTTGCATTGGCTGAAAATATCAGAGTAAAGAGACTGGGACAAGATCTAGCTAGGCCTGAATGCATCCAAATTTCATTAGACAAGTTAGACAAAATAAATGCCCAGAGCTCACCACTTTGCTCTGGCCTTGATCTTCCTCATCTACCTTTTCTCTCCATTCCCTTTCCCTTGCACATCTATTTTTGTTTGTTTGTAAGCCTGATGGCAGGACCTCTCTCCCTCTCTTTTTATTAATGTAAGTTGCTTTGGCAGTCAATAATTTTCTGAAAATAAGGGTAAAAATAAATGAAACAAACAGATTAGCCAACTGTGCTTATGCCCCAAAAGAAAAACAAGTTAGAAATTATGGGTAGGGAAAAAGAAGATTTCCAAGACCACTCTACTCATTGTAAAAGTTAGCTTTTTTGTTGGAGAAATAGAGCACTATTGGATGTTTGTTTACAAACCACAGTCAATGAGAAAGCTGGGAAAATAATGCTTAATATAGTAACACTCAGAGGACAATCTCTATGATGGCTCAACATTATGAAAGGCTGACCTTTACAAATTGGTTGGAGACTGTGAAACCTAGCTCAGTAAATTGCAATGAAATGATAATGATATCTAATAAAGAGAATTCTGCTTGAACCCCTATCCTTAAGAAGAGTTCATACATAGCTCGATCACATTAGCAGTCCCTAAAATAATTATTCCATTTTCACATATTTAAAATCATGGGCGGTATCCAATGGTGTCACTTCATTAGCGCAAATGATATTGCACTAGTGGAAACTAGGTTCTGAACTATGTGCAAGAGAAAAATCCAACTAAGGTTATATTTGCGCAAGCACAATTGTGAAAGCGGTTGTGTATTAGGCTAATGCAACCCAATGTGCAATGCATTGCGCACAGTTTTTCTGCAACCAGCTACACACATGTTGCACATAACTCTTGTGCAACAGTGTAGTGGGCAACAGTTTACACAATGGAAAGATTCAGCAGAGCTCCTCTGACACTGTTTGAGTTTGCTAATGACACTGTTAGATACTGCCCCACATTTCCTGTTTATGTATAGCCTGAAACCTGGTGCTCGCAAGACAATTCTCCACCACCTTCAGCTGACTTGTGATGGCATAAACTTTTTACATTCTGAAATGGTAAAACAGAAGGCTGACCCCTCCCGCCATCTTCATCACTTGATTACTGTCATCATTTAAGGTATTTTAAAATGGGGGCTATTTCACACAAATCCTTCCTATGTGAAAATAAGATAGTAGTCACCAAATATCCTTCTGCTGCAAAAATAAATGTGTAGATCAGTCTTCTTCCATAAAAACTCACACAGACATATGGCCTTGTGTCCTAGTCAGAAACTAAATTTCTTGGAGAGCTATTTTGTCACTGGAGGGTAGAGGGCAAAGACTTTGGTTTCCACTCCTCAAAGTAACCTTGCACTAAGATCACTGGATGAGTTTGGGCCTGTCACTGATTCTCAAACTAACCTATCTCACAGGGTTGTGAGGATAAACTGAAGACGAGGAGGATCATGTATGCCGCTTTGGGCTTCTTGGAGGAAAAGGTGGGATATAAATGTAACAAATAAACTAAGGCGTTAGCTAGACCTAAGGTTTATCCCAGGATCGTCCTGGGATCCCCTGTGTGATCATCCCCGGATGATCCCGGGATAAACCTTAGGTCTAGCTAAAGCCTAAATAAGTCTACAGATAGAAGCAGCAGCAAAATGTGTAACTATTATTGTAAGATTAAACGAAATAAACTTCAGGAAAGGTTTCAAGTAGTTGAACGTGAATGAAAGAAACTCTGTTACTTTTCAAAATGTCATATTTAATAGAGCAAAATGGGTGGAAATAGAAATTAATTCTCAATAGAAGATATTTATCAAAATCTCATCAAGAAGTATGGCAGAATCCTAAATCTCTCTGTGTTATTTCTTTTCAGCTTAATACATAAGCACACTAAAAGAGCTTCTGAGCACCAGTTATATAAACTCAGTTTGGCAGAAAAATATGTTCTTTCCTTTTTGGATCTCATGCTCAATACCAGTTTCTGTAAAACAAATTATTTTTCGAGAAACACATGTGTAACCCACTCTTTTTTTCAATCAGGTTCCAAGTGAGTGGAATCTAGTGAAGTATTTTGTCTCTATGGCACAAGGGAGTCTCTCTTTTTCTTTCCCTTCCTCCATCCCATCTTTGGCTACTTTGGCAACTTTAAAGACCTAAACAGAGATCATCAATCAGAAAAAATGTACACAGCTTTTACGCATTTGGTATAGTATCCTAATATAATTTACTCTGAAATAGCAACTAAGGCTAGCTCTTCAAGTAGTATCTGAAACTAAAGACCAATGTGAGTTTCAGATCCTGAATTAAGGCAAACTCTAGCTTTAAGCACAGTTGATGTTTCTTCTAATAAACTGCTTAACCATGTTGGTGGATTCCATAGATTTACTCCTGATATATTAACTGCAATTAGCAAGAAGCCAGTAGTGTGTGTACCGTACATATAGGTGTACATGTATGCATTTATGCACATGATGTATGTATAGAGTGCATACATACTATGCTTTCCGGTTCAGTAATAAGACGAGAACATAACATGTTTATTAACTATTTGGCATAAATCAGGAGCAACAGTGTCCCAAATTTGGAACTCATGGGGGAGTGATGACTTATCCAAAGCTGCCATAATCCTCTGTCAATTATGTTGCACTAGTATGGCCTACTGCTAGCACAAAAGGAAATAAGTGCTTCCTAGATCAAACCTGGAGATGAACTGAAAAGTTCAACTCTGGAAAGGAATGGGACAGATCAAACTTCCTGACTGTAAGAGCAGTACAACAATGCAACAATCTATGGAGGTAGTGGGCTCTCTCACACTAGAGGCATTCAAGATGCAGCTGCACAGCCATCTTCCAGGCATGCTTTAATGTGGATTCCTGCATTGAGCAGGGGGTTGGACGATGGCCTTACAGGACCCTTCCAACTCTACTATTCTATGATTCTATGAAGTCTGAAGTCATTTGATTCCATTGGGGTTTTCTCCAACTTCCCTAGGGGACACTGCTGAAAAGGCCCTCTAATAAGGATTTATTTATCTCCTTGGAGGTTTAAGCAATATATGGTATAAAACAAGCAGCTCTAGAGCATAGACATGGGAAGGAAGACCCTAGGCAGCTCATAATCTTTAAAAAAAACAGTCACAGCATAGCAATAACATTCATTATACTGTAGAATATAGCTTGATGCTAACTTATTCAACTATAGTTATGTCGAAGCCAACAAAGTAAGACCTTTGAACAATGTACAAATACATCAGGGAGCAAATACTGAATTGGTTAATATAGATTAATATTTTATATTTCCTCAAAGTGAAGTGTTAATATGCAAGGTGACATTCACTGACATTTTGAGAAAGAACTACTAAACAGATGGAGTACTGAAAGATCAACATAAATACGCTGGATATGGCAGACAAACTGACTTCATTGAACAAGGGAGGAACTAGAAAAAATAATTGGAAGAAAAACCCGAACATAAATGAGATATTTCTTTGACTACAAGACCCAACTATATGTGACACGTTTTCCTTTGAGGTGCTATTAATCATGTCAGGAAGTACAGCTGATTAATAGGATTCAGTTAATCTGGACTTTTTTTAGTATCTCCTAGTATTGATAATTAGATTAGGAACTGTAATCACAAAAACTGAAAGCTTGGGAAAAAGATACAAATTAATAGATTCCAGTGCTGTTGAGATGTGTACTTGAGAACAAGTAATTCTATAAAATCCTTGATTGTTCATAAATGGATAATCAAAGATGTTAATGAAATCCTTTTTTAAGTCATAAAGAAAACAGAGTGGAACAATTATTCAAGTAGCTACCACTTTAATCAATGGGAAATACTTTTTATGCTCAAGAAATGTAGGCTATCCAAACCACAAATACGTTGATTACACACACACACATCCAAGTATTAAATGGATAAGACTCCTTGTGTGTCTTTTGCCATGCTGTTGCCTTTATGTGGACTTAACATAGCAGATCAATCCTCTTGGGTAGCATATATTCTGTTAAGATGCATTCTTATTTCCTTAAAATCTATCTCACTGGGGAATCCCAGGAAACCACTACAGGTAGGAATAAAGAAAACACAAACTCAAGATTCCCACTATTTTTTGTTATTAACTAAGATGGCTCATAAAGCTCAGAAAATTGTGAAACCCTTGAGAATTTAAATCATAGCTATTCCCTTAAGTTTGCATTCTTAAATGCTTGGTGAGGCATGTTAGAACTATATTTTCCTTATCTAAAAATCTAATAAGAACTATTTTAGAGAGCGTACATGCATATACACCATGTACACCAGAGATGGGAAAGTTCTGGATCTTCAGATGTTTCCAGCCTCCAAAACTTGCTCTGCAACTGTCCTTAGACTTGCCAATTAGTGCAGCCTGCCAATCAGCAGAGGGCAGGTTGTAGATAACAATGGGGCAAAAATCCACCTGGGCCTGCGGGAGCAGCAGACGTCCTGCGTCCAGCCCTCATGGGCCCTGACGGAGGCACCCAGCAGATTTTTGTCCCATTACTGACAAAGGGGGCACAGGTCAAGGCAGAACTCAGTTCAGTCCAGACCTGCATGCGCCCTTTGTCCTTTCCCCCTGCTGCGTTAATGGCGGCTACCATTAATGCAGTTGGGGAAAAACTGTGTTCCTCCCCCCCACCCCACCCCATGCTAAACATAGCCTTTGAGGCCCTATTAACGACAGCCACCATTAGAGTGGAAGGGGAAGATACACAATTTCCCCCGTCTTGGGTAAATTGCGTTTCTTCCATTGTGCTGATCATGGCCTTGAAGGCCCTCTTAAAACCTTGGATTAAGAGGGCCTTTAAGGCCACGATTGGCACAGGAGTGGGGGAGGAAAAGTGCACTTTCTGGGGCCTCAGGAAAGTGTGCAATTCCCCCAGACATGCTAATGGCATGCCAGGGAAATTGTGCACTTTCCGGAGGTGCTAAAAAGTGTACTTTGTCAATAGCTGGTCCATATGAGCAGTACTCTGTAAACCTGCAGGGGCAAATGCCCTGCGAATTCCCTATCCCTTAGAAGCTTTGGTAAATACTCTCTATTTAACAAAGGTATCCTTTGTTTCCAGGCATCTCCTAAAATGTATGTATGGACCATGGATGTTCCTAGGCCCACCCTTTCTACTGAGAAATAGGCGTGACTTGGAAGATGGTCCAAGGTGTTCCCTCTTCTATAAGACTGAATGCACCCCAAACACTGTTTCATCCCCTCATTCTCTGGAGATATGCACTTAGCTTTCAAGGAAAAAACCCGAACCAAACAAGATGTCCTCCATAGACCTCACACAGTTCTCTCTCCAACTGCACTGCTTTCTGGCTGAAGGAAATGCCTTCTAGTTTGTGCTAAGTGATTTTTTTTTTCTCATTCAAGAGATTGCTAGGCACGTGAAAAAAGGTGCATTATTTATCATTAAAATTTTCTAGTTTGCCAATCATAAAGCCACTAGAGAAAAGAGAACAGGCTATCCCATTCTAAAAGTGCTAATGGCCTAGTCTACAATTGCCCCCTCATAAATAATGCTTTTAAAATAAAACTCAGTTCAAAGGATCTCTAAGCATGTGAATGCAAGGTAACTCCTTAGAGATGAGAGGCTTAGAAAATGAAATTATTAATGAAATCAGAGGAATCAGCTCTTGTATTTTTCTTATAGTACCTGCAAGTTCCTTAACACCAAAATCTACAAGCAATTTTGGCCAGAAGGCTGCTACACTGGGATCAATTACCTACCACAAATGAGAGAGTTATAATATGTCTCCCTGGACCATCCTAATAATTTAAGACCCTGTGGCTGCACATATCATGGCCGTTCTTTTCCACTGTGAATGGAAAAGAACAGTGTATTCGCAACACTGTAATCGGTGTTGCGAATACACTGATTATGAAGGAACTTTGGCTAATAAGGATAGGGAATTTTGTTGACAGTATTTACAATGCTGACCTTTCAATTAATATGCTAATTAACTGGATATCCTTTTCTAAAAAGGAATGCCACTTGCTCTCAGAATTTCACAAATGGCAACACAGAAGCACTGTGCTTAACAGCCAGGTGGTACAGATATTAATTACAATTAGGAGAGTTTAGGGTTCCCATATTTGGATAAAATGGAAAATCTATGTTTGTTTAAAACCACAAGCAGAAACTTTAAACTTCATTCCCTGGTTTGCTGTGATGCCTAAACTGGGTGTCTGTCTTAACTGGGATCCAGAAAAATATATCCGATATACATCAATATCAGTTTTACTTTCAAAGGCAGGTATTGCTTTATTTTTGTCTGATGCAGCTATTATTAACATTGTTTCTGGTATAATAAATTTGAGTGATGATGTAACTAAGTGTTCACAAGAGTGTAGCTTTAAATAGGGAGCTGATCGCTTTGTGGAAAAGCTCTTTAACAGATACATCTGGACATTATTTTTCTCCATTAAAAAAACACCTATCAGATATTAATTAAAATACATAGCTTATTGTAAGCGTTCAACTTCATATTTAGCTCAATCAAAATGGCTGTGAAGAAAGGATCTGTACAACACAGAAACTCACCTTCCAGAAGTTATCAACTTTGCCGTAAACAAGAGACTGATTCTGCCTTTTAATGACATTGAAGTGCTTGATGTCACTGGAATTCAGATATTGTTCCACGACAAAGCCAAGGAAACTATTGTCTGGAGTATGAGCTGCAAACCAAACAGGAAAAAAATTATTACTGTATCGTTATCTTGGACAGCTAATAAGTGCCTAGGAGGTATCTTCTGCTTTTGGTTACATTAAAAATGTAAGACTTTAACCATCTGTTGCTAGGCTGTTTGCTTCACATGCTACAGTATTAAGTAAACACAGAATTATGAAAACATACAATTTAAAATCTGTGCATATCTTCTTTGGAAAAAAGTTTGGACAGAAGTTACAAAATGCTTTACTGATAAGTTCACAGCATAACTACTATGGCGTAAGTATGATAAAGCTATTCCCATACCACAACCACCAAGGAAATAATAAATATATTGCTAGTTGCAATAAAACAGAGTGTGAAAAATGAATTGGATTTAATGACATTGTAATTCATATCTAACATTTTTTTCTTATTTTAATATTGATTAGTCGTTAGATAATTATCTGCAAGAAATTGTTTTAGCACTTAGAACAAATGAAAAAGCAGGACGTTTAAAGACGCATAGATTAAACCAAGTCATGCACAAAAAGCTAACAAGGAATAAAACAGCTTCCAGAGATAGCATCAACAATGATAGCAAACTTGACACCAACAGGAAAATGTAATATTCCTTTATTACCACTTCTGCAATATAGACCTATAATGAGTGCTCTGAGCCTAAGATAGCATTACAAATTTCTTCATCTGCTTTTTATTTTGGGACTTAATTTTGATGATAAGGTTGATGATTTCTTCCCGATAACCCTTGTCTTGAAAAGCAACTTCTTTTGTAAAAAGGTTTAACTTACGAAACATTGTATAGAACTGTTGTGGATTAAGGTTCCATTTCCCCCATGGTGTTTTGTGGCCTTTAGATTGCGCATAATGAGCATGGTTAAACTCTGGTTCAGTCCCAAATGAATCTAGCACTCGTAACATGCACCTGCATGGAAATAAAGCAAAGCAAAACAAAATTAGTCATTGACTACAATATTTTCTAAAATTGAAACACAATATGCATCAAGAAGTGCATATGTTTATTCCAGATAACCGCTTTTACTAAAGGAAAATATGGTCCCCAATTGGTTCTGATGGGAACACTAATGACCAATTTACACTGACCAGGTTCACAAAATCATGGAGGAGGAAATAAGATGCAGTGGCAGTAGTCATGTGCCAGGTGTGTATGTGCATAATTACCTTCAGCAGTGCAACTTATCATGTTGTACAAACCCGGTTATGATAGCTGTTTTCTTTGGGTAACACAACATGGTTCATGTTCACACAACACGACAAGCCCAGAGCAATTATGTAAATCCCCCAAGCATGTGGGAGAAGACAGTCACCATGGCTTATTTGCCCCTCTGTGATGATGCAACCTAAGCCACTGCGAAGCCAGCAATTTTGAGACACAGAAATGCTCCTTTCCTCTAAATTTCAGGTATCACTCTCCTTACTCACAGATGTCCATGCACAAATAATTGAAAAAATGTCTTTAATGATAAATAATCAGTTAAAAATGATGTGACGCAAACGGTGTTTAAAAGTCACTTCCAGAGCTGGACGGGGGGGGGGGGGGGGGCTGTAGGAAATTATTCCATGCTTCCACTTAATGCCCATGTTCTAAGTCCCATCGTCTCTTGCTCTGCAGAAGGCAAAAAGGTTTGGCCATATAAAGGAAAGCATAGTTTTCTTTAGCAACATTAGCACCATGCCTATTTGGAATACAAATGGCTGAAAAAAGAAATCACAAAAGCATGGACAATCTTCTGCCTTTATATAAAGCACTACATTCTTATTCAGCACAGAATCTCAGAACCATTCACATGCTTTAATGCAACATGGGAATGAGACAAAACTAAGAAATCACAAAGCAACATAGACGATGGTTCTGTTCAGTTTGCAGCTGTAATTCAAAGCTTTTATGTTGAACTGCTTTCAATGAAAACATTTTACAGAAGTTGAATTATTTTAGATTACACCAAATGCTTGTCAAGAGCCAAACATTATTTAGCAGTAGTAAATCATGCAGCAGAAAGAAACAGTTGGGTTACACAGCGCAACAGAGTGTGGGATCTTAATAAAAGCATTCCATTTTAAGCCACATGCAGGACGTGGGATGATTCTTGGAAGATAAGGATTAACAAAATGGCTAGGCTGAATTACTGAAATACAGTGACAGGTTACATAACTTTTATTATTCTCCTCAATGCATTAAAACTGATGCCAAAGAACTGAATCATCAACTGAGTCCTAATATGCATTAAATTTTTACATTTGCTATCTTAAACGTGAGCAAACCAAAATTAAGAGAAAGTATGTAACATGATTCTTGAAGTCACTTCACTTTCTTTCTCCTCTTCAGTTGGATACATACTTAAACAGAGTGTCATAAAATCACTAGGAAACATGGAGCTGAAGGAAATCCCATTGAACTAGTTTGCACGATCGTTGCAGCCCACCATGCCTTATTTAAGCCATAGAGGGTTGCGGCACATGCGAGTGGCCATTTTGAATATTCAACCCCTGAAGGGGAAGTTGCCATGGTATGTTGTGTCATCCAAATCCAGCTAAGAGGGATTGTCTGAGGGCTAAACAACCCTCAAACAACTGCTGCCTAGCTTCAGGCAACATGACAGGCAACAGCTGGGCCATGAATAGGCAACGTGGTACCCGTTGTGGGCTGCGGTGATTGTACGAACCGGGTAATTATCTCATTCAAGTTCCAGGATTGAAGGCAGGGTATCCATCAAATGCCCATATTGCATACATCACAAAGGCAGGTTATTCCATTGCTCAGCTATTTCTGTAATGCTTAAAGCTAAATCTGCCTTTTTCTGATTTGAACCGTTTGCTAAAGCAAAGGAGCAAATAAAAGTTGAAACAACAATTCTATTTCAAGTGGATAATGAACTGGTAAAGGGAAAACAATGAAGTTTCATCAGGCAGAAGGTGGGTGGAAAGAACGCTGCATAACGGCATCTGCTCTATTTCTAGAATCTGGACTCCAGTGTCATTATAAACTACAGTTCTTAAAAAAAAGGAGTGAATTTATGTTATCCATTCATATTCTTGTATCATGTTTCAGGAGCTTACAGGCTCTGTTCAGTTATAATGCCAAACTGTGGCTTGGTGTTACAGGAATTGGTGTATTATCCATTATAAAAATTCTCCATATATAGCACCTCTATCTTTTACATGTCTACTATGTCTTCCCTTACTTGCTCTTTTTTAAAGCTAAAAAGCCTCAAATGTTGTAACCTTATAGAGGGACTGCTCTAGCCCTCTGACCATTTTGGTTGCCCTTTTCCAGATTTACAATATTTCTATTCCCACAGTGGCCAACCAGATGCCCGTGGGAATCCCACATAAGGTCACAAGCGCAATAGCAGCCTCCCAGTTGTGTTCCCCAACAACTGGCATTCACAGGCCTGCTGCCTCTGTTACTGGAGGTAATATATAGTGATTATATAACATGTTTGTAAAAATGTTATAAAAATGCCGTGCTATAAAAACAACAACTCTTCTTTGGCTCTGCTTCAATTAATTACTTCCATTTTACTACAATTCATAGCTTACCATTCTATTCAAGCTCTGAAAGTATGGACTATGCTTTCCCTCCAAACTAGAATTGCAAGCCACAACTTAAATCTGCTTTGATACTTTGGCTTGGAGAGCAAGCACAAACATAGTTCGCCGGTTTGGTCATAGCTGCAAACTTAGTTTCAGAAAAGAGAAAATAACAAAATGAGTGTGTGCGTATGTGGGATGGTGGTGAACATGGAGCATATGTGTATGCATCTTGTTCCTATAATGCTAAGCTGTGGCTTGGCATAACCTGCGAGCAATCGAGATAACAAAGAAACGAACACCGACTAAACCAAAATAAAGAACAATCTCAAAGTCAGGAACAACCATTTATTACGAAATACAATTTTAAAACTTGTTTACTATAATCAAACATTTAAAAACAAAACTAAGATGATTTATTTATTTATTTGTTTATTTATTTATTTTAAACATTTCTTAGCTGCCTTTCAAGACAGAAACCCTTCCAAGGTGGCTTACAACCATACATTTACAAAATGTTGTCCTCCCTGTGAGACAAAGGCTACTGAATCTTATCAATATCGATAGTGATGCCAATTGCCAAGCATGTTTCAACCATCTTCAGTGACATATAAATGACAATTAGTAGATTAGCTACTCTACAGTTCAATCAGATTCAGATTTGCGTGAATCAGAAATCATGCTATTAAAATAAAATTATTATATTTCCATTACTCTATATAGTCATATAGCCCTGTCCCTCACAACTGGACTTCAACGTATACTTCTGAAAAGGAACGTCTATGATATAAGCAGTTGCTGGCATGTAAAGATTCCACACGATCCAGCCACTGGATGTCTCAATCGTGAGGAGCCCCTTTGACCAAGCAGTTGTTCACCGATAGGGGTTTCTTTTCAGATGTCCGTGTTCAAAGTACAGATGGAACTAAATTGGGAATATGACACTGGAGGCATGGCCAGCAGCATAGTCCCCACTCTTGCTTCAACATCTGAATGCCACACATAAGAATAGGGCAGGAACAGAGTTAGTGAAAAATACAAATTCAAGATCAGGAATGTCAATAAAAAGGATTTAACCCCCACCCCACCCCCCAAATGTAGATAAAACTACAATTCCTTTTGATAAATAAAATAATTTTATAAGAAACTAATACTTACTGATAGTGAACCCAGGATGGTCCAAGGGTTTTCTTAAATTGAGTGAGCCCAACAATGTCAATGTAAATAAGTTCTACTACTTTATCCCCTTGTGTAGGGCAGCCAGATCTATTACCAACAACCTTTTTCATAATCCTAGTGATAAGAAAAACAAAACACAGTTTGAGTAAATTAAAAAAGATAAAAACAGCAAAATTGGTCCTATCAGTAAGTTTTCATTCTTCCATTACCTAGCAAGGTGATATGGGTACTCTCCCTTAACAGAATACAAAATTCTTGAAGAGGAGCATCTGGAGCCACTGCAGCCCCAGGAACTTGCCCAAGGAGGTATCCTGACCCAGAAATAAGTAGATTTTACTCTTGCAGGATCTATTGTGTTTTAACTAGAAGCTGGGGTCTACAACTGGAGCTAGATTCAAAATAGTGGCTCAGGAGGCCAGATGTATGCTAAGAATTAAAGAACAGGATGCCTCTGAGCACATACTGAACTCAAGAATTTGTGATCAGTTCCAGAAACAAGGTCACAAATCTTTTCACATAAAACCAACTCCTAGTTTCTCCGCAAGCATTCTTTTTCAGCAGCCTAATTTTGGAGATAAAAGCTATTTAGTTGTTCTTGCTAGACAACTGTGAGTCAAATACTTACTGATCAACAGCAAATGCCACAGATCTACCAGTAGATCCCGATCTACCTTGGGGCAAACCCTGGCCTAACCCACAAATTATTAGCTCTGATCTATCATCTTCATGACTAATATGACATCCTGTCTTCTCCTCACTGCAAACCCTTGCACACAGACACATTACTATCTGCTCAGGAGGGTTCGAACATCTAGTATGGCATAACGTATTATGCAACACTGCTTGTTGCCTAGCACCCAACACAGGTAGGTAATCCTCACAGTTGACCCTGGGTTTTGTTTTCTATGTCTAATATTCAGATGTTCAGGAAAGGTTTAAAATCAATGCATGAGTTTAAGTACATCCCTTCCTCAATTGTTTACTGGTCATGCTAGTGGGGAGGAGCAAACAGGAGCTCATTAAGGATTGTTCTGTGCAAACACTGTCTATATCATAGGACAGTGAATTACCAGTTGGCAAAAACTGAAATGGCTTCTCTAAGACAGAAATTGGGCTTGAAGCACTGCTGTTTCCTTTTCTTAAAGGGATGCAAGCAACTTAACAGCATTTAACAACACTAAGTTTGTTTTCTAATGGACCCCAGAACTGTTGTTCTTAAATGGATACTGTTGTTTTTGCACTGTTGTTTTTAAATTTTGCATACTTTTTAATGTTTACTGTTCTAACTTTTGTGAACCGCCCAGAGAGCTTTGGCTGTGGGGCGGTATATAAATATAATAAATAAATAAATAAAATAAATAAACTTGTCAGACCATTTATCCATAGAGAAAACATACATGTCTCATTTTGTAGTAGCATTACAGTCACATTTCAACAAATATTACTGCTGGGTATTAATGCATGGAAACTTTCAAGACAGGAATAACATTCTATTAGCATAAATACACATGGTACAGACAGGAAACCAGGGTATGCAATGCTGCATGGTAAACGAGGCCAGTATTCACAGGAGATTGAAAATAGAAAGAGATACCCTTTAATGTTCCATTAAAATAAAAATCTCACAGATGTGCCTATTCATGTTTTATGGGAGTATACTAAATAATATATGACTAATTCTCCTAGCCCATACGGTAAATAATTTAATTCATGACTGCATATGTATAGTATATAACATAATACAACACATACACGTCCAGAACGAGCTGCCAATGCCATACATCAATTGTTTTGTTTGATTTACAAGGAAACAAAATAAAGAAAGTCTTTCACGCTTATTGGGTTGAGACACTGTACAGCTGAACAAGTCTTTGGGGCCTCATAATTGATGCTCATCTGTGCTAGACTTCCAAGTGCCTATTTTGAAACACCTGTTCAGCCAAATAGCCCACACAATACAAAGAGCAATGCAAATATGGTTGTGAGGCTGAACACTTTTCCATTTGAATTTATAAATGTAACAAATCATAAACGTAACAACTCATTTGGAAATTATGGGTGATATGCTAAAAGAACAAGATCTTCAAACAGTAGATCAAAACACAATCAGTAGCTCAAAACACAAAACCTATCTGAAAAAATGACAACTTTCACACGAATTAGCTACAGCCAATTTAATATACTGATGAACTAGTTTTATGTCAGCAAGTAAAGTTAGTTTAAGGGGGAAAAGAAAAACTTGAAGAGCTGGGCTTTTATCTTACTGCAGATGTCTAACACACCTGTAATGGCACAGAATAAAGCTGCTTAGTTTGAATTTTCCAGTATTCATTTAATCAGGCCTCAGGAGGAAGCCACTACAATGCAACATATTATCCTTTTCATGGTGCTTATAAAATAATCTCCTTATCGCTGTTTAGTGAATTATCACTTTCATTTTCCTCTTCACAAAATTATAGGCTATATAATAAAGACTTCAAGAGAATTTGCAGTTAGGGTTGCATTCTCTGGTACTTAGTTTTCAATATGGAAAATAATCTCCTTACTCCTTGAGTTCTGCCAATGAAGCTGAAATCCTTATGTCATGGCCCAGTAAATAGAGAGATGTAATTAAATCACTCCACTGGACTAATTCACCAAGTGGGCCACCACTAAAGGCGTTCTCTGCAATCTTGAACCCAGATTCTTTTGTTAGGAGTCCCAGATGAACAAGGACCTGAAAAAGAAAGTCAATTATAAATAAATATTGATATTAAATATGCAGTAGATTCTTGCTGAACAGAGTATGGATTCATGTTTGGATATTTGGGTCAAATTACCCAGAAGAATGTAAGTGTAACTGCATTCTACACCAGTAACTTGAATGATAGGGCGTACAACTGTTTTTGGTTGACAAGTGAAGAAAATGTAAACATTCCAGCACTTATATGTATTATTTATCACTTAGAAAGCACCTCAAATTACAAAGATTAAAAGGTAAGACAGGCTCTCCCTGTAAGCTCACAGTCTAATAGACATAAGTGGGGGTGGGGGGGCGGGGGAAGGAAAGCAAGTCTATTCAGGCACAAATTCCTGTAAAGTCTGGTTCAGGTAGCGTAAATGCACAAAGGGAGGGAGGGAGTGCACTAGCTCTGCCCGCTTCTCATACATTTGCATTACTCTATACGCATGGATGGTGATGGTTCTGAAAAGGAGAGGCTCCTGTTCAATGCAGTTTTCAAAATTGTGCAAATTTTGAAAATCAGTTTTCAAAATTGTGCAGAGACAGTCGAAGAATACAGGAGGCTCTACTCTTCAAAATGAACCACCCAGAGAGCTTCGGCTATTGGGCGGAATAGAAATGCAATAAATAAATAATTAAATAAATTATAATCCTTCATGAGTACAGTGCGATGGAAACATACAAGGGGGAACTAGCACACTCTCATTCTTCATGTCTTTACTCAGTTTATTAACACCTTAATAGAGCTATAATTTTAGCAGTAACGTCTGATCAGGATTTTCCTGACTTGAAGTATATATGCACACACACACACACAGACCCCCACACACATCAGCAATCCCTGGCTAGTGGCAGGGGCTAAGATATGCTTGCCCAAGAAGGCAAAAAGTAGTATAACTATTTTTTAGTTTTCCCTATTGGTTTTTCATTTGATTTCCATTCTTAAGTCTGATTCTGTAAAATCTCACAGATGGTTGCAGATTTCAATTTATACCACATTCAGCTTCTGTCTTTAGTGTTATAGAATATAGCATTTAGCTTCCATCTACTTCATTCAAGAAGGATATCCCATACTCCTCAAAACATTTCTATAAAATACTTCCTACTTTCTTACTATATTAAAGACTTTTTGGTATGAACTGATAGTGGACTATTCCCACTTTGATTTGATGAAGCACCTGTCATCAACATTTGTTATTTCCAATGCCATTTAATCTCAATCATCTCTCATTATAACAACATGTCATCTATGAGCACTGCAGCTTCCCTAAGAAGCAATTTAAATATTTTGTATTCCCAGAAGGAATCTGTAAAAAATGCTTTCACATTATTATTCTTCATATGGGGTACTAATACTTGAAATCTGTTTACCATTCACCCACTTGATCCCATGCATACCGGTGGCTGCCCTCCAGCTCCAAGGCTTTATCTCACCTTTAGACTCACATGCCTCCTTCCTTGTGACTTGTGCCTTTAATTAGATGATAAGCCTATAGGCAGGGCCTTATAATTTGTTTTAGTTAACACATAGCACCTAGTAAATCACAGGCCTCTGCGTAAAGTGTCACCAATGTGGAAGCACTTTTTGGCTCTCTCTTTCTCTCCCTGTGTATGTATATAGTGACTGTGTTCAATCAGCCCTTACCTATTATTGAATACCTAACAGGCAGGATTTTAGAAGCCAAACCATGCACTTTAGTTTCCTACATACAGCAATGAAATTGTTTAGTTTACATCTTGAAGTAGAACTCACTTTTTTCCGTTTTCTCTTTTCCAAGTGTTGTTTTTCGGCAAGTGATTTAATTGCTTCTATCCAGGTATCAGCCATCCTCCTTATTCGCAGCATCATCCACCGGAATTCTTCATGTCTGGACATCATTTTGTATAGCAAATCAAAATTCGTTCTTATTTCAGCCTTCAAGTAAACAGTATGTTAAAACAGTCAGTGGTAGTCCAAAATATATTATTTTAAATAGGTTTAAAAGAGTGTATTTGTGGGGGCTAGGAATACTTCTATTTCATTTTCATTTCATTCGAATAAAAATTACATAAAGATATTTCAAAATGTAACCTCACAAAAGCAGGAAAAGAGAAACCATTTTCCATTTTGTGTGTAATTTAACACAGTGTCCCCCACTGCCTTATACTGCGACTTGAGCCATTTGCTACACTAAGTCAAATGTTCCTACTAGGGGTAAATTTAACGAGGACTAATAGCTGAAAAACTGACTACTATGCCTATGTGATACACGTTTGTGAAAACATGTGTGTCGTATCTACACTTTTATACTTTAAATGTACTCGTAAAATACTGAATGTTTGATGTGGCTCTTAGTTAAAAAGCGAACAGTATAACCTTAGTATTCTTTAATATTGCAACTATTTCACTAAAAAGAGAAGATCCTTATTTAACTTGTGACATTGAACAAGTCTCCAACCAGGTTCAGACTCCATGCTGCAGCTCACTGTGGATTATTTAACCCGTGACAAACCTGGTGCCTGTGGGTCCCAGGTTGAATATGCAACCCCTACTCTGGATTGTTGTGTTACATGACCCCAGCGAGAGTGGGTTATGTGAGGGTTAAACAGCCTTCACAAAATACGAAAAGAGATAGGTTATGCGAGGGTTGTTTAACCCTCACATAACCCACAGTCACCAGGTTCATACAACAGGACAAACTCCAATGATATTCAAAATGGCAGTAGCTCACACCCCACAGGCACTGCAGCCCTCCCATGGGTTAAATAATCCATGGTGGACTGTCGCGTCATGTGATAATCATACAAAGACTCTGGATTTAACATGTTCATCTACCACAGATCTCTGCTGACCTAAACCTACTTACCATGTATAAAGAGAAGTACAAACTCAAATGTCTAAGTTTTTGTTTGTTTGAAATGTCTAAGTTTTTGTTTTGTTTTGTTTTAAAATTGTGTCTTCCAAAACATTTTTCCCCAAAGAAACAATGACTGCCTAATACCAGAATTACTGGCATTTAGAATGGATTTGATTGATTTTATGACCCATGATCTATCTCGCTCTACAGAAAACTGAAAATAAAATAACCTCAAAGCCCACTTCATTAAAATTTTTGAAAGCTGCATACTTCTCACCATTGTCTTTTGATCAGTTTCTTCATTAGGATTTTTTGCTCTCCAGGGTAAACGAGGACACCAGTTTTCAACCTGCAAAAATGGGGATCTTTTGTTACGCACAGATACAAATAAATCAAGCAAAATGTTCAATCAACTATTTCCTTGATGCTATTCATTCCTTGTTTGCGAATGGATAACAAAAATACATTATTTCGTGAGATTTCAAAAATACCAACAGAAGTTTTAAAAATGCAGAAAACAGATTAGCTATTACATGTTTCCTTTATCCTCTTCAATAAACTGGTTGTCTTTTATTAACAGATCAAATCTACAACATATCATTAAAAAACCACCCTAGCTCTTAAGTCCTGAAGAGGCTGGTATGAGAAAACTGGAAATGTCAACATTGGAACATAGCTGGCAGGAGAATGCATAGGCTTAGAAAGGCAGAGAAGTACCATGGAAATATAAAGCAAAATACCACGGTGAGTATTGAGCAGGGGTTTGATGGTGGATTGGGTGTCTCCTGACTGGAAGGGGCTGTGTATGACATTTTATCCCAATCCTGCAAATGTCCAGCACTTCAGATCCAGCAAATGTCCAGCACTACTGCAGAGGACTGCAGGAGTATAGGGGCTGGTGTGTGAAAGTCAAATTACACACAGTAATTTAAATAAGCTATTCACAGTACCTTATTTGTGATTGATAACAGTAGCCTTTTCAAAATAAAATACTGTGAGTAGCTTATTAACCTATAATGGCTTAAAGTGACGTCCGAATGCAGCCTATATATAAAAAAGGAAATGGGGGGGGGCATTAAGATTGAGACTATGTTACTTGTGGAATAGCAGTTTAATTCTTCTCTACTGTGCTCCCCCTCTACCACCACAAACATAACTCCCCTCAAACCCCTTTTATTAGGTTACGGAGAGAAGCCTGGCACCAGTGTGAGCTTTTCTCCAAGGGTAAGAGCAGTTTCAGGGTGACTGGGTTTGGACGACACCATGGCTCATTGCGGGTTATTTAACCAATCATGAACTGTGGTACCCACAGGTACCAAATTCTCCTGAATCACCATAACCTATGGTTCAAAATGCTCAAATTCAGGACCACACGCTGCAATAAGTGCATCTTTCAATCTCCCCTGCCCCGACAGACAGTTATTGGAGTCTAAGCCTTCATTTACTTCACAGTGATGGTTTCAGACAACATGCTACAGCTTGTTGTGAGCTATTTAACCCATGATAAGTTGCAGCACCCCTAGTTGCAGCACCCCTACAGGGTTGAATATGCAAGCCCCGCTCAGGGGTTGTCATGTCGTGCAAACCTGGCGACCATATATTACATGAGGATTAAACAACCCTCACATAACCCTAAACAGACTTTGGGTTATGCAAAGGTTGTGTAACCCCCATATAAGCCATGTTCACCAGGTTTATGCAACACAATAACAATAATAGGGATTGTATATACAAAATGGTGTCCACATGCACCCTGCATGAGCCACAGTGTCACCCACAGTGGGCTGTCATGAATAGCCCCAATGTGTGGGTGACAGTTTCCAAGACACTGATGGGAAAGAAAATGGTTAAACCCTTCTCCCTAGACATCACAATCAGGCCTCCTATTCTCTATTTTTTAAAATAGTAACACTGGATGCATTTGTTCAAAAGTGTTAAAATTACAAAAGTGGCATCCAGCTCTTTGGTATACAAAAATTCTGAAATGCTATAAAGTAAAGAAAATCTGTGATATAAACATTGTCAAATTAGGATTCTTCTTCTTCTTCTTCTTCTTCTTCTTCTTCTTCTTCTTCTTCTTCTTCATCATCATCATCATCATCATCATCATCATCTATATCCCACCCTTTTCCCAGTGCTGGGACTCAAGGTGGTTTACTATATTAAAACATGTACAATTAAAACATATAAATATAAATTTACAAAAGTTAAAATAGAATTAAACCTACAGTAAAAATTAAAAAAACCAACAATTTTTAAGAACAGTTTTTGCCTGCATCTGGAAGTGTAGCACAGATGGAGCCAGCCTAGACTTCCAAGAAATAAGGACACAGATAAATGGTTTTGTATTAATATCCAATAAAAAAAGAATTAAAGTTAATAAGAAACAATTCTAGCCATATCAGAACCTCTATTGCCTAATTCTTGATAGAACAGCCAGAGGGACAGTAGGATATAACTGTCACCTTCAATTACATCTGAATGGCTGAGTGCTACTACTTAATCTGCAAGGCCTGCTTTAAGAATTATTTTTCAACACTATGCTGATTATTTTTCAAAACTTATAAAAGAAAATATAGATTTAAAGTAAAATGTACAATGCAGTTTGTGCGAAGAGGACAATCGGAACTTTACCCAGTGGCACGCAATGACCAAGCACACTTAAGTCACTGAAGAAAAATACTAAATTCTTTGAAAATGAAGAGCCAAGCTACAGCACAGAAATTCCTTCTCAAAAATAAACTCTTCCATGAAGCTTATATTTTAACCTGCTCATTCTTATTTTCAGTAGGGAGCCTATGTTCAACTGCATTTAGTAATGTCTCTCACACTGTCAAAATGAATGAGAAGCCATTCAGTCAAGTCATAAAGAAGGACTGCACCTACTGGCTCCTTTCCAACATCAGTGGAGATCCCTCAATGTTCACAAGTTCAGCAGATTTTCTGAAAGGGCAAGTTACATATGTACAAGCTGAATGCATCCAGGGGTCCCTTTCATGCGTTCAACAGAACATATAAAATTCAGAGGGAAATGGCCAGTGCCACATGAACATCAGGGATATGGGCTCAGGCAATTTCACAAGATGGGGGGTATAGATGCAGACCACTGGGGAGGCAGGAACGATTTTGGCTTATGTCAATTGCTATATACTGTAGATGTTATAACATTACATCTTTCTATAGCATATTGTTTTTTCCCCTATGAAAAAATTTACACAGAAAAGCACTTTCAAATCTTTTTATCCCAAAATCTAGCACATTCAAATTCAAATACCTGGATATAAAGGAGGCGGAATATATTAATCCACCAAACATGGGGCAGGTCATTTTGCCACCTGTGTTCCGCATGGTATGCTAATCTGAAAGGCCTCCAACTTTTAGGGGTAGTGAACTACAAAAGCCTTCCCTGGGTCAAAGAGATTAAATTTGCATATTTTACTTTAATAATAAAGAGTTATTTGAGTGATAGTTATAATTCAGCTATTCAGACTAGACTAGGACTAAATATAATACAAATAAACCACATTATACAAACAACATAGGCATTACAGATCAAGGCAAGCATTATTTCACATTCAGAATTGGCATGTTTTTCATTTCTATCTAAAAAACTTTTCCTTATTACATGTACATTTGGAATGCAGTGGGAGTTGCACTAGCAATGTTTTGACAGGAAGAGGTCTCAGGTATGTACGAATGAAAATGTTCTTGCTACATGTAAACAAAACAATCGGCTGTTCTCAAAATGGTTCAGAGCTGCAATCTAAATGCAATAGAAAACTGAAAAACAACCCCATGCAGAAAAAACTGTAACTTGGTAACAATGGTGGAAAAAAACCACTGTTAAAATTTGCACAACAAAATTTCTACTATCAACTTCTCAAGGAATGTTTTGCACACGAATAATTTTGTGGCAAGAAAATATTGATCCTTTCATATTATATTAGAAAGAATTAGCAATCAGTAGAGCAAGTTTGAAAGGGATCACTGTCCAAAGTGAAAAAAGAACAACAATAGATCATTTAAAGTTAAATCAGTTTTCAGAAGAACTGAAATATATCAATTGTTTCATCCAAACATTGTTTGTTTTTTGAGCATGGCAATTTTATTTTGTTCTAAGAGGTAGTTTAACAGTATTGATTCTGAATGTATAATTACTGGATTTCAAACAATAATAAAATCAGACTCATAGGTTCTATTTCCAGTTATAAAAAAATAATGTTGAGTTATACAGGGCATATTCCTTCCTTGCACAGTGCAGGTAGTGCTCTCCTCCCCCCATCTCACTGGTGTGTATAGAAGTGCAAGTATAACCACTGTACCATGCCATTACAGAGGATGGGACGCCTCTGAGGGTCCCATATCCCCAACACTTTATTTATTTTATTTATCACATTTCTAATTGCCCAGTAGCTGAAGCTCTCTGGGCAGTTCCCAACAATTAAAAGCATAAAATAAAAACATGCCTTAACGTGATCCTATAAGAATCAGCCCAGCACCTGCATGGGAACGAATTGAGTGCACACCATTGGAATAGACATGTTTTCAAGGTAGTAGCTGGAGAGACAGATATCAACTTCCTGGGACGCTTACAAAGCACAGCAGAATGGCACCCCTTAGTGCAGGCTTCCACAACCTGCTGCCCTCAAGATGCGTTGGACTACAACTCCATTCACCAACCAGCCAGCATGGATAATGTCCTCGCTAGCTGGGAAGGGTGGGTGGGTAGAAGTTGTAGTCCAAGATACCTTAGAGGGTACCAGGCTTGGGAAGACTGCAAACTAATATAGTAAAAAAGGCACAGGAAATAATAAAACATGCAACTGACAAGCTACTACTGGACAGCAGTGAGCAGGTTTATACATTACAGTTTCTAATTTAAGATAGAGCAGCAAGCAGCAGGAGCAAATTATTTCAAGCACTGAGAACTTAGAATTTCAGTAGATGAGTCTTTAAAAGGCACACACACACACACACACGACTGGATTTACCAGTCATTCCCACCTGGGTTGTTCTAAAGGACACTGCTGTTTCATATTATTTATTTGTATATTACATATAAGTAATCCTCAGAAGATAGAGTGCTGGGATTATAGAAAGGGAGATCACAATGGAAAGGTATGAATTTTCAGAACTGCCCTGCCCCAGAATTGGGCTACAATTGGGCCTGAAAAGGGTGATTAAGCAATGGCCTGAAAAGGGTGATTAAGCAATGGTTAAGAGCAATGGGTAGGGTTTTGAGTGATGGGGGAATGCCCCTATCTGGAAGTATTAGCAAATATTTATTCAAGTGTTAAAAGTCTACAACTCCTTTCAAGTTTTCAGCACTTGAAAAAACACTCATGGAAATTTGTACAACAATCTAGATTATTTTCATTTACTTTCAGCTCCTGATCTTTAAGTATTTTTACATAACAGTTTAACATTTTTGGTATAGTTGCAACAGCCACAGAAGCATTAACATCTAGGACCTGGGCAACAGACTTTTACATCATCATCCCTCCAGAGCTTTCATCAGTTTCTCTTGCTACTAGGAATTGCCAGGAGCCATAGATTGTCCAACTGCTCAGCTGAGAAGACCTGTTCCCTAGGGACCAAATATGTCCCATTTTCTGAGCTAGGTTGCTAACATGCACATTTCCTGGGGCAAGACCATTTATCCCACTGGCTAACTGCAGAACATTTAAAGAGCAGCAGTTTTTAGCAGCCACAACAGCAACAAATGTCCAACTGGGGAGTTGACATTTTACATTATTATCCTCACAAAGCCTTTATCACCCACTACTGCCTTTAAAAATATACTATGTGCTCATTTTTCATATTGACAGGCAAAAAGTTAGGATCTAAATATTTTAAGTGAATAAACACCAATCATGAAGGCCATATATATTTCTATTTGCTTTAGTTCTAAATGAAAGATAAACATTTTCAGGATTCTAATGAATAAATTTAAAAATCCACCAGATACATTAAGTCCATACGCTATATGCCTGCATGATGTAGATAATTAGGAAAGCTCCTAACATTACAGAAATTTGTTCTGGTATGTAAGAGGAAAAAATGGAAAGGGTTCTACCTGCAGAAAGGGAGTTATCGCCCCTTTCTTCTCTGTTGCTCTCCCTGGCACTCCCTAAGGTTTGGGAAGCTAGGATTGGTATGGGATAGGACACAGCGCGCTGCAGATAAAACAGCGCTGCAGTTGAAATCACAGACCTCTCACTCTATGAGCTGGAATTCCACATAACAAGTGCATAGCTACATTCATCTGTTCTGTATGTTACCTATTCTCAAAACCTTTTATTAAGGTTCTTTCAAAAATTCTGGACACATGGACAAGTTTTTGATATTCCTGCAATGTACCTGTTATCTCACAAGGTATCTGGAAATTAATACTATATCTCATTATTCCTAAAATGTTTTTGAAAATACTACTGAAATTTGAAAGAAAACAATGACATATTTTTCTTAGTACGCTGAGGCACTACAAATCTACTGCCATTTATTTCTAACCCCTCAAAACTGCTTTAAACATAGTTACTACCATTTAGCATTCAGCGTTCACCTATATCATTAACAGTCAATTCTCCATCACTGTTCATTTTGACAAATTACTTTGTGAAGCATCAGCTCCATGTTATCTTTGGCAGCCAACGCAGTGCATGTATCCATATCATAGTAGTGGAAATAAGAATTTCATTTCATGCTTGCATTCACAAATATTTAAGCTTTCAGCGTCTGCTGTTTAGTATTAATCATAGCATTAATCACTGGATTAAGCATGCTGAATTTAAACTCAAGGTTAATAGCATCACCAAACAATACTAGTTTTATGTGCTGTCAAATAAACACCCCTCTTAGATAACCCCCAAAGACTTTTATATTTGCTGTTCACTAAACATAAAACAGATTGATGAACAAAACGGTTAATTTGTTCTTTAGAGAAACATAGTACTTCCTATAAAATTATGCACTGTAACAAATGTTGCGTGAAGTAGTTTGTGAATAAACTAAAATCTAGATTGTTCAAAGACCTAAGATTCAATGTTAGTTATAAATATAATAACATACTAAAATATGTCAAGTGAAGGACATTAGAAACATTGTTGTTGTTGTTTATAATCAGGTCATGAATTTTTCTAGACTCTATAGGGTGACAGAAACCACTAGTGGGAAGGAATGGGCAAGGTTATAACCATACTTTCATATTACATTAGCTGAATCTGTGGCCATAACCTTGATGTCATGTGACACTATTGCCTAGCACAACATGGAAGTTTTGGATTTCCAGGAGGTATCCTTTCGCCAACACACTAGTCATCTGATACTGGCACCTCTGTTGCAGATCTCATAGAACACTTGGATTTCTCCAAAATCCAAGTCCTTACTCACAGCCACACTAATAATGGGGTATAAGCCTCTGATACAAGACCTTCCCAGCATTACACAAAATAAGAAAAGGTCTAAATGTTATGTATAGATGAAGTTTAAGTACTCTATGTACCAGTTTATATATAACTGGCCTTATAAGAAAAGTTGCTCTTTAGATAAGTAGAATGAGAAAAGGAAAATTACCTCCAGATCTCCCGTTGAACTGGCTGGGAATATTTCCCCTCATCTCTTGCATACTAAAATAACATGCTCAAAGGTAACTTCACATTTGCAATTCTGTCTTTTTTGTATTTTGACTTTACCAATTTTGAGAGTTGGCGGCTTATGGAATGGTTTAGTAGCTGGTGGTAGTCTGCTGGTTTACTAGCAGACTACCAGTGCCTGCCACTGAGTAGAATAGAGCAGTGGTCTTCAAATGATACATACCCAAGTCCCACCTTGGACTCCCAACCTGCAACATGGGACCCAACTTGCCTTCACCAGAGTTCTCATCATCAGAGGATGAATGGGGAGGACAAGCTCCTGGGGAAGTGACTAGCAGCAAAGAAGGGCAAGACCCCTTACTTTCAGGGGCAAGCAACACCTGGCTGAAAGTAAGGGCTCTTGTCCTTTTTTGCTGCTCCAGGACCTGCTGGAGCTTGCCCTTCCCCTTCATCTTCTGATGATGAGCACTCCGGACAGAACCCACTTTCACAATCACAATTGTCCAACATGGTGGCACCAGCTTTGCCGTGACCCATCTGGCCTGATCTCGCAATCCATTTTTGGATTGTGACCCACCAGTTGAAGACCACTGGAATAGAGGGACCTAGTACACTTAAAAGAAGGAGTCACCAGGTGGTTACAGAAGTAGCAGGGCTGCTACTTTAGTGCAATGCAGGAACACAGCTGCTGCCTGGATAAGAAGTGGTTTGTACCAGGCACTACTATTCACTCAGAAACCATATTCATGCATGGTGCTGAAGTAACAAGAAATGGTATCATAAACCACTGCTGATTAGAAGTCTGTTAGTACTGCGTATCCATCTTCAAATAATTTTTACTCATCCAGAGCCTATTAGCAAAACAGTCTATAAATCAAATATGTAACAGTTTAGAAATTATAGCATTAGCTAATTGGTATATAAAGTATATACAAACCCAGAACTAAACCTCTGCTTTCAGTTATCTAAACGAACAATTCTGTCAGGTTAGAATTATGATTGACCAAGCCATTCAGATATGAAAATATTTTTTGAAAGGATATTTTTTATATAATTATCTGAAGTGTAATATTCTATGTTCTGTACACCCAAAACTTAAACTAGTAATAGCGAGCTGAAAACTGATTAGATATAAAAACAGGAGACACTGATAAAAAAATTGTTTCCACCAAAATTACAGCAGTTTCTTTGCTGGCACTCCTGTGAACTATATTTGTCCCATCATCTCTATTGAGTTTAATTAGCATGTCTATAAAAAGATACCGGTAATACACGCTGACACATGCCAGGAAATACGAAGATACTTCCTGAGGTGAGGGAGATATTAACATGTTAACTTGTTCTAAGAATATGTTTTGGTCTTTCATTACTTTATATTACCTTTTTTTAAAAAAAGTTCCTTTGAAGCAAAATGTTTACATAACATTTAAATAAATTAATACAACAATCATTGTACATAGTGCATTGTCAACATCAACAGAGAAACAGTGATGATTCAATGGCAAAGTAAATACTATCATGAAAAGTCCCCTATTCCCTCCCCCCCCCCAAAATACTTGCTTTATGGAACAGAATTACACAAGAGGGCACATATTAAGTTGTTCCTGTCTAATATGCAGGTAATTGTACAAAATAAAGTCAAAAAAGGAAAACATTTTCTACCTTATGTTAAGTCTTACAAAAATAAAGAGTAGCATACTGGAACAGGGTTATATTATTAATGTTTTGTATTTAACTGATTGTATATTACCTAGACAATTTATGAGGTAATTAATATAAATAATAATAAATAACAAAGAGTTAAAGACCTATCAGTCATAAGTAGGGAAACTATGCCAAAAATAATATATGAAAGATTACATCTAGAAAAGACTAAAATCTTGGGGAATGGAAATATTAGATACAACTTTTACCAGAATCACCACAACCAATGGCTCAAGATGCTCAAATTAAGGATGTATGGATTGTGTAAAATGCATTCCGTCTGTGTCTCATGGATTGTCAGGTGCCTCTTCTTCTGTTGTCTGCCCATCTACAGAATAAGATTTTTTTTGTTTCCAAAATTTGTGCAAATTTTCACATGCAGAAATGCAGAAGTTTCCCCATAATGCCCATTTTCATACTTTAGCCTATGGGGAAAATTCACATTTTTGGCCTTTTGTTATTTTGCTTATTTTTCTACAACAAAACTTGCACAAAATTCCCATAACAAAGAAAACCAGTCTGCAAGTCAATGGAATCCTTCCAAAAGGGAAAAAGCTGGTCCGCTGCAGAATCCACGGGTTGGATTCATAAAAATCCAAACTCGTTTGGCTCCCTTGCATATTTCTCTGACATCCCTAACAGCACCACACACAGCAGTAAGAGCATCTTCCAGTCTCCACTGCCATAATAGACACCAATTAGAGTTTAAGCTTCCTTATTCACAAGGCATTTACCTCACAATGATTGACTATTCAAATAAGTTTCTTGTTAGCCCGGAAATAATTTGCTACCCTTCTCCATTCCCCTATTCTTCTCCAGTGTGCCTGTATGGTGGATTTGCTTCTATTTTAAACTAGCTCTAATCTTTCATTATGCAACAGCCTGGACAAACTGTGGCTTGTGTTAACTGTGGCTTTATTAAATAAGCCGGGATCATAAACCATGGTTTGAAAATCAATACTTCAATAAGCAATCATTAACAGTAATCATAGTTTGTCTTGGTTTGGACATAATGATACACCATGGTTAGTTGCAAACTGAACTGGATGCCATTTTTTCTTTAAAGATTAAATTGCCTTATAAAAGAAAACCTTCCCTTCATTCTGTTGAACTAATAATGCTTGAAATGTTCTTTAAAAATTCAGATATCCATCTGGATTTTCCTGCAGTTTTACATATAAATTGCAATATAAATTTACTGACCTCACTGAGGTAAATAAAGAAGGAGCATGTGGACCCATCGACACCATAACTTGCGTAACAAGGATCGGATCGCCACATATCTTTCATCCACTAGAAGGAAAAATAACAACAACACCCAATGAGCAGGCTAGTTTATAAACCTGACTGCAAGACTCATTATACATTTAGAATAAATTTCAAGAAGCTGGTAGAAAAGAAGTATTTTAGATCAACAAGGTCAATGTAAGCTTCAGTAGGTACTGGTAGATGAAGGGAATTGGCACCAGGAGGAAGGTGGAAGAAAGAGAGACGAGCTCTGGTGCCGTGTATAGATAAACAATGAACTTTTTATTTTTGTAATGATGTGAAAATGCATTTTCACATCATTACAAAAATAAAAAGTTCATTGTTTATCTATACACGCCACCAGGCTTCAGTAGGTAGCAGAAAGTAACTGCTAGACCCTGTGAAGGAAAAGGGCAGAAGAACCTCACTATTAGTCAGTACAACTCATCACTATATGGTTTACCATTGTAAGAATAATATTTCATAGAGAAGGATACCTTGCCTGGAACACATCCTCTATGGGGTGCTTTAATCCATGTAATTTCAAGTGAATCACAGGGACTAACACTACCATGCCAGCAAGGTAACGCACAGCTACTCTCTCTACAAGTTTGCAGACTTCACTACTTTTTGGCGCTGTCATCCAGATGAACTTGTAAACTTCAACATGGTACCTTTCAAACATTTTCTGGGAAATAAACAGTTGGCTATTCTAGTGAAACCTACCAAATTAAACTGTCATTCAAGTTTAGAAACTGACACAAGTTTCATTTCTATTTCATAGCTAGCCTGTCCATATTTCAAAATTTAGATTAGTATTACAAACATATAAGAGGTTTGAAGCTGTAGAAATACTTTTATTTTAGGCAACAACATTTACAACTATAGATAATAAATATATCTGATATATCAAGTAAAGATATACATACACTAAAGATATTCAGAAACGTTTTCTTATACCTAGCAACAGCTCTTTCCTTTAAATTTTAATAGACTTTTAAAGAATCCTCAAAGCAGAACTGCTTGAAAATGCACAAAAACTGTTGCTCATTTTAAATAAGGTATTGATAATTATAGCAGCACTGTGCTGAATTTTTCAATCTATTTATTTCCGACCATTTGTTGGGGGGGGGGAGGGGTTGAAAAGAAACTGTACCCAAAAATTGTGGGAAGAGGTAGGAATTTTGGAGAAATTTCTCAGGGTGCAGGGCTTCAGTACTTACTTTACAGTAAAGTGGTGGCTGGGGTGTGTGTGTGTGTGTGTGCTCTTTCTTTTACTATTCCTGCCCCACATCTCTCCCGCTGCTTGAGCTTGTTGGAAAGCCCCCCAGAGGATTTAACCAGGAATTCCTACCTTGGGGCTTTCCAGTGCTGCTGCCTACTGAGTGCGTGAAAGCTGAGAGAGGCGTTTTTTGGTTTTGCTTTGTTTTTATTAAAAGTCCTTTTAACAACTAGAAGAAGAAGAAGAAGAAGAAGAAGAAGAAGAAGAAGAAGAAGAAGAAGAAGAAGAAGAAGAAGCAGCAGCAGCAGCAGCAGCAGCAGCCCACAGCAGAAAGAAAGAGCACACATACAACAACAACAACAACAACTCCACAGCAGAAAGAAAGAGCACACATATCCCTCAGCTACCTCCTTTCAGTAAGGTAGGCACTGGAGCCCTGCACCCTGAGAAATTCTCTGAAAGTCTCAACATCCCAACAAGAGGCAGAAAAACAACTGCCTGTTTCACAGGGAAGCAAAGAAGTTGCGAAGGGTAGGTAAGGGTTTTGGCACAGCACTAAATTATAGTGCCTATTAGCTGAAGAACCCATTAGAGCCCTGATTAGCGAAATTCCATCCCATGCAATGCACTTCCATTACTTTTATGCATATATCATCTCCTTGATAGCTCTTCAACACATAAGGCAGTATATAGATGATGATGATGGTGATTGATGATAAGGTGTAATTTTTAAAAAAGTTCATAGGGCATCACCCAATGCCATGCAAGCAGACTGCCACTCATGCAGTGGGACTTCTCTCTTTCTCCCCACCCCCGCCCCCACTGCAGAGTTTTGGGGTACACAGTGGATTGCAGAGGGGACAGGGGATGTGTTTTGCTGACTATGTCTGTTCCACTGGAGGACCTGTATTCTTCTACTTGAAATTAAAAATAATTTAAACCATTCAACTAATACCATTACAATTTTGGGAACTGTTCTTTTTGGTCAATAGTTTATGAATGAATTACTGGGCACTCTTCTCCAACCACAGTCCTAGCGTGTCTTTGTGTGGTGCAAGGGAAAATTAAAGGTGTAATGACTTTTTCACCACTTGCCTTTTGTCAATTTAAGTTAATTTAGTTTTTCTCAAGAAATTATATCTAAGCAATGGTTCCTGCCCCACACAACTCCAGGATTTGTTTTGTTTGTAAACACAAACACATACACCGAAGAAATACAAGAGAAGATTAGCCTTACTTTTATTTTGCCCTCACAGTGGGGAAAACCATCCATGGGAGGCAGTTCACACTGTTCCTGGGCTCCATTAATGAGATCTAAAGAGGAGAAATAAACATAATATGATCCAGTAATACTGCACATCATGACACATCCATGTTTTTCCACCTCAACTGGCTATGCAGATGAGTCACCACTGAAATGTCAATGGATTACTAAAATCTACTGTTGTTTTCTCCCCCTAAATTGGAAATTGGAATAGAGCCACGCAACCAGAGAATAATAAAATTGAATTTGCAAGAAGTGTGCTCAGATATGAGAGGGTTATTAAGAATTGATGGAAATAATTTCTCATCATTTATAATTAAGCACAGCTAACTTCCTAACCAGAATGCAATTAACCTATTGGTTAAATTAAAGTACAGCAATTATTCAATTAGCTGGTCGAGTCAAATGACAAAACACATAACAAACATAGATGAAAGCTTATCTGATTTTAAAGTCGCATGCCCTATTATGACTCCATACAGCAGTATTTCTTGCAGCATTTTTTTTATTCACAGCATTTAACCCCATTATTTAACCAGAATAAGCTCCCACAGCAGTTTATAAAGATTAATAACAGGACAGTCCCTACCTTCAGAATTATAATCTAAAAATCATAACACAAAAGGAAAAGGGATTTGGACAGAGGAGGAAAAAAGAAAACATTTTCAAAGTTCTTATAGGTGCTATTTCTGGCAGGAAAGAACAAAACAAGCTCCCTAGACCTGTTCCTTCCTTGGCCAATGCATGGCCTCCCCCTTGCCATTATGTTCTTCCTGAAAGTGGACATTCCTGAAAGTGGACATCTCCAAGTGGACATTGCTTTTCTGGCTGATGAACGAGGCCAGAGACTGCAGTCCAGGGAAGTCAACAGTACATTATTTACGGCAACACGTTATTATGTACGTGAAAGAACAGAACCACAGCATTTGAACACTGAAGGCTTAGTTTCCAGCCCCAGTTTCCAGTTTCCAGCCCCTTAGTTTCCAGTCCCAGTGAATTCCAAGCAGGATGCATAAAGAGTTTGTGTATGTTTAACATGGGGATTTGGTATTGAGGACTCCCAAAATAATGGTTCTGGGTGATCTCAACCTTCAAGCCAAGGTAACCTTGTTGGGAGAAGCTTAAGACTTCACGTCTGCCACAACAACCATGTAACTTGGTTCTCCCAACATCATCCTGCTGTATATTGCATGACAAACTCTTGATCTGGTTTTCTCGTTTCTGCAGAAATGTGATGGTCTGGTAATGGGGAGTTCTTTTTGACTCCACTATCATGGTCAGGCCATTTCCTGGTCAGGTTTAGGTTCACAGCTGCTTCTACCCTAAACACAAGTTGTGGACCCATTAAAATGGTTCACAGATTCCCATGGGCCCTCAAGGAATTTCCAGCTGGCATGGCTGATGAAACTGAAGTCAATCTGTGAGGCATGGAGATGACTTGGATTGGTGACACAGTCAATACGCAATTATGCTCTTCTACTGCATACAACCCTGCCAGTTCCCTGGATTTCTAGGGTGATGAAGCAGGTAGATAGATGGCTTGAATGCAAGGGGTGGAAAACTTGATGCAAAATTTACCAAAACTGGGTTAGGGTACATCATAATGCATAGCAGTAGTGATGGTGGCAAAGAAGCAACATTTGTCCAGGCTGATTGCACCCTCTGGGAACCCAAGGGTACCACTGTGACTTTTTAATTTAATTTATAGGCTGCCCTGTAACAGTAGTTCTCTGGATGACTTGCAGTAGTAAAATGTGATAGTACTCCTAGTATGTGAATATTAGTAAGCATAAATACAACCATTTCAAAACCACACTACTCTTAGTGTACTGGACGTGTTTAGGCTTCATGTAAAATGTCAGTGTAGTCAAACTAAATTAGAGAGTAGGCTGCAACAGCCCAGAAGACAGAACACAAAGTTAACAAACATCTCAAATCAAAAAGGCAAAATGCTACTGCTAAATACTTGCAAACATAGTTTATATGCCAAATCTATGACAAAGTTTGTTATATACGGATATGGCCAAGCTGCCTAGGAATTATGGGAGTTGTATTCCCAACACATCTGGAGGGTGTCAGGTTGGGGGAAGAGTAGTATGTGTTATATAGACACACAAAGGTTTGTTTTGAAATATTGAATCAGCTGAAAGTTATTATGAAGGGCAGCCATCAGAATCTCAATGAAGGGGTCTATAAGGAAAAGCTCTACTTGAATGGTGCTACCCCTCTGCCTCACAGGCCTTGGAGCTACAGGAAATAAAGATGGAGATGGCAAATCCTAGCACCAACAGAGATCACTGTCAAGTCAATCAGATTCACAGTAATTAAGAAAACTCCTTTAAGCCAATCTATGATGAGTATGAGCTGGACAGCTGACATTTTGACTACTGCTTTAAAAAGCACAAAAAAACTATGCAAGGTCACTAATTAAGCCGAGTCCTATACTTGTCCTTCAGTACACAATCTGTAAGCTAATTCGAAGAGAAGTTTGCAAGAGATTCATTATAGATTTTTCTGTCATGGGCTTGAATGGAAAGTGGCCTTTCTAAAGGCTATTTATAATTTCCAGCAAGACTTTTTTTCTTAGAGAGAGAGAGAGAGAGAGAGAGAGAGAGAGAGAGAGAGAGCTTGCACATACTCACTGCAGCCTTAAGGTCTTTCATACCAGGGTGAAAAGGTAGCTTGAATATTACAGAAGAATGCACAACATTTCAACAAAGCAATTGTCACCTCTTACTTTTCTTTGAAACTAGGAACAATGCTTACTTTTCATTATTCTCTCCAGGCAGCATGCCAGGCTACCTGACAGGCACAGGTTCAATTAATTTGAATGATTAGAAACTAGCAGAAGGCTCCTGTGCTCCAACCATTCATATCACAGGTTTCTTCGACCTCAGTTTCATGTATCCTATTAAATATACTTTGCCATCATGCCCATATTGGCATCATGATAGTTGGCACTTGCCCTCAACACCCAAATAATTTGGAGTCATGGGGAAAGAACAAGGGAATGGGATTTTTGGAATATATATGGAAAAACGAACGATCTGCAATGCAACTTACTTAACATAGGGGCTATTTAGGCTAGAGTCCTTCTTCTATATGCTGTAAAATCAGGGCCAGCCCTTGGGCTCACATTCTTCTTCTCTCATCCTCCCTAAAGTCTAAACCAGAAGATCCCACATTTATTTCACCACATCACAACTGTAGCTGCAGATAAGGATGAGATGGCAGCATACAACCCTAATGCAACTCCCAATCTCATAGTATGTAGAGTTGAGATAAGAGTTCTTCAAAATAACATCCTAAGCGTTGCCAGTTTAATAACATGAAATGCATTACAACTTACTACACAAAATAACACATAAAATGTCAGGGGGTGGCGTCTTTCTTTTTTATTATAGAACAAAGAAAACCTAATTACAAATCCATCCAGTACTAGAGATACAGATGCAGGCTGGTTGTATCTGCTGGTGTCTTTCTGTCAGTCGAATGGACAACTGCTCAGATCAAATTATCCTTCCCCAGGCCTTTTCCAGAGGGTCTTGCAAACCCTAGGAGCAGATTTTGGGGAGCCTGCAGAGAGGAGAAGGAGAAGGGAAGCTCCAAATGTGCAAATGGAAGTCCACTCACATAACGATGAATTTAGCCCTTAGCATGCATCTTTTTAGTAGCTGGCAAATAAGAAAAACAAACAAATAAAAATTGAAACCATCAACACAACAGGAAAGAAAAATGAAAATGATCTAAACAGCGAATTAGCAGAGAAGCTTCTATATTATCATGCAAAAAACCAGAAGAAAACTTGCTCCTAAGAAAAAGCTCAAAAATGAATACCTCATAATGCAATTAACATAATTTCACTCATCATTTTGAAAATAATTACTCCCATTAGAACAGCTTCATTCTTTGGGCCTTATGGGGAAAAACAAACCAGAAATTGATTTTCCAAAATGTTTCTTTCTTTCCCATCCTGCCCATAGACACTTCTAATGTAAGTCGCTGATCACTAGCGATGGACAAGTCCTTTGAGCCCCTCTCCTTAGATTGGCTCAGGATTTTTCTGGGCTTTCAAGGGAAAAAAAATACAGAAAGTTCCTGAGTCACTCTGAGAACACAGAAAGCTCCTACCTTGTTCCCTGCCTGTCTCCACTACCCTCTCAAACCATCCCTAACACTGCTACAAATATGCTATTCCTTTTCCTTGTTGTTGGCAGTTGTGAGTGGAGAAGGAACTCCCAGAAATAAAACACAGACACCAGATCTTGGGATTAAACAGGGCCTCTTTATTTAAACATGGAGATTCTCCCCTCCATGGATCTGAGCGTGAACGTGCGGGAATCTAACTCATTTATCATCAGGGCGAGCCATTCAGCTGAAAACAGGGGTCGGGTGACCCAGCCCCCTTTCCAACTACACTTAAGTATTTGGTGAGGCCGACCCGCGGCATCTCCACTGACTGAGTAGATGAGACAAGAAGGTCCCCAAAGGCAAACCATATCCTGACACGAAAGCTGCAAAGCCCCTGAGGAGCAGGACATCTAGATTGCCAATCACCATAAAGGTGCCAGAGTACTCACCATCCCTATTCTGACTTTCCAAAGTTCCCGCACAACCCTGCCATTTATAATCGACCTATTTATCCTCCACTTCTGAAGATTATATCCAGTATGGAGTAAGCAAAAACCTGCACATCACTAAATGACAGGGAAAATTCCTACTCAGCCACCCCCCCCCCAAAGAGGACAACAGGTCATTCCCATACTGGTTTAAAGGGAGGGACCAAAATCGAAAGAGGCCAAGAGCCACGTGGGGGCGAGCCTTTCATACTCCTGGCTCCACCCCCACCTAACGAGGCTGCACATGGTTCAAGCGCGTGTACAAGTCTTTCCTTTTACTTCCGGCTCCCTCCCCTTCGCAAAACCCCCACCCCCACCCAAGCCATACTGGCTGGGTAGAGATCAAGCTTGTGTAAGAGCACCAAGAGCAGTTGCAGAGGAGGCAAAAGGGAGCCTCCTTCCTGACTCCTTCTCTCCTTCCATCTCACAGAGTAATTTTATTTAAATCCCCCTTATTAACTCTTCCCTGAATTTCGAGCTTGCCTACTCCTGTAGTAACCCATAACTTCCCAGGGTCCTTGCACTAGTTCTCTTCAGTCTGATAGAATAGTAATGTGACAGATGGATGATTTTATTGTGATCTACACTACAGTCCAGGAGTGATGAAGTGTCAACCCATGGTGCATCTCCCTCCAGCCCATGGCCTTTCCTTGGCTCCACGGCTTTTCCTTTGCTGGCTTCCGTAGAGCTTTCCAGAAAACTTGCTGTTTATTCTCCCATGACGGTGAAGTGGAAGAACCTTTGGCTTCATTAATTTTGACAGCCACAGAAAGTGTGGCAGTTGGATTGCCAAAGTGCATATTGGGCATTGTAGTCCTGCACCTGCATGCAGCCCCAAACACATTACCACCAGGGGAATATGTCTCTCAACAAAAAAAGGTTCTTTACCTATTTTCTAATCCTTTATTACTTTTTGGAAGCAACAGCACAATACAGCTGCCAATTCAAAGCTACATTAGAAGATTATTTATCTGCCTGAGCATATTGTGACATGCAACTTCACCTTCTGTCTGGACAGGCTTTGAAAGATTGCTGCCTAATAAAGTACATTTTCCCAACCACACAGGGCATATTGGATCTGTGATATAGTACCATTCCAAAATCTATGAGAAAGAAAGCTACACCTTTTTAGACCCCCCCCCAATATGCCCTCTGGAACAACTCTAAAAAGAAAACAAACGTGTTTACATGTCAGACTATATCTTGAAATTGTTTGCAGCAGTTTGGTTTATATTCAAATTTCAGCAAGTACAAGACTTCCATTAAAAAGAGTGTTTATAAATAATTTGAGAGTTATTTGGTGTCATTAAACCAGAGAATAAATACTTAAACTGGGCAAGTCCCTAAAAATCAAAGACCTTTGAAAATAGGCATTATGTCCAAATATTAATGGGCTACACATTTGCAAGTACAAACAAAATCGTTGCGCTGGTTTAATACACAATTTGTAGTTGTAAATCTTTTTCAGGTTTTGACAGAACATGTGTAGAACATAAGTTGCATGCCAACTGCATTGACCTCTAGTTGGAGACAACTATCCAAAGAGCAACAAAGCTGCTTAAACCTTTTATTTAGGCACACTTCACAACAGATTGTTGCACATGCAATATGCATAAAAGATGTTTTCTTTAACTTTGGGGGTTTTTTTGTTTTTATTTTTGCAAATCAACTGCTCACATTGGGACCTCAGCTTTTCTGTGCCATATAACAAACAATATAACTGTAAGAAATAGTACAAATCATCCCTCAGTTTGAAAAATAAATGAGTAGAACCAAGTAATTTATTAAACCACATTACAAACAGCACTTGTAATTCTTCTTCGTGGTCTCTGTGCATCACACATATGGGCTCTGCGCCTGCGTAGGGCCAGGTTCAGAAACTTCTTAAGCTGAAAATCTTTTAGGCGGGAACCCCTCCCCCACCGTCCACTGAGCATGCTCAGGGGTTCCCGCCTAATCCCCTCAGTTCTCTTCAACCGCCTGTGGGTCAACAGCGTTTGGAGACTTCTCTTGGTATAGTGCGTTTTTGTTATACTATAGCTGAAAAATCTATCAATTTTTCCTTCTTTCTCTTGTTTGTCCAGTTTTCTATCTTTTCTATTTAAAAACAAAACAAAACAAACATTGTTTGTTCGTCGGTGTCTTGGTGCCTATGACACATCAAGGCCTCTTCAAGAAGTGTTCCAGTTGTGGACAGAAAATACCACAAACCGATGGACATTCTTTGTGCTTGCTCTGCTTGGGGGAGACTCATGTTGTAGAGTCGTGTGCCTTTTGCTTGAAGTTTTCAAGGCAGGCACGAAAAAACCGCGCAGAGCGCCTTCGGGCTACTCTCTGGGAAAAGGCTTTGGAGGCAGTAGACAAACCGAGAGCGGCTCGCGTTTCTACATCTCCACACAAGATGGAGTCTATGCCCCAAAATCCTCCGACAAGGAGTGAAGCCTTACCGGTTCCCCCCTCCTCCTCTCAGTCCGCAAAAAAGGCGGCAAAGAAGATCTCTAAGAGAGCGAGAGAACACTCTGAGGCCGAAAACCCTCAGAGAAAAAAGAGCAAATCCATGACAAAAAATGGAAAGAAAAAGTCATCGAAACCGATTCCGTCGGTACCGAGGAGCCCGGTACCGAGTACTTCGGTACCGAGCCGTGACATAGGGCATAGAAGCCCGATATCGAGTCTCTCACTACAGAGATCTCCCTCGCATGCGATAAGCCTGATACCGAGGCTATCGCTACCGACACCTTTTTCGATACCGAGACGGACGACCCCATCTTCGCCATCGGTACCGAACCCACCGCCGCGTGAGGAGCCGTTTGCTAACTCGCCGGTCCCATCGCCGCTGCATATAGTCACAGTCCCGACTGACGAGCCCAGTGTAAGGGCATCGATTTAGGAAGGTGAAATCAGGGGCTCCTCGCTGGATAATACCATTGCAGATTGGAGACCTTTTTTCCCTCGGTACCGAGAAGACATCGATACCGACGGACGTTAGTACCGACAGCAACAACAGGTCGATACCGAAGGCTATCGATACCGAGAAACACCTCCTTATGGATATGGCCATGATCGTTCACCGGCTTCAATTCATTCCAGTCAGCAATATGCTGCTTACAGCGAAAGACCCAGGTCCCCACAGAGGGGTACAGGCTACTATGACGATTGGCAACCTCCACATTTTCCTCCATATTACTATGAGGACTGGAGGCACAAAGGGCACCAAGAATATTACTACCCTCAAGAACGCCCATATGACCCGTCTCGGAGGGTGGCGTTTTCGTCAGCCACCCTCCGAGACGGTCTCCTGTCCACCGTCCCCGGAGGATGCTGCAGCCATGCCGCCTCCGCCTCAACCAGCGGTACCGAGGCGCTTGCCACAACCAACGCGAGCTACGGTACCGACCACCACGGTACCGACTCAAGCGTTACAACCACGTCCGAACTCAGGGATGATGCCACGCGTTTTGGACGTCTTATCGGAGGAGGACTACTAGTCTGACTCCTCCCAAGAGGCTTCACCGGTACCATCCATTCCCTCCCCTGATGACCTTGTAGGGACTTCGGATGTGGTCTCCCCTTCAGAAGACCTATCTCACTTTGCCAATCAAGTGCAAAGGATGGCGAGATCATTGGGGATTGAAATGTCTCAACCCATTGAAAAATTAAACGATCCAGTGTACGACGATGCATACTCCAGCAGCCATCCCATACCTGCCCGTGCTGTTACGCACTGCACAGCAGTCGTGGAAGCTGCCCTCCTCTATGCCACCAACGTCCAGGAGGTTAGACAATACATACAAAATACAGGAAAAGACTGCTCCTTTTCTTTTCACCCATCCCAAGCCCAACTCCATAATTGTAGAGGCATCTCAGGGACGCACTCATAAGAGACACAATGCGCCTGTAGATAAAGAGGGCCGTCAGCTGGACGGCATAGGCTGAAGAATCTATTCTTCAACTGCATTGTCATTACGTGTGCATAATTACCAAGCCACTATGGCAAAATACCAACTCTTCTTGTGGGAGAAGATGGCATCCCTGTCTGGTTATCTGCCAGATGACCAAAGGGAACTGGCAAACGTTTTTTACACTGAGGCCATGGCACTATCAAGGCAACAGCTTAACACAGCTCGCCACGCGACAGACTGCGCCTCAAAAGCCAGGGTAGGGTTCATAGCCCTGCGAAGACATGCATGGTTGAGGTCTGCAGGATTATCCCAAGAGGCACGCACCCGTATCGAGGACCTGCCTTTTGATGGAGACGGCCTATTTCATTCTTCCACCGACGAATCGATGGAAAACATCCAAAAGGCCAAGAACATGGCCAAAAAGATGGGAATTGGGCAGCAGCAGCAACAGATTCAAAGAGCATTCCGCCCAAGACGCTGGCCTAGGGCTCAACAACAGTTCCAGCCCAGACAGCAGCAACAGTTCCAAGATAGACCCCCTCTGTACCAACCCCAAGGTCAGTACAAGAGGCAACAATTTTCAGGACGCTTCAAACAAAACAGAAGCAAACCGGACCAAGGTCAAAGACGGCGTCTTTGACTGCCCCATAATTATAATTTCTGCACCTAAATTTGGTGACATCCTTGCCCCCTTTTATAATAGTTGGACCACCATTACCACCGACAGGTGGGTCCTCAACATCATTTCTCGGGGCTACAAAATTGAGTTTACCACCCTCCCTCCCCTAGGAACCGTAAGGTTCTCTCCACCTACAGACGCTCTATTGCAAGAGACCAAGTCTCTTTTGGAGAAGGGCGCCATAGAGCGATTACCAACTCATGCCCTAATGTGCGGGTTCTACTCCCGCTACTTTACGGTTCCTAAATGGGATGGGGAGCTAAGACCTATTTTGGACTTTAGAGACCTGAACAAGTTCATCAATCCTAAAAAATTCCGGATGAACTCCTTAGCAAGCATCTTACCTTTCCTCTCCCAAGGGGACTGGTTTACTTCCATTGACCTCAAAGATGCTTACTTTCATGTCTCAATTTACCCTGACCATCGCCAATTCTTCCGGTTCATAGTAGGGGAAGACATTTTCCAATTTAAAGTGCTTCCGTTTGGTCTTTCTACTGCTCCCCGAGTCTTCACTAAGTGTATGGCACCAGTTTGCGCCTTTCTGAGAACTCGAGGGGTAGAGATTTACCCCTACTTGGACGATTGGTTGATAGTGGCTAGTACGGAGCAGAAAGCCACCCGTAACACCCACCTTACCATCAACCTCCTTAGCGAACCTCCTTTGCGTCAACAAAGAAAAATCAAATTTTCAACCAACTCAAAAAATTAAATTTCTTGGAGCAATTCTGGACTCAACCCGCTCCAGGGCTTTCCTTCCGGAGGATAGAGCTGCAACATTAATTCGACTTGCACTCAAATTTTTTCACTCCAAGACCATATCTGCCTTCCAGGTGCAAAGACTACTAGGTCTCATGGCGGCAACTGTCAACGTTGCTTACACATGAGACCTCTACAATTGTGGCTTCTGTGGGAGTACGACAATACAATGGACGCTCATCGAGTAAAATTGTCGCCCCCTACCAAAGTAAACGACACTCTTCTTTGGTGGACAGATCTGTCCAACATTATGCAGGGCCTGGACTTCAGACCTCCACTACCATCTCAATATCTGATGACAGAGGCGTCCCTTCTGGGCTGGGGAGCCCACTGCGGAGATCTTACAATTCAGGAGCGTTGGAGCCTTTCCGACAGGAAAAGGCATATAAATGTCCTAGAACTGATGGCCATCCAAAAGGCACTGTATGCCTTTCAGCAGACCTTGTCAGAACATATCATCCAAATCCATACAGACAACATGGCTGCTGTTTGGCATATAAACAAACAGGGTGGAACACGGTCTATGGACTTGATTACCCTAACGTTGGACATTTGGCACTGGGCTATCGCCCATGACATGACCTTATCCTGGCAGACAACCTCAGCCGCACCTTTGTGGACACGCACGAGTAGCAGATGAAAGACTCTGTTCTCCAACTGATCTTTCAGGCATGGGGAAAGCCTGCAATAGATTTATTCGCATCACCGGAGAACGCCATCTGCAACCAATTCTGCACATGGGCGGGTCATGGGACAGGATCCCTAGGAGATGTCTTCGAGAGGACGTGGACAGGACAGCTGCTGTACCTGTTCCCCCCCCCAACCACTCCTATCCAAGGTGATCCTGAAGTTGCGCACAGACAACGCCAACGCCACATTAGTAGCACCTTGGTGGCCAAGGCAGCCGTGGTTCACTCCGCTACTCAAACTGTCCTCAGCGGAGTTTATCAAACTGCCCCAATGTCACAACTTAATCTCCAAGGAGAAAGGATTCATCTCCCACCCAGATGTCCGGTCCCTGAGCCTGACAGCGTGGAGAATCAGGCAACGATAGATAATCTATCCCTGCCTACTGATGTATGGGACATTATTCTGGCAGCCAGAAAACCGGCCGCCAGAAAATCATACGCTAAAAAGTGGGAAGCTTTTTCTGCTTTTGCCTTCAGCAGAAATGAAAACCCATTTACAACACCTTTACCCACTGTGCTTTCTTTTCTTTTTTTCTTTATTTAAAAAAGGACTCAAGTTCTCGTCACTTAGAGTTTATTTGGCAGCTATTTCTGCCTCTCACCGTTGGGTTCAGGGAAGTTCAGTCTTCACCCACCCTTTAACCAAACGTTTCTTGAAAGGTATGAAGAATACCATCCCACCAGTTCGTTCCTTTGTTCCTCAATGGAACCTTTCCGTGGTGCTCAAGGCACTGTCTGCCAAGCCCTTTGAGCCATTAGCAAAATCAGACTTGCGATTGCTAACTTTCAAGGTGGCATTCCTCGTTGCCGTCACGTCTGCTAGACGTGCATCAGAGTTAGCGGCACTCCATATTGACGCACCCTATACGGTGTTTCATGCTGGCAAAGTGGTCCTTAGACCAGACCCAGCCTTTCTTCCAAAGGTTGTGTCTTCTTTTCACCTTGGACAGGATATTACTCTGCCAAGTTTTTTTCCGTCGCCGACATCCCCCCTTGAGGCGGCATTACACACCCTGGACGTGAGACGTGCTCTCGCTTTCTACCAGTCCAGAACAGCAACTCTCCGGAGATCCCAAAGACTTTTTGTTTGTTATGGGGGCAAACAAAAGGGACTCCAAGCATCTCCGCAGAGAATATCTGCTTGGGTTGTTCAGACTATCAAATTAGCCTATGAACTCGCTGGCCTCCCGTTGGAGGGGAAAGTGCGCTCTCACTCCACCAGAGGAGTGGCCACTTCTACGGCTTTTGAAAAAGGGATTGCTCTACCAGACCTCTGCAAAGCAGCTACCTGGTTGACACCTTTGACTTTTGCCAGTCACTACCGCCTGGACATCAGGGCGCGCAGAGACTGTGCCTTTGGGCGTGCCGTCTTATCGGCAATCCTATGACTACTCATATACCAACTGACACCACCCACCTCCGGTAAGTCAGCTTGTTAATCGCCCATATGTGTGATGCACAGAGACCACGAAGAAGACAGGTTGCTTACCTGTAACTGTAGTTCTTCGAGTGGTCATCTGTGCAGTCACACAACCCTCCCACCGTCCCCACTATGGTGTCATTATTTTTGATCACCTCGTGGTTCTTCTCAGTGAGACTGTTTAGGCGGTTTCAGGAACTGAGGGGATTAGGCGGGAACCCCTGAGCATGCTCAGTGGATGGTGGGGGAGGGGTTCCCGCCTAAAAGACTTTCAGCTAGAGAAGTTTCCGAAGCTGGCCCTGCGCAGGCGCAGAACCCATATGTGTGACTGTACAGATGACCACTCGAAGAACTACAGTTACAGGTAAGCAACCTGTCTTTCTCTAACCAATAGCCAAAGTAAGCAGGAAAGCACAGCAAACGTACTACAAAGCAAAGGTCAACTTTGCTAGTATTATAGATTAGCCAATATACTGCAGCATTTATTTATTTTTGCATAAGCACATGGATAAAATAAAACTTGAGAACATAAAAAATGATCCAATGGAATGAAGAGATGATGTCTCTGGATATTGAAAATTTTTATGTGGATTTTATTCCAAGAATAATCCAACAGTGCAATCTTCTGCACATCTATTTGGAAGTAAATCCCATTGAATTCAATTACTCTCAGGCAAGAGTGTATAGGATTGCAGCTTACATGTAATAAATAAGAAGTGGGAAATCTGTGGTCTTCTAGATATTGTTCAACCACAATTCCATCATCTCTGTCCATTGTCCATGCTGGCTGAAGCTGATGGGATTTAGGGTGTTTTGTGTTAGGAGGAATAAGAAGCAGAATTTATTATTAGCTTTTTTATCTATGTGTTATTGCTAACAGTAGTTTTTACTGATTAATGGGAAACATACCCGGATTATTCTAAAAATTAATATTCTCTTTAGTCATCTCCTCAGATTGCCTACAGAATTCTTGTTTGATTCTCTCCTCCCCAACCCCAAACTGTTTCTTCCTTGAGAGCAAGTGCCCAGAGATGAAAACCACATATCAGCTGAGCCTGCATTAATAGTTACTTTATACCCTCTTTTCTTATTTATACGGTCATTTTTCCTTCAACTTACAAAAAGGATTTAGACAGAAGTGATATGAATTATGAAAACCTTTTCTTTTTGAATGAAATGGTAAAATGCTTTACAGTTCCAAGCCAACAGAAGCATTAATGGCTTTTCAGAAATAAATAAAACGAAATCCCTTTCAAAAATACCTGCTGAGCTTGCAGCCTTCTATTAACACTTGACTGAAATAATGCAACTGTTAAAATGTTCAAGTAACTATCAAGCAGTTAATCTCAAACACTGACCAGGGACCACCTACAGCACACTTAACTTTTCTTTTTACAGTTTAGCATGAGAACCTGAACATAGATGGGGCTGTAGCCACCATGACCCATTCAAGCCATTTTCAGTGTTCTTTAAGGTACAATCCTATTAGCTCCATGTCCGATGCTTGGACGCCTCCGAACTTTGAGGCTTATGAGCATCCAGAGCATCTGCATTTTAGCTGGACAGGCTTTTGATGCAGCTGGCGCGCTTCTCTCCATGCCAACTGAAAGGGGGAGTGGGAGGAGAGTGCGGGTTTATGGCTTAGCCATTGGAGCGCTATCTCTGGTCTCAGATCCAGGAACCCAAAGTATCCTATGACCTCCCAGATGCTGTGTAGGGGACCATAGGATTGCTCCCTTAAGAGCATAGGAATGTAAGAAGAGCCATGCTGAATCAAACCAACGTTCTGTCTAATCCAACGTTCTGTCCAAACAGTGGCCAAACAGAAGCTTGGGGGAAGCCCTATCCAGCTCACATTACCAACCTGTTACCAATTGTTCCAAAAAGTTATATGTATTGTCAGGGAACCAAGAAAATGAAATGGATGTGCAGAAGGAGATTAACAACAGAAAAACTGGGTGGGGTGTATGTGTGGGTGTGACAAACAATACAGCACTAAATGATTGTTTGATGTTAGGATTGGCAGTCATTTGGGATCAACGGTCAATTAATAGTTCTTCAAAGAATTGGACTGGAGCCCTGCCCCTTTGAGCTACTGCAGCTTTTGGAAAAATGCTCCTCCTTCATACTCAGCAGCTTCACTGGCTCTTGGCTTTGCTCCGCATTTAGTCAGTCACTGGCTTTTGGTTTACCTAAATAAAACGATTCCTTCCTGTTCTACTTTATGCAACAAAGTACCTCATGGGAGCAGCACACAGACACCATTATTAGCTCTGTCTTAGCCTGTTTCTGGTCCACTTCCTGATCGTGCCTGCCTTCACCTACCTCCTTGGCCATATTAAATCTACTACTTGCTCCTCTCTCCATACCTGCCTGTCAACAAACCTCAGCTTGACCCTCAATTTTTTTTCATTCCTCAGTTAGATTCCTTGGATCAGACCACTCCCTAAAAAACACCCCACTACAGGATAAGTAATGATTAAATTGTAGGTTGAATTCACATATGCTCTGGATCAAAAGCAGCAAGAAGTAAGAGAAGAGCAGGATGTTATGACGCCTGTACAGGCCTGCAACATCTCCACATCAGATGCACATAATAGCTAGTAGGCAGTGTAGAGAATAGCCAGTTGAGTAGTCAATCCATCTTAAGGATTTCTCAAAAGGGCCAATATGTTCTCAGTAAAGGACCTTGTATTTTCTAATTATTATTATTATTATTATTATTAATAATAATAATAATAATAATCCGCCCCATAACCAAAGCTCTCTGGGCGGTTTACAAAGATTAAAAATAGTGAACATTAAAAAATAAATATACAAAATTTAAAACCATAAAAACAGACAATATCCATTTCAAAACAACTATTTTGGGGGCAGTTAAGGAAAAAACCTCAGCATATGCTGTTAAATGCCTGGGAGAAGAGGAAAGTCTTGACCTGGTGCCGGAAAGATAATAATGTTGACGCCAGGCGAGCCTCATCAAGGAGATCATTCCATAATTGCCCCCCCCACTAAAAAGGCCCTCTCCCTTGTTGCCACATGCTAAGGATTAAAACAAGCCACCATGGTTTATTTAAGTCACGGTGGCTTGTTTGATTATGCAAACTGACTCACTGTTTTTCTGAAGAATGAAAAGACTGTGGAGCACCCTGCACACTCAGAAGCTTTATAGAAATGATCAATTATTATTATTATTATTATTATTATTATTATTATTATTATTATATTTATTTGTATCCCGCCTTTTGCCCAATGCTGGGCCTCAAGGCGGCCTTACAAAGTTTAAAATATACATGGGGGGGGGAGGGAAACAAAACCATAAACAATTAAAAAATACACAACAAAATTATAAAACATTAACATAGATGGAGGGCTGGATTATTCTCCAAAGATTATTCTTGAACAAAAAAGTTTTAGCCTGCTTCCGAAAGCCCATCAAGGAGGGAGCCAGCCTATCTTCCCCAGGAAGAGAGTTCCAGAGCACCGGAGCAGCCACCGAGAAGGCCCTCTCCCATGTTCCCACCAAGCGTGCCTGTGAAGAAGGTGGGACTGAAAGAAGGGCTTCTCCAGAAGATCTCAAAGCACGGGCAGGCTCATAAGGGAGAATACGTTCTTTCAAATAACCTGGACCCAAACCATATAGAGCTTTATAGGTCATAACCAGCACTTTGAATTGTGCCTGGAAACAGACTGGAAGCCAGTGGAGCTGTTTTAACAGGGGAGTTGTATGCTCCCTGTAACCAGCCCCGGTCAACAATCTGGCTGCAGCTCTTTGAACCAGCTGGAGTTTCCGAACACTCTTCAAAGGCAGCCCCATGTAGAGCGCGTTGCAGTAATCCAATCAGGATGTAACTAAGGCATGTGTCACTGTGGCCAGGTCCGACATCTCTAGGAACGGGCGCAGCTGGCGCACTAGCTTTAACTGTGCAAATGAACTCCTCGCCACCGCCGAAACCTGGGCATCCAGGCTCAGGGCTGAATCCAGAAATACACCCAAGCTGCGGACCTGCGTCTTCAGGGGGAGTGTAACCCCATCCAACACAAGCTGAATCCTTATTCCCTGATCTGCCTTTCGACTGACCAGGAGCACCTCTGTCTTATCTGGATTAAGCTTCAATTTGTTCGACCTCATCCAATCCAATTTCATTCAATAAAAATATATTATTGAATTGTTGTAATCATATGCTGATGATAGACTTTTGGTAAAAGCTGACTGTGAGCTATCTAGTAATAGAAACAATGTAACTTCAAAGCAATTAGCTTATGCAAGATCATATCTATCTCTTGGGTGAAAGAAACCTCTCTTCCTATTCCTCAGCATAAGCCATAAAGATCCCCTACTTGATTCTAATGACAGTAAACCACTCCTTGAGTTATAAAATCACACAGCTGTGTGAGTGTGTGCATACATACACAAAAATAAGATATAAATAAAGAAAAAGAGAATACATGTATGTATAAAAACATAAATAAAACAATATAATCCTGACTTACTACAAAAATTAACATAACTGACATCTCCCACTGGTGTAGTCCAAGTGACTTCTAGACCATATACAGCTCCAAGAATCCATCCCAAAGACTTAAACATTTCCCAAATTTCCTCTTCTCATAAATGCCAGCTGCTCTGACACAACTTGTGTTAGCTTTTGTTTGACCAACTTCATGAGCTCACGGGCAGGCACTTTTAAAAACAGGTTGATGTAAAGCACTTAGTAATATAATTCTTATATGAAGAGAAATGCAAACATAAAGGAAAATGGATTAGGTCCCAGGTCATGCTTTTAAATCAAGGACGAAAACCTACATTGCATTCTAGTATTATGAGTAAACACGCATATGTGAATTCCAGCACAAAGGAAACAACTTATGTAAATAATTTAAGCGTTCTTCATATAATGAGTTATCTTTGAGTCAGACCATTGATCCAGCTACCATTTTCTCTGACTGGTAACAGAGGACCAATTAGTCTCTCTCAGCCCTGTTACCTGAAATCTATTAAATGAACATGCCAGGTATTGAACCTGGGAGGTCATGCAGAGCAAGGGGGGTGCTATTCAGCTAATGTCCTTTAATCCTACACTGACCCACAGAATGTTTCCTTACTGTCACTCAGAAAACTCAATAGCTGTGAAGCTACTGGCAAGTGATTCTGGAAGTTCAAACTACTGGTAGCTCAAATAATCAGTTGTCAGACTTCTACTACTACTCTAGGTTTCATCAGCCCATACAAGTCAAGGACTAAATGATTCAACTCATCTCTTACAATGAGTCCAGCAAGGGTGTAGTCAACACTTTGAAAGCTCTAGGGCCTTGTGCATCTTAAAGGCATACTACTTATTAAAAAATGGGAATATGTAACTTAGAAATTTCAATTTAAATCGCACCTTTTTTTTGTATCACACATAGTTAATTTTTTACACAAGTACAACAATAAAAGGTGACCTCATAGTAACACATAGTTATCACATTCCCAGTGTTCTATGAAGGTTAAGAACTCCTTCAACGCAAAAATATATATGCTCAAACTGATCTGTGCCAAACACCTGTGATGTGCAGTTATTTAAAAACTAATTTCCTATACTGACGTGTTGTTAACTCTGGACCAAAAATGTAAATGGCAAGTATAGACTTAAATCTTTGAATTCTACACTTTTGCATATGAAAATAAAGGCAAATACAGAACTGTGTGACATCATATTTATCATGCTTGTTGGAGGAGCCATAGCTCAGTATGATAGAGCACCTGCTTTGCATGCAGAAGGTCCCAGGTTCAATCTCCAGGATCTCTAGGTAGGGCCAGGAAAGAATCCTGCCTGAAACCCTGGAGAGCCACTGCTGCCAGTCATGTTAACAAAAACCATGATCATAAGAAGAGCTGTCTAGTGCAGCATTCTGTTCACAAAGTGGCCAAACAGCTGCCTGTGAGAAACCTACAAGTAGGAGATAAGTTCAATAGTACCATCGCAGTCCTGTTCCCCAGCAACTAGTATGCGAAAGCATACTGCCTCTGATACTAGAGGTGGTACACAGCCATCATGACTAGTAGCCATTGATAGCCTTACCATGAGTTTGTCTCTTTCCCTTAATTACCTATCAGTTGTGATCAGAACCACAGGTTGAAGTCCATTATCATGAGGCTATGCAGATGTATTATTTCACACATTCCTGGCTATTTTACAGAACAAAACAAAACAGCAGAAACCAACAATTTTCATACCTACCTGCAACATTGAGCTTTTCAGCTGTTCCTGAACTGGGAGTAGCGGTGGCAGTACTGTTTGTGGAGTTTGCACCTGTGCCATTAATTACAAGGTTCTCCACTTTAGACTCAAGCTTTCCAATTCGCTGTAGGATATTATCCAGAAGGACAGCAAGTGTTTTCTTCAGATCTAAATCAAGAAAGAAAATAAAGCATTACATGGAAATACACACACATACAGTCAATATACTGAATCAGGTAAAAGTAACAATGTTATGCAAACCCTTAAAACTTAATCCTGCTTCCCCTGAAGATCCTCAAAGATACCCCTTTTATCTACCTAAATGCAAGTCTGAAGGTATACCACATGTATTCTTAGTCAATGTTTATGAGAAAAGCAGCTTTGTATGTGAACACACCATGTCAAAAGACACTGCCAGTCCAAGACATTTTACTGCCTGAAGCAGAACCCTGCTGGAGCCAACTCTTTTAAGTCTTGTTGCACCAATCAAACACCAATTCCTGCCTCCATCTATTTCCCGCTACCCACCATGCTGCCTAAAGCAGGTCGCTTCTGCCTGATGCATGGCAGGGCCAGCCTGGCCAAAACTCTACTTCCCATATGCATGATGCTTTCTGCTACTCAAAATGTGTGTGTGTGTGAGAGAGAGAGAGAGAGAAAGAGAGAATGAGAATGAATGTGTGAAGGACCTATTTCAGGTAACAATGTCTCATCACATTTGCCATAAAAAACATTAGAATTGCAGAATGGTTGGGAGTATTAGTCCCTAGTTAAGATTCTCAGATTATTCATGAATACACCAGATGGCTTTAAGTATACCACTATTTCTAAGCTTCTGTTTCCCCCACCAATCCTGTAATATGACTTTAAAACAGCCACCTATAGAACTTGATTAGAATGTTGGACTGAGAATCGGGGGATCTGGGTTTTAGTCTGGGTTCTAGTCTCCACTTGGCCATGAAAACTTTGGGCCAGTCACAGGCTCTCAACCCAACCTACCTCCCAGTGTTGTTGTTGTGAGGATAAAGTGGAGAGGAGGAGGATTATGTGTGCCACGTTGGGTCCCTTGAAGTAAAAAGGCAGGATATAAATATAATAAATAAACATATTGGAGCACTTAGAGAAAAAGCGCGCACACACACATACACACACACACATTTTCCAATTCCAAATTCAATTCCAGTTCCACCATTCATATTTCAAAACTGATTTGAACTGTAATTAAGCACAAAGTAATTTGACATGCAGTAATTAAAATCTGTGTGGACTGTGTGTGTTACTCAGGCAGGACGGGGAGGGAAGAAATCTGCTTTATCCTGGAACTGAATGCATTTTTAATCCTCTTTCAGACTTCTAGACTTTCAACGAACACCACTTGACTTTACAACTTTCCTATAGAAAGCAACCGTGGAAACCAGCAATTCCGTTGCTGAGGGGTGGGGGGAAGCAGCCAAATTCCTTGCAAGATTCACTATTGCTAAACAGCGTGCATGCAGAACAAAGAGCCTGGACAATTTTAGCTAAACAAACCACGTTGTGAATGAAGTCCAAAGCTAAGCAGGACATTTTATTTTGGGATCAAGGTACAAAGCAAAGGAGCAGAACCATATGCTGCTGGAGAGCTGTATTGCTCCCCATTGGTCCACGTACTGGGCATGGCCACACCCACTGACATCATTGCCTTACCCATTTCGTCCTTCTCCATGCTAAGAAGTCTGTGCCTCTCTCATCATGGAGAAAGAGACTCAGCTGACAATGCAAGGAGCAGCCTCTCCTCCCAGAGCACACCAAGGTTCTTAGCTTCAGGCAGTGCACCTTGCATGAAGCCACTCAGGCAGTGTTCATGGCAGAGAAAGAGACTCAGCCAGCAATCGAAAGAGCCACTGATCCTCCCGGTGCCATCCAAGACCCATGGCTCCGTGCCAAGACTTTTCCAGGCGGCAAGACATGGGAGATCACTCCCTCACCTGCTGGATGAACCCAAGGAGGTTCCACGGGCATTATGTGGAATTAGGCCCACAACCAGAGGTTCTGCATCCCCAGTATAAAGGCTTTGCTTTCACAACAGCCATTATCACTCATATGCCCTAGTGGATTTTTTTTAAAGTATTAAATTCAAAAAGGATAAGCTATTGCTCCTAGGAGCACATTACCACTCTCTCTATTTGTTCTATTTAAGTGCTAGCCTAATGCAAACACTACTTAGTTTGCTAAAAGAATCACAATATGAGTTACCGTTGCCTGCGGGCTGCCACAGACAAACAGGAGTTACAGAACAAGGGCTGCTTGTTACTCGAACCACAAAGCGATGCAGCAGTCAGCTGCCTAGGAGATGGTGACCTCAACCTCTCAAGCAAATGCATTCACAGAAACAGCAGGATCTTATCAGAAAATAAGACAAAGGTGTAACAAAAGCAGCATGGCACCTCAGGATCTCTGGCATCTGTTCTATAGAGGTGCTTTCATTCCTAACAGTGAAGGGGAAGAAGATACTGAAGCATCAAATGAATGGTGTTAAGTTCTAACTTGTGCACAAGCCCATTCTAGGGCATCAGATCCCCTCTCCTTTGGCAAGATGAACAGACAAACCAAACGAGATTTCTTAACGATAAGATAGTGATAGGAAAAAAAAGAACTATTGTAAGTGGAAAAAAGTTGAACAAGTAATTGGCAGCTAGCTTTTCAGAGTCTAAAGAGAGGCAGCTGCTGCCTCCTGCCAAAACAAGCAGAAAGGTTAGAAAGTGAAAACCAGCCATACAAGGAACACACACAGCCACACTGCATTTAAAAGGGCATTATAAACATTCAAGTAATGGGGGGGGGGGGGGAAAGAGATACTGTTTTACAATAGGAATTTTCCCGACAAGGAGTTACTTTGTGATTCTTTTTCATTCTCCTTAGAAAGTGTTTGTTTCTCTCACTGCCCTCTACACTCACTAGCCCCTTCCCTCTTTCAATATGGAATAAGAGAACGCTTCATTGAAATTTAAGATAAGAAATTAACATAAGCAGGCTTTCCACCTTTGAAAGAAATATTCTTTAACATACTTTTCATATAAATTATGAATGGCTTGATCTGCTGAATGTCTAAGAACTGCAAAAGAAAAACACTCATTGAGTACTGACTCATCACTTGCAATATACTGTGTTGTAACGTTTGCTTTCATACGTAAAGAATCACTTCTCTAGATAGTACTTATCTTTTAATCATATCATGTAGTCCAAAAATTGTGTATTCTTTAGAATTTTATTTTAGTATCTCTTGCATTTAGTGAGAGCTGTAAGTAAGGAGAAACCTGAGAAGGCAATTAAACTCCTCAGTAATATTAGCGATACACAGATGAACCAATTGATCAGTCAAGTATTCGGAACAAAGTATAAAGAAACAAGCAGTGATGTTAAGAGATAAAAGAGCTGTCTTCTACTTTGGGTGCCTTTAGACAAGTCTTTATCACACCATCACCTGCCTCATTCATGGAATTTTACTTTGGTGTGTGTGCACTGAGATGCTGTGTTCCATTTGTAACCCTCCCACCATTCCTTCCATCATTTTCCTTATTGCAGGGGGGAAAGGCAGAATTGCTGTACAATAACTTCAGAAGTTCTGATTTATAGGGATCTGGAACCACCTTTTCTTTAATATAGACTTACCTAACCTGGTGTCCTCCAGATGTGCTATACTTCAACTTCAATCAGCCCTAACCAGCATGGCCAACGCTCAGGGATAGCCTAAAACATTTGGAGGATACTGGGTCGGGGAAGGCTGGCCTAATCAGACAAGCAGGCAACAGCTTTCTAAGACTGGGGAACCTTTAACTGGATGGAATGACCCTGGGTTATAATAGTATGACAGAGGAAGAAAAATGTCTCCCTATCCACTTGCTGCATACCATGCATAATTTTGTACACCTCTATCATGTCTCCCCTTATTTGCCTTTTTTAAGCTAAATAACCCCAGATATTGCAACCTTTCCTCATAGGAGAGCTGCTCTAGCCCCTTGATCATTTAGTTACCTCACAATCCTTTGTAATCTCAATTTAATCTACCTCATAGGGTTGTTGTGGGATAAAATGGAGAGAAAGATCAAAAGATGGGATATACATGCATCAAATAAACAAACAAACTCCTTGTGTTCATCTCACAGCCATAACAGTGTGTCAAGTGTCAAAGAAGGGAAGGCTGCTACATCCTTCCATTTCCCCAGACTGCAGAATGCCCTGCTGGAGGAGATTCGTCAGCTTAATCGCTCTCTGAGTTTAAGACAGCCATAAAGACTAGTCTCTTCCTACCCAGATTAATTTTAAACCTAAGAATTTTAAGATGCTGTGATTGTTATTTTAATATTGTATAGGTTTTATATGCTCTTTTAACTAATTGTATGTATTATATTTTATTTAGTGTTGTTCCCCACCTTGATCCAGAGGGAAAGGTGGGTAATAAATAAATAAATAAATTATTATTATTATTATTATTATTATTATTATTATTATTATTATTATTATTACCTCTGGAAGAACAGTAAGTAGGGTAAAGTATGCAGTTTGGAGTTAGGAGAAGAAAGGGCTGCAGGCAGGCAGATATGAGGGGAGGGAAGGAGGAAGGTGGGCTAGGAGGAAGCTTAGGCATGCACAAGGGGTGTGCCAGGTGTTTCCAGGCACTCCCAAATTTCTCAAGCGGTAAGTGCCGAATTGAGTGGGCCTTTGAGTAGGGATCCAGAGGGGGATCCGGACACAGCAGAATGGTCCTCCAGCTGCCCTCTGGCTGTTCTGCCACCATGCCAAAGAAACACTGCCTCCAAGAGAGCACCATTGCTCCCAGCAGCAAGAGCAAAAGGGAATCGCTCTGCTGGGAGCTACACTTCAAAGAGACCTAGGGGAGGGCCCTCGAAGGCTAATATAACCTTGTAAGCCCCTCCTCTGGCCGGTTTAACCACGATGCCTCACCAATGCTGGGGCTTGAGGAGCGTCTCCTCATCCCTCCCCCCCCCTGCAACTGCAATGACCCTCCTAAGGTCAGGCAAGCCAAACACAGAGTAGAGCATCAGTGTCTACAGTGTTTAATAAATAAATGAATAAAAATAATGTCCTTTATGACTGAGTATTCGATAAATATTCAGCTTTTAAAAAAAATCCCTGGGTGCACACCCCAAAGAAATGTGCTGCACACACCTATAGGAGGGAAGGCAGGTAATCAAGCTAAGCCTCAGTGGGATTTGGGATTAAGCAAACCATTCCCTGAACATTTTGGGGAAAATACCTGATTTTTTAAACCCAATTTCAGCATGCTGGGGGAGGGAAATTAGTTCTCTATTACCCATTTGCATTACATAAATTCTACACACTCCATGGCATTCCATGTTTATTTTTCAGACTTTAGAAAACACATAAATACACATAGCTGCCACTGAGGAATCAATATGAAGTGAGAGACTGACCTTCTTAAACCTCCCAGTACCGACACTATTTTTCAGCTCAAAATTCCCCAAACACACTGATTTTATCACCAAAGTTGCAAAGATACAAGTAGAAGGGCTACAAAAAACAAATCTTTGCCTGTCATGCTTGTCTTCTGCTTCAGATAGCAGCCCTTAAAGTTTACTTTCGGCTAGGGGGAAAAAAACTTGAAATAATTACAGAACTATACGTAACATATAGTCTTGCCTGAAATTCTTCCATATCTGGCTGTTATACTTTAACTACCTATTTCTGATTTTCACAGAGCTCTGCACACACACACAAATCTTGTTCGGAGTACAGCGCCTACTTCTTACACTGCGGTAGCAGCGTGGATACTGCATTCTGGTGGCTCTGACTTTCATGTAACACTAGAATTGAGGGAAATTACTTACATGACTACATATCCATGTGTTTCACCTTTGCTGTTTTTGCCATGACTACCCTTCTAGAATATTTATTGATTTATTTAAAACATTTGTATCCCGCCCTATATCACTAGGATCTCAGGGTGGCGTACTGAAATATATATATCACACACTTGTATATCTAGTTTTCCTCAATAAAGTTATGGGACAGATTAAAAGATTAGCAAGCTTATTGTAAATTGCTCAGGGTCCTATAACTGATATACAAAGATGCTAATGCTGGTGTAGAGTGGAATCAAGTCATGACATGGTTTTCTGATTACAGATGTATTGCAGTTTGAATGTTATTTGGCAGTTCAGTAAAGTTCATTGTTTGGTTTCCATGGGATTAAGTACTTCTGTTGCCACATCTTCCCTTGTTTGTTAACACCTTGGTTTTTCCAATGAAAAAAGTGTTATGTTAATTAGGAGTTAGACCAGGTCTTCAAACAAGAGTTCTGTGTCAGGGGACCTTCCCCAGGCCACCAGCATGCTGTGTGCTGGTGCTGAGCCCTTTTGGCCATTAAAAATGCAGGCATTGACAACTCCTCACCCATCCACCCACCGGCATCCCGTCTTTTGGCTCCATAGGAAGCCTCAGGGCAGTTCACAAGATACAGTAATTCCCACTGAATAATTGCACATAATTATAGTTGCTATGGTTTGCAATTATTACAAAAACAAAATCACAATTAGGAACAGACATCCATACTTTACTCAACCCAACAGCGTAAAGGCACCCCCACAGAAAAGGCTCTGCTTCTTATCCTTGCTCTGCTGCCATAGGTAGCCCAATCAACATTGACTTGTCACACTGTGTGACAAGTTCTCCAGAGATTGTGGCTCCAGCCCTTTAAAGCAGGGGAAGGCAACATGCACATGGCCCCTGCCAATCCCTATTGCCACTGCCTCTGCTAAATTTGTGGCAGTAGCAGCAGCAGGAGCTTATTGTCTTAAAGCAAAATGAGGCTCCCAGAAACTTCCTGGGAGAGCAATTTTGCTTTAAAACATGGCATGTGCTTCCATATGCCTATGTTTTACAGCAAACGTGTGGGTTATTTGCCTGTGCTGTGAGTTTCGGCAGCAAAGTCAGCAGCACAACGGAGAGCAGAAGTATGCCCCCAGGGGATTCTAGGGAGGAATTCCGGCCACCCAAAAGTTGCCCACCGTTGCTTTAAAGGAAAATACCAGTATCTTGAATTATGCCCAGAAATAAATCTGTAGGGCTCTGTCATGTGGCTGACTAGCTAGTCAGGCAACCATGCTTTTGACCAGCTGAAACTGTTCAAGAGTCTAGGATGCCTTGCAGTAACATACGGTTGACACACTGAAAAACCTTTCTTCCATATCATCTGATGTGCCTTTCAGCTGCTGTCCTGACAATGCAGTTTATTATCTATTTGCTATTAGAGAAAGGGCTTTGGAATGGAGGAACTGGAACATTTAAAAAAGAAGAATCTGCCTGACAAGAATAAAAGACTAGTATTTGGTTTGCAGACAGTGGAAAGGATGAGCTCACTGTGGTCACTGCCAGCTATTAATATGCTGCTTCTCAACTTCGAAAATTTTCCTTGTAAAAATAGAAAAAAACTGAAATACCACATCTCAACCACAGAGTGGAAGACTCTCCTTTGCTGCTAGGGACAACCACCTACAATGACATTTAAAGGAGCTGGGGAGTCCCTGCAGTATATACTGTGGTTAAGATAGCTCAATTTCTTGTAGCTATGTTAGCAAGCTTTTTCAAAGATTTAAAGAAAGGGAGTCAGGTGGAAAGGTAGGGACTGCTTGGAACACATCTCCCTTGGCAATTTGGTCTTGTTTATCAAAACAAGCAGCAGCCCTGTCCCCAGATGGTAAGCATTGCGGGGCTAACCTTGCTCACAGTGGAAGATGTGCTGTGGGGTAATATTATTTTTTCTTCATTCTTGGAAATCTCAAACAAGAGCTGCCTTTAACATAGGACATTGGTGCTCCTGCACTTGATTTAGCACTATGGTTGTTGCACCTCCACACTGATCTTGCTGTGCTATTTGTACAAGCAAGACAATGCAGTCCCTATGCATACTGAATATGTTAGGATGCTGATTCAGTACTCTAGTCACTAAGAACAGCCCTACAAGGAGAAATACGCAACATGTTGTTTTGGGGAGTATGCAATGAATTTGTTTTTTTAAAATTCAAGAAAAGCCCTGGGCAGGAATGATCACAGACAACATAACTGATTGTCAATCAGCAGACCTTCCCAAGAGGCATTTGCACTGAAACACACACTGAGATATTTAGGACTGCAAACTGGTATGAACACTTATTACATTTCTAATCCAATCAATAATCAATGTTTTCTGTACAGATTTCTAAACCTCTTTCATAGTCTCTTTAATAGACACAAGGTTCAAAACATAAGAAAATGTAGTTGTAATGTGTCAAAGGAAACCATTTGAGCCATTCAGTAGGGTTTGCTACTGAATATACATTGTAGGGATGTACAAGAATTTTCTTCCTGTTCGTAGATCATGCAAACACGTCCTGTTCAAAACCCAAAAAACTAATGTGAGCAGGAGCGCAATTCTTGGGAAAATTTTGTGATTTCCTGAAATTTCATTCACGTTCAAAAATGTACACTTTCACAAATCAAACCCCCCTCCCCATTTGCTTGGGGGAAATGTGCATTTTTGAAAACGTGTATTTATTCCATTGGAAAAACTTGCACACCTTTTAAAATGTGCATTTTTCTTGCTTGAAAAAGGTCCTCAAGCTATCCCTTGAACTGATCCCAGAAAACGATTGGCAACCTGTGCAAATCTTGACACTGTTCAAAGGTATTTATTTATTTATTACATTTCTATACCGCCCAATAGCTGGAGCTCTCTGGGCGGTTCACTGGGCAGTTCTATGGTAGTCCCACATAGAGTCCATTGCAATAGTCTAATTGTGTTGAAACCAAGGCGTGGCCAAATCAGACTGACTCAGGTGCGGTCTCAGCTGATGCAATAAAGACACCTGTGCAAATTCAGTCCTTACCACTGCTTCCACCTGAACATCCACGGACAGTGCAGGATCCAGCAGCACTCCCAAGCAACAAGGCTGATTTTTCAGTGGATGACCCCATCCAGAACATGTTAAATTCTAATCCCTGAGCCAGGCTTTGTACTGAACTCTTGTTTTGTCTGGATTTAATCTCAGTTTATTGACCTTTATCCAGTCCATTATTCAGTTTACGTAACTTTCAAGGCTGTCCATTAAAGTTCATTTTAACAAGTGGTATTCACTTAGTAATAAGAAAAAGAATGAGGTCTACTTTTATTAGCTAAAGCCTACTAAAATCTACTGACTGTGTTAAGCTTCACAGGTCTCTTGGTGGCCACCCACCACCACATAGGTATAATGTGAAGTCCACCTTTTGCTTATCAGCCAACTCACTACATCTAGATAGGTCAAGTTTCTCATGCTAACCCCTCTCTCGGTAAGATTTGATACTTCTTCCTCTGGCTACAGGAATCTGGTCTGGAGATTTTTACCAGATCATGTTCTATTGGCTTCATTATAAGTGATTATCTTAATATTCAACTCATATACATACACTTTTCCCACAATCTGGTTTTCCAGATGTCAACAAGGTTGAAATCTATGTTTAATCACTGAAGCCAATGGTGAAACATTAGTTCTGTATTTATCTTAAGACAGGCAGACAACCCCTAATACTATCCTTCACTATATCTCACCAAACCTGCTGCCACATATATCTAAATATTCTCAGTAGTTAGTGTGCTGAATAAATGAGGAGGTTTGGGTTTGAATCCTGACTTAGCCATAAACAGCTCACTGGTTGACTTCAAGGGAGTCACTCATTTCAGCTTACTTTATAGGGTTGTTGTAAGGATAAAATAGCAAGGAAAAAACATTGTCTGGCTTGAGCTTCTTGGAAGGCAGAACAAACACATTAAAAAAATAAAAAACCCGGTGTGAGTATGTGTGTGTGTGTGTGTGTGCGCGCAGACGCATATGTTTCCTTTATTCAAGATCTCCCGACTATGACCTGATGCACTTGATTGGACAACTAATACTGAAGGAGAAATCTTGTCTTATAGATGTGAACTTAAATTTCCAAATAATTCTGTTACAACAGCAACACTTAGGTAGCTAATTATTTTAGGAGACCTACTCACCGTATGCAGTCATGGTTCCAACGTAAGGCCCATCCACCACATTCCTATTCTCTTCTGCCAGTGCTTTTATGTATCTTTTGCTGAGGTCCAGTATTTGTTCACGAAGCACTGAACTGCTTTCATGCTGAGTCTTCTGCTGGATTGTAAAATGAAGGAGCATCATGCCCCAAATGAAGCCAAATGTCACTAGAAAGAAACCAAGTTTCTGAGAGGACAACTTCCATGGAGTAAAGAAGGCCATGGCTGTTCTACCAGCTCTCTGGAGTCACTTGGAAAAGGTCTTACAACCCAAAGTCAAGGCCTCAGTTCATAGTCCAGGCAAGTAACAATCACAGTTCAGGGGCTGTTCACTCTGGCTCATTAGTCAACATGCTGTCATCGTTCAGTTCCATCCTGCTGCTGCAAGAGAAAATGAAACATATGGCAATTTAAAGTGGTAAAGTGCTCTCCTCAAGCTGTTATTGTGTTTACTTAACTCCCCCACCCCAAGTAGAGTAGAACAATATGCTTTCTCAGTAAACTTGTAGTTGTTACAAATCAATATTTTATTGCATCAGTCACAATATAAAGAGTCCAGGAAATATTTGGAATGTATTGGGAAATGTGTCTTAACAGATGCAGAATCTACCTTTCAAAAACTTGGACCTAATTCAAGAAAACATTTCTAATCTAAATTTCTAGGTAAAGCCATCTCATATGCCAGGAATAGGTTTGGATTACATCTTGCAAAGGATGTGACAATGCAGCAATAGTTTTCGTCCTTCCAACTTTATTATATAAGCCTGCAGTTTTGGTAAGAACAATGGCATAAAAGCTAAACTTCACTAAACACTCCCAAGAGAAGAATCAAAAAGAGGTCTGCATAATTTAAACAAATGCAACTTCTAAAACAGGGGTGAGCAACATGTGTCCTTCCAACTCCTATGATGTCTCACCCTTGACTAGGGATGATGCGAGTTGTAGACCAAAACATCTGTAAGGTCACAAGTTGCCCACCCCTCTAGAAGTAGTTACCAGATACTCAGAAACCTAGAAGAAAGTCACTTACTGTCCCTATGTGACTATCATTCCATTTGAAACTGCACAGAACATAGTAGTATCAGCATGGACCTTTGTAGAAATTTATTATTTCGATATGAAACTAAACTCTTCCTTAATACTTTGTCTGATGTTCCAATTTTATCATACTGGAGAAATAACTAAAGGTATATTTTCAGTTATTTAAAGCCAGTGTGGTGTCGTGGCTAGAGTGTTGGACTGGGAGTCGGGAGATCTGAGTTCTAGTCACCACTCGGCCACGGAAACTCACTGGGTGATTTTGGGCCAGTCACAGACTCTCAGCCCAATTTACCCCAAAGGGCTATTGTTATAAGAATAAAATGGAGAGGAGGATTATGTATGCCACCTTTGGTTCCTTGGAGGAAAAAAGGCAGGATATAAATGTAATAAATCATCATCATCATCTCAGTTCTTGCTTATTTCTACCCCACCCCCCTCTGCACGCAGGAGTCTTTCTGGAAACATGGTGGGCCTAGGACTTCTGCCAGCTTTCATTGTCCTTCCTTACCCTTCCTCACCGCAGGTCAAAGTAAACATCTGAAATTGGAGATCTCCTGGTTACCTCACTGCAAAATTTCCTCTGACTTCAGGGAACTAAACCCAAAGTCAGGAAGATCTTGTGTTCATTTGTATCATAAATGTAATCAGCTAACCCTGCATTGGTCCTGATTATATGACTGTATCATTAAGACTGAAGAAAATGTCCATATCTGAATGCTTCCCAATGGCTGTCTGCATATCAGGAAGAAAGACCCTGGGTTGGTATTATTACTGATACAAGTGCAACAAGTTTATTCCAAGGAAGGGGTGCATTCAAGCACACTTTATAGATAGTTTTGCATTACAAAAAAGCAAACATAGCCATGTTGGAACATAAAAAAAAATTAATCCACTGTAAGACAATACCTTGTTCTTAGGACAAAAAAAAAAAAGTTACAAAATAGTGAACAAGCTTTCAAGTTAAAAGTATCTGTGAACTATTTAAAATACAGTTTAAAATGGTCTTTTTTAAAAAGAAAGATGTCGAGCCTAAGAGCAACAAGTGAATTTCTTTTTCATAACATTCTGAAATGTGGTCATACTGTAAGGGATACCGGAGATAACACACAGTTATCAGAACTTGAAGCCATTGATAACCTTCACCTGCAGGAATTTATCTAACCGCCTTTCAAAGCCATCCAAATTGGTGGTAAGGAATTCCATAGTTTAACTATGTGCTGTGTGAAGTACTACCTTTTATCTGTTCCGAATCTCACACCAATCGGCTTCATGGGATGAGTCCAGGTTCTGGTATTTTGAGAGTGGGAGAAAAATGCCTCCCTATCAACATTCTCCACATGATGCATAATTTTGTACACCTCTATCAGGTCTCCCCTTAGCCACCTTTTCCCCAAGATTCTCAGCTTTTGTTATCTTTCCTCATATGGGAGATGCACCACCCCCTTGATCATTTTTGCTGCCTTTTTTGCCGTTTTCCAACTCTACAGTATCTTTTTTAAAGTATGGTGACCAGAACTGTTCACAGTATTCCAAGTGGTAGCATACTATAGATTTGTATAAAAGCAGTATGATATTGGCAGTTTTATTCTCAATTCCTTGTCTAATTATGCCTAACATGGAGTTTGCATTTTTTTTTTACAGCAGCCACACACTGGGTTAATGTTTTCATTGAGCTGTCCACCACAACCTCAAGATTCTTTCTTGGTCAGCCAGTTCCCATCAGGTTATAGTTGAAGTTGGGATTTCTTGCCCCAATGTACATCACTTTACACTTGTTTAACTGAACCACTTTTGCCATTTTGATGCCACTTCACCGCTCACTCCTAGATCCAGATCATTTATGAACAGGTTGAAAAGCATTGATCCTAATTCAAATCCCTGTGGGACCCCACTATTCATTGGGAGAATTTGTTGTTTATACCTATTATCTCCTTTCTGTTCTTTAGCCAGTTACTGATCTATAAAAGGTCCTTTCCTCTTATTCCATGACTGCTAAGTTTGCTCAGAGTCTTTGGTGAGAGACCTTGTCAAAAGCCTTTTTAAAAGTCCAAGCCAGAATGGCTGTCCAGGGCATGCTTGGAGTTATAGAACTTTTTATGCCTAAATATGAATAGAATTTCACCCTAAATAAAATAAACCTTTGAATTTTGCTATTGTAACAACTACATGACCTGCTCATACTGTGTATACTGTGATTGTTATTCTATTGCTATATTGGTTAGAATTGTAATGCTTATTGATATTTCTATTCTGAATAAATTGCTATTAATGTTTTTGTATATTGTGAGATGCTTTAAAAGCACAAATGTTCCTGGAAAAACATCATATAAAATTAAAACTTTAATCTCATCTACATCCATATCCAACATTTGCCTGTTTTTGTCTGATCCTAATATTGGATGCAAAGGCAAACTGGAATAATTTCTCTCTCAGACTAAATACATCTATACTAATAATATATTGTCATCACCAAGGCAGTATGGAAAACAGTATTTAATATTGTTATAAAATTTTCACTAGGAGTCTCAGTTTGAAATGACTACTTTGGGAAGGCTCTAAAATATTTGATTTCTGAGCTTGGAATACAGCTCTGATTTTATATGGAAAGAATCTCAGAAACTTTTAGAAATGGGAAATGTATGTCGAACTAGGAAAATGGAGGTCAGGATTTTGATTGATGTCAGATGGTGGTAAACTTCCTTATTTTGTGATATTTGCCATCACGCATGGTTTTAAAAGTACCATCTACTGAGCCTGACTAAAAATATCCAACACAGAGGAAGGAGGTATGGCAGATGGAGTGAAGGAAGCTAAACTCTAAATGCTAAATTTCTCTGCTGTCCATGCACACACATATACCTTCCACTATCCCCTCCTGCAAAAACATGGATGAGAACTGACAAGAGGAGATGTAAGGTAATGTGACATAAAATCACTTTTAATCTTGAACAAGCCATGTAATTTTACTTTCAGGGAAAAGGCCATCTCATCTGTGCTGGGAGTGCTGTTGAACAGGCCTGTGGCAACCCAGCCACGACTCTAAAAGATACACAAGTCCTTGATTGCACTGTGTATTTTGAAATCTCTCCAATTTTCTGTCAAGCAGGCCATCTTGCACAGCATAGTCCTACAAAAATGAAGCCATCAGCAGACACTTTTCTCTTTGTGCTAGCAGCCTTTTTTTTTTGTGTGTGTGTGTGTGCTTGTCCTTGAATTGCAATTTGTTTGTGGACTAAAGACGACACTCTTACACTAGAATGCCTAACTCTAATGAGACTTGCAGTAAAATCCACTATTACAAAGTTATCATTTTAAAATTTATAGTAGTGCTGAACTACTCCCATCCTACTTCAGTCTGGCCTTATAACTGGCCAGTTACATGGCATGAGCAGAAACACTCCCTGGGTAAACAGCCAAGTGTCAGACTACACGTGTCCCAGCTGCTCTTTTTTAACCTTGAAGACTTGAAGAACTAGAAAATGCATTCCATGTTAAGCAGGGGTAAATCTAAGTGACTGCTTTCTGAATATGTATTTTCAGACTGATGTCAGAATCTCTTGGTTTTCAGTGTGCCGTGCAAATAGGGTTGAAATGTCTAGTTCAGAGCTTTAATCTATGAGAGTCAGTGTGGTGTAGTGGCTAAGGTGTTGGACTGTGAGTCGGAAGATCCGGGTTCTAGTCCCCACTCGGCCATAGAAACTCACTGGGTGACTTTGGGCCAATCACAGCCTCTCAGGGTTGTTGTTGTGAGGATAAAATGGAGAGGAGGATGTTCGCTGCCTTGGGTTCATTGGAGGGAAAAAAGGCAGGATATAAATGCAGTAATAAATAAATAAATAAAAACTAATTGGGTGGTCCAGTAGGTCCCCTCTATGTTGTGGACATTCACAAGTCACTGCCAATGATGCTCAGCTTCCCATCTGTACAACTGAAATAAAGACAGACTTCACAAGCTGTTGTAGGACTAACATGAAAATTAAAGTAGCTGCATAAATAATTAATCGTAGTACACCATTGCAATACAGAATAAGAGGCCAAATATATTTCCAATTTTGTGCTTGAAATTTTGCACTATTAAAATTTCAACCAACTCCATGAATGTTTAAATATGGATGTTTGGCTTGAAGTTAATCAGTATTATTGTTTTTGTAGTCTTAAGACTGCATAAGCGTTTCTTAGGCATGCAGGCTGCAATCTTGAGAATGGAAATGGTTATAGTAAAAAAGGGGGATTGATATGGTTTAGCTTAATGGAGTAAGATACAGTAGGAATATAGTATCTCACACAAGCTACCTCTTTGTATGGAAGTAGATGACCTGACACAAAAAGTTTAAGAGTATTCCCAACAAACATATCCAAATTCTGGCAACAATGGGGTTAAAATATCAAGGGGAAAGCACCTAGGTTGGTACAAGAAACTTGAAATATCAACAATATTTTAGCTAAACAGAAATTGTAAGCCTTTTTTTTTTTTAAGGAAGATTTCTGAATCCTGGCAGTGATTTTCAAATCAGGATTCAGAACCTACAGCCCTACAATTTTCAATCTGATTTCTCATTTGGACCATTTTAGTCTAGATACTAATAAAATTAATAATAATAATAATAATAATAATAATGATGATACCAATCTAATATAATTAGATGGCAAGAGATACACAGCACCAGCATGATACCTACTGAACAAAGAAAATTGTACGGCCCCAAGTATCCAGTTCTTAACCAGTCATTTTACTACCACAAAGCTGGTATAGGGCAGCTTCAAAAATAAAAATACACCACCACAGTCACTATAGTGAGTAAAACAAGCAGTTTCAAAGCTGAATAACAATGACAACGAGATTAAAGACTGGTCAGAGCTGCAGAAGAATGTAAAAATATGCAAGAGCTTGAAAATCAGTGAGGGGCACATTAATGTCATAGTTAGAGATAATGCACAGCTTAATTTGTAAGGAAGCTCCCACTCTGGAGTACATTCTTAGAATAAAAACCTGCGATTACTGCTGTTTCCTGCTGATCATACAAATGAAATGCTCTAGCCTTTTGCAATAAATCTGATTAAATTGACTCTAAAGTTAAAACTCCAATGTAGCTCTCCTATTTAGAAACAACAGGCAATAACAAAGATAGTTCAAAAGAGATTAGCCTTCTCAAAGTTTCAGGAATTAAGCATATGCACCCACTATTATGTAAATTTAATTTTTTTGGATGCAGTCAAGTTAAAGTTCCCATTCAAACCAATGACTTAAAAGGGCATACCTTTGTCTAGATTATATCCATTTTATTTAACCATCAGGAACAGTTTTTAAGAAACGTAATATATTAAACAGAGTCTGGAAATAACAATCCAAAGGCCTGAAAAATCTAGCCCTTTACATACAAAATATTAACAAAAACTAGAAAATTGTTTTTCTCCTATACAGACACATTTTTGTTGCATAGCTGATCCTATTCCATGCTATATATTTTTATCCACTAACAATTTACTGCCAACTGAACCTTAAAACTTTGAGGTAGCACTGAAAAATAATTATTTAAAACAGAATGTTATCACCTAGGTCTGAAAGTAAATTATAACTACATTTGCTATCTACCATAAAACATTTCATGTAAAAAGAATGCTTAATTTAATACATTTCAAAAGATACCGCAGAAGCAAACAACATAATATGCTCTCTGTTTCCATCTGGATTTGCAGCTTTGAAGCTATTTAATACATTACATGCTATAAATCAATTTAAGAGCACTTTAAGTCCTTTCTGGGTCTCATTCTGACATATGTCGGTATCACTTGTTGCCATGTAAAGTTCCCAGCTGAAACCACTCAAATGTTTCAATGGTCTACAACCCATTCTGGACCATTCACTTTCCTTTCACAAGCCTTGGGTTGAAGTCCAGTACGTTCTTACCCCTCCAGTATAAAACAGCTACCCACTTGCAACAAAAGGCCAAATAACAGAGATACTGATATACATAGACCAGACCCTGTGCCAGAAACAGATGCCAATTCTGTTCTCATGACTATCCTTGGCAAAGCTATTACAGGACCTAATACTGTTATCCATAACATAAGGTGTTCATACACCTGCTCATCATCCAATATGATATATGCATCATCCTGCATTTTACATAGGACAAACAAGACAGTCTTTACACAGAACAACAAATTGACACAAATCTGACATCAGAAATGGCAATGTTAAAAAAATTGGGGAATATTTAAACCTCCCAAGACACCCTGTTACTGACATTAAAGTAGTCATACTGCAACAAAGACTTCAAAGGAAGACTGTAACATGACATTTCCAAACTGCAATTCATTAAGAGGTTCCGTTCTAAAATCAGGATAAAGGTTCCTTATCACTCTATGACCTGGTTTACAGGTAACAACTCAGTTTAAAAACTGGTGTAGTCTTGCACAAGAAGGGGAGAGTGGGCATCTAAAAGTGTGTCACTTAAAAGTATTTAAATAAATTAAATATCTACATCTCCTCAGTATTTCTTGGCTTGTTCATTCATGGTTGCCTTCTTAATTCACCATAGCCTGGCCTTGCTGGAGGAGCAAAGGAGCTGGGCTCTCTGTCTTCCTACAAGAGGCTCCCTACAATACACAATCTTTCCCAGCTGTCATAATAAAAGGCATTTCATTATGATGTCCCTCATAAGCACCAAGGGAAATTTGTGACCAGGCTTACTGCTCAGGAGCAATCAATATGGAGGCATAATTTGCAATCCAGCAGGGGTGTGGAATATGTGTTCCTCTAGATATTGCTGTTGTACTGCAACTCCCATCATCTCTTTCTACTGGCCATACTAGCTGGGCATAATGGGAGCTACAGTTCAACTATATCAGAAGGATTATATTTTCTCCACCCCTGAAATCCAATTTCCACACTGATGGCTTCTATATGACTGCCCTGGCTTCTGTGATAATAGGTTCCTTCTCTTTTTTGAGCCATCACAATCATGCAGAGTGAATCTTCCTAAGATTCTATGTAAAGGCCACAACATCATTCTGCCTCGTTGCCTGTGATTAGAAGTTAGTCATATCGCAATACATATGGTCCAGCACCACAAAAATAAATCAAGCCTTTAGATCAGAATCTTCTTTCTCTTCCCTTAGCCCACTCTCCACATCTTCAGTTACATGACGTTTACATGAATTACTTGTTCTGGCAACAGCTTTCCACTTCCACAGCCAATCTGATTTTTCTAGCTGATATCATTAGTTACAAAACAGAGCTCTTCCATTTCCCCTAAGTTGGCACTCTCCCCAGAGTGCCAGACAGTTTGGGAAATAGCCGAATATTTTATTGGCCTAAGGGAAAAAATGAATTATATATGAAATAATTTCAATATGACGCTGGATGAAAAGCTGCTTTTCTCTCAACAGAAGTTCTTCTGGCTCAAGGACTACATAGTTTGGAATGAATTTTACACAGACCTAGGAATTCCTTAAATGAGCTTTCCTCAACTTGGTACCCTCCAGATGTTTTGGACGACAACTCTCAAGCCACCATTGTTACTGGTTTTATTGCTTCACAGCTTCTATTGGTTAAACAAAGGTAGGTAGAAGCAGCTCTATTGAACAACCCTTTCCCCCTCAGAAACAAACCAAGGCTGATGCAGAATTATTTTGTCAAGTCTAATATAGGCGATTTAAATATTTGCATCTAAGAAATGTACATTTTCCTCAATGTAGGTTCTACATTGGTGTCACATCAACTGGGACAGATTAGCTGTCTATTACATCTAAAATGTAGTATTAAAAACAAAGAGAGAAGTAAAGAAGAACATATGATCTAAGGAAGTATGCAGCTTGACTGTAACTTTTGCACTCAACTCATTAGGTAACCCTCTGAAATAATGCACAAATAAGTTGCATGTGCAGTATGTGACACTTATAGATGCACCGTGAAAGTTGCTTGGCTGGACAGAACAGTGCTGTGGTCAATGGAAGGAGTTGGAAGCCAGCTATGCTTGTGCAAGACATCTGAACTGGGTCAGAGATATTAACCTGGTAAAAGATGATGGCCTACTGCCCTAGGAACAACCATAAAGTTAATGTGGTACCATATTACCTATAAGGGTGATCTAGCTTTATAATTAATAATTCCGAAACATCAAGACAATTTAGATGTCAAATTATCCCTGTCTTTACTGACCACAGAAATGGTGAACAAGTTGAATAATATAGAAGTAGTATAAAACCAGGTTGCTTACCTGTAACTGTGGTTCTTCGAGTGGTCATCTCTGCATTCACACATGTGGGCTTCGCGCCTGCGCAGAGCCTCAATTCAGGAACCTTCCAAAGCTGAAGTCGTTTTGGTGGGAACCCCTCCCTACCGTCCTACTGAGCATGCCTAGTGGGGGTTCCCGCTGATTCCCCTCAGTTCCTAGAGACCACAATAGTCCCTATACCGAAGGGTAATCCTAGCTGATATGGACGGTGGGTGGGTTGTGTGAATGCACAGATGACCACTCGAAGAACCACAGTTACAGGTAAGCAACCTGTTTTTCTTCTTCGTGGTCTCTGTGCATCACACATATGGGCAAATAATAAGCTCACTTACAGGAGGAGAGTAGGTGTTCATTGTTCACTGCAAGATTGCTGAGAGGACTGCACGACCAAATCGACAATCCTTCCTGGCCCTGATATCGAGTCTGTAGCGAGAGACAAAAGTGGACTCTCTAGCCCATGTAGCAGCTCAACAGAGTTCAGGTTAGGGGGACACCCCTGTCAAAGGTAGAGATACCCAGCTCTACCTTTCCTTTTCATCAAACCCAGGTGAGGCAGTGACTGTTCTGAACCAGTGCCTGGGCACGGTAATGGACTGGATGAGGGCTAACAAACTGAGACTCAATCCAGACAAGACGGAGGTACTGTTAGTGGGTGGGTCATCTGTCCGACGAGGTGATGTTTGCCCTGTCCTCAACGGGGTTGCACTCTCCCTAAAGGATCGGGTCTGTAGTTTGGGAGTGCTCTTGGATCCAGAACTGTCACTTGAGGCACAGGTGAACTCAGTGGCAAAGAGCACCTTTTATCAGCTTAGGTTGATATACCAACTATGCCCTTATCTGGACAGAGATAGCCTAGCTACAGTTATCCATGCTCTGATAACCTCTCGTTTGGATTACTGCAATGCGTTATACGTGGGGCTGCCTTTGAAAACGGTCCGGAAGCTTCAGCTGGTACAAAACAGGGCAGCCCATTTACTAACAGGGACTGGCCGGCGAGATCACATTACGCCTTTCCTTTTACAACTTCATTGGCTGCCAGTCCAGGTCCGGCCCGATTCAAAGTGCTGGTATTGACATTTAAAGCCCTAAACAGTTTGGGGCCAGGTTATTTGAAGAAATGCCTCCTCCCATATGTACCTACCCGGACCTTAAGATCATCTACAGGGGTTCTTCTCCGTGAGCCCCTGCCAAACAAAGTGAGGCTACTAAGAGGAGGGCTTTCTCCGCTGTGGCACCCAGGCTGTGGAATGAGCTCCCCAGAGAGGTCCGCCTGGTGCCTACACTGTACTCCTTTTGTCGCCAGCTGAAGACCTTTTTATTCTCTCAGTATTTTAACACTTAATTTTAACTTAAATTTAAATTTTACTGTTCTAACTTTGTATTTTAATCTTATATAAATTTTGCTGTGTGGTTTTATCCCGGTTGTGCTTTTTATACTGTATTTTGTATTTGTGCCTTTAACCTGTTGGTTGTTTTATTATGGTTTTAATTTTTGTGAACCGCCCAGAGAGCTTTGGCTATTGGGCGGTATAAAAATGTAATAAATAAATAAATAAATAAATAAAGAGCTACTCCTCTTGTAGAATGTGATTTGATCGTCTGCGGCAGCTCAATGTGTGCCAGGGAATAGGCAAGTTTGAAGGTTGCTACTATCCAGGAGGAAAAGTGTTGTGTCGAGATAGGTAGATCTTTAGACTTGCTGCCGTAAGCTAGAAATAGCCGGTTTGAAGTACGGAATGGTTCAGTGTGAGTCTTATAAAAAGCTAAAGCCCTGCGGACGTCTAGAGTATGTAACGTCAACTCTAAAGGAGTCGATGGTTGCTGAAAAAAAGCAGGGAGTATAATGTCCTCATTAATATGAAAGGAGGAGACAACCTTAGGAAGGAACAATACATCTGGTCATAAGATTGCCTTGTCCTCATGAAAAACCCGATATGGAGAGTCGACAAAGCTCTGAAGCCCTTCTTGCTGATGTAATGGTAATTAGGAAGGCAACCATGTCAAAAGATGAATGTCTACAGTGGCTAAAGGCTCGAATGGTTTGTTTATCAGAGCATTTAACGCCACTGACAAGCTTCAAGGGGAGCAGACTGGTGGAATCAAATTATGAAGACCACGAAGAAATAGTCGTATAGTAAGATAGATGAGTGAAAACTGATCTGCCATGAATGAAGTCGTGACAAGCTGAGATTGCAGCGAGGTAACTTGTACTGATGAGAGTTTAAGACCTTTAGTATACAAAGAATGCAAAAAGGAAAGGACCCCGTCAATCGGTCCTGAGATAAGGTCAAATCCAGCGTTATTCGCAAACTGGATAAAAGTTTTCATTTTATTATCATAGGGTTTGTATTCGGTTTTATTGCTGCCTGCAGAACAGATTGTGACTCAGGAGGTAGAGAAGCATAACGTGTCAACTGAAAATCCTCCATGCCATGAGTCATAGTGAAGGTATGTTGGGATGACAGAACCTGCCTGCATCCTGTGATATCAGGTCCAGCATCAGTGGGAGACGGTGGAAGTGACCGTTGGAGAGTCTGAGTAGCTTGGTGAACCATGGTTGGCGAGGCCACCATGGAGCGATGAGGATACAGTTGATCAGTATCTATTTTTATTAATACTCTTGTTAAAAGTGGAAAAGGAGGGAATATGTAGAAAAGTTCTTCCGTCCATTGCTTGAGGAATGCATCCCCCTCTGATCTGCATCCGAGGCCTTCTCTCGAGCAGAACCTGCGACAGATGGTGTTGTCACTGGTCGCGAAAAGGTCCACAGTTCGATAACCCCAGCGTATGAATATGGGGTGCAGGATAGGCATCGAGATCTCCCACTCGTGTTTGTCCATATCGTATCTGCTGAGACGATCTGCGAGAATATTGTCTTTTCCTGCAATGTGTGTAGCTATGAGGGATATGCCTCTGTGCATAGTCCATTTGAGTATCTTGACTGTGAGATTGATGAGATCCAGGGAGTGAGTCCCTCCCTGCTTGTTTATATGACACACAACCGACGTATTATCCGTAAGTAGTTGAATACGGGTGCCAGCAAGTTCGGTCTCAATGCGTGTGGTACTGTTATGAGTTCCAATACATTGATATGGATGCCCATCGCCTTTGGAGACCATTTCCCTTGTATCCTGAGGTCCCCGCAGTGTGTTCCCCATCCGAAGAGAGATGCATCCGTCATGAGGATGCAAGTTGGTGGGTCTTCCCGAAAGGGCATGCCTTCAGTGAGATTGTGTAGAATTGTCCACCAGACTAGAGAATGTTTGATGGGTCAAGGGATTTTGAGATGTGTCCTGTGCAGGTTGAGATGGTTTGGAAAATTTTGAATGAACTAGTTTTGAAGGGTCCTCATTCGCAATCTGGCCCACTGCACGATGTACACTGTCAAAGCCATTAGGCTGAGCTCCTTTGAATTAAAAATTCTGAGATGCTTCGCGATTTGATCAGCTTGTACGCTAGTGCAACAGTGGCATCGATGCGTTCTGATGGGAGGAACACGCTGGCTACAGTAGAGTGTATCAATGCCCCTGTGATGGGAATTTTTGGGGCAGGTTGTAGGCTGGATTTCTGAGTATTGATGAGGAGGCCGAGGTTCTTTAGAAGATTACAGACAGTTGTGGTGGCTTGCATGCTTGCCAAACGAGAGGGTGCTACTATGAGCCAGTCTTCTAGATACGGGAAAATGGTGACTCCGAGCATTCAAAGGTGGGCACAGATGACCGCCATGCATTTTGTAAACACCCTTGGAACTGTAGCTAGGCCAAAGGGTAGAACATGAAATTCAAATACTTCTCCTCCTATCATAAACCTGAGAATGCTAACATGAAAAGATCCACAGCCGTGAACCAGTAGTTTTTGTTGAGTAGTGGCAGGATTGATGCTAGTGTCACCATGCGAAATTTACAAGGAGTTATGTAAAGGTTTAGGTGCCTTAGATCCATGATAGGTCGATGTCCTCCATTCTACTTCGGTACCATAAAATAACGAGAGTAAAACCCGTTTCCTATTAATGACGAGAGACTTTGCAGATTGCTCCTTTTTGTAGGAGAGCCGAAACTTCCAATTTGAGAATGTCAGAGGGAGGTGGAACTTTACAGTATCGAGAGGAGGGAGAACATTGAACGAGGATCCATTTGTCCATCGTAATCATTTTCCAATGTGGGAGAAAATCCCTGAGGGTATTGCCAAAGAGATGAGTTTCTTTTTAGTTGAAATGAAAATCAAAGGTGGCGTTTCGGAGCACCTCTTGGGGGCGCTTTGTTTTGAGAGAAGTGGGACTGAGACGGTCTCCTTCTTGTCTGTCCTGACAGCTGGTATTGAAAATTGTGGTCAGTGGATTTCCGTCTACTGAAATATTGATTGATTGGACGAAACCATTTGCGAGGTTTAAAATGGGATTGTAGTTGTTGCAGTTGATTGAAAATGCCCATTTTCCTAGCTATAGTGCATGCTTTTTGGATATTATCCATAGCCTCATCTGTATTCGAATGAAAAAGGCTGACCCTGTCGAAAGGTAGATTTTTGATTCTGCATCGTGCCTCAGGTGTTAGAGCCATGCATGTCGACCTGAGCCATGCATGTCAACGGAGTGCAATGGCTTGGACCATGGCTTTGGCATCACAGGCAGCTTGATGACGAGCCGTATTAATTTGCTGCTTGGATAATTTAATAGCCTCATCTTGGAATAACCTTGCTAACTCTCTTCTATCTTCTGGGAGGTAATCGCAAAGGGACGACATCTTTTCCCATAGGAAGAGCTGATAGCGAGTCATGGTGGCTTCATAGTTAGCTACTTTAAGGCTGAGAGCAGAGGTGGAATACATATGCCTTCCAAGGAGATCCAATTGATGGCCCTCCTTGTCTACTGAGGCTGTATGTAGTTTTTGTGATCGACCTTGGGCTGACTCTACAATAATTGAGTTTGGTTTTGGGTGATTGACGAGGAATTCCGCTTGTTTTTGTTGAACGCGGTAAAGTGCTTCTAGTCGTTTAGATGTAGGTGGTACCAAGGAGGGTGTTTTCCAAGACTGTTGCACAGTGGTAATCATAGTTAGTAAGAATGGTATCGAAACCGGGGGCATAGCTTCGGTATAAACAGCATCGAAGACAGGATCAGCAATCTTATCCACAGGCTGTTGGGTATCAATGCTGAGATATTGCACCATATGAAGGATTTGATCTAGCTGTGTCTTCAGACGGAGAGGCTCTGTCCGGTATAGCGAGAGCGTCTTCAGGAGATGAAGCTGATGGTGGAACAGAAGAACATGAAGAAGAGTCTGATACGTAGTCTTCTATCAATTGTGGAGAAGATTCTCTCTGTAGTTGTCGAACTGTAAATTCACTTTGTTGAGTGTGCAGCTGGTACACTGCTGGTAATGGAACAAGTGTTGGTTGTGTCGCCGGTGCCAGATGTGATGGATTAGGTACCGAGTGCGTAGGCAATGGTAATGGTGTAGGTGGCGCAACTGGCAAGCGATAGTCCCGTTGCTGCAGTGAGTAGTCATAGTGTCTCCGCCTGTGCCAGTCACGACAGCAGGAGTGAGAGGATCTCCTAGATGCAGGAGAATGTTCCCATCTGGGAGAACGAGACCTATCCTTGCATGATGCTTCTGGATGTCTATGGAAATTTTGAGACGTTTGAGAGACGACAGATACTGGAGATTGGTATCAATAACTATGGTCTCTATATCGGTGTTGATCACCTTAATGCCTGTCATGGCTCGGACTGATTTTCCTTGATCGACACCGAAGAGAAGGCTTGGGTTGTCGGTATCGAGGCATGGCATCCCTGGATCAATGTCGAGGAGTCGGTTCTCAAGAATGACTCCGAATTGTCCGTTGTAGAGATCGACCACAAGATGTAGGTTCAGGTGATCTCGGTGGCATGATCTGGATAATTCGAAGCTCTTTCTGTCCCAGTTGTAAGGACGCAAGAGAGAGCTGTGGTGACTTCCTTTCTCCTGATGGAGTGTCACGGACCTTTCTTTTCGATAGCGAAGAGGGTCCAGGCAAGTTAGAGTCATGCACAACTGGGTTAGTAATTCTAGGCGGTGAGTCTAACCTCGGCGGCAAGGAGGGCAGGGTCAGTACTTGTAGAGGATTTTTAGGCTTTTTCCCTTCCTTAGACTTTTTCTTCTTAGGTGGAGAATCGGGACTGCCTGGATTCCTTGCCCTTTTTGACAGTTTTTTAGATTGATGTCACACAATGGAGCGACCCGGAGTAGGAGGACTGATAGATAAAGTAGGCTGAGTCAGAGCTCCTTGTGAGGAAGAAGGTTGAACCATAGCACATCCTTCACTTGATTTACCAGCCAGCCTAGACGATGGAAGAAAGCCTCTAATGCTTTCTTCCAAAGCACAGCTTTAAGTCTGTCGGAGCGATGACAATGGGTTTGTCTGGAAAAACCCTGACAATGGTGGCAGGATTCAGTTATATGCGATTCTCCCACGCAAAACAAACAAAGGGAATACCCGTCGGTGGGTGGGAGTTTATTCCCACACTTCACACACTTCTGAAAGGGAGCTTTCAGTGCCATACGCACTTTGCAATAAATTAGACTTAGAAAGATGATCTATCTAACGAATATAAGAACTTTTTTGATTTTTTTTTTTTTTTTTTAGGAAGAAGCGAAAGGAACAGGAAAGAAACCTGAGCAAAGAAAAACGAGAAAAAACAACTCCAGCTATCCATCTACTTTAGTAAATTTGTAGGCTCGAAGAGCGGAAGATTCCTATGAGGCACCTGTAACGGCAGTCGAAAAGGAACTGAGGGGAATCAGCAGGAACCCCCACTAGGCATGCGCAGCAGGACGGTGGGGAGGGGATCCCACCAAAACGACTTCAACTTTGGAAGGTTCCCGAATCGAGGCTCCACACAGGTGCGAAGCTCATGTGTGATGCATAGAGACCACGAAGAAGAACCAGGTCTATAGCTTTCTGTCCCTACAATTTGTGTCAAAAGGGGTGGGGGTGATACTCATTGAAGGCTTTTCATTAGTTCTTAGCTGAAACTTTTCATACAGGAATACATATTAAGGAGTTCTCTCTGAGAGCCAACTTTTTCTACACACCCTTCAATTATGTGCAGGGAGACCTGCAGCTCAGCTTTCATGCATTTATGTACAGCGGTTTGCAAGTAAACAGTGAAATAAAAGTGTTCATATGTTGTTGTTGTTTTTAAAAAGTCAAACAATTTTTCAAAAAAGAGATGAAAAGATTATATGTGCAGCTCTGAGGGTTGTCAAAGTTTAATCTCAATACACTTGCTGCAATTGTCCACAAACTTACTACTTGGATTCGGACATTACTTTAAGTCATGATGGCTTAATAAACTATGTATAGTAGCTTATTTTGTAAATAAACTACTGTTAATCCCACACTCTATCAGACAAATAAGCTACTATTACATTTTGAAGCCATGGGGGGGGGAAACCATTTGGGAGGGGGTGTTCGGAAAAAACAGAAATTTGGGGGGAAATTGTGGGGGAAAGCACTTTTTACAGATTGAAAGTCACTTTGTTACTTTAGGAACATAAAATGTAATTCTGTACAAGTTGGTTTAGCATGAAATTATCGCATTTGGTATATTAAAAGTACAGTGTATTCAAACAATTATTATAAATTGAATTTACTATTTTAAATTTTTACTTTTTTAAGTAACAAATGGAGCTACAAGCTCCTGAACTGTAAGGAACCTCTTTGGTTTTGCCAGTTTATGAGCAGGCAAAAAGCATTTTTTTTAAAAAAAACCACTGGAAGAAACCATCAACATTCTTATCTTAACAGAAAATTATTTATGTCTCCACAGTATCAAGCAGACATAAAGCACCCATTCCCATAAAAAGAACTGAGAAAAAGTAGGGGACCAAGACTCAATGAATATGCATGTAATTTAATCAGACTCATTTTCTGAGCTATAGCTATCATTAAAGTTTCAGTCTCTGCTTCAATGGCAGTGCCCCCTAGAGGCAGAATAATAATAATAATAATAATAATAATAATAATAATAATAATAATAATAATACTTTTACATTTATATACCACCCCATAGCTGAAGCTCTCTGGGCAGTTTACAAAGATTAAAAACATTGAACATTTAAAAACCAATATTCAAAATTTTAAACCATAAAAAGCATAGAAACATACTACATACCAACTATCCAGGGGTCAGTTAAAAACACACACCTCAACATATGCTGTTAAATGCCTGGGAGAAAAGTCTAGACCTGGCCTGAAAAAGATAACAATGTTGGCGCCAGGCGAGCCCCGTCATTGAGATCGTTCCATAATTGGGGAGCCACCACTGAAAAGGCCCCCTCCCTTGTTGCCATCCTCTGAGCTTTCCTCGGAGTAGGCACTTGGAGGAGGACCTTAGACGTTGAGTGAAGTGTACAGGTAGGTTCATGTCAGGAGAGGAGTTCCATCAGGTACTGTGGTTCCAAGCCGTGTAAGGCTTTATAGGTTAAAACCAGCACCTTGAATCGGGCTCAGAAACGTACAGGCAACCATTTCAAGCAGGCCAGAGTAGGTCTTATATGTTTGAACCTTCTCATTCCTGATATCAATCTGGCTGCTGCATTTAAGCTGCAGCTTCTAAACCGTCTTCAAAGGCAGCCCCACGTAGCGCACATTGCAGTAATCTACCTTAAAGGTTACCAGAGCATAGACAACTGAAACCAGGTTATCCCTGTCCAGATATCCCTGTCCAGATAAGGGCGTAGCTGGGCCACCAACCAAAGATGGTAGAAGGCACTCTGTGCCACCAAGGCCACCTGAGCCTCAAGTGACAGAGATGGTTCTAGGAGAACCCCCAAGCTACGAACCTGCTCCTTCAAGGGGAGTGCAATCCCATCCAGAACAGGTTGAGCACCCTATATCCGGTTAGAAGAACCACTCACTAAAGCATCTCAGTGTTGTCTGGATTATGGAGCCTCAGGATTCCTAAGCAGTGAACAGCAAAGGGAAAAAATCAAATGCAAAAAATAAAAGTATTTGAAATCATGTTGTACCAGAAAAATTGTGGCTTGTCATTCAGGTAAAGCTTGCTTAAATAAAAATGTGTTTAGCAGACACTAGTGCCTGCCAACACTAAAAGCAGCCCTATATTATAACACATTCTGGTGAGGTCTCAAACTCATATATGCTAATTAATCAAGTTCCCCTCTGCAGTTTGAGCACTTGCTTCACCACTTTATAAAATAACCAATGCTGCATCAGGAAACGTGGCCTTAAAAATATATGACACAGCTGATAAATATTCTGCAGGAGTTGCAACAGCCAGACAACTGCCCCATTTTTCTGACTCATTAACATGGCACAGCTGTCGCCATACTCACTACCAATGGTAGCCTCAGGGGATCCAACAAATACAGGTCATAGTGAAGGTAAGAAGTAAAATATTAAAAGACAAATCTAAAGGGGAATTTTTTTATTACTGTCTCTGCATACTGCAGCGAGTTTGCCCAAAGCTGTAAATCTAGCCAATATGTTTTCACCAAAACAAAACAAAAACATATTTAGGCTGCTTCTGTTGTCCACCCAGTGTGACAATAGAAAGAAAAGCACCATTACTGGAAAGCCATGTGCTCTCACACATGAACAATAGAAAGGAAGGATGTAGAAACAGAAGCCAAAACCAGTAAGGAACTTTTGATTGCAGGGCAGCCTTCCCTAACCAAGTGCCTCCATAGGTTTTGATTCTCAGTGTCTATAAGTTCCGGACAGACCAGCCAATGATCAGGAATGCTGGGAGTTGTAGTTTAAAATATCTGGAGGACTCCAGGTTGGGGAAGGCTATCCCACGGTATGCTCTGAAGGTACATGATATAGCAACCTTGCTGAAACTAAGTAGGTCCAGGTCTGATTACTGCCGGATAAGAGGCCGACAGAGAATATATACCTCACTATACTTGGAGTAGGCTCTGCTCTTAAAATCGGTATTGTGTGCCTATTGAAATGTACATTGAATATATAGTTTTTAAACAATTTCTGCTACATGCATAAACAAACAAAAAAAGGTTTGTATATTGCTTGCCAGAAATAAGGTAGTAGTTTAAAACACCAAAAGGTAGATATAACTTTATGTTGTAATCTTTTTACTAAAGGCTAAATTCAGGATTTCACAATAAACTGAAACACAGTTGCAACAGCTGCACTCTGGTTTATTTTGCTTAAATATGTGTTCTGAGAAGTTAACATTACAGTATAAAAATATGTACATATTTGTTTAGTGTACTTCATATAAGAATTAGCAAGCTTTGGTATAACAAATCTGCTATCTTCCTTCTCATCAAACTAAAGTAGGAGGAAAAATTATTGCAGAAAGCTGATTTAGTTTTTCAAATAAAAAAACAACTCCCCAGGAATCCTCAGTAGAGAACTTATTTCAAGGAAAGTGTTTATGCAACAACATGTTGAAGTTTTCAAGGATGATTCAAGGTTTTCTGGAGATTTTTTCATTCAGTAACCCTGCAGGTGTTTACAAAGATACTCAGCATCTTAATCGAGCTTACATTTTGAAATGAATTATACAGCTATTGATGTATGCCTACCATCCCGAATGGCTCAACAGCATTGATTTACACTAAAAGAAGAAAGTTTCAACTGAGAGCAATAGCAATTGTGATGCCACAGTCTGTGGAGCATAAAATGCCCCGGTGATCTCTTGTTGTCTACAGACAAGAATTAACAAAGGCTACAGTTTTATACACACTAAGTAAGACAACTAGCAACTCTGCAGTAGTTAAATTTAGTGAGCCTAATACATTTACAGAATGGAATGTAAGCATCATGAACAGCTCCAATAGGATAAGATTAGTGTCTCACTTAAGATTAAAAAAATAAAATAGGGAGGGGAGATCAGATCCCAAAGAGAAGGAAAGCATTTATGCTTATTTCATAGTTAAGATGCACAGAATACATATTACTACATAAACAGTTTATAAGAGTACAAAAGCAACGTGCTAACAAATCCATACTAAGGTGATTTCTGTAAATTAAACAGGGGGAAGGAGATATTTCATTATTTAATATTATACCTTGCGAAAGTAAGGGAATAGCTAGACGGTGCGATATCCCAGGGATCACCCCGGGATTGTGTCTGTGTGTCCACATGATGCACAGGGCATCCCGGGAGCAGGGAGGGATAATCCCTCCCTTGGCCCTACACTTCTGTTGCAGTTGTTCCGTGGTCTCGGGATGATCCCGAGACTGCAGAATGTATGGCCGGGCGTCGCGGATTGTCCTGGCTCCTTGCGAGGAACTGGGACCCGGACACACTGTTTATGTAGTAATATGCACTCCTGTGCTCCTACTCCTTTAAAAAAAAATATGGTGGGTGAAACGTCCTCTTCCTCCTAGGACATTGCGCGCCGTGTGTAAACAGAGGGGGAGATCTCATGATAACCATATCGTGAGATCCTCCCCCTCCCCCCCCCCCCCGGTTGTGCTAGACCCAGTAGGCCTAAGTTTTAAAGAAGACACAAAAATTCCTCTTGCTTGTAATGAGAAGGAACATTTGTCATCAGCTACCTCCAGGCTAACCAGCTTATACTGCCAGCTATCTAATCCACATCAGGGTCACTAAAGCATCCATAACCAAAATCTTTTGAAAATATTTCCACAGTGATTTTAAGAACACCCTATTTGTAAATTATTTCTAATTCTGTTCGAATTATTTTCCTAGCTGGACTTTACTGCTATATGAGGGAACAGGCTTGCACACATTTTGCTGCACAATTCTATGAACTCTACTTCCCAGGTAATCCCAAAATGCAATACAAGGGCAAGCACTTACTTTCATACTAAGAATTGAAAGATTGTCACATCCGATGAGAGGTAAGTTTAAGTATAAGTCACTTTAAGTATAACTCTCTTATGTCAAGTTCTGGTTTTGCCTTTTAAAATAAATAATTGATCTGATCCTGCTTTAAGTCTTTTCCATGTCTGAGCCAGATTCTAACTATACCAGAGATTTAAGGTGCAATCATCATATGCATGTTTTGACAGGATGCTGGGGAATGTTGAGAGTTATAGGACTGTTTTCTGTCTAAACATGAATAGGATTGTGCCCTTAGTTTAGCAACTTATTGTACCATTAAGCATCTATGAAATCTCCTGGTAGTTTAAAAATGGGGAATTAGACGCCCAAATAGAAGCAAGACATTCACTGAAATGAGGTATTTAATTTTATTCCAAAGATTTTCCTATATACATACACTTATACCACTCAGGGAAATGTGACTGTACAGAAGAAACTTCGCTAAGGCATGATCCATGGTATGAGTCAATTTCCCCAAAACACGTATTAGTCACTTCACTGAAGTGCTGCAAATTTTCCTCATTTAAAAAGAACTTTGTTTTAAATGTAGAAATCCCCTTGGGTTACAATGTCAGATCAAAGGGCAACATTGGTAGCTTTCTAGCTAGAAATAGGATGGTTGACATGCTTCTGGTCTTTGAAGGTCTATTTCCCAAATTACTTTTACCAAGAAGTAGCTCTTCCTAAAGAAGTCATTAAAGCAACAGCCTGAGCTGTTAATGAGTGATATTAATGTTAAAACAGCATTAGCATGCTTGCAAACATAATTTTGAGCAAATTGGGAACAAGGGGGAAAGGACAGCTTTTCAGGTAGGTGTGTTTATGTGAGGGTGTTTCAGAAAAATAGTGGCAGGTTACCTATAACAAAGATCTAGTCAATGAACTGCAATTTGGGATTATCAAATACAATCCCTTTCTACCCATGCCTATTTACAAAGTGGCAAAATCAAATTCAATGGATTTTTTTAAAATACAAATGATTCTAGTTTTAAATGTATTCCTATTCTAATAGAATATTTAGATTTACAGGTGAGACAGTATAGTTGGGAATGACCTACTGTGCAATTTTTTCTCTCAGCTTTCAAGTTTCACTTCAAGTTTATTATTTGCAGTACCCAGAGGAAAGATGACACATCTAATTCCACACACTTTATTACTAATATTAAAGGTTGGGGATCTATTTATAATACAATGCTAAGTACAATGTCCCCATTCTGTCTTCTTTTCAGAGATCTATATTCTCCTGTTGTGGATACACATGAATTTTTCATCTGAACATCCTTTATTATTTCTGCAACATTTATAGGTTGTCATATTACTTACATGCCTCACTTCTACCACACAAGATGTGAGATAACCAAGACGGTAAGTGATAAGGAGAAATGGGATCCCTTAGGAAAACTTAAGTTAAGGGATCTCTCTGAGCATTTTAGAAAATAAGACAGAAAGCTGAAGTGGAAACCTGTGAAAATCATTCCTATAACACTGCTTATGTGTAACTTTTACTTGTCTTTAAAGGCATCATTTCTTCTGTATGTAAATCTTTTAAAATACACAGATCCAAACAGAAAGATTATTAGGAAAAGACCACTGCTGTCCTGCATTGGCTGCAGTACACTCTGAGTTAAGGGCCTAAGCAAAACAGTAATGAAGGTTCTAGCACACAGGTTTCAATCCAATGTGTTCAGGCTAAGGCAGGAGTGGTCAAGATAGAAGGCAAAGGTCAAAACACAGTCAGTCAGATACATTACACAGTCTAGAAGCAAAGTCCAGAAGGAGTCCAAAAGATCAATCACAAGGCAAAGTCCAGAAAACAAAGTACAAGGCATTGGAGCAAATCAAACACAGACACTGAAGACTTTTAACACAAGAGACTGATGAGGCCCACCCAGAGCCCAGCTGCAGAACATTAGAGGTTTTTGGTCAGAGCCCTACTCATGAGGAGTTATATTCTCCTGAGGAGTCCTTCTTTGCAAGTGCCCACTCTTTACTGGAACCTACTGTCCTGTTGCTTGAGGCAATGATGCTCCTGGAGGCCAGGGGATTGCTCGGCCTTGACCTCAGAAGCAGAGCCTTTTTCCCCTGATGGGAATGGACCTACAGCCATCTCCCCTGAGGGCCCAGGCTCATCCTGGGCCCTTCACAAAAAAGGTGAATTAAAATCTAGATATTTGAATTCAGGAAGGAAATCGTTTTCCACTGGTAAGTGCTTACAAAACCTTTTTGTAAACATGGCCATTTAAATTTCCTATGCCCTGACTGCTAAGCAAGACTTGCTTTTCAATGGGGAATTGTGCATCCTACATATCAACATGTACTTCCACAATTCTTTTGGATACTGTGACACAGAACCAAGAACTTTGTTGTGATAAGTCTTCTGCTAGCACTTTTGCAACAGTTTACAGAATTTGTACAAATGCTTGAGTAACTGTTTGCACAAAAATGTTTACTATGGTTTTGCTTCCTCTCCTATTTTCCCATTACCACAAACTGTTGGGTTTTTTTGGCAACATCTTGCCTCATGAAGAGATATGGAGATCTTGAAAGCATGCACATTTGGACAGGGGGGGATCTTTTGGTTTGCCTAATAGAGGTTTTACACTAATATGAATTTTAGTATTTTTTTCAGTATTTCATACATTTTTAACTTGTTTATTGTTGAAATCACCTACAAGAATGAAAAGCACAGCCTAATACCTGGGGCACAAGCAGTTCCCAATTGCAAATCAAGCCCTACTGGCTAAAAAGGAAATAGTTTTCCACTGATAAGTGCTTACAGCAGCTTTTTGCAAACATGGCCATTTGAAATTCCTGTGCCCTGACTGCTAAGCAAGACTTGTTTTTCAATGGGGAACTGTGTATCCTACATAACAACATGTACTTACAGAATTCCTTCTGATACCTTGACTCAGAAGGCACACGTTCCTGTGTCTGTTGCTGTCTGGGAAAATATTGTGGTTGGTTCCTGAACCAACGTCTCTGGCGAAACGGTCTCTGCAATTGCTGTTGCCCGATTCCCATTTTTTTGGCTGTATTTTTGACTTTTTGGATATTTTCCATCGATTCATCTGTGGAACAGTTGAATAAACCATCTCCGTCAAAAGGCAGGTCTTCTATACGGGTGCATGCCTCTTGGGACAACCCCACTGACCGTAGCCATGCGTGCATTCTAATTGCGATGGAGGCAACCATCGCCTTTGATGCGCAGTCTGTGGCATGGCGAGCTGTGTTCATCTCTTGGCGAGACAGTCTCATTGCCTCAGTTTAAAAAACGGTGGCTAGTTCCCTTTGGTCGTCGGGGAGATAGCCGCAAAGCGATGCCATCTTTTCCCATAGGAAGAGTTGATATTTTGCCATGGTGGCTTGGTAGTTGTGTACTCTTAATGACAGCGCAGTAGAAGAGTAAATTCTTCTGCCCAGGCCGTCTAACCTACGTCCCTCTTTATCTATGGGTGTGTTATGCCTTCTTTGAGAACGCCCCTGAGAGGCTTCAACAATAATAGAATTAGGTTTAGGATGAGTAAATAGGAATGATGCCGTCTTCTCTTGTATCTTATACAAGTTTTCCAGCCTCTTGGACATCAGTGGCATTGAGGAGGGTAGTTTCCAAGATTGTTGGGCTGTCCTCAGCAATACAGGTAGGTACGGGATGGCAGCTGGAGTAGAGGACTCACAGTAGACATCATCGTAAACTGGATCGTTTAGTTTCTCCAGAGGCCGGGACATTTTGATTCCCAAGGATCTAGCCATTCTCTGGACTTGTTCAGCAAAATGTGCTAGGTCCTCCGACGGAGAGATCGTGTCTGAAGTGGCCACCAAGTCATCGGGTGATGGGATTGATGGAGTTGGGTAGGCGTCTTGTGAAGAATCTGACTGGTAGTCCTCCTCAGATTGGAGGGATGGTACTTCCAGTCTTCTAGTTCCTGTATCCCTTCCCCCAGCAGGGGGCGCTGTCTGCAGCGGAGTTGTAGCAGTCGGTATCGAGACGATCGGTACCGCAGAGGATGAGGATGGCTGCGTGCAGTAGGCCACTTGTGTCGGTTGTGAGTGGCGTGCCGGTTGCAGCGGAGGCGGCATAGATGGACCCTCCTCTGCGAGAGGCGGACGAGAGATGGATTCCGACAGAGGTTGTCAGAACCGAAGGTAATGCTGTCTCTCATAATAGTAATCTTGATCTCTACGGTACCTCCAGTCGTCCCAATATTGCGGACAGTATGGAGGGGTGACCAGTCGGCATAGTAGTCGTGTCCTCTAATAGGCGAATAGGAACGATTGCCGTATCTTGGTGAGTAGGATCGCTGATGTCTAGAAAATCCCGATGCGATCGAAGTCGGCGAACGATCGCGAGGGTGTCAGTACGGGGACATTGTTTGGTACCGATGGTCCCTGTTGTCAACCCGAGGCTGCGATCCCTCCCGGGATCGAGGAGAGGAAAGCCCATGTTGAGAGAGAGGCTGTCCTGGAAACTCCGCGACATTACCCAGAGAAGAATCTCGAAGTTCCCCTTCCGAGATTGACGCCCTAATGGGCAATTCCTCCTCCGGCACCGTAACTATTTGGAAAGGAGACGGTATCGGAGAGTCCATTGCTGCCTCATGCGTTGGAGACGTCGGTGTCGGTAGTGACAACATTGAGGGTAAGGTTGGTCGAAAAGGACTTCAGTAGCGAAAGCCTCGGTATCGGGCTTTTCGGTATTGATGGAGACTTCGGTAGCGAAGGATTCGGTATCGGACTCTTCGGTACCGATAAAGACGAATGCGATGGTTTCTTTTTGATATGCTTCACCTTAATTTTGCTCTTTTTCTTGAGCAGTTCATCTCCTCCGTCACGCTCCCTAGCTCTCTTAAAGTTTTTTCGACACCTTAGTGGAAGAACTGAGAGCTGGAGCAGGTGGAACCGATAGGGCTTCACTCCATGTAGGAGGAGGCTGAGGCAATGACTCCATTCGATTTGGAGAACTAGAAACTCGAGCTGATCTCAGAGTATCTACTGCCGCCAGCGCCCTTTCCCAGAGAATCGCTCAAAGGCGATCTGAGCGGTTTTTCCTGGCTTGCCTAGAGAATTTTAAGTAAAATGCACAGGATTCCACCATGTGTGTTTCACCCAAACACAATAGGCACAACGAATGTCCATCAGTGATGGAGATTTTCTGACCACAGGTAGTGCACTTCTTAAAAGGTGTTGTTAGTGCCATAGGCATGTACTAAGCTAACTAACAATCTTAACAAGAATTTATTTATTTATTTATTTATTTATTTTTATATAGAAAGCTAGAAAAACTGGAGAAGGAAAGACAGAAGGAAGAAAAAACGGAAGTTTTCAGCAAAGGTAAGTACTAACTAACCAGGAGTCCACACAAAGAGCTGTTGACCCACAGGCGGTTGAAGAGAACTGAGGAGTTAGGGCGGGAACTCCCAAGCATGCTCAGTAGACGGTGGGGGAGGGGTTCCCGCCCCAAAATGTTTTCAGCTATAGAAGTCCTGGAGCTGGCTCCACGCAGGCACAGAACCCATATGTGTGATACACAGAGACCACGAAGAAGAACCAAGCACTTTGTTGTGCTACGACTTTTGCTAGCATTTGAGCAACAGTTTGCTGAATTCAACTAAATAAATGAAAAGTGAGTTTTAGCCATTCTAGCATATCCTGTGCATACAATATTCAGCCATAAATGCTTTTGCATTGGCTCTTCAATGGTTTTTTTCATATATTTTTCCCTACTAAAGATTCAGAACCCAATTGTAATCTAAACGCCCCAACCACTAATTTATTAGTTTGTTGACTCCAACTGTCCGAAGTAAAACTGCCAACCAAGAAAAAAAGTGGTTATACCTGATAGCAAACAATTTTGGAGAAACATTATTCTTATTCAAAGCCACTGCATTATAAATATTTCATGTTGTTCTTACATATATCATTAAAGACAAAACAAAAAGTATGTGCAAAGAAGCAAAAGTCAAATTTAACTTTTCAGTTCAATTTCAGTCCTTAAATAATTTCATGTAAAAATCATTCAAGCTACAGTTACTTCATGTCCTCACATACGGCTGCATTCCCCATGAGTCATCCATTCCCGCCAAGACTCAATAAATTTGAATGACCTTGGAAGCAACCTAAACACAAAGAAACCTGATAAGTATACTTGTGTTCCTGTCAATTGCACTGAGCACAGTTTTTCAATAGCAAGAACATGCACTGTGGATTGTTAGTTGAACTTTAGTTATGACTGACCTGTACCATAGATTTTAACAATACCAAAATCCCTCTCCTAAATGAGTGAAAAACTGAGGTGTTTGCTCACAGCTTTCAGGGTCAACTGTATTCTATCCCATTTGGCATGACAGAGAAAACTGAAAAACAAACATGTGCATAGGGAACTAGGGGTCAGTGACACCATAAAATGCATTTTAGAGGGTTTTTTCCTCACACCAGAATTTGTTCTTTACGTTTCTTGTGAGAAAGGGCACGGAAGATATTTTATCTATTTTCATAGTCAAATAACTATCCTTAATAACTCTACGAATTATATCAGAATAGAGTTCAAGAGGCTTACAAAATCCTTATACAAGCCTGAATTTTAAAGTTTCCGTTTGTATCCTGCTGTCCCATCACAGCTATTTGCAGAGTTCATGTGGAGTAATACATATAAATTCTGCTTTTGGGGTCATTTTGATTTTTTCAGGATAAGCACTTCCCTGCTTATAAAGCCTTTGTTTTGTTTTAGTGTGGAGTGTGAGCCACCTTAAAGCTACCAAGCTTTGTCATGTTGACTCTCAAGCCCTTTTGGATCTGTCTCCACTAAGAAGTTTCTCCAAATTCAGCTTTTGAACTTCAATTACACCTGCCATGGAGAGGAAGACACATGGCCTTGGCAATCTAACTTCTTCATTCTGATTCCACAAAGCGAGGCTATTGTCTCTGCAGGGGAAAAACCCCTTAATCCATAGTAGGACAATATCTTTCTTAGCTATTGCCCTACTGTGGATTTTACATTTTTTTCTAATAGACTACCAATGCTCTCTCTCTCTCTCTCCCCGCACAAAGACATCCTTTTCCCCCCTCCACCTATTTTTAATCATGTGCTGACAAGATATAGTGCTTGAATAAGTTGAAGCAGAATGAAAAAGAAAACATGTGGTTACATCAACCTTTGTAGGATCATGTGGATAAGGCCGAAGAAGCCAAACAAATGACATTCATGTGATCCACAGCAATTACACAGAGACAAGTCTGAGCATATTTAAAAGTCGTTTAAGAACATCTCTGCTGTGAGGCCAGTCTCAAGAGAAATGTAAAGGAGAAAATTATTTGAAAGTATAATGATGAAGACCACCCCCTTCTTTTGTTCTACTGCACCCTTCTTTCGGTCAACATCTGTTTCTTGTGCAGAGTTAGAGTGAAGTCTATATAGTCTTTGGGAGAAAATAATCAAACAAGGAAGTGGGCAAGTAAAACATTATGTTAACAAATCAGAAGGAAAATGAACAAGTTGGTTGGTTTGCAAATACCCATCAAAATGCTCCATGGAATGAACTCTGGAGATCCCATTTATTCAGGTAGATTGGCAAAGTATTATATAATACATTATACTTACTTTTTGGGAACCAAGCAGATTTCTATGGTTCCTGTTTAGCAAATAGCTTATGTTGCACAGTATATAGTGATGTCATCATTCAGCAGAATGAGGCCAGATTATGTTCCCTAGGAGGATCAAGTATGTATTATGTTAGTAAAAATCATTTGAAAGCAGGCCGTAGAAACACTGCTTTAATTTATTAAATTACTGAGAGCCAGATGGAGGATATATACATGTTTCCAGTCTAAGTTCTTACGTTCATTTATAAAACAGTTGTGACTTCTATTTACAACTCAGCTCTATTCTAATCTATTTTTAATATTATATTGACTTGTATCCCTAGTTGTATGCGTAGCCCCAAATGAATACAAAAGGAATTAAGAAAAATACAACCCTGTTTATTAACAAGAAGGTATTATAACTTTTAACTAAGAGTGCATGTGCTATGGTTACACAAGGGCTAAACAAATGTATGAGAACTGACCTTATTTTAAATCTACTTACTACTGAAGTGAGCTCTCCAAAGCATTCAGTAATTCAGCTATTGGTGACATAATAGAAAGTCAAGCTACAACAAATAAGGCTAAAATATAACCAAAACATCATAAACCTGAGAGCACTTGATAATAGTGACCTTTAAGTTATTACTGGTAAAAGCATCTTATATAAGCCAACCACTGAATCCAGAGCATTTGAAAAGAAGATCCTTGATTAAGAGATCTGAAGGAACTTATTCTTTAATGACTGCTGACTATTACATATTACTTCCTGCTTTCTGCTATGCAGCATTCACATCTCACACAGTGTGCCTATACTATCAGAGATCCCATCTCAAAAATGAAAAGATATTCAAGTTTAAAAGACTGGATCCTTTTACAATAAAGTTTTGCTTGCTTCTATAATTATGCTTATCTTTGCACCTTGTCTTCCAAGCCTGTTCAACATGCTGGTTTAACTGATGAAGCTGAAACATTTTGCACAGCACAGAGTAGCCTTCCCCAATGCTCCAGATATTTTGGACTGCAATTCCATCATCACAGACCACTAGGTAGATGAGAGTTGTAGTCCAAAACCTCTGGAGGCCTCCGCTTTGCAGAAAGCTGGCACAGAGATCATGTAATGTCCCATATATCCCAGTTCTTACTTTCCACAGATATATTTTGTACAAATTCCAAATGTGAGCTTGCACTTAACAAGCAGCTTGTATTTCCCCACCCCCACCCCCTGCTCCTTTAAGGCCAAAGAAAAGTCCAGTATCTGAATGAAACAAAGGCTTCCCCTCCTTTAGAGCAGAAATCTACAATGCCCTTTAATATTTATAGTTGAATACAACACCAAAACACACACACACACACACACACACACACACACACAGAATACTGATTGCACTCTGCAAGTAGAATGGACCATTAAGAAAAAAAATCCCTAGTCATTAGCTCCCACTGAGAAAATATCAAGCCTGACTATTAACAGAACAATCAGGTTTTACAAAAAAGATAATCCTCAACTGCCTACCATTTTTAAAAAGAACGAAATTAACTGTAGGGCAGCATTCCACATTGCAAAGTTAAGTCCAAATAAATTAGTAGTCACCCTACACCCAAATTTGTACTAGGGCACCTGCCAATGCATACAGATTTTCTAGATTCATTTCAAACTGTCTTTAGGGCAGGATACGGAGTTGAGACAGCTATGGTCGCCTTAGTGGACGATCTCCGCATGAGTATTGACAGGGGGAGTGTGTCCCTGCTGGTACTTTTGGACCTTTCAGTGGATTTCGATACCATCGACCATAGTATCCTTCTGGAACGCCTGGGGGGTTTGGGAATCGGGGGCACTGTGCTCCAGTGGTTCCGGTCCTACCTCTCAGGTAGATTCCAGATGGTGATGCTTGGGGATAGTTGCTCCTCAAAAAAGGAGCTGTTGTATGGTGTACCACAAGGTGCCATCCTATCCCCAATGCTGTTTAACATCTACATGAAACCGCTGGGAGAGATCATCCAGAGGCATGGGGCGGGGTGCTATCAGTATGCTGATGACACCCAAATATATTTCTCTATGCCTTCAATAACAGCGTCAGCTAAGGATAGTGTGTCTCCTCTGAATGAATGCTTGGAGGCAGTAATGGGCTGGATGAGGAAAAACAAACTGAAGCTGAATCCAGACAAAACAGAGGTACTTGCTGTCAAGGGCTCTGACCTAGGTTTGGAGGTGTGTCAGCCAGTTCTGGATGGGGCTACATTCCCCGTGAAAGACTGTGTTCACAGTTTGGGGGTACTCCTGGATCCGTCGCTCCAAATGACAGCCCAGATGGATGCGACGGCCAGGAGTGCCTAATATCAGCTTCGGCTGATACGTCAGCTGCGCCCCTTCTTAGAGTCAGAAGACCTAAAGACAGTAGTGCACGCGCTGGTAACCTCAAGGCTTGACTTCTGCAATGCGCTCTACACAGGGCTACCATTGTATCTAGTTCAGAAACTTCAACTAGTTCAAAATATGGCAGCCAGGTTGGTCACCAGTACATCAAGGGGTGAGCATATTACCCCAACATTAAAATCACTCCACTGGCTGCCAATTAGTTTCCGGGCAAAGTACAAAGTGTTGGTCATTACCTTTAAAGCCCTAAATGGTTTGGGTCCAGGTTACCTGTGGGATCGCCTTCTCCCATATAGTCCGTCCCGCACACTCAGGTCCTCTGGGGTGAACTTACTTCAGTCAGCTAAAACTAGGCTGACATCAGTTTCCCAGAGGACCTTTTCTTCTGTCACCCCCAGATTGTGGAATGGCCTGCCAGAGGAGATTCGTAAAATTAACTCTCTGTGTGCTTTTAAGGCAGCTTTAAAGACTAGCCTTTTCCGGCAGGCCTATCCAGATCAATGTTAAATCATGAATTTTTAAGATGTATTGATTCCTGTTCTAATGTTGTTCCCCACCTCGATCCAAATTATTAGAATGTAAGCCTATGCGGCAGGGTTTTGCTATTTTATTGTTTTACTCTTTACAGCACCATGTACATTGATGGCGCTATATAAATAAATAATAATAATAATAAAGGGAGAGGCGGGTAAGAAATAAATAAATATATTATTATTATTATTATTATTATTATTATTATTATTATTATTATTCCTGCTCAAATAATTTCTGTGTATTAAGAATCTTAAGAGAAAACATTGTCATCTAATTTACAAAAACTTTCCTACTTGCTTACCTGGAGGCAAATCCTTACCTGCTATGGCAACTGGATATTTTTTTTAGCATGTATCCCTTAAGGAACAGTTGTGTTATACTTTAGGAAAGCTCTGAAATATAAGTATAATCCAATAAGCTTGAATATTTGTATTTATAGGGTAACATTTCAGAGAGTGGCAAGAATGAGAAAGCTACATCTGCAACTAAAAGTTGCTGAATCACTCATTCAGCATCTTTCTGTGATAGAGGCTTTGCATATGACCACTAATTTCTGCTTTCAAGGTGAGGACTATAGAAACAGGAATGCTCTTGATTTAATTGTTTTCTTTCTCGAACAGAGTGACCTTGTTGAACAAAAACATTCTCTAATATAAGGTTATTTTTAAAAAAAAACTTCACAAGAAAAGCATTTAGAGTAGAGTAGCAAACGCTCCTATAAATGGGTTCTCATTTGTTTGAACTAGGATAATTTACACAGCTTTCTGAAAATACATGGTGGAAAATAAACTGGAGGGTGCTCTTCCAGAAATAAGTTCTAAATTTAATACTTCTCTCACCCCATTACATTATCCTCAATATAGTCTGAGGGCTAAGATAAATCCTATGTATGAATAGTGAACTGATTAGCTGAGCATTGATGCATATATAGCCAAAATGGCACCATCCACATAGCAGAGGCAGAGGAGGGCAATGTTTTGGCTCTGTGGGCCATATGGCATGCCGGGTTTATTTATTTATTACATTTCTATACCTCCCAATAGCTGAAGCTCTCTGGGTGGTTCACAAAAATGGACACCATATATGTGCACATACACACAATTTCTGCCAATCCACCCATATCTGAAGTGCAGGGACAAGGAAGTTTAAACCTCCCCTCCCTAGCTCCACTGGGTTCAGTGGAGGTGGGTGGGAGATACAATCACTGGGGATGCTAATTGGATTATCAATCAGCGAGAGGGAAACACTGATCTCAGCAATCCTGGGATTGCCTAGCGGTGCGAAAGTTAAAGCCTCTCCCACCACCCAGTGACTCCCATTGTTCCCACTACAATTTGAACATAGATATAAACAGTAAAAGAAAGAAGATTAAAAAAGCAAATTACAATTGTTCAATTTAAAAACAAAGGAACTAGAAAAACAGTGACTAGTCAGTTGGGGAAAACTTCTCAAAACAGAGATGTTTTCAGGAGGTGCCGGAAGCAGCCTAGTGTTAGCACCTGCCTGATCTCCAGGGGCAGAGAGTTCCACAGAGAAGGGGCCACCACACTAAAGGCTCTTCTCCTGGTGGATTCCAATTGCGTCACAGGTCCACATGGAACCACCAGGAGTATGCCCTGGAGAAGGCACTCTCTTAGGTATCCTGGTCCTAAGTTGTTTAGGGCTTTGTACACTAATACCAAAGCCTTAAAACTGGCCCAGTAGCCAATAGGTAGCCAGTGCAATTCCTTCAGCAAAGGATTGTTGTCCCAATAGCAATGCCAGGACAGTAGTCTTTTATCCACAGCTCAGCTAATCAGCTGGGCTACAGAGAAAAGTGTACAGGGCTTGACAAACTGCACAAAGAGCAGTAGTGCAAGGCCACATAGTACATCCTGCAGGTTGCCCAATGCTGAAAGATACCATAGCTGGCTAGAACCTTGTACAAGAATACTTCACACTGCAACACTTCATTGCAGGCCTCTTACGAATAATTGTAATGAATAATGTATTACATAAGATTACTGCTGATGAGGTACCACTGCCAATCCGATTTACCAGGAAACATGTTAGAACTAAGCAACACAATTTTAACTCCTCCTTTACAGTACTCTAAAGAGCATCACAACTGATATTTTCAATAACATACTATGAGTGGACTCAGTGTCACTTACAGATCATTTTTCTCTGAAAGTATTGTGGTTGTCGAACAAGATGGCCTAAATCAAATAAACAGAGACCTCCTGAGTTGGCTTGCAAAACATTCTTTCTCATTTTAAAAATCACTGGTGTTTTAGAAACATACGAAGCCTCAAGTGTACACGTATATATTACATTTTATTGCAAAAACAAGTGGGGGGGTTAGGATGGGATGTGCTGTAATTCCCCAGAAAAACATGTGGTAACTAGGAGCATTTTATGTTAATATCAAATCAGAAACTAAACATTTAAGTGAAAAATATATAGATCTCCATTTTCCTTTTTCATAAGCAATCTTTTTTTGTCCAAATATATTCTCTTTTCTAGACACGACTGCTGGTATATTGTTTGACTATACGCATTTCAAAGCCCAGTCTTTAAATCTCATCCTACAGATATTTATATAGATGCCTTAAGAATTTGCTGAACGACAGGATATAAATACCCTAAATAAATAAACATTAAAAAGCAAGACTGACAAAAATAACACCTTAAGGTGAAAAAAAATGGGCAAATGATATATTTAGCTCCATCACATCCTCCTACAGAAAGAGAGCATGTGTGAGAGTTTGAAAATTGTGTGGGAAGTGTAGGCCCAGAGTTATCTGACACAAACTTTTCTTAAAAGTCTATATAACAGATGCCCCATTTTAAAAGAGTCCCTCAGAATCATACACTCAGAGACCAAAACAAAACTTGCAGAATTAATTGAACAGAAGCTCAGTCCAAAACTCCAGGCAAGACTACCCTTTAAAGGTCTTCATAAATTACGAGGACAGAAAATAGGTGGCAAGGGGAGATAGATGCTGAGTTCACACAACATGCAAACCCACCCATTGTGTGTTGTTGAGCGCAGTGTGTTTTCTGCAGAGTGGATTATTATGCTGTCAGAACGCAGCTGCAGGGTTGCTCATTAAACATGCAGTGCGGCTTGTTAACCACACTGAACAACATCATAGGTTAACCACATCATAGGTTCTCATGGTAGTGTTCAAGAAAAATAAACCACACTGCATGTTAACAAGCCATCCTACAGAAAATATACTGCATTCAGAAAACACGATAACCTATGCTGTGTGAACCCAGCTGGAGAAATACAAATGTTTAGTCTGGCTCTGGATGTGGATTGAGTCATATGTTGCCTGGGAAGTTCCTTCAGAGCTGCAGTCCACTTTGCTCTTATTTACTACTTGGTGCCCATTATGTTTGATATAAAATGTTGGATGCTGCCCTGCTATGCTAATGTAAGAAAAGAAACGTGCTGGTTCACACACAAGGTTTCTCTTTGCAACTAGATTCTCATATAGAGACTGCTTATGTATTTAAAATGAAATGCATGTGCAAAGCCGACAATCCTATATATGCGCCTGGAACAAGACTGGGAACAATGTTCAGTCATAATCCTTGGCTTTCAAAATTCTTTATATTTTTCTTTGTCTTGCTTTTCTAGTCCTTCCTAATTTTTATTATGTAAGTAATTTCTTAGATAAAGTCTCTCTCTCTCTCTCTTTTTCACACACACAGCAGTATCTTATGTGGTCCATGAACCAGCAGGACCCATCACTAGTGCAGTGCATCCCAAACGGAGCAAAAACATTCATTTCTGGAGCAGGCAGTTTAGTGGAAGTCCCAGAATGGAGCTCCATTGATCTATCCTGATCCATAAACAAACATTTCCTCTCATTTTCAGGTTTCTTTATGAAGCTCTAACTTCCTGTTTTTCAAGCAGTGTCTTCTGCTGGCACAACACAATCAATGGGAGCAAACAGCCCCATTGGATACTGTCCATATTCTAAGAATCATCTTTATAAAAAAAGAAAAGGAAGAAAAGACAATGACTAGGTTCAGACAACACAATAATCAATGGTGGTTTGAATAGTCTACAGTTGGTTATTTAACCCACTGTGGGTTATTGTGTTGTGTGACAGCTTTTTTTTAACCAACGGTTGCTTATTTGACTGAAATAACCAGCACAATAACTAATGCTGTTATTGAGTTGTGTGGAGGGAACCGTTGGTTATTTCCTCAGCCACAGAGTCTTAAGGCAAGAGTGGTCAAAGTGGACACAGGATAGGTTTTTGGCAGCAATGGTTGATGGGATATTAGTGGAGGGGAAGGAGGGCAGGGGATGAGTGAGTCAACTCAGCATGGACTATTAGTTAACTCAACGCTGATCGTAATCCACACCATGGATGATTATTATCATATTGTGTGGGGAGTATCCCTTATATAAAAAACTGTTGAGTTGATTACCTCACTGTTGACTAGCATAAGACCAGTGATCTTAAAATAATGAGATGAGACTCATAAATGAGCTAATCAAGCGAAACATCACTTAACTACTCGCTTACAGATTTTGTGGTTATTTCTTTGTGTGTGTTTTTTAAAAGGGGGGGTAAAGAAAAAGTGGCACACGTAGGAAAATAAGGTTTTGCATATTTCCCAGGCCTGAAAACTTTGAAAACTGCTGTATCTTAAGCTGCTCTATGAATGCTAAATTCAAGTACTATTGCTGCCTAGGCATGAGTTTGCAATGTCAGAGTACTGTGTAAACAATATTCTTATGTCTCATTTCATTCAAAACACAATTTTCCTGGTTTCCTGAAAGGTAAAAGAGAGGATCAATAGATTGCATTATCTGATAAAGCAGAAATGTTTGAATAGAATGATTCTCAGTATAGCCTTGAGAACCACCTTATCTGATAAAGGGCCTGAACATACAGAATTCCAGATGAATAAGCACACCTCAAAGCCTGTATTAACACTTTCTCCCCCAGCTTAGCAGGAAACAATTTGACCTGAGAGGGGGCAGGAATAAAGTTGTCCATATTTCTGAGCAAGATAAAACCAATTATTCTGCTTGTCTTTTACATACTTAAGGACATACCTAAAGTACAAGTACATAAAATATTGTTCCAAATCTAAACAAAAAAGACAAATAAACACAACCCTTTTAAAAAGATGTATATTATAAACCCTTTTCAGGTGCACAAAAATGTTTTGGCATCTTTGGATAGATTTTTAGCCTTTTTCTTTTTAACAGTAGAACCTCATGTCATATTACAAACTGATTTTGAGACTCTTATCTGTTTTAGGAGAGATTTGCTATATACAACATTTCCATTGGATACATGTTCCTAGTTGATGGTTCTTTGGATACTGGCCATTAGCAAAACTCTCTCAAAGTTGTTTTTCAGGAGATTTTGGTGTTTCAATACTCCCTGTGAATAGTTTGACATGATACAGAATGGTAGCTGATCACATAATCAGAAAACATTCACCAAAAATGATACTATGATTTTATTAGAATGTAAGCCTATGCGGCAGGGTCTTACTATTTAATGTTTTACTCTGTACAGCACCATGTACATTGATGGTGCTATATAAATAAATAAATAAATAATAATAATAATAATACATTCAAAAATTTATGAGCCAATTTTAATGTATTTTTTATATTTACATAATTTATATGCTGCTGATGTAACAAAGTCCTCTAGATGTGTAACAAAAAAGGTTAAAACCATGAAAACAATAAAAAGCCTAAATGTCAAAGGGTTGCATCCAATGAAACACTGTGGAAAAAGTACAAGAAATGGTATCGTACCACAAGAACGTGTATGTGGAACATCTAGCCATCGGGACACATATGGCTCATATGATTCCTGCTTCTTTCCCAGGATCTTGTCCCTCTGCCTGGTAGGAATAAGCATTTTCTCCTATCAGCATATGATTGAAGATAAGACCTCGTTCCAGCTGAGTGCTGAAAAAGGCTACCTTTAGTGCTTAGCTGGGAAAACCTCTTCCCTCCATTCAGTAGCTGAATGGCCATCAGGGTTTTTCTCTGTTAGAGAAAGCACCTGGGAAAGAAGTAGGCAGGCCAGATGGGGAATGCCCATGGGCCATATGTAGTCTTTCTTGACTCAGTTTGTCCTGATTACTTCTGTGTAGACATGCAGGGGCTGACAGGCAGGAGTTTGCCCTGCTTCCTTGTGAGAAGACATGTTGTTGGTCACGCTTACTTCTGAGCAGACATGCAAAGGTTTGTCTTGCTTACTTCTGAGTTGGCTTAACATAATTAAGAATCTGCTGACTTTGCCTTTAGCTATACCTATAGGTTTGTGAGGGAACTGGCTGTCACTTCCGGTTATGACCTTACCTCGGAGTAAATGAAGCTGTGCTCTTTGCGCATGCTTGAGGTCCGAAGCAGACATTCCTGCCGAACAGGTTTGAACAAGTTCTGTCATGCTGTCAAGGTGCGCACGCAATTCCTTTGTATAAAATGTGTGCGCGCGCAAGTTCCCTTTGTACGAAGGGCAGGCGTTCCCTTTGAATGAGGGGTGTGTATAAAAAGCCCCTCCTCCCAGTCCCGAGGGCAGCCGCCCGTGGACTCATCCCGTGCTGCTGTTTCGCTAGCGAATAAAGCTATCTGTTTGACCAAGAACTTTGGTGTGGACTCCAGTTTCTCCGTGTGGGCTCCAGTTTTTCCGTAACATTCCGAAGAAGCCCTCCTGCTCCCCAGAGCTTTCCCAGATTGGAATTCAAACCTTGGACTGAAACAGGTTCGCATCCTTGCTCTAAACACTGCACACGTGCTAGTGGAACAAGTAGCACAAGCAACACCTAGCATAATGGAGTTATAAAAAGTTGTGAAAATGCTTGTGCAATAGCTCATGAGCTTGCACAGGGAAAATCACTGGGAAGTATCCAAGGGTGACATTCTGCAAACCCAAATAGCACTACTGCAGCTCCACTGAATCTTTCTGTTGTGCAAGCAGTTGCCCATTACTCCTGCGCAACAGGGTTTGTGAGAAGTTGTGCAATTGTTACACAAGCGGAATGCAAAACTGGTGACACAGCGGGTGCAAAGTAGGTGCACAACAGGTTACACAATGCATTGCAAAACACATCATACAAGAATTATGCAAACTTACTTGTGCAACCATACTTGTCCAAACATAGCTTTAGTTGGATTCTTCCCTTGTGCATAGTTCAGAACCTAGTTTCTGCTACTGCAACCTCATTTGCACTAATGCAATGACACAGCCCACACTATTGAATCGGTCATACACAAAGATGTAAATGGGTTTTATGCAAGCAGTAGAAGCTTTGCATTAACTGAATGACGCCATTGGAAACAGCCCCAAAAGATTAAAATGTAGCCACTGTACAGAACTTAAGATTTTTTAAATCCTGAGATAGTAATCATACTCAAAGTCATACAGAGCCAGCTCAAAATGACCTCATTTACAAAATTGTTGTGAAGCATAGTCCTAAAATATGAATCAAAATCAACAGTGCTTAACAGCAAGCAACTAATCGATTGGAAGGTGTTACGTTTGAATTAATTGCTCTACTATAAGTATCCAAGGATATATATTAAGGCATTATCTCCACCCATAGCAATACCCAGAGTGAGAGAAAATACACTGTTCAGCATTGTTATTTTGGCCTATGCCGTCTCTGTGCAGTGAGGGTGAAAAAAATTCAAAAGGCCTTATCACACTACCAGAGATGTGGAGAGCTTTGTCTGTCTGCAAGTTGCTATAAGAACAGTACTTCTGCCAGGAAAAAAATGTGGTAACCCTACCATATATTCTTGTGCCCATTAATCTGGTTGGATGATTGGTAGGTCATATTCTCAGTCTAGAATTAGTTCAAATATACTGTACATATTCAAATAGTTGCAAGACAAGCTTTTATAACAAAACCCTTTCTGCCACACCTCAGAAACGAGCTCAATACCACTACTAAAAACTTTTCTGCCTACCACATTCTTTAAATAACTTTCCAACTTTATGATGCTGGTATTAAAAGATACTGTGCAAACTAACGTACAGAAATAACTCCTTTAACAAGATCCATTTTTAAAAGATATTTCATCATCCAATGAGTACAAGCAAAAATGATTTAACAGCTGTTCAGCTCTGGGGTGAAAAGGAAGCAAATGATTAATTCTTGATCTTCCAGCCACAAGTAAAACAAAGTCTCTATAGTACAAATAAAAACACAGGGAGAATTTTTCATATTTGAATTATTAGAATCATTGTATAAGTGGCAAATGCTAACCTTAGTGGGGCATGAGAAAGATGTTAATTGATTCAATTTTCTATCACTAATTTATACCAAGGACCCAGTTTTAAAACTCATTATTTCCTGAACATACATATTATTAACTAGTAACTATAACAGGCATTTAGTTTGGTTTGCAACTAAATAGAGCCTTTATACAACCTAGAATCGGAACTCAAAATATTTGGCCATGCAAAAATGCCTTTTGTACTTATAGCACACAGCCTAAACTTTTGCATGTTTACATGGAAATAAATTTCACTGAGATCTATGGTGCTTACTCCCAACTACATATACATACGGTTCCAGACTTAGGGATTTGACAGATTTCTGTTTGGCTGCTGTTGTAAACATGAAAGGATACTAAAGTAGTTCACTTTCTTCCAAATAAGGGTTGCTTTCAAGAGGTCCCACTGAACAGAGTAAAAATTACTTCTGAATACGCATGAATAATATTGGATTATAAGTGTATATTAAGTTCAAGAGGCAAGTGCTAGTAGTTACTGGGGAAAACAGTGGGCTATTTCCATGATGCAAAAGCCCATCATGGGTTATCCAACCCACTGGGAGGGCTTGGTGTGTATGACCACCATTTTGAATATGCAACCCCCACTCGGGGGTTTTGTGTTGTGCATGGGTTGTGTTGTGTGGGTTATGAGAGGGATAAACCCATGGTCTGTTATTTAACTCTCACATAACTCATGCTCATCAGGTTCACATGACTCAACAACCCCTGAGCTGGGGTTGCATATACAAGCTGGTGCCAGTGGTTGCCATGGTTCATCTTCAGTTAAATAACCCACAACAAGCTGTGGCATGTGATCTAACTTTGTCACTGTTTCTCTACAAGATGGAAAGTATATGTTCATTCTGTTTGGTTACTCCACATGTGATAACTTTCTGGATTATGGTCCAGCAGGAAACTCACAGTAATAAATTGTTGCTGAAATATGAGTTGTGGTATGGTGTGAACCCAGTTATGCTAACAAACCATGGGTTGTTAACCACAATCAACAAAGAAAACCCATGTTTTATTGTTGGGTTGTGAATTGTTAACAAAGCATGGTTTGTTAGTGTAGCTGGGTTCACACAACACAACAACCCTCTATATTCCACATTAAGTATGGGATGAGAGCAGGTTGTTGTGTTGTGTGAACCAGGTCATAGTGTTTGATCAATGGGTCATGATTGTTTTAGAAGATTATAAGTGCAAGTTTGACATGTCTTTTTTTAAATATAGACTTCATTTTAAGCAGTATTTTTTTGGGGAAAACAAAACAAAAAACTATACTTGAAGTTTTAAGTTGGTTATTGAACAGCAGCAAGAAATAAAAAAATAAATTTAAATACAAACTCCAATATGTATGTGTTCTTCTTTTTTAAAAAAATCTCCATGCAGAAAGATACCAATATCACCAAGGATAGTCCACTCTAAAGTGGGAAATAGCATTATCTTCTACGCAACTGCTTAGAGATTTTATTATTTAGCAGGATATAAGTATTATTAATACAGTAGGATAGAAGTATTATTAATAAGTATTATTAATAATGCTGGGGAACATGCGTGGGAGTTCTGATGTTTGAACTACAACTCCTATCATCTGTAAGCACTGACCATGTTGGGTGGGGCTGATCAGTTATAATAACAACCTCCAGAAGAACCCAGCTTGATGAAAGCTGCTTTAAAGTAAGGAATATCTGGCTTTTCCTAATTTAAGGTTGCACAGGGATCACCACTTTAATATGGAGAGACTACATGCAAATTAAGAATAAATACCAGGGATGTAACTGCACAACAAGTTCCATGTGCCCCAGGTGTATTTAGGCTTGTCTTGCTTGAACAGCAACTTCGTTGCCATATGAAACTAATGGGACTTTCAAAAACTTTCTAGAATAGCATGGGATTCTGTAAAAGGGAAAAAAAGTAATGTAAAGCCCCACTAGGCATGCCTAAAGTACTTCTTTCAACCCTTAGCCCATGTGTTTTCCTAGCCAGGTTTTTTGACAACTTGGTGCAGGCTGGCTTAAAACAATTTCCCGCATAGTAAGTGACTTCAGCTAAATGGAATAATTTACTGGATCCTGAACACAAAGAGTTGTATCTAATGGTATCATTTTACTAACACAAATCTTTTACTACTTGCAGAATGCCAGTTTTCATTCTTGTGTAAATGTCAAATTCAGTACTTTGATTCCAATACAGCATGGCACTGCATAATTGTCCTGTACAGCAGTGTTGCAAAACTCATTATGACTTCATTAGGCTGTTGTTGTTGTTGTTGTTGTTGTTGTTGTTGTTATTATTATTATTTCTCACCTTTTCCCCAGTACTGGGACTCAAGGTGGTTTACAAGATTAAAACATGTACAATTAAAACATATAAATATAAGTTTACAAAAGTTAAAATAGAATTAAACCCGTAGTAAAATTAAAAACATGTTAAAAAATTAAAAAAACAGTAACAGATTAAAAGGGGAGAATCTAAGCTACGTGTTGTTTGAGCGAACTGTACTGGTTGTTCTGCTATTGGTTGTGTAACCACTAGCGAAACAATGCCAACTATATTAATTTGTCCACTGGCATAATGTTGGGCGTAACCCCATTAGTTTTAAGTTTATTCTGAAGCTGGGGAAACATGAGGTGACATTATGAGAATTTTTAAAAAGCATAGTCCATTACTTCTTAATTAAGACAGTGATGTACCCAACAACCACGGCTTGCCGTTTTGCATTTTAAAAATTCAAACCATTTGAGAGCACTCTGCAGTTTATTGTTACATCCACATCTTACAAGGATGAGTTGTTGGGGTGGTTAACAAGCCACCCAGAACGCATGGCCTGTTTTAGGGTTGTGGTGGCTTGTTAGCCCCCCCTCCAATAACTCAACGCCATGGCTTGAATTTTCAAAATGGTGGCCAATGCCATGAAGAGAAGCCCCCCCCCCGGGGGGGGGATAGTCACCCAGTGGCTTCTCCTTACATACTAACCAGCTCAGTATTTCAATTGAGATATGATGCAATGCTAATACAAACAAAAATCAATGTGCATTTTAATCACAACAATATTCACTAAGTTCACCTCCTCATAAATGGGACCACTGTCTTATCTTACTAAAAGGCTTAACTGTTTGTATGGTACCAGACATCTGCTACATGTACGCCAATATCTTGGGAAGCAAGAAGGTACTCATGACATGTCTGAAGTAGTTTAATCAATGCTGTCATTCTCTAACATTTCACTGCTTTCAACCAACTTGAGGAGTAAAGCAAATACAACATCAGGAAATTAGTCAGAAAAGCAGATCTTAATTTGAAACAGCCTCACATTCTATTTACTTTATAGTCAATGAGTCTCCTCAATAACTCATTGAAACGCTCACGGTTTACCTTAAAAAAAGTGACTACTTAAAAGGTTTAAGATGACAAGTTTCAGCCAAGGTTTGTAACCATATATAAGATTACTTGTTCTGCTATTTTTTCCATTCTGTAAATAGAGCCTTTTAGTGTAATTAGGTCATTCAAGAATGACAGCGTCTGTAAAGTAGCTATGTAATGTATTATCATCTGCTAGCACAAAAAACATGTTAATTTTGATTCAGTTCCTAATGGACACAAATACATGTGCGTACCAAAACCTTCAGCAAAGTCAGAACAGCTTCAAGATGAGGCACTGATGAGGTGAGAAAAGGAACAAAATATACCTAGCACTGAGAGCTTAAACATCTCTGAGGTGATGGAAGGTTGAGAATACCAAACTTCTGTTTTTGAGAAGAAAGAGCATCAGTGCATACATTTCCTGAGACACTCCTTCATGTGCTGAAGGGGCAAGTTCAACAATCTCTGTTCTGTCATGGAGATACTTTAAAAAAAAAAGGGGGGGGAGAGGAAGAATCATGCAATAAGGGTTTTTATAATCAGAAGAACCTGTCTACTTGATACTAGATATTATCAATGTTGTAGCAAGGAAGAGACATCCCGACTCTTCCTCAAAGATCTATTATGCAAGGATTAGATGACATTAGCCCCAAGCAGTGTATACACAGGGCAGAGATGTGGTAAGACAGGAGGGACAAGACATCCCTGTTTCTCAAATAGCAAAGGTTATAACAGAAATACTAGGTAAAATTTTGCACCCACTGAAGATTCAGAATGACCAATGTTGCAGCCCATTGTATCTTGGTTACCTCTCACTATGAACATTCACTAGATTATCAAAATAGCACAGAAGCAGCTTCTGTTACTATTAGCAGTATTTTGCGCACAGTATTTTCCCCCATTCTGGCTAAAAAACATATCTGAGAAAATAATAACATTCATATTTCAGCAGAAAGAGTTCTCAAATCAGCTTGCATAGCAAAAAGGTGGCTTACAAACATGTTTCAAGTAAAGTTATTTGAGAAAGGCAGGCTTTTGTATGCAGGTCATATGCACATAGCAAGCTATGTTCTACTGAGTCGAACCACTGGTGCATCTAGCCCAATATAGTCAACACTGACTGGCAGAAGCTCTCCAGGATTTCAGGCAGGATTCTTTTCTAGCCCTACTTGGAGATGCTGGAGATTGAACCTGGGTCCTTCTGAATGCAAAACATGTGCTCTACCAATGAACATGTCTTTCACCCTTAAACAAAGGAACAAGCTCCCTTCACCTTAGACTTGACTGTCTCTGCAAGCTTTGGCAACCCACTTCTCTCAGCCCCAGACCAAATATGGGAACAGATCAGGTAGGACATATGTGATAGCAGTTGAAATCCACATGGGAAAGGGTGCAATCCTCCCTTCACCAAAGTCATGACTCAACTGGCAACCACTCTGCTATCATTGGGCCTATTCGGAGAACACACTAGGACATGGTTAGGCCATTAACCCTTTTGCAGCAAATGTTTAGTGAACATGTTTAAACCATGGTTCTGTAGCCACCATGGTTAAGAATGGGTCACCCGACACAATAAGTCATAATGTTTAGCTCAAAATGCTTAACTACTGTGGCTGATTGTGTTGTCTGAACAGGGTTATTTTGGTGCCAGGCAAAGGCATTCCTTTCCTTGCTGGCATTTTAGATTTTAGCTCTTGATTCTACAAGAATCAATTTGCCCATGGAGTACAGGAATGACAGATTTTATATACTTTATATTTCTTGTAATGATTATTGTTGTTTTTATTGTGTACAGCTTTTATGCTGTTTTATCATGTAATCCACCCAGAGAACTTCTTGTTATTGGGAGGACTAAAATATAATAAATAAATCTGATAGTTCAATTTCAGCAATATGATTACGAATTTGTATGCATACTTAATCCCTTTTACCAGGAGTTTAATACAAAATACTTATACTTTGAGAGTTTCGGCCTTTTCTGATGTTGCAGAAGTGAAGTCAGTTCAAAAGAATAAGCATAAAAGAAAATGGACTTTGCTGGAGTAATCCACAAATAAGATAACAGATTTCCATTGATGTATGCTCACAATTTTTTTAATGGATAATCCCAATAGTAATTTCATTCTTATGGGATTTTTTCCATGTGTATTCCACCATGCAGAAAAACACTAGAAATAACCCCTGAAAATTTCAGAGTATATATAAACTGACAGATTCAATTTGCACTCATTCCTAAAATTCAGTTTAGTTTTTTATACTTTAAGATGAAGCAAACACAAAGAGAGCATTTCTACACATCCTTCTACCGATTAGAATTTTATGAAAATTGTGAGGAAGTCTGAAGAGTATTTTAAATAGCAGTTGAAGAGTATGGTCACAATCCAATTAACCCCTGTGTTTTCTTTATTTAGCATTTCTAATCTTAATTACAAGGATACTTACTAACTCTATTGACCTTCCATTTATGTTTACAGTTGATTATGCTAATGTTTTTTTTAAATGTAAACACAGAGCAACTCTTATTCTTTCAAATCTATTTACTCAGGACTATTCAATATGCTGGTATTGTCCATTGAAATTTTGGACTGGTAAGAACAAGCCTTGTATAATATCACCGTATTTGCACACCTTTTCCTCTTCTGCAGTCAGAAAAGCGAGTCCAGAAGATTTCATTTTTGTTTTTGATAATGCTATATTTGCCATGTGGTCCAAACCTGGCCAAACTGTGATTAACTTATCTATGGATAGTGGACAGGAGCCAACTTCAAATAAGAGTTTATGAAGCTGACACTAGTGATACTTAAGACTGATTACAGTCGAATGTTTGGACTGTTTTGGATTAACTGAAGTTAATCCAAAACAGAAGCAGAAGTTTCCAATCTCCCCATGGCTATGAGAGACTGAATATGGAAGCCTGGGGTGGGGTGGAGGGAGGCTAAGATTGTTCTTATAAAGCTATGGTTTAGCATTATGTCTGAATGCAATTTGTGTTAAATAATGTAGGACTACATTTCAGACACTGGTTGCGAATTGTCAGAAATCTTACTTCAACAATATGGCTACTTATAAGAATTGAATTCTTCTCATTACGATATGAATATAGACAATGTTGTCTCAAACAATTAGAATTATACATTATTATACTGGCTAATTAAAAAATACAAAAAGATGTTAAACATTTGTAGATTCCATACAGCTATATCCACCTTGAAAGTTACCCTTTAACAGTTGTATTTGCCTATTTTGTATGGACCAAAAGTTATCATATTTAGCTAGTACTTCATACAACATTATGTTTACTTCTCCACTTCTAGGTATGTACTCAAGATTGGATATCTAGTTTATTCCATTTCAGTGACATTCCCAACTCTCATAACAGCCTAGTTGCTTTCCATTATGCGTAACAGATCTCTCTTATTTCCATAATTACATTGCCCTATTATGAAACATAAGCATTACATTTTTAAAAGGTTTACCCAGTGACATATAATTGGAGGCTCTAACCATATTTTGTTTTATAATTCAGGATTTATGAATTTCAGGAAAAGAATATATGAAAGTGCTAGCCAGACTGGAACAACTCTCTTCAATGAAGCCATTACTTCATCAGCAACGTTAAAAAAAAATGCTACTAGAGACTCTGAAACAGGAAACTAAAAAACACACACAAAAACACAGATTTACTAATAATTTATTGCACAAATTAAGGTAATGAAACCCTTCAAACCATACTAAACAGTTGCAATGCAATATACTACAAGGAAGGTTGTTGTTGATTTTTAACTTCACAAACAAAATCAAATTATACAAACTTTTTTTTAAAAAAAACAAAACCTCCTTCACATGAATCGATTCTTTCCTCCCAAAATTGTTTTTTAAAAACATTTTAAAATCTTTGCCCGCATTAAATCTCTGAAACCATTTAAACATCAGAACGTTAACATTTTAACTTCAGAACTCCTCACTTCGGTCCTTTTGAAGTGCACTTCTCAGCTGTACAGTAAAATGGAAGAACAGGATTCAGTTTCCTTCTGATGTTAAAGATTTGCAGTTTCTCAACACTGTATCCAACTTGAACAGATGTTCAAAACAATAAATGGTATTCAAGTAGAAAGTGTGCATTTTTATTCTCTTTAGCAAGGTAGAGAGATGATGATGATGATGATGATGATGATGATGAAACTCACAGCATCCAGCATTTAGTCATGAACAAAAAAAGGCTTTTTTCTTTGTCTAGAAAGGAGCACTTAAGGATCCAAAATTCATGACGAGAAGCCCATCACACCAGATCAAATAGACAGTTTACATGCCAGCACAGCATACAAACAACCTCAACTTCCTTGGCAATTTCTGCTGCTGCAGTTCCCACAACGAAATGAAGAACTTTTTTCCGTTTGCTCCTTATGCCATAACAAGACAGTACTGGCCAACTGCATGTTCAAATCACGCTATGCTGCAAAGTGGCGTCTGGAAGGGGGAATTTTCAAGTAAGAAACAATGGACACAAGGAAGATTTCTTGACCTTTCCCCACGTTTGAGATGGAGTTTAGAACTCCAATTTTAAGGGGGAAATGGTGGCAGTTGTAAGGGAAAAATGGTCACACAAAGTTTAAACACTCCTCCCCTTCATCCGTTGCTTTTCCTTTAACATCAACTCAATGCCACCTTACAGCAAAAGAAGTGGCTGTGGACATTTGGAATTGCAAGCTGAATTTGATGGGGCCCATGTCACTGTTTGTATTTTAAATACGCACACAGCCCCAAAAAGTATGGGGGAGGGGAGCTAGCCTAACACTACTATCATGTGCCACACTCTCAGCCCATTGTAAAACCAGATCCCTGGAATCCTTTTTGTAATATTTAATTTATTGATTGCATTTCTATACAGCCCAATAGCCAAAGCTCTCCGGACATTTCACAAAAGTTAAAACCATCAGACACAAATCAAAACATAAAACAAACAACAGTAAAAATACACAATATAAAAATACTATATAAAAGCACAACCAGGGTAAAACCAAGCAGCAATGCAGAGATTTAGACAGCTTTAAAATACAGATTTAAAACAGCAAGGTTAAAAGACTATGATAAACTGTTAAATACTGGGAGAATAAGAAGGTCTTCACCTGGCTTCGAAAAGAAAGTAACATAGGTGCCAGGAGAACCTCTCTAGGGAACTCATTCCACAGTCAGGGTGCCACAGCAGAGAAAGCCCTCTTCCTGGTAGCCAGCACAAGGGCCCTACCCAAACAGGCACCACCACAGCGGGGGTGGTGGTGGTGGTGGTGGTGGTGTGTGTGTGTGTGTATGAACGTCTACAACCCTGTACCACCTATGATAAGGTCCTGATCCAAAATGGGCATCCCACAGTGGCATTTTTTTTTTAAAAAACTCACACATATATACACAGCTCTGCCCGCCATTTTAGTTTAAGGCTCCTCTCCAATTTTGTCTTGAAATTTCAAAACCCCTTTTTTCCTGTAAAAGAAAGCGAACTAATGGAGACAGACGGTTTTTCTTTCATTTTAATCTCCCCTCCCCCTACAGGGGTCTGGGATTTCAAGACAAAAATGGGAGGGGGAGAATATTTAGTTTGGCCTTTACAGCTTAGGAGAATTGTGGGAAAGCCTCAAAAGCCCAGCATCACACAATTCCCTGCTCTCCTATATATGTTCTTCCTGTCTCTTCTCTTTCCTTACTACTCCCAGAGCCCTGGTTATTTGAGAGCCCTTCTATTTCTCAAGATGCTTGTCCCATCCTTAGTTTACTTTTTTGTCACCCACCTGTTACTATGGTCATGCTTCAAAATAAGCCACCGGCCTCCATTTTAAATTTTCTAAGAATGTGCCTGGGCCCAGACAAGGCCTAAAGGCATTCTGGGGAAATAAAAATGGTGATGAAGGCTAGTTTCCAAGTAAATTCTTTTTATAATAATAAAAAATATTTTTGAAAATAAAAGAAAAACCAGGAGGAGGTAATGGCTTTGGCAGAAACCAAGGAGTGGTCTATGGGTATTGTTGCACTCATCAGTGCTGCACTGTACATTCCAGTGATAGGCAGTATATGGATGTGGCCAGGGTGATAGGAGATAGGAAAGCACAAGATACTAGGAGCAGCTAGACAGTGGAGTGAGTGTTTATGATCTTGAGACAACATACATGTCAGCAGGAGGGCGGGGAAGTGAATGAGTCCAATATTTTAAAAACAAGCCACTTAAGGAATGGATTGGCAACCATTTAAAACAAATTAGTTAAATATTTGAAATTTATAACCACAGCAGAAAAAGTCTGATGTCATGAACAAACCTACTGTGCTGGTTTTATTTTTCTTTAAACATAACTAAGCTTAAGATACGATTACAAGTAGGTTGCTGCTAACAGAAGGGGACATCAGTGGGCTCAGAGAAGTCCTTCAGAAAGAATTCTCAGTACCCCCTGATCATGTGAACCTGATCTGGGGAAGCATTAATGCTAAGCAATTATTTTAAACATTCTAGAAATGGAGAGCTAACAGGACTGGTCCTGTTTTAGTTAAGCAGGTGATACAACTGAACAGGATATGAATCCCTTCAAACATGACAATGAAACACAACCAAACATTACTTCAAAATACTATTCACTTACTCATTCCAAGGTTTTACTGGAAAAGGACAATAAAAAGAAAGCTATATATTCACACGGATAAAGATATAATTAGGGAGATGAGCTATCTAGATCAAAATCGCCATTAAGCTTCCTCTTCTAGGTAACTGAAGCTCTGCTAGACAGATTTCCTCATCTTCCTGGAGATGACAGAAAACTAGTCACTGACCTCAAGAGCAGAAAGCTTTAAAAGCAGGAAGCTGGAGAGGATAATGTATTTAGCTAACTCAGCCAGGGCAAAATTCATCTAATAAGTTATAAGTGAATTGGAACGAAGTGATTCAACAACATTATGGCATGATCAGTAGTGGCGGCCAACACATCTGAGACTATCATTGGTGATGAGATACCAAAAGGACACATATTGCTACAGAAAAACTAAGAACATACAACTCTGTGTAACGCAAACGTTCAAAAGCTTGGTTCAGACAAAACCACGCTGCTTAACCACAAAATGGTTAATGCATTCTGTTAACCATTTTGTGGTTAAGCAGCATGGTTTAGCGTGTTGTCTGAATGGGGCCAAAGGGAAGTGGAATTTGATGAATTACAAGCCACAGCAGATATGGGGCATGTCTACACCAGCCATTTATCCCGGGATCATCCCTGCGCATGCAAATGACACACACGGGATCCTGGGAGCAGGCAGGGGCGATCCCTCCATTTTCCTGGGATAATCCTTAGGTGTAGAAAGGGCCACGGTTAACTTAAAATTACCTCAACTTTTAGTTATTTTTCACACTAAATTAACTATTTAGCTTACTAAGTATCACACTCTTTAGGTGGCCTTAGGCAGGGGTCAGCAAATTTACTAGTCATCACCTTCTGGCAAGCACTGATACACCCAATCCCCCCACACACACGTCTCCCAAGCATAGAACTTAGGAGAATGGCAGGAATCATGTTCCAAGAGCCTCAAAAGTCCAGCATCACACAGTTCCCTGCTCTCCTTCTGCTATGAGCTGGGGAGCAGGATGAGATATTGTCTGTCACATCATGCTGCACATTGGAAACAGCATGGGGCGTTGTCTGAGTCATCTGAGTGCCTGGACAGCAGAAGCAGCAATCTTTCCCCACCGTCAGGGGAAATGGTGACCCGAATGTTGGCTGGCCATCAACACCAGCCAAAGTTTGTATAACCTGACTTTAGGAAAGTACACAATCCATTCTCATGCATTTGTTGAAACAGTTAAAATAATGGATAATATTTATAAGCACGATGAGTAGGAGGCAAACTGACCTTTTCATTAGTGTGCCATTCAGTTGCTGTTTGCATAATTATTGTTGTTCCTTGCCTCGATCCAAACAGAGAGGCGGGTAAGAAATTATTATTATTTATTTATTATTATTTCTCCTACAAATCATAGTTGTAATGACAATTAGAAATGCAATGTATGTTTTTAGTTCCAGTAATATCAACTGAAACACATATTTAAAACTGCTTTAACAGGATTTTTTAATATTAAAATGATCATACTGTGTCATTATTTTGGAGTTGAGTGAAGACACAATTTACTTTTCCAATGCTACTTCGGTAGAAATAGCCTCAGAATGGACCACTGTACTCAATGTACTTTACCTGGGCATAAATCAACTGAATGCAATGGGGCTTCTTCTGAAATGCATAGGATTGTGCTACAAGCCACAATTCTATTCCTATGCAAGGAGAAATCTAAGATTGGTTCTTAAAAAGACAATTGATGGTGTGCAATTGCAGGCTCACTCTAAAAACATTTTAAATGAAAGCCAAAATGAACAAAGGTCAACATTTTTCAAGCCACCTATATTTTCTTCTTCTGTATCTTAATTCTCTCCAGAATGAAAGGTGCATTTATTCCTTTGGAGTTTGCTGCTGCAAAGCAGGCTGACGTAATATTCTTCAGCTCTGCAAGACCTTTTTAGCCTCTGAGCAGACCTTTTCTCCACAAATAAATTAAAGAGATTTTGCTAATCTATCCTTAATGATACAAACATCAATTTTCAAAAATCAATTCCCCAAATACAAGCCAATCTGACCTCTTATCCCCAGCTTATTTCATCTTCAGTACTTCCAAAAGCAAGGTTAGAAGAACTGGAACCCTCACAAAAAGGTAGCTGCAATTTTACTTTTTATTTTATCTGATCTATTTATGTGCTTGCGACTTGTTGTACATTATGGTTTTAACTGTGTACTGCCCAGAGAGCCTCGGTTAATGGGCAGTATAAAAACATAATAAATAAATAATTTCCCACACCACCTTTTTAAGGGGTGGGAGCAGGGGGAATCCCTATGCATGTAAATAGAGCTCTGTATATATGAACACACATTATATACTCTCCCTTCGGTTTTTGTTGATTAAGCATATGGCAACAACAGCCTTGTTCTAATGCCACATTCTCAATTGAAAAACAGCATACAGAAGAAAAGTGGCAGAATAGCTTACTCCAGACTTCGCATGTGACAATCACTTCCACCCAAAGAGATATGACAGACCCTAGTGATAGGAGCACACTTCATTGTAACAGTTTTGGTTCAGTTATAAAAATTCTTATATCTCAAGACTCCATAAAATAGGCTAGAGGCTGACATGCCAACAGCTAAGCATTTTCAGCATTGTTAATGTGATCTCTGGAGATCATAACAACTGAACAACATTGCTGAAGAGTTACTGAAGCTTTGCAAGTACCTTTCTTTGGGGGTGGGGGTGGGATTGGAAGCTATACTGGCCATTTCCCAGACAATTGTACATATGGGTTAAAACCGTAATTAATTTGTCCATTGTCATGATTATCTGGGGAAGCCATATCTATATAGCTGCTATGTATTAACTTGCAAGTCACTGAAGTGTTGGAACTGTCTGGGATGTTTATACTGTCTTATTGTCCTTTTGGATAGTGTTACGTTTTCATTTTCAATCTTCAGTTTCAATTTACAGTTACACTTCACTTCGCGCAATTCCTTCTCAACCACTTCGTTTGCATGCCTTCGTTCCATTTATGTGTAGCCTTTTAGAGCTATTATTATTATTATTATTATTATTATTATTATTATTATTATTATTAGTTTATCACAAAATATTTTCCAATATTTTGGAAAATATTCCTCAGGCCTTGAAGCTTCAGACTGGCAAGGATGCTAAAAACCTTTACTTGACTCCTAAGATAAATTACTGTTTACCATTTTCTCTTTCTCTCATCCTCACAGTCCCCTGCTCCACATTGTTCAGAAAAGACCCCTGACCTTTCAGATAAGTTTTTTTAAAGGGACAAGTTTGAAAAGAGGTTGGGAAATTTTCCTTCCATGAACTTCCTCTACAGTATGACTCTATGCATGCCTACTCAGGTGACAGCCCCACTAAATTCAATGGGACTTGCTCCCAGGAAAGTGGGCAAGTATTAACTTAAGAACGAAATCATTCAGTTGTAGCGAAGGTGAAAAGTATCTTACTGCACAGCAATCTTTTACATTAAACTACAACTGGAAGACAGCCACAACTAGGCTGAGGAATCAGCATCAAGGTTTCATAATTTACGAAGGACTTCAGTTATACAGTTGCTTGGCACTATGCCCTCTGTCAGGGACTCACTGATTATTCTAGCCAGCAAAAGGCCAAACTCATCCTGACTGGCTTCATTTTCAAACATAGACATGATGCAATTCTCAAGAACATACTCCACAATACTGATAAGTGATAGCAACAATTATCTAAAAGGAATGGGATACAACTTGACCAGTACTTCTAACACAGTTTTCAAACTAGCTGCTCTCAAAATCACAATGTAGTATTTTTTTTTTAAAAAAACACACACTACTGGAGCTATTACTGGTTGGGACTTTGAGCAAACCAAGTAACAAACACATGCTTTTTGGTTGTCTACATCAGAGAACAGGATGGATAAAAATAACGTTTTCTTTCAAAATACATATTTAAAACTCGATTAGCTTTGAAAGTAAAGAAGATTTTTTAAAATATTTTTAAAATAATTAAATAGTAAACTTTCTCATTTTAAAAAGAATACCATACCTACAATTATATTTCATCATAACCCTGCCATAAAATGCCATGAAAATGAATTAATGGCTCTCACATGCACACACATCAAATTATCTACTAATCAAACATGGGCATTCATTTCAATTGTTCTTCTCATGAAAATGGCTCTGTCTAGCGTAACTACCAGCTCGTTTCTCAAAAGGTTAAAGAGATTAACATTCTGGGCTTTCTGTTTCTTTAACAGAAGTCACATGTGCAAGGACACAGACTGGATTGGATTCCTGTTGTTCTGTGTTTATTTGGTGACAGATAAGACCCAGTTTACATGTAATGGCAATCATGAGTGAATTAAGTTGCCAAAATCTAGTGGGAATGCGCAAGCAAGTGTGCTGCCTCCGATGCGCTTAATACTAATAAAAAGGTAATCAGAGCTATTAAGTGCCACTACAGTTGCAACAGAACAGAACACTTACCTAGTACCCTGCCATATTTCTATTTTTGGAAAGACAGTGAATTCCATGATCATCACTTTTCCAGTAAAACGTACAAATACTTTTGAAAGGTTTATCTGTAGCTCTTGCTAAGATGTGAAATCAGGCATCCATTTACATCAGGTTTTCTCAGTTTCCATAAACAAAGCCACTTTTACCAGACATATTTTACATACTCCATCTATTTATAATTATCACTGATCTTCTATATAGGGACAAAGAGGGTTTTTTGTTGTTTTAAATTACTACACCACAACAGTCTTTTGTGGCTAATTTCATAGTGCATAAAGTTCAAGTAGCATGCCTCTCATATAAATCTTTTACAAGAAATTAGACCTAATGATGCATTAAAGCTTAACAAGAGGCTGATCTCCATATCAACAGTCAAGGAGAAGAGAGTTGGAACAGGCTTCGACATCACATAATAAACCTGTATTTATAACCAAGTTACATTGCACCACAAGAGTTTAAAGTACATACGCCCATATCATTCAAGAACCATATCATTCAAGAACCTTAGCATTTTACCTACATATTAACTCTTCAATGATTCTCAACTCAAATTGACATGGAAGGAATATAAAAGACCACAACTGAATACCGATCCAGAGGAAGAGGAGGATAGGAAATAAATATTATAGTGTATTCTAACACATATGCCAAGCTAAGGAGGTGTATAGCAAGCCTTCATCAACTCTCCTACATCCACTGTTCAGTTACTTTGTTCTTTTTGAATCTGCAGATTTTAGTGCAAATGAAGCTTTACTAGTGCTTTGTGTAGTGATGTTAACACATTCCAATGAATATTTTAAAGGTATTCAATAATTCCTAAAACTCAAATTCTTTGCATGCTTTCAATGCAGCTGCATCACAGAACGATGGAGCCAAAAACACGACCAACCAAAGTGAAATCCTCCAGGCTTCAATAAATAGCAGATGTAGATTATTATTATTATTAAAACTCAAGTACATAAACATTCAATTGTATACAATTAAGTAAAGCCTTACAGTTAACCACTCACAAGCTACCAATTCCCTTAGCAGATCAACAAATCTACATGAAGGCAATTTTTTTTGTCAACAACTAAACTCTCTATACCTATCTGCAAAACTAATTTTCATCAAGTCTCAGTAATATGTCAGGGGTATTGCCTGAAGGTTTGTTATGGAGCCACCTTGCTTGAGTTAAGGAGGTCTTGACCTGGTCAGTGCCTGCCTGGGAGGCTGCCTGGGTGACCCATATATGATCCCTTGATATAAATGGAACTATATTGATATAAATGAGAACTGCATAGACAAAGATATGATCTGGTTCACACATGCTAGCCCATGGCTTATCTAACCCATGTTTTATTTATATTATTTATTTGTTTTAAAAATCTATACTCCTTTTATTTTATTTTTAAAAAATCCCAAAGCAGTTTATAATATAAAATTATGATACAATACAATATAGTCAACTATTAAAACAGTAAAACAATGATAAAAACAATAAAAGATCAATGAAAATAACAAGGAATAGTTGGCAATACTAATAGTAAGGGAAATGCCTGGGTAAAAAATTGAGTCTTCAGTGGTTGGCAGAAATACTCCACACCAGCAGCCCTCCTGATCCCCATGGGGAAATCAGTTCATATGAAAAGCACCACAACTGAGAATCCCCTACTGGTATCATGACCAAATGAGTTCCAGTAGGCCGCAGTATAGTCAACAAGCCTTTCCTCTCAGATGTAAAGACCAGGGTGGCCTAAACAGAAGAAGGCAGTCTCTCAGATAACCTCATTCTGAGCTGTTTAGGGCTTTATGAACCAGCAATAACACTTTCAACATGGCTCAGTAGCTAAGTGGCAGCCAGTGCAGAGCTTTCAGCACAGAAGACATATATAAGAAGCTCCACTGAGCAATCTAGCCGCCTCATTCTTCACTAGCTGCAGCTTCCAAACCAGTCTCAAGGACAAAAGTTCATTATAATAGCCCAATCTTGAGGTTACCAATGCATGGATCACAGTGGCCAGGCTAACCCTATCGGGAGATGTAAAAGCCCGTGAAAAAACAGAAATTTCAAGGGGGGGTAGAAACAGGTTTTTCCCGGGAGGGTTTCCCCAAAGCCTGTTTTTTTCCTGAAAAACTGGAAAAAATGGAAAAAATGAAGAAAAGATGGATTATGGAATGTTTTATTTTAGTATGATGAATAAAATGTTTAAGATAAGGTGTTCATATATTTACTTCTCCAAATGATTTCTAAAAACTATGTACAGTATCAGATTATTACAATTTCTGTGCATCGAGGACAAGCAAGTCCTAGGTTGCAAACTAGGAATACAACTCTCAAATGCAAGAGCAAAATGCATTTCTGCCTCTAGGGGGCATTGCCAGAGACTGAAACCGATAGTGGTAGCTATAGCTCAGGAAACGAGTCTGATTAAATTTCATGCATATTCATTTTATCTTGCTCCTCCCTTTTTCTCAGTTCTTTTTATGGGAATGGGTGCTTTATGACTGCTTGATATTATGGAGGACTAGCAGAGACATATATATATATATATATATAAGGTCGATGGTTTCTTCTGTGTTTTTTAAAATTGTTTTTTGCCTGCTCTTCATAAACTGGCAAAACCAAAGAGGTTCCTTACAGTTCAGGGGCTTGTAGCTCCATTTGTTACATAAAAAAAAGTAACAATTTTAAAACGTAAATTCAATTTGTAATAATTGTTTGAATACACTGTACTTTTAATATACCAAATGTGATAATTTTATGCCAAACTAACTTGTACATAATTATATTTTATGTTCCTAAAGCAACAAAGTGACATTCAATCTGTAAAAAGTGCTATTACATTTTTCAATTTTCCCAAAAATTTCCATTTTTTCATTTGGATGAACACTATACATAATAGTATAAAATTTTCTTCTTATACAGACAGGCATCAGATTTCATTCCTAGATACAGAGGTATACCAGCAGCAGGATCAACTATATTTGAAAACATTCACTAACCCCACAGATAGAATTTCACTATTACATTTTTCATCCTGCCATTCATCCCAATAGCGCAGAAATTTACCATTTGGTCAGTATTTATGTCTTAAAAGGAACTCTTCTCAAGGTGTATTCTAACATAAAAATCAGGCTAAAACACAGCTTATGTACAGGGGGTATCCCAGTATAGTTATCAATAATGCTGAAAGGCGAGTGGATGCAATCCCAAGATCTACGTTACCACATGCACATATTCCCATTTATCCTATGCCATAATGAAAATTATACGTAAACATTGGCATATTGTGAGTCATTTACCTGGCTGTAGTATGACATTGACCTACTCCAATTTACAGACAGTACCATTCATGGCCATTTTAAATGCAGAGGATGTTCTGAGTGTGCATTATCTATGCAAACTGACACATTTGAACATCCAATTGATGGATTTTTTTGATGGATGTCATTTTTCTAACTGCAACACAAAATGGGTAATTTATATTATTATTTGTTTGTATTGTATATAGGAAAAACCTCATGTAGTGTTAGAACATGTATAATAGAATATTGTTCAAAGTTAAAACATCAGGTTTTGGATGTACTATCAGTGCAGCATTTTATTGAGAACTCTCATAATTATAATGAGTTCAAGTTCCTGGTTATCAATAGAGTATACCCTCACAAATATAATTGGAACAATTATGACAACCTTCATTTAAGGAAGGAAGCCAAATGGATTTTCAAGTTGGGCACTGTGCAGCCAACTGGTTTGAACGTGAGTTTAGAATTGGCATCTTTTTTGGGAAAGTGACTTATTTTTGGGAAAGTGACTATGGATGGTCTTTTTTTCTTTTCTTTTTGGCAAGAAAAAAATACCTCTGTTCTAGCTTGTACTGTATATTGTGAGTATTACCTGTACCTTTAAGATACATGTATATAAAATAACCTGAAAAGCAGAAATAAACACACCAGACTGCAGAACTTGCCGCCATTGAAGCTGTTTGATCCGAGTCGCCGGGTATTTGAGGTTTGAACTCATTAATGCTCTTTCGTTGGTCTGTTAATTTTAGTATGTTAATTTACAACTTTTCCCAATATAGGAAAAAAACTGGGATTTGCTTCCAGATTAATCTATATTCTACAAGACCAGGGATGGGCAACTTCTGGCTCTCTAGTTGTCTCAGCCTAGAACTCCCATTATCTTTCACCCCTGGCTACACGTCCTACTTTACTGCCACTTTTTATCAAGATCTCAAATCGTCTCTTATAACTCCTCTCATACAAAAAATTCCAGGTAGGCTAGATGAATTCTACCCAGAGTATCTTTTGTCAGACCTGAACTATCAGGTCACAGTTAAAGTGGAAGAGAGGTGATATATCAAAATTGTTGAAGGTTCTACAGGTGGGTTTTTCTTGTTTTCTTTTATTGGCGTTTATACAGTCCTACATTTAATCTCTCATTTTTAAATGTTCTTATAGGCAGGTTATTTGTCATAATAAAATGACTTTGAAACTGACACATCTGGCTATGCTGGCTAGTGCTGATGGGAATTGTAGGCCAAAATATTGCATTCATTTCCTACTGGTAGGTTTCCCCACAAACAGCTGTTTGGCTACTATGTAAAGGCAAGGGTGGAACCAAGTAATCTTCAAAAATAAATATTTGCAAAAGTTTTATTAAAGTGCCAAGGTGCCTACGCGTTTCGAACGCAGCTGCGTTCTTCCTCAGGGCTGTTATCTAAAAAACAAAGAAGTCCTTTGTATCATAATATTTACAATTAGAGGCATTTTACAAGTATCTGTACCTTAAAAAATATCTAATATCTAATTAAAAAAACTTTAAAACCATATGTATAACCAGACATACAAACTGCAATCAAAAAGGTGTAATACATCATCATTCAGCTAATTAGAGTATATATACAAAATATACCAACCAGGAATAAATTATCTGTTACAATAACAAACAACAGTATTTACTTACAGCATTCGTTAAGTTGTCTACAGAAAGCTGCTAGACTAGCATGATACAGGAAGAAGTGAGATATATAGAGAGGGAAAACAGCCCTTGACAACTAGATGGAAACAGATGTTTCTTATAACAACGCCGATAGTTCCAAAGACTCATTGAGGCCGGGGGGATAATCATATTAAGCCTGATGATCCATCTGGCCTCTCTCTCTAAAAGGATCCTATCAGATTTATTCTTGATTATTTCTATAACCCAGAATGATAAATCTTTTAATTGATGTGATTTCTCTTTCCAATGGTGAACTAATGGTGCTCCTTCTATTCCACATTTGATCTTGCTAATATGCTCACCTATCCTGGTTTTAACACTTCTTGTAGTTTTGCCAATATATAGTTTATTACAGGGACAGATTATGCCATATACTACAAACCCTGTATTGCACATGGTAAAATCTTTCAAAGGATATTCTCTGTTATCTGTTGGATTAACAAAGTGCTTTAATATGAGGGAATGACTGCAATATTTACAATGTCCACACGGAAAATGTCCTGCAGGTGGGCCTGATCCTGGTAGGAGGGACTGCGTAGTCAAGGTTGTAATTGTTTTAGTTCTGTTACTTCTAATTATACAGTCCCCTATGCTTTGTGTTCTTTTGTATGCAATATAGGGTTTCTCATGACAACCCATGATATCCTTCACTAAAAACTAGTATTTATTTATAGAGCGTCTTAAAGACATACTAATATTGTTGAATGGTAAACTGCATATCAATCTGTTATTAATCTTTTTTGGTTTAGACCTCAAGAGGGTGCTTCTATCTATATTGTCTACTTTTTCTTTTGCTCTTGGTATGCACTTTTCTGAGTAACCTCTCTGTAAACACTGCTGTTGTAAAGTCCAAGATTCCTTTTCATAATCAGATTCCCTAGTGCAGTTTCTTCTAATCCTAATCAATTGGCCATATGGGATGTTATCCCTAATATGTTTGGGGTATGAGCTGTCATATCTTCAGAGCTTATTTTTATCTGTGGGCTTTCTATATAATTTGGTACATAATTTCTCCCCTTCTTTTTCTACAGATATGTCTAGAAAATTAACTTGTTGTACATTACTGTTGATTTCAAATTTAATGTTGTCTGTTCTGTTATTTAACCATTTCCAAAATAGGATCAACTCTTCTCGGTTCCCTTGCCATATAAGAAACACATAATCAATGTAACGACACCAAAACTTGATCTTATCACAAAATGGATTATTTAAGGAGTATACATAGTCCTCTTCATATTTTCCCATATATAGGCACTGGCTACTATGTAAACAGAGTTCTGCCCTAGAAGGACCTTTGACCTGATCCAGCATGGCTCTTCTTGTGTTCTTAAGAGCATTGTTCTTACTCCCACCACTTTTGTGAGTCTAGCCTCTACCCACCAGCTCCAAGTCAAGTGACTCCTGGAGGATAACTATATACATGCAACACAAATAAAAATGTATACACAACATATAGAATTCTAGCTTTATAAACACCGAGTCATATGTACAAGTATTCAAGAGGACAGGGGTTTAGGATTCAGGCTCTGGAAATGTTTACAATTCTAAGGAGCCAGAATGTGCAATTAAGATTACAATGCATACATGTCTACTCAAATATGTATCCCCACTGAGTTCAATTATGTGTTCTTCAGGTAAGTAGAGTGTAACTACTGTAGCCTTAGGCACCAGCATTTTATTGTATTTTTTACACACATGGGTGACTAAACATATGGTATTTTTCCTATTCTGAAGGATGGACTGCTGAGTATAGAAAGCTGAGCACTGTGGAAGTCTAACAGATCTTTGGGATTCAGAGGTAATGTCTTTCTGGACAGGGAAAGCATCCTAGGTAATTCATCTATTGCATCATCACATGTAAGATTTGTGGGGTACTACCGTATTTCTTCGATTGTAAGACGCCATCACTTGTAAGATGCACACTAATTTTAGTACCACCAACAGAAAAAAACACCCTAAGACACACCCGCGATTCTAAGACGCACCCCATTTTTAGAGATGTTTATATGGGGAAAAAAGTGTGCCTTAGAATCGAAGAAATAGGTAGATATTTTGAATGGGCTGTTATCAGTGATTTTATTTGCAAAAACCTTGATGTTTAGTGCTTACCAGAAAACAACTAAACACTGCCTTTGTAGCATCTTAATAAAAAAATTTAAAATTGCATTTTCTAGAAGTTAATTATATTATACTTCAATTACCTTTAATACACAGACACACATGGATTTAACCTATAAATTAAAACTTTGCACATTAACCAATATTGTTATTTATTCTAGACAAACAAAAATGTATGCAGGGTTTGATCCTGCCTTACTCCGAAGGAAGCTTGGAGTATGGCAACAAGAGAGAGGGCCTTTTCAATGGTGGCCCCCCAATTATGGAATGATCTCCCTGACGAGGCTTGCCTGGTGCCAACATTGTTATATTCTGAGCAAGTGTGGTGTAGTGGCTAAAGTGTTCGACTGGGAGTCAGGAGATCCGGGTTCTAGTCCCCACTTGGCCATGGATACCCACTGTGTGACTTTGGGCCAGTCACAGACTCTCAGCCCAACCTACCTCACAGGGTTGTTGTTGTATGAATATATGTATTATTGCATTTATATCCCGCCTTTTTTCCTCCAAGGAACCCAAGGAGGTGTACATAATCCTCCTCCTCTCCATTTTATCCTCACAAAAACAACTGGCCCAAAGTCACCCAGTGGGTTTCTATGGCCGAGTGGGGACTAGAACCTGGATCTATTGCATCATCAGTGTCGACACTCCCAGTCCGACACCTTAGGCACTACACCACGCTGGTGAGGATAAAATGGAGGAGGAGGAGGATTATGTACACTGCCTTGGGTTCCTTGGAGGAAAAAAGGTGGGATATAAATGCAATAATAAATAAATAATAATAAAATATTTTCGGTGCCAGGTCAAGACATTTCTCTTCTCCCAAGCAGTTAAAAACATATGCTGAGTTTTTAACTGACCCCAGGACAGTTGTTTTAAATGGATATTGTTGTTTTTATGCTTTTGATGGTTTTAATTTTTTATATTTGTTTTTGAAGTTCACTGTTTTTAACCTTTGTAAACCTCCCAGAGAGCTTTGGCTATAGGGCGGTATATAAATGTAATAAATAAAAAAATGGGTGATAATGACAACTACTGACTTCAGTAGGAAATTTATACATACAAAGGATCAGAATAAGGGAGCAATCCTATGTGTCGTTGTCCCCACCACCACCACCAATAAATTGTTCAGTTTCTGGGCTCCGAGGTCAGAAACAGGGCTCCAACCTCAGAGCACAGAAATTGTGCTCCCCGTCCCCCTCTTGGCCAGTGCAGTTCTGGCTATGTCTCCATGCTCAAAAACAGAGGGAGGAGGTAGGAAAAGGGGAGATACCCAGGGCAGGAATGGAAGGAGACTGGGACAGCAGCCACATGACTTTCCCTATGGAAACCCCAGCCTCCTTCTCTGCCCACTGAAGTGTCACTGCTAGATGGGCAAAATCACACATCTAGCAAAAAAGCAGGGCAGCTGGAAGTGAAGATCGCCTCTGCGTTCAAGCAGCCCTGCATTGGAAACTCTGCAACCTCAGAGTTCAGAGGTTGCTGACTCTCCTCATAAGATTGCGCCCTAAGCTACAGCATGAGTTCTAATATGTTGAACAGTTCAAAGAATCTATACCCAACAAAATTCATAAGCTTGGCATACTGAAAACCAAATGGTTTTTTCAAACATACACACATTTGTGAATCCAGTTTCATATTTTTGGGTACTCACAATTCCTTTGCAATGAAGAAGTTTAAACAAACTTGAGGCTAAATACAGAAACCAGTCAATACCACAAAGAAATTTTTAGAAAACTCAATTTTTTAGTGTTTATACATTTCTTACAGAGTGCAAGCAATGATCCTTTCAGACAATCCTTGCCTATGAACATGCAACTAAACTTCAGTATCTTTTACTGTGAGTACACCTGTCTCTCTGCATTGTTGACTGCCTTTTCTTGCTGTGCTATATCTGGAATACACTGTGGAAACAACCCATCTTCCAGCTCTTTTCAGTTCAGTATAAAATTATCACTTATATTAGCAAAAAATGTCAGCATGCTACAGTGGGCTGGAGCATTTTAATGCTGGTATTTCACATTTTGTCCCTACTATATTTTGCATTGAATGAAATTAGCCTTAGTTATAGTACTACTGTCACATTGCTTAGCAGTGGGAGGTACTAAGGGCACAATTCTATACATGTTTAGACGGAAAGAAGTCCTACCACTACCAGCATGCCCCAGTGTTAACTGGGACATGCTGGGAGTGGTAGGACTTCTTTCTGTCTAAACATGTATAGAATTGCACCATAAATTATTTCAGGATTTAAGATCAATGCAAGCTTGACATGCCAATTTTGCTAGTTTCACGCACAAAAATTGCCTAGGGTTGTTATTCCTCATGACCGTACATATAGCCGTGGGAACGGAAGGGTCATTTTCAGTAGCGCAGAGAGATACAATACCACGGTGCAACATTTATAGATGCTTTTCAGTGACCTCAATATTCCTATGTCTGTTCCCAAAAATGCTCCCTCAAATATATACCCGTGTTTAGAATTTCTGGATCCACCCTGAACCTGTTTTGGAAGCATTAAGAAATGCTCTAAATGCCTGTTAAGGGGACATGTTTCTGCACATACTTCCAATACAAAGGCAGTATATAAATGCTCTAAGTTAAGTAGGTAAATAAATAAATACATAAATTTGTTCCCAGTAGCTATTATGGGTGGTGTAGTAGCTAGAGTGTCGGACTGGGAGTCGGGAGATCCGGGTTCTAGTCCCCACTTGGCCATGGAAACCCACTGGGTGACTTTGAGCCAGTCAGACTCTCAGCCCAACCCACCTCACAAGGTTGTTGTTGTGAGGATAAAGTGGAGAGGAGGAGGATTATGTATGCCACCTCGGGTTCCTTGCAGGAAAAAAGGTAGGATATAAATGCAATAATTAATAAATAAAATGGGTGAGGGTAGAAGTCATGAGACAGAGTTCGTTCTCTCTCTCTCTCTCTCTCTCTCTCTCTCTCACACACACACACACACACACACACCTCTACATCCTTGGTGAGGCCAACTAACCCAAAGGGAGAGTGGGGGTTGCGGAAGGCCAACAATTGTTCCTTTGACTCAGTGACACAGAAAACATTGCAGCCTCATGGACATAACCACAAAAGGTTTCAACCCTCTTTAAAAATCTGGGATGGACTGGAGAACAACAATTACAGCTCATTTGAACAGGGATGGGGGTGAGAGAAGGGAAGAGTAAAAAAGAAAAGAAAAGAGAGGGTTCTCTTTCATGGGAGGACAAATAATAGCTGTCTACCAAGACAAAGGCTGGGAGAAAACAAGCGGTACATGTTCCTAAGCATGGGCCTGAAAGGAATAGGCACAGGCAGGAAGGGAAGCAGCTCCCCCAACCCTTGAGAAGCTGAAATGCACTATTATTGAAGTAGTATATACTTATTATATTTTCTGAAATGAGATAGGAAAGTAATAGGAAGGAGGTGAGGCTGCTCTGGACACAACAGAAGGAAAGGAGAAACTCAAGGCTGTCCCCAGCAAATGGTCATAAGCTTTCTAGGAGAAGCAGCAGCAGCAGCAGCAGCATTTCTATCTTTTTGGAAACAGGAAAGAAAGGCAGGTGTGACAATCTGCTTCATGTCTCACAGCCAGGCAAAGAGGGTGTAGTACTTGTTTGCTATCCTAAACAACACACATGAAGCGGTGGCAAGTAGTAGAGAGCCAGTGTGGTGTATCGGTTAGAGCAGTGATTCCCAAAGTGGGCGGTATTGCCCCCTTGGGGGCGGTGGGATTGCGTAGGGGGGCATTAAGAGGCAAAGGGATGGCAGGGGGGTGCTGGCAGGGGGCGCTAACAGGCAGAGGGGCGGCAGGGGGGCGCTCGAGGTGGTCTCTCCAGAAGGTCCTAAAACCCAGGGACCGAGCAGGAAAGAGCGGCAAATTCAGCTACTCTCCCCACATCGCTCCTGCTCAGGAAGGACTTTCTCACTCACGCAGCCACTCTCTCCTCCTATCTCAAGCCCACAGTGGCCCCACCAGAAGTAGGGGGTAGGGGAAGCGCCCACAGGAGGCAGCAGAGCAGGAAACAGTGGCGAATTCAGCTGCTCTGCCCACTCTTCTCCTGCCTAGAAGGGTCCAGGGCTTCTTTCCTGCTGGAGCCACCGCCGCCTGCTCGCTCGCTTGGCCAGAGCTGCTCCCTCCTACAAGCTGCCCCGGCAGACCTCTCGCAATAGTTGCTGCACAAGGCGGGAGCAGCAGCCATGTGGTGGAGAGGAAGGAGCATGTGGAGGACAGCGGGCAGCAGTGCAGCTGCCAAGAACAGCAGTCAGCTGGCAGGCTGGGTGGGGAGCAGGACTGCTTGTGCTGCTGCAAGGTATCACCAGGCTCCCTTCCCCTGTCAGGAGTTGCAGGTTGGGGCCGTCTCCCCTCTGAGCTGCTGCCCTCCTGTCCTAATCAGCCCAGCAGCTATTGTGAGGCTTGGGGGGAGGGGGGGGTTGGAGAGAGAGAGGGGGGGAGGCTTGGAGGGAGGGGGTTGGAGGGAGGGGGTTGGAGAGAGAGAGAGATGCTGTGTGTCTGTGTGTGTGCTCCCACCCCCCCAAAAAACTGGACTACAACGGGATTGGGAGAGAAAAGAAAAGGGGGAGGGAGAGAGAATTGCAGTTCCCCAGGTCCCTCCTGGCTAAAGAAGATTCAGCAGCACCTTTTTCCAGAATGCTTGCTGAAACCATTCCTATCTGCCCTTGCTTATTTCAGGGTGTCCAACCCCCTTTTTTCAAGCGTTCTTTTGGTAAACATGGTATGTGTGTATCTTGTGTCACCATAAAAACAGAGCTGCAACACAATCCTAAGTATGTCTACTCAGAAGTAAGCCCCACTGAAATCAATAGAACTTACTCTGAGGTAAATGTGCATAGGATTCAGCCTGAAAACAAAGAGAGGATGAAGAAAAGACAGGAGAAAATGAATTGTAGAAATAGAATAGCAAGGTAACTGTTGGATATTTAACCATATTTAAAGACAATAAGTACAGTAAAATTACTGCCCCTCTACTTCAGTCCCAGCCAGATTTTCTATAGGAAAACTGTACCAGGTGGCAGATAATTATTTTAAAATTTTAATTAAAATACATTATCCTTTCCTATAACAAAATGGTGCTTACTCCTAAGTAAGTGTGTTCCACTGAAGAAGGAAATCCTATTTGATTCCTGTATTCATGCTAGTGTGACACGATAAGTTAAAGGCACAATTTTATGCATGTTTAGACAGAAAAAAGTCCTTCAACTCCCAGAATCCCCTCTAAATGGGAAGCACCTGCCCCAGGCTTGCTGAGGGAGGGAGGGAAAAGAGAGCAAACGCCTCTGTTTGCAGCCAGCGTGGCGGGGCACACCAATTGGATTTTGAATAAAGTATTCAATTGTTACTGTTTTGAATTTTATTGTTATTATCTTCCTCGTTGGGTCGTTGAAAACCACTATTCTGAATAATGATTTTTATAGTGTAGGGTAGGGGGGCGCTGGGCATGAGTTTGTGGAACCAAGGGGGCGGTGACCTGAAAAAGTTTGGGAACCACTGGGTTAGAGTGTTGGATTGGGACTCACAGGGTGGCTTTGGGCCACTCACTGACTTTCAGCATAACCTAACCCACCTCACAGGGTTGTTGTGAGGGAGGAAAAATGAAGAAGGGTGAGAATCATGTGAACTGCCTTGGATTCCTTGCAAGGGGGGGGGGAAGCAGGATATAAATGTAATAATAGTAAGTCATAAATAGCATCGCTGTCTTACCCACTCAAGAAACGCAGAGGATATTAAAACCAAAACACGCACTGTCCTCCTTTCACACACTGAACGAGGAAAACGTGGTAGCAGATTACTCTACACAGGGCACAGCCACGCGGGATTGAGCGCTGGGGAGTAGGGGACGCAGCCTTGTCACCTCCTCCCGGTCAGAAGAAGGCAATGGGACGAGACGACAACAACAACGCGAGGAAAGTGTCCTATAAGGCGCAGGGCACAGCGCCTTATTTCCCGCTTGGCCGAGAAGCACGCAATGGAAAGGAAGTGTAACTGTGATCCTACCCGCACCAGCCAGTAGACGAAGGCGAGCCCAGGAGTACCTATCGCTCCGCTCGTCTTTAGCATACAGAGAGAAACAGCACTTCTTCACACCCCCTCCTCGCACACGCAGAAATGCGGGCGAGGAAAGAGAGAGGCTGCTTTCCGTTCGACCACACACAGAGGGGAAAGAAAAGCCGCACGTTTCACTACAATGGAGTCAAGGGACGGCAGTGGGCGGGAGGGGGGAGGCGTCCTCCCCTCCTCCTCCACCACCACCCCACCGGCATCGCCACTGCAACCCCCGGGCCCTCACGAGGCGCGCGGGTGGCAGCGCTGCTAGGCAAGCCGCCGTTCCAAGCGAGCTCGCTGATGCTGGTCTTGGATTATGTGGGGCAGGAAGAGGGAGAGAGGAAAAAGAAGGGAAATTTCTTACCAGCTCCTCTTGCGGCGGCGCCGGCGAGTCGCCCCGTCCTCCTCACCCATCCTATTGCCTGAGAGGGGCCCGGGCTTGGCCCCCTCCCCGCCGCTTTGGCGGGGAGGCCGGACCAGGAGCAACGCAGCAGCAGCAGCTACTGCTGCGACGGTGCTTTGCAGCTCGGCTAGGGCCGAGCTCAACCACAGCGGCCCCGGGGCCCGCGGGAAGCGACCTGAACGTGGCTCGTCTCTCAGCGCTGCTGCTCGTCGCTCCCTTCGCACCGCAGGAGGAAGGAGCCCTGGCCGAGCAGGGAGCGTCTACGAGCTGCCCGCCCGGCCGGGGAGCGTGCACGGCAGCCTCGCCTCACCGGAGCCAGGGAGTGTCTGCAAACTCCCCACCCGGGCGGCGAGTGTGCGTAACCAAACGCCGCGCGGAAAGGGAACGTCTCCAAAGTGCGATGTAAGAATGCTTCCCCCCACTCCCCACCTTCTTAGGAGAAAAGCACAGCAAATCTGGACTGAGAAAGAAGAATGTCTCTTGGGTGCCGATCGCTGCAGCGCGTGACCGTATTTTTTTTTTTTTTAAATACACTGAGAGGCTGGAGCAGATCCCACAGTCCTCCAGAATGCAATCGACAGGAGTCCCCGAGAGGGGCAGGAGAGAGTTAATTCGTTTCTCTCTGTGTGTAAAACAACACTGCATGAGCAGGAAGCATCTGCAGATCCCCGGTCTGGTTGCTAAAGAGACCCCAACGCAAACGGTTCAGGTTGCGTTTGCAAATATCCTATCCTAGCCGCCCGAGATCATCTACAGTTAAAGAAACCTACATTTCCATTTGAAAAAGCCATGCATCGCCTTATATTTCCCCTCTCTTTCCTAGGTGCTGCCCACGGCCCCAACGCGTCCAAAACCAATCGAATGAACCCCACTGCAGTGCAGGGTTTCCCACCTTGATAAGTAGCGGAGGCAGAAATCAAGCGACCTACTCAAAGAGAGTAGATGCATACTGTAGAAATCACACGTGGAAAACACTAGGACGGGTTGTTTTTGAGCATCTGCCCTGTACAAAACTAGAAATGAGAAGTTTGGTGACTGGCTGATTTAAAACCTGGACTTGTGATGTGTCCCCAAACACATACACATGGAAGGCAGTTTATACTTTCAGGTTTATGCATGATTTGGCTGTATAATGAAGTGACAACTTGCATGTGGTGAATGAGCTCAAATATGACAGGTGCCAGGTTGCATTTTCATATCATATGAACTCAAACAAGTCAGTTCACACAACCAGTTACCAATCATCCCATGTTGAGTAATTGTAGTTAACACATACACACACACTTTCAAAGAAAATTCAAAGAAGACATTTAAGGTGCAATTCTATACATGTAGGACTTTTTTTCTATGTAAACAACTCTCATGTCAGCTGGGGAATGCTGGGAGTTGTAGGACTTGTTTTCTATATAACATGCATAGGATTGCACCTTTAAAGACCATGTGAGGGAGGTGGTGGGACCATGTGGCTCAGCCTTCTCCCCCCCCCACATGCCACACCTGCAAGCCACACATTTGGCACATGTAAGAAGGGACTGTGCATGTGTACTTTGTACTCACTTAGTGATCCTCTACACTAGGGAGGATTCCAGCCCAATCAGAATATCCCCATCACATGGAGAAGTTCTATGCATGTACATTGGGGGATATTGTTAAAAAAATATGGCCAGTATCATGCCCAGATCACTTTTTGATCAGACTAGCAACTGACCAGAATAGCAACTGAATCTTACTTCAATACTAGCAACAAGGCTATCTTAGAGTACAGGGCAGACCATGTGACATTCACAACTCTTGTCCTCCAACAACTTGCCACCACTCTCCATCCTCCAAAATCTGTTGCCTGAGACAGCTGCCTCACTGTGCCTACTAGTAAGGCTGGCCCTGCAAAGGAAACCCAGCTGAAAACAGGTTTTGGACCGTCTCTGGCAGTAATAGTGGCAAAGAAGAATTGTTTATCAACCATTATTGTACCTGCCCAGTGTTGGTCAATAGAGCTTTTTTGAACGGTGAGGAGTCTGCCTGGTACAGGTTTGGTAAATCAACATGTGGAACTGTAAAACGACCATTGTGTCCAATTTGCTGCAGATTGTATCCATGCTGACTTAGATACTGTAGTCTTGACTTTCTTGACCCCCAACATTCTTGCCTGGAGCCAGTTTACCTTCAGGCCAAACCTACTCCTCATGTTACAGAGTGTCTGTATGGGCTCACAGCTCAAGCTTTATTCCTATGTATTAAGCCTCTCTTTGTGACTCAGTGGGCATTCTACAGGGGTTGGTAAAGTGTTCTCCCTGGGTGAATAAAGTAATGGATCTGTCTTGGCAAAGGCAGCAACAAGGGTGGTCAAATTGGAAAGTGCAACAGGGAAAATCTGGCCCTGCAAACAGGGAATAGGCACCAGAATAGGAGCAGAGAATCTTGTTAGGAAAAAGTTATGAGGAATGATATTAATCAGACCCCAGGTTATTCTCAGGGATGAAGCACACACACCAGTGGAAGCAATGACCAAGTAAAACTAATAAACATTGTCCGCCCCAATTCCAAGGCAGTTATAGAGTTTGAAATAAAGGAAACAAAGATCTCAGTTGAAATGTTCGTTCTTTTGCCCACAAAGTTCCCACAATAGTCTGTCCAGTCCTTTCAAGAACAGTAGCCAATTATAAAGTGCATAATCGCAGCCCTACTTGAAGAAGAGTGGCAGCAGCCATTTTGTTTCCTGTCAAAAAAGAAAAAAAGAACAATCCTGAATTCTGACAGTTTTTCACAATTCTGACCCTGCGTTCAAAATGTTCCCTTCCTTCCCTGAGTTTCCTATACACGAGTCTCACAGCACATTAGGGCCTAGATGGGAACTTTGGCTTGAACGTTTGGAAAATTTATTTCTTGCCATGAAAGAAGATGACCCTACCACCAAAAGGGCAATGTTACTACATTTTGCAGGCAGTGACGTACACCAATTTTTCAAACATTATCTGAGACTGGAGATGGTGATGATTATGAAAAGGCAAAGCTAGGTCTTACAAAGTACTTTAAACCATACCGAAATATAGACTTTAAACAGTACTCCTTTCGGCAAGCACACCAAAAGGAAGAAGAGAATACTGATGACTATCATACCTGTTTATGTCATCTTGTGTGATCCTGTGAATTTGCAAACACAGATCATGAGATAAGGGCACAAATAATACAAGGATGCTCTTCAGCCAAACTTCAAAGGCAAATTTTACAAGAACCCTAGATGCCCCTCACCAAAATACTGGACACTGCTTGAGCAAATTAAATGTCAGAAACACATGCTCAGCTAATAGAACAAGGAAGTCATTCCACACAAATAGAAAGTGCACATGCACTCTGGAAACATTTCAACATCTTCAAGGTAGCACAGTCAATCAATCTCCCAAAGCCCAGCATCCTGCTATAACTGTCCTCACAGAGGCACTTGCCCTGCCAGGGGTACAATTTGCCACAACTATGGGGGAAAACCCCACTATACAAGAGTCTGCAGATCACCACAGCTTACACCAAGCATTCAGAACCAAGGCCAAAACCAGTTCTTCAGGCTGACCTTTCAGAAGAAGACAATGCGTATGTTTACACAGTGTACTCTACACAAACAAGTGTTTCCAAACAGAATTGTCTACCACATTGCCACATTTGTATAAAAGGACATAAGACTCAAGTTTTGATTGAAACTGTTGCATCTGTGAATGTAATGGTGCATCCCCTCAGAAACCACCACTTCAGAACATGGCACTAAAGATGTAAGGCCTGTGGCACCCCAGAACCATTATCAGTGTGTGGCATGTTTCGAACCAGTATTGCTTTCAGGGGCACAACTGTTACAAAGTCCACTGTATGTGGTGGCCTGTGGCAGTGAAACACTGCTTAGTTGCAAGACAGCTAGTGCATTAGGACTGATTTAAGTAATACAAGAAATACATCTTGACAGAATGACTCAAAGCCTCCAAACCTATGAAGAAATGTTTCAAGGGATTGGAAAGCAAGTAAGACTTCACATTGATGAAAGTGTTCAGCCAGTGGCATTACCATATAGAGATATTCCTTTCCATATCAGAAAACTAGTTGAAGAAGAACTAGCATATCTAGAAGAGTTTGACATTATTGAGCAAGAACGTCCTACTCCTTGGGTTTCTCTAATAGTAGTTGTCCAGAAGCCTAAGCAACCAGACAAACTTTGGATTTGTGTGGGCATGTGCCTACCCAATTAAGCCATCAAGAGAGAGACTCAGGCCTTAGCTAGACTAAAGGTTTATCCCGGGATCGTCCTGGGGTCATCCCTGCCTGCTCCCAGGATCCCCTATGTGTCATTTACATGAACAGGGATGACCCCGGGATGATCCCAGAATAAACCTTAGGTCTAGCTAAGGCCACACACATTACTCCCACTGTGGGTGACATCTGCAGATTTAAATGGAGTAAAATTCTTCTCCAAACTTGAACAGCTGGTTACCACCCGTTAAAGCTCCATCCAGAGTCCAGGTATATCACAACTTTTTCAACTCATATTGGCCTTCACCACTACAAGCGCCTCAGTTTTGACATTCCTTCAGCTGCAGAGATATTTCAGAATATTATCCACGAAGTTCTAGCTGCAGTCCCCGGAGTTCTTAATTAGGGTGACCATATGAAAAGCTAGGTCTTACAAAGTACTTTAAACCATACCGAAATATAGACTTTAAACAGTACTCCTTTCGGCAAGCACACCAAAAGGAAGAAGAGAATACTGATGACTATCATACCTGTTTATGTCATCTTGTGTGATCCTGTGAATTTGCAAACACAGATCATGAGATAAGGGCACAAATAATACAAGGATGCTCTTCAGCCAAACTTCAAAGGCAAATTTTACAAGAACCCTAGATGCCCCTCACCAAAATACTGGACACTGCTTGAGCAAATTAAATGTCAGAAACACATGCTCAGCTAATAGAACAAGGAAGTCATTCCACACAAATAGAAAGTGCACATGCACTCTGGAAACATTTCAACATCTTCAAGGTAGCACAGTCAATCAATCTCCCAAAGCCCAGCATCCTGCTATAACTGTCCTCACAGAGGCACTTGCCCTGCCAGGGGTACAATTTGCCACAACTATGGGGGAAAACCCCACTATACAAGAGTCTGCAGATCACCACAGCTTACACCAAGCATTCAGAACCAAGGCCAAAACCAGTTCTTCAGGCTGACCTTTCAGAAGAAGACAATGCGTATGTTTACACAGTGTACTCTACACAAACAAGTGTTTCCAAACAGAATTGTCTACCACATTGCCACATTTGTATAAAAGGACATAAGACTCAAGTTTTGATTGAAACTGTTGCATCTGTGAATGTAATGGTGCATCCCCTCAGAAACCACCACTTCAGAACATGGCACTAAAGATGTAAGGCCTGTGGCACCCCAGAACCATTATCAGTGTGTGGCATGTTTCGAACCAGTATTGCTTTCAGGGGCACAACTGTTACAAAGTCCACTGTATGTGGTGGCCTGTGGCAGTGAAACACTGCTTAGTTGCAAGACAGCTAGTGCATTAGGACTGATTTAAGTAATACAAGAAATACATCTTGACAGAATGACTCAAAGCCTCCAAACCTATGAAGAAATGTTTCAAGGGATTGGAAAGCAAGTAAGACTTCACATTGATGAAAGTGTTCAGCCAGTGGCATTACCATATAGAGATATTCCTTTCCATATCAGAAAACTAGTTGAAGAAGAACTAGCATATCTAGAAGAGTTTGACATTATTGAGCAAGAACGTCCTACTCCTTGGGTTTCTCTAATAGTAGTTGTCCAGAAGCCTAAGCAACCAGACAAACTTTGGATTTGTGTGGGCATGTGCCTACCCAATTAAGCCATCAAGAGAGAGACTCAGGCCTTAGCTAGACTAAAGGTTTATCCCGGGATCGTCCTGGGGTCATCCCTGCCTGCTCCCAGGATCCCCTATGTGTCATTTACATGAACAGGGATGACCCCGGGATGATCCCAGAATAAACCTTAGGTCTAGCTAAGGCCACACACATTACTCCCACTGTGGGTGACATCTGCAGATTTAAATGGAGTAAAATTCTTCTCCAAACTTGAACAGCTGGTTACCACCCGTTAAAGCTCCATCCAGAGTCCAGGTATATCACAACTTTTTCAACTCATATTGGCCTTCACCACTACAAGCGCCTCAGTTTTGACATTCCTTCAGCTGCAGAGATATTTCAGAATATTATCCACGAAGTTCTAGCTGCAGTCCCCGGAGTTCTTAATTAGGGTGACCATATGAAAAGCTAGGTCTTACAAAGTACTTTAAACCATACCGAAATATAGACTTTAAACAGTACTCCTTTCGGCAAGCACACCAAAAGGAAGAAGAGAATACTGATGACTATCATACCTGTTTATGTCATCTTGTGTGATCCTGTGAATTTGCAAACACAGATCATGAGATAAGGGCACAAATAATACAAGGATGCTCTTCAGCCAAACTTCAAAGGCAAATTTTACAAGAACCCTAGATGCCCCTCACCAAAATACTGGACACTGCTTGAGCAAATTAAATGTCAGAAACACATGCTCAGCTAATAGAACAAGGAAGTCATTCCACACAAATAGAAAGTGCACATGCACTCTGGAAACATTTCAACATCTTCAAGGTAGCACAGTCAATCAATCTCCCAAAGCCCAGCATCCTGCTATAACTGTCCTCACAGAGGCACTTGCCCTGCCAGGGGTACAATTTGCCACAACTATGGGGGAAAACCCCACTATACAAGAGTCTGCAGATCACCACAGCTTACACCAAGCATTCAGAACCAAGGCCAAAACCAGTTCTTCAGGCTGACCTTTCAGAAGAAGACAATGCGTATGTTTACACAGTGTACTCTACACAAACAAGTGTTTCCAAACAGAATTGTCTACCACATTGCCACATTTGTATAAAAGGACATAAGACTCAAGTTTTGATTGAAACTGTTGCATCTGTGAATGTAATGGTGCATCCCCTCAGAAACCACCACTTCAGAACATGGCACTAAAGATGTAAGGCCTGTGGCACCCCAGAACCATTATCAGTGTGTGGCATGTTTCGAACCAGTATTGCTTTCAGGGGCACAACTGTTACAAAGTCCACTGTATGTGGTGGCCTGTGGCAGTGAAACACTGCTTAGTTGCAAGACAGCTAGTGCATTAGGACTGATTTAAGTAATACAAGAAATACATCTTGACAGAATGACTCAAAGCCTCCAAACCTATGAAGAAATGTTTCAAGGGATTGGAAAGCAAGTAAGACTTCACATTGATGAAAGTGTTCAGCCAGTGGCATTACCATATAGAGATATTCCTTTCCATATCAGAAAACTAGTTGAAGAAGAACTAGCATATCTAGAAGAGTTTGACATTATTGAGCAAGAACGTCCTACTCCTTGGGTTTCTCTAATAGTAGTTGTCCAGAAGCCTAAGCAACCAGACAAACTTTGGATTTGTGTGGGCATGTGCCTACCCAATTAAGCCATCAAGAGAGAGACTCAGGCCTTAGCTAGACTAAAGGTTTATCCCGGGATCGTCCTGGGGTCATCCCTGCCTGCTCCCAGGATCCCCTATGTGTCATTTACATGAACAGGGATGACCCCGGGATGATCCCAGAATAAACCTTAGGTCTAGCTAAGGCCACACACATTACTCCCACTGTGGGTGACATCTGCAGATTTAAATGGAGTAAAATTCTTCTCCAAACTTGAACAGCTGGTTACCACCCGTTAAAGCTCCATCCAGAGTCCAGGTATATCACAACTTTTTCAACTCATATTGGCCTTCACCACTACAAGCGCCTCAGTTTTGACATTCCTTCAGCTGCAGAGATATTTCAGAATATTATCCACGAAGTTCTAGCTGCAGTCCCCGGAGTTCTTAATTAGGGTGACCATATGAAAAGCTAGGTCTTACAAAGTACTTTAAACCATACCGAAATATAGACTTTAAACAGTACTCCTTTCGGCAAGCACACCAAAAGGAAGAAGAGAATACTGATGACTATCATACCTGTTTATGTCATCTTGTGTGATCCTGTGAATTTGCAAACACAGATCATGAGATAAGGGCACAAATAATACAAGGATGCTCTTCAGCCAAACTTCAAAGGCAAATTTTACAAGAACCCTAGATGCCCCTCACCAAAATACTGGACACTGCTTGAGCAAATTAAATGTCAGAAACACATGCTCAGCTAATAGAACAAGGAAGTCATTCCACACAAATAGAAAGTGCACATGCACTCTGGAAACATTTCAACATCTTCAAGGTAGCACAGTCAATCAATCTCCCAAAGCCCAGCATCCTGCTATAACTGTCCTCACAGAGGCACTTGCCCTGCCAGGGGTACAATTTGCCACAACTATGGGGGAAAACCCCACTATACAAGAGTCTGCAGATCACCACAGCTTACACCAAGCATTCAGAACCAAGGCCAAAACCAGTTCTTCAGGCTGACCTTTCAGAAGAAGACAATGCGTATGTTTACACAGTGTACTCTACACAAACAAGTGTTTCCAAACAGAATTGTCTACCACATTGCCACATTTGTATAAAAGGACATAAGACTCAAGTTTTGATTGAAACTGTTGCATCTGTGAATGTAATGGTGCATCCCCTCAGAAACCACCACTTCAGAACATGGCACTAAAGATGTAAGGCCTGTGGCACCCCAGAACCATTATCAGTGTGTGGCATGTTTCGAACCAGTATTGCTTTCAGGGGCACAACTGTTACAAAGTCCACTGTATGTGGTGGCCTGTGGCAGTGAAACACTGCTTAGTTGCAAGACAGCTAGTGCATTAGGACTGATTTAAGTAATACAAGAAATACATCTTGACAGAATGACTCAAAGCCTCCAAACCTATGAAGAAATGTTTCAAGGGATTGGAAAGCAAGTAAGACTTCACATTGATGAAAGTGTTCAGCCAGTGGCATTACCATATAGAGATATTCCTTTCCATATCAGAAAACTAGTTGAAGAAGAACTAGCATATCTAGAAGAGTTTGACATTATTGAGCAAGAACGTCCTACTCCTTGGGTTTCTCTAATAGTAGTTGTCCAGAAGCCTAAGCAACCAGACAAACTTTGGATTTGTGTGGGCATGTGCTTACCCAATTAAGCCATCAAGAGAGAGACTCAGGCCTTAGCTAGACTAAAGGTTTATCCCGGGATCGTCCTGGGGTCATCCCTGCCTGCTCCCAGGATCCCCTATGTGTCATTTACATGAACAGGGATGACCCCGGGATGATCCCAGAATAAACCTTAGGTCTAGCTAAGGCCACACACATTACTCCCAATGTGGGTGACATCTGCAGATTTAAATGGAGTAAAATTCTTCTCCAAACTTGAACAGCTGGTTACCACCCGTTAAAGCTCCATCCAGAGTCCAGGTATATCACAACTTTTTCAACTCATATTGGCCTTCACCACTACAAGCGCCTCAGTTTTGACATTCCTTCAGCTGCAGAGATATTTCAGAATATTATCCACGAAGTTCTAGCTGCAGTCCCCGGAGTTCTTAATTAGGGTGACCATATGAAAAGCTAGGTCTTACAAAGTACTTTAAACCATACCGAAATATAGACTTTAAACAGTACTCCTTTCGGCAAGCACACCAAAAGGAAGAAGAGAATACTGATGACTATCATACCTGTTTATGTCATCTTGTGTGATCCTGTGAATTTGCAAACACAGATCATGAGATAAGGGCACAAATAATACAAGGATGCTCTTCAGCCAAACTTCAAAGGCAAATTTTACAAGAACCCTAGATGCCCCTCACCAAAATACTAGACACTGCTTGATCAAATTAAATGTCAGAAACACATGCTCAGCTAATAGAACAAGGAAGTCATTCCACACAAATAGAAAGTGCACATGCACTCTGGAAACATTTCAACATCTTCAAGGTAGCACAGTCAATCAATCTCCCAAAGCCCAGCATCCTGCTATAACTGTCCTCACAGAGGCACTTGCCCTGCCAGGGGTACAATTTGCCACAACTATGGGGGAAAACCCCACTATACAAGAGTCTGCAGATCACCACAGCTTACACCAAGCATTCAGAACCAAGGCCAAAACCAGTTCTTCAGGCTGACCTTTCAGAAGAAGACAATGCGTATGTTTACACAGTGTACTCTACACAAACAAGTGTTTCCAAACAGAATTGTCTACCACATTGCCACATTTGTATAAAAGGACATAAGACTCAAATTTTGATTGAAACTGTTGCATCTGTGAATGTAATGGTGCATCCCCTCAGAAACCACCACTTCAGAACATGGCACTAAAGATGTAAGGCCTGTGGCACCCCAGAACCATTATCAGTGTGTGGCATGTTTCGAACCAGTATTGCTTTCAGGGGCACAACTGTTACAAAGTCCACTGTATGTGGTGGCCTGTGGCAGTGAAACACTGCTTAGTTGCAAGACAGCTAGTGCATTAGGACTGATTTAAGTAATACAAGAAATACATCTTGACAGAATGACTCAAAGCCTCCAAACCTATGAAGAAATGTTTCAAGGGATTGGAAAGCAAGTAAGACTTCACATTGATGAAAGTGTTCAGCCAGTGGCATTACCATATAGAGATATTCCTTTCCATATCAGAAAACTAGTTGAAGAAGAACTAGCATATCTAGAAGAGTTTGACATTATTGAGCAAGAACGTCCTACTCCTTGGGTTTCTCTAATAGTAGTTGTCCAGAAGCCTAAGCAACCAGACAAACTTTGGATTTGTGTGGGCATGTGCTTACCCAATTAAGCCATCAAGAGAGAGACTCAGGCCTTAGCTAGACTAAAGGTTTATCCCGGGATCGTCCTGGGGTCATCCCTGCCTGCTCCCAGGATCCCCTATGTGTCATTTACATGAACAGGGATGACCCCGGGATGATCCCAGAATAAACCTTAGGTCTAGCTAAGGCCACACACATTACTCCCACTGTGGGTGACATCTGCAGATTTAAATGGAGTAAAATTCTTCTCCAAACTTGAACAGCTGGTTACCACCAGTTAAAGCTCCATCCAGAGTCCAGGTATATCACAACTTTTTCAACTCATATTGGCCTTCACCACTACAAGCGCCTCAGTTTTGACATTCCTTCAGCTGCAGAGATATTTCAGAATATTATCCACGAAGTTCTAGCTGCAGTCCCCGGAGTTCTTAATTAGGGTGACCATATGAAAAGCTAGGTCTTACAAAGTACTTTAAACCATACCGAAATATAGACTTTAAACAGTACTCCTTTCGGCAAGCACACCAAAGGGAAGAAGAGAATACTGATGACTATCATACCTGTTTATGTCATCTTGTGTGATCCTGTGAATTTGCATACACAGATCATGAGATAAGGGCACAAATAATACAAGGATGCTCTTCAGCCAAACTTCAAAGGCAAATTTTACAAGAACCCTAGATGCCCCTCACCAAAATACTGGACACTGCTTGAGCAAATTAAATGTCAGAAACACATGCTCAGCTAATAGAACAAGGAAGTCATTCCACACAAATAGAAAGTGCACATGCACTCTGGAAACATTTCAACATCTTCAAGGTAGCACAGTCAATCAATCTCCCAAAGCCCAGCATCCTGCTATAACTGTCCTCACAGAGGCACTTGCCCTGCCAGGGGTACAATTTGCCACAACTATGGGGGAAAACCCCACTATACAAGAGTCTGCAGATCACCACAGCTTACACCAAGCATTCAGAACCAAGGCCAAAACCAGTTCTTCAGGCTGACCTTTCAGAAGAAGACAATGTGTATGTTTACACAGTGTACTCTACACAAACAAGTGTTTCCAAACAGAATTGTCTACCACATTGCCACATTTGTATAAAAGGACATAAGACTCAAGTTTTGATTGAAACTGTTGCATCTGTGAATGTAATGGTGCATCCCCTCAGAAACCACCACTTCAGAACATGGCACTAAAGATGTAAGGCCTGTGGCACCCCAGAACCATTATCAGTGTGTGGCATGTTTCGAACCAGTATTGCTTTCAGGGGCACAACTGTTACAAAGTCCACTGTATGTGGTGGCCTGTGGCAGTGAAACACTGCTTAGTTGCAAGACAGCTAGTGCATTAGGACTGATTTAAGTAATACAAGAAATACATCTTGACAGAATGACTCAAAGCCTCCAAACCTATGAAGAAATGTTTCAAGGGATTGGAAAGCAAGTAAGACTTCACATTGATGAAAGTGTTCAGCCAGTGGCATTACCATATAGAGATATTCCTTTCCATATCAGAAAACTAGTTGAAGAAGAACTAGCATATCTAGAAGAGTTTGACATTATTGAGCAAGAACGTCCTACTCCTTGGGTTTCTCTAATAGTAGTTGTCCAGAAGCCTAAGCAACCAGACAAACTTTGGATTTGTGTGGGCATGTGCCTACCCAATTAAGCCATCAAGAGAGAGACTCAGGCCTTAGCTAGACTAAAGGTTTATCCCGGGATCGTCCTGGGGTCATCCCTGCCTGCTCCCAGGATCCCCTATGTGTCATTTACATGAACAGGGATGACCCCGGGATGATCCCAGAATAAACCTTAGGTCTAGCTAAGGCCACACACATTACTCCCAATGTGGGTGACATCTGCAGATTTAAATGGAGTAAAATTCTTCTCCAAACTTGAACAGCTGGTTACCACCCGTTAAAGCTCCATCCAGAGTCCAGGTATATCACAACTTTTTCAACTCATATTGGCCTTCACCACTACAAGCGCCTCAGTTTTGACATTCCTTCAGCTGCAGAGATATTTCAGAATATTATCCACGAAGTTCTAGCTGCAGTCCCCGGAGTTCTTAATTAGGGTGACCATATGAAAAGCTAGGTCTTACAAAGTACTTTAAACCATACCGAAATATAGACTTTAAACAGTACTCCTTTCGGCAAGCACACCAAAAGGAAGAAGAGAATACTGATGACTATCATACCTGTTTATGTCATCTTGTGTGATCCTGTGAATTTGCAAACACAGATCATGAGATAAGGGCACAAATAATACAAGGATGCTCTTCAGCCAAACTTCAAAGGCAAATTTTACAAGAACCCTAGATGCCCCTCACCAAAATACTAGACACTGCTTGATCAAATTAAATGTCAGAAACACATGCTCAGCTAATAGAACAAGGAAGTCATTCCACACAAATAGAAAGTGCACATGCACTCTGGAAACATTTCAACATCTTCAAGGTAGCACAGTCAATCAATCTCCCAAAGCCCAGCATCCTGCTATAACTGTCCTCACAGAGGCACTTGCCCTGCCAGGGGTACAATTTGCCACAACTATGGGGGAAAACCCCACTATACAAGAGTCTGCAGATCACCACAGCTTACACCAAGCATTCAGAACCAAGGCCAAAACCAGTTCTTCAGGCTGACCTTTCAGAAGAAGACAATGCGTATGTTTACACAGTGTACTCTACACAAACAAGTGTTTCCAAACAGAATTGTCTACCACATTGCCACATTTGTATAAAAGGACATAAGACTCAAATTTTGATTGAAACTGTTGCATCTGTGAATGTAATGGTGCATCCCCTCAGAAACCACCACTTCAGAACATGGCACTAAAGATGTAAGGCCTGTGGCACCCCAGAACCATTATCAGTGTGTGGCATGTTTCGAACCAGTATTGCTTTCAGGGGCACAACTGTTACAAAGTCCACTGTATGTGGTGGCCTGTGGCAGTGAAACACTGCTTAGTTGCAAGACAGCTAGTGCATTAGGACTGATTTAAGTAATACAAGAAATACATCTTGACAGAATGACTCAAAGCCTCCAAACCTATGAAGAAATGTTTCAAGGGATTGGAAAGCAAGTAAGACTTCACATTGATGAAAGTGTTCAGCCAGTGGCATTACCATATAGAGATATTCCTTTCCATATCAGAAAACTAGTTGAAGAAGAACTAGCATATCTAGAAGAGTTTGACATTATTGAGCAAGAACGTCCTACTCCTTGGGTTTCTCTAATAGTAGTTGTCCAGAAGCCTAAGCAACCAGACAAACTTTGGATTTGTGTGGGCATGTGCTTACCCAATTAAGCCATCAAGAGAGAGACTCAGGCCTTAGCTAGACTAAAGGTTTATCCCGGGATCGTCCTGGGGTCATCCCTGCCTGCTCCCAGGATCCCCTATGTGTCATTTACATGAACAGGGATGACCCCGGGATGATCCCAGAATAAACCTTAGGTCTAGCTAAGGCCACACACATTACTCCCACTGTGGGTGACATCTGCAGATTTAAATGGAGTAAAATTCTTCTCCAAACTTGAACAGCTGGTTACCACCAGTTAAAGCTCCATCCAGAGTCCAGGTATATCACAACTTTTTCAACTCATATTGGCCTTCACCACTACAAGCGCCTCAGTTTTGACATTCCTTCAGCTGCAGAGATATTTCAGAATATTATCCACGAAGTTCTAGCTGCAGTCCCCGGAGTTCTTAATTAGGGTGACCATATGAAAAGCTAGGTCTTACAAAGTACTTTAAACCATACCGAAATATAGACTTTAAACAGTACTCCTTTCGGCAAGCACACCAAAGGGAAGAAGAGAATACTGATGACTATCATACCTGTTTATGTCATCTTGTGTGATCCTGTGAATTTGCATACACAGATCATGAGATAAGGGCACAAATAATACAAGGATGCTCTTCAGCCAAACTTCAAAGGCAAATTTTACAAGAACCCTAGATGCCCCTCACCAAAATACTGGACACTGCTTGAGCAAATTAAATGTCAGAAACACATGCTCAGCTAATAGAACAAGGAAGTCATTCCACACAAATAGAAAGTGCACATGCACTCTGGAAACATTTCAACATCTTCAAGGTAGCACAGTCAATCAATCTCCCAAAGCCCAGCATCCTGCTATAACTGTCCTCACAGAGGCACTTGCCCTGCCAGGGGTACAATTTGCCACAACTATGGGGGAAAACCCCACTATACAAGAGTCTGCAGATCACCACAGCTTACACCAAGCATTCAGAACCAAGGCCAAAACCAGTTCTTCAGGCTGACCTTTCAGAAGAAGACAATGCGTATGTTTACACAGTGTACTCTACACAAACAAGTGTTTCCAAACAGAATTGTCTACCACATTGCCACATTTGTATAAAAGGACATAAGACTCAAGTTTTGATTGAAACTGTTGCATCTGTGAATGTAATGGTGCATCCCCTCAGAAACCACCACTTCAGAACATGGCACTAAAGATGTAAGGCCTGTGGCACCCCAGAACCATTATCAGTGTGTGGCATGTTTCGAACCAGTATTGCTTTCAGGGGCACAACTGTTACAAAGTCCACTGTATGTGGTGGCCTGTGGCAGTGAAACACTGCTTAGTTGCAAGACAGCTAGTGCATTAGGACTGATTTAAGTAATACAAGAAATACATCTTGACAGAATGACTCAAAGCCTCCAAACCTATGAAGAAATGTTTCAAGGGATTGGAAAGCAAGTAAGACTTCACATTGATGAAAGTGTTCAGCCAGTGGCATTACCATATAGAGATATTCCTTTCCATATCAGAAAACTAGTTGAAGAAGAACTAGCATATCTAGAAGAGTTTGACATTATTGAGCAAGAACGTCCTACTCCTTGGGTTTCTCTAATAGTAGTTGTCCAGAAGCCTAAGCAACCAGACAAACTTTGGATTTGTGTGGGCATGTGCCTACCCAATTAAGCCATCAAGAGAGAGACTCAGGCCTTAGCTAGACTAAAGGTTTATCCCGGGATCGTCCTGGGGTCATCCCTGCCTGCTCCCAGGATCCCCTATGTGTCATTTACATGAACAGGGATGACCCCGGGATGATCCCAGAATAAACCTTAGGTCTAGCTAAGGCCACACACATTACTCCCACTGTGGGTGACATCTGCAGATTTAAATGGAGTAAAATTCTTCTCCAAACTTGAACAGCTGGTTACCACCCGTTAAAGCTCCATCCAGAGTCCAGGTATATCACAACTTTTTCAACTCATATTGGCCTTCACCACTACAAGCGCCTCAGTTTTGACATTCCTTCAGCTGCAGAGATATTTTAGAATATTATCCACGAAGTTCTAGCTGCAGTCCCCGGAGTTCTTAATTAGGGTGACCATATGAAAAGCTAGGTCTTACAAAGTACTTTAAACCATACCGAAATATAGACTTTAAACAGTACTCCTTTCGGCAAGCACACCAAAAGGAAGAAGAGAATACTGATGACTATCATACCTGTTTATGTCATCTTGTGTGATCCTGTGAATTTGCAAACACAGATCATGAGATAAGGGCACAAATAATACAAGGATGCTCTTCAGCCAAACTTCAAAGGCAAATTTTACAAGAACCCTAGATGCCCCTCACCAAAATACTGGACACTGCTTGAGCAAATTAAATGTCAGAAGCACATGCTCAGCTAATAGAACAAGGAAGTCATTCCACACAAATAGAAAGTGCACATGCACTCTGGAAACATTTCAACATCTTCAAGGTAGCACAGTCAATCAATCTCCCAAAGCCCAGCATCCTGCTATAACTGTCCTCACAGAGGCACTTGCCCTGCCAGGGGTACAATTTGCCACAACTATGGGGGAAAACCCCACTATACAAGAGTCTGCAGATCACCACAGCTTACACCAAGCATTCAGAACCAAGGCCAAAACCAGTTCTTCAGGCTGACCTTTCAGAAGAAGACAATGCGTATGTTTACACAGTGTACTCTACACAAACAAGTGTTTCCAAACAGAATTGTCTACCACATTGCCACATTTGTATAAAAGGACATAAGACTCAAGTTTTGATTGAAACTGTTGCATCTGTGAATGTAATGGTGCATCCCCTCAGAAACCACCACTTCAGAACATGGCACTAAAGATGTAAGGCCTGTGGCACCCCAGAACCATTATCAGTGTGTGGCATGTTTCGAACCAGTATTGCTTTCAGGGGCACAACTGTTACAAAGTCCACTGTATGTGGTGGCCTGTGGCAGTGAAACACTGCTTAGTTGCAAGACAGCTAGTGCATTAGGACTGATTTAAGTAATACAAGAAATACATCTTGACAGAATGACTCAAAGCCTCCAAACCTATGAAGAAATGTTTCAAGGGATTGGAAAGCAAGTAAGACTTCACATTGATGAAAGTGTTCAGCCAGTGGCATTACCATATAGAGATATTCCTTTCCATATCAGAAAACTAGTTGAAGAAGAACTAGCATATCTAGAAGAGTTTGACATTATTGAGCAAGAACGTCCTACTCCTTGGGTTTCTCTAATAGTAGTTGTCCAGAAGCCTAAGCAACCAGACAAACTTTGGATTTGTGTGGGCATGTGCCTACCCAATTAAGCCATCAAGAGAGAGACTCAGGCCTTAGCTAGACTAAAGGTTTATCCCGGGATCGTCCTGGGGTCATCCCTGCCTGCTCCCAGGATCCCCTATGTGTCATTTACATGAACAGGGATGACCCCGGGATGATCCCAGAATAAACCTTAGGTCTAGCTAAGGCCACACACATTACTCCCACTGTGGGTGACATCTGCAGATTTAAATGGAGTAAAATTCTTCTCCAAACTTGAACAGCTGGTTACCACCCGTTAAAGCTCCATCCAGAGTCCAGGTATATCACAACTTTTTCAACTCATATTGGCCTTCACCACTACAAGCGCCTCAGTTTTGACATTCCTTCAGCTGCAGAGATATTTCAGAATATTATCCACGAAGTTCTAGCTGCAGTCCCCGGAGTTCTTAATTAGGGTGACCATATGAAAAGCTAGGTCTTACAAAGTACTTTAAACCATACCGAAATATAGACTTTAAACAGTACTCCTTTCGGCAAGCACACCAAAAGGAAGAAGAGAATACTGATGACTATCATACCTGTTTATGTCATCTTGTGTGATCCTGTGAATTTGCAAACACAGATCATGAGATAAGGGCACAAATAATACAAGGATGCTCTTCAGCCAAACTTCAAAGGCAAATTTTACAAGAACCCTAGATGCCCCTCACCAAAATACTGGACACTGCTTGAGCAAATTAAATGTCAGAAACACATGCTCAGCTAATAGAACAAGGAAGTCATTCCACACAAATAGAAAGTGCACATGCACTCTGGAAACATTTCAACATCTTCAAGGTAGCACAGTCAATCAATCTCCCAAAGCCCAGCATCCTGCTATAACTGTCCTCACAGAGGCACTTGCCCTGCCAGGGGTACAATTTGCCACAACTATGGGGGAAAACCCCACTATACAAGAGTCTGCAGATCACCACAGCTTACACCAAGCATTCAGAACCAAGGCCAAAACCAGTTCTTCAGGCTGACCTTTCAGAAGAAGACAATGCGTATGTTTACACAGTGTACTCTACACAAACAAGTGTTTCCAAACAGAATTGTCTACCACATTGCCACATTTGTATAAAAGGACATAAGACTCAAGTTTTGATTGAAACTGTTGCATCTGTGAATGTAATGGTGCATCCCCTCAGAAACCACCACTTCAGAACATGGCACTAAAGATGTAAGGCCTGTGGCACCCCAGAACCATTATCAGTGTGTGGCATGTTTCGAACCAGTATTGCTTTCAGGGGCACAACTGTTACAAAGTCCACTGTATGTGGTGGCCTGTGGCAGTGAAACACTGCTTAGTTGCAAGACAGCTAGTGCATTAGGACTGATTTAAGTAATACAAGAAATACATCTTGACAGAATGACTCAAAGCCTCCAAACCTATGAAGAAATGTTTCAAGGGATTGGAAAGCAAGTAAGACTTCACATTGATGAAAGTGTTCAGCCAGTGGCATTACCATATAGAGATATTCCTTTCCATATCAGAAAACTAGTTGAAGAAGAACTAGCATATCTAGAAGAGTTTGACATTATTGAGCAAGAACGTCCTACTCCTTGGGTTTCTCTAATAGTAGTTGTCCAGAAGCCTAAGCAACCAGACAAACTTTGGATTTGTGTGGGCATGTGCCTACCCAATTAAGCCATCAAGAGAGAGACTCAGGCCTTAGCTAGACTAAAGGTTTATCCCGGGATCGTCCTGGGGTCATCCCTGCCTGCTCCCAGGATCCCCTATGTGTCATTTACATGAACAGGGATGACCCCGGGATGATCCCAGAATAAACCTTAGGTCTAGCTAAGGCCACACACATTACTCCCACTGTGGGTGACATCTGCAGATTTAAATGGAGTAAAATTCTTCTCCAAACCTGAACAGCTGTTTACCACCAGTTAAAGCTCCATCCAGAGTCCAGGTATATCACAACTTTTTCAACTCATATTGGCCTTCACCACTACAAGCGCCTCAGTTTTGACATTCCTTCAGCTGCAGAGATATTTCAGAATATTATCCACGAAGTTCTAGCTGCAGTCCCCGGAGTTCTTAATTAGGGTGACCATATGAAAAGCTAGGTCTTACAAAGTACTTTAAACCATACCGAAATATAGACTTTAAACAGTACTCCTTTCGGCAAGCACACCAAAAGGAAGAAGAGAATACTGATGACTATCATACCTGTTTATGTCATCTTGTGTGATCCTGTGAATTTGCAAACACAGATCATGAGATAAGGGCACAAATAATACAAGGATGCTCTTCAGCCAAACTTCAAAGGCAAATTTTACAAGAACCCTAGATGCCCCTCACCAAAATACTGGACACTGCTTGAGCAAATTAAATGTCAGAAACACATGCTCAGCTAATAGAACAAGGAAGTCATTCTACACAAATAGAAAGTGCACATGCACTCTGGAAACATTTCAACATCTTCAAGGTAGCACAGTCAATCAATCTCCCAAAGCCCAGCATCCTGCTATAACTGTCCTCACAGAGGCACTTGCCCTGCCAGGGGTACAATTTGCCACAACTATGGGGGAAAACCCCACTATACAAGAGTCTGCAGATCACCACAGCTTACACCAAGCATTCAGAACCAAGGCCAAAACCAGTTCTTCAGGCTGACCTTTCAGAAGAAGACAATGCGTATGTTTACACAGTGTACTCTACACAAACAAGTGTTTCCAAACAGAATTGTCTACCACATTGCCACATTTGTATAAAAGGACATAAGACTCAAGTTTTGATTGAAACTGTTGCATCTGTGAATGTAATGGTGCATCCCCTCAGAAACCACCACTTCAGAACATGGCACTAAAGATGTAAGGCCTGTGGCACCCCAGAACCATTATCAGTGTGTGGCATGTTTCGAACCAGTATTGCTTTCAGGGGCACAACTGTTACAAAGTCCACTGTATGTGGTGGCCTGTGGCAGTGAAACACTGCTTAGTTGCAAGACAGCTAGTGCATTAGGACTGATTTAAGTAATACAAGAAATACATCTTGACAGAATGACTCAAAGCCTCCAAACCTATGAAGAAATGTTTCAAGGGATTGGAAAGCAAGTAAGACTTCACATTGATGAAAGTGTTCAGCCAGTGGCATTACCATATAGAGATATTCCTTTCCATATCAGAAAACTAGTTGAAGAAGAACTAGCATATCTAGAAGAGTTTGACATTATTGAGCAAGAACGTCCTACTCCTTGGGTTTCTCTAATAGTAGTTGTCCAGAAGCCTAAGCAACCAGACAAACTTTGGATTTGTGTGGGCATGTGCTTACCCAATTAAGCCATCAAGAGAGAGACTCAGGCCTTAGCTAGACTAAAGGTTTATCCCGGGATCGTCCTGGGGTCATCCCTGCCTGCTCCCAGGATCCCCTATGTGTCATTTACATGAACAGGGATGACCCCGGGATGATCCCAGAATAAACCTTAGGTCTAGCTAAGGCCACACACATTACTCCCAATGTGGGTGACATCTGCAGATTTAAATGGAGTAAAATTCTTCTCCAAACTTGAACAGCTGGTTACCACCCGTTAAAGCTCCATCCAGAGTCCAGGTATATCACAACTTTTTCAACTCATATTGGCCTTCACCACTACAAGCGCCTCAGTTTTGACATTCCTTCAGCTGCAGAGATATTTCAGAATATTATCCACGAAGTTCTAGCTGCAGTCCCCGGAGTTCTTAATTAGGGTGACCATATGAAAAGGAGGACAGGGCTCCTGTATCATTAACAGTTGCATAGAAAAGAGGATTTCAGCAGGTATCATTTGTATATATGGAGAACCTGGTGAAATTCCCTCTTCATCACAGCAGTTAATGCTTCAGGAGCTATATTAGTGACCAGATTTAAAAGAGGGCAGGGCACTTGCAGCTTTAACTGTTGTGATGAAGAGGAAATTTTGAATTGCACGCAGGTCAGACACAGATATAGAGAAGGGGCGGTAAGGATTGAGGTGTCTTCTGGCCACACCCTGACCTGCACACTCTGAGTGTAACTGCTGCACAGGGGGACAATGTGCCTGCATCCCATGGATGTAGGCTCTATATGATAATGGGGATTTATCATCTGGTGATGGGACAGGCAGAGCAAGATTAATAATGTAAACACTCTCTGTACTGAATTAGCTATTCCCAGGAAATGCTGAAACAATATTCCACAGTCTAGGTAATCTGCCAATGAGTCCAGCAGCCTGGACTCTACCTTTAAAACTTGTTGGGGACATTAAAGTCCATCACAAAATGTTCTGGGAAGCTAAACATTTCAGAAAGGGAAACAATCCTTTTTTAAACCATCCTTTCAGTGAGGGAAAGATCTCAAAGGGTGCATCATATGTATGTACATTTTGTGGTGGAAACTGCACTTATGAGGTGGGTGGGTGTACATGTAACCTCTACTGGTGTGGGTTCTATGGGGCTTAATTAGAATAAACTTGCAAAAATATATAACTTGAACAAAATATGGCTTTAGTAAACATCAGTTTAGAGAAATATGCCACAAATTGGCCTTCTATGTGCAAACAAACTGTTTTATGGATCTCTTGCTTGTAACTCAGTCCCATGTGGTTCTGTATCTCCAGGTGTTGAGTATTTCTGAAGTCCCTTCTGTAGCTTAACTATAACTTCACAGGGCAATCCCCAATCAGTAACTCAACATTGTAGTTCAAAGTAATAGCCTTTATACAAGGTGATAAGAGCCCATAATTTAAGCAGCAATCTTCTTACATGCAGCTTTTAGGAGAACAACTGGTTCTGGTTTTTAGTTGTTTCTTCTCTAGCCCTCCCTCTGAGTGAGAGCCCCGCCCAAGGGACTAAACCATCTACTCCATAGGGGTTACATACACACAAACACAGTATTTTCCAATAGCATGTTGTGATGAAGAGGAAATTTCACCAGGTTCCCCATATATACAAATGACATCTGCTAAAATTTCCTTTTCAATACAACTGTTAAAGGTACAGGAGCTTTGTCCTTCTTTTCATATGGTCACCCTATCTTAATGTAAGTGATGATATCCTGGATTTTGGTACCACATCAACTGAACATGATATTCGACTTGAAGCAGCCTTAAAATGACTGTATAAGGAACACCTGGCATTAAATCAAAGTAAATGTGAGTTTAAAAAAAACCTGTTTTAAAATTCTTTGGATATGTCTTCTCCAAAGATGGTATTTCAGGAAATCCAAAAAAAGTAATGGATCTACATAATGCTGCTGTACCTGCTAATTCTACTGAAGTTTGCAAACTATTGTGGCTGATTTATACCAAAATTAGCCACAATCTCACAGCCTCTCTGGGATCTCACTAAAAAGATCAAACATGGGAATGGTCAGAAAATCATCAGACTGCTTTTACTGAGTTAAAGAAAGCACTTGCAAGTGATGTAGTCATGTCATACTTTGATCCAGGCAAGAGGACAGAACTTGTGGTGGATGCCACTTGAGGAGGGCAAGAATAAAAAGGTTGCTGTGATCACTTGGAGTAACGACAGATGCATAGGGCCGGCCAGTGGAAGGTGGGTGACCTCTGGTGGTAAGTGTAATTCTTAGTTGTTATTTATATGGTTGATATAACCTTAATAAACACTAAATTGTTTCAGTTGAGTGTTTCCACTGAAATCAATATTTACTTCCCATGTAACTGATATGAAGAACAGGCTGCATGTGCAATTCAAAGTTTCTCTGTTAGACCAATAACCAAACACCCCATGTCTTTTATATGGTTTTGGAAAAGGTATTTGTGAATATAGTATGATTTGCAAGACCCAACCTAAATTGTGCACAAAGAAAATTAAACTGCAAGGCAACACAATCTTCTTGATTACAGGACATGTATATAAAGCCTGATGTCTAATACTACTCTTTTGTTTTCAGGGCAGATGTGTTGGACACAGAAATGCTGCTGCAGAACACTCAGTTACATACACAGAAATAAAAGTCTTCATCTCCAACAATACTGTGCTTAAATCTGCAAATGTACATTTAAGCTAACATGTATTATTCTATGACCACATTATTGTCATAAAAAGCCCCCCTTCTTTTGCCTAATGAGAAAGTTGGCATTTGTAATGTTCATAGGTGGCTAGTGATCAAAGCCTTGGACTTCTTCATCTACAAAGGACAAGCTACTTTTGAAGTTTTCCCCTGTGATTCATAGTCTTTGTAGAGGTTCTTTTCACAAAGAGAAAGCAGCCCAAATAACACTGGTCTGAATACACACAGAATCCTTTTCAGGGATTAAGGTGAGCCAAAGTTCAGCAAAGTTCAGCCCTGCATCCTGTGGAGTAATAGTAAGTGCTTTTTAGCATCTGCATAATGTTTGTGGTTGTCAAGACTATTAAAGTTTACGAGGAAGGCCCTTTAATTGGGAAAGTGTGAATATGGGACAGCCTTGAATACTGCTAACCTTTACTTTTGAAATTTAGCACTGATCCTGCCACACAATATTTATGAGTTATGGCAATCTTAACTGGAATTGCTTGATACTGTGTTTAAGAGACAGTCTACTAATAAAAGGGATAATTCATTGTGGTAGGCCGCTTCCTAAGGAATTCTATGCTTTTGGAGGTCAGGCAGGTGCCAACATTGTATTGCTTTCTGAAAATGTTTGTGTTTCAGGAAGCTTTCTCTGAATGACTGGCCGTGATTTTATCAGACCTTTGTTCATTTTAAAATTGACCCACTTACCTGATAATAGGATTATGCTGTGTGTTACATTAACTAGAGGTCACAGCAATTTACCAATCAGAAAAACAAAATAATGTGAGTTGATCCAGATGCAAGAACAGTGCCTCACCAAACAGCCACATGCCCATGTCCACAAAGACCAAAACAAACTGGTCCACTCTTTGAATTAAAGTGGCTCTCTGCATTCTTTTAATTTTTTCCTCTGGCATGTATTTGCGATAGAAATTATACTCATTGCCTCATTGGATTGTTTGGAAATGGACCAGGAAAAGGTCACCCTGTTAATTATGTTGGATGTCTTGGAGGTTTTGATGAAGTAGATAATGGAATTGTTTTGGATTGGCTGTAGAGGTTGGGGATTTAGGGCAATGTTTTGCTTCTATTTCTGTTTCACTGATTTATCTCATAAGGTAGTTTTGATAGGTTACTATTTATCTCTTTTGACTTACAGAATGGGGAAGTGTCCGAGAGCACATGTCCTGCAGAAGGCTGACAATGCTGGGATAGATGGACAATAGTCTGATTTGGTAAAACTCAGTTTCAACACCCATCAGCCACAATCAGCATGGCTAATTAAGAGGAATATTAGAAGTTGTAGTACAAACAACTGGAGGACACTAGGCCTTAGGTAGACCTAAGGTTTATCCCAGGATCGTCCCGGGTTCATCACTGCCTGCACAGGGATCCCCTGTGTGTCATTTACATGAACAGGGATGACCCCGGGATGATCCCGGGATAAACCTTAGGTCTAGCTAAGGCTAAAGTTGGGGAAGAATTTTCTACACAGAAGTACTTTCATGTTAAATATAGGAGTGAAAACCAGATGTTGGTTGTCATGCATAACATCTGTATGCATATGTGTTTTGCTGCATGTAAATTGTTATGTAACATGCCCTGAGAAGCCATGACTATTCACAGCTTAGAACATACACAAAGCAAAATAAGTGCATGCACACCATATCTCTAAAAATCTCTCCTAGTGCTTCCGTATAAGTATTGAACAAGTGAACGGAGTCCTGTGGTATGAACATCATGGTTTGTTAAGTACAAACAACAAACCTTGGTTTCTCTTTGTGGCTTATTTGTGATTAACAAACCATGGTTTGTTAACCCAGGTGGGTTCACACAACAGAGCAATCCACGATTAAATAACAACCCATGGTTCAATGACAACCCACACTTAACCCGTACTGTGGTTTGTTGACTTGGATGAACCCAGCCATCATCTGCCCCCTCTCCCTGAATCCCGTGCTCTCTCTGAGTTTAGCAACAATCCTCACAATATCTGTGTATGTATGTGATGGGGGAGAATGAATTTTCCAAGCAAGAATATATTTCTCCCTGTTGTATGCAAAGTACTTTTGGGTGGCTTGGGAGTGGGAAATTAAGTCCTATTAGCTTTTCAAAAGACCTGCTCCAGATGGAGGTGAAAATGACTGGAACTGGTTTATTGATATGGATCAATATAGCTGCCTGAATTGTTGGCCTTTCCTTAGGGAAGTGGTTATGAGGACTGTTATGATGAGTGCCTGTACTTCAAAATGTACTACTATAAAACTGGGCTGGGCATGTGGAGAATATGGTGTATGGTGTACCTGCATAGTTGTGGTGAGAGGCAGTGTTTCTCTCCCTGGTGTATTGGAATATGAGATTACTCTGCTTGTCACTTTTCCTGAACTAAACTAAAAAATAGAGCCCTAAGCAGGGAATAGGAAACTGCAAGGCACGCAGGTCAGACACAGATATAGAGAAGGGGCGGTAAGGATTGAGGTGTCTTCTGGCCACACCCTGACCTGCACACTCTGAGTGTAACTGCTGCACAGGGGGACAATGTGCCTGCATCCCATGGATGTAGGCTCTATATGATAATGGGGATTTATCATCTGGTGATGGGACAGGCAGAGCAAGATTAATAATGTAAACACTCTCTGTACTGAATTAGCTATTCCCAGGAAATGCTGAAACAATATTCCACAGTCTAGGTAATCTGCCAATGAGTCCAGCAGCCTGGACTCTACCTTTAAAACTTGTTGGGGACATTAAAGTCCATCACAAAATGTTCTGGGAAGCTAAGCATTTCAGAAAGGGAAACAATCCTTTTTTAAACCATCCTTTCAGTGAGGGAAAGATCTCAAAGGGTGCATCATATGTATGTACATTTTGTGGTGGAAACTGCACTTATGAGGTGGGTGGGTGTACATGTAACCTCTACTGGTGTGGGTTCTATGGGGCTTAATTAGAATAAACTTGCAAAAATATATAACTTGAACAAAATATGTCTTTAGTAAACATCATTTTAGAGAAATATGACACAGATTGGCCTTCTACGTGCAAACAAACTGTTTTATGGATCTCTTGCTTGTAACTCAGTCCCATGTGGTTCTGTATCTCCAGGTGTTGAGTATTTCTGAAGTCCCTTCTGTAGCTTAACTATAACTTCACAGGGCAATCCCCAATCAGTAACTCAACATTGTAGTTCAAAGTAATAGCCTTTATACAAGGTGATAAGAGCCCATAATTTAAGCAGCAATCTTCTTACATGCAGCTTTTAGGAGAACAACTGGTTCTGTTTTTTAGTTGTTTCTTCTCTAGCCCTCCCTCTGAGTGAGCCCCGCCCAAGGGACTAAACCATCTACTCCATAGGGGTTACATACACACAAACACAGTATTTTCCAATAGCATGTTCTGTGAACAGCTAGTGCAATCTGAACCTCTTATGTTCATAAGAGCCAGTGTGGTGTAATGGTTAGAGTGTTGGACTGCGAGTCGGGAGAGCTGGGTTCTTGTCTCCACTCAGCCATGGAAGCTCATTGGGTGACTTTGCGCCAGTCACTGACTCTCAGCCTAACCTACCTCACAGGGTTGTTGTGAGGATAAAATGGAGAGGAGGACAACTGTGTTAGCTATCTTGAGATCCTTGCAGGAAGAAAAAAGATGGGATATAAATATAATAATAAATAAGAACATAAAAAAGAGCCATGCCAGATCAGACCAAAAAGGCCTATCTGTTCCAGCATCCTCTTTCCAACAGAGGCTAACCAGATGCCTCTCTGGGAAGCCTATAAGCAGGACAGGAGCACAAGATCCCTCTTTCCTTTACTGCCATTCCCTATCTTTTATCAGTAGTGTCCTTCATTCATGTTCCACTTCTTTGTCTATTTGATTTGTTGGCCTTGGAAAGTTAATCCTTTTTCAGTGATAACCCTCAAAATCACAAGCATATATATTGAAAGCAGCAGGCCTGCAACCCTTTGAATCATGTGCCAGGCCGCCAACCTCTTCATGTAGATCCACTGGCAATGGAAGGCTAGCAGCCTACAGCCTGACACTACAGGCTGTGCCTTTCTCCAGTAAATAAACTTATTGTCGAAAGATGCAGGCATCAACCCTTCACCTCCACTGTATTTGCTGGCAGGGAAGCGTTCCAGCATGCCACTTCAGATGCCTACTCATGAGTGTTTACAGCAGGTGACGTGCACATGGGCAAAGATTAACAGGAATGTAACACCCAGAACAAAGAATAACATACTAAAGACAGCTTATTTCTCCTAGTTCCTGGGAAGAAACAGAGTAGTGTGGATACTGATTTTGTTGTACATTTTGAAAGAAAGAAAGACCTTTTTGACCCTAGAAATGGTTATGGTGTTAATAATATTGGGAATACTCAGTAGATGTAGCATCTTGCTACTGCCCTTGTTTGCTTGCAATCTTTTATTGAGACTTCTTGCTTAGCCTGCTAGAGTATTAGAGCTAAGAACGTAAGCTGTAATCCATTGTGTGTATTTACTTGGACAACAGATATATCCTAACATAAGGCAGTTTCGTGAAACCTCTATAAATCAATTTCCAGAGGGTAGCTGTCTTAGGTTATTGCAGCAAAAACAACAAGGTATTGTTGCAGCTTAGGCCTAATCTACACCAAGCAGGATATTGCACTATAAAAGTGGAATGAAAATGGTATATAAAAGGCAGGAGCCACACCAAGCAGAATGGTACATGGTATGCGTCAATGGGCCCTAACAGTTGTCAGTGCACTTCAATACTGCTATAAAGTAGTGTGGCTCCTGCCATTTATATACCACTTTCATACTGCTTTCATAGTGCAATATCCTGCTTGGTGTTGATTATGCCTTAAAGTCTAACCAATTTATTCTGTCATAAGCTTTTGTAGATTATAGTCCACTTTATCAGATGCATAGAGTATTGTGAAGGGTTTCAGGTTTATATGCGGTAAAAAGGTTGGGGCAGGGGAAAGAATTGTAAATAGTGAAGTCAGAAGGAAATTAAATGCAAAATGTGGCAATCACATTATTCACAGTGGTCACGCACAGTGCACTCTGAATCAGCAACTACTGCACTGCCAATTAGTAGTAGTTAGGTTAACTACAATTAGTAATTAGGTTAACTGTGGGTTGTTTAACTCACAATTAATGTATAGCAGTAACTCTTGATCAGCATGATTGAGAGTTGAATACTAAAAATGCTGCAGGATGTGCCACAGCAAATTGTGGGCTAAATAACCCACAATTTGCTGCCATCATGTGCAAACAGCCTCAGTCTCTCATCTGTAATGTAGGGAGAATAATATGTGTTTGCCTGTTAGGAAGATTGTAATAGTGTATGTGAAGACTTTTGAACACTGAGGAGAAATGCTAAATGAATAAGAAATGTAGTCACAATCAATAATTCCCCTCGGTATAAGAAATGAAAGACCCTTGACACTGGTTATTGTGATATTCTTTCTTTATTCAAAAACTCTGATGAGAACTCTGTCAGCAGTACAACAATAGCCTAAAGGCTGCAAGGTTTAAGCTGCAATTATATACCTTGAGTAAGTCCCACTAAACTCATTAGGGTTTACTTCTGAGTAAATGTATATCAGATTACTGCTAGAATCTTCAATACTCTATAACAGGGATGGGGCATCTCTTGATCTCCAGATGCCGGTTGGAATGCATTTCCCATCAGCCCTGATTGGACTGATGGGAGTTAGAGTCCAACAGCCATAAGTTCCCTCCCTCTTTAGGGTTACTAATAACCTACAGTACAAATAACCTACAATAATGAGGATGCTTCTCTGAAGCACTGCTTCAACCTTCACAAGAAAATTGACTAGAAATTGTATGGTTTACCACATACAAACTGTGAGCAAAATCACATCAGAGATCACACATGCTATATATATTTTTCAAAGCCAGTTAGTAACATTTCCCTCCCTTTTTGCTAAAGTGTCTCTTGCCTATAGTTTAGATCCAGAAATATAGGTAAGGGCAGACCTACTCCCATCTTGAGCCTGGGCAGGTGGGTAGGTGTTGCTGCTCACTAGGACTTATTTCCTGAAGGAGAGTTGCCATGGTAGGGTACCATGGCATATTCTCAAGAGGTATGGGACAATTCTATGTGCTACTGGAGGCTTCCTTTTTCCACACTGTAAACGATGGGCAAAGCAGGATTACATATCTAATTTTGTATTATGCACACATTCATGCTAAATAGATTAATGCTCTTTCCTTTTCTCTGTGTATCTTTCTCTGGACAAGACCAATCTTAATTCATTGTAAATAATTATGTCTTACCCAAAAATATGACTGCAAGAACAAATTTGGATTTACCCTACAAAGTGTACATAAACATCCAGCAAACTAGCTCTAATTACATTGGGAGACAATACACTTAAGAGAATATAGTACCCTGTACATTGTAGAAGCAGATTAATATTGTCTGATTTATACATCATCATAAAATGGAACAGCATTTTCCACAGAAGAATAACTTGTATGTAGTATAACAGAAACAGTGAGGAAAATGGCATATTAGGGATGTAATTTTAAACAGATGGGAGGTAATATTGAATTAGGTTTAGTGTTGATTTGTGGCTCATTCACCTGATTTAGGCAGCAATCTTATGCATGCTTACTTGGGAGTAACCCCACTGAACTTAGTAGAACTTACTTCTGAGTAAACATGCACAGAATTACACTACCACATCAATGAATTAATTAAACCAGTCTTCTTCCTTCCTCTTTCTATTTCCTGTTGGGAGATTTGTCACATATCACTGAACTATTTTAACAAGTCTTTAACTCTTCCATGTGGCAACTGAAGGTGAAATGAAGGGTGGTTCCAGATGAAGTTTTAATATGCTTTTGGCTTGGTAAAATAACCCACTTTGCATGGCAAGCCACCCATCTTGGGTTAGCATGATGTGCGAACACAGCCAAGATCTAGTGGCACCCCCAACACAACGTCACAGGATTCAGCATGCACAATACCAGTGCTACCATCCAAATTTTTGATTCTTTTTCGTGGATGTGGCGAAGACCTGCACTAAGTTGAACATCTCAATCCAAAACATATTGTGCACTTTGCTCTACTGCAGAGCCCTCCATACACTGGACAACTGCCTCACAAGTTTCTGAGGGGGTGAGCCACAGGGGCAGGATCTACACTACTGCTTTAAAGCGCTTTACAACAGTTTTGACAACTGTTGGGGTCCAGGACATACTCCAGATATGGTTGTCAAAACTGTTATAAAGCGCTTTAAAGCAGTAGTGTAGATCCGGCCCATGGAGACACATCATGCACATTAATAAATGAGTTAGTGCTATTTTCTCATAGGTGTTTGCATAGGCGTGCGCAGCACATTTCATTAGGTGGTTCAGCCAGGGATTTTTAAAAAAGGGTTTCACATCACATAATTAAGACAAACCTGTTCTACATAACATATTAATGTTAAAATCACTGAAATAAAGAACAGGAGACATTCAATGTATCTGAAATTAACACCACTGGCTATGGAAGTTAAAGAACTATGGTAATAGGGGAAAGTTACATGTATTCCGTTAGTCACATTAGTCACCAGCAACACATCATTTTTTAAATTCTTTTACAGAAAACATTCAGAAATTAGGCCTACTAATTGGTTGCATGAAGGAAGGACTTCTCCACACAGCACATAGTTAAGTTATAGAACTCACTACCACAGGATGTGGTGATGACCACCAATCTGGATGGCTTTAAAAGGGGGTTGGATAAGTTCCTGGAGGCAAAGGCTATCAGTGGCTACTAGCCCTGATGGTTGTGTGCTATCTCCAGTATTTGAGGCAATAAGCCTGCGTGCACCAGTTGCTGGTGAACATGGGAGGGAGGGTGCTGTTGCACCATGTCCTGCTTGTTCATCTCTGACCGATGGCTGGTTGGCCACTGTGTGAACAGAGTGTTGGACTAGATGGACCCTTGGTCTGATCCAGCATGGCTCTTCTTATGTTCTTAAAATACTTCCACACCAATATCAGGAAAGCTGTCACACTTAAAACATGTTCAATAGTCAGGAAATTTCTGAATCAGTAAAAGACAGCATGAGTTGGTAAAGCCCATCATGTTCATCTAGAAAGACCACCACTCATAAGAAAAGAGAGATGATGATGATAAATAGTAATGGCAACCCTGTTAATTTTTTAAAATGATTTTTTTAAGAAGGATGAACAGTTATCAGCAATTGTTTCAAAATATACAACATCCCAATTATATCAAACAAATTGGAGAGGAAGGTCTATGGGTCAAAATGCATTGTTTAAAATGAATTACTGTTTTCTAGCACCAACTAGAGTTCCACTTCTTCCTTTGCACTACTCAAGCAAGCGAGCCAAACCACATACCACAGAGGATGACTAAAAACAACTATCTATATCTATGTTGGGAAAGAATTTCCTTCATGACTCAAAATTCCTGATCCCACCCAGCAAAGGTAGGAATGAAAGATCATAGAATCATAGAATAGCAGAATTGGAAGGGGCCTACAAGGCCATCGAGTCCAACCCTCTGCCCAATGCAGGAATCCACCCTAAAGCATCCCTGACAGATGCTTGAGAAATCTCGCTCATATTGGCATAGGTTGAGATATTTTGCTGGTCAAAATTACCATCAGTAGAACTCCAATGGAAATACATTAATGGAAATGTCTTTGTGACTTTTAACAATTTTACTTTGGACTTTCAGTCTAGAGAAACTGCAGGTGGATGATATGAAATAACTAACAATTACAGGAGAAGTGAAAAACCCTTCTCCATCTCACACCCCACCAATTGGCATAAGAGCTAATAGTTAAATAAAGAGCTAATAGTTAATAGTTAAATACCCTGTGCCTGTTTACCCTACCCTGTGCCTGTTTGCATTTTCTTCCCCTCCTTATTATTTTACCATGATTTAATTAGAATGTAAGCCTAAGCGGCAGGGTCTTGCTATTTACTGTTTTACTCTTTACAGCACCATGTACATTGATGGTGCTATATAAATAAATAATAATAATTTTTAAAAAATCAGTGAATTCGTTGGAAAACCTTAGGAAAATTTAAAGCAGTTCTGTGATTTGTATCACTGATTCAGTGTGCTGAACTATCCTTGTCATTTTATGAAAGGGGTATTTATTTATTTATTTATTTATTTATTTATTTATTTTTAGTTTCTTCTATTTTATTTCTATGGGGAAAATAAATGTAATTAAGTCCAGAACTCAGATGCAAGGAATGGAAGGGGGGAAATCAAGTCAGGGGTTTGTATTTTTAAATTGTTGAGGGGGGAATTTACAGACCTGATAGTCCCCAAACTTTTTGGCACCAGGGATGGGTTTCGTGGAAGACAATTTTTGTACGGATGGGTGGGGGCGGGGTTGAGGGGATGGTTTTGGGATGATTCATGCACATTACATTTATTGTGCACTTTATTTCTATTATTATTACATTGTAATATATAATGAAATAATTATACAACTCACCATAATGCAGAATCAGTGGGAGCCCTGAGCTTGTTTTCCTGCAACTAGGTGGGTTAGGCTGAGAGTCTGTGACTGGCCCAAAGTCATCCAGTAGGTTTCAATGGCCAAGTGGGGACTACAACCTGGATCTGGCAAGTCCCAGTCCAACACTCAAACCACTATGCCACACTGGATTAGACAATGGCAGGGCCTGTCCCCATGGAAAATGAATGGAGTACCTCCAGCCCACAGGCTGGATGCAGCCCCTGGGGGTTTCCATCCCTGTGCAAGCAAGCTTCTTTTGCTGTTAATTCTGATCACTGATTGGGGATAAGAGGATATTTAAAAGCATTTAACCTTTAAATATCCTGCAAATAATGGGATAGTTGCAAAGACTTTGAGCAGTGCCTTTTGCAGGCAAGAGAGCTGCTGCACAGAATTAAGATGTGCATTTTACAGACCAGAGACCTGCTTACTTGTGAGTAGACATGCAGAGACTTTGAATTTGGGATGCTCTTTAAAAGTGTAGTTATCTTAGGTTTGCAGGCTTCATCTGTTAAAAGGTGAGCCAAGTAGTCTAGGATAAGGCCACATAAGCCCACCTAATATAAACTTAAAAGAGATACAGCTTTGATACATGAAAATAGCCAGCTTAAAATATTGTACATGTGGCTTTTTTTTCTTTTAAAAAATTGTCTTTCCTTTTTCACAGCTTCTGCATAGCATAACTTTTGATAGTGTACATTATAGTCCTGATAAATAATATTTAATGACTTGGTGCTACTCAAAGATTACTGGAATTTAAGGGCTCATCTACACCAAGCAGGATATTGCACTATGAAAGTGGTATATAAAAGGCAGGAGCCACACGACTGCTTTATAGTGGTATTAAAGTGCACTGACAACTATTGGGGCCCATTGACACATACCATAGACCGCTTTCATACCACTTTCATAGTGCAATGTCGTACTTGGTGTAGATGTGTCACGGGCCCCAACAGTTGTCAGTGCACTTCAGTACCGCTATAAAGCAGTAGTGTAGATCCTATAGTGCACTTCAATACTGCTATAAAGCAGTAGTGTGGCTCCTGCTTTTTATATACAGCTTTCATAGTGGAATATCCTGCTTGGTGTAGATGAGCCCTAAGTCACACCCTATCAGTTTTGTAGTTTGAATTTGGCCAAAGGAGAAAAATGGATGAGGGGAGAATTTTGGTTCATGCAGCTACCTGAGAAGAAGTGAATGGGGATGCAAAAACAGGGTTGGTGGTGCTTTTAAGGACTGATCCTTTTTTCTTTTTTCTTTCTGTGTGCATTCATCCTATCTCTTCACCCAACCTGTACATTTGTAAATACAGTTTATTACAAAAGGTGCCATACATATCTATACACTTTCATGACCAAGGAAAAAAGCTCTGATGAGCATTACATAGATTGGGAAAGTGGGAACCAAACTACAAAATTCTATTGAATCTTTTTCTTAAAGGCTCTTCTACTACATTTATTGATTTTATTGATTATACAGGTTTATATACTGGTTTCCAGTGAACTATCAAAATGATTGATATGATGATGATGATGATGATGATGATGAATATAACCATAAAAATATAACAATAAATTCCAACAAAATAATAACCAGCTGTCAATAAAACTATAACTGTACCACATCACAACTCAGGGAAAGCCTGCATGAAGAGGTGGGTCTTGAGAAACATCTAAAGATCAAGACTGAAGATGCCGATCTCATATCTATAGGAGGGTGCATTCCAGAGGGTGGGTGTTGTGACACAAAACTCTGTTACACAAGCACTAGAAGTGCTATTTCTGAGGACTGCAAGGAGCAGGCAGGGCCATAATAGGTGAGGGAATCCCTAAAGTAACCAGGTTCTAAATTGTTTATGTGTTAGCAACAGAAACTTAAACCTGAAGTTTAGGTTCATTTTTTAAACCACTGTACTTGGTTCCTTTTTCCTTGTATCCTGTGAGAATATGTAATACTTTTTGCTACCAAGCAATAATAATAATAATAATAATAATAATAATAATAATAATAATAATAATAGGATTGCCAAAGTATCAAGGAAGAAAGTGGAGGCGTTTCGATATAATACTGCTTAATTGGCCAGGTGCATAATGGGAACTTAACCTTTCCTTTGGAGATACTGCGAAAACAGAATACAGAACAGATTAGAATCAATGATCACATCAGGTATGACAATTCTTATGTTTTTGTGCACAATCTGTCAGTGAATATATTTAGGAGTTAAGTAGTCAGTGTGTTGTTGAGTATTTTGAAAGCAGAGGCAGATGGAAAGTGAATCTCAGAAGAACAATTGTCAGTTGTAATTGGCAATGCCAGTAAGAATACCTGAAGGATTGTGGGGGACAATTTATCCGTTTAGATAAATGCCACTCTTTCAAAAGCCATGGTAATATTTTGAACACAATGGCCATTTCTACACCTACCTTTTTTCCAAGGATCATCCCGGGATCATCCTTGTGCATGCAAATGACACATAGGGGATCCCGGGAGCAGGCAGGGATGATACCTCCATTTTCCTGGGATAATCTTTAGGTGTAGAAAGGGCCATGGTGAGTGAGTTCATCGCAAGGTTGCGAGCAACGATGACTGACTTGAAAATGAACCCATAAAGTAGGTGAAGTTTCATTCTATTGAGAGATGAGTGATTGCAGTTGTGGAGAAGAACCGTAAGTTTTGTTGACGATTTTGGTTTGGTGGCAGCACAACTTCTTTTATCCTCCAACAGAAAAGCTTTTTATCATTAAACTATGAGGGAGGATTCTGTTTTACTGATGCAAAACTCAACACAGAGAGCTGATTTAAATTTCGTACAAGAGGGATTTAGCTGCTAGATTAGTTAACTACTATGGCCCACAAATGTTCAAAGTGAACATCAATCATCAATTTGTAAAATTAAGAAAACTGGAATGGGAAGAAAAGGTGTAAAGTTGCATGTAGGTAAGAAAATGTTTTGTGTGTGAAATTACTGCTGTTGACCTTGGGCAATCCTTTGTGTGTATAAGAATATGGTTTCAATTTGATCTGCCGACATTAGAGATATAAAGAAGCACATGCAAAATCGTGTCCTCTTATGCCCTCTTTTTTGGCAATGCATAAGTTGCCACCCTTTTAGTGGGTAATAATACTTCTGCTCTCTCTTTGAGTATCTCTACATTAAGGGAAATTGTGTTGTTTACCCAAGGCTTTCCTGCTTCTTTGGCATGATTATTATGGGCTGCATTACATGGGAGGAGAGGCAACAAGGGGTTTGAATTGAATACTTCCCCGCCATTCAGTTCCACTGAGTTCTATTGAGACAGCCTCATCTAGTGGTAGAAGATCCTGCTATTTCCAGCCTATTACCATTTTAAAAGTGGTTCTTTTTATTCTGGGATTTCTAGAGGATTCAGCAGGAGATGTCCTGGCTGTTGATGAAGTCATGAAATTGACCTCAAAACTTCCATGAGTGGCCAATCACGAGCATGCAATAAATCAGTCATTTAGAGGAGACCTCTGTCTCTCTCAAGAATACTTTCATATACTGGTATTAAAGAAGTTATTTCTCTCTTAAGTCACACCCCAAATTGGAATCATAAATAAGAACTGCACTAACTGGTTCTATTTGGAATTGTTTTCAGAATTACACATACAAGCATGCATTAATTCCTCATTGCACTTTCATTCAAAAGCATAACCAGTTCTTTGAAAAATCAGACCCTCAACTAAATTGGACTGAATAACAAAAGAGGTGTCTGTGTGAGAGTGTGTGTATACACATACAGAGTTAGAGAGAAAAAGGCAATAACTATTATTCTCAAACTCAAATTTCTTAATACTTTTGAAGTAACTCATGGCATTCAAGGCAATAACTCCAGAGAGAGCAGTTGTGACAACTGGAATATATCTTTGCAGTTGAGCCACTTTGGTTCAGTGGATATTATTATATTTGGACCTGAGAGACTTGTACTTTAATCCAAGTTCAGCTGCTGGGCATATTTGAGAAAATCACAGAGCTTTGATATTGTACACCAGCTTTCTCCAACCTGCAGCTGCCTTGAGTGCCATTTTTTGTAGAAAGGCAGGATACAAATCAAATATATAAACCTGGTGCTCTCCAAATGTGTTGGAGTTGTAGTCCAAGTATCTGGTGGGTACCAGGTTGGGGAAGGTTGAACATAGTGAGACTTCCTTCTGAGTAGACATAGGATTGCACTGTAGGGGCATGGTTCAGCCAAAACAAAGTGCTTCTAAGGCTGTAATCTTATATATGCATACTTGGGAGTTCAATGGGTCTTTTTTCTGAGTAGACATGTATAGGTTGCACTGTACACTTTACTATTAATAGGATTGAACAATGCATGTAACTTACAACTGGCTGAATAGTGTGCTGTCATTGTATTACACAACTACTGTCTCTGGAGTAATCCATGAGCCTTCAATGAGTTTGTGATATGCCTATCACAGATCATATCCCAGCAAAAGTTCTTTATCAATAAAAAGTAATTATTTTATTTATTTATTATTTAAGGATTTTTATGCCGCCATTCAGCCAAAAAAGGCTCTCATGGCGGCTTACAAAGGTATTTCTTGACAGTCCCTGCCCACAGGCTTACAATCTAAAAGACATGACACAAAAGGAAAGGGGATTGGGAGGGAGGAGGAGGAGGGGGAATTATGCTACTTGGTTAATGGCAGGGCTGCCCCAAAACATTTTGATATTTAAGGCAAATGAGAGGATCGTTCTCCCCACCTACTTCATGTACAAAGCTGACTGAACTAGCAGTTGAACCGTACCTCCTCACTGGGCATGGAAGAGAACAACTGGAGAGTCTACGATGAATGGTCAGGAGGTTGCCACTGCCTCCGCCTCAGCATGTGATGCCTAAAGTGGTTACCTCACTCTGCCTAATGGTAGAACCAACCCCGAATTATTGTGAAGTACATTTGCATGGCGACTGCTTCATAAATATTTAAAGAATGAATGAGCATAAAATGGCCAGACTGTAGCACTGAGCCCATTAAAGATGCAAACTATCCAATATTTATTTATTTATATTTATTTATTTATTTATTTATTACACTTATATACTGCTCCCATAGCCAGGGCTCTCTGGGCGGTTTAATATCAAGCTAAGAGTCACAAAGTGAGCCATCTTAATGTGTTTATTGGGATACATTATTATTATTAATAATAATAATAATAAATTTATTTGTTACCCGCCTCTCCCTCTGGATCGAGGTGGGGAACAACACTAAATAAAATATAATACATCAAATTAGTTAAAAGAGCATGTAAAATCAGTACAATATTAAAATAACAATCCGAGCATCTTACAATTCTTAGGTTTAAAATTCATCTGGATAGGCCAGATGAATGCAACCTGTGGGGAAGGACCACAGCTCAGAATGATAGAGCACATACTTGAAAGGCAAAATATCCCAGGTTCAGTCGCTGTTAAGTAGGGCTTGGAAAGACCCTGTCTGAAACCATGGGCCACTGCCTGTCAGTGTATACTGAGCTAAGTGGACCAATGGTCTGACTTAGTATAAGGCAGCTTCCTATATTCTTATACTTTTAAGCTCCCTTCCTTTAAAGATACTATTTGGATGGAGTTTATATGCATACACTTGAAAGCATATGAGTTCCTGGATATGTGAGTAGGTAGTCTGGAAAATCGAGAGTCTAGGATCATACATACATGAGTCCACATACATTTGGACCAGCTGAAATCTGTTTTGGACCAGCTGAAATTTCCTACATGTAACACATTGCAATAATCCAGACAAGAAATTATTGAAACATGGATAACTGTAGCTGAAAGTAATCATTCATTGTTATTAGTTTGTGCTTAAAGTGAGAGAAAAGTAGATGCACAACAGCAATTTGTGCTGATGTTTGATCTTTGCTTTAAAATAGCACATTTTCAGGAGAGAATTTGGAATTGAGAATGTTCCTTTTTAGGAGAGATAGAAGAATGTGTTTTCAAGAACAGAAGAGTTATGGGAAAGTGTTAATCATTTATAGTATATCCATGTTTGTGAAATGGGGGTTGAAATAAATATCAAGAACAGAATTCTAATGTGTTGATCATTTTTTCTACGTTTACTACATTTCTTATGCTTTATAGTCAAAGGAAAGCAAAGCCGTTAACCACCTGCTGTTTTTCTAGAAAGAACTTGACAAATTTGTGGTGTGATTTGAACTCTAATGTATAGTAGTTACAGCACTCAAACAGAGTGAAGGCTCTTGCAACTGAAGATCAAGAGAATCTATATGAATAGGTAACGAGTCTAAATGCAGTGTTAAACTTGTTTACTTGGAAATAAGTACTTCTATTTTCAGAGGGTTTTCTTGCCAGTAAGTGATTTTAGGATTACAATCAAACTGCAAAAGCTTGCTTTTCTTTCATGAAATGGAACAAATAAATGCACAATATACTATGATAATTAATATTTCTATTGAAGAATATACAGGTCCTATGAAACACAGTGCCCTATGGTTATTACTGCACTTAATGTGACATTCACACATCTATTAGACTTAAAAAGAAGAACTTACCACAATTCTGATAATGCATGCATAAAAGGTAAATCCTTTTATTAGATTAATATATTGTTGAAGGTGGTTCTGCTGTTATACGTAAATAGAGGGAAACAATTTGCAATGGTTCAGTGCATGAGCAGTGAACGCACAAAAATATAAATTTAAAAAATGTTAGACATAATTCTAGTATCTCAGATACAGAAATGTACATATGTAAGAATAAAAGAATATGCATGTTTATTCTGAAAGTAATCCCATTAAATTCAACAGAGCTTATTCCCAAGTAAGTGTTCATAGGATTGCACCCTTAGTAAGATACCTAACAACATACCTTGGTACTCAGGCTTGTATTATCAGAGATTATTGTGACATCCTATTTTACAGGGCTGTATTTGGAATGAGGCCAAAGAAGCTAATGGTCTACCTGAATTTGCAGTATGGCCTTGACAACATCCAAAGCTCAGTTTCAAAGAATTGTAGACGTTTTAATGCATCTCATAATTGTTCCATTATGTCAATGCGGTAATAATCTCTTCCTGACTTTCTGATTATATTCTGAAGAATCAAGTCCTCTTATAGCAGTCAATAATAGTAGAGATAGCCCTGGTCCGCACAAAACACTAACATCTGGTTTATTTAATCCAGTGTTTGTGGTTTCTACCCAGGGTTTGTTTGTCTGGCAGATGATTGAACAAACTGGTTTGTTTTCTCAATCCCTGGGTTATTTGTTTCTCTCCTACTTTACCTCCTCCCTCCCTGTATCCCAAATGCCTTTGCGGTGCTGTAATACTGACATGTAGAGCAGATGTTTTGTTTTTTGTCACTCTTGGCCACTGCCTCTGTAGCCTGGCAAAACAACCCATGAACAACCCATGGTTCTTGGTTCACATGTAATGACAACCCATCATTTAAACATGCCAGATTTCATAGTGCAACAATAAACTATGGGTTTTTTTCTGCATTGCTTAGGCTGGGTTCACACATCACGACAACCCAGAATTCAAAAACACATAAATTAAATGTGTTAGTGGGTTAGTGTAATGTGTGAACCAGGCCATAGACTTTGATGTGTCAGTGTTAATTACTGAGCATGGGATATCAAGTTAGACTTGAATCTAAAGTGATGTCCCTCACCAAGAAGTATACCACTTAACCCTAAGAATTTTTTATTTAACAAGAGTAATTACATGTTACAAACAGATCAATAGTGAATGAATATCTGAATAAAATATGAGTGACAACAGGAGCTACGAACAAATAAAGTATTGTAAAGCTCTGCTAAAGTGCACATGGGTATCTTGGTATATATTTAATGATGTAATTACTTACCACTCTGCTCAGGGCTTTTTTTTAAAGTGCATTTTGTCAAATATTTTTCGGATAACAAAAGAATAAAATCAGTACATGTAATCACAAACCAACATTATTTTAAATCTATCCCATGTTGAGGTGTTTATTAGACGCCAAGCTCTTACTAACTTTAGAAGTAAAGTTTGTGAGTACAAGGAATAGGGGGTTCTCAGTTGTGGCAACTGCTTTATGGAAGTATTTCCTTTGGACAAAAGTACTTCCTTTTGTCTGTATTGATTCTCTAGCCATTCAGCTTCATTGTATGACTCTAAATTCTAGTATTATGAGAATCTCAAAGGAGAGTGTTATAAGTGGTGTTTGCAAAGAAAGCTAATGTGGAGAGAGGGCTAAAATCAGGAACTGATTTGGATATACATCCAAAAGCAGAAGGAAAACAATTCAAATTTCCTTCTGGTTTTAAGTTCAAATTTTCATAAACTTTCAGATTCCTTTCTTTCCTCCATTTTAGCTTTCTCTTGGTGTTCCTACAATATGGCACATGAAGTATTTTGATTACCCCTAGACGTCTGACAGTTTAAATGTTAATGTACAAAGTAATCAAGACAATATATTTTCTTTGTCAAAACACCTACCTTTAATTTCAAAGGTTTGTCTATAAATATACAAGAGTCAGTGTTCTCATAAAACTAAGATCAAACGCTAGCTTTAACATAGGCATTTATATTACACCATAAACTCATTCCACACAATATATGAAATACATTAGGTTGTTAACTTGAGATCCTGAATCCTGTGGCTATATCAAAAAAAGATGAAGTGTGTGTGGTGGGAAAGCAGTTAGAGAAACTTCACACTTTAGTGGAGGAGAAAAAAAGTATTATGGAGATGTATGAAGTAGAATTAAAAGTAAACTATAACCTGTTCGCACAGAGTAAATGGCAGTAAAGAAAATATCACCAGTACCATAAAGAAATTAAATACTGCACATGACATTTTATGGAGCCTTACAGTGGGAAAGGTCATTATCGGGTACAGTCAACTCTCTGCACTGCCAGGTTTTCATAGACTTAAATTCAATGAAACAAAAACCTTTCAATTTAACATGTTGTATTTGGGGATTTCCATGTTTACTCAAGCTTTAACATGCTGGGAAATGACAGCTCCTAAGGGCTGAACCCATAATAGATGCATTATTTAGGCAATATGCATATAGTATGATATCCTATCCTGTGGATAATTACCACTAACTTGTAGCTCGATGGTTTTCAGTGGCAGACTGGTGGACCTAAGTCTCAGTTTTGACTATTTGCTGGAAAACACACATTGAATCTATGCAACTGAAGCTACCATTCCACAGCATAGGCACAATAATTTTGAGCCACAGTGAATTGCTGAACATGCCGTAACCCAACCCCTGCTCATAGGTTGTCATATCATCCAAATCCACTGAAGGTGGTCTGTTGGTAAGATTAACAAACTCCCACCAACTGTAAAACAGCCCATATCACCCACTCTCACCAGGTTTGGACAACAAGACAACTTGTAAGTGGGAATTGGGTTATGGAACGGTTCCTTGCGTGACTCAAAATGATAATGTGAACCCAGTCATCAGACGAGTGTTTTATAGCACACTCATTACTAGGCACACATGGATTTTCATGGGTCCTATTTATGATGCTATCTGCCTCCCATGTGTCTCCTGCTCTTTCTGGCCTTCTTCCCATGACCAAAAAAGACCCCAATAAGTCCAATTTATTTTTAAAAATGGAATTTGCTGTGAACTCCTGCTTTGTGCATGAGAAGCAGTGTAATAAAAACGCCCACTGGATGGGTCATGTGGTCATTATTTGCTTCCTCTTTCTTCTCAGTTGAGAAAGAAAAGTATTGTGCGACAGAAGTGGGAGCGGAGAAGCGACGGCAGGGAACGCTGATTTCCCCCCATCGGATGAAGCTCTGAATCTCTCTCTCTCTCTTTCTCACCCACCAATGTTGTCAAATGCAGTCAAAGTGTTTGGTGTGTCTACGCATGTGTTTTGTACATGCTTGTGGCTGCTTCACAGGAAAACACGTATAACTTGTAAAACTTGTGTGGCTCATATGATCTGTTGAAAATAGAGAAAGTAGCTTCTGAGAGTATGCGGAGTATATTTCTTTTGCAGCCTTAGCCAACCCATTGCTCACACTTCTGAGATAAAAGTCCAGGACTTTGGAGCCCCAAGGCAGTGAAGGCCAGTGGTTCTGATGTCAGTGGGGCTATGAATCCACTCTGGTTTTCAGTCAAAACTAGTCAGAACTCAAAGGGATCTATCCAAGGTACTGAACCTAATTTGAGGTTAGGGTTCAGCACCTTGGATAGCTCCTTTAGAGTTCTGACTGGTTCTGACTAAAACCCAGAGTGGATTCACAGCCCCATTGCCTTCAGAGCCACCAGCGTCTGCTGCCCCAAGCCTGGCTCCTCCTTCAGTTTTGGGTGCACACACAGCCCAGAATGGTTGTTTACCAGGAATTAAAAGGTGAATGTCTATCTTCCCACAGCCAACTCCCCCCAACTCCCTCAGAGAATAGAAAAGGCAGAGTATGTTTTCCCCAACATTTCAAGCCACATTCTTCTATACTGTTTCTGGCCATTAAACCTGTCTTTCTCGGTATAAGCATCAAAACCAACAGACAAAATGAGAATTTGGTCAATCTTCTCTATTGATGAAGGATACTTTTCAGGAGTTCTCCCCACCGAACCAACATGTTGATTTTTTGATTTCCCAAAGTACACCTCAAAGTAAAGCATTCAGAAGTTAAAAAAAAAGATAGCTGTTTAATCCTGTGGAAGCTCTGATTTGACACTCACACAAAAATGAATTCAATCCCAAGAAGAAAAGGAGAATCCAAGCGAACATTTAATTTTTCTCACTCTCTTTCAACCAACCACTTAAACTGACATAAAACTCCCTTTTCATCTCTATTCTTTCATTTCTCCTTAGAAACCAGCCACATTCACTCCAATTTTTACCCCCTTTCTCCTGGACCCTAGAGGATTGAACTGAACATGCTCCTGGACATACCTTGTAGCAGAGGTAGGCAACTTGCAGCTCTCTAGGTGATTTGGCCCACAACTTCCATGGTCCCTCACCATTGGTTAGGCTGGCTGGCACTAATGGGAGATATAGGCCAAAACATCTGGAGGGCCAAAAGTTGCTCATCCTGTCTTATGAGCTCCATTGTTTAAAGTTGGCCAAAATAATAATTCATAACTATGTTACCGTAGTACTAGGGCCAATCACATACGAAGACTTCCCTCTGACCTGACACAACAAAAAGATTCCAGAAAGATGCTGGAGAAATGGAGAAATTAGCCCATAGGATTTACTCCCAGCGAGGTCTATGAAAAAGAAAACAGACAGTACCAGTCAAACTGCTGGAGTTCAGTTATCAAACTTTAAACACCAATAAATAAGCCATTACTTACATCTTTTACCTCAAAATTGTAACTGGCCAAACAAATGGGTATTACACTGCCATATTTTAGATCAATCCATGGAGCCATTTTCAGAATATAAGCCATCAAATCTACTGCCCCCCCCTGATTTCTAGTTATAATACTAATATAACTGTGGCCCTATAATAATTTCTGACTCAATTAAAATTTTATATTTTCAGCATGACTGTTGCCTGAACCATAGCTAATGTACTTGGGTGAGACTCCACGTGGTTCTTAGAATGGTGGAATGTTTTTTTTGACAGAGGCCCATGAGATTTCATTCTGGAGTTACTACACTTCTGGCAAGAATCAATAGAACCACTGTGTTGTGGTAGACAGGGCTGGACTGGAAGGTCTGGTTTAACTCCTTGTTCAACCATGATGCCCTGTAAGTGACTTATCTTATTCATATGTAGGACTAGGAACATTTCATATCACTTAACTCCACATGCATCCAGTATTGTTAAATTAAATTTCCAGCCCCCAAAATCTTCTAATGGAAACTTCCAATGGCATTGCAGCATTCTTTGGCATACAGCAATTGGAACCTATTGTTTACTTTTATTATAAATTGTTCTATAAATCAAATGAACTGTACAGACCACGTCACTGTTGATGGATGTGTGTGCTGCTTAGTTCAGTGCTGATCTTCAGTTGCCATTTAATGAAGCTGTAACACATTAAAAAATTATTTCAGAGTGCTCAGTCTATTGATAAAATGAATATAAAGCCAGGTGCGTTGAGCTGCTTTTTCATAGCCTTTCATGAATAGATCACCTCCAATTTAAGGTCTCCATGGCAGTTTCAAATGGCAGTTCAAAGTTCAAAGGCATAGGCTGATGGGACATGCAAATTAATTAGCAGTAAAGGCAACAACAACAACAATAACAACATGACAGTTTACAAATCTAGTTGAAAGCCATGCCAAGAGCATTGTAAATGATCACATTAGATCACCAGGAAGATGAGAAATCAGAGATTCAAAGTAGGTCAGAATCCTAAAGAAGACATTACAAGGGAAGCAAACACCAATCATGATTTTTCAGCTATAAGGTATTCTAGCATTACCCAGTTACTTTTTTCATTAATAATCAATCTATTGACAGTTCTGACTTCCAGCCATCACCACCACGATGAAGCAAGAACATCCGCCAATCAGAAAATGGAGGGTTGGCATTCCAGTCTTGCACATGAAACTTTCCTTAACAGTGTCAGAATTACAGGTTCTCAGAATGTCTGCATGTCATTAGAAACAGATAAAGATTTAGCTTCTTTTTAAGCAGCTGAAAAGCTTAGGATCAATATGTATGGTTTATCTGAAGGTGACTAAAATAAATAAGCCTTATGCAGCTCTTTTTATTGATCTCATTCAGGCCCTTGAATCAACATAATTGAGAAAATGGGTAATGGTAAAGCACATTAATATTCTGCAAAGACTGTATTGTTGTTAAGATTTTAGTCTGTGGCATAGTGTCTATTTCCAAAGAGGAATTGGCACTCTCCAAGCTCCTGATTTGTGTGGAATCATGATAGTGCTCTTTGGTTGTGAAGCTGTTGAAGCCGGCAATGGGATGAATAGATTTTTAGACTTCTAATTACCCTCGTGGTGCTTCAAGTAGCAAATTTTCTCTTAAAAATCAATGCAGGATGATGCATGGTTTGGAGAAATTGGATAGAGATAATTATTTTCTCTCCTCACTAATAACGCTAGAGTTTGGGGTCACCTAGTGAAATGGATTGGAACAGAGTCTCAAGAACGATAAAGTATTTGTCCACAGAATACATAATTAAGGTATTTGTAGCCACAAGATTTGATGCTCACCACTGGCTTAGATAGCATTAAAAGGGGATTAGATAAATGAATGGAGGCTAGGCTTGCTAACCATTATAGTTAAATGTTCATGTTCAGAAGCAATGTGTCTCTGAATACTAGTGTCTTCTATGGGAATTGGGAAGCCTGGAGCATTATAATTAGACATAGTATAGAAGGAATAACAGTGTTGATGTAATTTCTCTGGAACTGAATAACTCATAGTGATGGCCTTGCATGGAAAAAAATCAACTTTCTTTATAAATGAGTTTCTAGAGCATATTATGATTTTGGCTGGCTGGGGGTGAGGGACTTGCCCTAGATTTTCTCAGTGGGCTTCTTTTTCCCCTCCAAGGCACCATGGTCCACTTGCTTGTCCTCTCCCCTTGGGCCCAATCTGCAAAACTACCCAGGGAGAGCGCAACGGAACTATAGGATTGTTGTCATTGCTTGGATTATTAGAGAGGACAGGCAGCAACAGTAAGGAAAAGGAGCAGAGCCATAAAGCTCCAGATAGGGATGTGCAGTTTTTGTTTAATGTGCTCCATGTGTGGTTTGCAGATTGTATGGCATCTTTTGTTTGATCATCCACTCATTGATGGAATCGAATTCCCCCCTGCTCTTTGGAAAAGTACACCAAAAAGTCTGCTGCAATTTATGTAACTTTCACTGGCACCTAATATTTTGCGTATTTTTCTTACCTCCTGTACAGTCAAAGAGCAGAGTCACCAAAACAAGAGGGATCAGAGTCCTATAAAACACTGTTTCTCTTTTTAAGAATGGCATATCTATTACCAAATTTCCTAGTAATTATTTGCGAACAATTCTGATTTTTAATTTTTTTTAAAGGTCTGTAAGTCCACAGAATCCATGCGACTTGGTCTGCTATGTTGCAGCTTTGCTTTCCCTCTCTGACCTAGCTGGGGGAGATTTGATGCTCATTAGAGGGAATACGCAAATCCATGCTTGTACATTATATTGTTTCCCCTAAATGAAGGAAGTTTATCACCCATTGATGTTTGGCATTCATTATTGTATATATATGTTTACCGTAATTGTTCTGTGTGTCATAAACAGTTGTCACTTACCACAATAGTTTTTTCCATGTATCATTGGTAACTTTTGATTCTTTTGTTTTGGTTAAGTGACCTCTCTCTTTTTCAGTATTGAATGGAACTCTTCTCTTTTTTCTTGGTTTCTGCTATGTAATCTGCAGGTTGAATTCATAGAAATCTGAAGCCATTTGAGAGAGGACCCCTTCAGAGGGGCGGGCCTTTGCAGAAGTCCCATGACGCCTACCCACTGGCCTTATTTAAGGAGTTTTCTTAGTGCCTAAATCCTGCTGTGGATTTTGAAGCTTGAATGTGTTGTTGAAACTGTAACTACAGACTGAGAAACATTATTAGTTTAGTTTTCCGTCTTCGAAAGGACATACATTATTAACGACAGTGTCACACCTTTGGAAATAAAGACAACTGAAGTAACAAGATAGTAAACAGCAGTGTAGAATCACCAGAAATAGATAGCAAAAGCAGAGAAATATAATCTGTCTGCAGAGATGTGCAAAGTGTCTCCTTCTCGATGCTCCCCAATTCCACCCCCCTTATTGGAATTCTTTTTAAGTTCCATAAAAAATCCTACAGATGTTTCACCTGAGCAGGACCTTTCAAATTCACACTGAGTTTTGTTTGATGTGTTTTTCATAGGCCATTCCCTTGGTACGTATGCCTTACTTCCATCAGCTAATGCCCCCATTTGTCCCAGGTCTTCTTGATACAAGACAGAAAGGGTTGTCAACCAGCTAGGGAAAAATGGCTTAGCCAGTTGTTGTTTTCCCTAATAGTCCCATTTACCAGAAAAACATAGGCTATTTCTTCCCTCTGTGCAGGGTTGTTGTTGTTGTTTTAGCTGCACACTTCAAAGTCAAAGTATATGTAATGAGAGCTCTGTGTTTGATGCTCTCCCTCAGTGCCAGTTCTAGGTTTTCAAGGCCTCCTTCTCACCACCTGTTTTGTCTAGATCAGAGTGAGAAGCTGGCAAATAAGAAGAAGAGCAACACTAGGGGGCTCATCCCAGTAGGCCCTTATTGGGATGTGGGCTTTTGGCAGGTGCCAGTCATGCCTACCTTTGCCCCTGGCCTTCTCCCAGTGTCTTTTTAATTCTCCAAAAGTAGCTGCATGGCAGAGCCTGATTCAATTTGGTGCCATGGCATAAGGCACCAAATGTAGTCCTTGGCCCCTGTACAGATTCCATGACTTCAATGGCCCCTACTACAATTTCTATTACACTGGAAGGGGTAAATGTATGGGCAAAAGCTCTTATTATCATACTTTCCCTCTTCTGTAGCTAGCAGCACCTTCAGAGGAGTGGAAGGCAGTATAAGTCATGCAGGCAAAGAGATTTTCAAAATAGACACTGTGCTACTGTTTTATTAGTTAATGCTGTCTAAACTGAATAATTTCTGTCATTTGGTCATTTCTTACCTGTGTGTGTGTGTTTGGGGGAGAGCTTCCTAGGGCTTCTCCATACTGAGGCTTTTTGTCTCATAATTTTATCGGGGCTTCTACTTCCGGATTCTTTGCAAGATAAGAGTAGCTTATCTTATTGAATGTCTCTACAATAAGGAAACCCCCTGCATCCTTACTGGGCTTCCTTCTTTGAGAGTCTTTCCACATTTACGATGGGCTCCTTTAGACCATGAACATGTGATTTGAAATTTTAAACTTCCACACTCAGAAATGCTCTGTTCTGTTCAATGAAACAATGCCATCTAGTGGTGGAACTATAGCACAATGTCGGCTTTAGACACTGCTGATTTTGTGCCATGAAGGTTTAATCTATCTTATCTCCAATATTTTTCAAGCGGGATAAACGGGGAAATGCAGGAGACATCCTGGAGATTGATGACATCATGTAAAGGACCTGTAAACTCCCATGAGTGGCCAATCATGAGCGTGCAATAAATTTCTCATGTAGAAATGCTCACTAGCTTCCTTTCCCCACCCTGTTCTCCTGCTTATCTGCGAGATCTACATGTTTCATTAACAACAGCACTATCTTGTGACTGTACATATAGCACCTCATCTTCTTTTCATGTACAAATGACAGTGTATCTTTTTGTTAGCTCCTTATTTCTATTTTAAATTAAGCCACAGAAATACTTGAAAAACACAAGAGAGGCACTGGAGGTTGACAATGTAATGTAAAGGATCCACAAACTTATGTGAGTAACTAATCACAATTGCAGAATAAAAGCCCTATGTGGATCTCAAGTTTTCCTGGGTGGTGGCTCATGCCAGAACCAAATATAAAAGAAGAAACATAAACCCTGGGTAAGGAACTTGGCTCTGCATACAAATGAACACCTGCAGCCTCTACAATTCATGGGATCATCTCATAACTGTAGAAAGTTTGCTGTTAATGGATCTGGTGTTATAATGCCCATGATATTAGTAAATTGAAGACCCACACAATTTATTAGCAGCACACATCTGAGTAAGGAGCACCAGAGCGGCCGTAGCATCTTGAGAACAGACAGCAGATAATCCTGCCCACAAGAAGCTGTAAGCCTATGCATGCTTTCTTGGGAGTTAGTCCTACTGAATCCATGCATAGGCTTGGGCTGTACAAAGGGAGGGAGGGAAATCCTAATTCTGCAAATCAAAATGTAATCAGTATAAAAAAGAAATGATAAATATACTGGGTCAAGAAGAGGGGAAACTCAGGAAGGAATACACTGGTGTGGAGTAGTTACCAACTTAGGGAGGGCTGGAAGAAAAAGACCCACCATGAAATATTTTTCCCCATTAGTGAGGTGCAATTGGCAAGCAGTTTTTGCTGAAATATCCTAACACACCCACATCTCTAACACTTGCAAGTAGTTTTGTCTGCTTCCTAACTAGAATTCTTAAAGTGTTAGAACTGTGGGTTTGTGAGAATATTAGTAATTCTCTATGGATTTTTCTTCTTCTCTTTCTTCCACAATAAGATTTTTTTTTAAATTCCCCATCTTGTTTTAATGTTGTCCGGATAAAAGTATGACTTTTATCCAAAGATCGTATTATTGAGAGGGAAAGGTAGGGGATCCTTAATCAACACCCCCACCCCATACCCCCTCCAATTAAGCCCTGTCCTATAGCCTTCTAAAAATAGTAGCTAATGGGTTTGTTGCAAAAGGTAAGGGACGAAGCTTCCTCTGGCCCCAGTATAATTTGAGAACTGCTTACTTCTTCAATTTGGCTCTAGATAATATGAGTCAAATTTGCTATTACTGCTATCTCACAGTAGAATTCCTAGCTAATAAAAACCAGAGGAGGAAGTACTGTATCTATGGTTCAAGATCATTATTAGCTCAGGAAGTGAAAGCGCCTTGCTAGCTAGACCACGCTGTGTGAAATATATAGGAATGACTCAGACTAATATATTTTGCATAAAATAATTTGCTTTCCATGGTACCATTTTTGGCCTATGATCTCAAGAGTTCTTTCCAAGCAGTAAGCCAATGAATAGAAAAACATTAGGCAGGAAGTGAGTAATGAACCCTTCTCTCATATTCTTTTAGAAGGGATTAAAATTAATAATTAAGTGATTCATTGCCATTTACACTGATGTAGACATATGAACTTTAATGGATAACACCAGTATCAATAACCAATCAACCCTCTTCCCAAATTATTAACATTTCTCATGCATCAGGGGCAGATATGAACACTAAGAATTCAATGTTTTGCTTCCTTTTAATCTAGAGTAAGTTCTGGGAATAATTATATGGTATGAGTTATCATATAGAAATTTGTTAATTCCATAAAAGCTGTTGTAATGTGGGTTTTTATCTCTGATCCTGAATGGATCCTAATCAATTTTACTGCTCCAGCGAAGTTGTCACAGGGAGGAGCTCTGGTGTGATATGTCATCTGATGCGAACCAGGAGTAATTAATAAGGGGTCAGAGACAATGGCTTGTAACTTCATGACTTGGAATACTAACTGTAACCGTTCCATAATTGGCACAGCAATAGATCAGATGTGTTGTTCCTTTCCTTTAACTTGAAACATGAATTGTGTGTGTGCATGGTTTCAAATTACAGTCATCTGCTGCCATTTTAGTAGCTGCTGAGTCAGGTATATATTGCATCCATCACATCCTAAGGAAGCTGCTCTCTCTGCAATATCTCCCACAATGTGATTGACTGGTAGATTGATTGAATGACCCCAGTCTCACAGTTTCCACTTAACCTCAGCAAAAGTTGGGTGGGTGAAAATAGAGGCATGCATTTTATTTTGCTTTGCTTTTTGATCAATTGCATTATAGCTTCCAGACATTTTTGTCAGACATATGGAGGATGTAGATATTATCTCTGATGGAAAAAAATAATAAGTAGATAAGCCATTCTGCTCTCCAGTGTGAGGTTGATGTATACTGTTTTTAAAGAAATGATTACTTGCAAGCTAATTTTAAAGGCTGTGGTGTTGTCTGACAGACACAACTCCTATTCAGAAAGTTTTCTCTTTCAAACACTGAAGACAAAATAGCTAATAGCATTTTAATGGGAAAACTAATAGGATATGCAAAAGGATCTTATTTACCTGATAACAATAGTGTTCACTGGAGCATACAAAGTTCATTTTCAAAAAATGGGATGGAAATTATAAATGTTACTGGCATTATGGGAAGAGGCCATCACACTGCTCAGCTTTCTAAAGTACCATCATTTACAATATCTTATTCTGTGATTTGTTTATTAATATGCATTACTCAATCCAAGTATATTAGATGCCAAATGTATCAACACATTTCTCTCTGGAAACAGTTACAGAAATCTTATTCTTTACACCACACTTTTTCTAAGGGATGTATGACAGGACATACACTTCTTTGAGGGCCAAGTCTGACCTGGGTAAAGTCAAATGGTTCAGGAAATAGATGAAGTCAAGAACTGATGTCTGAAAGAAACACTTTCTAAAATATTGGCCTTGGTGTGTGTGTGGGGGGGGGAATGGAGGTGGAGTGGGGGGAATGGAGGTGGATAGTACTTGGGCAGAAAAATGTCTTGGGCCATTACTCATCCCCTTTGCAACCTGAGTATCACATAAGCCCATGTTTATTTAGCTCTAGTCACATTCTTACTACAAAATCTCTATACACATTTTGAATCTATTTTCCAGAACATGGATGACTGAGGTGGATTTAGTTCTGGTGTTAGGGAACTTTCCCCCTGTTTGTTGTTGTAGTTCTACACCAGTGCTGTCAGTCCATAAAGCTGGCCCAGAAGCTAGCATGTTTATCAAAACACATAGGAATGCAGTGTGTGTAACTTCAGGAACTTTAGGCTAGGGCAGGCTCTACACTGCTGCTTTAAAACAGTTTATAACAGTAGTGAGAACTGTTGGGTACACTCCATATACAGTTTTCAAACCATTTTGAAAGTGTTATATCCTGCTTGGTGTAGGTCTGGCCTAAATAGTGGAGTACCTTCATAAGTTATTATTATTATTATTATTATTATTATTATTATTATTATTATTATTTTATTTATATAGCACCATCAGTGTACATGGTGCTGTACAGAGTACTTCATAAAGTACTCGGAAAGGAGCAACAGAGATAAGGTCAGCGCTTTTCTGGGAAAGGTGTTTTATGGATAGCATAACACAAAGAGAAATTACACTTTAACCATTGGCGGCAGTCTCAGTGAACAGAGGGGTAACAAGCAGATAAGGATGCAATTACTCATAGGATGCATGTTGAGGCTTGAGCGTATGGAGAAGGGAAGAGGAGGAGGAGGGGTGAAACTGGCAAGAGAGAGAGTGAGGTAGTTTCTCCATCCTTTGTGATTTGTCATGTCAGAGGGAAGGGAGTGGTGTTGTTGAGGCAGGTGAAACTGGTGTTACTGATCTAAAGGCACAATGTTGCCTCACAGGATTGCAGAGTGCAAGACATAACAATGAAGGGTATGTTGCCTGGGCATTGGACAGAATAGTTGTCCACCAAATCCCTCTCAGAAATGGGTCTAGAAAAGGGGTGCTGTGAGATCTTTGCCAGGGAGCAAAGGTCATGGGCAGTGAAAGGTTGCCAGCAGGTCTCCCTAATCAGCCCACTGCTACTCAGCCTCTCTTCTAGGCCCAACCACTCTTCTGTCCCATACTAGCAGCCTCATTTCTGACACTTCTAAGCTGTTTGCCATGGCTGAGGGAGAGGAGGTTTCAACCTGCTGAGCTGATTAATGTGAAATAGCTGAGAAGCAGGAACAATTGATACAGTATGTGGGTCAAAGCAGGTGATGGAAGAAGAAATTGCTCTCTTCGTGCTTTGCCAGCTCAGCCCTCCCATGTCTGCCTGCAGACCCATTCTCTCCATTTTTTGGTTGTTTTATGTGGATCAGGTGAGCGGTGAGGTAGGATGGAGGGAGGAGGAAGAAGATGTGGAGAATGCAGTGCCAAGGAGAATGGGAAGGCAGAGAGAGGGAATGGGATAATGGAGAAAGTGGTGTGAATGGGGCAGTAGGGTAACAGAGAGAATGGGGTGACAAATGTATGAATATGCATGAGTGGGGCTGCATGATGTATGTATGTGACTGGCAAATGCAAGCGTGAGAAGTGTTAATGGAAAATTAAGATGATGGTATGGGAACTCAAACTGGGGGCACTTCTTTTCACACGTCCATCAAATGGTCATATATGTGCTTACTACATGGGACATGTAGGAAGTTCATTTTGTATGATAGGCTGCACCTAAGGCTCTATCTCAGGGATGGGGGACCTGTAGTCCTCCAGATATTGTTGGACTACAATTCCTATCACCCCTCACTGTTGGCTTTGCTGGCTAGGGCTGATGGGAGTTGCAGTCCAACAACATCTAGAGGGCCACAGATCCCCCATCCCTGCTATATCTGCTTCAGTTGTAGTTTGTAGTTTACTCTGCCAGCATCCAGCAGTCACTTAATGAGGACGAGCTTTATCAGTCTATTTATGCCTAATGTATAGTAAATCTTAAGGATTTTAACTTGGTCTTCTATACGTTTCACCAACTTGCAGGAGTATGTTCTCAATGAACCTAGTTCCGGCCTACAATTAAGATAAAGGAACTTCTTTTAAGTGGTTAATACAGCTTTGCTTTCAGATTTTTATTATACTTTTTAAATGAGCTGCATTATCAGTTTTATTTTGGTCATTCCTTAAATATTTCTGGTGACTATATAATATTTGAGCTTGTCAGCTGTATCTATTCACTGATTTAAGGCCCCAAGGCAGGCATCTTATAACCTCCTTGTCCTTTATATCTTTTGAAAGCCTGTAAATATTATTTATTATTGACACTTGCTAGTTTTCTGACTGGAGCTGAAGAAGGAAGTCCTTTTTTATTGCAATCAAAAGTCCCAGGCTGCTGACAGGTGCTGAGCATTAGACTTTCAAAGACCCAGAACCATTTATTTTTCAAAATAGTCCCAGACAGTTGATGAGGCAGCAAGATGGCCTGGAATATGGCATTTCCTCTAAAATGTCATATTTCGACAAATTCTAAGCTGCCAAAAGTTTGAATCACTATCCCTATAATACATGTGGCATCTGGAAACACGTATAACGTTATCCTGCAGCTTGTATGTTTATATCAAACTTTTAAGAGGCTCTCTGAGGAGTGGCTGATTGGAGTTAGTGTGCTAAGGTTTAAAGTGATTATCTTGCTATATATTGTCTCCAAGATACACATTTTAAAAAGCAACCAAGCCAAATCTGTCTTACTTCCTCTAGAGTTGCAAGCTTTTTATTATCCATTGTACCTTTGCTCTTAACAGCAGCTAGGTATGCAAATAATGGCAAGTGATAACATTTGTCTCCATGTTCTGAAAAGGTGAAGGATCATCTCCTCCCACATGGACCTGCCCTGCCTAGCCTCTAAGTTCACCTTCAGTGGACCTTTCTCCACCCCAGTCATGGAATGAGCTTCCCAGACAGGCTCACCTGGTGCTTAGGTTATGCTCTTTCTGGCACCAGGTGAAGACCTTTTTATTTCCCCAGGCATTTTAGTCTTTTAGCTCTGTTGTTTTAAACCTGTTATGGTATTTTAAATGTCTGCATTGCTGCTAGGCTTTATTCTGGGTTGTACTTTCCTACTGTAGTTATATATGTTTATATTTTACATTGTATTTTACAATGTATTTTGTGGTTTTAATGGTTGTGAACTGTTCAGAAAGCTTTAGCTATTGGGAGGTATAGAAATATAATAAATAAATACTGCTGGTTAGTGTCATCAGATTAAGTAACTGTAAATCAGGAGTGCAGAATCTCTGGCTCAGGGACCAAGTCCAGCTTTCCTGTGGTTCCAAACCAGTCCTCCAGATGGTGAGACCCCTTCCCTGACGTACACCTTTCCCCAGCCACTGATCATTTGGTGGTTACGCAGGTTTTCTGCAGGTTTTTCCCTACCCTAAAAGGTTGAAATGCCCCTCCTAACACTTACTTACTGGCAGCAAGCGTTTTAAACTGAAATAGTATGTTTTTAGGAAGTTTTAGCAATGTATATTGTGTTTTGATTAATGTTTTCTGTGTTTTATGCTGTTGTTGTTGTTCCCCGCCTCAATCAGGATGGAGAGGTGGGTTAGAATTTTTTTTTAAATAAAAATAAATACATTGGCATTTTGGGTATTTTTGTCCTGCTATTTTTACAGTGTAAATGGACAAGAGCTGTCAGTATTATATTTTGTTTGTGTGTATGTGTGTGTGTGTGTGTGTGTGTGTGTGTTTGTGTATGTGTGTGTGTGAGAGAGAGAGATTGGCAATTCACTCTCCTCTATAGCTCCAACACAGAAATGAGACCAACATAAAACAAGGGGGGATCTACACTACTGCTTTAAAGCGCTTTAAAGCACCTTATAACAGTTTTGACAACTGTTGGGGCCCAGGACACACTGCATATACAGTTTTCAAAACGTTTTCAAAATGCTTTAAAGCGCTTTAAAAGCAATAGTGTAGATCCCTCCCAGGAGCCACCATGGCAGTTCTGGAAAATGGAAAATTACTGACTTAAGCTTGTAGCGTGGAAGCACATCTATTCCATTGGAATAAGTGCTCAGAGAGGACCATTTTTTTTTGTCTTTTTAGCTTGATTTCTAATCATATTTCATTTAAGGTAAGGACCTTTTGATTTCAGTGGAACTTGCGTCTAAATAAGTGTCATAAGTGCCAGAACGATTTATCCCTCCACATACACTATACATTTTAAAATGACATAAACAGCATGTCAGATTTTATATAATTAAACTATTATCTCAGAACTGCATAAGCCTAGATGCTGTTCCTGGTCTTTTATGCTGTAGTTATTTTGTCTAGACTGAACATTTCTATGAGGCTGTAATTATTTCATAATCAACTTCTTTTGAAAGTGCATTCTTCATTTCCCTGCCCCCCCCCCGAGTCTGAAGCCCATTGATCTATAACAGGAAATTGGTCTGAACAAAGGCTTCAGTGTTAGCTATGCAATTATTAATTAATTTGTATACAAGATTTTCTCAGGGTTGCAATTTTCTAGTTGTTTGTTGTTAAACTTTATTGAATACTATGGACTAACCTTTCCTTTTCCTTTACCACAAGAGGAACTTACTAAAAGCTTGTTAATACAAGCCTACTTAAACAACTTACAGCCCAAGAGTTAGTCCTGAGTCCGTGAGTCTATGAATTAGGGCAGGCGTGGGCAACATGCAATCCATGGACCATTTTCACAGCCCACTGCCCCTACTGAATTTTCTGCTGTCGGGGCAAAGGACACCAGGTGATTTTGGAAAGGTCAGGGGAGTTTGCAAACACTGCTGTGACCATTTCAGTGATGGCAGCAGGGATGATTTTGGTGGTGGTGGAGCAACCCACAGTGGGTTCTGGGTGGAGGTAATGTGTCCTCCCACTCATGGTCTCCAGCAACAAACCCCTCACTTAGAGTTTGTTGCTGGAGACCAACAAAAGCTGCATTCTTATGCATACCTGGCAGTAACTCCTATTGAAAGCAGTAGGATTCACTTCTAGGCCAGCCTGGATAGGACTGAGCTACATGAAACTTGGTATCTCCAGTTCAGTGGGCAAAGTACAGGTGCCAACCAGGCAGTCTAGTCAAAGCAGCTTATTGAACAAATCCTTGAAAAAGAAGCAGCTGTACTGATGCTAAGTGTGTTTTATGATGCCTGAAATATATGTACATAAAGTTGTATGTCCCCAATAACATCAGGGTTCTTGAAAACCCAATTTCGTTGCATTGTTTCTCAAAGGTTTGACAGCAAGAGCCTTCAGCATGATTTTTCACAGACTTTGAACCTTGGCTTAATCTTTTATTAAATGGGAAGGAAAAGAAAAAGAGTCCTTTATGCAGGATAATTTGGCTTAGCTGCAGTTAGAAACATTTATTCGGAATGTTTTTTCTGTAGTGTAATACTTTTGAACATCATTAGGTTTTGCTCGGTGTCAGAGTATTTTTATACAGGTCTCTTTTTAAATGACAGCTATAAATGTTTATACATTTGATTTGATTCTTCTTTAACCATGTGTTTTATGTGTGTGTGCTAATGTCACCCTTTACAATGAAAGTGCTAAACAGCAGCATGTGGCATGATATTGTGTTACAAGATGATAAAGCTCTGCTCATGTGGTCTTGAAAATGCGGGTCTTTCTCCCACAATTGTGGTGCTATATGTGGTAAGCAACTGTCAGGCTTTGCCTTCTGACTGAAACTGAAATGCTCTGACAGCAATAATTCCCTTGCAGATAAGCCAGGTGATAAACCCATCAAGGCCGGGAAAGAAGGGAGGGCAAGGCAAGGTGAGACTGCATGCAGGGATGGGAATTTGACCGGTTCAACGAAGTTAATTCAATGAGACAGAGAAAAGTTCTTTTCCAATCCAGAGTCCAAAATACGAGAAATTCAAGCATAAAGGTGAGGGCAAGTCTCAGGGTCTGGGACCAGGCTGATGAGATCCAGCATATAGATATCATGTTTCTCCAGCGATTGCCTTGTGTCTTCTTGATGCTTTTAAGTTCAGCATCCTGGAGCAGCTGCTGGTAGTTAGTCCTCTGTCTTCTGGGAGCCTTCCCGTCTTAATTGGAGAGACACATGCCTTCGTTGTTCTCTCACATGAAGCTTCCATTGCTCTGCTGGGCTCAGTGGAACTTCGTCCTCTGAATCCAACAGAGGGACTGCAGCAGGGCAGCGAGGACTCTTGAGCTGCTTCTGTGCTAGTCCTGTCACCCTTTGTTCACAAAAGAATCCAAGGGAGGCATAACAATAACACAGACAAACATTATAAACAGGAAGGCTACTGCACAACATGGAGTATTCCTTTGTAATGCTGATTGATTGGTTACTTTAGCCCAGTAGTGATGGAGACATTGCTTAGGGGAGACGTAAGGAGCAAAAGAGTCAGCTTATTTGATGGGGAAAGGGAAAAAAATACTCAGGGCTAGAGTGAGACACCTCAGGTCTGGGAGCCAAATCTAGCCGTTCTGAGTCCCACTCTGGCTTTCCAGGGTTGCCCAGATAATCACAGACACCCATCCCTCCACTACTGATTGTTTTCTGGTTTCCCGGGTATCTGCAATCCCCCCCTTCATTCTTAAAGGTTGAAATGCATCTCCGAAGGCTTAGTTACTGGTACTAAGAGCTTTAACCTTAAATACCGTAACCATATGGGAATGAGGACAGGGCTCCTGTATCTTTAACAGTTGTATTGAAAAGGGAATTTCACCAGGTGTCATTTGAATGCATGCAGCACCTGGTGAAATTCTCTCTTCATCACAACCGTTAAAGCTGCAGGAACCCTGCCATCTTTTGTATCTGGTCACTCTAGCTAAAGAGGGCAGGATTCCTGCATCTTTAACGGTTGTGATGAGGGGATTTCACCAGGTGCTGCATGCATACAAAATGACACCTGCTGGAATTCCTATTTCTGTACAACTGTTAAAGATACAGGAGCCCTGTCCTCCTTTGCAGATGGTCACCCTAACCTAAAACATGCTGGAATTTTTGATATTTTTGCCCCACTCCTTTTTCTTTTGGCCCCATCCACTGTTGGAATGCGCGCCCTGAGAGCTTCTCCAAAATTGGGATTTGCCCTCAGGCTGAAAAAGGTTCCCCACCTCTAAATTATGGACTCTTGCCATCTTGCATAAAGTAGATCAAGCTGATATATGTGTATGGGGGAATTGATTTTTGTATCCACCGGTATTTGTTATATTTGCATTGTCATTACAGGGCTATGACCTTCCAGCTGCAATTTATAAGTTGCCAGATGCTCTTGTTGTCCTGTTTCTTTGGAACATAAATTGCCCAGTATCACGGGGAACCAGAGGAACATTTGGACTGGCTGACTGCAAATTTGCAAGCAAGAATTACATCTCTCTCTTTGAACTAAGAGGTACTATTGGTTGCATTATTCTTGTGTTAAACAGACTACTTGTGCATGCATATATATATATATATATATATATATATATATATATGCGATTTCTGTTTTCTTTTATATATTTGTTGTTCTAGCTAAAGACATTATTGTTCAATTCAAATCCTTCCTGTTTTTATTCCAATTAACCCCGGAAGGACCCACATAGACCATGGTGGTGCAAACTCTCTTGCTGCCTGAGGAGTGAGAACAGGCAACACTGTGCCACCTCCAATAGCTACTGTCACTTCCACACTGACATCCCTAATTGTCCCCATCGCTGTGACGCCCTCCAGTCACCATAGCAGCAGCAGCCCTCCTCATTGTCAACTGCTCACCCTCTGTCTTGCTCTCAGGACCTCCACAGAGTGAGCCAGAGGGCGGATAGACACTCTGAAGAACTGCTTGACCAGAAAAAGGGGCTGGTGTGTCTCTTCAGAAAACTGCCCAGACCCAAATGCCTGGCTTTGAGGGGGTCCTTCTTCAGAGCCAAGCATTGCAGAGACTGCCTGGAGTGGTGTCCAAGCAGCTCACTTGTGCAGCAGGTGATTTCCCAGGACACTTCTCCTTCAGAGCAGCCAGCCATTCTCTGTTAGCTCTGGGTAGCTGCTCCAAAGAATGGACGTTGTCCCAAGAGATTGCCTGCAATTGCATTGTCAAATAGTACCAATGCAGTGACAAAGGGACTTGCAGTGTAAACTCTATCCTGGTTTTGGCACCACCATCTGTTGTTAACAGTTGGTTTTGCATTCTGGCAGGAGCAGTGACGACAAATGACTGCATATTCTTCTTTTATATTTTATTTATTTATTTATTTATTTATTTATTTATTTATTACATTTTTATACCGCCCAATAGCCGAAGCTCTCTGGGCGGTTCACAAAAATTAAAACCACAGTAAAACACCCAACAAGTTAAAACACAATTACGAAATACAGTATAAAAAGCGCAACCAGGATAAAACCACACAGCAAAGTTGATATAAGATTAAAATACAGAGTTAAAACAGTAAAATTTAAATTTAAGTTAAAATTAAGTGTTAAAATACTGAGTGAATAAAAAGGTCTTCAGCTGGCGACGAAAGCAGTACAGTGTAGGCGCCAGCCGGACCTCTCTGGGGAGCTCGTTCCACAACCGGGGTGCCACAGCGGAGAAAGCCCTCCTCCTAGTAGCCACCTGCCTCACTTCCTTTGGCAGGGGCTCACGGAGAAGGGCCCCTGTAGATGATCTTAAGGTCCGGGTAGGTACATATGGGAGGAGGCGTTCCTTCAGATAACCTGGCCCCAAACCGTTTAGGGCTTTAAATGTCAATGCCAGCACTTTGAATTGGGCCCGGACTTGGACTGGCAGCCAATGAAGCTGGAAAAGGACTGGCGTGATGTGATCTCGCCAGCCAGTCCCTGTTAATAACCTTGCTGCCCTATTTTGTACCAGCTGAAGCTTCTGGACCGTTTTCAAAGGCAGCCCCACGTATAACGCATTGCAGTAATCCAAGCGAGAGGTTATCAGAGCATGGATAACTGTAGCTAGGCTATCTCTGTCCAGATAAGGGCGTAGTTGGTATATCAACCTAAGCTGATAAAAGGTGCTCTTTGCCACTGAGTTCACCTGTGCCTCAAGTGACAGTTCTGGATCCAAGAGCACCCCCAAACTACGGACCCGATCCTTTAGGGAGAGTGCAACCCCGTCCAGGACAGGGCAAACATCACCTCGCCGGACAGATGAACCACCCGCTAACAGTACCTCCATCTTGTCTGGATTGAGTCTCAGTTTGTTAGCCCTCATCCAGTCCATTACCGTGCCCAAGCACTGGTTCAGAACAGTCACTGCCTCACCTGGGTTTGATGAAAAGGTAGAGCTGGGTATCATCCGCATACTGATGACACCTCAGTCCACATCTCCGGATAACCTCCCCCAGCGGCTTCATGTAAATGTTAAACAGCATAGGGGATAAGATAGAGCCCTGCGGAACCCCATGGCTTAGGAGCCACGGCACAGAGCAATAATCCCCCAGCACCACCTTCTGGAATTGGCCATCCACGTAGGAGCGGAACCACTGCAACGCAGTACCTCCAACTCCCAGCTCAGACAACCTATCCAGAAGGATACCATTGGTCGATGGTATAGAAAGCCGCTGAGAGGTCCAGGAGAACCAACAGGGTCGCACTCCCCCTGTCTCTCTCCCGACAGAGGTCATCCCACAGGGCGACCTAGGCAGTTTCCGTTCCAAAACCAGGCCTGAAACCCGACTGAAATGGATCTAGATAATCCGTTTCATTCAAGAGTGCCTGGAGTTGTCCTGCAACCACCCGCTCAAGCACCTTGCCCAGGAAAGGGATATTAGCCACCGGCCTGTAGTTGTTAACATTTTATATGCCAATCCTCTATATCAGCTTTCCTTTGGATTTCAGTATTGCTACAAACTGCACTCCTGCTACCTGAAGGAAGTGGAAATAAAGACCTTCACGCTTCTGGAATGAAATTGTTACACTGTACTGCTTAATTCTGATTGTGCTGTGTGTGTGTACTCCCTCCCTACCACCAGCATCTCAAGTGTGATTGGTACTGCAGTCCCAACACATATATTACATCAGTAGCCCACCACTCCGGGTTGAGTTAATTATTTGCTTCAGAATAACCAGGCTCTAAGAATGCAAACTAAGGAAGTAATTTTGGATTACAGAGTTATGCCTTATTTTTTAGTTCTAACTTACTTGGCTTTCCTTTATACGGCAGCATTTGGTGTGTGTGTGTGTGTGTGTGTGTGTGTGTGTGTATGTATGTATGTATGTAGGAGTCCTACTGGCAAATGAGTGATGCTGTCAACTGCAACACAATCAATCAGTTATTGAGTGAATTACACCAATTATTTATTTTTTCTTGTCAAGTGATTAGTGCTGTCAAAGGTGGCAGCAGCAACAATCTGTTTTCAGGGAAGCTTCTTACATTCAGCAGCTTGTTGATGCATATTTATTTATTTATTTATTTATTTAAAATAGCTCACCTTTAAGGGCAAAAACCTTCTCAAGGCAACACCCTGAGAAAAATACAAGTAACAATAAATTTCAAATAATAAAAATGCAGCAATTATGATCCATCAAACAGTCCCAAAATACACAAAATCCAATAAATAATTACAGCTAAAAATCTTCAGCAGTATGATAAAGCACATCTCTTGAGGAAGCCACCAAAAGCAAATAGGTTTTAAAACTCATAATTGTGGCACCTGACAGACTGCAGCTTGCAATGTGGGGCCACTGCTGAAAAGGCCCTCTCCCTTGTGTCTGCCAAATGAATTGCTCTCAAAGGTGGACCTGTGAGAAGGACCTGTGATATGGATCTTAAAGTATGGGCAGGCCAATATAGGGAAAGCAGTCCTTCAGTTTGGTCCTGTGCCATTTATGACTTTAAAGGTCATAAATCCAGCACTCTAAATTGATCTTGGCAATGCAATGGTAACCATGCAACTGACACAATATAGGTGTCACGTGAACACGTGGACTCCACCAATATACAGGCAGCCACATTCTGCACCAGACGTTCCCAGGACATCTTTAAAGGCAGCCCCGTGTGGACAGTGGTATAGCTTGAAGTCAGTATCTGGATAAGAGAGATAAAGTCAGATCTCTCCATAGAGAGCAGCAGCTGGTATACTACCCTAAATTACTGAAAAGATCTCCTGGCCACTGCTGCCACCAGTTAGTGCTGAGTTCAGAAGAACTCCGAAACAGCACGCTTCCACCTTCAAGGGGAATGAAATCCCATCAAAGACCAGTTGTAAACTTCCATTCAGAAAAAATGTCTTCCTTACCCGCAGCTCTACCTTATCTGGATTAAGCCTCAGCTTTAATGCTGAAATCCCTGGACAGGAGCCAGAGAAAACATAATAAAATATCCATGTTAAATTTCTCTCTGTCAAGTCAGCAAATTCATCTCTGCCAACCAGTCACAAATATTTTCCTTTTCAGCACAAAAAGAAGGAAGCCTGCCCTAAATCCTTTCTGTTCCCTTCACAAAGAGAGAGGTGAGGGTGGGGGGAGAGAAGAGAGAGAGAGAAAAATATGTATAAAGTTGTTCTGTAACACATGTGTAATATTCATTACACTTAATTTATAAAACAGACACTGCTTGTTCTTGGTAAGGGGCAAGTAAACAATGTAAGAAAAAAGGCTTTTTCTGGAGTTCCGCATCAGATAATATACACCAGAGGGTGAAAAGTGCTTCTGTATTTGGCAGTGAATCAATGATCAATATCATGAACATCTACTGCCAGAAATATTACAAGCAAAAGGAAACTTAGAAGATTAGTATGTTTTCCCAGCTTACTTTTGGCTGTATTTGTATTCTGAATGGCTTGGAAATTGCAATTTTGGATTACGTGTATGTTGTTTGCTTTCAGTATTTAAGGCTCAAAGAAGATGCCTTATTATGATTTTATTTCCATGGCAGCAAAATGGGTCAAACCTGCCTTAGAATTCAACAATGGGCTAACTATAGGAGGATTACTATGGTCTCCATTACAGTCTGAATCTGCAGCATTGAAGTAAGCAGAGTACTATCACTGGGACACCTCTCCCCACTAGTTTATGAGACCATCTCTCCAAAGTCTAAGGCATTGGGTCATATTAAACTGCACTGTGACAGAATATGCATAAATCTGTACTGTCATTGTACGTGGTACTCTGTCTTGGCTATGGGCAGGAGTTCACAGATTTCTGAGGGAGGCTCCATCATGTAGGGCCAGGATGGCATTGCAGCACTCTGGAGAGCTCCAGACAGACAACTTACTCTGACAACGTGTGGAGACCAAGGGGCTGTCTTCATGGCGCTAAGTTGGCACCACTCCACTGCCAAACCTCGCAGTATCACTGGTGCAGGGTGGCAGCAAGTTATCTTTATGAAGGGAGGCAGCACGGGTTTTCCAGTGCCCATTAGGCTCGCCAGCCCATCCTCTGCCCAGATAGATAGGGACCAAGCAGGGGGGCACCATCCACCCGGCCATGACTCTGCCATGACTCCAGAGCAAGGGTAGATGGCGGGTGCACCGTTCTCTCCTTGCTCCGGAGAAAAAAGTCAGGGTAAATCCCTGATTTCCCACCACCAGCAGCTTTGCCAGAAAGCCCCAGGGTGGGTGTGCGGTGGGTGCTGCATCAAATAATTGATGCAGTGTCGCCACGCACCCACCCTAGGGCTCCCCATGTGTTTAGACAGCACCCAAATGAGGCTTTTTATCCCTCCATCAAGAGTAGGGAGCTTTAAGGCATGTGTGGCTCTCCAGATGTTGGATTACAACATCTTGACTATGCTGGTTAGAGCTGATGGGAGTTGCAATCCAACAGCATCAGGGGGATCTTAAATGGGTAGTTTTCTGACCTAGCATACTGTTGTCTCTTTAGCCCTATTCAGGCATCTAATTCTGGGTTTAATAAACACACAAGAAGTATGCTAGCCCCTCCCCCTTTGTTGTCACTCTCATCACCCTCTACACGTGGAGGGCTCCTTTGTGAAGAGGGGAGGCCCTCTATCCATTCGGGTTCACCATTTTATTTTATTTATTTATTTATTACATTTATATACCATCCCACAGCCGAAGCTCTCTGGGCGGTTTACAACAGTTAAAAACGGTAAACATTAAAAAGTATACAAAATTTAAAACCCACCAAAAACATAACAGCAGTATAAAAACAACAGCATCCAATTAAAAACAACAATTCTGGGTTCCATTAAAAACAAACTTAACATTGTTAAATGCTGTTAATATGCCTGGGAGAAGAGAAAAGTCTTGACCTGGCACCGAAAAGATAACAATGTTGGTGCCAGGCGAGCCTCGTGAGCTCTGGAATGCTTGCGTGTTTATTAAACAGTATCAGAACACTTGAATAGGGGGTTAGTCAACTCCTGCCATTGCACATAGTCTGCTTTGAAAGCAGGTGTGGTGCTACATGTATTTATTTATTTATTTATTTATTTATTTATTACATTTCTATACTGCCCAATAGGCGGAGCTCTCTGGGCGGTTCACAAAAATTAAAAACATTTGAAATATAAAGTATGAACCTGTGTTTATATATGTGCATTAATGTCAGAACTCTATATGTTTATTGTAAGTACCTCTAGAATGACTGTGGGATGAGTGACAGGAGGAATGGTGTATTTGCATGTGTGAGATTATTGGATGAGTTAGTAGAGTGTGTGTGAAATTGTGTGTGCTATATAAACAGGGTGCTGGGCTTGTGTAGGGCAGATAGGGATGTAGAAAGGGAAACATTTAGATCAGGATAGAGCTTGGAAAGAGAGATAGGGTCTGTGAAGAGGTAGCCTGACAAGAAGTAGATTAGAAAGAGATAAATTATGAAGAGATTATGAAGGGGAGACATGATAGCACTCTTCAAATACTTAAAAGGTTGTCACACAGAGGAGGGCCAGGATCTCTTCTCGATCCTCCCAGAGTGCAGGACATGGAATAAGGGGCTCAAGTTAAAGGAAGCCAGATTCCAGCTGGACATCAGGAAAAACGTACTGACTGTTAGAGCAGTACGACAATGGAATCAGTTACCTAGGGAGGTTGTGGGCTCCCACACTAGAGGCATTCAAGAGGCAGCTGGACAAGCATCTGTCAGGGATGCTTTAGGGTGGATTCCTGCATTGAGCAAGGGGTTGGACTCGATAGCCTTGTAGGCCCCTTCCAACTCTGCTATTCTATGATTGTATGAGATGGTGAGTGACTAGGATTTGTGTGTATAGGACTAAGGTGGAAATGAAGTGTGTGAGAGGATGGATAGATAGATAGATAGATAGATAGATAGATAGATAGATAGATAGATAGATGCCTTTAAAGCTACTTGTTTACTTTTATCAACTTAATCAACAAATAAAGGTTTCCTCACATTTCACAAAGTAAAGTGGTTAGACTTGAGGTAAAGGTCCTGATGGCAGCATTACGATGTGTGAGGGAAGGTGTTGCCTGCTGTGGGAAAGGCCTTACTAAAAAAATATTCTCGCTAGAAATAGGCAGGAATGCCACTAGCAACTAGGAACACAAACTTCTACACACATGCCTGTGCCATTTTGTAAAGCCTTATGAAGTTGAACTTTTTAAAAAGTTAGAAGCTGGATATTTTCCATGTAGCCCCCTTTTAAAATGTCAAAACTAAGAAATGTCCCCCTTCGCTTCAAAAAACAATTTCATGACTTCTTTTTTCATTTTTATAAAAGCTCTCCACAAAAGGATTCCTTTGAACTGGTACTTACAATACCCAACCTTTACCTCCTTCCTACATGAAGTCAAAGATTACCTCAAGTTCGGAAACCATGAACAATGGAACAATATCGCTCTCTCATCGAAGAAATCCTTCCTAAGTTCTATCCTTTTTACACAAGGTGTTTAAGGCAATTGTTCATTCTAAGTATAAGAACCCTTATTTTTTTAAAAAGGAACCTTTATCATATATTATAACACACACAGACAGACTCAGGTTTGGTGGCAGGATTATTGAAGTTTCCATTAATTATGAAGAAATTTTATTTGTTTCCTTTTGTTTCTTTGAAGCCCATTCTGGAAATCTGACAGTCCCATCTAGCAAGCAAAGCTTTTACCAGCTTAGGCTGATATACCAACTGCGCCCTTATCTGGACAGAGATAGCCTAGCTACAGTTATCCATGCTCTGATAGCCTCTCGTTTGGATTACTGCAATGCGTTATACGTGGGGCTGCCTTTGAAAACGGTCCAGAAGCTTCAGCTGGTACAAAACAGGGCAGCCCGTTTACTAACAGGGACTGGCTGGCGAGATCACATTACGCCAGTCCTTTTACAACTTCATTGGCTGCCAGTCCAGGTCCGGGCCCGATTCAAAGTGCTGGTATTGACATTTAAAGCCCTAAACGGTTTGGGGCCAGGTTATTTGAAGGAACGCCTCCTCCCATATGTACCTACCCGGACCTTAAGATCATCTATAGGGGCCCTTCTCCGTGAGCCCCTGCCAAAGGAAGTGAGGCAGGTGGCTACTAGGAGGAGGGCTTTCTCCGCTGTGGCACCCCGGTTGTGGAATGAGCTCCCCAGAGAGGTCCACCTGGCACCTACACTGTACTCCTTTCGTCGCCAGCTGAAGACCTTTTTATTCACTCAGTATTTTAACACTTTATTTTAACTTAAATTTAAATTATACTGTTTTAACTCTGTATTTTAACCTTATATCAATTTTGCTGCGTGGTTTTATCCTAGTTGTGCTTTTTATATTGTATTTTGTATTTGTGTTTTTAACTTGTTGGTTGTTTTATGATGGTTTTAATTTTTGTGAACCGCTCAGAGAGCTTCGGCTATTGGGTGGTATAAAAATGTAATAAATAAATAAATAAATAAATAAAGCTGATTGTAGCACTGTTAATAGGGTTACAGCCTGGGAGGGTCAGTGCAGCATCTAAGAATGCTGTTATGTGGATAAATTGTGGTTTGGTCCCTAAATTGATTCAAGCGTGGGCTCCCTTCTTTGAACTAAAGCACTAATTTATCCAAAAATTGTTTAAAAGTGCCAAATACAATATCCCCGGCTATTCCTCTGCAGCAGTGTTGTCACCCTGAGAGCTGTGGCTCTCGGGCATCTCTTAAAATAAATGAATGAATAAATAAATACGTACATACATAAATAATAAATTAGGTAAAAGTTAAATCCTGCCTCCATTAGATGTGGACTGGATGTTATTATATTGCCTTTGAATCAAGGGTGGAGGGTGGTGATTTAAAGACAGGATGCGGAGGAGGCATGGCCATCTGAATACATCATAAATCTGATGACACAGTCCCTTGTTTTATTAGGCTACTTAGTCTTTAAATGCTGAAAGTGATATAGTTTAGCTGAAGTTTCCATATTTACTTCATTAAATATGTCAGTGTTTTGAATTTCTCATATTATGCTGCCCTCTAGTGGCTAGCTGAGCTACTTAAGAGATTGGAAATATATGGACCTGATGGGCACCTTCTCTGGTCATTCATAAGCAGTGGAGAATAAATCAATGGATTTCTATTTTTAGAGACTGAAAAGTTCACATAGGATTCTACCTTTATCTTTATTTATACTTACAATTTAATTCGCATTGCATTGCTTCAGGGTGTTTTTAGAAATGTATAAATGAGATAAAAGCTTCAGTAATGGACTCACTTTTCAATCATTTGTGAGCCATATAGCATGTAATTTAGTTTGGGCTGCAAGTTTAATCAGTTAATTGATTAGATTAAAAAAAAGTTTAATCAACCAAAAAGTTTACCCTTTGGGTATTTTTTTAATGCAAGTGCTTATAAAAACTGCAGATGGGAATTACCATCTTAAAAGAGGCATTCTCCATTCTCCCACACTTGGAAGGAATGCCACCTGATGCCTGCCAGATGTTTTGGACTACAACTTCCATCAGCCACAGCCAGTATGGCCAACAGTCATGGATAATGGGAGTTGCAGTCCAAAGCATTCCTGCCCCCGGTCTAGATTATGATGCTTGGTATGAACATAGGTGCATCACCTAAAACAAAGAAAATATAATTCTTGCTTAAGAATTATGCATGGTGTGAGAAATGTGGATAGGGAGACATTTTTGTCCCTTTCTCAAAATACTGGAACCCGGGGTCATCCCATGAAGCTGATTCTGGACAGATAAAAGGAAGTACTTCTTTACACAGCACATAGTTAAACTATGGAATTCACTACCACAAGATGTAGTGATGGCCAAGGGGGGTTGCATAAATTCCTGGAGAAGAAGGCTACTGTTTCTAATAGCTATGCACTACCTCCAGTAGCAGAGACAGTAAGCCTATGTACACCAGTTGCTGGGGAACATGGGTGGGAGTGTGCTGTTGCACTTATGTCCTGCTGGTGGGTTCCTCATCAACAGCTCGTTGGCCTCTGTATGAACAGAATGCTGGACTAGATGGGCCCTTGGTCTGATCCAGCATGGCTCTTCTTATGTTCTTATATAAATGGGTTGTATCCATAAAAGAATTTAGAACTGATGCATCATATGGGTTTAAGGGCGCAATCCTATGCATGGTGAGACAGAAAGAAGTCCTATAATTCCCAGCATGCCCCAACCAGCATGGAGTTGTAGAACTTTTTACTGTCTAGCCCTTCCTCAACCTACTTGTGTATGCTGTCATGGGCTACATCTACACTACTGCTTCATAGTGGTATTTAAGTGCACTGATAACTGTTGGGGCACAATCCACATTTCATATACCACTTTCATAGTGTTATTTTCTGCTTTTTATTCCACATTTTTAATTATTTGACACAAGGAATAGATCTGGCCCAGTCTATCCACACTTGACCTTCATGCATTTGACACAGAGACCTTTTCTACACTACGCATTTATTGTATATTAATCATTCCCTACTCATGGTTGTTCTTTAGATGATGACGTAACTCTCCAGTTTCACTCCTGTTTTTAAAGAATACTTTCATCAGTTTTTAGGGGAGGGAAAATGGAGAATTATTTATGAAAGTGAAAGAAAACATATTTTCTACTTGTGTAATTGTGTTATTCTGCAATAGCACAGTGCCACCTAGAGGTTATGTAGTGGAAAAGCTCTTTGTGTAGAACTTGGATCTCGATTCTGCCATGAAAGCAAATGAAAATACAGTGGATTAACAGCCTCTGCTAGAAAAGCTCAAAGTTCAGAAGGGTGAACATGCTGTTAGAAGCCCCTCTCTGCTCAGGTCTTGATTTGGGTTCCAGAATACAGGGAGACTTCTAAGCACATTCACCTGAATGCATGCAGAATCCCCCTACAGACCTTCACCCTAAATGCACAAAGGTCATGGATTAAGGGGACAGGATGCATTCCTATGTGCCCCATCCCTACATTTAGCCCCATTTGTTTAGACAAATGCCTAATGTGGGCAAATATAATTTCATTATGGCTACTAATTAGCAAAATAAAAACTATGGGAAATTCTAATCACAGATGTCCCATTTCACATCTGATTTTGCCCTGAGGTTAGGGGGCAAGGACAGAAAAAGTGAATCCTGTCCCAGTAGGAGATCAGAATCTCCCTTTGGAAATCCATTATTGCTGGATATTCTGGAAACAATGGCAGCTCACTGTCTTCTTCAAACATTTTGGACTACCATGATTTTCCTTCAGAATCTTACTGGAAGTGATTGTCTTTATATTGCACAAGAGCACTGATGAAACAGCCAGGCAGAATGTCTACCCTCCTTCTCCACATTTCCTCTAAGGAAGAAATTGATCCAGACATTCCATTCCAAAATTTAGTAGATTTACTTCCATAAGCAAATGGATAACTATATATATGTGTGTGTGTGTGTGTGTGTGTGAAGAATCAGAACCATTCCTCTGAAGAAAAGAAACAATACTAACATTCATCAAACTGTACTATCATAGATTTTTCTGTGTTGTAAGATGCCATTGTACCTTGGGGAGAAAGTGCTTGAAAATGAAAGGTTTTATTTTTATTATTATTTTTTTGTAACTACAACATACTTTTAACCTCCTGCTCAGATGCTCTTCGGATGTTTCCCCAATGGCTGGTTCAGTGCAGCATTGCATCGGCATCCAGACAAAGGAGTCTCTATGCCCTCATCCAAACACAAAATTACCATTTAGTGCAAGGCTGCAGAAAGTGCTTCTCATTCCAGCAGTAAATCAAGCGGAGAGGGAAAACAACCAGAGATCCCCTTTCAGTTTCACCAAATGTGGTCCATTTTGGACATTGTTTCACTGAAAAAATCCCAGGGCCAATGCAAACAAGGGTAACTTGATGCAGCTTTCACCTAATATTTAAGATTTGCATCTTTAAGTAAGGAAGCCAATAACTACATTTTTGCTATAGTAAATCATGTACTTGCAGGTCTTCCTCTCTGCTGGCCAGCTCAACTCCAGGTCCCAAAAGTAGTTTTACTTTCTGCACAGTTCCCTCTATTTGGATTCCTTCTGGGGCCTGGTTTGATTCCTGAGTGGGCCTGGCCCCAGCTGAGCCATAGGGCCCCTTTAGCAGGAGCCAGATCAAGGCTCAGGTTGTATGTTTTAACCTTATATGTCCATCTTGAAAATGGGTAAAAGGGCCAAACTAGTATTGGAACCTGAAACGTAGTGGTGTGTTTCTGGATATCTATAGCAAATTTCATTGCTATATATTGCTATACACATCCAATTTGTATAGAAAATTGCTATACATGTCCAATTAGTATAGCCAGTTGGACATGTGGAGCAATATTTTAATGATCAGTAGAGTTATTTGCACTGCAAACTGACAAACTTCATAAATGGAGTGTCAAATGGTATCTCCTGCTGAGTAACCAAATATTTAGTTTGATTCTTTTCACTTGTGTTGTCTCCCTCCTGTTCAGTCCAATTGGTGGTAAATCACATTTCTCCTCCATTACCCAGAACGTGGCTACTAGTTATCCCTTTCCAACAAAAAAACATGATCATTCTATTCACTTTTACCTTGGCACTAGTACTCAGATTGCAAATTTGCTGAGCATTAATGATCTTACCTTTTGTTCATTTTAAGATGCTAATAACTGTACATATGTATGCATGCATGTATATCTTCCTTCCTTCCTTCCTTCCTTCCTTCCTTCCTTCCTTCCTTCCTTCCTTTTTGTTCCAGCTTGCTGTAGATGAAAGACTTCTTGAACCCACTGGATTCTGAACAGTGCACTTTTTCCAACCTGCCAAGCAGTTAGAAAGACTAAGGTTGTTTAGGATACTTGAAACTAAATGGGATGGAAGGTGCTTGAGTAAGACATGGCACACACTTAAGATTCTTGCTTTGAGTGACGGCCAGTGCCATTCCTAAACTGCTTATATTATTTTCAAATATAAGTTTCTATGTCTTACTTTAAGTCCATAATATTATTTCCTGTGCAAAATGTTGTGTATCAGTAAACCAAACTATTTGTTTTGGCTGCAAACTTGAGTCTGTTGTCCTTAACACTGGCTATGCACCACCCCTGACCCTAACTGAGTTGCAAAGGAGCAAACTCAAACTCAGATTAGATCACCAAATTAGCAGCTGTAATTCCCATTTAATGTAGCAGGGCTCACTTCCAAGTAAACCCACATAGGACTAGGATGCATGGTGGCTCAGTGCAACTGGGATCATGAATTTTGGATTCTCTGTCCTGGTTCAGACGCTCCCTCCTCCTCCATTCCCTTTCCCAGTTTTGCCACTTCTATTCTGATTTATTAAACATCACTTTCTGGTTTGTAAGAAGCAATTAAGCCACAGTTTTCCAGTTCAGAGGTCAAAGGTTAATAAGCTTGGTTGCCAGGTATATAGGAGAAAGACAAAGGCTGTGTTTGGACAACACAATAGTCAATGGTGGGGTAATAAACAGCTCCACAGTTTTTTAGGGGTTGCTCCCCACACAACATAATAATTAAAAGTGGTGTGGATTAGGAACAGTAATGAGTTGACTAGTAGTCCACGTGAGTTGACTCACTCATCCCCTGCCCTCTCTCTTCACCTCAGTCCTCCCACTAGTATCCCATCAGCCATTGCTGCTGAAAATCCATCCTGCCGTCTGGACTACAGCAGCAGCTGCCACTTTAACCACTCTAGCCTCACAATTCTGTGGCTGACGAAATAACCAACGGTGCCCTCCACACAACACAATAATCAATGGTGGTTCAAATAGCCAACTCTGCACAGCGTTGGTTATTTGCATCAGTTATTTCAGCCAAATAACCAATCATTGGTTAAAAAAACTCCCTCAGTACAACATGTTGACTATTTAAACCACCATTGGTTATTGTGTTGTCTGAACCCACTCAAAATGGGTGACAGGACAATTTGGGGACATGCATGTTTAGACGGAAAAAAGTCCCACAGTTCTGAATATTCCCCAAGCCAGCCATGCTATCTGGGGAACCCTGGAAGTTGTAGGACTTTTTCTTTCTAAACATTCATAGGATTGCACCCTATATCATGGTGTAGCTGGCCTGAGATAATTATGTGTGAACTCTTTAGCTTCATACTGCATGCTACCTACTGAATTGTAAGATTACATAATGCTACAAACTGAAAAGAGCTCCATATCATATCTATAACTTAATAATTTTCTGTTTAGCAATATTCATATACCTAAAATATTTACACTGCCCTGAAGTAAAGACACCACATCTACTCAAGAAAAACAAATGCAATGAATTTTGTACTAAAGCTATTTAATTCTATGGTTTAATTCTTATTTATTTTAACTGTTAGAATCTTTTATTTTTGTGAAAGCCCAATGTGAAAACTGCTGCGCTTGAAATTCGCTCAATTTCCCCCTCATCCACTATGAAGGTTTTGAACTGATTCCAATGTATGTTATGTTGTAAATAAATGTTGAATTGTGGTTTTCTGTATAATAATTCTATCATTTCCATATACAGTGTAAAAGCAAACATTGTGATGATAGATTTCAGAAGCTCAACGAAAATTGTGTCTTCTATAACAGGAAAAACTGTTATAGAAGATGCCAGGATTGCAGTTACTTTCACAATGATTTATTTTTCAAAGACTATAGTTTCCCCAATGGTCATGACTAATTTTTTTAATGTAAATTATATTTGTATAACATGTACTGTTATATTTACTGATATTTATACTTACCGCAATCCTGTGTCATTATACATTCCACTCATATTTCAGCATTTTGAAAACTGAATAATTGGCACAGTATTGATGCTCTATTTCTCCTACTCCATATACCATGCCATATATTTTCTCACCCATATATAGAATTAACCATTCTGTGTGCACGTATATGCATACATACCATTATAATGTAACTACTGGTTGCTTAGATTGACCATACTTGGTGGAATGTGCCTCCCTCTGCTGGTTCATTTATAGAATGGCTTTAATTTTTTAAGGTAGAAAAATGCATCTGTGACAGACTTTCAGAGTGCAGGCCATGGATTTCATATCTTACTACTCCTGTGCATGCTTATATGTGCAGGAAGCTTTTTACATGGGGAAATATTAAAACATGTGGTTTTCTGTACTTTTGAAAGTGCTGCTGCAATCATGAGGGAGAGGTATGAGTGACTTCCATCACGGCTGGACCAGATGTCCATGGTGAAGTGGACTGATGTGCCCCCAGCACTCTCCAGCAGTTTGGCCGCATGCACCCTGCAGCTCTGATACAGGGATGTCACCAACCTGTGCGAGAAGGTGGGGCGTGAGGGGACTGTGTATTGGGAAGCCACCAGAGTCATCAGATGACGAAACCCTTCCTGCTCCACCATCAGGAAGGCTGGTCGCTGAGATCCAGCATCTCTCTGATGGCCCTGGTCACCTCCCTTTGAAGCCCCCTCTGCCCTTGCCATGGACTGCCTCTGTTACCTCCCAGAGGTTGAGGGAGAAAGGGGTGCGGGGTGGGTGGGAGTCTTGCCCACAGCACTGTTGCTGCTAGCCTGAGAGTGACTGCTGGCTTCAAGGGGTTTCAGCCTCTTAAGAGGTGTAAGAATAACAGATGTGCTCAGATGTTTCACATCAGTCCTTCTGCTGATCTTGGCCCAGCAGATATTGAAGCTAGTATACCTGGGATACTCCACCACTGCAGAAATATTATCCCAGGCTCTAGATCTGCATTTTTCAGGAAAGGGTATGGGTGGAGCCTCAAGAGCACGCACACACACCCTCCTCAGCATGGCTGGATCTGGGGCTGGTGCCAGCTGGGGACGTGCTCCTGTCTCCAGGGGCAGCCTCCTCTATCACTTCCTTATCGATCCCCACAATCTCGTCCAAGCTCAGATCCAGATGCTCCTCCTCCTCTTTTGCCACAATGGGCACTGCTGGCACTACAGATGTAGTAGTGAGGGGCCTGGAGCTGTATGAGCAATCCTGAGTAGAGCTCGTATGGCTCCATGGTATACTCCATAGCTGAGAGCGATGAAACAAAATAGGAGACGGCTTGAGGGCAGATGGAGAGGAACTCCTAGTGGATGCAATCAACCACTGGCAAGTGCCTATAAGGTATATTCAGGGGCAGCAAAAAAAAAAACACCCACCAATACCTTGCTGCCACTATCAAATCATCAATCTGTTGCCCAGTGGAGCTTTTCAGAGTTGTCTGGGGGCTATTACATGCCGGCCCCAAGGACATGGTAGAACCATCTGAGGCTTGCTGTAATGAATTTGCTAGGCACTTCCAGAATAATTTTTTTGGAATCTGCCATGACTTAGACTCCAGTGTTATAGCAGGTGAATCAAGCGAGGGATCCAGAGCACAGCCTTGATCTGTTTGTTTGGATGAATTTCATTTGGTACAGCTCAAGGACGTTGACAAGGTGCTTGGATAGGCTTGTACAACCACTTCTGTATTGGATTCTTGCCCCTCTTGGCTAATAAAAGCTAGCAGGGATGGAACAGCCGGCTGAGCAAGGAAAGTGATCAAAGCCTCCCTGCGAGAGGGAGTGGTCCCAGGCTGTCTGAAAATCTTAATAACTATAGGCCTGTGGCAAATGTTCCATTCCTGGGCAAGGTCCGTGAGTGAGTGATTGCTGGCCAGCTCCAGACACTCTTGGATGAGACTGATTATCTGGATCCATTTCAGTCAGGTTTCAGGCCTTGTTTTGGCACTTAAACAGCCTTGGTCGCCCTGTATGATGACCTATGTCAGGAGGAAGACAGGGGGAGTGTAACTGTTGATTCTCCTTGATTTCTCGGTGGCTTTCGATACCATGGACCATGGTATCCTTCTGGGGCGACTGTCTGAGTTGGGAGTGGGAGGTACTGCATTGCAGTCGTTCCGCTCCTACTTGGAGGGTTGGTTCCAGAAGGTGGTGCTTGGGGAACATTGCTCAACCTTGTGGATTCTCCAGTGTGGGGTCCTGCAGGGGTCAGGCTTGTCCCCCATATTGTTCAACAGCTACATGAAGGTGTTGAGTGTGGTCATCTGGAGTTTTGGAGTGTGTTGTCATCAGTATGCTGATGACACACAGCTCTGTTTTTCATTCTCATCAGTTGAGGCTGTGGATGTGCTGAACCGGTGCCTGGCTGCAACAATGGACTGGATGAGGGCTAATAAACTGAAACTCAATCCAGACAAGATGGAGATGCTGTTAGTGGGTGGTTCTGCTGACCCAATGGAGAGTGTTCAACCTGCTCTGGATGGGGTTGCAACCCCCCTGAAAGAGCAGGTTCATAGCTTGGGGGATTCTCCTAGAACCATCTTTGTCACTTGAGGCTCAGGTGGCCTTGGTGTCACGGAGTGCTTTCTATCGTCTTTGGTTGGTGGTCCAGCTACGCCCCTATCGGGACAGCGTAACCTGGCTTCACTTGTCTATGCTTTGGTAAACTCCAGGTTAGATTATTATCGCAATGTGCTCTACGTGGGGCTGCCTTTGAAGATGGTTCAGAAGCTGCAGCTTGTGCAAAATGCAGCGGCCAGATTGATAACAGGAACCAGAAGGTTCAAACATATAACACCTACTCTGGTCTACTTGCATTGGCTGCCTGTACGTTTCCAACCCTGATTCAAAGTGCTGGTTTTATCCCATAAAGCCTTACACGACTTGGGACCACAATACCTGACAGAACACCTTTCCTGACATGAACCTACACTACACTCAACATCTAAGGTCCTCTTCCAGGTGCCTACTCCGAGGGAAGCTCGGGGGATGGCAACAAGGGAGAAGGCCTTCTCAGTGGTGGCCCCCAATTATGGAACAATCTCCCCAACGTGGCTCACCTGGTGCCAACATTGTTATCTTTTCTCTTCTCCCAGGCATTTAACAGCATATATCTGGCTCCGGAATAGCTATTTTAATTGGATATTATCTATTTTCATGCTTTTTAAATTTTGTATATCAGTTTTTAATGTTCAGTGTTTTAATCTTTGTGAACCACCCAGACAATGTAATAAATAAATAATACTAAAATTAGTTTGGAGGTGCCAGGAGCCTCCACATCAGCCTTCTTCTCCAGCCCCACAAAAGGACCACCAGCACCACCAGCAGCAGCAGCAGCAGGGAAAAGGCTGTGCCTAATTTTGATGTGGGGGAACTAGGAAGATCTCTTCCTCTCCCACCATGGCCAGAACCACCAGCAGCACCCATTCCATGCCTCATTATGGAATTAGATGTATGGGGCAAGCTTTATTAATTTGTGTGAAAATGAAAATGTGTGCGGCTTGTGCAACAACTTTGTATGGTGGGGGTAATAGGAACAACAGTAAAACACACACACTCAATAACTGCAAAAGGGGAGTGTGGGTGGGTATAAAAGGTGCTTGGAACTTGGGTTTTGGGGGATTGGCTTCTTCCAGGGAAAGGACAAATTGATATATCACTTTGCAATCCACAGATGTCAATCTCAAAGCTCCTTCTCACCCCCTCAGTGTCTTCCTTATATGGAGAAGTCTTTGGTTAAGTGCAGCAACATTGTTTTAAGGCAAAACAAGCTTCAGAAACCTTAAAAACCCATCAGATACCTTTGACGTGGTTTGACGCTTTGGCGGGGCTCCGCTCTGCTGCAAAGGTATTCAACGGGTTTAAAACCACCCACCCCCTCAGCAAATTTGAAGGTTCGATGAAGCTCTTAGAATTTCCGGAGCAGAGCGCACAGGTCTAATTGTTAATGACTAATTTTATTCCCATGTAGTTTTTACTTTTGTTATTGATAGTTATTGGTATTGGTCTGAAATGGCTAGAACAAAGTAGCTGGAATTTTGTCAATATGTGGTTGATCCTGCCTGCTCCTTTTATCTAGTGACCCATCGATTTCAGTTCTTCTGACAACTGGCTTAAAAGGAGTTGCTTTTCATGCCAAGACTTCACAAATAAAATTCCAACAGGAGACCTCCAAGCTTCAGTGTTCTTATTGCTGGGATGTGGGGATGGAATCCAATTTCTCTGAGTTAATGTCTTGGCTGATACGATTGTTCTCTAAGAAATGAAGGTCTATCAGTCTATTTAATTACCTGTCTACTCCTGTGTCTAACTCCAGTGAGGTGTTTGCACATTAGGATATGGCAAAGGACACAATCACTCAGTCAACTGCCAGCTCTACTAGATGACTTTGTGAAATGCATTTTACACACGGGAGTGCTTCACTCTTTGCTCCTCATGTAAGCCTATTCTTAGGAGGATGCCAAAAGAAAAGTCCTTTACCTAGGGAAAACAGAGGGTTTGTCATGTGCCACTCATGCGCTTCTCAGGCTGAGTCCCCTTGTTGTGTTAATCATATGGTCACTGCAGCCATCACTTTGCAGCCTGAATTTTTGAATGTGTGAAATTGCCATAGATCATTGCTTCTCTCACTTCAGAAATAGACCCCCTCAAACTGAAGCTTCACTGGAGACTGCAAAGCAGCAGCTATCCATGGCAACTCGCTACATAGTGAATGATGCTAGCAGTCTGTAATACAAGTGGGACTAAATAGGACAGGACTGAAATAGATTCCTTGTTGGTCTCCCCACGCCCCCCAATGATATGGAGTTTACAGATCATGGACTTGAATAAGGTAAGCATATCAATAGATTTAAAATAAAAATAGATAGGTCCTTAAATAGAAAACAGTAACACGACGTTTTTGTATGGTACATGAGCAAAATTCATGAAAGGCGATCAGGTAGGATTTTCAGGTTGCAGACGGTCAAGCTCTTTGGAAAAATAGGGGAAAGTTGCAATAACAGTTCTAATTATTTTACCTTTGAATCACCTTTCTGTTTACAGTCTCCAGAGGGGTGGCCATGTCAGTCTGTTGAAGCAAAAACAACAAAGAGTTTGGTGTCTTCTTAAAGACTTACAATTTTATTATGGCATAAGCTTTCATGGAGACTATCCACTTCATCAGATGTACGTGAAACCTTATACCACAATGAATTTGTTTAGTCTTTAAGATGCCACAAGACTCTTTGTTGTTTTTCTTTTTACAACACTCCGAATGATATATTTGAAGTAATGTAATATATTGACATTGTGGTAAACTCCTAGTGCAACAGCATTAAGGTGGGTAAGGTAAAAGGATCATTGAGGCAGGCCACAACAATCTACGTTGTTTCCTTTTGTGAAGCAAGCCAAAACAAATACCACCATTGTTATAACACAGGCTGTTTCTCTACCCACTCATACGTCCTTTCCATGTCTAGTTCTACAACTGATATTCAAGCAGCTGCTTTGCCATTTTGTCTGGGAACTGCAGATGAAGCCGAGTTATAGCCTTTTGCTTGAAGTTAGCCATGCTTGTCATGTAAAATGTCATGGCACCAGCTTTCAAGCTAGCTGGAAAATTGCCCTAAATCAGTTATGCCAGCAAGTAATGGGGTGAGATAGAATAACTGAAGAATGCAGCTGGTGTTGTGCGAAACAGAGTCCCTTTGCTGGGCTTGCTCTTTAGTGCTGATTAGCTTATTTCTAATCTCTTGATGATCTTGTTCACAGGTAGCAAATGAGAGGAATGCCTGAAGAATTAAAGGAGGGGAAGGCTGTTACACTTCTCATCAAGTCCCACTATTTGAGTGAATCAGAGTTCCATTAGAGCCAGTAAGGCATGTCACTATCTAAAGAAAAATAGAACAAATTTAAGAAAATGATGACTTTTGGAACACTAATGACTAAAATAAATTGGATCCATTTTTAAAAACAAAACAAAAAAACAACCACCATCATTGTCTTCATCACCAAAGATTTAGGTCTCCTGTAGAATTCCTATTGGGATGGAAAACCAGGTGTGTCTTAAGTGACTCTCAACTCTTATTTTGGTCACAGTAATAAGAAGACTCTCAGATTTGTGCTCACTCTTCCACTCTGGTCATCTGACAATGAAAGGGAAGCATGAATGCATAATGTAAGGTGCTGGCAAACTTCAACCAGGACAGGCCTTATATAATAGAAGAGGGAAACCTCCAGCCTGTGGGTCTAATCTAGGCCACTATGAGGCCCAGTCTGGCTCATGTCAAGGTGTCATTTGTATGCATGCAGCACCTGGTGAAATTCCTTCTTCATCACAGCAGTTAAAGCTATAGGAGCCCTGCTCTCTTGCCCAGGTACAAAAGAGGGCAAAGCTCCTGAGCTTTTACTGTTGTCATGAAGAGGGGATTTCACCAGGTGCTGCATACATACAAATGACACTGGTTGAAATTCCCTTTTCTATGCAACTGTTAAAGATATAGGAGCGCTGTCCTCCTTTTCATATGGTCACCCTACTCAAATCAGATATGAGGAATAAGCTAGGGATTCCCCTGCAGCACTTGGTAAGGGTTTTCAGGAATGTGGTGACCAACTGTCAGGAATTCCTCAGATTTGTCTGGGTTTTTGTTCCATCCTGGGTGTTGGGGCATTTTCTGTAATTTTCTGGCATGGGGGACGAGATGATGCACTTTCTGGAGGTCTTGGAAAGTGTGCTTTGCTGTCAAATATGGTCACCCTAAGGAACCCCAGCAGAGTCCTTTCATCCATGCATGGAGAATTTTGGAAAAAATGGGTGGGGAAGATAATATCATGGGAGAGGGCAGGGCTTCAAGGTTCAGAGTCATCCCTTGGCATAATTCAGTCCACTGGCTTGGTCCTCTCTCTCTCTCTCTCTCTCTCTCTCTCTGTGTGTGTGTGTGTGTGTAATCTTGGACCAAAAGTGGTTGCTTTCCCTTGATAATATCATGTGTATGTTTGATTGTGTGTATGATAGATTGTACACTATTGATAAAAATTAAGAGTTTACACAAATCAGCAGCTCTTATTTTATTTGTATTTTTAAATGCCATTAAATGCCCAGAAGTGAGCAAGTAAGACAACTTTTAAACGTTGCTTACAATTAGCAGTTAGGACTCCTGTACTACCTGCGGATTTTTCCAAGTAGTAAATTTCATCACTCCTTTTTTCTGCAGATTCCATACAGAATCTATTTAATGCTGTGAGTGATAAGAACTTAAGTAGAGCTATGCAGGATTAGACCAAAGGTTTATCTAGCCTAGCAGCGGCCAATCAAATGGGGATGACTAGTCACCATTGACAGCCTTATCCTCCATCAATCTGTTCAATCCCCCTTTATAGTTGTCTTAAATTGATAGCCATCAACACACCTTAAATAAACGAACCCATAGTTTAACTATGCACTTTATGAACACATAATTTATCTGCCTGAATCTTCCACCATTAAATTTCCTTGGATGAAACTGGGTTCTAGTATTATGAAAGAGGGAGGAAAAACTTTTCTTTCTCCACACCATGCATAATTTTATACAACTCAATTATGGACTCCTTATTCATCTTCATTCTAAGTTAAAAAGCCCCAAACATTGTAACCTTTCCTCATAGAGGAGTTGTTCCAGCCCATTGATCACTTTAGCTCCCCTATTCTGCACCTTTTCCTGTTCTAAAATACCATTTTTGAAGTGTGGTGACCAGGGGGGAGTCTACACCAGCCATTTATTGCATGATTGTTTCACAGTCATCACAACAGGGCACATGATGTTCACCTGTTCCTGCTGTGATCTCAGTTCCACCTCTCAGTCTTCCCGGAATATCCCCGACTGCTTTTGTTACAGTTTTTCTGGCTCTCTCACATCCATTCTGAAGGAAGTTTGTGGCGTGGCCTCCCTTTGCAAGGTCGTTGCTGTTCGCCATGAGTTCTGGACTCAGCAAACAGCCAATCAGCTGTGAGGGGCATGTGCATGGGTGTTGGTGAGTTTTACTGCTGAGTGTGCTTGTTTGTTTGTTTTTAATACAAACATATCTCTGTGCAGGAATGCATATTCAACAGAGTTTATATCCCCCTCCATGTGTTGCTGTACATCTGCGCTCTTGCGTATCCCTCACAAGTCATTTTTAAAAAACCCTCTGCACTGTATCCATCTCCCTAGCCCTGCCCACTTCTACCGATATACATGCGCAACTGTCATAATGGGGCACAAGTGCTCCCGCAATGGCACTCCTGTCATTGTGGTAAACATCGGTTCCATATGCTCCGTGAGCCCCGGGAATATTTGGAAGCAACCCCCTTCCCTTGCGAAAGGCCTGCAAGTGTAGATTAGGCCCAGAACAGTGCACAATATTCCAAGTGTGGTCACACCATAGATTTGTATAATGACCCCTAACATGAAACTTGCCTTTTTCACAGCATATACAAACTGGGATCGCACATCATGACAACCTACGCTGCCGAGGGTAATGCTGCTAATCTCCCTGGCATTAATACCAGGGGAAAGAGGACAATTATTGTCAGAAGATCAGCAATTTTATTTTCACATTTGAGTTCTTTAAGAAATCTCAGATAGATATCATTTGGTCCTGGTAATTTTTATTTTTGAATTTGTCAGCAAGATCTAGAATGGCATCTCGTCACTACTATCTGCCCTTAATCTTGTGTAGTAAAGACAGACACAAATAATTCATTCAGCTTCTCTCGCACCACCTCTTCCTCCTTTAGTACTCCATTCACATCCAATGGTCCAACCAACTCTTTAGCTGGTATATCTGATATATTTTGAAGGAGCCATGGCTCAGTGTGACAGAGCATGTGCTTTGCAAGCAGAAAGTCCCAGGTTCAATCCCTGACCCTTCCAGGTAGGGTGAGGAAAAACTCCTGCCTGGAACCCTGGAGAGCCAGTGTTGACAATACTAGGCTAGATGGACTAATGGTCTGACTCATAGGATCATAGAATAGCAGAGTTGGAAGGGGCCTACAAGGCCATTGAGTCCAACCCCTTGCTCAATGCAGGAATCCACCCTAAAGCATCCCTGACAGATGCTTGTCCAGCTGCCTCTTGAAGGCCTCTAGTGTGGGAGAGCCCACAACCTCTCTAGGTAACTGGTTCCATTGTCGTACTGCTCTAACAGTCAGGACGTTTTTTCTGATGTCCAGCTGGAATCTGGCTTCCTTAAACTTGAGCCCATTATTCCATGTCCTGCACTCTGGGAGGATTGAGAAGAGATCCCGGCCCTCCTCTGTGTGACAACCTTTTAAGTATTTGAAGAGTGCTATCGTGTCTCCCCTCAATCTTCTCTTCTCCAGGCTAAACATGCCCAGTTCTTTCAGTCTCTCTTCATAGGGCTTTGTTTCCAGACCCCTGATCATCCTGGTTGCCCTCCTCTGAACATGCTCCAGCTTGTCTGCGTCCTTCTTGAGGCCAGAACTGGACACAATACTCTAGATGAGGCCTAACCAGTACCTCACGTGATTTGGAAGCTATACTTCTATTAATGCAGCCCAAAATAGCATTTGCCTTTCTTGCAGCCATATCACACTGTTGGCTCATATTCAGCTTGCGATCTACAACAATTCCAAGATCCTTCTCGTTTGTAGTATTGCTGAGCTAAGTATCCCCCATCTTGTAACTGTGCATTTGGTTTCTATTTCTTAAATGTAGAACTTGGCATTTATCCCTATTAAATTTCATCCTGTTGTTTTCAGCCCAGCACTCCAGCCTATCAAGATCACTTTGAAGTTTGTTTCTGTCTTCCAAGGTATTAGCTATCCCACCCAATTTTGTGTCATCTGCAAATTTGATAAGCGTTCCCTGCACCTCCTCATCCAAATCATTAATAAAAATGTTGAAGAGCACTGGGCCCAGGACTGAGCCCTGCGGTACCCCACTCGTTGCCTCTCCCCAGTTTGAGAAAATTCCATTGAGAAGTACTCTTTGAGTCCGATTCTGTAGCCAACTGTGAATCCACCTAATAGTTGTTCCATCCAGCCCACTTTTAGCTAGTTTGTTAATCAGAATGTCATGTGGTACTTTGTCAAAAGCTTTGCTGAAGTCAAGATATATGACTTCATATATGAAGCAGCTTCCTATGGCTCCTATATTTAAATATATATTTTTAATTGTTGGTCTTAATATTATCAACGATATGCATTTCAGAATATTTTTTTCCATCTTTCATTGTCCTCTTGCATTTTTGTGTGTGCACGTTTATTCACCTCATTTGAACAAAGCTCCCATTTTCTGAAGCAAGCCTTCTTTTTTTCTAATAGCTTATTTGACATGGTTCAATAACTATGCTGGTGACTCTTGTATTTGGTGGTACTTTTACTGTCCTGTGGCATACATTCAAGTAACCTCCAAGCATTATGGAGAGATTTAACCATCTTCTCTCTCTTTCAAGCACCTTTTTACCAGTTCCTTCATTTCAGAGACGTATTTGCTTTTGAAGTCTGTGTTGGACTTCCTTGGCAATTTCCCACTTAAATATAAATCAAATTCTATAGCACACTAGTAACTGTTTCCAACTGGTTCAGCAACGCTCACATCTTGCAGTTCCATGACCAAGTTACATTTGGGGCCTGGTATTGCTGTCCACAAAAATGCTGTAGAAGTGTCTACCATTTTTGAGATTTCTAGGTTTGCTTGATGCCATGCCATCTTTGACACACAGAGTGACACCACCCCCAGTATACCGTTCCCTGCCCTTCCAATAGAGTTTATACCCAGAGATTCTCTTCATTACATGTTCTCTTCATTACATCAAGTTTTCCACCTTGCCTTGGAGGTTTCTAGCATTAGCATAGAAACAGCTATACCTGGTGTTACTTTCTAGATTAAAAGATACAGATGCATATGTAATGAAAGTCCAGGACATGTTTGTCTTGTAATGAAAGAACAAGACATATTAAACGTTTCTTGAAGGACACTGTAGTGTCCTGATTATGAATTGCCACCAGATGGCAGTAAATTTCCAGTCTGAATAAAGAACTGCTACTACTACTATATCTAAGCTCTAGTCGGGCAGACCTGCTATACGAGAACATGAGAAAAGAGAATTATTTATAGGAAGCTCCCTAGCTGAACTGTTGCAATATTCTTCTGAAAGCAATAGCACTTGATCCACTCCTTGCCAGCTATGTTCAACACTACATTCTGGCTGAAAAAGCATGGTTCCCCTGTTCAGCTGCTTCCATGGGCTTGTCTATACGACTTGTTTACCCTGACCTAAATGTGCATATTTGCATTTCAGGACACATGACACAGCTGTCCATTCTCCGTAGCGCCGGGTTTTTAACGCGATAATGCGCATATTCGTAGTTGTGATTTACTGCGACTTTGGGATCATGTCCGAGTTTGCACCACATTATGGTTATGTGTCTGGGGGAATTAAATTGAATTTTGACATGTGGGCGGCGCTTTGATGGTAGGACAATGTGATTGGCCAATTTCCCACCTATCGGCTGCCTCGTTCCTTCAAGCTGTTTTTAGTTTGAATTCTCGTTCCTTCCACCCTGCTCCCAGTTTGTCAGTTATATGCGGAGCTCCACATATAAAATTATAGCTTCCATCGTTTCTACTCCATAGCATCTAATCATGGTATATACGTATATGCGCATTTATAACTGCACTATTAAAAAATTCAGGAAATAAATTACTGTTGCTGCTGCAGTGTGACGCTCTTTACCTAGATTTGAATCAATGAAAATTTGGGTTTATATTTAATGAGGAGCAATCCCGTTGTCATATAGACGGGGGCCATGTATGTTAATGTTCCAATGTGTCTGGTAACTTTCTGGTACTGAAAGGTGAGATGAGCTTGATAGTATCCTCAAATGCTGGGCCAGATCCAGGTTTGGTGGTGGTGGTGGTGGTCAGCAATGATCCCCTCCAACATTGATAAATACACACAGCTTGGCTGTGGGCTTACCTAGCAGCAGCGAATAGCTACAAGCTGGCATTTTAAATGTCTCACAATGCCTTGGAGTGTCTAACATAGTGTTACTCCAGGTCACAGTGGAATGTTTGAAATGTGCACCTCTCGCTATGCATAACCACCAAGTTTGGCAGCTGAAAGGCATCCAGACAGGATTGCACCCTAAGTTTTGTACTTGGGAAGTGAGACCATGTTTATACATTTTGGTGCATGTCTCTTAAAACTGGGTTGTTTTTGGAGATGATTGATAGGCAAAAACAGTCCATGGTTATTGTGTTGTATAAATCATATTTGGTTCACTTTTCGTTTTAGTTTCAATAGAGCCTAGATAGGTAGATAGATAGGCCCTAGACTATTCACCAAAGGGATTTTAAAAAGAATATAAATTCACACATTTATGCACAGAATAAATATCATTTACTTTTTTCTCCCAGTTTTTCTAAGTATAACAGCATTTGCTCTAGTGAGATAATAAGAGATGAGCCTTCGGAATAAAACTGGTTCCATCAGGAGAATAGGGTTGGTAAATGAGGATCTTGTGTCTTTTTTCTTAATATAATCTAAACAGGAAGCATTCCATGCTAATCTAAACCTGGCCCTACGTGCTTGAAGAAGGCTGACTCGCCAGTGGTATGCTGAAAAAATAGAAAGGAGTATAGTGCATTTAATATGCTATGGATGCAGCTGCACTGAGTTAAACCTTCTGAATGACTTCACCATGACTTCATTACTCACTTGTCCCAGTCATAAAAAGAGAAGCAATACAGTGATCTCTAAAACCTGCCAGGAATTTTCTTAATCCCCCATCAGATATGAGGAGCTCTTAGAAGGTCATGGAGGTGGCTGTTTAACATTTCCCCTTTTGACTATCATCGTTAATAAAAGGCAGTCTAGTCACCCTGTGTTTTGGAAAGTTATAGCCTTCAGACGTACAAAGATAGATTGGCAGATGCAAAGTTTTTTTAGTTTTTGTGTGTGAATGTTCACAGAACTTCCAGCTTATTCTCTGTTTCCCAGGGTGCCATGAATCTGGGGTCCCATGCATTCACACAAGAGGTACTAAAATGTTTCTATAACATGGTTTTTTTTGTTTGTTTTGATTGTAAATATGTGCTAGACATGTACAGGGCACCATTGCCAATTGTGGCTTCCTCACCACGTTTCCCTACACATTTAGATACTATGGTGTTCACAACAAGGCATATAGTGCACATGCTGAAAACACACTGGCTGTATTAGAGTGTGAACTGGAGTTTAGTATTTGTCTGTGCTGCATAGTGCAGATGCTAGAACAAGCAGGGCTTTAGCACCAGTAATGAGCAACATACATGTTATACTGTTACACTTGATGGCCCCATCTTCTGTACAAAGACTTCTCTAGAGTGGATGCTTTGAAGTGAAGAAGTAAAGGAGCAAAGGAGGAGAAGGTAGAATTTAAGCCTTCCCCGAAATTGCCCCTCATGCTTTTCAACTGCGCCAGTTTTCTGGCCCTATATTTACATCACAAATGCTGGTCTGTAATCACACAGGGTTAAAATTGGATTGGTGGTTGGACAATTTTGGGGAAATGCAGGCGGGCATGGGAAGAATTAAGCTCTCCTTTCCCCTTTGCTTCTTCTGTGCTTCAAAGCACCATCTCCCAATGGCATGGTGAAAAGGAGAAATGATGTTGGGACTTCATTATACACAGCTACGGTCTAGCATGTAATTGAATCCTCCTGCAGTATGAGATGTGTCTGAACAAGTTCTCATGCAGCTATAAAAAGGAAACAACTGAAGTCCCGATAGTAAGGGGCAATGAAGTATGTGTGCGTCATGGCTATGGATTTCTTGACAATCGGCAGTTTGTAGACAATCTTTAATGCTGCAATATTTACATATGGTTGCTTAATATGTTTACCTTCCACCTTAAAGAGGAAATTGTTCCATGGAAAAGTATAAATCACTTATAATGCACCCACTGGTGTAGTCTTGCTTTTTTGCAGTTGTTCCCAGGCAGTTCTGTTCAGACAAGTGAATCAGTCTTTTAAATAAGGCCATTATTGTCTTACAGAAGAGTTTATATCTATCTCATTTCATTCCTTGGAGGAGCCTTCCTGAGCATTTGTGGGCTTTTCTCTTCTTGCAAACTTGTCACAGCCCATGGCAGATAGGTGCTAATCAATAAATGATATGTTCTCATGTATGCATTGTTTGCAAAGCTTTGCCTTTGCAAACCAGTATTTTGTTTTTCATGAAGTGGACAAAAATTGGATACAATTACTATTCACTGCGTTCCTATAGTATGGACACTGTTTAAAGCATTTTATTACATGTGCTCATGTCTCTGTCTCCACATTTTAGACACAGGCCAATCCAAAGTAAAATGTCATCTTGACTACCAGCAATACAACTTGTAATACATTATGGGAATTATAGCAGTCAATTATTGGAATATCTAGTCCATAATGCATTATTATTATTATTATTATTATTATTATTATTATTATTATTATTATTATTATCATCTGCTGTATACTTGATATACAATAGAGAACATTACTGCTTTGCTACTAAGATTTCTGTGCTGAACACAAGGGAAGGGCAAAAGATGGATCTCTAGATGTTTTGGATTTCAACTCCCAGCAGTCCCTAATCACATGGCCAATGGTCAGGAATGCTGGGAGTTGAAATCCAAAACAACTGCAGATCTACTTTCTGGCCACCCGTGGCCCATACCCATCCTAGATATTTTTCTACTGCTCTGGGCAATCTACCTGGCCCAAGCACAAAATTACAATTATTGTACATTTTAAGGGTTTATCAAGATCTTTTAAAAATGAACAAACTAGTAAATCTGCACCGTTGCTGAAAACAAAGCACTTTTCGACCATTTTAATGTTTTGACTAGACAGCTCAGGGTAACCAGAAAATGGCAATACTGCTTTGTCATTGTAAGTTTGTCATTGTAAAATAAAAGCATGTTCTGGTAAAGTATAATTGATTTTAATGGGAGACAGTTCAACATATAGAAATGCACACTTTAGCTTTTCTTTCCTGTTGAAATAAATGGGACTTAATACTGGGATAGTGTCCAATATTCAATGAAAGATAACTGAATCAATAAACTTGTCTCTGACATTTGTATTCAGGAGTCTAGAATTTGCCAAAGGTTACATATGTTCATTATTTAGGAAAAGGAGAAACTCGGTTGTACCCTATTATTTGGCAGGTGGATAAATCTAGGAACATAATTTTTCTCTTATTGGAAATTAAATACAGAAATACAAAGCAGCATTATGGCTTTTGTCTCTCTCTCTGCGTTTTCAATGTGCTGAACTGTTTTAATGACACCCCCCCCCCACTGTGTGAAACTTTCCAATAATGTTCACAATGTTACACAGATCTCTGATAAGGAAGATAAGTATCATTATCCCAATTTCACAGTGGCACAGAGGAGTGGGAGTGAGTGAGAGGAAACTATTCCTGTAAAATTGCTACATTCATGCCAAACACTGATGGCTTTTGTGGGAAATTGCAAGGGATTTTTTGGTAAGAATATTTTATTCTATACTCTTTATCATTTACTGCAGAGGTCTCCAAGTTCTGCAGCAAGACAGTAATGCATTAAAATGGAATTGAAATCTATTTCCAGGCAAAATACACACTGGTAAAGAAATAGTTAGATGTCTCTCTGCAGCTATAACAAGCAGTAAAATTTGAGGCCTAAATATATAGCATATACTTGTTTCTAGATGAATGAAAACTAAAGGCCCTTTCTCATGTTACATTTGTGATGTGGGAGTTGTTGCAATTCAGATCATTTCGGTGCTTAAAGAAGATATGCGCTACAACTCAGATCTGTCAGCAAACACCATCTGATTTCAAAGCCCTTTCTCCAGACAAAGCTCTCTGGGCGGTTTACATAAGATTAAAAACAATTAAAAACAATATTCAGAATTTAAAACCACAACAACATGCACCACCATAGAAACGTATATCTAAAAAAAACTATAAACAACTATAAAAACAGATCCAGGATCAATAAAGCTCATCACATACTGCTAAATGCCTGGGGGAAAAGTTTTAACCTGCGCTGAAAAGATAGCAATGTTGGTGCTAGGTGGGCCTCATTGGGGAGATCATTCCACAATTGGGGGGCCACCACTGAGAAGGCTCTCTCCCTTGTTGCCATCCTCCAAGCTTCCCTTGGAGTAGGCACCAGGAGAAGGGCCTTAGATGTTGTATGTCATATAATGTATGGGGATAGCTCCTATAGTTATGCATGATGTGGAGAATGTGGCTAGGGAGACATTTTTCTCCCTCTCTCAAAATACTAGAACCCGGGGCTATCCCTTGAAACTGATTGCTGAGGGATTCAGGACAGAGAAAAGAAAGTACTTCTTTACACAGCTCATGATTTAAACTATAGAATTAACTAGCACAAGGTGTAGTGATGGCCACCAATTTGGATGGCTTTAAAAGGAGGTTAGATAAATTCCCTGAAGGAGAAGGCTATCAATGGCTACTAGTCCTGATGGCTATATGTTCCTCCAGTATTAGAGGCAGTAAACCTATTGTATATATACCAGTTGCTGGGGAACATGGGCTGTAGGGCGATGTTGCACCTGTGCCCTGATTGTGAGTTTGTGGTTGACAGCTGGTTGGCCACTGTGTGAACAGAGTGCTGACCTAGATGGACTGTTGGTCTGACCCAGCATGGCTCTTCTTATGTTCTTATTCATTGGTGGGGAAAATGCACTTTGTATCTGCTCAGGGTTAGTTTAATGAATACATGCATATGTTCTTGGACAATCCCAGGATTGAGCCTGGATAAGCTGTCTGTCAAATTTAAATCCTGGCACCGCAAAGATGTTGGAGAGCTGATAATATGAATAAAGTTAGATTACACTAAGGGTGTAATTAGTCTGCTCCGACAATAGGTGGAGCTGCAACCTATTTTGTTAGTTGGCTAGAGCTTGTTTGTTTCTCTTTCTCTCTCTGATCTTAGCAACTCAGAGTCAGTATGGTGTAGTTGTTAAAGTATTGGAGTGGAATTGAGGAGATCCGGGTTCAAACTCCCACTAGCTTACAATGTTCACTGGGTGACTTTGGCCAGCCAATGATTGTTAGCCTAACCTACTTCACAGGGTTGTTATGTGAATAAAATGGAGAGGAGGAGGATCATTTATGCTGCCTTGGGCTCCTTAGAGGAAAAGGCAGGACATACATGTAACAAATAAATAACTTTCTCTTTAACTTCCTGTTTCTGCTTTTCTGTTGAAGTCACGTTGTGGCAGCACTAGAAAAAAAATTCAAGGGGGGGGGGGCACAGCAGGGGCAAAGTACATTTCTAGGTGGGCGGGCTGTGCCCCACATATTAAGGGCTCCAAAGAAAAATAATGGTATATCTCACACTATAACTGCCATCCTAAACATATATTCTGAAATAAAACATATATTGATTTAGTTGTGTGAGTTTTAAATAGCATGTATTAGCTAAATTCGAATTGCAGTAAGGGAAAAGGCTTTTAAACAAGGTAGTCAAATATATAAGCATTTCCTTGACATACAGATTAAACAGAAATAACGCTTTCTTTAGAAAACAGTTACTTTTCAACTAGTGCAGGTAGAAACAGAAAGGTAGGCTCTTAGTGTAAGAAAAGTAAGAGCAAACTGTGGGCCCTGTACACCTAGGCAAACCCAATGTATGTTGTTGTGTGGTTATATAATGCCTATTTTCTTTTAGATGTCCTTTATGAAGATCACTTAATTGCACTAAAATTGAGCCTCCTTTGGATTTCTATGGTTTTTTGGTAACTCTCCCATGCCACCTTACAGGCTTAGACTCATGGAATCATAGAATAGTAGAGTTGGAAGGGGCCTATAAGGCCAATGAGTCCAACCCCCTGCTCAATGCAGGAATCCGCCCATACCTGACAGATGGTTGTCCAGCTGCCTCTTGAATGACTCTAGTGTGGGAGAGCCCACAACCTCCCAAGGTAACTGGTTCCATTGTCGTACTGCTCTAACAGTCAGGAAGTTTTTCCTGATGTCCAGCCGGTATCTGGCTTCCTGTAACTTGAGCCCGTTATTCTGTGTCCTGCACTCTGGGAGGATCGATAAGAGACCCTGGCCCTCCTCTGTGTGACAACCTTTAAGTATTTGAAGAGTGCTATCATGTCTCTCCTCCATCTTCTCTTCTCCAGGCTAAACATGCCCAGTTCTTTCAGTCTCTCTTCATAGAGCTTTGTTTCCAGACCCCTTGAAGCTGCCTGCCCCCACCCCACCCTGCTCAGATTGAGCTGGCCAGATAGGCAAAGGTTAAACAGCAAACAGTAAAACTTTAGCAAAACTATTATACACTGGGCAAAACAGGCTGCTAGCAAAAAGCAACATGCAAAAACAAACAAAACAAAACCCCAATATACATAACGACAATGTGCTGAATATTAAAAACCCAAAAAAGCTTTTTGCAACCAGCACAGAAATATTCTACAGACTGGATTCAATTCACAAAAAGGCAAAAGTGGGGTAAATAAAATGTTCCTCAGTGCAGAAGATTTCAATAGTGTATTGAGCATTTTCCTGACAAACAATATTAGGAAGTGTTTTTATAAGGGAGAGCAATAATATAAATGGAATGCTAGATCATCAGCAGACGGTCTTAAGAGAATGAAATGATATCAGTAACTTAAAGAAAAGGAGAATACAATTTTCAACCCATTTTCACGGTATCATATCCTGCTTGGCATAGACCTGGCCCTGGTCAGTGTTGCAGAGCTGAGAATGTCAGTCAGCCACGCACACAGCATGGTTGCATTTTATCAATCCTTTATTACAACAAAAGACTTCAGGCAAGCAACATTTTAAAACATACTTAAACAGTTGGCAGCCGCGGGGAAAGCAGAGGCAGCAACCTGGGCCCTGGGCCGGTTGCTCCTTATGTTTTCCTTGTTCCTTCCTCCTCTTCAGTTGGATTTTGCTCCCACCGGAAAAGGAGCAAGTAAAGCAGGCGTCGGCAGTGTCTGCTCACTGAGGCTGCTTAGCCTGGCCTGCCTGGCACGTGCTGCTCTCCGCTTCACGCTTGCGCAGTCGCTCCTTCCTAAGCTTCCCACCCTGCCCCACCTCTTTCTAAAACAACAAGCCCCTTCTTCCAGATAATTAATCCCCATGACAACTAGGCCTCAAAGCCTCCGCCCAAGCAGTCACCCAGCAGTGAGCTGACCAAGCAGCTCTGGAACTGGATCAAATCTTTGTCTCTACTGCCGGTGGCTTCTCTCCCATCCCAGAATGCAGGAAAATATAACAGGAGTCCTAAAACTGGGGTGGAAAGCTCCTTGTTTGGGGGGGGGCACTTGCCCCCCTCCGCTCCCCCTTGGAGCCACCACTGAATGTTGCTTGCCTGAAGTCTTTTGTTGTAATAAAGGATTGAGAAAATGCAACCATGCTGTGTGCGTGGCTGACTGACGTTCTCAGCTCTGCAACACTGACCAGGGCCAGGTCTATGCCAAGCAGGATATGATACTGTGAAAATGGGTTGAAAATTGTATGTGGAGTGTCTGCTGAGATCCAACAGTTGTCACTACTGTTATAAACTGTTTTAAAGCAGTAGTGTAGATCCTGCCCAGGACCTCCAGTCCATTTGAAAGGAGGCACCCTGTGGCTCCTCTCCATAGCAGCATTGCTCTATTTTGGGGGAAGGGTGATGCTCCATCATGGACCTCTGCCCTAAGGCCTACAATTTCTGATGTTACCTTTCGAAAATTGGAAGGAGCTATGCTGTAGCAGCTGCTGCTCCATATATGTGATATCAGAAATGGGTAGCTGTCATGTTACAGTTGCTGTTAACTTTATGAGCACTATACCAAATAGACCACAGACAGTTAGTGCCCTTAGCCTGCTTTGTGTTGCTCCTGTCTGCAGGCCTGCTCTATAGAACACACACAGTGACTTGATTGTCTGGAAGTGCTATCCACTATGTCACAACTGGGGGACACAGTTTTCATTGGGGACTGTGGCATGGGGAGGGGGCATTGAACCTAATGAAAATTTCCACTCCTGCTATTAGTCCTATGGAGGAGGCTGTCGTTGGCAAAGCAGCTATTATTTATTTTTAAAAGATGCGTCTTCAGATGACGCATTTACACTACAATCCTGTACATGTCTACTGAGAAGTAAGACCAATTGGACTTACTCTCAGGTATGTTGGCATAGGATTGCAACCTTCAACTCACACCTAGCTTGGGCCTAAGACTGCTTCCGTTTATATATGTATATAGCCTGGGCTAAATTAGCACAGATACAGTTCTTGTTGATTGCAACAAGATATTCACGACGATGTCATCCACACTGAGCATGGAAGGAAGCCATGGTGCTCGGTGGCATAAGCATCCTCTTGTTTATAAAAAGAGATGTTCATTTTAATATCTGCCGATTTGCTTCCTTAAACCCATTTCAAGCGCATACATGAGTGTTATGCTTAGCAGTTTATATTTGCATACACATCTGGCAATAATTTGCCCAGAATAAATGCACAATGAATTGTGACCATATAAAGAAAGACAGCCGATTAGAAAGCAATACATAAAAAGAGTGACAAGGGACATAGGCATGTATGCGCAGTGTCTGAAACAGAAGGCATTTATTAATAAAGAGCGACATGCATACAGTGCTGGCTGCAAGAAAGCAAAATGCTCCCACAGAGTGGGTGTGAGTTTCCCACGGAATTCCACTTAATCCCATTTATGATTTAATTATATGGCAGAGTCATGGGGAAGCTGTCCCTCCTCCCTAGGAGACCTTCACTTTTAATGCCTGGCCCTATATCACGGGGTATGAAGAGGAAAGAGAGAATTTGCATGAACTGCCTCTTGTGTTCTAAAGGGCACAGCATCACCACTGTACTAAAATGTAAGCAGCAAACAAACTGAAAGCATATTACAGCATCATTCGTTCTGCTTAGATGAAAAGAATAGGGGGCTGAGACAATGGACAAGATGGATGGATACTTGCTATTTCTATTAGCAGATGATTTTTTTTAGAGAAAGCTTTATGGGAAGCTTTGTTAAACATGGAAATAGGCTATAAATACAATTGCATGTTTTTGCCCCCATAGATTGTGTAGATTCATGGAGATAGTGTATGGATAAAATAGATATCAATGGATAAAGCCTATGTGGCCAGCTACCATGTGTACCTACACATTATGTATCACTATGTAAATCAGATGGTTACAAGTAAATTGGCTAAGTTGAATACCTTCCCTTTCCTCTGATCACGGATAAGTTATCAGAAATAAGGGACAGATTTCCCTTGCTAGTGCTAGGTAGGGGAAATCCAGGCTTTTCTGAGCTAGCAGTGGGGAAAACCCTTCCCTTTTCTCCAATCTCTCATCAGATCAAAGATTGGTAATAAGGGATGGCCCTACCTTCCTAGTACTAGCAGTAGCAATAGCTAGGGAAAGCCTGGGTTTTCTCTTGCCACCCATAGTGCTAGAGCTGGTAAAGGAAACCCTTCTCTTATGTCCAATTTCAAAGACTGGAGATAAGGGAAGGGTTTCCTTTGCTAGTCCTACAGTTGGGAAGGGAAACCCCAGGGACTAGAGATAAGAGGAGGATTTCCCTTGTGAGCACTTATCTTTGGGACAGGATCCCAAGGCTTCGCAGACTGCACTTGGAGCAGCTGTGTGCCACAGGTGGAGCAGCTGTGTGCCACAGGTGGAGCAGCTGAGGCCCAGCCCTGATCTAGACCCATTTTAAGTCAGACAGGATCTACACTATTGTTTTAAAACAGTTTATAACAGTAGTGACAACTGTTGAGGCCCAGGACACACTCCATATACAGTTTTCAAAGTGTCATGCCCTGCTTGGTTAGTTAAAAATAACATTATGCATCTCCATTTTTTAATTAAGCAAGAGGACTATGTGTAATATATAGAACTAGTCAAAGATGCATTCTCTCAGTTTACCAGAGAGGACAATAAAGAGCACTGCACACTGTGGTAAAGAAAGTACTGGAAGGCTGAATAAAAGGGTCATTGTTACAAAGACAAGATGATGGGCCTGTTCAGAGAACACGCTAAGCCATTATTAGGCCACGAACTCTTTTGCAGCAAATGGTTAGTGAGCATATTTAAACCGTAGTTATGTAGCCAATGTGGTTAGGAATGGTTCACATGACACTCTAAGTCATGGTCCACACCACATGCTAAGCCATAATGTTTAGCTCAAAATAATTAACCACTATGGCTTAGCGTGTCATCTAAATCAGGGTCAGTTTCAGCTTGTTTGTGAGAGACCAGAAAAAGACAGAATGAGGGAAGTGGCCCTGTCAGCTGGTTCTAGCTGGGTCCTTTGTCCTGGAGCAACCTCAGGATGGAAGTTGGGGTGGTGGAGTAGTTTTGATTTGCCACATAACCAGTGCAAACAGTATCCACTATCCATCCATGGCTGTGCAATTATTCTGCATGAATTACTGTTAAGTATCTGCACAAGTATAAACTGCTAAGTATAACATTCATGTATGACTTTGAAATGGAAATCGGTAGACGTTAGGATTAATGACTCTTTTTTATAAACAGGAGGATGCTTAAGCCATCAAGCACCACAGCTTTCCTACAATGCTTAATCTGGATGCCAGAATAAGAAGAGGAATGTTTACTTTTTACATTTGTGTGCCAAAGACACTGGAGGATGGAAAATCCCCAGTCTGTATAGTATATGTGCAGGGGCCCAATTTTCAAGGGGTTTGGGGCAAAGGTCAATGAAGTGAAAAGGGTATAGCTTTTGGAAGGGGAAAGAAGAGGATAAGAAAAAGTGGGAGGACAGGATGCCTGGTTGTGGCCTGGCTAAGCTATATTCAGTAGGGTGACCACATGGAAAGGAGGACAGGGCTCCTGTATTTTAAAATAGTTGCATAGAAAGGGGAATTTCAGCAGGTGTCATTTGTATGCATGCAGCATCTGGTGAAATTCCCTCTTCATCACAACATTAAAGCTGCAGGAGCCCTACCCTCTTTGGCTAGAGTGACCAGATACAAAAGAGGGCAGGGCTCCTGCAACTTTAACGGTTGTGATGAAGAGGGAATTTAACCAGGTGCTGCATGCATACAAATGACCCCTGCTGAAATTCCCTTTTCTATTCAAGTGAAATTCCCTTTTCTATACAACTTTTCATATGGACACCCTAATTATTCAGGACATAGAAGAAATAAATACAAAATTCTTTGCACAAAATAATAGTATGAGGGTGTCCATGACCACTGTTAGATTTGTATTGTTTTTCAGGAACAGTCCTCAGCACAGAACCCAATTGTCGCACCTATTTTTATCTGATCCTTGGTCACCTTAATGTGTTATGATTGCAGGATAAAGCTGTAGTAGTAACTAAAAGCACTACAGGGAAGGGGGGAAAAACGAATTGCTTCCATCTAATTGCTTCCATATCTGTGATACAATCACTATTTTGTTTAACTTGTTCTCTCATGATGTTTTTAGGGGGGGGATGTGCTTTATAATTAGCAAGAGCTGCTAGGAATGCTTTTCTCTCTTTCAGTACTTAGTAACACATGTGGGCTGCAGGTGCCTGATGAAGTCCTTGGCTGCTGGCCACCATAGATGGGCTGAGGGGAGGGGAATTCCACTGGGAAAGAGGTGTGTGGAAAGCCTCTTGCCCTGAGTTCTTCCCCTCTGATAAATCACATTCTCCCCAGCCTGCCAAGCAGCTGTTAGGTGGGCTGCCCAGAGGCGAAGGGACAGGGGTGGAGGCAGTCTTTCTCATGTACCTTCCTCCCAAGTTTAATCATACTACATTCCAGCTGGCAAAGAGCTGTCAGCCAGGCTGGGTGGAGTGTGGTTCAGATGGGGAAGAAGGCACATATGGGGTGCATCCTCCCATTTAAATTGCATGCTTCCTCCATGTCCAGCAGACTGGGATTGGGAGAGGGACAATGAGATGTCAGTGCATGGGGAGAAGAAGTTTAAACCTCCCCATCTTTGCACACGGAGATGGAAAAGGGATGTATATGCAGTGCCAACTCCAGGCCCTTGGCCAAGGCATCCTCAGTGGGCCCCTTCCCTCAGTGAGTCTACCTTCTCACTGCTATTGTTACCAGCTGCTCATCCTCTTTCTTATCATGGCTGCCATTTGCTTGCTTGACAAGCAGAGAGCCAGTGAGCAGTTAGGCAGTGGCATCTACGGCTGCTCCTCCTCCTCACCGCTGTGAGAGGCAAACAAACAAGCAGTTGCAGTGGTGAAGAAGAGGAGCAACTCCAGGGGGATGCTGCTGGGTTGTGAGTCCTCTGCAGGTGCCCAATGCTGCTGGCCCTGTGTGTATCTCTCTCTCTCTGTCTGTGTGTGTTTGTGTGTGTGTGAAGAAACTCTATTATCTTTTTGGTCTCTAACTGCAAGCCTCTATTTGCCCAGGTTTCAGTTGCATGGACTAATACAACCACCTGCGTGGACTAATATAACCACCTCAAGATGTCCAAAGTGGGTGTGGGAAGTGTGAGAGGTGGGAGTGGGAGGAGAGTGTGTGCATGTGTGTTTGAAACTTGGGGGAGTTGGGAAGGCTGTATATGTGCATTGGGGTGTGTGTGTGTGTGTAAATCCTCATGTCAGCTAACACCTTTAGCTATGCCCACCACTGGCAAGAGGCCCTGAGGGGCTATTATCACCAGCTGCTCTTGCTCCTCATCCTCTTTCTCATCACCGATACCACTTATTTGCTTGACAGGCAGAAAGCCAACGAGCAAGGAGGCAGTGGCATCCACTGCACCTCCTTCTCACCACCCCCATGGGTGTGCTGGCCTTGGACATGTGAGAGTTAGGACAACTGTTGTGCAGCTCACTTGCTGCACAGCTATTGCAAGCAGCCACCAGTCACTGCTGACCATTGTCAGTGGGCCCATGCTGGGGTTTGAGTCCGCAGCAGTTGCCAACAATGGCTACCCTCGACATCACCCCCTATTATAGGTCCTTTTGCTTCCCCTCCCTCAAAAGAGAATGGAAATTATCTTTTTTGCAGCCAAAAGGATTTTCCATTGTTTGATCCAGCTTACTTAGAAAAGGTCCATAATGGTGCTATCATTTATATCCCTCAAGTTTTGATGGATGTTTTTAACATTTTGTTAGAAGCAACTTGGTAACTCAAACCTAAAAGCAAGTTGACTACTTAATTGGGCCTTCAAGATACATCACACCTTAAATCACTGCAGAAAGAATACAATGTTAAGATAAACATCTTAACTTTCATTGTCATTGATAGGATTTAACCAACCTAATTTTCTGAAAGCTTGTAGATGGCTAGCTGGCACACTTTTCCCATTAAAACAGCACACCAAGCTTTCATACAGTGCAATACAATACCTCTGTACTCAGAGCAAAGTCGGAGTTCAATGGAATGTACTCAGAGTTCAATGGGATGGACTCCAAAGGTAAGTGTGTATATGATTGCGGCCTTTGGGTACTATCCAATGTTACTCCTACTTAGAGTAGATCCATCGAAATGAATGGGGCTTCAGTTCGTCTGCTCTGAGTAGGAGTAACATTGGATAGTACTCTTAGAGCTCCATCAGATGGGGGAAAATCATGCTTCCCTAACATCACTTGTTACTACCTCTTTTGAAAGAGGAAGTAAGCAATGTGCATGAGGCCCATTCAGTCGGCCGTTCTAATTTTGCTGCTTCTCCTGCACACAACAGGAGATAGTGGCAACTTCCGTGTTTAAAAATATATTGGTCTTTCTGAGGGGTTTTTTTGTCACGTGAGGAAGGCCAGAAGGGGTGGGAGGCAGGCAACACTATGAGAGGGACCCTTGAAAATCTGTGAATGCCCAGCAAAAAGCATGCAATAAAACACTAGTCTGATGGAGCTCTTAGTATAAATAGCATGTTGCTGTTTTCTGATATACAGTTAGCTTGATGTTTTCTTTGCTTATTTCATCTAGCCATTTTGAATGATCTAAGAAACTTTGTAATTCTATGTTTCTGTTGCAGAACATTCCTTTATTAGTAATTGCTCTAAGGTAAGCACAGAACAATGTGTTCAGCACAGGAGAAGGAAAGAAAGAAAATGACACAATGTTTGCCTTGAGGACATTCGAGTTTGAATGTGAAGTCATGACTATAAAACATTTAATTTGGGAAAAGAAACCAAAGTTAGAATATGTAATTTGGTTATTAGTGCTGACAAAACTTCCAGTGGCTAGGACACGGAAGAGATATAGGCAGTTTAATGTTTTCAAGTGTAATTTTTACTTGTTTGCTTCCATATTTACTTGTTTGCTCCCTTAATATGTCTCCAATTTTTCCTTTTGTCAATTTTGCTTCTATTAGGCCATCAGGAAAACTATGGCTTCTGAAAAATTACTTCATAGCATTCTATTATTTTGCCTCCTCTGTATCAATAGAAATATTTAACAAGCTAATACAAAAGCAGATATAAAAACAACTGGAAGTTGCAAAGACTTGCTCAAAGTTAGTATCAGGTGCTATTTCTGACCCAATTTTAATTGAAATGTTCTATTTTGGAAGCCATTTTGAATTTGTAAATTTCTATTTTCTCAGCATCGCAGTGTCATCGAAGGCTAGTCTGTACACTAAACTATGAACTAGAATGTAAGCCTATGCGGCAGGGTCTTGCTATTTTATTGTTTTACTCTGTACAGCACCATGTACATTGATGCCGCTATATAAATAAATAAATAATAATAATATTCAATGCTTTATATTTGATTTCATCATATATTTTGAACAGATTTGACCTGCTAAGCTTCATCAGATGGTGTGAAGGATTGAGGCCTACTGAGACAAGGTATTAATGTCAGGCCTTAAAGGTCTGGGTATCGCTGGGAGTAAGAGTTTCATTTCTCCAGTTAAGTTTCATTTCTTCAAGATTAAAAAAATATTTTCAGTTTGGGGGAAGAGGAGAAAACTGGAGAGAGCCAGAGAGAGGGGGGCAGGAAACAAGCACAAGGAAGGAGCAAAAAGATTAAATTTGAAGGAGTCTAGGTGCTACTTAGGGTAAAAGAACTTGCATTTTTGCAACTTTTATTTTCTGTTAATGCCTTTGTATCACTCAGCTCTATTGACGAAATACCTTTAGTTGTAAGTTGTTTGTTTTACTTTACTAGTTAACTGTTATGTGACTCTTAAGGAGGCAGAGATCTTTAAGGTGTTGGTCCAGCTCATAGAAGGGACCCTTATGGTAGTTTCCTGGCTTTTCTGTTTCCCCCTCATTCTAAAAGGTTGAAATGCCTCTCCTAAGGCTTAGATACTAGCAGTAAGAGTTTTAAACTAAAATATGCTGGTATTTTGGGTATTTTGCCTCCCCTTTTCCTTCACCCCCCTTTTCCTCCCCCAACTGGAATGTAGTCCCCGAAAGCTTCACTGAAATTGAATTCAGCTGAGAGAGATCCAACAACCTTTGCCATAGAGGGTGGTGCAGTTGGTGGTCATTTATTTGGGCAGAACATGAAAGAAGTGATGTTAGTCAGTAGTGAAGAGACTGCAAAATACTTACATCATGTCTAGGTCTGCACATAATTAAAACGAATAATCATCCCGGTTTATGTAATACATTGAATTTTCCCAGTGAAACCTTCCTATACAATTTTACAAACTTTGCTGTCATGCTTGGATTTGTCAGGTGTTCTGGCCCAGGTGTGCATAAATAGTACCTTGTGGAGTAAGGCAAGCAGCCTTGCAGAAAGACAGAAGGCCAAACTCAAGCAAAGGTGAAGGCTGAAGTTACAATAGTTTCATAGATGGACTTTTTTACCTTCACATTTGGCTGGCTTCCACTTTTCAGGTTTCTTATCATATACTGCTTTATCTCCAGTGCTGATTAATGGACTAAATGTCATTTAAATTTTTTTTTATCAATTGTCAGTGACAGTTGTATGGATTGTATTGGCAGAAGCTTTTAGAGTTGAACATGAAGAGAGGTTTGATGCCTGAAATGTATGGCTTAAAACAATAAGCCATTTCCCCAAGTTCTTCTGGCTCCATTTTTTCTGTGCTTTTTGGTACCAATCCCAATTTTTCTTGGACATATATGATTAAAAATATCTGTAGTATTCAGGTAGTGCTTAAATTCAAATTTATGTACTCCATCTTTCAAAAATGCCGATGAAGGCATTTATTCTACACACCTCTTGGTCCCTTACTCACTTCTACCTCCAGGCTAGATAGACTATTACTGTTATCAGAACCATTACCATGGAAACAGTTTTATACGGTCCTTCCTCTTCCATGCAATTTTGTATAAACATTTTCTATCTCTTTAAAAGTTTGACATTGTGAAATAGAAGTAAAAGCTATCAATTAAAAGACTTGGTGGCCATTGGATGTAAAGCCAAGTTACCGTGCTGGATTCAGTGGAGTAAATCTTGACTTTTCTCGGAAGAGAAGAGGCAGCCCTGAATTGGGGTTTCTTATCGTCCTTTTAAAACTATTCTCAAAGTTGCTCAAAATGGAGACACATGAAAGCTGCCATGCTGAATCAGGCCATAAGTCTATCTAGGACAGCATTGTCTACAGTGACTGGAAGCAACTTTCCCAGGTTTCAGAGAGGAATCGTTCCCAGCTCTACTTGGAGATGCAAGGAATTGAATGTGGCACTTTTTGCGTTCAAAGGATTAGTTTTATCATGCAGCTACAACCGTTCCCAAGAGATTATTTTAGGAACATGGGAAGCTGTCTCATACCAGGTCAAACTGTTTGCAGACTAGTTCAGTACTGTCTGCTCCAAATGGCTTCTGCTTCTTTAATATTCAGGTGCAGAATGTCTTTCAGCCCAGGGGATGGAATCCACTTCAGAGAAGCTCTCAGGGGTTTGGTGAGACCAAAGGGAAAAGGAGTGGGGACAGAAACATCAAAAATAACATGTCCTGTTTATGGCTAAATAGGACATGTTAAGCCATAAAGTTTAGCTCAAAATGCTTAACCATCATGGCTTAGTGTGTCGTTTGAACAGGGTCATGATGTATTTGATGGGATAAACAGCTTCCTTTTGTTACTAGTAATTCTAGATAAGTAATTTGATTAATTTTATTGTCTTAATTCCAGACAGTTTCTTATAAACAAAGAAATGATGGTAGACGTTAATGATTGGGGAGGGAAACTCAAAAACAGGCATTTGTATATTGAAGACATCAAAGGAATGATATGATGGCAGACTTACAGATAGGGAAGTGGGCTTGTCATATCATTACACCTCAGATTTCAATGAAGTAGGTTTGAGAGAAAATGAAAGAATCCAGTAAGATTGTGTTCATTTGATCCTTTATCTGGTAGGTGAACTTTCATTGATGTCTGCAGGGACCAGTTCATAGAAAAAGCTTGGGAAATGTTGGGATTATATATTTACAGGGTGAACCTCTACCTATGTAATGGTGATTTGACAGGAAAGAGGTGTAGTGAAGCCAACAGAAGAGAAAATGACTGTCTGCAGTTCAATATCTCTTTAGTCTCATACGAGACAGCAATATCCTTCACTTTTATTTACTGACCCAACCAGCTCCAGTTGTAATGAATAGCTTTAAAAGGTGATAGTTGTACTATTTGTTTTAAATGCATCGAATGATGAGCATGTTGCTATGTAATTTAACCTTCAAATAATACTCTAAGATAAATATGCAACTGATGTGCTTTTTTCTTCACTGAGTTTCAATCCAGATAAACATTTGCACGGACACAAGCCTGCTCAAGAGAGGAAGAACAGTTGAGTAAACAGAACATTCTGTTTTGTACCACAGCCCATGTTTTATTTTCTTCATTTAGAAATTTTAAAAAATCCTCGGGGTGCTTGCGCAATCACACTGCCTCATTCCGGGCATTTTACAAGGGATCCAGACCACGTTGTCATCAATTTGTAGCCCTTCATTCTTTCTCGCAGCTTGTTCCACCTTTTTTCTTATCAGATAATAATCAGTTAAGGGTGCAGTCCTATGGATTGCATCTTCACTACTCAGAAGCTCCCAAATTCGGAGGTTTCTGAGATTTCTATGCCCTCCTGGTCTGAAGCCAGCAGGACGGGAGGTGCAGCAGAGGCCTCCTTCCTCCTGTCCTCTAATCTGTTGTTGTTGTTGTTGTTGTTTTCTAGACAGGCTTTGCTAGATGGTCCGCCACTATGCGCAACTCAGAAAAAGCCAGGCTGTTGCAGAATCTGCAGGTCAGATTCCTAGAAATCTGAACCCACTGCTGATTTAAGAACATAATAAGTGCCATCCGGGATCAGAGCAAGGGTCCATCTAGTCCAGCACTCTGTTCACACAGTGGCCAACCAGCCATAGGCCAGGGAAGAACAAGCAGGACAACAGCACCCTCTCCCCCATGTACCCCAGCAACTGGTGTCCAACATTCCCACTGACATGGGTTTTCTTTTTTTAAAAAAAAGGTTGGGAAGAGGTAGTTTTCTATGGTGTCAATTGAGGCCTTCCCCCCCCCCCCTTTCCATGTGTGGATGTCTGAGGGATTTTCTGAGCCAAGCAGCTGAGAGGAAAAGGTTTAAACCTCTCCCCCTGACACCTGGTGGTCCCAATCCATATTGAACCACACACACATTTACTCGGGAGTAAAAACAAAGAGAGGGGTCAACGGCACACTAGGTGATTAATGTAATGTACAGTTTGACCTTCAAAGTGATCACTATGCTTCATAGTTTTTCTTTTTTTAAATGTGAATCATTTTATCCTCTTTTGAAGCAATCAACAAACATTGGTGGAGGGCTCAGAGATTTCCCACACTGATAAAAGGATTCATAGAAGTGTTCCCTTTTTATGGCTTGGGCCTTGTTTAAAGGAAGATATGTTGCTGTTCTAACTTATAGAATCATATTTGTGAGTAAGAGTTCTTCATGGTACACCTTTGAGAAGGTAGATTGAGGTGAGAAACATACTTTACTGAACTGACAGAAGTTTCCTTGCATTGGCACTAAATCTGGGCTCATCAAGTACATTTCACAAAATGTCCTCAGTGAAAAGTGCTGACTATGTTGTTTGACTTATCTTTCTGTTAAAATTCTGTGACAATAAGAAGGGAACAAACAACCTTTCTGAAGAACAGCAGCAATCCAGATATATAATTTGGCTTTGCCTGAGTGATTTAGATTTGGGCTAGTTCTCTTTACATTAAGAGCTTTTCATGCAGTTTTATCTATAGATTACATTTTCTTCATATTTTCTTAATTATGGACAGGAAGATCTCTATAGTTTAGAGAACTTATATAGTTTGTGGGGGGGGGAGGTCTGTTCACTGCCACTTTGTAGCTGAAAATTCTCTCAAAATTCCCTCAAAATTCTGCAGCATTGCTGCTGCAAGGCAGGAACGATAAATTCAGACAGCAGTAGGGAAAGTGAACTATCTGGCCAGAAAAAAATGCAGCATTGGTGGCCATTCAGCCCGCCCCCTGCCTGCCTTCCTGGCTTACCTGGTCTTACCCTGGGACTTTCATCTACCCCCATCAATGCCCACTGACTTAATCAGAAACGAGGACACCACTGACAGACTGGGAAACAATGTGGTGACCTTGGAAAAACTAAACAAATCACAGTAAAAACATAGTTTCGGGGGGTAGAAGCCCGATATGGCTGTCAGCTGGAGGCTCCATCATATAAAAAATGCAGCACCACTGCACAGCCACGATTGGGTAAATAGGCAGTATAGATACACCCATTGGTTTCATCACTTGAATCTTTCTTCTCTGTGTCAACACTGGAGTTTTATAATTTCTAGGAAATTACACAATAAATACTCTTGACTATCAATAATGCATACAGCACTAGCCTTAGGGATGGGCAAACTGTACCATGGTTGCCCATGGTACGGAGCTGAGGGCGGCACCAAGCTGAGCTCAGTGGCTGTGTTTTTCTATTTGTTTTTAATGTACTGTCTGCAGTGAGCTAGGGTGGCAAAACGCAAGTGTCTGCAATCTTTTTTCCAAGGTTCTACAGGTTGTTTGGGCAAGGAGGAACTACAGGTAATAATTCTCAGATGTATTCCGTGCATGCAATAATTCTCATATGTGGCCCCCAGCTTCGTATACATATGCATAGGTCCTTGTAGGGAGCAGCAGCAGGTGCCCCCAACATCACCAGGCCCCAGAAACCCTCTAGGTGACTCTGCAAAGCTTGTCTGCTGCACTATTTATCCTAGGGCTGGCCCTGAAAGCATGCCTGTCTTTCCAAACCCTTCAGGGTACCAAATCAGAGTTAATCCTCCGCTGTTTAATTGCAAATAGTTACACAGGAGTAACATAGAAATTGTCTGAGACTGGCCCAAACATTACCTGACTGTAAGGTTAGGTCTGACAAAGCTAGTCATATCAGGATTATGGTGGCTGACTGGAGGTCAAGAACTGTATCTCATTGCCGATACGTAATTGCATCCAAAGATTTTGGTTGCATAATATTTTATTTGATAATGTTTCCTGCAAACACATTATAACTGACTAGAAGCTCCATCAGACCTAGGAAAAAATGCTGGCTACCATGGCTTCTCTGCTCCTGGTTTCGTTGCTCAGTTACTTCCTGTTGGAAAACAGGAAGTAAACAATGAGCACGGTGCCCATTCAGTCAGGCATTGTAATCATGCTGCTTCTCCCACACATAGCAGGAGAGAGCAGCAACTGGACTTTTTCTGGTTTTTCTTGTGGATCAAGGAAGGCCAGAAGGGGCGGACGGCGTGTAAGAAGCAGATGACATCATTGGCATTGCACTAGAGACTGCTTATACTAGCACAAGATAGTTTACATTAGCAGTAGTGTCAAATACAAGACTCCACAGGAATTTGTGGTGTACTACACTAGGGCTTAGCTGAAAGTAGTTTAAATGTTTATGGGGCTAGTAGGTTTCATGGACTTATCTGCAAAGCTGAGTCTTATCTGTGGAGGATATGTTGCCAAAAAGAAAAGAAAAAAAGGCTGAGATACATTGTTGTGGGGAATCTCAGTGGATGATGGTTCTTAAGGGGCATGTTATAAAGGCACTGCAGTTGCTGTTGTCAGCGAGGCAATTACGCAGTGTCAAACAGCATATTCCAAGTAGCCAAAATAATTAATGACTCACAATTTCCTCACAATTATATGGAAATGTTAACAATACATAATATCAGAACTCATAAGGGAAACTCAGTAAATTCAAGAATTAAAAATAATATGTTCAAAACATCTGCTGATCAGGCTATAAAGAAAACTTGTTTCATTTCATGTTGAAGATGCCTATTCATTTAAGCCCCTGTCACAGCTTATAAATGCTTTTGTGTAGTTCAGTGTGTCTCAATCAGAATTTTACTGGCCCATCATAAGGCTTATCGCAGGCTAAGAGTTTCCTTTTATTTCCCTGTCTGTGATGCATGCCAAGTTCTATCAGTCAGTGTATCACACTTAGCACAACAATACTTATTTGTTCACAATGAACTTCGTCCCAGATTTCCCAGAGTTTGCAGAACATTCACAGCTTCTGGATTCTTCTTTGTTAAAAAAAAAAACTCAGCATAAAACTTTTTTTTTTCAATCTGAGCAGCCATCGGCGTAGCCCATGGAAACATTATCTGAACAATGGCGATGCAACATCTAACATCTGTGCATGGCGTGATATTTCTGATAGCTATCATTTAATAGTAGCTCGAAGCACAAATCTTCATTGCTGTCGGTTTGTGGGCAAAGGCTATTATATTATTCCTTGCTTGCGACCATACAGTTGGTTTCTTTTAAATTTTATTGTACATTATCAAGAGAAAAATTATGCATTAGACATAGGGTTATATGTCTTTTGAATGGGCAAATGCTCTGTGCCTTTTAACATCTTATTAGGGGCTAAATTTGAAAGTTACATCTTTACTTATTACATTTATAGTGACCTTTCTTCCATGGAACTTAATGCAACATATATGATGTTTCCTGGCAGTCTCCTATCTAGACAGGAACCTGAGTCAGACTAGTTAGCTTTAGCATAGATGCTGTATTACTGGAGAGGGCAACTTCCGGGGCTTGGGGGGAGGGACATTGCTCTTCAGAACCCACAGTCAGCTGCATCTGGAGGCTGAATTTGCTGTAGCAGCAGCCAAAATAGCACTGCTTTTGCACAGAAACAAGATGGGCAGGTGTGCCCATCTTGTTTACAAGCAGCATCGCACTTCTAGGAGGCTTACGGAAGTGCTATTCTCCTTGCTAACAAGGTGCTCGCAGCCCGTGCACCTTGCTTCAATGCAAAATTTCTGTAGTTTTGGCCACTGCACCATGATTTCAGTAGCCATGGCAGTGATGACAGAGAAAAAGGTAGGAGTGCAAAAATACCCAGTGATGTCACAGAGTGTGACTCCACTAAGAGGACATGCCCCTTCTTCCTATGTTCATCCCATGTAACTCATCCCATGACTGCATAACTACAGCAACTATAGACTTAATTAACCCCTGTTACACTACAGGATCTGTTAAATAACCCTTAATTATCCCTTGTTCACCACAGGATGTTCTGTTACTGGGCTTGCTATGGAATTGAGCAAGTCTTTCCTTGTCTTTGTTTGCTCCTGACTGCCCTGGAAGGTCTCTCTCAGCTTGTAGGCCTTCTAAAGGGCCAGCTTTTCTTCCCCTTTCCTACTACCCACTTTTTTTACTCTCTTTGTTCCTCTTCAGTTGCTCTCTCCAGCCACTTCTCCTGAACCATTCTGCTCCAGCTGTCTTTTTAAACTCTGTCCTGAGTTTCTAGTATACAGGTTTTTGTCCTATGTTTCTGCACCATGTTCTTCATCAGAATCCTTAAGCCATTCAGAGCCCCTGCCTTTATTCACCTTCCTTCTGTCTAACCAGCCTTAACTATGGCTGGGCACTGTTGCCCTGCAAACAGGGATACATGGGGGATTGTATGGCTCCTCACAGTGGGTTACATGTGACCCATGGGTTGTATGTTGCCTTCCCCCACTGTATTATGTCCCAGGTCTATTGCATTTTTGTTATCAGGGAAAGCTTCACCCATTGTTTGTTTTTATTGGGTTCAGCTTATCAAAAGCAGGAGTTTGCAATCTCCTCCCTGTGGCTGCACCAGTGGATGAGATAGGAGGAGAACATAAGAAGAGCCATGCTGAATCAGACCAAGGGCCCATCAGACCAAGGGTCTGGCACTCTGTTCACAGATTGGCAAAACAGCTGTTGACCAGGGACTCACAAGCAGGACAGTGTAATAGCACCCTTCCACCCATGTTCCCCAGCAACTGGTGTATATAGACAGAAATGCAGAAGTTCTTTCAAATGGAGGGTCATGTTGCATTTTAGAGAAGCTCTCAGGCATTCCAGTGGTGGCCAGGGACAAAGGCAAAAGTGCAGGGCCAAAATAACACAAACGCCGGTGTGTTGTAGCTTACAGCTTTTACTGCCAATAACTAAGCCTAAGGAGAGGCATTTTAACCTTTTAGAATGGGGGAGAAACTGTACAAAAGCCAAGATGCCACCAAAAATATCTGGGGGGGGGGCAGCCAGGAGAAAGAGCAGGACCTTTGGGGGAACCCCAGAGGGCTAGACTGATACTCTTGGGAGGCTGGATTTGGCTAACAGACTTGAGGTTATGAACCCCTGCTCTAAGCCAATGAACCCCTCCCACTGAAAGAACAGCTTCTGTCAATGGAACAGGGAGGAGGGCAATTCTTCTTCTCCCCAGGATCTCTCCTCCACGTCCTCAAAATCTGCTCTGGGGACTTGGGGGACTCTCTACAGCAGATTTGGGGAGCTGTGGGAGGTCTTCAAGAATACGGTGAGAAGGGAAAGCCCCATTGTGTAGGTAGAAGTTTGCTTGTGCAATTCTGCATTTCACCCAGAGTTTAGCATGGCATCTGAACTCACTACATATTTTGGTAAGATCAGTAGAACATTAGGATTACCTTGGAGGTTGAGAATGAAAAATATGATAAAAAAAATCTTCTCAGCTGCAACTGCCGTAGTCAGCTGAAGGATCAGAATAAGGTAGAAGGGAAAACAGCAGAGACCCACAGATATTTTGTGATACAACCCGATAAATAGATAGCAATTCCATTTGTTAAATTAGCAGTAGAAGCACAGAAGCCACATAGTACATTTGTTATAAGTGGTTCGACATGTAGCATAAAATCCTTCCTAACTAATTTAGTTTTATTGCTGCTTTTTTATTTGTATATGATATGCGAATGACCATTTTGCTAAACAATAGATTGATATTATGAACAATTTGATAAAATGATGGTAATTACACTGCATGAATGTGCCCGTTATCCTGTCATGTGGTGGTGCTTATTCCCTGAGATACTTGTGTGACTAGAAACAGCCTATATAGCCCATGCCTAGATTAGGAGGGCTGAAAAAGTGAAGTTTAAGCTTTCTAAGGTCTTATTTAATTGTCCAAATTCCTAAGAAAGAACATCATTGGGGTTTTTTTTGCATCAATTTTTTTTGCATCATCTGCTTTTAAAATAAAAAAATATTGAAATATGATCATGCCACTTGTGTGAACAATTTATTTATTTATTTATTTATTTAAAACATTTATATCCCGCCCTATATCATTAAGATCTCAGAACAGCATACAGTATAAAACAATAAATATACACAGTTAAAAACAAATTAAACCATGATCCAAGTTAAAACAATATATAATTTGAAAGCAATAAAAGCAATAAAATGACTTTGGTTCTGAATTTAGGGTATGGATGAGGTTGGGAAGAAGGGATGTGCTCTACTAATTAAGGGACATGAGAGGAACTATATGCCTGCCAAGGTGAAGGTGTTAAGTAAATTAAAAGAGCTCTCTCTATTATTCTCCTCTTTCTGTAGTAAGTCTAGTCATTCAATACACCTAGCATTCCATCCTGGTTACAAACAGAGGAATATGATCTTTTTAAAATGTGTCTCTTACAATGAGCCAGTGACAAAGGCTGTTTAGAGTGGCTAGTAGGAAAATAGGAAAGCACAAAAGATGGAAGAAGCAGTCTGCTCAGTAAAGCCAATATGTTTTTGAACCTCCACAAAATATACAAAGGATATTTTTTTATCATTCACTTGTTATTTCAAATCTGATTCAACTTCATTGTGTTACCTCTTTCAACTAGGGAATATCTGTCACCATTATCACCCTAAAACAGCTTATTATTATTATTATTATTATTATTATTATTATTATTATTATTATTATTTTATTTATTTATATAGCACCATCAATGTACATGGTGCTGTACAGATTACACAGTAAAATAGCAAGACCCTGCCGCATAGGCTTACAATCTAATAAAGTTGTAGTAAACAATAAGGAGGGAAAGAGAATGCAAACAGGCACAGGGAAGTGTAAACAGGCACTGGGTAGGGTGAGGCTAAACAGTATAGAGTCAGAACAAACTCAATATTTAAAAGCTATAGGGAACAGAAAGGTTTTTAGCTGAGTTTTGAAAGCTGTGATTGAGTTTGTAGTTCTCAAGTGTTCTGGAAGAGCGTTCCAGGCGTAAGGGGCAGCAGAAGAAAAAGGACGAAGCCGAGTAAGGGAAGTAGAGGTCCTTGGGCAGGCGAGAAGCATGGCATCAGAGGAGTGGAGAGCACGAGAGCTTATGGGTTTTGGGTGGCTTGTTAACCATGGCAACAAGCCACGCTTGCTGGGTTTGCATGACATGACAAGCTGCACTGGCAAGGGTAATTATGCACTACCACCACCACCACCCAGCACACACAGCCATAATGGGCTGTTGTGTTGTGTGAATAACCCCACTATATTGTCTTGAAATATTTGTGTGATTAGTTTCATTCACATCTTTGTACAGCACCCTGGAAACGTTTCAATGAAGAACAGGTGAGAAATAGTTTAAATAAAGAAATAGGTAAAAAATTTGGTTTTGAAAACTCAATCCATTACAAGTAGAGTCCTGTTGTCAAGAGTTCTTTCTCATAATGCATGAAACCTCCAAAGATTATATTTTCCATGAACAACATGTTACAGATGATGTTCAACATTTTGATCAGTTGAATGAATCAGAATCAGAATCATTGTTTGTAGCCAATGGCCATTACAACATCATAAAACATTAAGAACATTAAAATATTAATGTGTTTAAAACTGTTAAAACAATAAAATAAAGTAACACATTAAGCTAAATAAGGCAGCAATAGAACAAGTCATCTTGAATCAATGCCCTACTCTTTGTGTTATTATCTACCTTACCCAAGGTCAGAATCCAGACTCGCCATTGCAAACTATTTTGCACATGCATATAATTGCATTCTTATTATGGAGGAATCATCCCATAAAGTCTCAACTCATTCATTCGGTGTTAGTATTCTGAAAGTCAGCTAAGGCCATTTTATTCCAATGGGAAGAAAGAAACTGATATTTTTAACTGGGTCTTTTGGAAAAATGTAAGGTTGCTTTATGTTTATTCTTATGGTAATGCTGCTCTTTTTAATTTGTGGGATATTATTGATTAAAAAATGATTTTATGCATTGTAAGCTGGCCTCAGGAATTTATTAGTCATATTGGCAGGATGCAAATTTCAAAAATAAATAAATAATATATGCATTGCCATTGGCTACGTATCACTTTGATGCAGTGTTTCCAGGCAGGGACATTCCCCACAGCTCTAATAACAATTAGGCACTAATGTGAAGCTCTCCAATGCCTTGTTTAATAATTTAAATAGTCAAAATGCTGTGTCTACATAGCCAAGATTATATTATGGCCACAATACGCCCGTTGATATCCTTCTTCTTTAACCCATTGGGTTGTTTGACTGTCCATAAATTGTGTAATGTGCTACTTAGGTATGTTGAGGTAGAATGCCCTTATAGAAAACAAATACAGCACAAAATATTTACAGCACCATCAGTTCAAAAAAAATTATGATGCTCAAAAGTTCAAAATGTTTTAGAATATTTGCTACAATTGCCATTTTTACTGAGGCTTTTTATTATGGTATTGGTTTTTATTATAGGTTTTATTGTTGTATGCTGCCTTGGAAGGGCTTCTGCCCTGAAAGGTGGCAAAGAAATATTTTAAATAAATAAAATTTAAAAAATAAGTTGTTGCTTCAGCAGGGGGACAACAGCTAGCAGCAATGGTTTAAACTAATGTCAATTTTGTTTTGAGAACTAGTTCAGGGGATTCAACTCCAAGAACCAAACTTGCTTTTTAGGGGTCCCGTCTAAAGCTACATGACCCCCACAGCCCAATATACCTTGAGTGCCATCAGTGACCACTAGTGGGTAATGAAAATGTAGTATTTCCCATTGTTTTTTCAACCTGCTGGAAAGACAGCTGATGACAGGGTCAGCTCAAGACTTGTTTGCTGCCTGAGGCAAAGGACAGGATGGTGCCTACTTTACATTCCAAATATAGAATGCCAATGGGCTGGTAGTTGAATCTTACTTCAATACTGGTGATGGGACCGTTTCCTCCTCTGCTCTTGGGCAGCAGATTCGCTTAGGGAATTCAGGGGAAATGGTGATGGAGTGTCTCCCTGACCCGCAACATCGGCCACTTGTGGTGACTGCCTCACTCTGTCTAATAGTAGGGCTGGCCCTGGCTAATGGGTATATGAAATAGGTGCCCAGCATTGAATGAAACGGACGTGCCCTGGAAGGGGGCAACAGCAACCTCATTTTCACAGTACATGGAAGTTTTCAACCTGTATGCCGCCTTGAGATGCCCAATAATATAGGGTTGGATATAAATGTTTTAATAAATAAATAAATAAATCTTGTCCCAGAGGACACAGCCATATTCTCCTCACTCTTACATGACCCCTTGTAATGAATTCTACAAAGGTGATGGTGGAGCTTCTTTGCAACAAAAGTCTTGGTTGTTCGACACAGTCACACTGCAAATATTCCCACCATTTAGTAGCTCAACTGAAAGAAAGAGGCCAGTATTAACATTCCAGACAGCCTGTTCCAAAAAATAAAGCCCCTTTGCCCATTAATCCTCAAGACCATTTTTCCCCATTTAAAAATGTTCATTCTGCTTGGCCTGTGGATCTCTACAAGAGCAATTATTACACAATTTATCATCATTCTTGTGTTATTTCCCTTGTGAAAGATAAAAACACCAGCCAGAGCTATAAAACATAAGTCTCTTATTGTAAAAAACAATATGACATTTACACGGAGAGAGGACAGTGAAATCCACCTAAGCAAAAATTATGCTCAGCTCTGTGCAGTTTTTAGTCCTTTATAGAGACATGTAGAGAAACGTACTGGAATTAATCATGCAGTTCCTAAGCATAGGGGCAAAGAACAATTATCCTGTGCCCTGGGCAAAACAGTGCACCATTTTACACTACAGTATTCAATTTCCCATACTCATACAACTCTGGTTCCTGTCACATCCCCCTGTGTGCGGAATTCGTCGCTGAAATCCACTGTGCAATCTACATTCATGAGATCTGCCCTTTCCAGCACCAAGCAGGAATTTCCTGCTATCAAATTGACAAGAGAAAGTAAGACATATATTTTTTAAAAAACTGTTCAGAAACCCTTGCTTCCACACAGAAAGCAACTTTTACCTGGCAAAACGTATCTAAAATGTCTTAGTTCATTATCTTGTTCAATTACAAAAGATCCAACATTTAGATCACACACACACCCAATCTATTTGGGCAGCTGGGCACATTTGGAATGTCATGGGTGCTGTCACAAAATGGCTGCAAGGTGGGGTGGTTCGACACAAAACAGAGATTTTACAGAAGGGAAACTGGTGATGCTAAAGTCAAGTAACTTGACCCAGAACTTGATAACAAGGCAGAGGAGGGATCTGAGTCCCAGAGAGCTTTGGCTATAGGGGGGGGGGGGGGGTTTGTATATAAATTTAATAAATAAATAAACGAACCCTGAAAACCATTCCTTTGAAACCAGTTTTCTGCTCTGACAGCATACTGATTTCACAGAAGGTAAGGTCTTTTTTCTTTCTTCCTCGCTCTGGCAGCCAACTCCCTTCCACATATCTTTCTCACTGTGGATCACTACACATATGTGTGCATGTGCGCGCGCACACACACACACCATCCATCTATTAACACACCTGAACATAAACATGTGACTCTGTTGATTCTCCTCGACCTCTCAGCGGCTTTCGATACCATTGACCATGGTATCCTTCTGGGACGACTCGCTGAGCTGGGAGTGGGAGGTACTGCTCTGCAGTGGTTCTGCTCTTATTTGGCGGGTCAATTACAGAAGGTGGTGCTTGGGGAACATTACTCGGCCCCGTGGACTCTCAAGTATGGGGTCCCGCAGGGGTCGGTTTTGTCCCCCATGTTGTTTAACATTTACATGAAGCCGCTGGGTGCGGTCATCCGTAGCTTTGGAGTGTGCTGTCATCAGTATGCTGACAACACGCAGCTCTATTTCTCCTTTTCATCTTCAACAGGAGAGGCTGTGGATGTGTTGATCCGGTGCCTGGTTGAGACAATGGACTGGATGAGGGCTAATAAACTGAAACTCAATCCAGACAAGACTGAGATGCTGTTAGTAGGTGACTCCGCTGACAGGATGGGGGGTGTTCTACCGGTTCTGGATGGGATTGCACTCACCCTGAAGGAGCAGCTTCGTAGCTTGGGGGTTCTTTTAGACCCATCATTGTCACTTGAGGCTCAGGTGACCTCAGTGGCACGGAGTGCCTTCTACAAACTCCGGTTGGTGGCCCAGCTATGCCCCTATCTAGACAGGGATAACCTGGCTTCAGTTGTCCATGCTCTGGTAACCTCCAAGTTAGATTACTGCAATGCACTCTACGTAGGGCTGCCTTTGAAGACGGTTCGGAAGCTGCAGCTCGTGCAAAATGCAGCGGCCAGATTGATTTCGGGAACCAGAAGGTTCGACCCTATAACACCTGCTCTGGTCCGCTTGCACTGGCTGCCTGTATGTTTCCGAGCCCAATTCAAGGTGCTGGTTTTGACCTATAAAGCCTTACACGGCTTGGGACCACAATACCTGACAGAACGCCTCTCCCGACGTGAATATACCCGATCACTACGTTCAACATCTAAGGTCCTCCTCCGGGTGCCTACTCCAAGAGAGGCTCGGAGTGTGGCAACAAGGGACAGGGCCTTTTCGGTGGTGGCCCCCAGACTGTGGAATGATCTCCCTGATGAGGCTCGCCTGGCACCAACGCTGCTATCCTTCCGGCGCCAGGTTAAGACTTTCCTCTTTGCCCAGGCATATGGCAGCACATCCTAATTACTCACATGTTTAGTTTTTAATCAGTTTTTAATGCTTTATGTGTGTATGTTCTGTGTTTTAGAGTTTTAAATTTTGTATACTTGTTTTTACCTCAATTTTAGAATTTCTGTAAACCGCCCAGAGAGCCCTGGCTATGGGAGCGGTATATAAGTTTAATAAATAAATAAATAAATAAATAAATAAATAAATAAAATATGTGTGCATGCATGGCTGAATGCATACAAGAACACACACAGAGAGACTCTCTCTCTTCTTTTCCCACCTGGTTTAGACCCCTGCTGCCTTTCCCACACCTAAAATTTATCTGCTGCCCTTCCCAGCCCCTTAGATCAACCTTCACAGGCCCCACCTCCCTGGCTTACCAGTCAGCAATAGTGACTGTTTTGGATTCCTTTCCTTCTTCTTTATTCTCTTTTTATATATATTTTTTCTGGGTGGGCAGGGCATACTAAAAAGTGCCAGGTGACCTACCATCTTCCTTTTCTAAGAATGCCTCTGGGCCCCACATGGGCCCCAGTGGAAACCTGGGGAGGCAAAGACAGCAGTCTGAAAGTCAGTGTTTTGATTTGAAGCACATCTGGCCACCAGGTTTAAATAAATAAATAAATAACTGGTGAGGGCAGGGGCCTTGGCAAGCCCTGGAGGAGGTATCTGCAGGTGCAGTGGCATCCACGGGAACCACATTGAGGACTATAGATCTAGAGAGGCCATAGCTCAGTGGTAGAGCACATGCAGAAGTTCCCAGATACAATTCACGGCATCTCCAGGTAGGGGTGGAAAAAAATCTTGCCTAAAACCCTGGAGAGCCACTGCCAATCCGTGTCGACAATACTGGGCCAAAAATTGGGACACTCAATTTTTAAAAAAAATAAATCAGTGGGTGAAACTTTCTTTGATACCAACCTGGACCAAGGGTCTGACTCAGTATAAAGAGGCTTCCTATATTCCTAGATGCATTCTCTATATGCAATGACAGCTGTTGTTCTATTCCCCTTTCAGAATTTGTTACTGGTTTTGACACAGATATAGATCTATTGGATAGATATCTTTGTTATCAAACCAGCCCAAATTGTCTTCACTGCTTTTTATGCCTGAGGACCAAACATGCATTTGACTATATTTGAGAGGGACTGTGTGAGTTAACACTGTTTGGCAATGTATTATCAGCTGATGGAGTGCTTCTGAAGTGGACTTAGAAGATTAATGAGAATAGAATTTTAATAAATTGAGCTATATTTTAAACACCCTGAAAGGAGAAAGATGATGTCTCCAAAATTGATTAGAGAACATCTTCTACTGTTTAGAAAGACTGTAAGACTTCTGAGTGGAGCTGTACATAAATCTTATATTTCCCCTTGCCAAGGATTTTTATACATTGGCTGATTTATACTTTAGGGTGGATACTGGGACATTAGCAACATAAATCATCTAAATGGAATTGCAGAATATGTGATGATAACTAATTTTCTGTTGGGGCAACATATTAATATAGGCACAACAATCAACTTCTGGTTCATATGTGTTAGTAAAATGAGCTATATCAATGCCATAATAGGGTTAAGTAGTGTTAGCCATGAAGCCATATTCTAAGAATCACATGACAGAAGCCTTGGTTCATGATCCTACAGCCTCACAAAGTACACAAACAGTCACTAGGCCTTGTTTTCACTGCACTGTTTGTCTACATATATCTGTGTCAGACATTTGTGGACTAATATTGCAACCCTATCCATATCTACTCCCAAGTAACCACTTAGTTAAATGAGACTTACCCCCAGGTAAGAGTGTATAAAATTGCAGCCTAAAAGCCTCAGAGCCTGGAGGTATCACATAACTATCAGGGCTAGTAGCCATTGATAGACTTCTCCAGGAATTTATCCAACCCCCTTTTAAAGCCATCCAGATTGGTGGCCATCACTACATCTTGTGGGAGTGAATTCCATAATTTAACTATGCACTGTGTGAAGAAGTGCTTCCTTTTATTTGTCCCGAATCTCCCACCAATCAGCTTCAAGGGATAACCCCAGAGTCTAGTATTTTGAGAGAAGGAGAAAAATGTCTCCCTATCCACATTCACCACACCATGCATAATTTTGTACACCTCTCTCACGTCTCCTCTTATTGCTCCATCACACCTATTTTTTCCCTCTGTTTTGTCTCCATTTTTTTACCTCTGTTCTATACGCGCATCAAGGGCTCCATCACAAATGGTCCCTTTCATGTGGGTTTTCACTTGTTTGATCTTCCATTCCGCCCTGGCCCTTCTCCTTCATCCTCCAGTTCATTTGGCTGTGGTACTCTGATGGGCGTGGGCTCTTTCCCTCCCCCTCACTCTGGCTTTGTTATCGAGCAATTATTTTAAAGGTTTCATCTGGGCTCCTTTCCTATGGGCAATGGGGGGGATTGGAACACTAAAAAGTCCATTCAGCCATCTAATAAGTCCCTACGATGATGTGCTGGAGGAAGAGAACTGCCCCACATTCCCCTTTCATCAGCAAGACTCCATTGGCACACACACCCAACAAAGGAAAAAGCGAGGGCGGGGGGAATAATCCAGACTTTCCCTGCAACAAAATAAAATGCGACAAGGGGGGAAGGGGCAAGATGAGTGCAGGACAGGGACAATGTCATGTGAGTACCACGCTGCAAAACCACATACCAGGAATGGTGAGTGTGCGATAAATTGCTGAACAGAGCCACTGGAGCTCCTTGGTATACATCTGGGCAGAGGGCAATGAAGCAAGCTGGAATGCATGACAAGACAAACTGAACATGAATGAGAGCCCATGATCAAGCCTATTCTGTGTCAATGATGGAGATGAAGAAACAGTTCTTCTCCACCACTCAGTGACATCCAGAAGATATTTTCTGAGTGGTATGGGATCTTATGGCACAGGGGAGATATGAGAGAACCCTCATTCATATCATGTGACACATTTTCAGTACACTTTGGTCACATTCAGATGGCACTTTAATCAATGACGGACTAATAAACTCTGAACAGTAGCTTTTTTAAATAGTCCATGATGCCTTGCCATATAAATGGGTTAATAAGCTACTGTTCAAAGCTACTGGGTGTAATTTGACTGATCTTCCTGCTCCCTGTCCTGCTTTAGCCCTCCATCCCAAGCAAACCAGTATCCCATCTTCTGTAAAGGTGTTTAAGCCTCCCGCTCAAGTGAGCAGTAGCCCATATAAGCCATTGGCAATAGCACAATAACCCATTTAACCCATTATTTATTTATTTATTTATTTGTATAGCACCAACAATGTACTTGGTACTGTACAGAATATACAAATAAAACAGCAATACCCTGCCTAGAGGCTTACAGTCCAAAATCACATTAAAACGTATGAAGGGGGGAAGGGGTTACACAAAACAGAAATAAGGGAATAATCATAGCAATGAGAACAGTAAATCAGGCTAAAATACCAAAAGCTATGGAAAACAGATGAGTTTTCAAACGCGTTTTAAAATCTAAGATGGAACTCGTAGTTCGTAGATTCTCTGGAAGAGCATTTCAAGCAAACAGGGCAGCCAAAGAGAACGGGCGAAGCCGGGCAAAAGAGATAGAAACTCTTGGGTGGGAGAGCAACATAGCATTTGAAGAACGGAGGATACGAGGGGGATGGTAGAGTGAAATGAGAGAGGAGAGATAAGAAGGCGCAAGACCATGGCATGCTTTAAATGTCAGCAAAAGAAGCTTATATTGAATTCTATAAGGAATTGGAAGCCAATGGAGAGATTTCAACAAAGGAAAAACATGGTCAAAGCGACGAGCCAAGAAAAAAATCCATAGATAATACCAGCTTTAAGCCATTTCCAATACGGCAGTAGGTGCACTTTCACCCATTTGTTGAATCACAGTTGTGCATTTAACCCATAGACACTATTGCAGTAGCCCGTTTAAGCTGTTCTCAATACCACAGGTACCACTGTTTCCATTACACAGAGAATGCTGAGGAGCAGTGCAGTGACAGCTATCTGAAGTACTCTTGCAGTGAGCAAATTAACCCACAGTGCTCGACAGATGACACGATAACCCATGATGGGGTTAAATAACCCTTACTGCAGACTGGGTTATCAGATTGGGTTATTGTGGACTGCTATAGGTGAGTGAATTAACCCACGGTGCTCGGCATTAAATAAATCATTGTGGTTTATGTAACCCATAGTGGGTTATTATGTTATCAAACCCAGTCTTTGATGGTAAAGTTGCCCATAACTATCATGATTTGGACTTCACAATTAATATAGCATCATTAGTGGAGGTGTTTGGAGCACTGCCTGGTCTGATTTTATTGGATGACTGAGTACTACTTCTCATAGGTAATATAAAAAATTAAGAACTGGTTTGAAAAACTAATTCCAGCTATCTTCCCCCTTTATACAAACTGAACACCTTTGGTTGTTAGTTACAATCTTTGCTTATTAGTTGCCTTCTTCACCATACAGTAACAGATACAGAGCCACGTTTTTTTTTTAAAAAAAATGCTGCTCATTTTTTACAAATAAATAAAATGTATGTAACTGTGTTAATGAGCTAGTGCATTTTCACATATAGGAATGTGCCCAATGACCGATCCTCTCACATGAAATATGGCTCCATGAGTTATATAGCTCTAATCTGGAATTTCCTTCTTTGAAGCAAACATGTTTGTGGTGGCCGACCCTTTTCTGCCCTGTTTAAAGTGTTCTATTGATGAAGCAAGACCAAAATCTATTTTTCATGCTTTGAAATTATTATTTTAAACAATTGTAAAGCCATTATTTACATTGGGCTTCTGATTGCAGAATGGTTTAAATTAGCCAAGATTACAGGCTGAGTTTTCCAGTTATAAATCAAGGTGAAGAATGTAAGAGTTTGTTTGGTGAAATGTTTAATGTGCAGAAAGTTCTGACTTACAAGTAATGAGATTATGGTTCCTCTGACAAATGGTTATGCCTGTGCATGGTCCAACTAACACCCTAACATAAATGAATCTGCTGGTGCAGATGCTTGTAGATGGTTTTGTGCAGCATCCTTTAGCTGCATATCATCATCATCATCATCTATACTGCTCCATAGCTGATGCTCTCGAGACAGTTTACAACAATTACTTTAAGACTGTAATGGCTTTATTGATTCACCTGCCTATATTTTGCTTCTCATTTTTACTAAGGTTTTAAACAAATCTACCCCAAAGAGAGCCTGCAAACTTCTGTTAATATTCATTTGATATAGAGTCATCTAGAGCTGTCTCTGGCAGGTTTACTGCTTCTAAAATATGTTATAGTGGAGATCTTATGTTACTCAAACAATTAGTCATCCTTAATCAAGAGATTCCACAGCTTTACAAGGCGAGCAACTCTTTATTAATTGCTAGCACCCTCTTAGCTCTTTCTGACTCCTTCAGGAAGTACATCCCTTTTGATCCTTGAACCAGCAACTTGCCTCACAGATTCTATACAGAACTAAATTGAAATAACTAGTTGGAATTGTAATAATTATAAAGGATTAATTTTAAGAGTTCTCTTTAAATGAGGTTACTTTTTTCTTCAGGGTAACAGGAAATGTACACATTATTCAGTTCTCCTGCTCCTGTGCCAGCACAAATTAATTTCAACAGGAGTCCCCTTCAGGAGTTCAAAAAGAATGTGTGAAGCAGAGAGGGTGGAATAATGTGTTTTATATTCGCTGTTGTTCCCCGCCTCAATCCAAGTGGAGAGGTGGGTAAGAAATATATTATTATTATTATTATTATTATTATTATTATTATTATTATTGATTCTCATGGAGGTTCTAGTCTTTACATCTAACCTAACTGCATGTCTTTCCTTTCTGTCAATAACATAGAGGCTCTTCCTCTCAAACACCATATACACCATATCACCCTCCATGCTTCATGTTAATTAGTATGGCAATATTTTTTTCATTAAGAATGTATATTATCTATTTATTCACTTTTTTTTTTTACAATATTTCTAACCTGCTCTATATCACCAGATCTTGGGGTGGGGATTCAATAATTAAAACATTTCAACATAAAATCCACCACAATATGAAATCAGCATCAATAACACAAGCAACCAAACCAAAACCAAGCTACAGTCAATAAGACTCAAAGGCCTGGGTAAATAGCCAGGTCTTAATTTGACTCTGGAATGCAAGGTGCATTGTGTCAGACAGGCCTCCAAAAGGGCATCTCATTACCAGGCATCCCAGCTGAGAAGCTCCCCCCCCACTTTGTGTCTTCATGTAATGAAACACCCCCAATAGTGGGATGCAGAGGAGAGTGCCCTTGGGAATCTTAATACTCAAGGGGAGAGAGAGAGAGAGGCCCTGAAATGCTTAGGGGTTTAAACATAATAATCACAAATACCTTGAACTGAGACCAGAAGTATATTGGCAGGCAGTGCAATTCCTTTGAAACTGGTAATACATGGTTTCCAGGAGCTGTTCCTGACAGTAGTCCTCAAGGACCATCCCATGTAGAGCACATTGCAGTAAGCCTTATAATGTTGTAGGCATCCATTCTTTTACCAACCTGGTTCTGAATATGACATGGTAGTTAAAGGGCATCAAGAAGTAAATTATAAACACTAACAGCACAATCTGTGCACATCTACAGCACTGCCCTAGGGATGTCTATGCTGTATGTCTACTTCCACTAGACTCAGTGAGACATACTCCCAGGATTATGTGTAGTAGTCATGGGGAACCACTGGCATATAGGCCAAATATGACCCATGGCAGTTTCCCATTTGTCCCACCAAGTTTCTTCTCCAAGCCCTGTTCCTTTGCCCTGCCCCAAATCTGAGAGAAGGGGAAGGGCTTATTTTTTGGAACTGCAACCAATCAGAGAGTAGCCCTTTTCCTTCTTCCACTGCTGGTGCTGATCAGAGATAAGCTCTTTTTCCTGCTCATCACTGATAAAGTGCTACTCAGGGAAAATACCCCACTAAACTCATCTGCATGGATCAATTTAGGGACTGGAAAGTTTGTGTGTGTGAGTATGAAAATGTGTATGGGGCACATGACTCTGTGCAATTTAGGTGGTGGCCCCACACACTACGGGCATGCAGCCCCTAGTGTCCCAGCCCCGTTCCACACTGCTGATGTAAAGATTGAGCTTGAACATTTTAACTGCTATTTTCACATTTATTGCATGTTATTGGATTACGTTGGAATGGAATTATGTACGCCACCTTGAAAAGGCTTTGCCCTAAAATGTGGCCTAAAAATCTTGATAATAATAATAGTAACAACAGCAACTGGTCTTGTAGATAGGGAGCATTTTGAGAATGAGTACTGATATTATTTTCTTCCAGACTGCTTCTGAAAGCACACATTTTATGTGCTTCATGTTGTTAATAAAAATTCAAAGTATATGCAGAACAAGAAAAACAAATCTATTAAACTCTTACTCTCTCTTTATAAGGAATAGACAGTGCACTGAAAATGTATTATATAAAAAAAGAAGAGTCTGTTTTCTTAAATTAAAAATGCAAAGAGCAGCATAAGAAGGTGCATGCAAAACAAACAGCAATGCTTTCAGGCTGGATTCTATTAATCTCAGACAACAATTTATATGAATAGGAGGTGAGTAAATTTCTCTATAAGCTCTAGAGCATTAAAATACATGCAGCTGCTACAATATATTTAGGAATTGTTTCTTTCCTGAAATAGAAACTTCTATAGTAGGTTTACACAGCTGAAGAGCAAAAACTTTGCACATTTGTTCTAACAACACTTCATATATGTACATAGAAGATTGACCAGTCATGTGGGTTATACAGATGTCACCCTCAATTCAGTCTTGATTTTAAAGGTAGGTTGAAATATTTCAAATATCATAGGCAGTGACAGGCTTAACAAAGACCAACACATTCCTGTATAGCTTGGTTCAAGATTCCCTTGCTCCAATCTTGAACCTCCTGAGGATTAAGAGAATAATCTAGTGGCTATTTTATGGAGTTGCCCAATAGTGATACCTTTCTGGTTTGAGGTCCTAAGCATGATCAACATTGTTTTGAAAACCTCACTCAGTGTAAACAATGCCTTCATGGGTTACATTCTGGGCAAATGGGACTTGGCAAAGGGACTTCTACATTCTGTCATGCCTAACATACCAGCAACACTAAAATAAATTTACCATAGTAGGAGACTGTGGCTAGAGGAGCCTTGGCCTAGTTGAGACCAGTGTGCCAACTCTGCCCATTCATAGAGATCAGGGATTATCGCAATCTGCTCTACATAGGGCTGCCCTTGTAGAGTACTTAGAAACTATGATTAGTCCAGAATGTGGCAGCCTGATCGTGAATAGGTGCCATAAATAGGGACCATGTGATCCTCTTACTGACAATGGCGGCACTAGAAAAAAAATTCAGGGGGGGGGGCACAGCAGGGGCAAAGTACATTTCTAGGTGGGCGGGCTGTGCCCCACATATTAAGGTCTCCAAAGAAAAATAACGGTATATCTTACACTATAACCAGGGTGTTAGCTATCCCACCCAATTTTGTGTCATCTGCAAATTGATAAGCATTCCCTGTACCTCCTCATCCAAATCGTTAATAAAAATGTTGAAGAGCACTGGGCCCAGGACTGAGCCCTGCGGCACCCCACTCGTTACCTCCCCCCAGTTTGAGAAGGTTCCGTTGATAAGCACTCTTTGAGTCCGATTCTGTAGCCTACTGTGAATCCACCTAATAGTTGTTCCCTCTAGCCCACTTTTAGCTAATTTGTTAGGGTGACCATATGAAAAGGAGGACAGGGTTCCTGTATCTTTAACAGTTGCATTGAAAAGGGAATTTCAGCAGGTGTCATTTGTAGGTGTCATTTCAGCAGGTGTCATTTGTCATTTAGCTCAGCTAAAAACTTTTCTTTTTCCTAAAGCTTTTAAAACTTGATTTTGTTCTGACTTTATACTGTTAGTTTTACCCTACCCAGTGCCTGTTTACCCTACCCTGTGCCTGTTTGCATTCTCTTCCCCTCCTTATTGTTTTATTATGGTTTTATTAGAATGTAAGCCTATGCGGCAGGGTCTTGCTATTTACTGTTTTACTCTGTACAGCACCATGTACATTGATGGTGCTATATAAATAAATAAATAAATAAATAAATAATAATAATAATAATAATAATATATATGGAGAACCCGATGAAATTTCCTCTTCATCACAACAGTTAAAGCTGCAGGTGCCCTGCCCTCTTTTAAATCTGGTCACAGTATAGCTGCAGTAATAGTATAGCTCCTGCAGCTTTTACTGTTGTGATGAAAAGGAAATTTCACCAGGTGCAACATGCATACAAATGAGAAAAAAAGGAGGAGATCCATGGAATAACCAGTGTTCTTCTAGCTGCTGGTGCTGGAGTATAGTTTGGAGAACTGCCAAGCATAAGTTTAGGCATCAGGGGTTTAAAGTGTGATGCAGTTATGAGGGCCTCCATCCCAAACCTCAGTTACCTAACCCTAATTGGTGGGGCAGAAAGTGGATTCACTGGAGACAGAGCCAAGGGGGTCACCACCCTCCTAGAAACCTCTCTAGAATAACACAGAGAAAGCTGTTTGTGGCAGAGCCCACTTATTGAAGCTAGGGGAGGTAGGGAAGGAAGAAGCCCATTTCACACACAGGCAAACTGAGGCAAATAAGAGTCAATTACTGCAAGAGAGTGAGTTTGGGTTGCATAATTGCACCACACTTAAGTTCTCAGAGCCAACAGAGAGCAGGCTTTTTAAAAAAAGTGTCTTAAACACACATGCACACAATTTATCCAGGGTATGTCACAGCGCAGAGAAAGGCATTTATAGATAAGCCCACTTCTCCAACATTTAAATTAAATGCAGATGGGAGATCAAGAAACCCATTTCACACATAAATAAACTGAGGCAGCAGCTAAATAGGAGCCAATGACTGCAAGTGAGAGAGTTTGGGTTACATAATCACATGTATAAAGGGGGAAAATGCGCCCCATCAAACAGGAGGAATTTAGCCACGAATATATATTAACTTGCCCCACGAAAAGCAAAGAAATTATTTTTTAAAACCACTTGTTCACAATATAATTGAGATGAATTATACAGCAAAACAAAATGGATTCTACGTCCAAACACACACACACTCTCAAGAATTTCTCAATCTGAAAATCACACACACACCAAGCCCAAATAGATTTTTACATGACATGGCACCACAGAGTTACATGCATTCCCTATTGTTACAGCCCCATGAAAATATTTTTACATCAATCTATTGGGCTCTGATGGGAATTGTTTTTGTCAAAACAAAAGTATTTTTGCTGAGGGAAATAATCCCCTACCCACCCAGAAATGAGCAAAGGAGATAGCAATCACCTGCATTAAGAAACATTACAAAAAACAGCAATAAGATCATGCCAGGATGAAGATGATAGTGATGTTCTTGAAGCTGCCTGCCCCCACCCCACCCTGTTCAGACTTAGCTGGCCAGATAGGCAAAGGTTAAACAGCAAACAGTAAAACTTTAGCAAAACTATTATACACTGGGTAAAACAGGCTGCTAGCAAAAAGCAACATGCAAAAAAACAAACAAGACAAAACAAAACAAAATAAAAAACACCCCAATATACATAACGACAATGTGCTGAATATTAAAAACCCCAAAAAGCTTTTTGCAACCAGCACAGAAATATTCTACGAACCAGATTCAATTCACAAAAAGGCAAAAGTGGGGTAAATAAAATGTTCCTCAGTACAGAAGATTTGAATAGTGTATTGAGCATTTTCCTGACAAACAATATTAGGAAGTGTTTTTATAAGGGAGAGCAATAATATAAATGGAATGCTAGATTGTCAGCAGACTGTCTTAAGAGAATGAAATGATATCAGTAACTTAAAGAAAAGGAGAATCTTTTAAAACATACTTAAACAGTTGGCAGCCGCGGAGAAAGCGGCTGCGTGGGCCCTGGGCCGGTTGCTCCTTATGTCTTCCTTGTTCCTTCCTCCTCTTCAGTTGGATTTTGCTCCCACCGGAAAAGGAGCAAGTAAAGCAGGCGTCGGCAGTGTCTGCTCACTGAGGCTGCTTAGCCTGGCCTGCCTGGCACGTGCTGCTCTCCGCTTCACGCTTGCGCAGTCGCTCCTTCCTAAGCTTCCCACCCTGCCCCACCTCTTTCTGAAACAACAAGCCCCTTCTTCCAGATAATGAATCACCATGACAACTAGGCCTCAAAGCCTCCGCCCAAGCAGTCACCCAGCAGTGAGCTGACCAAGTAGCCCTGGAACTGGCTCTGGAACTGGATCAAATCCTCGTCTCCACTGCCGCTGGCTTATCGGCCATCCTAGAATGCAGGCAATTATAACAGGAGTACTAAAACTGGGGTGGCAACTGGGGTGGCAAGCTCCTTGTTTGGGGGGGCGCTTGCCCCCCTCCGCCCCCCCCCCCCTTGGAGCCACCACTGCTTACTGAAACAGCTGCAATGGCTTCCAGTCCATTTCCAGGCACAATTAAAAGTCCTACTCATGGCCTTTAAAGCCCTGAAGTGTTTAGGGCCTGGAGATCTGAAGTACTGCCTTCTTCCATAGAAGCCTCTTTGCCTATTAAGATCATCTCCGGAAGCCTCAGAAATATGCCTGCTTGGGACTAGGGTGTGGCTGTACCTATACTTTGGAACTCCCGTGGGAGATGCCTCTTGCTCCCACTTTAATGCCCTTCCAGAAGTTAGTTTTAGAAAACCTTCCTTTTAAAGAAGGCATTTTTTTAGATGGATCTTTATTGTTTTGGTTTTAACTGCTTCTGCTTTTTAAAACAACTTCTACTGCTGCTGCTGTTTTTGTATCTTAATATTTTGGAAGTGATTTTTTTTAAGCGGTTAATTTATGGTTTTATTTTTGTTGTTAGTTGCTTTCAACTTTTTTTTAGGAAATGTGAAGTATAAACATTTTAAGTAAATGAATTAACAAATAAATAAGCATACCCATCATTGATTACTAAGATTGGAAGAACAAAAATATCTTCTCTAAGCCACCTCTGACTGCCCAATACTTGTGTTGGGCAGAGAGTTGGTGAAAATAATTACTTTAATTGAAAAGGAAAGCAGTGGGTTTTCTCCCTGATCCTATGTCTATTTACTCAGAAGAAAGTCCCACTGAGTTTATTAGAACTCATTCCCAAGTAAGTTTGTGTAGGACTGTAGACCAGCCATACTGATAACTCTACTTATCTTGGGCTTATCTAACATGCCTAGACTGGGAATTTGATTCCATTCATTGATTGATATGAGATATGGGAGGAGGCAGATGTGGCTTAATTTTCTAGAAGTGTAGCCAAGTTTAAGCTTTCAATAATGCAGCATCTGGTTTTAGTGATAATTTTTACAAGGAGATTGGTCTCCCACTTACTTTTGAATACCTGTGATATTATATGAATGCTGTTGTGTTCATCTTGTAGTTCTTTCCAAAGAATATAGCATAGGTTGGAAAACAGATTCCACAAGATATTCTGAACTGAAGACAACCTTTCTCCTCAAAGTCAGGAGTTCAAAATTTCACCTTTATAAAGTGTAGGGAAATTACATTGGTCCTATATTAATATTTGTTTTGGATGATGCAAACATCTATTTTAAAATCACCAATTGTTCATCCAAGTCAAATATCTGGCAGTGTATTTTTTTGGACAGCAGATTTGTGTGCAGACAAAGCAGAGCTTTGATATAACTTTTTAAAAGCAAGCTGTAGATATCTGGCATTATTAAATTCATCTATTCATAGTAGAGATGTCTGTGTGTGTGTGTGTGTAGGGTGAGATTTTATATAATAATACCAGGCAATATTGTTATCAGGGATTGTTTGGTTTTTCCAATCTGGGTTCACAAGTATATGTTTGGGAATACCGCCTTTCATATTCTGCACAAATATTGCTTTTCAAATCTCCTATTTTCTGCAGACATTCCTGCATGTCTTGATGTCCTGGGTCATGATTCATTGTGAACTTCTCAAATGCAAGTCCCCACTGAAATGAATGGGAGATATGCAAGAGCCCTTGCATAGTTCCCATTCTTTTCAAGGGGATATGTATTTGAGAAGCTCAAAGTGGATCATGGCCATAAGGTTTACCTGCAAGCTGACCTTGAAATTCCTGTCCCTTGATCTGGGCTGGGGGAGCTAATAACATTTATTTTGGCGTTTTGATAATCCCATTCATTCTGCAAATATTCCCAAATGAATGTTAAATGCAAACACATTAAGACACTTTATATTGCTATGCTTTAAAACTGGAGAGCAGATTTAAGACTTTGTATATTTCTGCTTCTCTCTATATACATTGTAGTCTTGAGTAACTTGCAGCTGACCTCTTTGAAGGCTTGGCTAGCTTACCTAATATAAGCAAACATTAGCAGGAATGTTAAATACCAAGTATCTGGGAAAGTATTTTTCATAGACATTAAAAATTAGGATAAGATTGTTACTGCTGCAGGACAATGATTTTTCATCCACTTAAGATCATACAGTAGATCCAATATCCATTCTAATATGATTAGCTTTGTAATTAATAGAACATTGTCACATCTGACTAAGCATATTTCCATAAAAGCAAGCTGCATTCGTTTAATTGAAACCTACTCAAAGTCATGGTGCTTAGAATTAAACCTATAAAATGGCTTAATTTGAAGATGCACAATGGTGGTGTGTCTTTGCAGTGAAATTGTGATATACCATGCTGACTGGCTGTGCCCACTTACGAAAGAAACCAGGAGCAGTATCCAGTTAAAGAGGAGCACTTATATAAATTACATTGCTCTAGAGAAAGGAACATTTAATGTAACACCAATAACATAAGCTGGCATAAGAGGATTCCCTGGAAAACCCATCATGCTGGCGAATACTATTGGCGTTGCACTAGAGATCCCTTATGTTACCACAACATAATTTACATTGGGCCTTTTCAGAAGACACCTTAAACCCTGCTGGTTAAGGCTTTTGGTTAAGCAACAGGGTCTAAGGTGTCTTGTGTGATGCATTTTCCTGAAGCCTGTTCACTCACTAACCACAGTCGGTCTGTCTGCAGCAGAGTTAGCGGCTCTAACTGTGGCTTAAAGTGTGTGCAAAGAGCACAGCTTGTGGTTAGTGCTAACCACAGAGAACTGCCATTTCACTACCCACAGAGCCTGAAGAGGCATCTGAACAGGACCATTAACACTAGTTTCTAATTGGATACCCCATATGGTTACCATGCTGTACTATCTGTTATGGCCAACACGCATATAATACTGGCTATGGTTTTCTGAGGTGAGATTGATTAGAAGGGATAGAGCCTTACTGAGGGTGGCACTCAAGTTTCCCCTCCATTATTATTATTAAATTATTATTATTATTATTATTATTATTATTATTATTATTATTATTATTCAGTTCTATATCACCCCATAGCTGAAGCTCTCTGGGCAGTTCACAAAAGATTAAAACATTTAGAAAAGTAAAAATATTTATACAAAACTTAAAAACATAAAACAGGCAGCATACATAGAGACAGCATACATCTAAAAGCAACTCTGATCTGCCAGCCCTTGTTGCTGTCCTCCAAGCTTCCCTTGGAGTAGGCACCTGGAGGAGGACCTTAGATGTAGCATATGGGTAGGTTCCTGTCAGGAGAGGCGTTCCATCAGGTATTGTTGTCCTGAGCCATGTAGAGCTTTATACGTTAGAACAAGCATCTTGAATTGGGCTCAGAAGCATACAGGCAGCCAATGCAAATGGGCCAGAGTTGGTCTTATATGTTCAAACTTTCTAGTCCACATTATCAGTCTGGCCGCTGCATTTTGCACAAGCAGCAGCTTCTGAACCATCTTCAAAGTCAGCCCCATGCAGAGTGCATTGCAGTAATCTAACTTGAAAGTTACCAGGGCATAGACAAGTGAAGCCAGGTTATCCCTGTCCAGAGAGGGGCTTAGCTGGGCCACCAACCAAAGATGGTAGAAGGCACTCTGTGCCACCAAGACCACCTGAGCCTCAAGTGACAGAGATGGTTCTAGGAGAACCCCCAAGCTATGGACCTCCTCCTTCAGGGGGAGTGCAACCCCATCCAGAGCAGGTTGAACACCCTCCATCGGGTCAGAAGAACCACCCACTAACAGCACCTCCATCTTGTCTGGAGTGAGTTTCAGTTTATTAGCCCTCATCCAGTCCATTGTTGCAGCCTGGCGCCGGTTCAGCACATCCACAGCGTCACCTGATGAAGATGAGAAGTAGAGCTGCATGGCATCAGCATAATGTCAGTTGCTGAAATCCACCTCTTTATCTGTCCATCTGGGACCTAATCTGGTAAAACCAATCTTATTTCCCCAGTTTTTTAAATGGATTTTCATGGTTGTAATGGCTCCTATAGTTTTATTCCTGCTTTTAAGATGCCATTGCGTGCTGCTTTTTATTGCTTTTATTATTATTTTATTAGTTATATTTTACTGTTTTAATATGATGAAAGCCCCCTTGAGAATCTCCATTGAAAAACCCATGGGATGCCACACACAACTGTTGCAACAGAAGACCTTGTTGCCTCTCTGCCATGTTACCTCATTATCCTACCACCACCATGATATAACAAAATGAAGCTCCACTGTGTGACCCAGTCTAATGACAGCTTTAACATCAAGGCTAGAGCTAAGTACCAGTGCCTACAAAAATGATAAGCAATTTCTTTGCACTAGTGTTCGAACCTTTGTGTCAATCATCTGAGCTGCTGCTTTAATGGAATGGCTCAGAGTTCATTAAATGATGTATACCATTTCATGTATTATGGGTACTGAATGAAAACAAATCCATCCGACAACAACTTGCGAGCAGCTATGGAATATTTGCTTATATGTATATAGTTCACTCTGGCTGAACTTGCTGATGGGGCCTGCTAGTCAGCCAGGGAGCTATTTAGAGTGGCAAGAGACAACAAATTATAGACCAGTTAGCCTGGCCTTAGTAGTAGGCAAGCTCTTTGAGACATTAATAAGGAATGAGATCACAAAACATCTGGAGAAATATGAGCTGACAGAATCCTAGTCATTGTGGATTTACAAAGTTTAAATCTTGTCTGACAAACTCGAGTAGAATTTTGTAATAGAGCTAATGCAGAAAGGAAGGAGGAGAGAACTGAAGGCAGTGGACTTAAAGCAACTACTTAGATGAAAGTACTATTGAGTTCAGTAGGAGGCTTGCACCTTTCACTGTTTGCAATTTGAAAAAAGCATGTGACACCTGTAATTAAGGTTAGAATACTGACTCCAAATTATGACAGAAGAATATCAGTCACATTGAAAATTATTATTGGCATATTAAGTGCAAAGCCATGAGTTGGCTAAGTCTCAATGAATTATCATTTACTAAGATGCTCATAAAGAAGAAAATACATAATAAGAAGCAGAACAAAGAAAGTAAACTTTGGATTTAATTGAATTGAAACTCTTTGGGTGCAGATCTAGCTCCAGGTTTTGCCTAGTCAAACCATTCCCAGTGGGGGCTCCCACTGATTCCATGGCACCAGACCCCTGCCCTATTCTAGTTGGTGGGCACTACTATATGAGGTATATGAAGTTGTTTTAGATGCAGAATCACAGCCCATGGGGCTACAGCCAGCCTTCCTGGGGTCCCTCCAGAGTTCCCTAGACAGCCATACTCTCTTCTCCCCTAACGACTGATCGTCTTATTTATTATTTATTTATTTATTAATTACATTTCTATACTGCCCAATAGCCGGAGCTCTCTGGGCGGTTCACAAAAATTAAAACCATTCGAAGTATAAAACAACAGTATAAAACCATAATATAAAATACAAGCTCAACCAGATATAAACAGCAGCAATGCAAAACTACAAATTTAAAACACCAAGTTAAAATTTATTTATAGACTGTTAAAATGCTGGGAGAATAAAAAGGTCTTCACCTGGCGTCTAAAAGCATATAATGTAGGTGCCAAGCGAACCTCCTTAGGGAGCTCATTCCACAGCCGGGGTGCCACAGCAGAGAAGGCCCTCCTCCTGGTAGCCACCTGCCTCACTTCCTTTGGCAGGGGCTTGTCTTGTGGTTTTTCAGGTTTTATCTAGTCCCCTCCCCCATTCTAAAAGGGGACGGTGTAAAAGACGGAACGGAACGGAACAGGCCAGAACGACCCCATTATATTAAAAAACCATACTAAAAACAGTGGCATGTGTTAGCAACACTTGGGAACAATATTTTAGGACTAAAACTATGCCAATATTATATCACTATTAACCCCAGAACTCCCAAAACAACGTCCGGAACAGAATGGGATGGCCAGAACGGCCACTGCTGAACGAGCGATATCAACCAAACTCACCAGTCATGCATATCTCCATGGCAGGGATGCAATAAGCCACAAAAGGTGCAAAGAAACTGCATTGTGATAACCGTTCCGCGCAAAGCGCATATTGCGCAAAACGGACAGGGACAGCAGCTTCCAAGTGAAGTATGTTAATCAAACTCACCAGACACACATTACTAGGTGAGCCTGATGTAATAAGCTCCAAAAATTGCCCCCAAACCATGTTCAGATACCCGTTCCGGGCAAAAACGCGTATTGCCCAAAATGGGCCGTAACGGCAGCTTCCTAATGAGGAAAGTCAACCAAACTCACCAGATGCACATGACAAGGTGGGACAAATATAGAAAGCTCCAAAAGTTGCCCCGAAACCACGTTCAGGTACCCGTTGTGGGCAAAAACACATATTGCGCAAAAGGGCCGTAACGGCAACTTCCCAAAGAGGTGAGTCAACCAAACTCACCAGGCAAACATTACTTGGTGAGCCTGATGTAATAAGCTCCAAAAATTGGCCCCAAACCACGTTCAGATACCCGTTCCGGGCAAAAACGCGTATTGCACAAAATGGGCCATAACGGCAGCTTCCCAATGAGGAAAGTCAACCAAACTCATCAGATGCACATAACTAGGTGGAACAAATATAGAAAGCTCCAAAAGTTGCCCCGAAACCATGTTCAGATACCCGTTCCGGGCAAAAACGCGTATTGCGCAAAACAGGCCGTAACGGCAGCTTCCCAATGAGATAAGTGAACCAAACTCACCAGATGCACATAACTAGGCGGGACAAATACAGAAAGCTCCAAAAGTTGCCCCGAAACCACGTTCAGGTACCCGTTCCGGGCAAAACGCTTATTGCGCAAAACCGGCCGTAACGGCAGCTTCCCAATGAGGAAAGTCAACCAAACTCACCAGATGCAGATGTCACGGTGGGACAAATATAGAAAGCTCCAAAAGTTGCCCCGAAACCACGTTCAGGTACCCGTACCGGGCAAAAACATGTATTGCGCGAAAGGGCCGTAACGGCAACTTCCCAATGAGGTGAGTCAACCAAACTCACCAGACACACATTACTAGGTGAGCCTGATGTGCAATATGTGTTTTTGCCTGAAACGGGTACCTGAACGTGGTTTCAGGGCAACTTTTGGAGCTTTCTATATTTGTCCCACCTAGTTATGTGCATCTGGTGAGTTTGGTTGACTTTCCTCATTGGGAAGTTGCTGTTACGGCCCATTTTGCACAACACAGACTTTTGCCCGGAACGGGTTTCTAAACGTGGTTTCGGGGCAACTTTTGGAGCTTTCTATATTTGTCCCACCTTGTCATGTGCGTCTGGTGAGTTTGGTTCACTTATGTCATTGGGAAGCTGCCATTACGGCCCATTTTGGGCAATACGCGTTTTTGCCCGAACGGGTATCTAAACGTGGTTTGGGGCCAATTTTTAGAGGTTATTACATCAGGCTCAGCTAGTAATGCTGGAAAAATTCACACAGAGTAACAGACTACTCTAAAGGCTAAAGTAGACATGACACCATTTAAAATTACATGAATGACTTTAAAAAAAGTTTATACCAGGCAATTTTGTGTCATCTGCAAATTTGATAAGCATTCCCTGCACCTCCTCGTCCAAATCATTAATAAAAATGTTGAAGAGCACTGGGTCCAGGGCTGAGCCCTGTGGTACCCTGCTTGTTACCTCCCCCTGGTTTGAGAAGATACTATTGATAAGCACTCTTTGAGTCTGATTCTGCAGCCAACTGTGTATCTACCTAATAGTTGTTCCATCTAGACCACTATTAGCAAGTTTGTTAATCAGAATATCAGGGGCACTTTGTCAGAAGCTTTGTTGAAGACAAGATATGTTATGTCCACAGCATTCCCACAACAGAGGTTACCTGATCAAAAAATGAAATCAGTTTAGTCTGACAGGATTTGTTCTTGAGAAATCCATGCTGGCTTCTAATAATCACTGCATTATTTTCATGGTGCTTACAGATTGACTTCTTTATAATCTGCTCAAAATTTTTCCCAGGGATTGCTGTCAGACTGACTGGTCTGTAATTCCCAGGTTCCTTCTTTTTGCCCTTTTTGAAGATAAGGATAAAATTAGCCTTCCTCTAGTCGTCCAGTGCTTCACCCATCTTCAATGATTTCACAAAGATAATAGACAGTGGTTCTGAGAATTCTTCTTTATTATTCTAGGATGCAGTTCATCGGGCCCTAGAGATTTGAACCTGTTCAAAGAAATTTGACCATTTGAACTTGACCATTTGTTCATCAATCTCAAACTGCAGTTCTGCCCCGTCAGCTTGTACTTCACTTTTTCCAGGGGGGGTCATAGACCCGCTTTTGGGAGAAGACTGAGCCAAAGTAGGAATTGGAAGTTTCCGGCTGATTCATCTAAACCAGTAACATTCGTTATGAACATTATAAACTTGAACATTAATCTAATTAGACAAATACCCGCCTTGTTTATTGTCTTATCCCTGGATTTCCTAGGTGGCAAGTATGCTAAATCTTCCATGTTTAGAGATAGGTTATTTAATGCAATAGTATATTCGTCTCATATCCTAGCATTAAAGTCTCCCATTACAATAATTGGGCATAAAAGATACTGTTGATAACAGTATCTAAAAGGGCCTCCAATGTGTCCCAGATGTTAGCAGGATAGTAATTGGATCCTCTGGGGGGATATATATGTTTATACATGTTAGTCTGCCCCCTTTTGGATAGTCAACTGAATGGCTTGCAAAAATGGTGAGTCAGTAACTATTTCCTGGGTCACAATGTTTGGACTGGCAGATATACCCAAAGCGAGGCCCCCACAGCTCCTCCCTTTCTTGAAAAAAAAATTTTTTTTTTGCTGGTACTGAGAATATTTGATAGCCTTGTAGTTCTATTTTTTGTGCCCTGGTTTCTTGTAGACTAAATATATGAAAGTTGGTCAGATATTGTATAAACTCCAAATCATTCAGCTTGTTCTCCAACCCCGCGATATTCCAAGACAGTAGTTTAAGCGACTCTGTTTGCACTTCCAGATGGAACCTTTTAGTTAGATCAGGAGGTGAAATTTGATTGTTACATCAACTTTTATCTAGGTCTTGTCAATCTTCACCAGGGCTCAGTTTCAGTATGCTACACGGCTTTGGTTTAGTGATTTCTAAGGGATATATTCACCAACTGGGCTCAGTGTTACTTTTCCTTCATATATCGCTGTTATCAATTTGCCATCCTCATTAAGCAGTTGAATGAAGCATGCAGAGGGAGGAATATTCAATTTGAAACCACGTGGCTGCCTGTGTAATGGCGACGGTCATAACCCCAAAAGAGAGCGAATGCAGAAAGCCATGGTAAGGCGGCATGATTTTTTATTAATTTTTATTTGCTGAATTGTCATGGCTTCCCTCAAAGAATACCGGAAAAAGTAGTGTGGGGAGGGTGTAGAACTACAGTTCCCAGGATTTTCTAGGGAAAAGGAATAGCTAATGATCCAATTTAATTCTTTGGTATACATATGTCGTCTGCAGTTATCAGTGGGACACCAGAGTAAACTGTTTTGTTGCTTTCCTGCTACTTGTACCTTTCCCCCCTTCCCTTAAACTTGCCCTCTAACCTTGAGCTTCATAAAGTTTCTGAATTTAGAACCTGAGGTTTGACTGTATATTTTGACAACCAAAGTTCTTTCCCCTACATGTCAAACAGTGATGCCAGAAAGGCCGGGCAGAGGTCCGGGACCAAAAATACAGTCTCTCCCCCCCCGCCCCCGCCCCTCAGTGCTCACTCTCTCCCGTGCCATCTCCCCCCTTACCCCTCCCCTTTTAAAACTTCCTTTTAACTTTTAAAACAGGTTGGGGCACGTTGCCACATGGACAGAGGTACGCAGCACAACTGCAGCTGTGCTCTGCAGTGCCCAAACTCTTCTAAAAGTTAAAAAAGAGAAAAGATCCTGATAAGGAGGTAGAGTAAGTGTGTGTGGGAGAAAAACTAGACAGAGAGCTATGCTGGGGGGCGGGGTGGGGAACATGCCGGTGGGGGGAGAGAATACTGCCCAGGAGTATGCGTGTGACCTCCCCCTGACATGTGTCTTGTTCGGGGGCCATTCAAGCCAGGCGGCAACACCCATGTTGGACCCAGACTGCTCTCCCATGCTCCTGACGTCGACCCAGGAGAGATCAAGGGAAAACAGGCCGAACTCCCACACACCAGTGAACAGGGAGTTGGTTGGTTGCCCCCAGTCCCAGAATGAAAATCCACTTCTGTCACTTTGACTTCCTCTTGCTAAAGGGATCTGGTGAACTGAATTGAGAGCAGGGTTGCCAGAGGCCAAGAAGGATAGGGATTCTGCACCTTTGAGAGCTGCCAAGAGGGTGAATGCGTGAGAAGCGGCACTTGGTGAAATGCCCTTTTCTACACACATGTGAAAGGCACAGAAGCCCAGTTCTCTTTGGTATCTGGTCACCCTGAGACAGGGGTAGCAAAAGGAAAACATAGTGCTGCAGACGGATTGCATCCCCCAGCAACACAGCACAGCAGGATAGAAGTTCTTCTGCAATGGCATTGCCTTGGTGTGGGGCTGGACTTGCGGTCAGGATGGTGGGGAGCTCTTAGGGTGGGCTTTTCCCATGCACCAAGGACACTGGCATGGTGGGGAGGGTGAAGGCTGTAAGAACCATAAAAACCCAAAACACACACACACGGTGTTGTTATTTATCATAATTTATTTATTAATTGTTATTGCTTAATCTACCCTGATAATAGAAGAGGGTATTTTTGCAAGTAAAAGGGTTGTTCGGGTTAATTCACTCGCACTTATTGAAAGTCAGGTAGGTGCAGGAAATGCATGTAGGACTACGGCAAGTGAGCAACTTGAGGGACCTCTCTGGTGATTGGCAACTGGCAAAGACTGTGGGACCTATTGGAAGAAAACACACTACTTTTTGGGCTAAGTCAACACAACTGCTCAGAGTTTTGGGGGCCCAAAACTAAGGAAGGCCTCCCCCTATACACCTACAAAACTGAGGCTGTGGTGGAAGGGAGTGCCAAACCTGATTCAGCACAAGAGCCCAAATTAAATTTCAGAGCAGCTCTTGGAAGCCAGGTTCTAGAAGTGAGTGGGGTTGAAGGAAAAAAGCAAATGTTTATTTCTTTCTTCATTTTATTTAAACATTTATTGGCCACATTTCAGGGCAAGAGACCCCAGACAGAGGCTTACAATAATAAAATACACATTTTCATTGGAGAACTGAATTAAGCAATTGAAAATGAAGGCTTCCCTGGTCTCCCCTTGATGGGCCATCTGGCCAGTAAAGTGTGAAGTCCGGCAATAAGGGGTCCCCTCCCTTTGAAGGCAGTGCTTTCCTTTCACATCTTTACAGCAGAATTTCCAGGCATCCCTTCTTCGGCAGCTGCATTCCCTTTCCATTCAATCCATCCAGCAGGTGGAAAGCAGAGAAATGGCCAGGGAAGTCTTCATTCAGGACAGCCAGGAGGGCCTTGATTTCAAAAGTGTAGAAGACAATCAACCTGGCATAGAGGACTGAAAATTTACAATCAACAAACGAGAAGGAAAGAAAACACAAAAACAAGTGCAATCAAAGCCAGTGTAATATGTTTAGAGGGTTGGACTGACCTACCTTGTAGGGTTGTTTCGAGGATGAGATGGAGAGGAAGATGACGATGTAAGATGCCTCAGATTCCGTGGAAGTGTTAAAAATCAAAGCCCACCACATGAAGGGGACACAGAGGAGGGGAGAATGGCCCCTAAAGAGTGAAGGCCGGCAAGAAACAGTGCTCTCCCTTTGAAAGGGTCTCTGGCCACTGAAGTGTGCAGATGGGCAATAAAACAGTGATCTCTATATAAAGAGGAATCCGGCCAGTAAAGTGTGAAGGCTGTCAATAAGCACTTCTCTCCCCTTAAAGGCAAAAACGGCTAGTAAAGTGTGGTGTCCTGCAAAAAGCACTTCTCTCCCCGTGAAGGGAAGACTGGCTGGTAAAGTGTGGTGTCCTGCAATAAATCACCTCTCTCCCTTTATTTACATATTTATTTATTACATTTTTATACCGCCCAATAGCCGAAGCTCTCTGGGCGGTTCACAAAAATTAAAACCATCATAAAACAACCAACAAGTTAAAAACACAAATACAAAATACAATATAAAAAGCACAACCAGGATAAAACCACGCAGCAAAATTGATATAAGGTTAAAATACAGAGTTACAACAGTATAATTTATATTTAAGTTAAACTTAAGTGTTAAAATACTGAGTGAATAAAATGGTCTTCAGCTGGCGACGAAAGGAGTACAGTGTAGGAGCCAGGCGGACCTCTCTGAGAACCCTAAACCTAACCCTTTAAGGGAAGACTGGCTAGTAAAATGTGGAGTCCTGCAAGAAGCACTTCTCTCCCCTTGAAGGGAAGATTGGATAGTAAAGTGTTGTGTCCTGAAATAAATCACCTCTCTCCCCTTGAAGAGAAGACTGGCTCTTAAAGTGTGGTGTCCTGAAATAAATCACCTCTCTCCCCTTGAAGGGAAGACTGGCTCTTAAAGTGTGGGGTCCTGAAATAAGCACTTCTCTTCCCATGAGGGGAGAATTGGCTAGTAAAGTGTGGTGTCTTGCAATAAGCATTTCTCTCCCCTTGAAGGGAAGACTGGCTAGTAAAGTGTGGTGTCCTGCAATAAGCACTTCTCTTCCCTTGAAGGGAAGACTGGCTAGTAAAGTGTGGTGTCCTGCAATAAGCACTTCTCTTCCCTTGAAGGGAAGACTGGCCAGTAAACTGTAGAGTCCTGCAATAAGCACTTCTCTTCCCATGAAGGGAGGATTGGCTAGTAAAGTGTGGTGTCCTGCAATAAGCACTTCTCTTCCCATGAAGGGAAGACTGGCTAGTAAAGTTTGGTGTCCTGAAATAAGCACTTCTCTTCCCATAAACGGAAGACTGGCTAGTAAAGTGTGGTGTCCTGAAATAAATCACCTCTCTCCCTTTATTTATTTATTTATTTATTCATTGATTAAATTTTTATACCGCCCAATAGCCGAAGCTCTCTGGGCGGTTCACAAAAATTAAAACCATCATAAAACAACCAACAAGTTAAAAACACAAATACAAAATACAATATAAAAAGCACAACCAGGATAAAACCACGCAGCAAAATTGATATGTTAAAATACAGAGTTAAAACAGTATAATTTAAATTTAAGTTAAACTTAAGTGTTAAAATACTGAGTGAATAAAAAGGTCTTCAGCTGGCGAAGAAAGGAGTACAGTGTAGGTGCCAGGCGGACCTCTCTGGGAACCCTAACCCTAACCCTTGAAGGGAAGACTGGCTAGTAAAATGTGGAGTACTGCAAGAAGCACTTCTCTCCCCTTGAAGGGAAGACTGGCTAGTAAAGTGTGGTGTCCAGAAATAAATCACCTCTCTACCCTTGAAGGGAAGACTGGCTCTTAAAGTGTGGGGTCCTGAAATAAGCACTTCTCTTCCCATGAAGGGAGAATTGGCTAGTAAAGTGTGGAGTCCTGCAATAAGCACTTCTGTTCCCATGAATGGAAGACTGGCTAGTAAAGTGTGGTATTCTGCAATAAGCACTTCTCTTCCCATGAATGGAAGACTGGCTAGTAAAGTGTGGTGTCCTGCAATAAGCACTTCTCTTCCCATGAATGGAAGACTGGCTAGTAAAGTGTGGTGTCCTGCAATAAGCACTTCTCTTCCCATGAAGGGAAGACTGGCTAGTAAAGTGTGGTGTCCTGCAATAAGCACTTCTCTTCCCATGAAGGGAGGATTGGCTAGTAAAGTGTGGAGTCCTGCAATAAGTACTTCTCTTCCCTTGAAGGGAAGACTGGACAGTAAAGTTTGGTGGCCTGATCTAAGCAATTCTCTCCCCTTGAAGGGAAGACGGGCCAGTAAAGTGTGAAGGCTGGCAATAATAGGTCCCCTCCCTCTGAAGGCAGTGCTTTCCTCTTTCGTCTTTACAGCAGAACTTCCAGGCATCCCTTCTTCGACACCTGCATTCACTTTCTATTCAATCCATACAGCAAGTGGACTGCAGAGAAATGGCCAGGGAAGTCTTGGTCCTTGATTTCAGAGGTGCAGCACACCATCATCCTGGGACAGAGGAGTGAAAATCTACATTTTATTTTTTAATTTATTGCACTTATATACCGCTCCCATAGCAAGGGCTCTCTGGGCGGTTTACAGAAATTCTAAAATTAAGGTAAAAACGAGTATACAAAATTTAAATTCTAAAACACAGAACATACCCACATAAAGAATTAAAAACTGTAAATCCACAAATGAAAGGGGGAAAAGTACAAAACAAGTGCAATCAAAGCCAGTGTAATATATTGCTTAGAGAGTTGGACTGACTTACCTCGAAGGATTTTTTTTGAGGATAAGATGGAGACGAAGACGACGATGTAAGATGCCTCGCATTCCTTGGAAGAGTTAAAAAGCAAAGCCCACCCCATGAAGGGGAGTGAGGGGGGGACACTGGCCAGTAAACAGTGGTGGCCTGAAATAAGCACTTCTCTCCCCTTGAATAAAAGACTGGCTGGTAAAGGGCATTGTCCTGCAATAAGCACTTCTCTCCCCTTGAAGGGAAGACTGGCTAGTAAAGTGTGGTGTCCTGCAATAAGCACTTCTCTTCCCTTGAAGGGAAGACTGGCTAGTAAAGTGTGGTGTCCTGCAATAAGCATTTCTCTCCCCTTGAAGGGAAGACTGGCTAGTAAAGTATGGTGTCCTGCAATAAGCATTTCTCTCCCCTTGAAGGGAAGACTGGCTAGTAAAGTGTGGTGTCCTGCATTAAGCATTTCTCTCCCCTTGAAGGGAAGACTGGCTAGTAAAGTGTGGTGTCCTGCAATAAGCACGTCTCTTCACTTGAAGGGAAGACTGGCTAGTAAAGTGTGGTGTCCTGCAGTAAGCATTTCTCTCCCCTTGAAGGGAAGACTGGACAGTAAAGTGTGGTGTCCTGCAATAAGCACTTCTCTTCCCTTGAAGGGAAGACTGGCCAGTAAAGTGTGGTGTCCTGCAGTAAGCATTTCTCTCCCCTTGAAGGGAAGACTGGCCAGTAAAGTGTGGTGTCCTGCAGTAAGCATTTCTCTCCCCTTGAAGGGAAGACTGGCTAGTAAAGTGTGGTGTCCTGCAATAAGCATTTCTCTCCCCTTGAAGGGAAGACTGGCTAGTAAAGTGTGGTGTCCTGCAATAAGCACTTCTCTTCCCTTGAAGGGAAGACTGGCTAGTAAAGTGTGGTGTCCTGCAATAAGCGTTTCTCTCCCCTTGAAGGGAAGACTGACCAGTAAAGTGTGGTGTCCTGCAATAAGCATTTCTCTCCCCTTGAAGGGAAGACTGGCTAGTAAAGTGTGGTGTCCTGCAATAAGCATTTCTCTCCCCTTGAAGGGAAGACTGGCCAGTGTGGTGTCCTGCAATAAGCACTTCTCTTCCCTTGAAGGGAAGACTGGCTAGTAAAGTGTGGTGTCCTGCAATAAGCATTTCTCTCCCCTTGAAGGGAAGACTGGCTAGTAAAGTGTGGTGTCCTGCAATAAGCACGTCTCTTCCCTTGAAGGGAAGACTGGCTAGTAAAGTGTGGTGTCCTGCAATAAGCATTTCTCTCCCCTTGAAGGGAAGACTGGCTAGTAAAGTGTGGTGTTCTGCAATAAGCACGTCTCTTCCCTTGAAGGGAAGACTGGCTAGTAAAGTGTGGTGTCCTGCAGTAAGCATTTCTCTCCCCTTGAAGGGAAGACTGGACAGTAAAGTGTGGTGTCCTGCAATAAGCACTTCTCTTCCCTTGAAGGGAAGACTGGCCAGTAAAGTGTGGTGTCCTACAGTAAGCATTTCTCTCCCCTTGAAGGGAAGACTGGCCAGTAAAGTGTGGTGTCCTGCAGTAAGCATTTCTCTCCCCTTGAAGGGAAGACTGGCTAGTAAAGTGTGGTGTCCTGCAATAAGCATTTCTCTCCCCTTGAAGGGAAGACTGGCTAGTAAAGTGTGGTGTCCTGCAATAAGCACTTCTCTTCCCTTGAAGGGAAGACTGGCTAGTAAAGTGTGGTGTCCTGCAATAAGCGTTTCTCTCCCCTTGAAGGGAAGACTGACCAGTAAAGTGTGGTGTCCTGCAATAAGCATTTCTCTCCCCTTGAAGGGAAGACTGGCTAGTAAAGTGTGGTGTCCTGCAATAAGCATTTCTCTCCCCTTGAAGGGAAGACTGGCCAGTGTGGTGTCCTGCAATAAGCACTTCTCTTCCCTTGAAGGGAAGACTGGCTAGTAAAGTGTGGTGTCCTGCAATAAGCACTTCTCTCCCCTTGAAGGGAAGACTGGCTAGTAAAGTGTGGTGTCCTGCAATAAGCATTTCTCTCCCCTTGAAGGGAAGACTGGCTAGTAAAGTGTGGTGTCCTGCAATAAGCATTTCTCTCCCCTTGAAGGGAAGACTGGCTAGTAAAGTGTGGTGTCCTGCAATAAGCATTTCTCACCCCTTGAAGGGAAGACTGGCTAGTAAAGTGTGGTGTCCTGCAATAAGCATTTCTCTCCCCTTGAAGGGAAGACTGGCCAGTAAAGTGTGGTGTCTTGCAATAAGCATTTCTCTCCCCTTGAAGGGAAGACTGGCTAGTAAAGTGTGGTGTCCTGCAATAAGCACGTCTCTTCCCTTGAAGGGAAGACTGGCTAGTAAAGTGTGGTGTCCAGCAATAAGCATTTCTCTCCCCTTGAAGGGAAGACTGGCTAGTAAAGTGTGGTGTCCTGCATTAAGCATTTCTCTCCCCTTGAAGGGAAGACTGGCTAGTAAAGTGTGGTGTCCTGCAATAAGCACTTCTCTCCCCTTGAAGGGAAGACTGGACAGTAAAGTGTGGTGTCCTGCAATAAGCATTTCTCTCCCCTTGAAGGGAAGACTGGCTAGTAAAGTGTGGTGTCCTGCAATAAGCACTTCTCTTCCCTTGAAAGGAAGACTGGCTAGTAAAGTGTGGTGTCCTGCAATAAGCATTTCTCCCCCCTTGAAGGGAAGACTGGCTAGTAAAGTGTGGTGTCCTGCAATAAGCATTTCTCTCCCCTTGAAGGGAAGACTGGCTAGTAAAGTGTGGTGTCCTGCAATAAGCATTTCTCTCCCCTTGAAGGGAAGACTGGCTAGTAAAGTGTGGTGTCCTGCAATAAGCATTTCTCTCCCCTTGAAGGGAAGACTGGCTAGTAAAGTGTGGTGTCCTGCAATAAGCATTTCTCTCCCCTTGAAGGGAAGACTGGCCAGTAAAGTGTGGTGTCCTGCAATAAGCATTTCTCTCCCCTTGAAGGGAAGACTGGCCAGTAAAGTGTGGTGTCCTGCAATAAGCATTTCTCTCCCCTTGAAGGGAAGACTGGCTAGTAAAGTGTGGTGTCCTGCAATAAGCACTTCTCTTCCCTTGAAGGGAAGACTGGCTAGTAAAGTGTGGTGTCCTGCAATAAGCGTTTCTCTCCCCTTGAAGGGAAGACTGACCAGTAAAGTGTGGTGTCCTGCAATAAGCATTTCTCTCCCCTTGAAGGGAAGACTGGCTAGTAAAGTGTGGTGTCCTGCAATAAGCATTTCTCTCCCCTTGAAGGGAAGACTGGCTAGTAAAGTGTGGTGTCCTGCAATAAGTACTTCTCTTCCCTTGAAGGGAAGACTGGACAGTAAAGTTTGGTGGCCTGATCTAAGCAATTCTCTCCCCTTGAAGGGAAGACGGGCCAGTAAAGTGTGAAGGCTGGCAATAATAGGTCCCCTCCCTCTGAAGGCAGTGCTTTCCTCTTTCGTCTTTACAGCAGAACTTCCAGGCATCCCTTCTTCGACACCTGCATTCACTTTCTATTCAATCCATACAGCAAGTGGACTGCAGAGAAATGGCCAGGGAAGTCTTGGTCCTTGATTTCAGAGGTGCAGCACACCATCATCCTGGGACAGAGGAGTGAAAATCTACATTTTATTTTTTAATTTATTGCACTTATATACCGCTCCCATAGCAAGGGCTCTCTGGGCAGTTTACAGAAATTCAAAAATTAAGGTAAAAACGAGTATACAAAATTTAAATTCTAAAACACAGAACATACCCACATAAAGAATTAAAAACTGTAAATCCACAAATGAAAGGGGGAAAAGTACAAAACAAGTGCAATCAAAGCCAGTGTAATATATTGCTTAGAGAGTTGGACTGACTTACCTCGAAGGATTTTTTTTGAGGATCAGATGGAGACGAAGACGACGATGTAAGATGCCTCGCATTCCTTGGAAGAGTTAAAAAGCAAAGCCCACCCCATGAAGGGGAGTGAGGGGGGGACACTGGCCAGTAAACAGTGGTGGCCTGAAATAAGCACTTCTCTCCCCTTGAATAAAAGACTGGCTGGTAAAGGGCATTGTCCTGCAATAAGCACTTCTCTCCCCTTGAAGGGAAGACTGGCTAGTAAAGTGTGGTGTCCTGCAATAAGCACTTCTCTTCCCTTGAAGGGAAGACTGGCTAGTAAAGTGTGGTGTCCTGCAATAAGCATTTCTCTCCCCTTGAAGGGAAGACTGGCTAGTAAAGTGTGGTGTCCTGCAATAAGCATTTCTCTCCCCTTGAAGGGAAGACTGGCTAGTAAAGTGTGGTGTCCTGCAATAAGCACTTCTCTCCCCTTGAAGGGAAGACTGGCCAGTAAAGTGTGGTGTCCTGCAATAAGCATTTCTCTCCCCTTGAAGGGAAGACTGGCTAGTAAAGTGTGGTGTCCTGCAATAAGCACTTCTCTTCCCTTGAAAGGAAGACTGGCTAGTAAAGTGTGGTGTCCTGCAATAAGCATTTCTCCCCCCTTGAAGGGAAGACTGGCCAGTAAAGTGTGGTGTCCTGAAATAAGCACTTCTCTTCCCTTGAAGGGAAGACTGGCTAGTAAAGTGTGGTGTCCTGCAATAAGCATTTCTCTCCCCTTGAATGGAAGACTGGCTAGTAAAGTGTGGTGTCCTGCAATAAGCATTTCTCCCCCCTTGAAGGGAAGACTGGCCAGTAAAGTGTGGTGTCCTGAAATAAGCACTTCTCTTCCCTTGAAGGGAAGACTGGCTGGTAAAGTGTGGTGTCCTGCAATAAGCGTTTCTCTCCCCTTGAAGGGAAGACTGACCAGTAAAGTGTGGTGTCCTGCAATAAGCATTTCTCTCCCCTTGAAGGGAAGACTGGCTAGTAAAGTGTGGTGTCCTGCAATAAGCATTTCTCTCCCCTTGAAGGGAAGACTGGCCAGTGTGGTGTCCTGCAATAAGCACTTCTCTTCCCTTGAAGGGAAGACTGGCTAGTAAAGTGTGGTGTCCTGCAATAAGCATTTCTCCCCCCTTGAAGGGAAGACTGGCTAGTAAAGTTTGGAGTCCTGCAATAAGCATTTCTCTCCCCTTGAAGGGAAGACTGGCTAGTAAAGTGTGGTGTCCTGCAATAAGCATTTCTCTCCCCTTGAAGGGAAGACTGGCTAGTAAAGTGTGGTGTCCTGCAATAAGCATTTCTCTCCCCTTGAAGGGAAGACTGGCTAGTAAAGTGTGGTGTCCTGCAATAAGCACTTCTCTTCCCTTGAAGGGAAGACTGGCTGGTAAAGTGTGGTGTCCTGCAATAAGCGTTTCTCTCCCCTTGAAGGGAAGACTGACCAGTAAAGTGTGGTGTCCTGCAATAAGCATTTCTCTCCCCTTGAAGGGAAGACTGGCTAGTAAAGTGTGGTGTCCTGCAATAAGCATTTCTCTCCCCTTGAAGGGAAGACTGGCCAGTGTGGTGTCCTGCAATAAGCACTTCTCTTCCCTTGAAGGGAAGACTGGCTAGTAAAGTGTGGTGTCCTGCAATAAGCATTTCTCCCCCCTTGAAGGGAAGACTGGCTAGTAAAGTTTGGAGTCCTGCAATAAGCATTTCTCTCCCCTTGAAGGGAAGACTGGCTAGTAAAGTGTGGTGTCCTGCAATAAGCATTTCTCTCCCCTTGAAGGGAAGACTGGCTAGTAAAGTGTGGTGTCCTGCAATAAGCATTTCTCTGCCCTTGAAGGGAAGACTGGCTAGTAAAGTGTGGTGTCCTGCAATAAGCATTTCTCTCCCCTTGAAGGGAAGTCTGGCCAGTAAAGTGTGGTGTCCTGCAATAAGCATTTCTCTCCCCTTGAAGGGAAGACTGGCTAGTAAAGTGTGGTGTCCTGCAATAAGCATTTCTCCCCCCTTGAAGGGAAGACTGGCTAGTAAACTGTGGTGTCCTGCAATAAGCATTTCTCTCCCCTTGAAGGGAAGACTGGCTAGTAAAGTGTGGTGTCCTGCAATAAGCATTTCTCTCCCCTTGAATGGAAGACTGGCTAGTAAAGTGTGGTGTCCTGCAATAAGCATTTCTCTCCCCTTAAAGGGAAGACTGGCTAGTAAAGTGTGGTGTCCTGCAGTAAGCATTTCTCTCCCCTTGAAGGGAAGACTGGCTAGTAAAGTGTGGTGTCCTGCAGTAAGCATTTCTCTCCCCTTGAAGGGAAGACTGGCTAGTAAAGTGTGGTGTCCTGCAATAAGCATTTCTCTCCCCTTGAAGGGAAGACTGGCTAGTAAAGTGTGGTGTCCTGCAGTAAGCATTTCTCTCACCTTGAAGGGAAGACTGGCTAGTAAAGTGTGGTGTCCTGCAATAAGCATTTCTCTCTCCTTGAAGGGAAGACTGGCTAGTAAAGTTTGGTGGCCTGATCTAAGCAATTCTCTCCCCTTGAAGGGAAGACTGGCCAGTAAAGTGTGAAGGCTGGCAATAATAGGTCCCCTCCCTCTGAAGGCAGTGCTTTCCTCTTTCGTCTTTACAGCAGAACTTCCAGGCATCCCTTCTTCGACACCTGCATTCACTTTCTATTGAACCCATCCAGCAAGTGGACTGCAGAGAAATGGCCAGGGAAGTCTTGGTCCTTGATTTCAGCACACCATCATCCTGGGACAGAGGAGTGAAAATCTACATTTTATTTTTTAATTTATTGCACTTATATACCGCTCCCATAAGAAGGGCTCTCTGGGCGGTTTACAGAAATTCAAAAATTAAGGTAAAAACGAGTATACAAAATTTAAATTCTAAAACACAGAACATACCCACATAAAGAATTAAAAACTGTAAATCCACAAATGAAAGGGGGAAAAGTACAAAAACAAGTGCAATCAAAGCCAGTGTAATATATTGCTTAGAGAGTTGGACTGACTTACCTCGAAGGATTTTTTTTGAGGACCAGATGGAGACGAAGACGACGATGTAAGATGCCTCGCTTTCCTTGGAAGGGTTTAAAAGCAGAGCCCACCCTATGAAGGGGAGTTACGGGGGGACACGGGCCAGTAAAGAGTGGTGGCCTGAAATAAGCACTTTTCTCCCCTTGAATAGAAGACTGGCTGGTAAAGTGCGTTGTCCTGCAATAAGCATTTCTCTCCCCTTGAAGGGAAGACTGGCTAGTAAAGTGCGTTGTCCTGCAATAAGCATTTCTCTCCCCTTGAAGGGAAGACTGGCTAGTAAAGTGTGGTGTCCTGCAATAAGCATTTCCCTCCCCTTGAAGGGAAGACTGGCTAGTAAAGTGTGGTGTCCTGCAATAAGCATTTCTCTCCCCTTGAAGGGAAGACTGGCTAGTAAAGTGTGGTGTCCTGCAATAAGCATTTCTCTCCCCTTGAAGGGAAGACTGGCTAGTAAAGTGTGGTGTCCTGCAATAAGCACGTCTCTTCCCTTGAAGGGAAGACTGGCTAGTAAAGTGTGGTGTCCTGCAATAAGCATTTCTCTCCCCTTGAAGGGAAGACTGGCTAGTAAAGTGTGGTGTCCTGCAATAAGCATTTCTCTCCCCTTGAAGGGAAGACTGGCTAGTAAAGTGTTGTGTCCTGCAGTAAGCATTTCTCTCCCCTTGAAGGGAAGACTGGCTAGTAAAGTGTGGTGTCCTGCAGTAAGCATTTCTCTCCCCTTGAAGGGAAGACTGGCCAGTAAAGTGTGGTGTCCTGCAATAAGCACTTCTCTTCCCTTGAAGGGAAGACTGGCTAGTAAAGTGTGGTGTCCTGCAGTAAGCATTTCTCTCCCCTTGAAGGGAAGACTGGCCAGTAAAGTGTGGTGTCCTGCAGTAAGCATTTCTCTCCCCTTGAAGGGAAGACTGGCTAGTAAAGTGTGGTGTCCTGCAATAAGCATTTCTCTCCCCTTGAAGGGAAGACTGGCTAGTAAAGTGTGGTGTCCTGCAATAAGCACTTCTCTTCCCTTGAAGGGAAGACTGGCTAGTAAAGTGTGGTGTCCTGCAATAAGCACTTCTCTTCCCTTGAAGGGAAGACTGGCTAGTAAAGTGTGGTGTCCTGCAATAAGCGTTTCTCTCCCCTTGAAGGGAAGACTGACCAGTAAAGTGTGGTGTCCTGCAATAAGCATTTCTCTCCCCTTGAAGGGAAGACTGGCTAGTAAAGTGTGGTGTCCTGCAATAAGCATTTCTCTCCCCTTGAAGGGAAGACTGGCTAGTAAAGTGTGGTGTCCTGCAATAAGTACTTCTCTTCCCTTGAAGGGAAGACTGGACAGTAAAGTTTGGTGGCCTGATCTAAGCAATTCTCTCCCCTTGAAGGGAAGACGGGCCAGTAAAGTGTGAAGGCTGGCAATAATAGGTCCCCTCCCTCTGAAGGCAGTGCTTTCCTCTTTCGTCTTTACAGCAGAACTTCCAGGCATCCCTTCTTCGACACCTGCATTCACTTTCTATTCAATCCATACAGCAAGTGGACTGCAGAGAAATGGCCAGGGAAGTCTTGGTCCTTGATTTTAGAGGTGCAGCACACCATCATCCTGGGACAGAGGAGTGAAAATCTACATTTTATTTTTTAATTTATTGCACTTATATACCGCTCCCATAGCAAGGGCTCTCTGGGCAGTTTACAGAAATTCAAAAATTAAGGTAAAAACGAGTATACAAAATTTAAATTCTAAAACACAGAACATACCCACATAAAGAATTAAAAACTGTAAATCCACAAATGAAAGGGGGAAAAGTACAAAACAAGTGCAATCAAAGCCAGTGTAATATATTGCTTAGAGAGTTGGACTGACTTACCTCGAAGGATTTTTTTTGAGGATCAGATGGAGACGAAGACGACGATGTAAGATGCCTCGCATTCCTTGGAAGAGTTAAAAAGCAAAGCCCACCCCATGAAGGGGAGTGAGGGGGGGACACTGGCCAGTAAACAGTGGTGGCCTGAAATAAGCACTTCTCTCCCCTTGAATAAAAGACTGGCTGGTAAAGGGCATTGTCCTGCAATAAGCACTTCTCTCCCCTTGAAGGGAAGACTGGCTAGTAAAGTGTGGTGTCCTGCAATAAGCACTTCTCTTCCCTTGAAGGGAAGACTGGCTAGTAAAGTGTGGTGTCCTGCAATAAGCATTTCTCTCCCCTTGAAGGGAAGACTGGCTAGTAAAGTGTGGTGTCCTGCAATAAGCATTTCTCTCCCCTTGAAGGGAAGACTGGCTAGTAAAGTGTGGTGTCCTGCAATAAGCACTTCTCTCCCCTTGAAGGGAAGACTGGCCAGTAAAGTGTGGTGTCCTGCAATAAGCATTTCTCTCCCCTTGAAGGGAAGACTGGCTAGTAAAGTGTGGTGTCCTGCAATAAGCACTTCTCTTCCCTTGAAAGGAAGACTGGCTAGTAAAGTGTGGTGTCCTGCAATAAGCATTTCTCCCCCCTTGAAGGGAAGACTGGCCAGTAAAGTGTGGTGTCCTGAAATAAGCACTTCTCTTCCCTTGAAGGGAAGACTGGCTAGTAAAGTGTGGTGTCCTGCAATAAGCATTTCTCTCCCCTTGAATGGAAGACTGGCTAGTAAAGTGTGGTGTCCTGCAATAAGCACTTCTCTTCCCTTGAAGGGAAGACTGGCTAGTAAAGTGTGGTGTCCTGCAATAAGCATTTCTCCCCCCTTGAAGGGAAAACTGGCTAGTAAAGTGTGGAGTCCTGCAATAAGCATTTCTCTCCCCTTGAAGGGAAGACTGGCTAGTAAAGTGTGGTGTCCTGCAATAAGCATTTCTCTCCCCTTGAAGGGAAGACTGGCTAGTAAAGTGTGGTGTCCTGCAATAAGCATTTCTCTCCCCTTGAAGGGAAGACTGGCTAGTAAAGTGTGGTGTCCTGCAATAAGCATTTCTCTCCCCTTGAAGGGAAGACTGGCCAGTAAAGTGCGGTGTCCTGCAATAAGCATTTCTCTCCCCTTGAAGGGAAGACTGGCTAGTAAAGTGTGGTGTCCTGCAATAAGCACGTCTCTTCCCTTGAAGGGAAGACTGGCTAGTAAAGTGTGGTGTCCTGCAATAAGCATTTCTCTCCCCTTGAAGGGAAGACTGGTTAGTAAAGTGTGGTGTCCTGCAATAAGCACTTCTCTTCCCTTGAAGGGAAGACTGGCTGGTAAAGTGTGGTGTCCTGCAATAAGCGTTTCTCTCCCCTTGAAGGGAAGACTGACCAGTAAAGTGTGGTGTCCTGCAATAAGCATTTCTCTCCCCTTGAAGGGAAGACTGGCTAGTAAAGTGTGGTGTCCTGCAATAAGCATTTCTCTCCCCTTGAAGGGAAGACTGGCCAGTGTGGTGTCCTGCAATAAGCACTTCTCTTCCCTTGAAGGGAAGACTGGCTAGTAAAGTGTGGTGTCCTGCAATAAGCATTTCTCCCCCCTTGAAGGGAAGACTGGCTAGTAAAGTTTGGAGTCCTGCAATAAGCATTTCTCTCCCCTTGAAGGGAAGACTGGCTAGTAAAGTGTGGTGTCCTGCAATAAGCATTTCTCTCCCCTTGAAGGGAAGACTGGCTAGTAAAGTGTGGTGTCCTGCAATAAGCATTTCTCTGCCCTTGAAGGGAAGACTGGCTAGTAAAGTGTGGTGTCCTGCAATAAGCATTTCTCTCCCCTTGAAGGGAAGTCTGGCCAGTAAAGTGTGGTGTCCTGCAATAAGCATTTCTCTCCCCTTGAAGGGAAGACTGGCTAGTAAAGTGTGGTGTCCTGCAATAAGCACGTCTCTTCCCTTGAAGGGAAGACTGGCTAGTAAAGTGTGGTGTCCTGCAGTAAGCACTTCTCTTCCCTTGAAGGGAAGACTGGCCAGTAAAGTGCGGTGTCCTGCAGTAAGCATTTCTCTTCCCTTGAAGGGAAGACTGGCTAGTAAAGTGTGGTGTCCTGCAATAAGCATTTCTCCCCCCTTGAAGGGAAGACTGGCTAGTAAACTGTGGTGTCCTGCAATAAGCATTTCTCTCCCCTTGAAGGGAAGACTGGCTAGTAAAGTGTGGTGTCCTGCAATAAGCATTTCTCTCCCCTTGAATGGAAGACTGGCTAGTAAAGTGTGGTGTCCTGCAATAAGCATTTCTCTCCCCTTAAAGGGAAGACTGGCTAGTAAAGTGTGGTGTCCTGCAGTAAGCATTTCTCTCCCCTTGAAGGGAAGACTGGCTAGTAAAGTGTGGTGTCCTGCAGTAAGCATTTCTCTCCCCTTGAAGGGAAGACTGGCTAGTAAAGTGTGGTGTCCTGCAATAAGCATTTCTCTCCCCTTGAAGGGAAGACTGGCTAGTAAAGTGTGGTGTCCTGCAGTAAGCATTTCTCTCACCTTGAAGGGAAGACTGGCTAGTAAAGTGTGGTGTCCTGCAATAAGCATTTCTCTCTCCTTGAAGGGAAGACTGGCTAGTAAAGTTTGGTGGCCTGATCTAAGCAATTCTCTCCCCTTGAAGGGAAGACTGGCCAGTAAAGTGTGAAGGCTGGCAATAATAGGTCCCCTCCCTCTGAAGGCAGTGCTTTCCTCTTTCGTCTTTACAGCAGAACTTCCAGGCATCCCTTCTTCGACACCTGCATTCACTTTCTATTGAACCCATCCAGCAAGTGGACTGCAGAGAAATGGCCAGGGAAGTCTTGGTCCTTGATTTCAGCACACCATCATCCTGGGACAGAGGAGTGAAAATCTACATTTTATTTTTTAATTTATTGCACTTATATACCGCTCCCATAAGAAGGGCTCTCTGGGCGGTTTACAGAAATTCAAAAATTAAGGTAAAAACGAGTATACAAAATTTAAATTCTAAAACACAGAACATACCCACATAAAGAATTAAAAACTGTAAATCCACAAATGAAAGGGGGAAAAGTACAAAAACAAGTGCAATCAAAGCCAGTGTAATATATTGCTTAGAGAGTTGGACTGACTTACCTCGAAGGATTTTTTTTGAGGACCAGATGGAGACGAAGACGACGATGTAAGATGCCTCGCTTTCCTTGGAAGGGTTTAAAAGCAGAGCCCACCCTATGAAGGGGAGTTACGGGGGGACACGGGCCAGTAAAGAGTGGTGGCCTGAAATAAGCACTTTTCTCCCCTTGAATAGAAGACTGGCTGGTAAAGTGCGTTGTCCTGCAATAAGCATTTCTCTCCCCTTGAAGGGAAGACTGGCTAGTAAAGTGTGGTGTCCTGCAATAAGCATTTCCCTCCCCTTGAAGGGAAGACTGGCTAGTAAAGTGTGGTGTCCTGCAATAAGCATTTCTCTCCCCTTGAAGGGAAGACTGGCTAGTAAAGTGTGGTGTCCTGCAATAAGCATTTCTCTCCCCTTGAAGGGAAGACTGGCTAGTAAAGTGTGGTGTCCTGCAATAAGCACGTCTCTCCCCTTGAAGGGAAGACTGGCTAGTAAAGTGTGGTGTCCTGCAATAAGCATTTCTCTCCCCTTGAAGGGAAGACTGGCTAGTAAAGTGTGGTGTCCTGCAATAAGCATTTCTCTCCCCTTGAAGGGAAGACTGGCTAGTAAAGTGTTGTGTCCTGCAGTAAGCATTTCTCTCCCCTTGAAGGGAAGACTGGCTAGTAAAGTGTGGTGTCCTGCAGTAAGCATTTCTCTCCCCTTGAAGGGAAGACTGGCCAGTAAAGTGTGGTGTCCTGCAATAAGCACTTCTCTTCCCTTGAAGGGAAGACTGGCTAGTAAAGTGTGGTGTCCTGCAGTAAGCATTTCTCTCCCCTTGAAGGGAAGACTGGCCAGTAAAGTGTGGTGTCCTGCAGTAAGCATTTCTCTCCCCTTGAAGGGAAGACTGGCTAGTAAAGTGTGGTGTCCTGCAATAAGCATTTCTCTCCCCTTGAAGGGAAGACTGGCTAGTAAAGTGTGGTGTCCTGCAATAAGCACTTCTCTTCCCTTGAAGGGAAGACTGGCTAGTAAAGTGTGGTGTCCTGCAATAAGCGTTTCTCTCCCCTTGAAGGGAAGACTGGCTAGTAAAGTGTGGTGTCCTGCAATAAGCGTTTCTCTTCCCTTGAAGGGAAGTCTGGCTAGTAAAGTGTGGTGTCCTGCAATAAGCACTTCTCTCCCCTTGAAGGGAAGACTGGCTAGTAAAGTGTGGTGTCCTGCAATAAGCACTTCTCTCCCCTTGAAGGGAAGACTGGCTAGTAAAGTGTGGTGTCCTTCAATAAGCATTTCTCCCCCCTTGAAGGGAAGACTGGCTAGTAAAGTGTGGTGTCCTGCAATAAGCATTTCTCTCCCCTTGAAGGGAAGACTGGCTAGTAAAGTGTGGTGTCCTTTAATAAGCATTTCTCCCCCCTTGAAGGGAAGACTGGCTAGTAAACTGTGGTGTCCTGCAAGAAGCATTTCTCTCCCCTTGAAGGGAAGACTGGCTAGTAAACTGTGGTGTCCTGCAATAAGCATTTCTCTCCCCTTGAATGGAGGACTGGCTAGTAAAGTGTGGTGTCCTACAATAAGCATTTCTCTCCCCTTAAAGGGAAGACTGGCTAGTAAAGTGTGGTGTCCTGCAATAAGCATTTCTCTCCCCTTGAAGGGAAGACTGGCTAGTAAAGTGTGGTGTCCTGCAATAAGCATTTCTCTCCCCTTGAAGGGAGGACTGGCCAGTAAAGTGTGGTGTCCTGCAATAAGCATTTATCTCCCCATGAACGGAAGACTGGCTAGTAAAGTGTGGTGTCCTGCAATAAGCATTTCTCTCCCCTTTAAGGGAAGACTGGCTAGTAAAGTGTGGTGTCCTGCAATAAGCATTTCTCTCCCCTTGAAGGGAAGACTGACTAGTAAAGTGTGGTGTCCTGCAATAAGCATTTCTCTCCCCTTGATGGGAAGACTGGCTAGTAAAGTGTGGTGTCCTGCAATAAGCACTTCTCTTCCCTTGAAGGGAAGACTGGCTAGTAAAGTGTGGTGTCCTGCAATAAGCATTTCTCCCCCCTTGAAGGGAAGACTGGCTAGTAAAGTGTGGAGTCCTGCAATAAGCATTTCTCCCCCCTTGAAGGGAAGACTGGCTAGTAAAGTGTGGTGTCCTGCAATAAGCATTTCTCCCCCCTTGAAGGGAAGACTGGCTAGTAAACTGTGGTGTCCTGCAATAAGCATTTCTCTCCCCTTGAAGGGAAGACTGGCTAGTAAAGTGTGGTGTCCTGCAATAAGCATTTCTCTCCCCTTGAATGGAAGACTGGCTAGTAAAGTGTGGTGTCCTGCAATAAGCATTTCTCTCCCCTTAAAGGGAAGACTGGCTAGTAAAGTGTGGTGTCCTGCAGTAAGCATTTCTCTCCCCTTGAAGGGAAGACTGGCTAGTAAAGTGTGGTGTCCTGCAGTAAGCATTTCTCTCCCCTTGAAGGGAAGACTGGCTAGTAAAGTGTGGTGTCCTGCAATAAGCATTTCTCTCCCCTTGAAGGGAAGACTGGCTAGTAAAGTGTGGTGTCCTGCAGTAAGCATTTCTCTCACCTTGAAGGGAAGACTGGCTAGTAAAGTGTGGTGTCCTGCAATAAGCATTTCTCTCTCCTTGAAGGGAAGACTGGCTAGTAAAGTTTGGTGGCCTGATCTAAGCAATTCTCTCCCCTTGAAGGGAAGACTGGCCAGTAAAGTGTGAAGGCTGGCAATAATAGGTCCCCTCCCTCTGAAGGCAGTGCTTTCCTCTTTCGTCTTTACAGCAGAACTTCCAGGCATCCCTTCTTCGACACCTGCATTCACTTTCTATTGAACCCATCCAGCAAGTGGACTGCAGAGAAATGGCCAGGGAAGTCTTGGTCCTTGATTTCAGCACACCATCATCCTGGGACAGAGGAGTGAAAATCTACATTTTATTTTTTAATTTATTGCACTTATATACCGCTCCCATAAGAAGGGCTCTCTGGGCGGTTTACAGAAATTCAAAAATTAAGGTAAAAACGAGTATACAAAATTTAAATTCTAAAACACAGAACATACCCACATAAAGAATTAAAAACTGTAAATCCACAAATGAAAGGGGGAAAAGTACAAAAACAAGTGCAATCAAAGCCAGTGTAATATATTGCTTAGAGAGTTGGACTGACTTACCTCGAAGGATTTTTTTTGAGGACCAGATGGAGACGAAGACGACGATGTAAGATGCCTCGCTTTCCTTGGAAGGGTTTAAAAGCAGAGCCCACCCTATGAAGGGGAGTTACGGGGGGACACGGGCCAGTAAAGAGTGGTGGCCTGAAATAAGCACTTTTCTCCCCTTGAATAGAAGACTGGCTGGTAAAGTGCGTTGTCCTGCAATAAGCATTTCTCTCCCCTTGAAGGGAAGACTGGCTAGTAAAGTGTGGTGTCCTGCAATAAGCATTTCCCTCCCCTTGAAGGGAAGACTGGCTAGTAAAGTGTGGTGTCCTGCAATAAGCATTTCTCTCCCCTTGAAGGGAAGACTGGCTAGTAAAGTGTGGTGTCCTGCAATAAGCATTTCTCTCCCCTTGAAGGGAAGACTGGCTAGTAAAGTGTGGTGTCCTGCAATAAGCACGTCTCTCCCCTTGAAGGGAAGACTGGCTAGTAAAGTGTGGTGTCCTGCAATAAGCATTTCTCTCCCCTTGAAGGGAAGACTGGCTAGTAAAGTGTGGTGTCCTGCAATAAGCATTTCTCTCCCCTTGAAGGGAAGACTGGCTAGTAAAGTGTTGTGTCCTGCAGTAAGCATTTCTCTCCCCTTGAAGGGAAGACTGGCTAGTAAAGTGTGGTGTCCTGCAGTAAGCATTTCTCTCCCCTTGAAGGGAAGACTGGCCAGTAAAGTGTGGTGTCCTGCAATAAGCACTTCTCTTCCCTTGAAGGGAAGACTGGCTAGTAAAGTGTGGTGTCCTGCAGTAAGCATTTCTCTCCCCTTGAAGGGAAGACTGGCCAGTAAAGTGTGGTGTCCTGCAGTAAGCATTTCTCTCCCCTTGAAGGGAAGACTGGCTAGTAAAGTGTGGTGTCCTGCAATAAGCATTTCTCTCCCCTTGAAGGGAAGACTGGCTAGTAAAGTGTGGTGTCCTGCAATAAGCACTTCTCTTCCCTTGAAGGGAAGACTGGCTAGTAAAGTGTGGTGTCCTGCAATAAGCGTTTCTCTCCCCTTGAAGGGAAGACTGGCTAGTAAAGTGTGGTGTCCTGCAATAAGCGTTTCTCTTCCCTTGAAGGGAAGTCTGGCTAGTAAAGTGTGGTGTCCTGCAATAAGCACTTCTCTCCCCTTGAAGGGAAGACTGGCTAGTAAAGTGTGGTGTCCTGCAATAAGCACTTCTCTCCCCTTGAAGGGAAGACTGGCTAGTAAAGTGTGGTGTCCTTCAATAAGCATTTCTCCCCCCTTGAAGGGAAGACTGGCTAGTAAAGTGTGGTGTCCTGCAATAAGCATTTCTCTCCCCTTGAAGGGAAGACTGGCTAGTAAAGTGTGGTGTCCTTTAATAAGCATTTCTCCCCCCTTGAAGGGAAGACTGGCTAGTAAACTGTGGTGTCCTGCAAGAAGCATTTCTCTCCCCTTGAAGGGAAGACTGGCTAGTAAACTGTGGTGTCCTGCAATAAGCATTTCTCTCCCCTTGAATGGAGGACTGGCTAGTAAAGTGTGGTGTCCTACAATAAGCATTTCTCTCCCCTTAAAGGGAAGACTGGCTAGTAAAGTGTGGTGTCCTGCAATAAGCATTTCTCTCCCCTTGAAGGGAAGACTGGCTAGTAAAGTGTGGTGTCCTGCAATAAGCATTTCTCTCCCCTTGAAGGGAGGACTGGCCAGTAAAGTGTGGTGTCCTGCAATAAGCATTTATCTCCCCATGAACGGAAGACTGGCTAGTAAAGTGTGGTGTCCTGCAATAAGCATTTCTCTCCCCTTTAAGGGAAGACTGGCTAGTAAAGTGTGGTGTCCTGCAATAAGCATTTCTCTCCCCTTGAAGGGAAGACTGACTAGTAAAGTGTGGTGTCCTGCAATAAGCATTTCTCTCCCCTTGATGGGAAGACTGGCTAGTAAAGTGTGGTGTCCTGCAATAAGCACTTCTCTTCCCTTGAAGGGAAGACTGGCTAGTAAAGTGTGGTGTCCTGCAATAAGCATTTCTCCCCCCTTGAAGGGAAGACTGGCTAGTAAAGTGTGGAGTCCTGCAATAAGCATTTCTCCCCCCTTGAAGGGAAGACTGGCTAGTAAAGTGTGGTGTCCTGCAATAAGCATTTCTCTCCCCTTGAAGGGAAGACTGGCTAGTAAAGTGTGGTGTCCTGCAATAAGCATTTCTCTCCCCTTGAAGGGAAGACTGGCTAGTAAAGTGTGGTGTCCTGAAATAAGCATTTCTCTCCCCTTGAAGGGAAGACTGGCCAGTAAAGTGCCGTGTCCTGCAATAAGCATTTCTCTCCCCTTGAAGGGAAGACTGGCTAGTAAAGTGTGGTATCCTGCAATAAGCACTTCTCTTCCCTTGAAGGGAAGACTGGCTAGTAAAGTGTGGTGTCCTGCAGTAAGCATTTCTCTCCCCTTGAAGGGAAGACTGGCCAGTAAAGTGTGGTGTCCTGCAATAAGCACTTCTCTTCCCTTGAAGGGAAGACTGGCCAGTAAAGTGTGGTGTCCTGCAGTAAGCATTTCTCTCCCCTTGAAGGGAAGACTGGCTAGTAAAGTGTGGTGTCCTGCAATAAGCATTTCTCTCCCCTTGAAGGGAAGACTGGCTAGTAAAGTGTGGTGTCCTGCAATAAGCACTTCTCTTCCCTTGAAGGGAAGACTGGCTAGTAAAGTGTGGTGTCCTGCAATAAGCGTTTCTCTCCCCTTGAAGGGAAGACTGACCAGTAAAGTGTGGTGTCCTGCAATAAGCATTTCTCTCCCCTTGAAGGGAAGACTGGCTAGTAAAGTGTGGTGTCCTGCAATAAGCATTTCTCTCCCCTTGAAGGGAAGACTGGCCAGTGTGGTGTCCTGCAATAAGCACTTCTCTTCCCTTGAAGGGAAGACTGGCTAGTAAAGTGTGGTGTCCTGCAATAAGCATTTCTCTCCCCTTGAAGGGAAGACTGGCTATTAAAGTGTGGTGTCCTGCAATAAGCATTTCTCTCCCCTTGAAGGGAAGACTGGCTAGTAAAGTGTGGTGTCCTGCAATAAGCATTTCTCTCCCCTTGAAGGGAAGACTAGCTAGTAAAGTGTGGTGTCCTGCAATAAGCATTTCTCTCCCCTTGAAGGGAAGACTGGCTAGTAAAGTGTGGTGTCCTGCAATAAGCATTTCTCTCCCCTTGAAGGGAAGACTGGCCAGTAAAGTGTGGTGTCCTGCAATAAGCATTTCTCTCCCCTTGAAGGGAAGACTGACCAGTAAAGTGTGGTGTCCTGCAATAAGCATTTCTCTCCCCTTGAAGGGAAGACTGGCTAGTAAAGTGTGGTGTCCTGCAATAAGCATTTCTCTCCCCTTGAAGGGAAGACTGGCCAGTGTGGTGTCCTGCAATAAGCACTTCTCTTCCCTTGAAGGGAAGACTGGCTAGTAAAGTGTGGTGTCCTGCAATAAGCATTTTTCTCCCCTTGAAGGGAAGACTGGCTAGTAAAGTGTGGTGTCCTGCAATAAGCATTTCTCTCCCCTTGAAGGGAAGACTGGCTAGTAAAGTGTGGTGTCCTGCAATAAGCATTTCTCTCCCCTTGAAGGGAAGACTGGCCAGTAAAGTGTGGTGTCCTGCAATAAGCATTTCTCTCCCCTTGAAGGGAAGACTGGCTAGTAAAGTGTGGTGTCCTGCAATAAGCACGTCTCTTCCCTTGAAGGGAAGACTGGCTAGTAAAGTGTGGTGTCCTGCAGTAAGCATTTCTCTCCCCTTGAAGGGAAGACTGGCCAGTAAAGTGTGGTGTCCTGCAATAAGCACTTCTCTTCCCTTGAAGGGAAGACTGGCCAGTAAAGTGTGGTGTCCTGTAGTAAGCATTTCTCTCCCCTTGAAGGGAAGACTGGCTAGTAAAGTGTGGTGTCCTGCAATAAGCATTTCGCTCCCCTTGAAGGTAAGACTGGCTAGTAAAGTGTGGTGTCCTGCAATAAGCACTTCTCTTCCCTTGAAGGGAAGACTGGCTAGTAAAGTGTGGTGTCCTGCAATAAGCGTTTCTCTCCCCTTGAAGGGAAGACTGACCAGTAAAGTGTGGTGTCCTGCAATAAGCATTTCTCTCCCCTTGAAAGGAAGACTGGCTAGTAAAGTGTGGTGTCCTGCAATAAGGATTTCTCTCCCCTTGAAGGGAAGATTGGCCAGTAAAGTGTGGTGTCCTGCAATAAGCATTTCTCTCCCCTTGAAGGGAAGACTGGCCAGTAAAGTGTGGTGTCCTGCAATAAGCATTTCTCTCCCCTTGAAGAGAAGTCTGGCTAGTAAAGTGTGGTGTCCTGCAATAAGCATTTCTCTCCCCTTGAAGGGAAGACTGGCCAGTAAAGTGTGGTGTCCTGCAATAAGTATTTCTCTCCCCTTGAAGGGAAGTTTGGATAGTAAAGTGTGGTGTCCTGCAATAAGCATTTCTCTCCACTTGAAGGGAAGTCTGGCTAGAAAAGTGTGGTGTCCTGCAATCAGCATTTCCCTCCCCTTGAAGGGAAGACTGGCCAGTAAAGTGTGGTGTCCTGCAATAAGCATTTCTCTCCCCTTGAAGGGAAGTTTGGATAGTAAAGTGTGGTGTCCTGCAGTAAGCATTTCTCTCCCCTTGAAGGGAAGACTGGCCAGTGTGGTGTCCTGCAATAAGCACTTCTCTTCCCTTGAAGGGAAGACTGGCTAGTAAAGTGTGGTGTCCTGCAATAAGCATTTCTCTCCCCTTGAAGGGAAGACTGGCTAGTAAAGTGTGGTGTCCTGCAATAAGCATTTCTCTCCCCTTGAAGGGAAGACTGGCTAGTAAAGTGTGGTGTCCTGCAATAAGCATTTCTCTCCCCTTGAAGGGAAGACTAGCTAGTAAAGTGTGGTGTCCTGCAATAAGCATTTCTCTCCCCTTGAAGGGAAGACTGGCTAGTAAAGTGTGGTGTCCTGCAATAAGCATTTCTCTCCCCTTGAAGGGAAGACTGGCCAGTAAAGTGTGGTGTCCTGCAATAAGCATTTCTCTCCCCTTGAAGGGAAGACTGGCTAGTAAAGTGTGGTGTCCTGCAATAAGCATTTCTCTCCCCTTGAAGGGAAGACTGGCCAGCGTGGTGTCCTGCAATAAGCACTTCTCTTCCCTTGAAGGGAAGACTGGCTAGTAAAGTGTGGTGTCCTGCAATAAGCATTTTTCTCCCCTTGAAGGGAAGACTGGCTAGTAAAGTGTGGTGTCCTGCAATAAGCATTTCTCTCCCCTTGAAGGGAAGACTGGCTAGTAAAGTGTGGTGTCCTGCAATAAGCATTTCTCTCCCCTTGAAGGGAAGACTGGCCAGTAAAGTGTGGTGTCCTGCAATAAGCATTTCTCTCCCCTTGAAGGGAAGACTAGCTAGTAAAGTGTGGTGTCCTGCAATAAGCATTTCTCTCCCCTTGAAGGGAAGACTGGCTAGTAAAGTGTGGTGTCCTGCAATAAGCATTTCTCTCCCCTTGAAGGGAAGACTGGCCAGTAAAGTGTGGTGTCCTGCAATAAGCATTTCTCTCCCCTTGAAGGGAAGACTGACCAGTAAAGTGTGGTGTCCTGCAATAAGCATTTCTCTCCCCTTGAAGGGAAGACTGGCTAGTAAAGTGTGGTGTCCTGCAATAAGCATTTCTCTCCCCTTGAAGGGAAGACTGGCCAGTGTGGTGTCCTGCAATAAGCACTTCTCTTCCCTTGAAGGGAAGACTGGCTAGTAAAGTGTGGTGTCCTGCAATAAGCATTTTTCTCCCCTTGAAGGGAAGACTGGCTAGTAAAGTGTGGTGTCCTGCAATAAGCATTTCTCTCCCCTTGAAGGGAAGACTGGCTAGTAAAGTGTGGTGTCCTGCAATAAGCATTTCTCTCCCCTTGAAGGGAAGACTGGCCAGTAAAGTGTGGTGTCCTGCAATAAGCATTTCTCTCCCCTTGAAGGGAAGACTGGCTAGTAAAGTGTGGTGTCCTGCAATAAGCACGTCTCTTCCCTTGAAGGGAAGACTGGCTAGTAAAGTGTGGTGTCCTGCAGTAAGCATTTCTCTCCCCTTGAAGGGAAGACTGGCCAGTAAAGTGTGGTGTCCTGCAATAAGCACTTCTCTTCCCTTGAAGGGAAGACTGGCCAGTAAAGTGTGGTGTCCTGTAGTAAGCATTTCTCTCCCCTTGAAGGGAAGACTGGCTAGTAAAGTGTGGTGTCCTGCAATAAGCATTTCGCTCCCCTTGAAGGTAAGACTGGCTAGTAAAGTGTGGTGTCCTGCAATAAGCACTTCTCTTCCCTTGAAGGGAAGACTGGCTAGTAAAGTGTGGTGTCCTGCAATAAGCGTTTCTCTCCCCTTGAAGGGAAGACTGACCAGTAAAGTGTGGTGTCCTGCAATAAGCATTTCTCTCCCCTTGAAAGGAAGACTGGCTAGTAAAGTGTGGTGTCCTGCAATAAGGATTTCTCTCCCCTTGAAGGGAAGATTGGCCAGTAAAGTGTGGTGTCCTGCAATAAGCATTTCTCTCCCCTTGAAGGGAAGACTGGCCAGTAAAGTGTGGTGTCCTGCAATAAGCATTTCTCTCCCCTTGAAGAGAAGTCTGGCTAGTAAAGTGTGGTGTCCTGCAATAAGCATTTCTCTCCCCTTGAAGGGAAGACTGGCCAGTAAAGTGTGGTGTCCTGCAATAAGTATTTCTCTCCCCTTGAAGGGAAGTTTGGATAGTAAAGTGTGGTGTCCTGCAATAAGCATTTCTCTCCACTTGAAGGGAAGTCTGGCTAGAAAAGTGTGGTGTCCTGCAATCAGCATTTCCCTCCCCTTGAAGGGAAGACTGGCCAGTAAAGTGTGGTGTCCTGCAATAAGCATTTCTCTCCCCTTGAATGGAGGACAGGCTAGTAAAGTGTGGTGTCCTACAATAAGCATTTCTCTCCCCTTAAAGGGAAGACTGGCTAGTAAAGTGTGGTGTCCTGCAATAAGCATTTCTCTCCCCTTGAAGGGAAGACTGGCTAGTAAAGTGTGGTGTCCTGCAGTAAGCATTTCTCTCCACTTGAAGGGAAGACTGTCTAGTAAAGTGTGGTGTCCTGCAATAAGCATTTCTCTCCCCTTGAAGGGAAGACTGGCTAGTAAAGTGTGGTGTCCTGCAGTAAGCATTTCTCTCCCCTTGAAGGGAAGACTGGCTAGTAAAGTGTGGTGTCCTGCAGTAAGCATTTCTCTCCCCTTGAAGGGAAGACTGGCTAGTAAAGTGTGGTGTCCTGCAGTAAGCATTTCTCTCCCCTTGAAGGGAAGACTGGCCAGTAAAGTGTGGTGTCCTGAAATAAGCACTTCTCTTCCCTTGAAGGGAAGACTGGCTAGTAAAGTGTGGTGTCCTGCAGGAAGCATTTCTCTCCCCTTGAAGGGAAGACTGGCCAGTAAAGTGTGGTGTCCTGCAATAAGCATTTCTCTCCCCTTGAAGGGAAGACTGACTAGTAAAGTGTGGTGTCCTGCAATAAGCATTTCTCTCCTCTTTAAGGGAAGACTGGCCAGTAAAGTGTGGTGTCCTGCAATAAGCATTTCTCTCCCCTTGAAGGGAAGACTGACTAGTAAAGTGCGGTGTCCTGCAATAAGCACTTCTCTCCCCTTGAAGGGAAGACTGGCTAGTAAAGTGTGGTGTCCTGAAATAAGCACTTCTCTTCCCTTGAAGGGAAGACTGGCTAGTAAAGTGTGGTGTCCTGCAGTAAGCATTTCTCTCCCCTTGAAGGGAAGACTGGCCAGTAAAGTGTGGTGTCCTGCAGTAAGCATTTCTCTCCCCTTGAAGGGAAGACTGGCTAGTAAAGTGTGGTGTCCTGCAATAAGCATTTCTCTCCCCTTGAAGGGAAGACTGGCTAGTAAAGTGTGGTGTCCTGCAATAAGCACTTCTCTTCCCTTGAAGGGAAGACTGGCTAGTAAAGTGTGGTGTCCTGCAATAAGCGTTTCTCTCCCCTTGAAGGGAAGACTGGCTAGTAAAGTGTGGTGTCCTGCAATAAGCACTTCTCTTCCCTTGAAGGGAAGTCTGGTTAGTAAAGTGTGGTGTCCTGCAATTAGCACTTCTCTCCCCTTGAAGGGAAGACTGGCTAGTAAAGTGTGGTGTCCTGCAATAAACATTTCTCTCCCCTTGAAGGGAAGACTGGCTAGTAAAGTGTGGTGTCCTTCAATAAGCATTTCTCCCCCCTTGAAGGGAAGACTGGCTAGTAAAGTGTGGTGACCTGCAATAAGCATTTCTCTCCCCTTGAAGGGAAGACTGGCTAGTAAAGTGTGGTGTCCTGCAATAAGCATTTCTCCCCCCTTGAAGGGAAGACTGGCTAGTAAACTGTGGTGTCCTGCAATAAGCATTTCTCTCCCCTTGAAGGGAAGACTGGCTAGTAAACTGTGGTGTCCTGCAATAAGCATTTCTCTCCCCTTGAATGGAGGACTGGCTAGTAAAGTGTGGTGTCCTACAATAAGCATTTCTCTCCCCTTAAAGGGAAGACTGGCTAGTAAAGTGTGGTGTCCTGCAATAAGCATTTCTCTCCCCTTGAAGGGAAGACTGGCTAGTAAAGTGTGGTGTCCTGCAGTAAGCATTTCTCTCCCCTTGAAGGGAAGACTGGCTAGTAAAGTGTGGTGTCCTGCAATAAGCATTTCTCTCCCCTTGAAGGGAAGACTGGCTAGTAAAGTGTGGTGTCCTGCAGTAAGCATTTCTCTCCCCTTGAAGGGAAGACTGGCTAGTAAAGTGTGGTGTCCTGCAGTAAGCATTTCTCTCCCCTTGAAGGGAAGACTGGCTAGTAAAGTGTGGTGTCCTGCAGTAAGCATTTCTCTCCCCTTGAAGGGAAGACTGGCCAATAAAGTGTGGTGTCCTGAAATAAGCACTTCTCTTCCCTTGAAGGGAAGACTGGCTAGTAAAGTGTGGTGTCCTTAAATAAGCACTTCTCTCCCCTTGAAGGGAAGACTGGCCAGTAAAGTGTGGTGTCCTGCAGTAAGCATTTCTCTCCCCTTGAAGGGAAGACTGGCTAGTAAAGTGTGGTGTCCTGCAATAAGCACTTCTCTTCCCTTGAAGGGAAGACTGGCTAGTAAAGTGTGGTGTCCTGCAATAAGCGTTTCTCTCCCCTTGAAGGGAAGACTGGCTAGTAAAGTGTGGTGTCCTGCAATAAGCACTTCTCTTCCCTTGAAGGGAAGTCTGGCTAGTAAAGTGTGGTGTCCTGCAATAAGCACTTCTCTCCCCTTGAAGGGAAGACTGGCTAGTAAAGTGTGGTGTCCTGCAATAAGCACTTCTCTCCCCTTGAAGGGAAGACTGGCTAGTAAAGTGTGGTGTCCTGCAATAAGCATTTCTCTCCCCTTGAAGGGAAGACTGGCTAGTAAAGTGTGGTGTCCTTCAATAAGCATTTCTCCCCCCTTGAAGGGAAGACTGGCTAGTAAAGTGTGGTGTCCTGCAATAAGCATTTCTCTCCCCTTGAAGGGAAGACTGGCTAGTAAAGTGTGGTGTCCTTTAATAAGCATTTCTCCCCCCTTGAAGGGAAGACTGGCTAGTAAACTGTGGTGTCCTGCAATAAGCACTTCTCTTCCCTTGAAGGGAAGACTGGCTAGTAAAGTGTGGTGTCCTGCAATAAGCGTTTCTCTCCCCTTGAAGGGAAGACTGGCTAGTAAAGTGTGGTGTCCTGCAATAAGCACTTCTCTTCCCTTGAAGGGAAGTCTGGCTAGTAAAGTGTGGTGTCCTGCAATAAGCACTTCTCTCCCCTTGAAGGGAAGACTGGCTAGTAAAGTGTGGTGTCCTGCAATAAGCATTTCTCTCACCTTGAAGGGAAGACTGGCTAGTAAAGTGTGGTGTCCTTCAATAAGCATTTCTCCCCCCTTGAAGGGAAGACTGGCTAGTAAAGTGTGGTGTCCTGCAATAAGCATTTCTCTCCCCTTGAAGGGAAGACTGGCTAGTAAAGTGTGGTGTCCTTTAATAAGCATTTCTCCCCCCTTGAAGGGAAGACTGGCTAGTAAACTGTGGTGTCCTGCAATAAGCATTTCTCTCCCCTTGAAGGGAAGACTGGCTAGTAAAGTGTGGTGTCCTGCAATAAGCACTTCTCTCCCCTTGAAGGGAAGACTGGCTAGTAAAGTGTGGTGTCCTGCAATAAGCATTTCTCTCCCCTTGAAGGGAAGACTGGCTAGTAAAGTGTGGTGTCCTTCAATAAGCATTTCTCCCCCCTTGAAGGGAAGACTGGCTAGTAAAGTGTGGTGTCCTGCAATAAGCATTTCTCTCCCCTTGAAGGGAAGACTGGCTAGTAAAGTGTGGTGTCCTTTAATAAGCATTTCTCCCCCCTTGAAGGGAAGACTGGCTAGTAAACTGTGGTGTCCTGCAATAAGCATTTCTCTCCCCTTGAAGGGAAGACTGGCTAGTAAACTGTGGTGTCCTGCAATAAGCATTTCTCTCCCCTTGAATGGAGGACTGGCTAGTAAAGTGTGGTGTCCTACAATAAGCATTTCTCTCCCCTTAAAGGGAAGACTGGCTATTAAAGTGTGGTGTCCTGCAATAAGCATTTCTCTCCCCTTGAAGGGAAGACTGGCTAGTAAAGTGTGGTGTCCTGCAATAAGCATTTCTCTCCCCTTGAAGGGAAGACTGGCCAGTAAAGTGTGGTGTCCTGCAATAAGCATTTCTCTCCCCATGAACGGAAGACTGGCTAGTAAAGTGTGGTGTCCTGCAATAAGCATTTCTCTCCCCTTGAAGGGAAGACTGGCTAGTAAAGTGTGGTGTCCTGCAATAAGCATTTCTCTCCCCTTGAATGGAAGACTGACTAGTAAAGTGTGGTGTCCTGCAATAAGCATTTCTCTCCCCTTTAAGGGAAGACTGGCCAGTAAAGTGTGGTGTCCTGCAATAAGCATTTCTCTCCCCTTGAAGGGAAGACTGACTAGTAAAGTGCGGTGTCCTGCAATAAGCACTTCTCTCCCCTTGAAGGGAAGACTGGCCAGTAAAGTGTGGTGTCCTGCAATAAGCACTTCTCTCCCCTTGAAGGGAAGACTGGCTAGTAAAGTGTGGTGTCCTGCAATAAGCATTTCTCTTCCCTTGAAGGGAAGACTGGCTAGTAAAGTGTGGTGTCCTGCAATAAGCATTTCTCTCCCCTTGAAGGGAAGACTGGCTAGTAAAGTGTGGTGTCCTGCAATAAGCATTTCTCTCCCCTTGAAGGGAAGACTGGCTAGTAAAATGTGGTGTCCTGCAATAAGCATTTCTCTCCCCTTGAAGGGAAGACTGGCTAGTAAACTGTGGTGTCCTGCAATAAGCATTTCTCTCCCCTTGAAGGGAAGACTGGCTAGTAAACTGTGGTGTCCTGCAATAAGCATTTCTCTCCCCTTGAATGGAGGACTGGCTAGTAAAGTGTGGTGTCCTACAATAAGCATTTCTCTCCCCTTAAAGGGAAGACTGGCTAGTAAAGTGTGGTGTCCTGCAATAAGCATTTCTCTCCCCTTGAAGGGAAGACTGGCTAGTAAAGTGTGGTGTCCTGCAGTAAGCATTTCTCTCCCCTTGAAGGGAAGACTGGTCAGTAAAGTGTGGTGTCCTGCAGTAAGAATTTCTCTCCCCTTGAAGGGAAGACTGCCTAGTAAAGTGTGGTGTCCTGCAATAAGCACTTCTCTTCCCTTGAAGGGAAGACTGGCTAGTAAAGTGTGGTGTCCTGCAATAAGCGTTTCTCTCCCCTTGAAGGGAAGACTGGCTAGTAAAGTGTGGTGTCCTGCAATAAGCACTTCTCTTCCCTTGAAGGGAAGTCTGGCTAGTAAAGTGTGGTGTCCTGCAATAAGCACTTCTCTCCCCTTGAAGGGAAGACTGGCTAGTAAAGTGTGGTGTCCTGCAATAAGCATTTCTCTCCCCTTGAAAGGAAGACTGGCTAGTAAAGTGTGGTGTCCTTCAATAAGCATTTGTCCCCCCTTGAAGGGAAGACTGGCTAGTAAAGTGTGGTGTCCTGCAATAAGCATTTCTCTCCCCTTGAAGGGAAGACTGGCTAGTAAAGTGTGGTGTCCTTTAATAAGCATTTCTCCCCCCTTGAAGGGAAGACTGGCTAGTAAACTGTGGTGTCCTGCAATAAGCATTTCTCTCCCCTTGAAGGGAAGACTGGCTAGTAAAGTGTGGTGTCCTGCAATAAGCATTTCTCTCCCCTTGAAGGGAAGACTGACTAGTAAAGTGTGGTGTCCTGCAATAAGCATTTCTCTCCCCTTGAAGGGAAGACTGGCTAGTAAAGTGTGGTGTCCTGCAATAAGCATTTCTCTCCCCTTGAAGGGAAGACTGACTAGTAGAGTGTGGTGTCCTGCAATAAGCATTTCTCTCCCCTTTAAGGGAAGACTGGCCAGTAAAGTGTGGTGTCCTGCAATAAGTATTTCTCCCCCCTTGAATGGAGGACTGGCTAGTAAAGTGTGGTGTCCTGCAATAAGCATTTCTCTCCCCTTTAAGGGAAGACTGGCCAGTAAAGTGTGGTGTCCTGCAATAAGCATTTCTCTCCCCTTGAAGGGAAGACTGACTAGTAAAGTGCGGTGTCCTGCAATAAGCATTTCTCTTCCCTTGAAGGGAAGATTGGCTAGTAAAGTGTGGTGTCCTGCAATAAGCATTTCTCTCCCCTTGAAGGGAAGACTGGCCAGTAAAGTGTGGTGTCCTGCAATAAGCATTTCTCTCCCCTTGAGGGGAAGACTGACTAGTAAAGTGCGGTGTCCTGCAATAAGCATTTCTCTTCCCTTGAAGGGAAGACTGGCTAGTAAAGTGTGGTGTCCTGCAATAAGCATTTCTCTCCCCTTGAAGGGAAGACTAGCCAGTAAAGTGTGGTGTCCTGCAATAAGCATTTCTCTCCCCTTGAAGGGAAGACTGACTAGTAAAGTGCGGTGTCCTGCAATAAGCACGTCTCTTCCCTTGAAGGGAAGACTGGCTAGTAAAGTGTGGTGTCCTGCAATAAGCATTTCTCTCCCCTTGAAGGGAAGACTGGCCAGTAAAGTGTGGTGTCCTGCAATAAGCACTTCTCTCCCCTTGAAGGGAAGACTGGCTAGTAAAGTGTGGTGTCCTGCAATAAGCATTTCTCTTCCCTTGAAGGGAAGACTGGCTAGTAAAGTGTGGTGTCCTGCAATAAGCATTTCTCTCTCCTTGAAGGGAAGACTGGCTAGTAAAGTGTGGTGTCCTGCAATAAGCATTTCTCTCCCCTTGAAGGGAAGACTGGCTAGTAAAATGTGGTGTCCTGCAATAAGCATTTCTCTCCCCTTGAAGGGAAGACTGGCTAGTAAACTGTGGTGTCCTGCAATAAGCATTTCTCTCCCCTTGAAGGGAAGACTGGCTAGTAAACTGTGGTGTCCTGCAATAAGCATTTCTCTCCCCTTGAATGGAGGACTGGCTAGTAAAGTGTGGTGTCCTGCAATAAGCATTTCTCTCCCCTTGAAGGGAAGACTGGCTAGTAAAGTGTGGTGTCCTGCAGTAAGCATTTCTCTCCCCTTGAAGGGAAGACTGGCTAGTAAAGTGTGGTGTCCTGCAATAAGCATTTCTCTCCCCTTGAAGGGAAGACTGGCTAGTAAAGTGTGGTGTCCTGCAGTAAGCATTTCTCTCCCCTTGAAGGGAAGACTGGCTAGTAAAGTGTGGTGTCCTGCAGTAAGCATTTCTCTCCCCTTGAAGGGAAGACTGGCTAGTAAAGTGTGGTGTCATGCAGTAAGCATTTCTCTCCCCTTGAAGGGAAGACTGGCCAGTAAAGTGTGGTGTCCTGAAATAAGCACTTCTCTTCCCTTGAAGGGAAGACTGGCTAGTAAAGTGTGGTGTCCTGCAGTAAGCATTTCTCTCCCCTTGAAGGGAAGACTGGCTAGTAAAGTGTGGTGTCCTGCAATAAGCATTTTTCTCCCCTTGAAGGGAAGACTGGCTAGTAAAGTGTGGTGTCCTGCAATAAGCATTTCTCTCCCCTTGAAGGGAAGACTGACTAGTAAAGTGTGGTGTCCTGCAATAAGCATTTCTCTCCCCTTGAAGGGAAGACTGGCTAGTAAAGTGTGGTGTCCTGCTATAAGCACTTCTCTTCCCTTGAAGGGAAGACTGGCTAGTAAAGTGTGGTGTCCTGCATTATGCATTTCTCTCCCCTTGAAGGGAAGACTGGCCAGTAAAGTGTGGTGTCCTGCAGTAAGCATTTCTCTCCCCTTGAAGGGAAGACTGGCCAGTAAAGTGTGGTGTCCTGTAGTAAGCATTTCTCTCCCCTTGAAGGGAAGACTGGCTAATAAAGTGTGGTGTTCTGCAATGAGCATTTCTCTCCCCTTGAAGGGAAGACTGGCTAGTAAAGTGTGGTGTCCTGTAGTAAGCATTTCTCTCCCCTTGAAGGGAAGACTGGCTAGTAAAGTGTGGTGTCCTGCAATAAGCATTTCTCTCCCCTTGAAGGGAAGATTGGCCAATAAAGTGTGGTGTCCTGCAATAAGCATTTTTCTTCCCTTGAAGGGAAGTCTGGCTAGTAAAGTGTGGTGTCCTGCAATAAGCGTTTCTCTCCCCTTGAAGGGAAGACTGGCTAGAAAAGTGTGGTGTCCTGCAATAAGCACTTCTCTTCCCTTGAAGGGAAGACTGGCTAGTAAACTGTGGTGTCCTGCAATAAGCATTTCTCTCCCCTTGAAGGGAAGACTGGCTAGTAAAGTGTGGTGTCCTGCAATAAGCATTTCTCTCCCCTTGAATGGAGGACTGGCTAGTAAAGTGTGGTGTCTTGCAATAAGCATTTCTCTCCCCTTGAAGGGAAGACTGGCCAGTAAAGTGTGGTGTCCTGCAATAAGCACTTCTCTTCCCTTGAAGGGAAGACTGGCTAGTAAAGTGTGGTGTCCTGCAATAAGCATTTCTCTCCCCTTGAAGGGAAGACTGGCTAGTAAAGTGTGGTGTCCCGCAATAAGCATTTCTCTCCCCTTGAAGGGAAGACTGGCCAGTAAAGTGTGGTGTCCTGCAATAAGCATTTCTCTCCCCTTGAAGGGAAGACTGGCTAGTAAAGTGTGGTGTCTTGCAATAAGCACGTCTCTCCCCTTGAAGGGAAGACTGGCTAGTAAAGTGTGGTGTCCTGCAATAAGCATTTCTCTCCCCTTGAAGGGAAGACTGGCTAGTAAAGTGTGGTGTCCTGCTATAAGCACTTCTCTTCCCTTGAAGGGAAGACTGGCTAGTAAAGTGTGGTGTCCTGCAGTATGCATTTCTCTCCACTTGAAGGGAAGACTGGCCAGTAAAGTGTGGTGTCCTGCAGTAAGCATTTCTCTCCCCTTGAAGGGAAGACTGGCCAGTAAAGTGTGGTGTCCTGTAGTAAGCATTTCTCTCCCCTTGAAGGGAAGAATGGCTAATAAAGTGTGGTGTTCTGCAATGAACATTTCTCTCCCCTTGATGGGAAGACTGGCTAGTAAAGTGTGGTGTCCTGTAGTAAGCATTTCTCTCCCCTTGAAGGGAAGACTGGCTAGTAAAGTGTGGTGTCCTGTAGTAAGCATTTCTCTCCCCTTGAAGGGAAGACTGGCTAGTAAAGTGTGGTGTCCTGCAATAAGCATTTCTCTCCCCTTGAAGGGAAGATTGGCCAATAAAGTGTGGTGTCCTGCAATAAGCATTTTTCTTCCCTTGAAGGGAAGTCTGGCTAGTAAAGTGTGGTGTCCTGCAATAAGCGTTTCTCTCCCCTTGAAGGGAAGACTGGCTAGAAAAGTGTGGTGTCCTGCAATAAGCACTTCTCTTCCCTTGAAGGGAAGACTGGCTAGTAAACTGTGGTGTCCTGCAATAAGCATTTCTCTCCCCTTGAAGGGAAGACTGGCTAGTAAAGTGTGGTGTCCTGCAATAAGCATTTCTCTCCCCTTGAATGGAGGACTGGCTAGTAAAGTGTGGTGTCCTGCAATAAGCATTTCTCTCCCCTTGAAGGGAAGACTGGCCAGTAAAGTGTGGTGTCCTGCAATAAGCACTTCTCTTCCCTTGAAGGGAAGACTGGCTAGTAAAGTGTGGTGTCCTGCAATAAGCATTTCTCTCCCCTTGAAGGGAAGACTGGCTAGTAAAGTGTGGTGTCCCGCAATAAGCATTTCTCTCCCCTTGAAGGGAAGACTGGCCAGTAAAGTGTGGTGTCCTGCAATAAGCATTTCTCTCCCCTTGAAGGGAAGACTGGCTAGTAAAGTGTGGTGTCTTGCAATAAGCACGTCTCTCCCCTTGAAGGGAAGACTGGCTAGTAAAGTGTGGTGTCCTGCAATAAGCATTTCTCTCCCCTTGAAGGGAAGACTGGCTAGTAAAGTGTGGTGTCCTGCTATAAGCACTTCTCTTCCCTTGAAGGGAAGACTGGCTAGTAAAGTGTGGTGTCCTGCAGTATGCATTTCTCTCCACTTGAAGGGAAGACTGGCCAGTAAAGTGTGGTGTCCTGCAGTAAGCATTTCTCTCCCCTTGAAGGGAAGACTGGCCAGTAAAGTGTGGTGTCCTGTAGTAAGCATTTCTCTCCCCTTGAAGGGAAGAATGGCTAATAAAGTGTGGTGTTCTGCAATGAACATTTCTCTCCCCTTGATGGGAAGACTGGCTAGTAAAGTGTGGTGTCCTGTAGTAAGCATTTCTCTCCCCTTGAAGGGAAGACTGGCTAGTAAATTATGGTGTCCTGCAATAAGCATTTCTCTCCCCTTGAAGGGAAGACTGGCTAGTAAAGTGTGGTGTACTGCAGTAAGCATTTCTCTCCCCTTGAAGGGAAGACTGGCTAGTAAAGTGTGGTGTCCTGCAATAAGCATTTCTCTCCCCTTGAAGGGAAGACTGGCTAGTAAAGTGTGGTGTCCTGCAATAAGCATTTCTCCCCCCTTGAAGGGAAGACTGGCTAGTAAAGTGTGGTGTCCTGCAATAAGCATTTCTCTCCCCTTGAAGGGAAGACTGGCTAGTAAAGTGTGGTGTCCTGCAATAAGCATTTCTCTCCCCTTGAAGGGAAGACTGGCTAGTAAAGTGTGGTGTCCTGCAATAAGCATTTCTCTCCCCTTGAAGGGAAGACTGGCTAGTAAAGTTTGGTGGCCTGATCTAAGCAATTCTCTCCCCTTGAAGGGAAGACTGGCCAGTAAAGTGTGAAGGCTGGCAATAATAGGTCCCCTCCCTCTGAAGGCAGTGCTTTCCTCTTTTGTCTTTACAGCAGAACTTCCAGGCATCCCTTCTTCGACACCTGCATTCACTTTCTATTGAATCCATCCAGCAAGTGGACTGCAGAGAAATGGCCAGGGAAGTCTTGGTCCTTGATTTCAGCACACCATCATCCTGGGACAGAGGAGTGAAAATCTACATTTTATTTTTTAATTTATTGCACTTATATACCGCTCCCATAACAAGGGCTCTCTGGGCGGTTTACAGAAATTCAAAAATTAAGGTAAAAACGAGTATACAAAATTTAAATTCTAAAACACAGAACATACCCACATAAAGAATTAAAAACTGTAAATCCACAAATTAAAGGGGGAAAAGTACAAAAACAAGTGCAATCAAAGCCAGTGTAAAATATTGCTTAGAGAGTTGGACTGACTTACCTCGAACGATTTTTTTTGAGGATCAGATGGAGACGAAGACGACGATGTAAGATGCCTCGCTTTCCTTGGAAGGGTTTAAAAGCAGAGCCCACCCTATGAAGGGGAGTTACGGGGGGACACGGGCCAGTAAAGAGTGGTGGCCTGAAATAAGCACTTTTCTCCCCTTGAATAGAAGACTGGCTGGTAAAGTGCGTTGTCCTGCAATAAGCATTTCTCTCCCCTTGAAGGGAAAACTGGCTGGTAAAGTTCGTTGTCCTGCAATAAGCATTTCTCTCCCCTTGAAGGGAAAACTGGCTAGTAAAGTGTGGTGTCCTGCAATAAGCATTTCTCTCCCCTTGAAGGGAAGACTGGCTAGTAAAGTGTGGTGTCCTGCAATAAGCATTTCTCTCCCCTTGAAGGGAAGACTGGCTAGTAAAGTGTGGTGTCCTGCAATAAGCATTTCTCTCCCCTTGAAGGGAAGACTAGCTAGTAAAGTGTGGTGTCCTGCAATAAGCATTTCTCTCCCCTTGAAGGGAAGACTGGCTAGTAAAGTGTGGTGTCCTGCTATAAGCACTTCTCTTCCCTTGAAGGGAAGACTGGCTAGTAAAGTGTGGTGTCCTGCAGTATGCATTTCTCTCCCCTTGAAGGGAAGACTGGCCAGTAAAGTGTGGTGTCCTGCAGTAAGCATTTCTCTCCCCTTGAAGGGAAGACTGGCCAGTAAAGTGTGGTGTCCTGTAGTAAGCATTTCTCTCCCCTTGAAGGGAAGACTGGCTAATAAAGTGTGGTGTTCTGCAATGAGCATTTCTCTCCCCTTGAAGGGAAGACTGGCTAGTAAACTGTGGTGTCCTGCAATAAGCATTTCTCTCCCCTTGAAGGGAAGACTGGCTAGTAAAGTGTGGTGTCCTGCAATAAGCATTTCTCCCCCCTTGAAGGGAAGACTGGCTAGTAAAGTGTGGTGTCCTGCAATAAGCATTTCTCTCCCCTTGAAGGGAAGACTGGCTAGTAAAGTGTGGTGTCCTGCAATAAGCATTTCTCTCCCCTTGAAGGGAAGACTGGCTAGTAAAGTGTGGTGTCCTGCAATAAGCATTTATCTCCCCTTGAAGGGAGGACTAGCTAGTAAAGTTTGGTGGCCTGATCTAAGCAATTCTCTCCCCTTGAAGGGAAGACTGGCCAGTAAAGTGTGAAGGCTGGCAATAATAGGTCCCCTCCCTCTGAAGGCAGTGCTTTCCTCTTTTGTCTTTACAGCAGAACTTCCAGGCATCCCTTCTTCGACACCTGCATTCACTTTCTATTGAATCCATCCAGCAAGTGGACTGCAGAGAAATGGCCAGGGAAGTCTTGGTCCTTGATTTCAGCACACCATCATCCTGGGACAGAGGAGTGAAAATCTACATTTTATTTTTTAATTTATTGCACTTATATACCGCTCCCATAACAAGGGCTCTCTGGGCGGTTTACAGAAATTCAAAAATTAAGGTAAAAACGAGTATACAAAATTTAAATTCTAAAACACAGAACATACCCACATAAAGAATTAAAAACTGTAAATCCACAAATTAAAGGGGGAAAAGTACAAAAACAAGTGCAATCAAAGCCAGTGTAATATATTGCTTAGAGAGTTGGACTGACTTACCTCGAACGATTTTTTTTGAGGATCAGATGGAGACGAAGACGACGATGTAAGATGCCTCGCTTTCCTTGGAAGGGTTTAAAAGCAGAGCCCACCCTATGAAGGGGAGTTACGGGGGGACACGGGCCAGTAAAGAGTGGTGGCCTGAAATAAGCACTTTTCTCCCCTTGAATAGAAGACTGGCTGGTAAAGTGCGTTGTCCTGCAATAAGCATTTCTCTCCCCTTGAAGGGAAAACTGGCTGGTAAAGTTCGTTGTCCTGCAATAAGCATTTCTCTCCCCTTGAAGGGAAAACTGGCTAGTAAAGTGTGGTGTCCTGCAATAAGCATTTCTCTCCCCTTGAAGGGAAGACTGGCTAGTAAAGTGTGGTGTCCTGCAATAAGCATTTCTCTCCCCTTGAAGGGAAGACTGGCTAGTAAAGTGTGGTGTCCTGCAATAAGCATTTCTCTCCCCTTGAAGGGAAGACTGGCTAGTAAAGTGTGGTGTCCTGCAATAAGCATTTCTCTCCCCGTGAAGGGAAGACTGGCTAGTAAAATGTGGTGTCCTGCAATAAGCATTTCTCTCCCCTTAAAGGGAAGACTGGCTAGTAAAGTGTGGTGTCCCGCAATAAGCATTTCTCGCCCCTTGAAGGGAAGACTGGCCAGTAAAGTGTGGTGTCCTGCAATAAGTACTTCTCTTCCCTTGAAGGGAAGACTGGCTAGTAAAGTGTGGTGTCCTGCAATAAGCATTTCTCTCCCCTTGAAGGGAAGACTGGCCAGTAAAGTGTGGTGTCCTGCAATAAGCATTTCTCTCCCCTTGAAGGGAAGACTGGCTAGTAAAGTGTGGTGTCCTGCAATAAGGATTTCTCTCCCCTTGAAGGGAAGACTGGCTAGTAAAGTGTGGTGTCCTGCAATAAGCATTTCTCTCCCCTTGAAGGGAAGACTGGCTAGTAAAGTGTGGTGTCCTGCAATAAGCATTTCTCTCCCCTTGAAGGGAAGACTGGCTAGTAAAGTGTGGTGTCCTGCAATAAGCACTTCTCTTCCCTTGAAGGGAAGACTGGCTAGTAAAGTGTGGTGTCCTGCAATAAGCATTTCTCTCCCCTTGAAGGGAAGACTGGCTAGTAAAGTGTGGTGTCCTGCAATAAGCATTTCTCTCCCCTTGAAGGGAAGACTGGCGAGAAAAGTGTGGTGTCCTGCAATAAGCATTTCTCTCCCCTTGAAGCGAAGACTGGCTAGTAAAGTGTGGTGTCCTGCAATAAGCATTTCTCTCCCCTTGAAGCGAAGACTGGCTAGTAAAGTGTGGTGTCCTGCAATAAGCATTTCTCTCCCCTTGAAGGGAAGACTGGCCAGTAAAGTGTGGTGTCCTGCAATAAGCATTTCTCTCCCCTTGAAGGGAAGACTGGCTAGTAAAGTGTGGTGTCCTGCTATAAGCACTTCTCTTCCCTTGAAGGGAAGACTGTCTAGTAAAGTGTGGTGTCCTGCAGTATGCATTTCTCTCCCCTTGAAGGGAAGACTGGCCAGTAAAGCGTGGTGTCCTGCAGTAAGCATTTCTCTCCCCTTGAAGGGAAGACTGGCCATTATAGTGTGGTGTCCTGCAATAAGCAGTTCTCTCCCCTTGAAGGGAAGACTGGCTAGTAAAGTGTGGTGTCCTGCAATAAGCTCTTCTCTTCCCTTGAAGGGAAGACTGGCTAGTAAAGTGTGCTGCCCTGCAATAAGCATTTCTCTCCCCTTGAAGGGAAGACTGGCTAGTAAAGTGTGGTGTCCTGCAATAAGCATTTCTCTCCCCCTGAAGGGAAGACTGGCTAGTAAAGTGTGGTGTCCTGCAATAAGCATTTCTCTCCCCTTGAAGGGAAGACTGGCCAGTAAAGTGTGGTGTCCTGCAATAAGCATTTTTCTCCCCTTGAAGGGAAGTCTGGCTAGTAAAGTGTTGTGTCCTGCAATAAGCATTTCTCTCCCCTTGAAGGGAAGACTGGATAGAAAAGTGTGGTGTCCTGCAATAAGCATTTCTCTCCCCTTGAAGGGAAGACTGGCTAGTAAAGTGTGGTGTCCTGCAATAAGCATTTCTCTCCCCTTGAAGGGAAGACTGGCTAGTAAAGTGTGGTGTCCTGTAATAAGCATTTCTCTCCCCTTGAAGGGAAGACTGGCTAGTAAAGTGTGGTGTCTTGCAATAAGCACGTCTCTTCCCTTGAAGGGAAGACTGACTAGTAAAGTGTGGTGTCCTGCAATAAGCATTTCTCTTCCCTTGAAGGGAAGACTGGCTAGTAAAGTGTGGTGTCCTGCAATAAGCATTTCTCTCCCCTTGAAGGGAAGACTGGCTAGTAAAATGTGGTGTCCTACAATAAGCATTTCTCTCCCCTTGAAGGGAAGACTGGCTAGTAAAGTGTGGTGTCCTGCAATAAGCATTTCTCTCCCCTTGAAGGGAAGACTGGCTAGTAAAGTGCGTTGTCCTGCAATAAGCATTTCTCTCCCCTTGAAGGGAAGTCTGGCGAGAAAAGTGTGGTGTCCTGCAATAAGCATTTCTCTCCCCTTGAAGGGAAGACTGGCGAAAAAAGTGTGGTGTCCTGCAATAAGCATTTCTCTCCCCTTGAAGCGAAGACTGGCTAGTAAAGTGTGGTGTCCTGCAATAAGCATTTCTCTCCCCTTGAAGGGAAGACTGGCCAGTAAAGTGTGGTGTCCTGCTATAAGCATTTCTCTCCCCTTGAAGGGAAGACTGGCTAGTAAAGTGTGGTGTCCTGCTATAAGCACTTCTCTTCCCTTGAAGGGAAGACTGGCTAGTAAAGTGTGGTGTCCTGCAGTATGCATTTCTCTCCCCTTGAAGGGAAGACTGGCCAGTAAAGTGTGGTGTCCTGCAGTAAGCATTTCTCTCCCCTTGAAGGGAAGACTGGCCAGTATAGTGTGGTGTCCTGCAATAAGCATTTCTCTCCCCTTGAAGGGAAGACTGGCTAGTAAAGTGTGGTGTCCTGCAATAAGCACTTCTCTTCCCTTGAAGGGAAGACTGGCTAGTAAAGTGTGTTGCCCTGCAATAAGCATTTCTCTCCCCTTGAAGGGAAGACTGGCTAGTAAAGTGTGGTGTCCTGCAATAAGCATTTCTCTCCCCCTGAAGGGAAGACTGGCTAGTAAAGTGTGGTGTCCTGCAATAAGCATTTCTCTCCCCTTGAAGGGAAGTCTGGCCAGTAAAGTGTGGTGTCCTGCAATAAGCATTTTTCTCCCCTTGAAGGGAAGTCTGGCTAGTAAAGTGTGGTGTCCTGCAATAAGCATTTCTCTCCCCTTGAAGGGAAGACTGGATAGAAAAGTGTGGTGTCCTGCAATAAGCATTTCTCTCCCCTTGAAGGGAAGACTGGCTAGTAAAGTGTGGTGTCCTGCAATAAGCATTTCTCTCCCCTTGAAGGGAAGACTGGCTAGTAAAGTGTGGTGTCCTGCAATAAGCATTTCTCTCCCCTTGAAGGGAAGACTGGCTAGTAAAGTGTGGTGTCTTGCAATAAGCACGTCTCTTCCCTTGAAGGGAAGACTGGCTAGTAAAGTGTGGTGTCCTGCAATAAGCATTTCTCTTCCCTTGAAGGGAAGACTGACTAGTAAAGTGTGGTGTCCTGCAATAAGCATTTCTCTCCCCTTGAAGGGAAGACTGGCTAGTAAAGTGTGGTGTCCTGCAATAAGCATTTCTCTCCCCTTGAAGGGAAGACTGGCTAGTAAAGTGTGGTGTCCTGCAATAAGCATTTCTCTCCCCTTGAAGGGAAGACTGGCTAGTAAAGTGTGGTGTCCTGCAATAAGCATTTCTCTCCCCTTGAAGGGAAGACTGGCTAGTAAAGTGTGGTGTCCTGCAATAAGCACTTCTCTTCCCTTGAAGGGAAGACTGGCTAGTAAAGTGTGGTGTCCTGCAGTAAGCATTTCTCTCCCCTTGAAGGGAAGACTGGCCAGTAAAGTTTGGTGTCCTGCAGTAAGCATTTCTCTCCCCTTGAAGGGAAGACTGGCCAGTAAAGTGTGGTGTCCTGCAATAAGCATTTCTCTCCCCTTGAAGGGAAGACTGGCCAGTAAAGTGTGGTGTCCTGCAATAAGCACTTCTCTTCCCTTGAAGGGAAGACTGGCTAGTAAAGTGTGGTGTCCTGCAATAAGCACTTCTCTTCCCTTGAAGGGAAGACTGGCTAGTAAAGTGTGGTGTCCTGCAATAAGCATTTTTCTCCCCTTGAAGGGAAGACTGGCTAGTAAAGTGTGGTGTCCTGCAATAAGCATTTCTCTCCCCTTGAAGGGAAGACTGGCCAGTAAAGTGTGGTGTCCTGCTATAAGCATTTCTCTCCCCTTGAAGGGAAGACTGGCTAGTAAAGTGTGGTGTCCTGCTATAAGCACTTCTCTTCCCTTGAAGGGAAGACTGGCTAGTAAAGTGTGGTGTCCTGCAGTACGCATTTCTCTCCCCTTGAAGGGAAGACTGGCCAGTAAAGTGTGGTGTCCTGCAGTAAGCATTTCTCTCCCCTTGAAGGGAAGACTGGCCAGTATAGTGTGGTGTCCTGCAATAAGCATTTCTCTCCCCTTGAAGGGAAGACTGGCTAGTAAAGTGTGGTGTCCTGCAATAAGCACTTCTCTTCCCTTGAAGGGAAGACTGGCTAGTAAAGTGTGTTGCCCTGCAATAAGCATTTCTCTCCCCTTGAAGGGAAGACTGGCTAGTAAAGTGTGGTGTCCTGCAATAAGCATTTCTCTCCCCTTGAAGGGAAGACTGGCTAGTAAAGTGTGGTGTCCTGCAATAAGCATTTCTCTCCCCTTGAAGGGAAGACTGGCTAGTAAAGTGTGGTGTCCTGCAATAAGCATTTCTCTCCCCTTGAAGGGAAGACTGGCTAGTAAAGTGTGGTGTCCTGCAATAAGCACTTCTCTTCCCTTGAAGGGAAGACTGGCTAGTAAAGTGTGGTGTCCTGCAGTAAGCATTTCTCTCCCCTTGAAGGGAAGACTGGCCAGTAAAGTTTGGTGTCCTGCAGTAAGCATTTCTCTCCCCTTGAAGGGAAGACTGGCCAGTAAAGTGTGGTGTCCTGCAATAAGCATTTCTCTCCCCTTGAAGGGAAGACTGGCCAGTAAAGTGTGGTGTCCTGCAATAAGCACTTCTCTTCCCTTGAAGGGAAGACTGGCTAGTAAAGTGTGGTGTCCTGCAATAAGAACTTCTCTTCCCTTGAAGGGAAGACTGGCTAGTAAAGTGTGGTGTCCTGCAATAAGCATTTTTCTCCCCTTGAAGGGAAGACTGGCTAGTAAAGTGTGGTGTCCTGCAATAAGCATTTCTCTCCCCTTGAAGGGAAGACTGGCCAGTAAAGTGTGGTGTCCTGCTATAAGCATTTCTCTCCCCTTGAAGGGAAGACTGGCTAGTAAAGTGTGGTGTCCTGCTATAAGCACTTCTCTTCCCTTGAAGGGAAGACTGGCTAGTAAAGTGTGGTGTCCTGCAGTATGCATTTCTCTCCCCTTGAAGGGAAGACTGGCCAGTAAAGTGTGGTGTCCTGCAGTAAGCATTTCTCTCCCCTTGAAGGGAAGACTGGCCAGTATAGTGTGGTGTCCTGCAATAAGCATTTTTCTCCCCTTGAAGGGAAGTCTGGCTAGTAAAGTGTGGTGTCCTGCAATAAGCATTTCTCTCCCCTTGAAGGGAAGACTGGATAGAAAAGTGTGGTGTCCTGCAATAAGCATTTCTCTCCCCTTGAAGGGAAGACTGGCTAGTAAAGTGTGGTGTCCTGCAATAAGCATTTCTCTCCCCTTGAAGGGAAGACTGGCTAGTAAAGTGTGGTGTCCTGCAATAAGCATTTCTCTCCCCTTGAAGGGAAGACTGGCTAGTAAAGTGTGGTGTCTTGCAATAAGCACGTCTCTTCCCTTGAAGGGAAGACTGGCTAGTAAAGTGTGGTGTCCTGCAATAAGCATTTCTCTTCCCTTGAAGGGAAGACTGACTAGTAAAGTGTGGTGTCCTGCAATAAGCATTTCTCTCCCCTTGAAGGGAAGACTGGCTAGTAAAGTGTGGTGTCCTGCAATAAGCATTTCTCTCCCCTTGAAGGGAAGACTGGCTAGTAAAGTGTGGTGTCCTGCAATAAGCATTTCTCTCCCCTTGAAGGGAAGACTGGCTAGTAAAGTGTGCTGTCCTGCAATAAGCACTTCTCTTCCCTTGAAGGGAAGACTGGCTAGTAAAGTGTGGTGTCCTGCAGTAAGCATTTCTCTCCCCTTGAAGGGAAGACTGGCCAGTAAAGTCTGGTGTCCTGCAGTAAGCATTTCTCTCCCCTTGAAGGGAAGACTGGCCAGTAAAGTGTGGTGTCCTGCAATAAGCATTTCTCTCCCCTTGAAGGGAAGACTAGCCAGTAAAGTGTGGTGTCCTGCAATAAGCATTTCTCTCCCCTTGAAGGGAAGACTGGCTAGTAAAGTGTGGTGTCCTGCAATAAGCACTTCTCTTCCCTTGAAGGGAAGACTGGCTAGTAAAGTGTGGTGTCCTGCAATAAGCACTTCTCTTCCCTTGAAGGGAAGACTGGCTAGTAAAGTGTGGTGTCCTGCAATAAGCATTTCTCTCCCCTTGAAGGGAAGACTGGCCAGTAAAGTTTGGTGTCCTGCAGTAAGCATTTCTCTCCCCTTGAAGGGAAGACTGGCTAGTAAAGTGTGGTGTCCTGCAATAAGCATTTCTCTCCCCTTGAAGGGAAGACTGGCTAGAAAAGTGTGGTGTCCTACAATAAGCACTTCTCTTCCCTTGAAGGGAAGACTGGCCAGTAAAGTGTGGTGTCCTGCAGTAAGCATTTCTCTCCCCTTGAAGGGAAGACTGGCCAGTAAAGTGTGGTGTCCTGTAGTAAGCATTTCTCTCCCCTTGAAGGGAAGATTGGCTAATAAAGTGTGGTGTTCTGCAATGAGCATTTCTCTCCCCTTGAAGGGAAGACTGGCTAGTAAAGTGTGGTGTCCTGTAGTAAGCATTTCTCTCCCCTTGAAGGGAAGACTGGCTAGTAAAGTGTGGTGTCCTGCAATAAGCATTTCTCTCCCCTTGAAGGGAAGACTGGCCAATAAAGTGTGGTGTCCTGCAATAAGCATTTTTCTTCCCTTGAAGGGAAGACTGGCTAGTAAAGTGTGGTGTCCTGCAATAAGCATTTCTCTCCACTTGAAGGGAAGACTGGCTAGAAAAGTGTGGTGTCCTGCAATAAGCACTTCTCTTCCCTTGAAGGGAAGACTGGCTAGTAAACTGTGGTGTCCTGCAATAAGCATTTCTCTCCCCTTGAAGGGAAGACTGGCTAGTAAAGTGTGGTGTCCTGCAATAAGCATTTCTCTCCCCTTGAATGGAGGACTGGCTAGTAAAGTGTGGTGTCCTGCAATAAGCATTTCTCTCCCCTTGAAGGGAAGACTGGCCAGTAAAGTGTGGTGTCCTGCAATAAGCACTTCTCTTCCCTTGAAGGGAAGACTGGCTAGTAAAGTGTGGTGTCCTGCAATAAGCATTTCTCTCCCCTTGAAGGGAAGACTGACTAGTAAAGTGTGGTGTCCCGCAATAAGCACTTCTCTTCCCTTGAAGGGAAGACTGGCTAGTAAAGTGTGGTGTCCTGCAATAAGCACTTCTCTTCCCTTGAAGGGAAGACTGGCTAGTAAAGTGTGGTGTCCTGCAGTAAGCATTTCTCTCCCCTTGAAGGGAAGACTGGCCAGTAAAGTTTGGTGTCCTGCAGTAAGCATTTCTCTCCCCTTGAAGGGAAGACTGGCCAGTAAAGTGTGGTGTCCTGCAATAAGCATTTCTCTCCCCTTGAAGGGAAGACTGGCCAGTAAAGTGTGGTGTCCTGCAATAAGCACTTCTCTTCCCTTGAAGGGAAGACTGGCTAGTAAAGTGTGGTGTCCTGCAATAAGCACTTCTCTTCCCTTGAAGGGAAGACTGGCTAGTAAAGTGTGGTGTCCTGCAATAAGCACTTCTCTTCCCTTGAAGGGAAGACTGGCTAGTAAAGTGTGGTGTCCTGCAATAAGCATTTCTCTCCCCTTGAAGGGAAGACTGGCCAGTAAAGTTTGGTGTCCTGCAGTAAGCATTTCTCTCCCCTTGAAGGGAAGGCTGGCTAGTAAAGTGTGGTGTCCTGCAATAAGCACTTCTCTTCCCTTGAAGGGAAGACTGGCTAGTAAAGTGTGGTGTCCTGCAGTAAGCATTTCTCTCCCCTTGAAGGGAAGACTGGCCAGTAAAGTTTGGTGTCCTGCAGTAAGCATTTCTCTCCCCTTGAAGGGAAGACTGGCCAGTAAAGTGTGGTGTCCTGCAATAAGCATTTCTCTCCCCTTGAAGGGAAGACTGGCCAGTAAAGTGTGGTGTCCTGCAATAAGCATTTCTCTCCCCTTGAAGGGAAGACTGGCTAGTAAAGTGTGGTGTCCTGCAATAAGCACTTCTCTTCCCTTGAAGGGAAGACTGGCTAGTAAACTGTGGTGTCCTGCAATAAGCACTTCTCTTCCCTTGAAGGGAAGACTGGCTAGTAAAGTGTGGTGTCCTGCAATAAGCATTTCTCTCCCCTTGAAGGGAAGACTGGCCAGTAAAGTTTGGTGTCCTGCAGTAAGCATTTCTCTCCCCTTGAAGGGAAGACTGGCTAGTAAAGTGTGGTGTCCTGCAATAAGCATTTCTCTCCCCTTGAAGGGAAGACTGGCTAGAAAAGTGTGGTGTCCTACAATAAGCACTTCTCTTCCCTTGAAGGGAAGACTGGCCAGTAAAGTGTGGTGTCCTGCAATAAGCATTTCTCTCCCCTTGAAGGGAAGACTGGCTAGTAAAGTGTGGTGTCCTGCAATAAGCATTTCTCTCCCCTTGAAGGGAAGACTGGCTAGTAAAGTGTGGTGTCCTGCAATAAGCATTTCTCTCCCCTTGAAGGGAAGACTGGCTAGTAAAGTGTGGTGTCCTGCTGTAAGCACTTCTCTTCCCTTGAAGGGAAGACTGGCTAGTAAAGTGTGGTGTCCTGCAGTAAGCATTTCTCTCCCCTTGAAGGGAAGACTGGCCAGTAAAGTGTGGTGTCCTGCAGTAAGCATTTCTCTCCCCTTGAAGGGAAGACTGGCCAGTAAAGTGTGGTGTCCTGCAGTAAGCATTTCTCTCCCCTTGAACGGAAGACTGGCCAGTAAAGTGTGGTGTCCTGCAATAAGCATTTCTCTCCCCTTGAAGGGAAGTCTGGCTAGTAAAGTGTGGTGTCCTGCAATAAGCATTTCTCTCCCCTTGAAGGGAAGACTGGCTAGAAAAGTGTGGTGTCCTGCAATAAGCATTTCTCTCCCTTTGAAGGGAAGACTGGCTAGTAAAGTGTGGTGTTCTGCAATAAGCATTTCTCTCCCCTTGAAGGGAAGACTGGCTAGTAAAGTGTGGTGTCCTGCAATAAGCATTTCTCTCCCCTTGAAGGGAAGACTGGCTAGTAAAGTGTGGTGTCCTGCAATAAGCATTTCTCTCCCCTTGAAGGGAAGACTGGCCAATAAAGTGTGGTGTCCTGCAATAAGCATTTTTCTTCCCTTGAAGGGAAGTCTGGCTAGTAAAGTGTGGTGTCCTGCAATAAGCATTTCTCTCCCCTTGAAGGGAAGACTGGCTAGAAAAGTGTGGTGTCCTGCAATAAGCACTTCTCTTCCCTTGAAGGGAAGACTGGCTAGTAAACTGTGGTGTCCTGCAAAAAGCATTTCTCTCCCCTTGAAGGGAAGACTGGCTAGTAAAGTGTGGTGTCCTGCAATAAGCATTTCTCTCCCCTTGAATGGAGGACTGGCTAGTAAAGTGTGGTGTCCTGCAATAAGCATTTCTCTCCCCTTGAAGGGAAGACTGGCCAGTAAAGTGTGGTGTCCTGCAATAAGCACTTCTCTTCCCTTGAAGGGAAGACTGGCTAGTAAAGTGTGGTGTCCTGCAATAAGCATTTCTCTCCCCTTGAAGGGAATACTGGCTAGTAAAGTGTGGTGTCCCGCAATAAGCATTTCTCTCCCCTTGAAGGGAAGACTGGCTAGTAAAGTGTGGTGTCCTGCAATAAGCATTTCTCTTCCCTTGAAGGGAAGACTGGCTAGTAAAGTGTGGTGTCCTGCAATAAGCATTTCTCTCCCCTTGAAGGGAAGACTGGCTAGTAAAGTGTGGTGTCTTGCAATAAGCACGTCTCTTCCCTTGAAGGGAAGACTGGCTAGTAATGTGTGGTGTCCTGCAATAAGCATTTCTCTCCCCTTGAAGGGAAGACTGACTAGTAAAGTGTGGTGTCCTGCAATAAGCATTTCTCTCCCCTTGAAGGGAAGACTGGCTAGTAAAGTGTGGTGTCCTGCAATAAGCATTTCTCTCCCCTTGAAGGGAAGACTGGCTAGTAAAGTGTGGTGTCCTGCTATAAGCACTTCTCTTCCCTTGAAGGGAAGACTGGCTAGTAAAGTCTGGTGTCCTGCAGTATGCATTTCTCTCCCCTTGAAGGGAAGACTGGCCAGTAAAGTGTGGTGTCCTGCAGTAAGCATTTCTCTCCCCTTGAAGGGAAGACTGGCCAGTAAAGTGTGGTGTCCTGTAGTAAGCATTTCTCTCCCCTTGAAGGGAAGATTGGCTAATAAAGTGTGGTGTTCTGCAATGAGCATTTCTCTCCCCTTGAAGGGAAGACTGGCTAGTAAAGTGTGGTGTCCTGTAGTAAGCATTTCTCTCCCCTTGAAGGGAAGACTGGCTAGTAAAGTGTGGTGTCCTGCAATAAGCATTTCTCTCCCCTTGAAGGGAAGACTGGCCAATAAAGTGAGGTGTCCTGCAATAAGCATTTTTCTTCCCTTGAAGGGAAGACTGGCTAGTAAAGTGTGGTGTCCTGCAATAAGCATTTCTCTCCACTTGAAGGGAAGACTGGCTAGAAAAGTGTGGTGTCCTGCAATAAGCACTTCTCTTCCCTTGAAGGGAAGACTGGCTAGTAAACTGTGGTGTCCTGCAATAAGCATTTCTCTCCCCTTGAAGGGAAGACTGGCTAGTAAAGTGTGGTGTCCTGCAATAAGCATTTCTCTCCCCTTGAATGGAGGACTGGCTAGTAAAGTGTGGTGTCCTGCAATAAGCATTTCTCTCCCCTTGAAGGGAAGACTGGCCAGTAAAGTGTGGTGTCCTGCAATAAGCACTTCTCTTCCCTTGAAGGGAAGACTGGCTAGTAAAGTGTGGTGTCCTGCAATAAGCATTTCTCTCCCCTTGAAGGGAAGACTGGCTAGTAAAGTGTGGTGTCCCGCAATAAGCACTTCTCTTCCCTTGAAGGGAAGACTGGCTAGTAAAGTGTGGTGTCCTGCAAAAAGCACTTCTCTTCCCTTGAAGGGAAGACTGGCTAGTAAAGTGTGGTGTCCTGCAGTAAGCATTTCTCTCCCCTTGAAGGGAAGACTGGCCAGTAAAGTTTGGTGTCCTGCAGTAAGCATTTCTCTCCCCTTGAAGGGAAGACTGGCCAGTAAAGTGTGGTGTCCTGCAATAAGCATTTCTCTCCCCTTGAAGGGAAGACTGGCCAGTAAAGTGTGGTGTCCTGCAATAAGCATTTCTCTCCCCTTGAAGGGAAGACTGGCTAGTAAAGTGTGGTGTCCTGCAATAAGCACTTCTCTTCCCTTGAAGGGAAGACTGGCTAGTAAAGTGTGGTGTCCTGCAATAAGCACTTCTCTTCCCTTGAAGGGAAGACCGGCTAGTAAAGTGTGGTGTCCTGCAATAAGCATTTCTCTCCCCTTGAAGGGAAGACTGGCCAGTAAAGTTTGGTGTCCTGCAGTAAGCATTTCTCTCCCCTTGAAGGGAAGACTGGCTAGTAAAGTGTGGTGTCCTGCAATAAGCATTTCTCTCCCCTTGAAGGGAAGACTGGCTAGAAAAGTGTGGTGTCCTACAATAAGCACTTCTCTTCCCTTGAAGGGAAGACTGGCCAGTAAAGTGTGGTGTCCTGCAATAAGCATTTCTCTCCCCTTGAAGGGAAGACTGGCTAGTAAAGTGCGGTGTCCTGCAATAAGCATTTCTCTCCCCTTGAAGGGAAGACTGGCTAGTAAAGTGTGGTGTCCTGCAATAAGCATTTCTCTCCCCTTGAAGGGAAGACTGGCTAGTAAAGTGTGGTGTCCTGCTATAAGCACTTCTCTTCCCTTGAAGGGAAGACTGGCTAGTAAAGTGTGGTGTCCTGCAGTAAGCATTTCTCTCCCCTTGAAGGGAAGACTGGCCAGTAAAGTGTGGTGTCCTGCAGTAAGCATTTCTCTCCCCTTGAAGGGAAGACTGGCCAGTAAAGTGTGGTGTCCTGCAATAAGCATTTCTCTCCCCTTGAAGGGAAGACTGGCTAGAAAAGTGTGGTGTCCTGCAATAAGCACTTCTCTTCCCTTGAAGGGAAGACTGGCTAGTAAACTGTGGTGTCCTGCAAAAAGCATTTCTCTCCCCTTGAAGGGAAGACTGGCTAGTAAAGTGTGGTGTCCTGCAATAAGCATTTCTCTCCCCTTGAAGGGAAGACTGGCCAGTAAAGTGTGGTGTCCTGCAATAAGCACTTCTCTTCCCTTGAAGGGAAGACTGGCTAGTAAAGTGTGGTGTCCTGCAATAAGCATTTCTCTCCCCTTGAAGGGAAGACTGGCTAGTAAAGTGTGGTGTCCCGCAATTAGCATTTCTCTCCCCTTGAAGGGAAGACTGGCTAATAAAGTGTGGTGTCCTGCAATAAGCATTTCTCTTCCCTTGAAGGGAAGACTGGCTAGTAAAGTGTGGTGTCCTGCAATAAGCATTTCTCTCCCCTTGAAGGGAAGACTGGCTAGTAAAGTGTGGTGTCTTGCAATAAGCACGTCTCTTCCCTTGAAGGGAAGACTGGCTAGTAAAGTGTGGTGTCCTGCAATAAGCATTTCTCTCCCCTTGAAGGGAAGACTGGCTAGTAAAGTGTGGTGTCCTGCAATAAGCATTTCTCTCCCCTTGAAGGGAAGACTGGCTAGTAAAGTGTGGTGTCCTGCAATAAGCATTTCTCTCCCCTTTAAGGGAAGACTGGCTAGTAAAGTGTGGAGTCCTGCTATAAGCACTTCTCTTCCCTTGAAGGGAAGACTGGCTAGTAAAGTGTGGTGTCCTGCAGTATGCATTTCTCTCCCCTTGAAGGGAAGACTGGCCAGTAAAGTGTGGTGTCCTGCAGTAAGCATTTCTCTCCCCTTGAAGGGAAGACTGGCCAGTAAAGTGTGGTGTCCTGTAGTAAGCATTTCTCTCCCCTTGAAGGGAAGACTGGCTAATAAAGTGTGGTGTTCTGCAATGAGCATTTCTCTCCCCTTGAAGGGAAGACTGGCTAGTAAAGTGTGGTGTCCTGTAGTAAGCATTTCTCTCCCCTTGAAGGGAAGACCGGCTAGTAAAGTGTGGTGTCCTGCAATAAGCATTTCTCTCCCCTTGAAGGGAAGACTGGCCAATAAAGTGTGGTGTCCTGCAATAAGCATTTTTCTTCCCTTGAAGGGAAGACTGGCTAGTAAAGTGTGGTGTCCTGCAATAAGCATTTCTCTCCCCTTGAAGGGAAGACTGGCTAGAAAAGTGTGGTGTCCTGCAATAAGCACTTCTCTTCCCTTGAAGGGAAGACTGGCTAGTAAACTGTGGTGTCCTGCAATAAGCATTTCTCTCCCCTTGAAGGGAAGACTGGCTAGTAAAGTGTGGTGTCCTGCAATAAGCATTTCTCTCCCCTTGAATGGAGGACTGGCTAGTAAAGTGTGGTGTCCTGCAATAAGCATTTCTCTCCCCTTGAAGGGAAGACTGGCCAGTAAAGTGTGGTGTCCTGCAATAAGCACTTCTCTTCCCTTGAAGGGAAGACTGGCTAGTAAAGTGTGGTGTCCTGCAATAAGCATTTCTCTCCCCTTGAAGGGAAGACTGGCTAGTAAAGTGTGGTGTCCTGCAATAAGCATTTTTCTCCCCTTGAAGGGAAGACTGGCCAGTAAAGTGTGGTGTCCTGCAATAAGCATTTCTCTCCCCTTGAAGGGAAGTCTGGCTAGTAAAGTGTGGTGTCCTGCAATAAGCATTTCTCTCCCCTTGAAGGGAAGACTGGCTAGAAAAGTGTGGTGTCCTGCAATAAGCATTTCTCGCCCCTTGAAGGGAAGACTGGCTAGTAAAGTGTGGTGTCCTGCAATAAGCATTTCTCTCCCCTTGAAGGGAAGACTGGCTAGTAAAGTGTGGTGTCCTGCAATAAGTACGTCTCTTCCCTTGAAGGGAAGACTGGCTAGTAAAGTGTGGTGTCCTGCAATAAGCATTTCTCTGCCCTTGAAGGGAAGACTGGCTAGTAAAGTGTGGTGTCCTGCAATAAGCATTTCTCTCCCCTTGAAGGGAAGACTGGCTAGTAAAGTGTGGTGTCCTGCAGTAAGCATTTCTCTCCCCTTGAAGGGAAGACTGGTCAGTAAAGTGTGGTGTCCTGCAGTAAGAATTTCTCTCCCCTTGAAGGGAAGACTGGCTAGTAAAGTGTGGTGTCCTGCAATAAGCACTTCTCTTCCCTTGAAGGGAAGACTGGCTCGTAAAGTGTGGTGTCCTGCAATAAGCGTTTCTCTCCCCTTGAAGGGAAGACTGGCTAGTAAAGTGTGGTGTCCTGCAATAAGCACTTCTCTTCCCTTGAAGGGAAGTCTGGCTAGTAAAGTGTGGTGTCCTGCAATAAGCACTTCTCTCCCCTTGAAGGGAAGACTGGCTAGTAAAGTGTGGTGTCCTGCAATAAGCATTTCTCTCCCCTTGAAGGGAAGACTGGCTAGTAAAGTGTGGTGTCCTTCAATAAGCATTTCTCCCCCCTTGAAGGGAAGCCTGGCTAGTAAAGTGTGGTGTCCTGCAATAAGCATTTCTCTCCCCTTGAAGCGAAGACTGGCTAGTAAAGTGTGGTGTCCTTTAATAAGCATTTCTCCCCCCTTGAAGGGAAGACTGGCTAGTAAACTGTGGTGTCCTGCAATAAGCATTTCTCTCCCCTTGAAGGGAAGACTGGCTAGTAAAGTGTGGTGTCCTGCAATAAGCATTTCTCTCCCCTTGAAGGGAAGACTGACTAGTAAAGTGTGGTGTCCTGCAATAAGCATTTCTCTCCCATTGAAGGGAAGACTGGCTAGTAAAGTGTGGTGTCCTGCAATAAGCATTTCTCTCCCCTTGAAGGGAAGACTGACTAGTAGAGTGTGGTGTCCTGCAATAAGCATTTCTCTCCCCTTTAAGGGAAGACTGGCCAGTAAAGTGTGGTGTCCTGCAATAAGTATTTCTCCCCCCTTGAATGGAGGACTGGCTAGTAAAGTGTGGTGTCCTGCAATAAGCATTTCTCTCCCCTTTAAGGGAAGACTGGCTAGTAAAGTGTGGTGTCCTGCAATAAGCATTTCTCTCCCCTTGAAGGGAAGACTGACTAGTAAAGTGCGGTGTCCTGCAATAAGCATTTCTCTTCCCTTGAAGGGAAGACTGGCTAGTAAAGTGTGGTGTCCTGCAATAAGCATTTCTCTCCCCTTGAAGGGAAGACTGGCCAGTAAAGTGTGGTGTCCTGCAATAAGCATTTCTCTCCCCTTGAGGGGAAGACTGACTAGTAAAGTGCGGTGTCCTGTAATAAGCATTTCTCTTCCCTTGAAGGGAAGACTGGCTAGTAAAGTGTGGTGTCCTGCAATAAGCATTTCTCTCCCCTTGAAGGGAAGACTGGCCAGTAAAGTGTGGTGTCCTGCAATAAGCATTTCTCTTCCCTTGAAGGAAAGACTGACTAGTAAAGTGCGGTGTCCTGCAATAAGCACGTCTCTTCCCTTGAAGGGAAGACTGGCTAGTAAAGTGTGGTGTCCTGCAATAAGCATTTCTCTCCCCTTGAAGGGAAGACTGGCCAGTAAAGTGTGGTGTCCTGCAATAAGCACTTCTCTCCCCTTGAAGGGAAGACTGGCTAGTAAAGTGTGGTGTCCTGCTATAAGCACTTCTCTTCCCTTGAAGGGAAGACTGGCTAGTAAAGTGTGGTGTCCTGCAGTATGCATTTCTCTCCCCTTGAAGGGAAGACTGGCCAGTAAAGTGTGGTGTCCTGCAGTAAGCATTTCTCTCCCCTTGAAGGGAAGACTGGCCAGTAAAGTGTGGTGTCCTGTAGTAAGCATTTCTCTACCCTTGAAGGGAAGACTGGCTAATAAAGTGTGGTGTTCTGCAATGAGCATTTCTCTCCCCTTGAAGGGAAGACTGGCTAGTAAAGTGTGGTGTCCTGTAGTAAGCATTTCTCTCCCCTTGAAGGGAAGACCGGCTAGTAAAGTGTGGTGTCCTGCAATAAGCATTTCTCTCCCCTTGAAGGGAAGACTGGCCAATAAAGTGTGGTGTCCTGCAATAAGCATTTTTCTTCCCTTGAAGGGAAGACTGGCTAGTAAAGTGTGGTGTCCTGCAATAAGCATTTCTCTCCCCTTGAAGGGAAGACTGGCTAGAAAAGTGTGGTGTCCTGCAATAAGCACTTCTCTTCCCTTGAAGGGAAGACTGGCTAGTAAACTGTGGTGTCCTGCAATAAGCATTTCTCTCCCCTTGAAGGGAAGACTGGCTAGTAAAGTGTGGTGTCCTGCAATAAGCATTTCTCTCCCCTTGAATGGAGGACTGGCTAGTAAAGTGTGGTGTCCTGCAATAAGCATTTCTCTCCCCTTGAAGGGAAGACTGGCCAGTAAAGTGTGGTGTCCTGCAATAAGCACTTCTCTTCCCTTGAAGGGAAGACTGGCTAGTAAAGTGTGGTGTCCTGCAATAAGCATTTCTCTCCCCTTGAAGGGAAGACTGGCTAGTAAAGTGTGGTGTCCTGCAATAAGCATTTCTCTCCCCTTGAAGGGAAGACTGGCCAGTAAAGTGTGGTGTCCTGCAATAAGCATTTCTCTCCCCTTGAAGGGAAGTCTGGCTAGTAAAGTGTGGTGTCCTGCAATAAGCATTTCTCTCCCCTTGAAGGGAAGACTGGCTAGAAAAGTGTGGTGTCCTGCAATAAGCATTTCTCTCCCCTTGAAGGGAAGACTGGCTAGTAAAGTGTGGTGTCCTGCAATAAGCATTTCTCTCCCCTTGAAGGGAAGACTGGCTAGTAAAGTGTGGTGTCCTGCAATAAGTACGTCTCTTCCCTTGAAGGGAAGACTGGCTAGTAAAGTGTGGTGTCCTGCAATAAGCATTTCTCTGCCCTTGAAGGGAAGACTGGCTAGTAAAGTGTGGTGTCCTGCAATAAGCATTTCTCTCCCCTTGAAGGGAAGACTGGCTAGTAAAGTGTGGTGTCCTGCAGTAAGCATTTCTCTCCCCTTGAAGGGAAGACTGGTCAGTAAAGTGTGGTGTCCTGCAGTAAGAATTTCTCTCCCCTTGAAGGGAAGACTGGCTAGTAAAGTGTGGTGTCCTGCAATAAGCACTTCTCTTCCCTTGAAGGGAAGACTGGCTAGTAAAGTGTGGTGTCCTGCAATAAGCGTTTCTCTCCCCTTGAAGGGAAGACTGGCTAGTAAAGTGTGGTGTCCTGCAATAAGCACTTCTCTTCCCTTGAAGGGAAGTCTGGCTAGTAAAGTGTGGTGTCCTGCAATAAGCACTTCTCTCCCCTTGAAGGGAAGACTGGCTAGTAAAGTGTGGTGTCCTGCAATAAGCATTTCTCTCCCCTTGAAGGGAAGACTGGCTAGTAAAGTGTGGTGTCCTTCAATAAGCATTTCTCCCCCCTTGAAGGGAAGACTGGCTAGTAAAGTGTGGTGTCCTGCAATAAGCATTTCTCTCCCCTTGAAGGGAAGACTGGCTAGTAAAGTGTGGTGTCCTTTAATAAGCATTTCTCCCCCCTTGAAGGGAAGACTGGCTAGTAAACTGTGGTGTCCTGCAATAAGCATTTCTCTCCCCTTGAAGGGAAGACTGGCTAGTAAAGTGTGGTGTCCTGCAATAAGCATTTCTCTCCCCTTGAAGGGAAGACTGACTAGTAAAGTGTGGTGTCCTGCAATAAGCATTTCTCTCCCCTTGAAGGGAAGACTGGCTAGTAAAGTGTGGTGTCCTGCAATAAGCATTTCTCTCCCCTTGAAGGGAAGACTGACTAGTAGAGTGTGGTGTCCTGCAATAAGCATTTCTCTCCCCTTTAAGGGAAGACTGGCCAGTAAAGTGTGGTGTCCTGCAATAAGTATTTCTCCCCCCTTGAATGGAGGACTGGCTAGTAAAGTGTGGTGTCCTGCAATAAGCATTTCTCTCCCCTTTAAGGGAAGACTGGCCAGTAAAGTGTGGTGTCCTGCAATAAGCATTTCTCTCCCCTTGAAGGGAAGACTGACTAGTAAAGTGCGGTGTCCTGCAATAAGCATTTCTCTTCCCTTGAAGGGAAGACTGGCTAGTAAAGTGTGGTGTCCTGCAATAAGCATTTCTCTCCCCTTGAAGGGAAGACTGGCCAGTAAAGTGTGGTGTCCTGCAATAAGCATTTCTCTCCCCTTGAGGGGAAGACTGACTAGTAAAGTGCGGTGTCCTGCAATAAGCATTTCTCTTCCCTTGAAGGGAAGACTGGCTAGTAAAGTGTGGTGTCCTGCAATAAGCATTTCTCTCCCCTTGAAGGGAAGACTGGCCAGTAAAGTGTGGTGTCCTGCAATAAGCATTTCTCTCCCCTTGAAGGGAAGACTGACTAGTAAAGTGCGGTGTCCTGCAATAAGCACGTCTCTTCCCTTGAAGGGAAGACTGGCTAGTAAAGTGTGGTGTCCTGCAATAAGCATTTCTCTCCCCTTGAAGGGAAGACTGGCCAGTAAAGTGTGGTGTCCTGCAATAAGCACTTCTCTCCCCTTGAAGGGAAGACTGGCTAGTAAAGTGTGGTGTCCTGCAATAAGCATTTCTCTTCCCTTGAAGGGAAGACTGGCTAGTAAAGTGTGGTGTCCTGCAATAAGCATTTCTCTCCCCTTGAAGGGAAGACTGGCTAGTAAAGTGTGGTGTCCTGCAATAAGCATTTCTCTCCCCTTGAAGGGAAGACTGGCTAGTAAAATGTGGTGTCCTGCAATAAGCATTTCTCTCCCCTTGAAGGGAAGACTGGCTAGTAAACTGTGGTGTCCTGCAATAAGCATTTCTCTCCCCTTGAAGGGAAGACTGGCTAGTAAACTGTGGTGTCCTACAATAAGCATTTCTCTCCCCTTGAAGGGAAGACTGGCTAGTAAAGTGTGGTGTCCTACAATAAGCATTTCTCTCCCCTTGAAGGGAAGACTGGCTAGTAAAGTGTGGTGTCCTGCAATAAGCATTTCTCTCCCCTTGAAGGGAAGACTGGCTAGTAAAGTGTGGTGTCCTGCAATAAGCATTTCTCTCCCCTTGAAGGGAAGACTGGCTAGTAAAGTGTGGTGTCCTGCAATAAGCATTTCTCTCCCCTTGAAGGGAAGACTGGCTAGTAAAGTGTGGTGTCCTGCAGTAAGCATTTCTCTCCCCTTGAAGGGAAGACTGGCTAGTAAAGTGTGGTGTCCCGCAGTAAGCATTTCTCTCCCCTTGAAGGGAAGACTGGCTAGTAAAGTGTGGTGTCATGCAGTAAGCATTTCTCTCCCCTTGAAGGGAAGACTGGCCAGTAAAGTGTGGTGTCCTGAAATAAGCACTTCTCTTCCCTTGAAGGGAAGACTGGCTAGTAAAGTGTGGTGTCCTGCAGTAAGCATTTCTCTCCCCTTGAAGGGAAGACTGGCCAGTAAAGTGTGGTGTCCTGCAGTAAGCATTTTTCTCCCCTTGAAGGGAAGACTGGCTAGTAAAGTGTGGTGTCCTGCAATAAGCATTTTTCTCCCCTTGAAGGGAAGACTGACTAGTAAAGTGTGGTGTCCTGCAATAAGCATTTCTCTCCCCTTGAAGGGAAGATTGGCTAGTAAAGTGTGGTGTCCTGCAATAAGCATTTCTCTCCCCTTGAAGGGAAGACTGGCTAGTAAAGTGTGGTGTCCTGCTATAAGCACTTCTCTTCCCTTGAAGGGAAGACTGGCTAGTAAAGTGTGGTGTCCTGCAGTATGCATTTCTCTCCCCTTGAAGGGAAGACTGGCCAGTAAAGTGTGGTGTCCTGCAGTAAGCATTTCTCTCCCCTTGAAGGGAAGACTGGCTAGTAAAGTGTGGTGTCCTGCTATAAGCACTTCTCTTCTCTTGAAGGGAAGACTGGCTAGTAAAGTGTGGTGTCCTGCAGTATGCATTTCTCTCCCCTTGAAGGGAAGACTGGCCAGTAAAGTGTGGTGTCCTGCAGTAAGCATTTCTCTCCCCTTGAAGGGAAGACTGGCCAGTAAAGTGTGGTGTCCTGTAGTAAGCATTTCTCTCCCCTTGAAGGGAAGACTGGCTAATAAAGTGTGGTGTTCTGCAATGAGCATTTCTCTCCCCTTGAAGGGAAGACTGGCTAGTAAAGTGTGGTGTCCTGTAGTAAGCATTTCTCTCCCCTTGAAGGGAAGACTGGCTAGTAAAGTGTGGTGTCCTGCAATAAGCATTTCTCTCCCCTTGAAGGGAAGATTGGCCAATAAAGTGTGGTGTCCTGCAATAAGCATTTTTCTTCCCTTGAAGGGAAGTCTGGCTAGTAAAGTGTGGTGTCCTGCAATAAGCGTTTCTCTCCCCTTGAAGGGAAGACTGGCTAGAAAAGTGTGGTGTCCTGCAATAAGCACTTCTCTTCCCTTGAAGGGAAGACTGGCTAGTAAAGTGTGGTGTCCTGCTATAAGCACTTCTCTTCCCTTGAAGGGAAGACTGGCCAGTAAAGTGTGGTGTCCTGCAGTAAGCATTTCTCTCCCCTTGAAGGGAAGACTGGCCAGTAAAGTGTGGTGTCCTGTAGTAAGCATTTCTCTCCCCTTGAAGGGAAGACTGGCTAATAAAGTGTGGTGTTCTGCAATGAGCATTTCTCTCCCCTTGAAGGGAAGACTGGCTAGTAAAGTGTGGTGTCCTGTAGTAAGCATTTCTCTCCCCTTGAAGGGAAGACTGGCTAGTAAAGTGTGGTGTCCTGCAATAAGCATTTCTCTCCCCTTGAAGGGAAGATTGGCCAATAAAGTGTGGTGTCCTGCAATAAGCATTTTTCTTCCCTTGAAGGGAAGTCTGGCTAGTAAAGTGTGGTGTCCTGCAATAAGCGTTTCTCTCCCCTTGAAGGGAAGACTGGCTAGAAAAGTGTGGTGTCCTGCAATAAGCACTTCTCTTCCCTTGAAGGGAAGACTGGCTAGTAAACTGTGGTGTCCTGCAATAAGCATTTCTCTCCCCTTGAAGGGAAGACTGGCTAGTAAAGTGTGGTGTCCTGCAGTAAGCATTTCTCTCCCCTTGAAGGGAAGACTGGCTAGTAAAGTGTGGTGTCCTGCTATAAGCACTTCTCTTCCCTTGAAGGGAAGACTGGCTAGTAAAGTGTGGTGTCCTGCAGTATGCATTTCTCTCCCCTTGAAGGGAAGACTGGCCAGTAAAGTGTGGTGTCCTGCAGTAAGCATTTCTCTCCCATTGAAGGGAAGACTGGCCAGTAAAGTGTGGTGTCCTGTAGTAAGCATTTCTCTCCCCTTGAAGGGAAGACTGGCTAATAAAGTGTGGTGTTCTGCAATGAGCATTTCTCTCCCCTTGAAGGGAAGACTGGCTAGTAAAGTGTGGTGTCCTGTAGTAAGCATTTCTCTCCCCTTGAAGGGAAGACTGGCTAGTAAAGTGTGGTGTCCTGCAATAAGCATTTCTCTCCCCTTGAAGGGAAGATTGGCCAATAAAGTGTGGTGTCCTGCAATAAGCATTTTTCTTCCCTTGAAGGGAAGTCTGGCTAGTAAAGTGTGGTGTCCTGCAATAAGCGTTTCTCTCCCCTTGAAGGGAAGACTGGCTAGTAAAGTGTGGTGTTCTGCTATAAGCACTTCTCTTCCCTTGAAGGGAAGACTGGCTAGTAAAGTGTGGTGTCCTGCAGTATGCATTTCTCTCCCCTTGAAGGGAAGACTGGCCATTAAAGTGTGGTGTCCTGCAGTAAGCATTTCTCTCCCCTTGAAGGGAAGACTGGCCAGTAAAGTGTGGTGTCCTGTAGTAAGCATTTCTCTCCCCTTGAAGGGAAGACTGGCTAATAAAGTGTGGTGTTCTGCAATGAGCATTTCTCTCCCCTTGAAGGGAAGACTGGCTAGTAAAGTGTGGTGTCCTGTAGTAAGCATTTCTCTCCCCTTGAAGGGAAGACTGGCTAGTAAAGTGTGGTGTCCTGCAATAAGCATTTCTCTCCCCTTGAAGGGAAGACTGGCTAGTAAAGTGTGGTGTCCCGCAATAAGCATTTCTCTCCCCTTGAAGGGAAGACTGGCCAGTAAAGTGTGGTGTCCTGCAATAAGCATTTCTCTCCCCTTGAAGGGAAGACTGGCTAGTAAAGTGTGGTGTCTTGCAATAAGCACGTCTCTTCCCTTGAAGGGAAGACTGGCTAGTAAAGTGTGGTGTCCTGCAATAAGCATTTCTCTCCCCTTGAAGGGAAGACTGACTAGTAAAGTGTGGTGTCCTGCAATAAGCATTTCTCTCCCCTTGAAGGGAAGACTGGCTAGTAAAGTGTGGTGTCCTGCAATAAGCATTTCTCTTCCCTTGAAGGGAAGACTGGCTAGTAAAGTGTGGTGTCCTGCTATAAGCACTTCTCTTCCCTTGAAGGGAAGACTGGCTAGTAAAGTGTGGTGTCCTGCAGTATGCATTTCTCTCCAATTGAAGGGAAGACTGGCCAGTAAAGTGTGGTGTCCTGCAGTAAGCATTTCTCTCCCCTTGAAGGGAAGACTGGCCAGTAAAGTGTGGTGTCCTGTAGTAAGCATTTCTCTCCCCTTGAAGGGAAGAATGGCTAATAAAGTGTGGTGTTCTGCAATGAACATTTCTCTCCCCTTGAAGGGAAGACTGGCTAGTAAAGTGTGGTGTCCTGTAGTAAGCATTTCTCTCCCCTTGAAGGGAAGACTGGCTAGTAAATTGTGGTGTCCTGCAATAAGCATTTCTCTCCCCTTGAAGGGAAGACTGGCTAGTAAAGTGTGGTGTCCTGCAGTAAGCATTTCTCTCCCCTTGAAGGGAAGACTGGCTAGTAAAGTGTGGTGTCCTGCAATAAGCATTTCTCTCCCCTTGAAGGGAAGACTGGCTAGTAAAGTGTGGTGTCCTGCAATAAGCATTTCTCCCCCCTTGAAGGGAAGACTGGCTAGTAAAGTGTGGTGTCCTGCAATAAGCATTTCTCTCCCCTTGAAGGGAAGACTGGCTAGTAAAGTGTGGTGTCCTGCAATAAGCATTTCTCTCCCCTTGAAGGGAAGACTGGCTAGTAAAGTGTGGTGTCCTGCAATAAGCATTTCTCTCCCCTTGAAGGGAAGACTGGCTAGTAAAGTTTGGTGGCCTGATCTAAGCAATTCTCTCCCCTTGAAGGGAAGACTGGCCAGTAAAGTGTGAAGGCTGGCAATAATAGGTCCCCTCCCTCTGAAGGCAGTGCTTTCCTCTTTTGTCTTTACAGCAGAACTTCCAGGCATCCCTTCTTCGACACCTGCATTCACTTTCTATTGAATCCATCCAGCAAGTGGACTGCAGAGAAATGGCCAGGGAAGTCTTGGTCCTTGATTTCAGCACACCATCATCCTGGGACAGAGGAGTGAAAATCTACATTTTATTTTTTAATTTATTGCACTTATATACCGCTCCCATAACAAGGGCTCTCTGGGCGGTTTACAGAAATTCAAAAATTAAGGTAAAAACGAGTATACAAAATTTAAATTCTAAAACACAGAACATACCCACATAAAGAATTAAAAACTGTAAATCCACAAATTAAAGGGGGAAAAGTACAAAAACAAGTGCAATCAAAGCCAGTGTAATATATTGCTTAGAAAGTTGGACTGACTTACCTCGAACGATTTTTTTTGAGGATCAGATGGAGACGAAGACGACGATGTAAGATGCCTCGCTTTCCTTGGAAGGGTTTAAAAGCAGAGCCCACCCTATGAAGGGGAGTTACGGGGGGACACGGGCCAGTAAAGAGTGGTGGCCTGAAATAAGCACTTTTCTCCCCTTGAATAGAAGACTGGCTGGTAAAGTGCGTTGTCCTGCAATAAGCATTTCTCTCCCCTTGAAGGGAAAACTGGCTGGTAAAGTTCGTTGTCCTGCAATAAGCATTTCTCTCCCCTTGAAGGGAAAACTGGCTAGTAAAGTGTGGTGTCCTGCAATAAGCATTTCTCTCCCCTTGAAGGGAAGACTGGCTAGTAAAGTGTGGTGTCCTGCAATAAGCATTTCTCTCCCCTTGAAGGGAAGACTGGCTAGTAAAGTGTGGTGTCCTGCAATAAGCATTTCTCTCCCCTTGAAGGGAAGACTGGCTAGTAAAGTGTGGTGTCCTGCAATAAGCATTTCTCTCCCCTTGAAGGGAAGACTAGCTAGTAAAGTGTGGTGTCCTGCAATAAGCATTTCTCTCCCCTTGAAGGGAAGACTGGCTAGTAAAGTGTGGTGTCCTGCTATAAGCACTTCTCTTCCCTTGAAGGGAAGACTGGCTAGTAAAGTGTGGTGTCCTGCAGTATGCATTTCTCTCCCCTTGAAGGGAAGACTGGCCAGTAAAGTGTGGTGTCCTGCAGTAAGCATTTCTCTCCCCTTGAAGGGAAGACTGGCCAGTAAAGTGTGGTGTCCTGTAGTAAGCATTTCTCTCCCCTTGAAGGGAAGACTGGCTAATAAAGTGTGGTGTTCTGCAATGAGCATTTCTCTCCCCTTGAAGGGAAGACTGGCTAGTAAAGTGTGGTGTCCTGCAATAAGCATTTCTCTCCCCTTGAAGGGAAGACTGGCTAGTAAAGTGTGGTGTCCTGCAATAAGCATTTCTCTCCCCTTGAAGGGAAGACTGGCTAGTAAAGTGTGGTGTCCTGCAGTAAGCATTTCTCTCCCCTTGAAGGGAAGACTGGCTAGTAAACTGTGGTGTCCTGCAATAAGCATTTCTCTCCCCTTGAAGGGAAGACTGGCTAGTAAAGTGTGGTGTCCTGCAATAAGCATTTCTCCCCCCTTGAAGGGAAGACTGGCTAGTAAAGTGTGGTGTCCTGCAATAAGCATTTCTCTCCCCTTGAAGGGAAGACTGGCTAGTAAAGTGTGGTGTCCTGCAATAAGCATTTCTCTCCCCTTGAAGGGAAGACTGGCTAGTAAAGTGTGGTGTCCTGCAATAAGCATTTATCTCCCCTTGAAGGGAGGACTGGCTAGTAAAGTTTGGTGGCCTGATCTAAGCAATTCTCTCCCCTTGAAGGGAAGACTGGCCAGTAAAGTGTGAAGGCTGGCAATAATAGGTCCCCTCCCTCTGAAGGCAGTGCTTTCCTCTTTTGTCTTTACAGCAGAACTTCCAGGCATCCCTTCTTCGACACCTGCATTCACTTTCTATTGAATCCATCCAGCAAGTGGACTGCAGAGAAATGGCCAGGGAAGTCTTGGTCCTTGATTTCAGCACACCATCATCCTGGGACAGAGGAGTGAAAATCTACATTTTATTTTTTAATTTATTGCACTTATATACCGCTCCCATAACAAGGGCTCTCTGGGCGGTTTACAGAAATTCAAAAATTAAGGTAAAAACGAGTATACAAAATTTAAATTCTAAAACACAGAACATACCCACATAAAGAATTAAAAACTGTAAATCCACAAATTAAAGGGGGAAAAGTACAAAAACAAGTGCAATCAAAGCCAGTGTAATATATTGCTTAGAGAGTTGGACTGACTTACCTCGAACGATTTTTTTTGAGGATCAGATGGAGACGAAGACGACGATGTAAGATGCCTCGCTTTCCTTGGAAGGGTTTAAAAGCAGAGCCCACCCTATGAAGGGGAGTTACGGGGGGACACGGGCCAGTAAAGAGTGGTGGCCTGAAATAAGCACTTTTCTCCCCTTGAATAGAAGACTGGCTGGTAAAGTGCGTTGTCCTGCAATAAGCATTTCTCTCCCCTTGAAGGGAAGACTGGCTGGTAAAGTGCGTTGTCCTGCAATAAGCATTTCTCTCCCCTTGAAGGGAAAACTGGCTGGTAAAGTTCGTTGTCCTGCAATAAGCATTTCTCTCCCCTTGAAGGGAAAACTGGCTGGTAAAGTTCGTTGTCCTGCAATAAGCATTTCTCTCCCCTTGAAGGGAAGACTGGCTAGTAAATTGTGGTGTCCTGCAATAAGCATTTCTCTCCCCTTGAAGGGAAGACTGGCTAGTAAAGTGTGGTGTCCTGCAGTAAGCATTTCTCTCCCCTTGAAGGGAAGACTGGCTAGTAAAGTGTGGTGTCCTGCAATAAGCATTTCTCTCCCCTTGAAGGGAAGACTGGCTAGTAAAGTGTGGTGTCCTGCAATAAGCATTTCTCCCCCCTTGAAGGGAAGACTGGCTAGTAAAGTGTGGTGTCCTGCAATAAGCATTTCTCTCCCCTTGAAGGGAAGACTGGCTAGTAAAGTGTGGTGTCCTGCAATAAGCATTTCTCTCCCCTTGAAGGGAAGACTGGCTAGTAAAGTGTGGTGTCCTGCAATAAGCATTTCTCTCCCCTTGAAGGGAAGACTGGCTAGTAAAGTTTGGTGGCCTGATCTAAGCAATTCTCTCCCCTTGAAGGGAAGACTGGCCAGTAAAGTGTGAAGGCTGGCAATAATAGGTCCCCTCCCTCTGAAGGCAGTGCTTTCCTCTTTTGTCTTTACAGCAGAACTTCCAGGCATCCCTTCTTCGACACCTGCATTCACTTTCTATTGAATCCATCCAGCAAGTGGACTGCAGAGAAATGGCCAGGGAAGTCTTGGTCCTTGATTTCAGCACACCATCATCCTGGGACAGAGGAGTGAAAATCTACATTTTATTTTTTAATTTATTGCACTTATATACCGCTCCCATAACAAGGGCTCTCTGGGCGGTTTACAGAAATTCAAAAATTAAGGTAAAAACGAGTATACAAAATTTAAATTCTAAAACACAGAACATACCCACATAAAGAATTAAAAACTGTAAATCCACAAATTAAAGGGGGAAAAGTACAAAAACAAGTGCAATCAAAGCCAGTGTAATATATTGCTTAGAAAGTTGGACTGACTTACCTCGAACGATTTTTTTTGAGGATCAGATGGAGACGAAGACGACGATGTAAGATGCCTCGCTTTCCTTGGAAGGGTTTAAAAGCAGAGCCCACCCTATGAAGGGGAGTTACGGGGGGACACGGGCCAGTAAAGAGTGGTGGCCTGAAATAAGCACTTTTCTCCCCTTGAATAGAAGACTGGCTGGTAAAGTGCGTTGTCCTGCAATAAGCATTTCTCTCCCCTTGAAGGGAAAACTGGCTGGTAAAGTTCGTTGTCCTGCAATAAGCATTTCTCTCCCCTTGAAGGGAAAACTGGCTAGTAAAGTGTGGTGTCCTGCAATAAGCATTTCTCTCCCCTTGAAGGGAAGACTGGCTAGTAAAGTGTGGTGTCCTGCAATAAGCATTTCTCTCCCCTTGAAGGGAAGACTGGCTAGTAAAGTGTGGTGTCCTGCAATAAGCATTTCTCTCCCCTTGAAGGGAAGACTGGCTAGTAAAGTGTGGTGTCCTGCAATAAGCATTTCTCTCCCCTTGAAGGGAAGACTAGCTAGTAAAGTGTGGTGTCCTGCAATAAGCATTTCTCTCCCCTTGAAGGGAAGACTGGCTAGTAAAGTGTGGTGTCCTGCTATAAGCACTTCTCTTCCCTTGAAGGGAAGACTGGCTAGTAAAGTGTGGTGTCCTGCAGTATGCATTTCTCTCCCCTTGAAGGGAAGACTGGCCAGTAAAGTGTGGTGTCCTGTAGTAAGCATTTCTCTCCCCTTGAAGGGAAGACTGGCTAATAAAGTGTGGTGTTCTGCAATGAGCATTTCTCTCCCCTTGAAGGGAAGACTGGCTAGTAAAGTGTGGTGTCCTGCAATAAGCATTTCTCTCCCCTTGAAGGGAAGACTGGCTAGTAAAGTGTGGTGTCCTGCAATAAGCATTTCTCTCCCCTTGAAGGGAAGACTGGCTAGTAAAGTGTGGTGTCCTGCAGTAAGCATTTCTCTCCCCTTGAAGGGAAGACTGGCTAGTAAACTGTGGTGTCCTGCAATAAGCATTTCTCTCCCCTTGAAGGGAAGACTGGCTAGTAAAGTGTGGTGTCCTGCAATAAGCATTTCTCCCCCCTTGAAGGGAAGACTGGCTAGTAAAGTGTGGTGTCCTGCAATAAGCATTTCTCTCCCCTTGAAGGGAAGACTGGCTAGTAAAGTGTGGTGTCCTGCAATAAGCATTTCTCTCCCCTTGAAGGGAAGACTGGCTAGTAAAGTGTGGTGTCCTGCAATAAGCATTTATCTCCCCTTGAAGGGAGGACTGGCTAGTAAAGTTTGGTGGCCTGATCTAAGCAATTCTCTCCCCTTGAAGGGAAGACTGGCCAGTAAAGTGTGAAGGCTGGCAATAATAGGTCCCCTCCCTCTGAAGGCAGTGCTTTCCTCTTTTGTCTTTACAGCAGAACTTCCAGGCATCCCTTCTTCGACACCTGCATTCACTTTCTATTGAATCCATCCAGCAAGTGGACTGCAGAGAAATGGCCAGGGAAGTCTTGGTCCTTGATTTCAGCACACCATCATCCTGGGACAGAGGAGTGAAAATCTACATTTTATTTTTTAATTTATTGCACTTATATACCGCTCCCATAACAAGGGCTCTCTGGGCGGTTTACAGAAATTCAAAAATTAAGGTAAAAACGAGTATACAAAATTTAAATTCTAAAACACAGAACATACCCACATAAAGAATTAAAAACTGTAAATCCACAAATTAAAGGGGGAAAAGTACAAAAACAAGTGCAATCAAAGCCAGTGTAATATATTGCTTAGAGAGTTGGACTGACTTACCTCGAACGATTTTTTTTGAGGATCAGATGGAGACGAAGACGACGATGTAAGATGCCTCGCTTTCCTTGGAAGGGTTTAAAAGCAGAGCCCACCCTATGAAGGGGAGTTACGGGGGGACACGGGCCAGTAAAGAGTGGTGGCCTGAAATAAGCACTTTTCTCCCCTTGAATAGAAGACTGGCTGGTAAAGTGCGTTGTCCTGCAATAAGCATTTCTCTCCCCTTGAAGGGAAGACTGGCTGGTAAAGTGCGTTGTCCTGCAATAAGCATTTCTCTCCCCTTGAAGGGAAAACTGGCTGGTAAAGTTCGTTGTCCTGCAATAAGCATTTCTCTCCCCTTGAAGGGAAAACTGGCTGGTAAAGTTCGTTGTCCTGCAATAAGCATTTCTCTCCCCTTGAAGGGAAGACTGGCTAGTAAAGTGTGGTGTCCTGCAATAAGCATTTCTCTCCCCTTGAAGGGAAGACTGGCTAGTAAAGTGTGGTGTCCTGCAATAAGCATTTCTCTCCCCTTGAAGGGAAGACTGGCTAGTAAAGTGTGGTGTCCTGCAATAAGCATTTCTCTCCCCGTGAAGGGAAGACTGGCTAGTAAAGTGTGGTGTCCTGCAATAAGCATTTCTCTCCCCGTGAAGGGAAGACTGGCTAGTAAAGTGTGGTGTCCTGCAATAAGCATTTCTCTCCCCATAAAGAGAAGACTGGCTAGTAAAATGTGGTGTCCTGCAATAAGCATTTCTCTCCCCTTAAAGGGAAGACTGGCTAGTAAAGTGTGGTGTCCCGCAATAAGCATTTCTCGCCCCTTGAAGGGAAGACTGGCCAGTAAAGTGTGGTGTCCTGCAATAAGTACTTCTCGCCCCTTGAAGGGAAGACTGGCTAGTAAAGTGTGGTGTCCTGCAATAAGCATTTCTCTCCCCATGAAGGGAAGACTGGCTAGTAAAGTGTGGTGTCCTGCAATAAGCATTTCTCTCCCCTTGAAGGGAAGACTGGCGAGAAAAGTGTGGTGTCCTGCAATAAGCATTTCTCTCCCCTTGAAGCGAAGACTGGCTAGTAAAGTGTGGTGTCCTGCAATAAGCATTTCTCTCCCCTTGAAGCGAAGACTGGCTAGTAAAGTGTGGTGTCCTGCAATAAGCATTTCTCTCCCCTTGAAGGGAAGACTGGCCAGTAAAGTGTGGTGTCCTGCAATAAGCATTTCTCTCCCCTTGGAGGGAAGACTGGCTAGTAAAGTGTGGTGTCCTGCTATAAGCACTTCTCTTCCCTTGAAGGGAAGACTGTCTAGTAAAGTGTGGTGTCCTGCAGTATGCATTTCTCTCCCCTTGAAGGGAAGACTGGCCAGTAAAGCGTGGTGTCCTGCAGTAAGCATTTCTCTCCCCTTGAAGGGAAGACTGGCCAGTATAGTGTGGTGTCCTGCAATAAGCATTTCTCTCCCCTTGAAGGGAAGACTGGCTAGTAAAGTGTGGTGTCCTGCAATAAGCACTTCTCTTCCCTTGAAGGGAAGACTGGCTAGTAAAGTGTGCTGCCCTGCAATAAGCATTTCTCTCCCCTTGAAGGGAAGACTGGCTAGTAAAGTGTGGTGTCCTGCAATAAGCATTTCTCTCCCCCTGAAGGGAAGACTGGCTAGTAAAGTGTGGTGTCCTGCAATAAGCATTTCTCTCCCCTTGAAGGGAAGACTGGCTAGTAAAGTGTGCTGCCCTGCAATAAGCATTTCTCTCCCCCTGAAGGGAAGACTGGCTAGTAAAGTGTGGTGTCCTGCAATAAGCATTTCTCTCCCCTTGAAGGGAAGACTGGCCAGTAAAGTGTGCTGCCCTGCAATAAGCATTTCTCTCCCCTTGAAGGGAAGACTGGCTAGTAAAGTGTGCTGCCCTGCAATAAGCATTTCTCTCCCCCTGAAGGGAAGACTGGCTAGTAAAGTGTGCTGCCCTGCAATAAGCATTTCTCTCCCCTTGAAGGGAAGACTGGCTAGTAAAGTGTGGTGTCCTGCAATAAGCATTTCTCTCCCCTTGAAGGGAAGACTGGCTAGTAAAGTGTGCTGCCCTGCAATAAGCATTTCTCTCCCCCTGAAGGGAAGACTGGCTAGTAAAGTGTGGTGTCCTGCAATAAGCATTTCTCTCCCCTTGAAGGGAAGACTGGCCAGTAAAGTGTGGTGTCCTGCAATAAGCATTTTTCTCCCCTTGAAGGGAAGTCTGGCTAGTAAAGTGTGGTGTCCTGCAATAAGCATTTCTCTCCCCTTGAAGGGAAGACTGGATAGAAAAGTGTGGTGTCCTGCAATAAGCATTTCTCTCCCCTTGAAGGGAAGACTGGCTAGTAAAGTGTGGTGTCCTGCAATAAGCATTTCTCTCCCCTTGAAGGGAAGACTGGCTAGTAAAGTGTGGTGTCCTGCAATAAGCATTTCTCTCCCCTTGAAGGGAAGACTGGCTAGTAAAGTGTGGTGTCCTGCAATAAGCATTTCTCTCCCCTTGAAGGGAAGACTGGCTAGTAAAGTGTGGTGTCTTGCAATAAGCACGTCTCTTCCCTTGAAGGGAAGACTGACTAGTAAAGTGTGGTGTCCTGCAATAAGCATTTCTCTTCCCTTGAAGGGAAGACTGGCTAGTAAAGTGTGGTGTCCTGCAATAAGCATTTCTCTCCCCTTGAAGGGAAGACTGGCTAGTAAAGTGTGGTGTGCTGCAATAAGCATTTCTCTCCCCTTGAAGGGAAGACTGGCTAGTAAAGTGTGGTGTCCTGCAATAAGCATTTCTCTCCCCTTGAAGGGAAGACTGGCGAGAAAAGTGTGGTGTCCTGCAATAAGCATTTCTCTCCCCTTGAAGGGAAGTCTGGCGAGAAAAGTGTGGTGTCCTGCAATAAGCATTTCTCTCCCCTTGAAGGGAAGACTGGCGAGAAAAGTGTGGTGTCCTGCAATAAGCATTTCTCTCCCCTTGAAGCGAAGACTGGCTAGTAAAGTGTGGTGTCCTGCAATAAGCATTTCTCTCCCCTTGAAGGGAAGACTGGCTAGTAAAGTGTGGTGTCTTGCAATAAGCATTTCTCTCCCCTTGAAGGGAAGACTGGCCAGTAAAGTGTGGTGTCCTGCAATAAGCATTTCTCTCCCCTTGAAGGGAAGACTGGCTAGTAAAGTGTGGTGTCCTGCAATAAGCATTTCTCTCCCCTTGAAGGGAAGACTGGCCAGTAAAGTGTGGTGTCCTGCTATAAGCATTTCTCTTCCCTTGAAGGGAAGACTGGCTAGTAAAGTGTGGTGTCCTGCTATAAGCACTTCTCTTCCCTTGAAGGGAAGACTGGCTAGTAAAGTGTGGTGTCCTGCAGTATGCATTTCTCTCCCCTTGAAGGGAAGACTGGCCAGTAAAGTGTGGTGTCCTGCAGTAAGCATTTCTCTCCCCTTGAAGGGAAGACTGGCCAGTATAGTGTGGTGTCCTGCAATAAGCATTTCTCTCCCCTTGAAGGGAAGACTGGCTAGTAAAGTGTGGTGTCCTGCAATAAGCACTTCTCTTCCCTTGAAGGGAAGACTGGCTAGTAAAGTGTGTTGCCCTGCAATAAGCATTTCTCTCCCCTTGAAGGGAAGACTGGCTAGTAAAGTGTGGTGTCCTGCAATAAGCATTTCTCTCCCCCTGAAGGGAAGACTGGCTAGTAAAGTGTGGTGTCCTGCAATAAGCATTTCTCTCCCCTTGAAGGGAAGTCTGGCCAGTAAAGTGTGGTGTCCTGCAATAAGCATTTTTCTCCCCTTGAAGGGAAGTCTGGCCAGTAAAGTGTGGTGTCCTGCAATAAGCATTTCTCTCCCCTTGAAGGGAAGACTGGATAGAAAAGTGTGGTGTCCTGCAATAAGCATTTCTCTCCCCTTGAAGGGAAGACTGGCTAGTAAAGTGTGGTGTCCTGCAATAAGCATTTCTCTCCCCTTGAAGGGAAGACTGGCTAGTAAAGTGTGGTGTCCTGCAATAAGCATTTCTCTCCCCTTGAAGGGAAGACTGGCTAGTAAAGTGTGGTGTCTTGCAATAAGCACGTCTCTTCCCTTGAAGGGAAGACTGGCTAGTAAAGTGTGGTGTCCTGCAATAAGCATTTCTCTTCCCTTGAAGGGAAGACTGGCTAGTAAAGTGTGGTGTCCTGCAATAAGCATTTCTCTCCCCTTGAAGGGAAGACTGGCTAGTAAAGTGTGGTGTCCTGCAATAAGCATTTCTCTCCCCTTGAAGGGAAGACTGGCTAGTAAAGTGTGGTGTCCTGCAATAAGCATTTCTCTCCCCTTGAAGGGAAGACTGGCTAGTAAAGTGTGGTGTCCTGCAATAAGCACTTCTCTTCCCTTGAAGGGAAGACTGGCTAGTAAAGTGTGGTGTCCTGCAGTAAGCATTTCTCTCCCCTTGAAGGGAAGACTGGCCAGTAAAGTTTGGTGTCCTGCAGTAAGCATTTCTCTCCCCTTGAAGGGAAGACTGGCCAGTAAAGTTTGGTGTCCTGCAGTAAGCATTTCTCTCCCCTTGAAGGGAAGACAGGCCAGTAAAGTGTGGTGTCCTGCAATAAGCATTTCTCTCCCCTTGAAGGGAAGACTGGCCAGTAAAGTGTGGTGTCCTGCAATAAGCATTTCTCTCCCCTTGAAGGGAAGACTGGCTAGTAAAGTGTGGTGTCCTGCAATAAGCACTTCTCTTCCCTTGAAGGGAAGACTGGCTAGTAAAGTGTGGTGTCCTGCAATAAGCACTTCTCTTCCCTTGAAGGGAAGACTGGCTAGTAAAGTGTGGTGTCCTGCAATAAGCATTTCTCTCCCCTTGAAGGGAAGACTGGCCAGTAAAGTTTGGTGTCCTGCAGTAAGCATTTCTCTCCCCTTGAAGGGAAGACTGGCTAGTAAAGTGTGGTGTCCTGCAATAAGCATTTCTCTCCCCTTGAAGGGAAGACTGGCTAGAAAAGTGTGGTGTCCTACAATAAGCACTTCTCTTCCCTTGAAGGGAAGACTGGCCAGTAAAGTGTGGTGTCCTGCAATAAGCATTTCTCTCCCCTTGAAGGGAAGACTGGCTAGTAAAGTGTGGTGTCCTGCAGTAAGCATTTCTCTCCCCTTGAAGGGAAGACTGGCTAGTAAAGTGTGGTGTCCTGCAATAAGCATTTCTCTCCCCTTGAAGGGAAGACTGGCCAGTAAACTGTGTTGTCCTGCAATAAGCATTTCTCTCCCCTTGAAGGGAAGACTGGCTAGTAAAGTGTGGTGTCCTGCAATAAGCATTTCTCTCCCCTTGAATGGAGGACTGGCTAGTAAAGTGTGGTGTCCTGCAATAAGCATTTCTCTCCCCTTGAAGGGAAGACTGGCCAGTAAAGTGTGGTGTCCTGCAATAAGCACTTCTCTTCCCTTGAAGGGAAGACTGGCTAGTAAAGTGTGGTGTCCTGCAATAAGCATTTCTCTCCCCTTGAAGGGAAGACTGGCTAGTAAAGTGTGGTGTCCTGCAATAAGCATTTCTCTCCCCTTGAAGGGAAGACTGGCCAGTAAAGTGTGGTGTCCTGCAATAAGCATTTCTCTCCCCTTGAAGGGAAGTCTGGCTAGTAAAGTGTGGTGTCCTGCAATAAGCATTTCTCTCCCCTTGAAGGGAAGACTGGCTAGAAAAGTGTGGTGTCCTGCAATAAGCATTTCTCTCCCCTTGAAGGGAAGACTGGCTAGTAAAGTGTGGTGTCCTGCAATAAGCATTTCTCTCCCCTTGAAGGGAAGACTGGCTAGTAAAGTGTGGTGTCCTGCAATAAGTACGTCTCTTCCCTTGAAGGGAAGACTGGCTAGTAAAGTGTGGTGTCCTGCAATAAGCATTTCTCTGCCCTTGAAGGGAAGACTGGCTAGTAAAGTGTGGTGTCCTGCAATAAGCATTTCTCTCCCCTTGAAGGGAAGACTGGCTAGTAAAGTTTGGTGTTCTGCAATAAGCATTTCTCTCCCCTTGAAGGGAAGACTGGCTAGTAAAGTGTGGTGTCCTGCAATAAGCATTTCTCTCCCCTTGAAGGGAAGACTGGCTAGTAAAGTGTGGTGTCCTGCAATAAGCATTTCTCTCCCCTTGAAGGGAAGACTGGCCAATAAAGTGTGGTGTCCTGCAATAAGCACTTCTCTTCCCTTGAACGGAAGACTGGCTAGTAAAGTGTGGTGTCCTGCAATAAGCATTTCTCTCCCCTTGAAGGGAAGACTGGCTAGTAAAGTGTGGTGTCCCGCAATAAGCATTTCTCTCCCCTTGAAGGGAAGACTGGCTAGTAAAGTGTGGTGTTCTGCAATAAGCATTTCTCTCCCCTTGAAGGGAAGACTGGCTAGTAAAGTGTGGTGTCCTGCTATAAGCACTTCTCTTCCCTTGAAGGGAAGACTGGCTAGTAAAGTGTGGTGTCCTGCAGTAAGCATTTCTCTCCCCTTGAAGGGAAGACTGGCCAGTAAAGTGTGGTGTCCTGCAGTAAGCATTTCTCTCCCCTTGAAGGGAAGACTGGCCAGTAAAGTGTGGTGTCCTGCAGTAAGCATTTCTCTCCCCTTGAACGGAAGACTGGCCAGTAAAGTGTGGTGTCCTGCAATAAGCATTTCTCTCCCCTTGAAGGGAAGACTGGCTAGTAAAGTGTGGTGTCCTGCATTAAGCACGTCTCTTCCCTTGAAGGGAAGACTGGCTAGTAAAGTGTGGTGTCCTGCAATAAGCATTTCTCTCCCCTTGAAGGGAAGACTGGCTAGTAAAGTGTGGTGTCCTGCAATAAGCATTTCTCTCCCCTTGAAGGGAAGACTGGCCAGTAAAGTGTGGTGTCCTGCAATAAGCATTTCTCTCCCCTTGAAGGGAAGACTGGCTAGTAAAGTGTGGTGTCCTGCAATAAGCATTTCTCTCCCCTTGAAGGGAAGACTGGCTAGAAAAGTGTGGTGTCCTGCAATAAGCATTTCTCTCCCTTTGAAGGGAAGACTGGCTAGTAAAGTGTGGTGTTCTGCAATAAGCATTTCTCTCCCCTTGAAGGGAAGACTGGCTAGTAAAGTGTGGTGTCCTGCAATAAGCATTTCTCTCCCCTTGAAGGGAAGACTGGCTAGTAAAGTGTGGTGTCCTGCAATAAGCATTTCTCTCCCCGTGAAGGGAAGACTGGCCAATAAAGTGTGGTGTCCTGCAATAAGCATTTTTCTTCCCTTGAAGGGAAGTCTGGCTAGTAAAGTGTGGTGTCCTGCAATAAGCATTTCTCTCCCCTTGAAGGGAAGACTGGCTAGAAAAGTGTGGTGTCCTGCAATAAGCACTTCTCTTCCCTTGAAGGGAAGACTGGCCAGTAAAGTGTGGTGTCCTGCAATAAGCATTTCTCTCCCCTTGAAGGGAAGACTGGCTAGTAAAGTGTGGTGTCCTGCAATAAGCATTTCTCTCCCCTTGAAGGGAAGACTGGCTAGAAAAGTGTGGTGTCCTGCAATAAGCATTTCTCTCCCCTTGAAGGGAAGACTGGCTAGTAAAGTGTGGTGTCCTGCAATAAGCATTTCTCTCCCCTTGAAGGGAAGACTGGCTAGTAAAGTGTGGTGTCCTGCAATAAGTACGTCTCTTCCCTTGAAGGGAAGACTGGCTAGTAAAGTGTGGTGTCCTGCAATAAGCATTTCTCTGCCCTTGAAGGGAAGACTGGCTAGTAAAGTGTGGTGTCCTGCAATAAGCATTTCTCTTCCCTTGAAGGGAAGACTGGCTAGTAAAGTGTGGTGTTCTGCAATAAGCATTTCTCTCCCCTTGAAGGGAAGACTGGCTAGTAAAGTGTGGTGTCCTGCAATAAGCATTTCTCTCCCCTTGAAGGGAAGACTGGCCAATAAAGTGTGGTGTCCTGCAATAAGCACTTCTCTTCCCTTGAAGGGAAGACTGACTAGTAAAGTGTGGTGTCCTGCAATAAGCATTTCTCTCCCCTTGAAGGGAAGACTGGCTAGTAAAGTGTGGTGTCCTGCAATAAGCATTTCTCTCCCCTTGAAGGGAAGACTGGCTAGTAAAGTGTGGTGTCCTGCTATAAGCACTTCTCTTCCCTTGAAGGGAAGACTGGCTAGTAAAGTGTGGTGTCCTGCAGTATGCATTTCTCTCCCCTTGAAGGGAAGACTGGCCAGTAAAGTGTGGTGTCCTGCAGTAAGCATTTCTCTCCCCTTGAAGGGAAGACTGGCCAGTAAAGTGTGGTGTCCTGTAGTAAGCATTTCTCTCCCCTTGAAGGGAAGACTGGCTAATAAAGTGTGGTGTTCTGCAATGAGCATTTCTCTCCCCTTGAAGGGAAGACTGGCTAGTAAAGTGTGGTGTCCTGTAGTAAGCATTTCTCTCCCCTTGAAGGGAAGACTGGCTAGTAAAGTGTGGTGTCCTGCAATAAGCATTTCTCTCCCCTTGAAGGGAAGACTGGCCAATAAAGTGTGGTGTCCTGCAATAAGCATTTTTCTTCCCTTGAAGGGAAGACTGGCTAGTAAAGTGTGGTGTCCTGCAATAAGCATTTCTCTCCACTTGAAGGGAAGACTGGCTAGAAAAGTGTGGTGTCCTGCAATAAGCACTTCTCTTCCCTTGAAGGGAAGACTGGCTAGTAAACTGTGGTGTCCTGCAATAAGCATTTCTCTCCCCTTGAAGGGAAGACTGGCTAGTAAAGTGTGGTGTCCTGCAATAAGCATTTCTCTCCCCTTGAATGGAGGACTGGCTAGTAAAGTGTGGTGTCCTGCAATAAGCATTTCTCTCCCCTTGAAGGGAAGACTGGCCAGTAAAGTGTGGTGTCCTGCAATAAGCACTTCTCTTCCCTTGAAGGGAAGACTGGCTAGTAAAGTGTGGTGTCCTGCAATAAGCATTTCTCTCCCCTTGAAGGGAAGACTGACTAGTAAAGTGTGGTGTCCCGCAATAAGCACTTCTCTTCCCTTGAAGGGAAGACTGGCTAGTAAAGTGTGGTGTCCTGCAATAAGCACTTCTCTTCCCTTGAAGGGAAGACTGGCTAGTAAAGTGTGGTGTCCTGCAGTAAGCATTTCTCTCCCCTTGAAGGGAAGACTGGCCAGTAAAGTTTGGTGTCCTGCAGTAAGCATTTCTCTCCCCTTGAAGGGAAGACTGGCCAGTAAAGTGTGGTGTCCTGCAATAAGCATTTCTCTCCCCTTGAAGGGAAGACTGGCCAGTAAAGTGTGGTGTCCTGCAATAAGCATTTCTCTCCCCTTGAAGAGAAGACTGGCTAGTAAAGTGTGGTGTCCTGCAATAAGCACTTCTCTTCCCTTGAAGGGAAGACCGGCTAGTAAAGTGTGGTGTCCTGCAATAAGCACTTCTCTTCCCTTGAAGGGAAGACTGGCTAGTAAAGTGTGGTGTCCTGCAATAAGCATTTCTCTCCCCTTGAAGGGAAGACTGGCCAGTAAAGTTTGGTGTCCTGCAGTAAGCATTTCTCTCCCCTTGAAGGGAAGACTGGCTAGTAAAGTGTGGTGTCCTGCAATAAGCATTTCTCTCCCCTTGAAGGGAAGACTGGCTAGAAAAGTGTGGTGTCCTACAATAAGCACTTCTCTTCCCTTGAAGGGAAGACTGGCCAGTAAAGTGTGGTGTCCTGCAATAAGCATTTCTCTCCCCTTGAAGGGAAGACTGGCTAGTAAAGTGTGGTGTCCTGCAATAAGCATTTCTCTCCCCTTGAAGGGAAGACTGGCTAGTAAAGTGTGGTGTCCTGCAATAAGCATTTCTCTCCCCTTGAAGGGAAGACTGGCTAGTAAAGTGTGGTGTCCTGCTATAAGCACTTCTCTTCCCTTGAAGGGAAGACTGGCTAGTAAAGTGTGGTGTCCTGCAATAAGCATTTCTCTCCCCTTGAAGGGAAGACTGGCCAGTAAAGTGTGGTGTCCTGCAGTAAGCATTTCTCTCCCCTTGAAGGGAAGACTGGCCAGTAAAGTGTGGTGTCCTGCAATAAGCATTTCTCTCCCCTTGAAGGGAAGACTGGCTAGTAAAGTGTGGTGTCCTGCAATAAGCATTTCTCTCCCCTTGAAGGGAAGACTGGCTAGTAAAGTGTGGTGTCCTGCAATAAGCACGTCTCTTCCCTTGAAGGGAAGACTGGCTAGTAAAGTGTGGTGTCCTGCAATAAGCATTTCTCTCCCCTTGAAGGGAAGACTGGCTAGTAAAGTGTGGTGTCCTGTAGTAAGCATTTCTCTCCCCTTGAAGGGAAGACCGGCTAGTAAAGTGTGGTGTCCTGCAATAAGCATTTCTCTCCCCTTGAAGGGAAGACTGGCCAATAAAGTGTGGTGTCCTGCAATAAGCATTTTTCTTCCCTTGAAGGGAAGACTGGCTAGTAAAGTGTGGTGTCCTGCAATAAGCATTTCTCTCCCCTTGAAGGGAAGACTGGCTAGAAAAGTGTGGTGTCCTGCAATAAGCACTTCTCTTCCCTTGAAGGGAAGACTGGCCAGTAAACTGTGTTGTCCTGCAATAAGCATTTCTCTCCCCTTGAAGGGAAGACTGGCTAGTAAAGTGTGGTGTCCTGCAATAAGCATTTCTCTCCCCTTGAATGGAGGACTGGCTAGTAAAGTGTGGTGTCCTGCAATAAGCATTTCTCTCCCCTTGAAGGGAAGACTGGCCAGTAAAGTGTGGTGTCCTGCAATAAGCACTTCTCTTCCCTTGAAGGGAAGACTGGCTAGTAAAGTGTGGTGTCCTGCAATAAGCATTTCTCTCCCCTTGAAGGGAAGACTGGCTAGTAAAGTGTGGTGTCCTGCAATAAGCATTTCTCTCCCCTTGAAGGGAAGACTGGCCAGTAAAGTGTGGTGTCCTGCAATAAGCATTTCTCTCCCCTTGAAGGGAAGTCTGGCTAGTAAAGTGTGGTGTCCTGCAATAAGCATTTCTCTCCCCTTGAAGGGAAGACTGGCTAGAAAAGTGTGGTGTCCTGCAATAAGCATTTCTCTCCCCTTGAAGGGAAGACTGGCTAGTAAAGTGTGGTGTCCTGCAATAAGCATTTCTCTCCCCTTGAAGGGAAGACTGGCTAGTAAAGTGTGGTGTCCTGCAATAAGTACGTCTCTTCCCTTGAAGGGAAGACTGGCTAGTAAAGTGTGGTGTCCTGCAATAAGCATTTCTCTGCCCTTGAAGGGAAGACTGGCTAGTAAAGTGTGGTGTCCTGCAATAAGCATTTCTCTCCCCTTGAAGGGAAGACTGGCTAGTAAAGTGTGGTGTTCTGCAATAAGCATTTCTCTCCCCTTGAAGGGAAGACTGGCTAGTAAAGTGTGGTGTCCTGCAATAAGCATTTCTCTCCCCTTGAAGGGAAGACTGGCTAGTAAAGTGTGGTGTCCTGCAATAAGCATTTCTCTCCCCTTGAAGGGAAGACTGGCCAATAAAGTGTGGTGTCCTGCAATAAGCACTTCTCTTCCCTTGAACGGAAGACTGGCTAGTAAAGTGTGGTGTCCTGCAATAAGCATTTCTCTCCCCTTGAAGGGAAGACTGGCTAGTAAAGTGTGGTGTCCCGCAATAAGCATTTCTCTCCCCTTGAAGGGAAGACTGGCTAGTAAAGTGTGGTGTCCTGCAATAAGCATTTCTCTTCCCTTGAAGGGAAGACTGGCTAGTAAAGTGTGGTGTCCTGCAATAAGCATTTCTCTCCCCTTGAAGCGAAGACTGGCTAGTAAAGTGTGGTGTCTTGCAATAAGCACGTCTCTTCCCTTGAAGGGAAGACTGGCTAGTAAAGTGTGGTGTCCTGCAATAAGCATTTCTCTCCCCTTGAAGGGAAGACTGGCTAGTAAAGTGTGGTGTCCTGTAGTAAGCATTTCTCTCCCCTTGAAGGGAAGACCGGCTAGTAAAGTGTGGTGTCCTGCAATAAGCATTTCTCTCCCCTTGAAGGGAAGACTGGCCAATAAAGTGTGGTGTCCTGCAATAAGCATTTTTCTTCCCTTGAAGGGAAGACTGGCTAGTAAAGTGTGGTGTCCTGCAATAAGCATTTCTCTCCCCTTGAAGGGAAGACTGGCTAGAAAAGTGTGGTGTCCTGCAATAAGCACTTCTCTTCCCTTGAAGGGAAGACTGGCTAGTAAACTGTGGTGTCCTGCAATAAGCATTTCTCTCCCCTTGAAGGGAAGACTGGCTAGTAAAGTGTGGTGTCCTGCAATAAGCATTTCTCTCCCCTTGAATGGAGGACTGGCTAGTAAAGTGTGGTGTCCTGCAATAAGCATTTCTCTCCCCTTGAAGGGAAGACTGGCCAGTAAAGTGTGGTGTCCTGCAATAAGCACTTCTCTTCCCTTGAAGGGAAGACTGGCTAGTAAAGTGTGGTGTCCTGCAATAAGCATTTCTCTCCCCTTGAAGGGAAGACTGGCTAGTAAAGTGTGGTGTCCTGCAATAAGCATTTCTCTCCCCTTGAAGGGAAGACTGGCCAGTAAAGTGTGGTGTCCTGCAATAAGCATTTCTCTCCCCTTGAAGGGAAGTCTGGCTAGTAAAGTGTGGTGTCCTGCAATAAGCATTTCTCTCCCCTTGAAGGGAAGACTGGCTAGTAAAGTGTGGTGTTCTGCAATAAGCATTTCTCTCCCCTTGAAGGGAAGACTGGCTAGTAAAGTGTGGTGTCCTGCAATAAGCATTTCTCTCCCCTTGAAGGGAAGACTGGCCAATAAAGTGTGGTGTCCTGCAATAAGCACTTCTCTTCCCTTGAAGGGAAGACTGGCTAGTAAAGTGTGGTGTCCTGCAATAAGCATTTCTCTCCCCTTGAAGGGAAGACTGGCTAGTAAAGTGTGGTGTCCCGCAATAAGCATTTCTCTCCCCTTGAAGGGAAGACTGGCTAGTAAAGTGTGGTGTCCTGCAATAAGCATTTCTCTTCCCTTGAAGGGAAGACTGGCTAGTAAAGTGTGGTGTCCTGCAATAAGCATTTCTCTCCCCTTGAAGCGAAGACTGGCTAGTAAAGTGTGGTGTCTTGCAATAAGCACGTCTCTTCCCTTGAAGGGAAGACTGGCTAGTAAAGTGTGGTGTCCTGCAATAAGCACTTCTCTTCCCTTGAAGGGAAGACTGGCTAGTAAAGTGTGGTGTCCTGCAGTAAGCATTTCTCTCCCCTTGAAGGGAAGACTGGCCAGTAAAGTTTGGTGTCCTGCAGTAAGCATTTCTCTCCCCTTGAAGGGAAGACTGGCCAGTAAAGTGTGGTGTCCTGCAATAAGCATTTCTCTCCCCTTGAAGGGAAGACTGGCCAGTAAAGTGTGGTGTCCTGCAATAAGCATTTCTCTCCCCTTGAAGAGAAGACTGGCTAGTAAAGTGTGGTGTCCTGCAATAAGCACTTCTCTTCCCTTGAAGGGAAGACTGGCTAGTAAAGTGTGGTGTCCTGCAATAAGCACTTCTCTTCCCTTGAAGGGAAGACTGGCTAGTAAAGTGTGGTGTCCTGCAATAAGCATTTCTCTCCCCTTGAAGGGAAGACTGGCCAGTAAAGTTTGGTGTCCTGCAGTAAGCATTTCTCTCCCCTTGAAGGGAAGACTGGCTAGTAAAGTGTGGTGTCCTGCAATAAGCATTTCTCTCCCCTTGAAGGGAAGACTGGCTAGAAAAGTGTGGTGTCCTACAATAAGCACTTCTCTTCCCTTGAAGGGAAGACTGGCCAGTAAAGTGTGGTGTCCTGCAATAAGCATTTCTCTCCCCTTGAAGGGAAGACTGGCTAGTAAAGTGTGGTGTCCTGCAATAAGCATTTCTCTCCCCTTGAAGGGAAGACTGGCTAGTAAAGTGTGGTGTCCTGCAATAAGCATTTCTCTCCCCTTGAAGGGAAGACTGGCTAGTAAAGTGTGGTGTCCTGCTATAAGCACTTCTCTTCCCTTGAAGGGAAGACTGGCTAGTAAAGTGTGGTGTCCTGCAATAAGCATTTCTCTCCCCTTGAAGGGAAGACTGGCCAGTAAAGTGTGGTGTCCTGCAGTAAGCATTTCTCTCCCCTTGAAGGGAAGACTGGCCAGTAAAGTGTGGTGTCCTGCAATAAGCATTTCTCTCCCCTTGAAGGGAAGACTGGCTAGTAAAGTGTGGTGTCCTGCAATAAGCATTTCTCTCCCCTTGAAGGGAAGACTGGCTAGTAAAGTGTGGTGTCCTGCAATAAGCACGTCTCTTCCCTTGAAGGGAAGACTGGCTAGTAAAGTGTGGTGTCCTGCAATAAGCATTTCTCTCCCCTTGAAGGGAAGACTGGCTAGTAAAGTGTGGTGTCCTGTAGTAAGCATTTCTCTCCCCTTGAAGGGAAGACCGGCTAGTAAAGTGTGGTGTCCTGCAATAAGCATTTCTCTCCCCTTGAAGGGAAGACTGGCCAATAAAGTGTGGTGTCCTGCAATAAGCATTTTTCTTCCCTTGAAGGGAAGACTGGCTAGTAAAGTGTGGTGTCCTGCAATAAGCATTTCTCTCCCCTTGAAGGGAAGACTGGCTAGAAAAGTGTGGTGTCCTGCAATAAGCACTTCTCTTCCCTTGAAGGGAAGACTGGCTAGTAAACTGTGGTGTCCTGCAATAAGCATTTCTCTCCCCTTGAAGGGAAGACTGGCTAGTAAAGTGTGGTGTCCTGCAATAAGCATTTCTCTCCCCTTGAATGGAGGACTGGCTAGTAAAGTGTGGTGTCCTGCAATAAGCATTTCTCTCCCCTTGAAGGGAAGACTGGCCAGTAAAGTGTGGTGTCCTGCAATAAGCACTTCTCTTCCCTTGAAGGGAAGACTGGCTAGTAAAGTGTGGTGTCCTGCAATAAGCATTTCTCTCCCCTTGAAGGGAAGACTGGCTAGTAAAGTGTGGTGTCCTGCAATAAGCATTTCTCTCCCCTTGAAGGGAAGACTGGCCAGTAAAGTGTGGTGTCCTGCAATAAGCATTTCTCTCCCCTTGAAGGGAAGTCTGGCTAGTAAAGTGTGGTGTCCTGCAATAAGCATTTCTCTCCCCTTGAAGGGAAGACTGGCTAGAAAAGTGTGGTGTCCTGCAATAAGCATTTCTCTCCCCTTGAAGGGAAGACTGGCTAGTAAAGTGTGGTGTCCTGCAATAAGCATTTCTCTCCCCTTGAAGGGAAGACTGGCTAGTAAAGTGTGGTGTCCTGCAATAAGTACGTCTCTTCCCTTGAAGGGAAGACTGGCTAGTAAAGTGTGGTGTCCTGCAATAAGCATTTCTCTGCCCTTGAAGGGAAGACTGGCTAGTAAAGTGTGGTGTCCTGCAATAAGCATTTCTCTCCCCTTGAAGGGAAGACTGGCTAGTAAAGTGTGGTGTTCTGCAATAAGCATTTCTCTCCCCTTGAAGGGAAGACTGGCTAGTAAAGTGTGGTGTCCTGCAATAAGCATTTCTCTCCCCTTGAAGGGAAGACTGGCTAGTAAAGTGTGGTGTCCTGCAATAAGCATTTCTCTCCCCTTGAAGGGAAGACTGGCCAATAAAGTGTGGTGTCCTGCAATAAGCACTTCTCTTCCCTTGAAGGGAAGACTGGCTAGTAAAGTGTGGTGTCCTGCAATAAGCATTTCTCTCCCCTTGAAGGGAAGACTGGCTAGTAAAGTGTGGTGTCCCGCAATAAGCATTTCTCTCCCCTTGAAGGGAAGACTGGCTAGTAAAGTGTGGTGTCCTGCAATAAGCATTTCTCTTCCCTTGAAGGGAAGACTGGCTAGTAAAGTGTGGTGTCCTGCAATAAGCATTTCTCTCCCCTTGAAGCGAAGACTGGCTAGTAAAGTGTGGTGTCTTGCAATAAGCACGTCTCTTCCCTTGAAGGGAAGACTGGCTAGTAAAGTGTGGTGTCCTGCAATAAGCATTTCTCTCCCCTTGAAGGGAAGACTGACTAGTAAAGTGTGGTGTCCTGCAATAAGCATTTCTCTCCCCTTGAAGGGAAGACTGGCTAGTAAAGTGTGGTGTCCTGTAATAAGCATTTCTCTCCCCTTGAAGGGAAGACTGGCTAGTAAAGTGTGGTGTCCTGCTATAAGCACTTCTCTTCCCTTGAAGGGAAGACTGGCTAGTAAAGTGTGGTGTCCTGCAGTATGCATTTCTCTCCCCTTGAAGGGAAGACTGGCCAGTAAAGTGTGGTGTCCTGCAGTAAGCATTTCTCTCCCCTTGAAGGGAAGAATGGCCAGTAAAGTGTGGTGTCCTGTAGTAAGCATTTCTCTCCCCTTGAAGGGAAGACTGGCTAATAAAGTGTGGTGTTCTGCAATGAGCATTTCTCTCCCCTTGAAGGGAAGACTGGCTAGTAAAGTGTGGTGTCCTGTAGTAAGCATTTCTCTCCCCTTGAAGGGAAGACTGGCTAGTAAAGTCTGGTGTCCTGCAATAAGCATTTCTCTCCCCTTGAAGGGAAGACTGGCCACTAAAATGTGGTGTCCTGCAATAAGCATTTTTCTTCCCTTGAAGGGAAGTCTGGCTAGTAAAGTGTGGTGTCCTGCAATAAGCATTTCTCTCCCCTTGAAGGGAAGACTGGCTAGAAAAGTGTGGTGTCCTGCAATAAGCACTTCTCTTCCCTTGAAGGGAAGACTGGCTAGTAAACTGTGGTGTCCTGCAATAAGCATTTCTCTCCCCTTGAAGGGAAGACTGGCTAGTAAAGTGTGGTGTCCTGCAATAAGCATTTCTCTCCCCTTGAATGGAGGACTGGCTAGTAAAGTGTGGTGTCCTGCAATAAGCATTTCTCTCCCCTTGAAGGGAAGACTGGCCAGTAAAGTGTGGTGTCCTGCAATAAGCACTTCTCTTCCCTTGAAGGGAAGACTGGCTAGTAAAGTGTGGTGTCCTGCAATAAGCATTTCTCTCCCCTTGAAGGGAAGACTGGCTAGTAAAGTGTGGTGTCCCGCAATAAGCATTTCTCTCCCCTTGAAGGGAAGACTGGCTAGTAAAGTGTGGTGTCCTGCAATAAGCATTTCTCTTCCCTTGAAGGGAAGACTGGCTAGTAAAGTGTGGTGTCCTGCAATAAGCATTTCTCTCCCCTTGAAGGGAAGACTGGCTAGTAAAGTGTGGTGTCTTGCAATAAGCACGTCTCTTCCCTTGAAGGGAAGACTGGCTAGTAAAGTGTGGTGTCCTGCAATAAGCATTTCTCTCCCCTTGAAGGGAAGACTGACTAGTAAAGTGTGGTGTCCTGCAATAAGCATTTCTCTCCCCTTTAAGGGAAGACTGGCTAGTAAAGTGTGGTGTCCTGCAATAAGCATTTCTCTCCCCTTGAAGGGAAGACTGGCTAGTAAAGTGTGGTGTCCTGCTATAAGCACTTCTCTTCCCTTGAAGGGAAGACTGGCTAGTAAAGTGTGGTGTCCTGCAGTATGCATTTCTCTCCCCTTGAAGGGAAGACTGGCCAGTAAAGTGTGGTGTCCTGCAGTAAGCATTTCTCTCCCCTTGAAGGGAAGACTGGCCAGTAAAGTGTGGTGTCCTGTAGTAAGCATTTCTCTCCCCTTGAAGGGAAGACTGGCTAATAAAGTGTGGTGTTCTGCAATGAGCATTTCTCTCCCCTTGAAGGGAAGACTGGCTAGTAAAGTGTGGTGTCCTGTAGTAAGCATTTCTCTCCCCTTGAAGGGAAGACTGGCTAGTAAAGTGTGGTGTCCTGCAATAAGCATTTCTCTCCCCTTGAAGGGAAGACTGGCTAGTAAAGTGTGGTGTCCTGCAGTAAGCATTTCTCTCCCCTTGAAGGGAAGACTGGCTAGTAAAGTGTGGTGTCCTGCAATAAGCACGTCTCTTCCCTTGAAGGGAAGACTGGCTAGTAAAGTGTGGTGTCCTGCAATAAGCATTTCTCTCCCCTTGAAGGGAAGACTGGCTAGTAAAGTGTGGTGTCCTGCAATAAGCATTTCTCTCCCCTTGAAGGGAAGACTGGCCAATAAAGTGTGGTGTCCTGCAATAAGCATTTTTCTTCCCTTGAAGGGAAGTCTGGCTAGTAAAGTGTGGTGTCCTGCAATAAGCATTTCTCTCCCCTTGAAGGGAAGACTGGCTAGTAAAGTGTGGTGTCCTGCAATAAGCATTTCTCCCCCCTTGAAGGGAAGACTGGCTAGTAAAGTGTGGTGTTCTGCAATAAGCATTTCTCTCCCCTTGAAGCGAAGACTGGCTAGTAAAGTGTGGTAGCCTGAACTAAGCACTTCTCTTCCCTTGAAGGGAAGTCTGTCCAGAAAAGTGTGGTGTCCTGCAATAAGCACATCTCTCCACTTGATGGGAAGTCTGGAGAGTAAAGTGTGGTGTCCTGCAGTAAGCATTTCTCTCCCCTTGAAGGGAAGACTGGCTAGTAAAGTTTGGTGTCCTGCAATAAGCACTTCTCTCCCCTGAAGGGAGGATTGGCTAGTAAAGTGTGGTGTCCTGCAATAAGCAATTCTCTCCCTTTGAAGGGAAGACTGGCTACTAAAGTGTGAATGGTCGCAATATGTGGTCCCCTCCCTCTGAAGGCAGTGCTTTCCTCTTACGTCTTTACTGCAAAACTTCCAGGCATCTTTTCTTCAGCACCTGCATTCACTTTCTAGTCAATCCATCCAGGAAGTGGACAGCAGAGAAATGGCGAGGGAAGTCTTGGTCGTTGATTTCAGAGGTGCAGTAGACTATCATCCTGGGACAGAGAAGTGAAAATCTACAATTTATTTTTTTATTTATTGCACTTCTATACCGCTCCCATAGCTAGGGCTTTCTGGGCGGTTTACACAAATTCTAAAATTAAGATAAAAACGAGTATACAAAATTTAGAATTCTAAAACACAGAACATACACACATAAAGGATTAAAAACCATTAATCAACAAATGAGAAGGAAACAGAACGTAAAAACAAGTGCAATCAAAGCCAGTGTAATATATTGCTTAGAGAGTTGGATCCAGTAAAGTGTGAAGTCCAGGAATAAGCACTTCTCTCTCCTTAAAGGGGAGTCTGGCTGGAAATAAGTGTGAAGGCCAGCAATAAGTGTTGCTCTCCCCTTAAAAGGGAGTCTGGCCAGTAACTGCGAACACCGGAAATAAGGGGTCCCCTCCCTTTGAAGGCAGTGCTTTCCTCTCACATTGTTATATCAAAACTTCCAGGCAGCCCTCCTTTGGGAGCTGCATTGATTTTCCATTCAATCCATGTAGATAAGATGAAGAGGAGAATGACAATGATGCAAGCCACCTTGTTTTCCCTGCAAGAAGAAAAAAGCATATATACGTATGTAAACACATAATTCAATACAGCAGTGTCAAAACATTCAGCTCCATTTTCAGACATTGGAGGTTTTATACCTCATAGCTCAACCACCAGTTAAAATATCTTGACAATATACCAATATGTGCTCATTATATTGTCTTAATAATAATACATAACTTGTTAAACTAGAAATACGTTAATTCTTCATTTTAAAACTTCATGGTAATAACCCAGAGCAACAACAAAAGTTTAAATCTTATATCACATATCTAAAGCGGAAAGAGTTATAATCATATATATTCTCATGCTTTTTCTAATACTATATTAAACTTTAAAAAAAATCTCTTAAGATATTTTTCTTTGCTTCCAATAATTTATCAATAATTTAGTAAGGCTAATTTGACAGCTTGATAATAGAATACAAGATAAGAAAAACCCACATCCCCTCTTCCTATATTGTTATAATTTTCCTATCTTATATAAAATTTCAGCTACCAGCCTTTGTTTCTTCCTGATTAAAGGGATTTTTAGTGCATCAGAGAATACTACTATTTACTTTGGGGTTTTCAAGGTATTAATTCTTAAGGAATAGAGACACTGTTGCTACTAACTATAAGCCTTAATGACTCATTTTACCTCAGGACTTATTCCCAAACCTTAACCTTAGATATACACCCACATCTAGCTCTAGCTCTTGGATAGTCTTCTTTTGACTCCCAAAGCACCTCCTGTTGTATTTCTGGCTGCTTGGACAATTTATTTGAGGTTTTGCTGCCTGCTTGTTTAACCCTCTTCTGGCAAGATCTCAGGGCCTAAGGAACTCTCTGCCACTGTAACTCCAAGTTCTACAAGTGGACCCTTCCCCCACCCCCCGCCACCAAATCTCTTCAGAATTTCCTGTTACAAGAGGCTTTGGCATAAGAGAGTCTCCAAAACTAGAGCCATGATGAACTATTAAACAATCCTATGCATGTTTAGCCAAAAAAAAGAAGAAGAAAAAAGTCATAAAACTCCCAGTGATAATTCTTAAGGACACTGTCCCTATTATAAGCCTCTTAAAGACTATGTTTACCTCAGGAAAAAAATCCCTAAACCTTTACTCTAGCCCAATATACCCGTAGTAGTCTTCTTCTGAATCTCAAAACTTCTCATATTGTATTTCTGGCGGCTTGGACCATTTATCTGGGTGTTTGCTGCTGCCTGCGTGTATAACCTTTTACCTCAGGAAAAAACACCCCTAAACCTTTAGCCAAATACACCCCATAACAGTCTTCTTCTGAATCCCAAAGCTTCTCCTATTGTATTTCTGGCTGCTCATGCCATTTATATGGGCGTTTGCTGCTGCCTGCGTGTATAACCTTTTACCACAGGAAAAAACCACCCCCTAAACCTTTAGCCAAATACACTCCATAACAAGATTCTTCTGAATCCCAAAGCTTCTCCTATTGTATTTCTGGCTGCTTGAGCCATTTATCTGGGTGTTTGCCTCTGCCTGCTTGTATAAGCTTCTTTTAGGGCAGCTTTCTGGCATAATACAGCCACCCTACACCTGACCTTCACTAACTACCCATGGTTATCCCACAGGAATAGCTTAATATTCGAGGGGAATGTTCAACAGAACCCTTAGTTTCATATTCAAGCCTCAGCTGTTGAGTTTCTCCTCAGTTTTCTTTCTGAAACTTCACCTACCAAAGAACACCCCTTCCCTCTCGCTGTCTAATCTCAGACTGACTGACACAAAATGTCTTTTCCCGCTCTTTCCCACCTCATGGGAACGCCCAGCCATTCAGAACTGAATTTACCTGATCCAAGCCCCACCAAGAAATATTTAAATTATTTGTTTCTCTCTTCCCCCACTTCAGAACATCAATAAATAATTACTATAACAGGCTTTTGACCGAATATATATATATATATATATATATATATATATATAATTTTCCAAAAGAAAGTCAACCAGAAGTATGAAAAAGAAAAGAAGTAAATAAAAAAGGGGAATATATTGAATTTAAATAAAATTATCCACAGAGGGTAGTACATAACATCTTTTAAACGCCTCCTGAAGACATGCCTTTTTTACACAGGCTTTCCCTGTTTTTTTAATGTAGCTAGTTTTATACTGCCTTTCTTAACTTCTTAATGATTTAAATTTATACTTGTTATAGTTTGTGTTTTTTAATTGTGCATTGCTCAGAGAGCTTCAGCTGATGGGCAGTATAAAAATGTAATAAATAAATAAATAAATAAATAAATAAATAAATTTAACCTCTATTCATATTTTTCACTTAGCATTACAGACCAAACTATATGAGGAGTTCATGGGCTGCTTAGAAGTTTCCTTTTATCATTCTTCTCTATATCAAACTAATATTTAGTCTCTTTTCCATAATCTGAGGAAAGGGTTTGGCATATACTACTGTGCATGATCCTGCTCAGTATATAAAATAAAATCCTGTCATGTTTTATAAAAGTCAGGTATTTTGACTTTGGCTAATTTTATGGCATTTTTTTTTCTGTCATAGCTACGTGCTATAATTTCATATACCATGATTTCAATGTATTCCTACTTTGGGCTATGAGCCTGTTGATTTGAAGATGGTCCCTAAAAGGATTTCCTAAGACCATTTGGAATGAACCAAAGTGTTTCAATGACCACTCAATGTCCTTCATTTTAGTATGTCCCCAGGGCACATTTTCCCTCAGTCAAGCAAGCCCGTCAACATGAAAGGAAACTGCATTCCAGCATCTGAGGAAGGCACATAAAAGGCACTCCTCCATTTAGCTGGTTCTGGCATTTAAAAACATTGGACAAGGAGCAAAGGCTGGTTCTAATGGGACAAATGTCATCTCAGCTTTAATGTCATGCGGATGGGGAAGTCGTTTTTGTGGGAGAAGTGACACAGAGCTAGTCTCATGGCTGCTCCTTAAGATATTTGCTGAGCCCCAGCATCTTGCTCCTCACAGAGGCCAACCTTACCAAATGACTTCAGGAAGACCCCAAACAGGGCATGATAATACAATAGTCCTCTTCTGCTGTTGCTCCCCAGCAAATGATATGCAGAAGCATGTATCCTATTTAGGATCAGGGTGCTGTTCTCATGCTAAAAGCCATATTTACCATTGCCTGCTTCATGTAGCAGTGATGTAAATAACCGGAAGAAGTATTTTCTTGACATATAAGCAGTAAATTATGCTCATATGTATCACTAGAATTTTAGGGGGGAAATAAACAGACTGGAATAACATTTCAGAATTTTTTTTTTTTTTTGCTGTCACAGCAAGTCTCTGCAAAGCTTGATTCAATAATAAGGGACGGTGTAATTTATTTATTTATTTATTTATTTATTACATTTTTATACCGCCCAATAGCCGAAGCTCTCTGGGCGGTTCACAAAAATTAAAACCACAAAAAACATCCAACAGGTTAAAAACACAATTATGAAATACAGAAAATTACGAAAAACACAAAAGCCAGAACGGAACGGAACAGGCCAGAACGACCCCATTATATTAAAAAAACCATACCAAAAACAGTGGCATGTGTTAGCAACACTTGGGAACAATATTTTAGGACTAAAACCATGCCAATATTATATCACTATTAACCCCAGAACTCCCAAAACAACGTCCGGAACAGAATGGGATGGCCGGAACGGCCACTACTGAACAAGTGATATCAACCAAACTCACCAGTCATGCATAACTCCAAACTCACCAGACACACATTACTAGGTGAGCCTGATGTAATAAGCTCCAAAGGTTGCCCCGAAACCACGTTCAGGTACCCTTTCCGGGCAAAAACGTGTATTGCGGAAAAGGGCCGTAACGGCAACTTCCCAGTGGGTGAGTCAACCAAACTCACCAGACACACATTACTAGGTGAGCCTGATGTAATAAGCTCCAAACATTGCCCCCAAACCACGTTCAGATACCCATTCCGGGCAGAAACGTGTATTGTGCAAAATGGGCCTTAACAGCAGCTTCCCAATGAGATAAGTGAACCAAACTCACCAGATGCACATGACAAGGTGGGACAAATACAGAAAGCTCCAAAAGTTGCCCCAAAACCACTTTCAGATACCCGTTCCGGGCAGAAACGCCTGTTGCTCAAAATGGGCCATAACGGCAACTTCCCAATGAGGTGAGTCAACCAAACTCACCAGACACACAATACTAGGTGGGCCTGACGTAATAAGCTCCAAAAGTTGCCCCGAAACCACGTTCAGATACCCGTTCCGGGCAAAACCGCGTATTGCGCAAAACAGGCCGTAACGGCAGCTTCCCAATGTGGAAAGTCAACCAAACTCACCAGATGCACATGACAGGGTGGGACAAATATAGAAAGCTCCAAAAGTTGCCCCGAAACCACGTTCAGGAACCCGTTCCGGGCAAAAACACATATTGCGCAAAAGGGCCGTAACGGCAACTTCCCAATGAGGTGAGTCAACCAAACTCACCAGACACACATTACTAGGTGAGCCTGATGTAGTAAGGTCCAAAAGTTGCCCCGAAACCACGTATCAGATACCCGTTCCGGGCAAAAACACTGCAACTTTTAGAGCTTTTTGCCTGGAACGGGTAACTGAATGTGGTTTCGGGGCAACTTTTGGAGCTTTCTATATTTGTCCCACCTAGTCATGTGCATCTGGTGAGTTTGGTTGACTTTCCTCATTGGGAAGCTGCTATTACGGGCCATTTTGCGCAATACGCGTTTTTGCCCGGAACGGGTATCTGAACGTGGTTTGGGGCAACTTTTGGAGCTTTCTATATTTTTCCAACCTTGTCATGTGCATCTGGTGAGTTTGGTTCACTTATGTCATTGGGAAGCTGCTGTTACGGCCCATTTTGCGCAATACGCGTTTTTGCCCGGAACGGGTATCTGAACGTGGTTTGGGGGCAACTTTTGGAGTTTTCTATATTTGTCCCACCTAGTTATGTGCATCTGGTGAGTTTGGTTCACTTATCTCATTGGAAAGCTGCTGTTACGGCCCATTTTGCGCAATACGCGTTTTTGCTCGGAACGGGTATCTGAACGTGGTTTGGGGGCAACTTTTGGAGCTTTCTATATTTGTTCCACCTAGTTATGTGCGTCTGATGAGTTTGCTTGACTTACCTAATTGGGAAGCTGTCGTTACGGCCCATTTTGCACAATACATGTTTTTGCCCAGAACGGGTATCTGAACGTGGTTTGGGGGCAATATTTGAAGCTTATTACATCAGGCTCACCTAGTAATGTGTGTCTGATGAGTTTGATTAACATACTTCACTTGGAAGCTGCTGTCCCTGTCTGTTTTGCGCAATATGCGCTGTGCGCGGAACGGTTATCGGAACGCTGTTTCTTTGCACCTTTTGTGGCTTATTGCATCCCTGCCATGGAGTTATGCATGACTGGTGAGTTTGGTTGATATCGCTTGTTCAGCAGTGGCCGTTCCGGCCATCCCATTCTGTTCCGGACGTTGTTTTGGGAGGGGACAGTGTAAAAGCCGGAACGGAACGGAACAGGCCGGAACAGCCCCATTATATTAAAAAACCATACCAAAAACAGTGGCATGTGTTAGCAACACTTGGGAACAATATTTTAGGACTAAAACCATGCCAATATTATATCACTATTAACCCCAGAACTCCCAAAACAACGTCCGGAACAGAATGGGATGGCCGGAACGGCCACTACTGAACAAGTGATATCAACCGAACTCACCAGTCATGCATAACTCCAAACTCACCAGACACACATTACTAGGTGAGCCTGATGTAATAAGCTCCAAAGGTTGCCCCGAAACCACGTTCAGGTACCCTTTCCGGGCAAAAACGTGTATTGCGGAAAAGGGCCGTAACGGCAACTTCCCAGTGGGTGAGTCAACCAAACTCACCAGACACACATTACTAGGTGAGCCTGATGTAATAAGCTCCAAACATTGCCCCCAAACCACGTTCAGATACCCGTTCCGGGCAAAAACGCATATTGCGCAAAATGGGCCGTAACGGCAGCTTCCCAATGAGGTAAGTCAACCAAACTCACCAGATGCACATAACTAGGTGGGACAAATACAGAAAGCTCCAAAAGTTGCCCCCAAACCACGTTCAGATACCCGTTCCGGGCAAAAACGCGTATTGCTCAAAAAGGGCCGTAACGGCAGCTTCCCAATGAGGAAAGTCAACAAACTCACCGGATACACATGACAAAGTGGGACAAATATAGAAAGCTCCAAAAGTTGCCCCGAAACCACGTTCAGTTACCCGTTCCGGGCAAAAACGTGTATTGCGCAAAATGGGCCGTAACGGCAGCTTCCCGATGAGGAAAGTAAACCAAACTCACCAGATGCACATAACTAGGTGGGACAAATATAGAAAGCTCCAAAAGTTGCCCCGAAACCACGTTCAGATACCCGTTCCGGGCAAAAACGTGTATTGCGCAAAATGGGCTGTAACGACAGCTTCCCAATGAGATAAGTGAACCAAACTCACCAGATGCACATAACTAGGTGGGACAAATATAAAAAGCTCCAAAAGTTGCCCCCAAACCACGGTTCAGGTACCCGTTCCAGGCAAAAACGTGTATTGCGCAAAACGGGCCATAACGGCAGCTTCCCAATGAAGTAAGTGAACCAAACTCACCAGATGCACATGACAAGGTGGGACAAATATAGAAAGCTCCAAAAGTTGCCCCCAAACCACGTTCAGATACCCGTTCCGGGCAGAAACGCGTATTGCGCAAAATGGGCCGTAATGGCAGCTTCCCAATGAGGAAAGTCAACCAAACTCACTGGATGCACATAACAAGGTGGGACAAATATAGAAAGCTCCAAAAGTTGCCCCAAAACCACGTTCAGATAACCGTTCTGGGCAAAAGTCCGTATTGCTCAAAAAGGGCGGTAACGATAACTTCCCAATGAGGTAAGTCAACCAAACTCACCAGACGCACATTACTAGATGGGACAAATATAGAAAGCTCCAAAAGTTGCCCCGAAACCACGTTCAGATACCCGTTCCGGGCAAAAACGCGTATTGCGCAAAAAGGGCCGTAACGGCAGCTTCCCAATGAGATAGGTGAACCAAACTCACCAGATGCACATGACAAGGTGGGACAAATATAGAAAGCTCCAAAAGTTGCCCCCAAACCACGTTCAGATAACCGTTCTGAGGAAAAGTCCGAATTGCGCAAAACGGGTCGTAATGACAGCTTCCCAATGGGGTAAGTCAACGAAACTCACCAGACACACATTACTAGGTGGGACAGATGTAAAAAGCTCCAAATGTTGCCCCGAAGCCAGGTTCCAATACCCATTCCAGGCAAAATCTCATATTGCTCAAAACGGGCCGTAACGGCAGCTTTCCAATGAGGTAAGTCAACCAAACTCACCAGATGCGCATTACTAGGTGGGACAGATGTAAAAAGCTCCAAAAGTTGCCCCGAAACCACGTTCAGATACCCGTTCCGGGCAAAAGTCTGTATTGGCCAAAACGAGCCGTAACGGCAGCTTCCCAATGAGGTAAGTCAACCAAACTCACCAGAAGCACATTACTAGATGGGACAGATATAATAACCTCTGAAATTTCCATGAAAGTCAGCTCCTGTTACCCATTCCGGGCCATAGTTCATATTCCCAAAATTAGCTGGAAAAGAAAATTATGGGTGAGGAAAATGAGGCACTATCTATTGTCGCGAAATTGCCTCGAAAGGCAACTTCTATGTGTGTGAATGCAATCAAATAAACTACTTTCATTGTACTAACTGGAACATTTAATAAACTTTCTCAGAATCCAGAGTGAAGTTCTGCAAAGATGGTTTCCTACAGAAGCCCATAGTTGTCATGTGGTTTGGTAGTGTGCTTAAAATATCAGTCTATGATGGCATTGTTGGGGTTGGGCTGTCTCATTCCATCATGAAGCTTACAATGACCTGTGGCTATTCACATCTTTCAACCTAACTTATCCCACAAGGTTATTACAAAATTGGGAAAGGCCATTGTAGTTCACCATGCGTTTCTGGGTGGCGGGTGGGATATAAACGTTCTGTCAAAAAAGCCCAGGTCTTTTGAGGATTGCCATGGGAGTACTGGAGGCTGCATTCCAGGAAGTCCAAAAACGCGGCCCCCAACCCCTTCCAGGGCTGATGGAGGCCTTCCCCCTCAGCCCTTTCCCCCAGGAAATTGGGTGCCAGTCCCGGTTGCCCTGGAGATCTCCGTTTTTCCAAAGGTCTCCCGGGTTTTCTGGGTCATCTGGTCACCCTTATCACACCAGGAGACAAAGCGTTAATGCCCACATTCCACAATCTTGACTGGTACCCCTCCCCTCCCCAAACATGGAATTTATTTTTAAAAGCCAATCACACAATTTTTAATTGTATGTTAGGTGTCTTGAATAGGTTAGCCCCATGTGAATAAGAGGGAGTTAGGTTGACCATTTGTTTGATTCAGTATAACCCATTGTCATTGGCTGTGATGTTCTGAAGCTTTATTAACATATACGCTTCTTTAGTCATATTCTTTATGAAAACATGAATACAAGAAAAATAACCACAAACGGTAAGAACAAAAACAATGTACATAATATCTATATACTCTCTCTCTCTCTCTGTCTGTGTGTGTGTGTGTAAATGTAAATGCTAACATATAGCACCTGTTAACATAAATGTTTGCCTACAGTGTAGATTATTTATTTCTCACAACACTTTGGACATTTGAATATACCACGAGAAGCTTGGTTTATCTCAATGCAAAAGAGATGGTGCCAGTCCTGACATGCTCCCTCGCACAGAACCATGGTGTCCTCCTTGGGTTTCTTGCACTGATCACCCATTAAGCACAAAGACCAAGATGAAGTGTAATACTGTTGCATTGCTGAAGACAAGAACTGGATTGTAGAGAATGCTCCTTTCGGTGATTTTCTAGAAACAGGACTATTTAATTGTTTAATTTCTCTCTGATTTATTTGCTTCTTTATTCTCTGCTGCTGTCTCTGCATTAAACTTAGCTGTGGAAGAAATGATTTGTGCTTGAGAAGTTCATTTGCAATCCACTGCCGTACAGGCACCATGTCTGCTGGGAAAGGGACAGGTGAGCCACTGCATAGCACATGTGCAAAGAGACATACAAAAAGTTTGGTTGACTTACCTCATTGGGAAGCTGCCGTTACGGCCCGTTTTGTGCAATACGCGTTTTTGCCCGGAACGGGTATCTGAACGTGGTTTCGGGGCAACGTTTGGAGCTTTCTATATTTGTCCCACCTAGTTATGTGCATCTGGTGAGTTTAGTTCACTTATCTCATTGGGAAGCTGCCGTTATGGCCCGTTTTGCGCAATACGCGTTTCTGCCCGGAACGGGTATCTGAACGTGGTTTTGGGGCAACTTTTGGAGCTTTCTATATTTGTCCCACCTTGTCATGTGCATCTGGTGCATTTGGTTCACTTACCTCATTGGGAAGCTGCCATTACGGCCCGTTTTGCGCAATACGCGTTTTTGCTCGGAACGGGTATCTGAACGTGGTTTGGGGGCAACTTTTGGAGCTTTCTATATTTGTCCCACCTTGTCATGTGCATCTGGTGAGTTTGGTTCACTTACCTCATTGGGAAGCTGCCGTTACGGCCCATTTTGCGCAATACACGTTTTTGCCCGGAACGGGTATCTGAATGTGGTTTGGGGGCAACTTTTGGAGTTTTCTATATTTGTCCCACCTTGTTATGTGCATCTGGTGAGTTTGGTTTACTTTCCTAGTTGGGAAGCTGCCGTTACGGCCCTTTTTGCACAATACGCGTTTTTGCCCGGAACGGGTGTCTGAACGTGGTTTGGGGGCAACTTTTGGAGCTTTCTATATTTGTCCCACCTTGTCATGTGCATCTTGTGAGTTTGGTTCACTTACCTCGTTGGGAAGGTGCCGTTACGGCCCATTTTGCGTAATACACGTTTTTGCCCGGAACGGGTGTCTGAACGTGGTTTCGGGGCAACTTTTGGGGCTTATTGCATCCCTGCCATTTAGTTATGCATGTCTGGTGAGTTTGGTTGATATCGCTCGTTCCCTAGTGGCCGTTCCGGCCATCCCATTCTGTTCTGGACATCGTTTTGGGAGTTCTGGGGTTAATAGTGATATAATATTGGTATGGTTTTAGTCCTAAAATATTGTTCTCAAGTGTTGCTAACACATGCCACTGTTTTTGGTATGGTTTTTTAATATAATGGGGCTGTTCCGGCCTGTTCCGTTCCGTTCCGGCTTTTACACCGTCCCTTCTAAAAGGTCTAAATGCCTCAGCTAAGAGTCAGTTATTTCCAGTAAAAGCTTTAAGATGACATATGCTGGGATTTTCTGGCCCAGCCCATTTGCTCCTCCCGCTACTGGAATCCCCCCCCCCAGCTTCTTCAAAATGGAATTCAGACCTCAGAATGAAAGAGGTTCCCCACCCCTGTTCTAGAGGTTTTTGATTCAGAGTTGTTATCCTGATTCAGAAACTCTTTCCAATATAGATGCAGGTAAGAAATCCAAGTTGGCAATTCTAATGGCCAGTTAGCCTGCTTAGGAGTTGTTAGGGTTCCTTCTTAACAATCTCTGCCTCCTTAGGAGTCCCACCTTCCCAGTAATGGGGGGTTCAGGCTGTAGATGTGGGGTGATTGGCACACCATACACTTGAGGTTTAACACTTTACTAATATATTAAAATAAGCAAATTACCATAAAAGGTATTTAGTCAATAGAGCTGATACAAAATGCATTAAAAGAAAATAAAAGTTGCAAAGACGCAAGTTCTTTTACCCTAAGCTGCAATTAGACTTCAAGCTGCATCTTTATGCTTCTTCCTCATGGTTCTGTCTTTCTCTGGCAGTCTCCCAGGCTGGCTCTCTCCTTTTATCACCTCTTTGGCTAAAACTGAAAGTACTGTTTCAGTCTTGAATAAATGAAACTTAACTTGGAGATGAATCTTAATTGGAGAAATGAAGCTACTCCTCTCAGGGATACCCCCTCCGGACTGAAAACCCCAGGCCTTTCTTTTTTACTTTGCTTCAGTAGGCCTCAAACTTTCTCGGGTATAATGATGGTTCAGAGTGTCTTGATCTCTATTTTGAATGACTGGGCTGGTTTATTGAGCCCATTAAAAACTTGAAGTGAATATCAAGTACTGAAGTGAACACTTGAAGTGAATATCTGCATATCTGAAATATGCCCTATCTGTATAATGGCTTTGAACCTTTGTACAATGCAATGCCTAATGACAGTGCCTGTTTCTAGTATACTTGTCCTTAGCCATGTTACTGCATTGGCAGCATGTTGTGATTTGCAGGAAAGTAACCTACAACGACTACAGATTTTATCTTGGAAAAAGACATGCTTCCATTTAACGTCAGCACTCACAGCAAGAAATGTAGGAGTTGCATAACAGAAGTCTGTATCTTGTGCAAGATTGGGCATTGAAACTGCGCATATAACTCTATTATGTAAAAAGTGTAGTTTACTCTGCCAGAAAAGGACCTTCAGGGTGATAAATGATGAATACATTTATTTGGAGTCTTCTTTTGCCTGAAGAGTAGGAGTGTCTGTCAGTTCTTTCATTAACAAAGTAATTCTTAAAATTAAGCAACATTCAGAATAATTTGCATTTCCATTGCACCTGTATTTAAATGTATGGATGCCAGACTTTGGTGAAATAAGTGGAGGAAATACAGAGGTTGCTTGAGGCTACCTACAAATGCAGTCTGCTTTCCCAAGGGTATATTAGAGCTAATGGGAAATCATTAAGACAGGGAGCAATAAAAATGCACTGGCATTTCTTTTTACCCCTTTGATATTTCCTGAGAGGTTGGTGTGGGGAGAACATGTGCTTCTTGGTGTAAAGTCTTTTACAGCAGAATGAATTTGTTCCCAAAGATTCATCTCAGAATTTTCCAGATGTTATACTCAAATATTTTCCAAATATTCTCAGACAGTGAGGATAAATGTGAATTTTAGTTTTTATATTCAATGATATTCAATGGTATAGTGGAGGAAAAATACAGAGGGCAGCACCCCGATCTAAATATTTATATTTATCCATCAGTATTTGAAAGCAGAGGAACTAGAGACCAAATTGCCAATATCCGCTGGATAGTGGAGAAAGCCAGGGAGTTCCAGAAAAACATCTATTTCTGTTTTATTGACTATTCTAAAGCCTTTGACTGTGTGGATCATAACAAACTGTGGCAAGTTCTTGGTGGTATGGGGATACCAAGTCATCTTGTCTGCCTCCTGAGGAATTTGTATAACGAACAAGTAGCAACGGTAAGAACAGACCACGGAATAATGGACTGGTTTAAGATTGGGAAAGGAGTATGGCAGGGTTGTATACTCTCACCTTACCTATTCAACTTGTATGCAGAACACATCATGAGATGTGCTGGGCTTGGCGAATTGAAGGCTGGAGTTAAAATCGCAGGAAGAAACATTAACAATCTCAGATATGCAGATGACACCACTTTGATGGCTGAAAGCAAGGAGGAGCTGAGGAGCCTTATGATGAAGGTGAAAGAAGAAAGTGCAAAAGCTGGGTTGCAGTCAAACCTCAAAAAAACCAAGATTATGGCAACCAGCTTGATTGATAACTGGCAAATAGAGGGAGAAAACGTGGAGGCAGTGGTGCAAAGATTACTGCAGACACTGACTGCAGCCAGGAAATCAGAAGACGTTTACTTCTTGGGAGGAGAGCAATGACAAATCTTGATAAAATAGTTAAGAGCAGAGACACCACACTGACAACAAAGGTCCACGTAGTTAAAGTAATGGTATTCCCCATAGTAATCTATGGCTGCGAGAGCTGGACCATAAGGAAAGCTGAGCGAAGGAAGATAGATGCTTTTGAACTGTGGTGTTGGAGGAAAATTCTGAGAGTGCCTTGGACTGCAAGAAGATCAAACCAGTCCATACTCCAGGAAATAAAGCCAGACTGCTCACTTGAGGGAATGGTATTAAAGGCAAAACTGAAGTACTTTGGCCACATAATGAGAAGACAGGATACCCTGGAAAAGAGGCTGATGCTAGGGAAAGTGGAAGGCAAAAGGAAGAGGGGCCGACCAAGGGCAAGATGGATGGATGATATTCTGGAGGTGACAGAGTTGACCTTGGGGGAGCTAGGGGTGGCGACAGCTGACAGAAAGCTCTGGCGTGGGCTGGTCCATGAAGTCACGAAGAGTCGGAAGCGACTGAACGAATAAACAACCAAAATTTGAAAGTGAGTATATAACAGTTATGCAACATATTTGGACGTTTCTGAACATTGACATGAAATTACATTGGATGTTTTTTCTTATTATTGTTGATATGCAATAGTTTTTAGGAATTGATATAGATAACGTGCAGTGTTATTTAGCAGTCATATTAGGCGAGTTCATATTTAAAGCCTGCTAAAATCAAATAAAGTCTAAAGCAGTTTTGGAAGTTGAAATAAATTCACCTACAATTATATGCTTTTAGACGCCAGGTGAAGACCTTTTTATTCTCCCAGCATTTTAACAGTCTATAAATAAATTTTAACTTGGTGTTTTAAATTTGTAATTTTGCATTGCTGCTGTTTTTATCTGGTTGAGCTTTTATATTGTATTTTATATTATGGTTTTATACTTTGAATGGTTTTAATTTTTGTGAACCGCCCAGAGAGCTCCGGCTATTGGGCGGTATAGAAATGTAATAAATAAATAAATAATGCAAATTTCATTGGGCATAAATTACAAGTATGTGTGTGTGTGTGTGTGTGTGTGTGTGTGTGTGTGTTTACGCATGTGCAGTTTGAATATGTAAAGGAGAGGTCCCAACCTAATTATTATTATTATTTATTATCTGCCTCTCCCTCTGGATCGAGGCGGGGAACAACACCAAACACAATATAATACATAAAATTAGTTAAAAGAGCATATAAAACCAATACAATATTAAAGTAACAATCAAAGCATCTTAAAATTCTTAGGTTTAAAAGAATGATATGAGCAATGGGTTTTCCCAAAAAGTTCTAAGACTCTGTAGCATCAGTATAATTACAGGGAACACAGCCGTGTTCCCTGTAGTTAAGGATGCTCAGTAAAAAGAGCATTCCACCATGTTAAAAGGAGTTACTGGGGGTGGGTCAACCTAGCATCCTAAAATGAAAAATATTTCACCAATCTTTCTGAAACGGAGTACTGCCAGAAAGAAATGCTGGTTTTACATACCCTGCACGTTTCAGGAAGATTGGTGAAATATTGAGGGCAGCATGGCAGTTCAAAGGACAAAAGGGGGGAAGCATCTCTGTTTCAAACTGAACAGAAATGCTTCCGGGTTGGCAACCATTTTTTTGTGCACTAATAGCGCCAAATTGGAAGCCTCCCCATGCAATCCATTAGTAGGATTGCATTGCCCTATCCTCCCCATTGATGGAATGGACTTTCTTTTTTCAAAAGACCATTCCATCAATTTTTAATTCTTTTTTTAAAATCCCCATGTTTCCCTATGGGAAATCTGATAACGCAACGCATGTGCCTCAGATTACCCGGAGGGAGGGGGAGAAGCAGGGAGAGCGCGGCCTGCCCTCATCCCTGACAGATAAGGTAAGCATAATACTTCCATAGGATGTGTATTTGGAAGCATAATACTTCCATAGGATGTGAATAGGCTTGCAATTTTTAGCCAAAAGTAGTACTGACATAATAGGGGCTTCTAGACAAGGCTTTTTATTGTGCACCAGGGTGCTCAGTTCAAGGCCGGGCCCAGTGACGACAGAGCAGGTAAGTGGGGTGGGGTAGGGGGGGCTTGCCTGGAGCCGCCGCCGCCCTACGTTCCCCATCCTGCTGTCCCAGCATTCCTGACCATGGAACATACTGACTTGCAATGATGGGAGTTGTAGTCCAACACTTTTGGAGGGCACTAAGTTGGGGAAGGGCTGCTCTAAACAAAAAAAGAAGTAGGTGGCTCTAAGTTGTTCGTCATCAGTTTTTCACAACCCCACAGTCACCTCTGCATATCCTATTCTACATCCTGTCCTCATGGTTTATCTGCTTTGGGAGAATGAGAATTTCACTGGTACTTTCTGCCTCCTTAGGGAGGATGTGGCGTTAAGGCTGGTGAGCCTTAACTCCCAATTTCCCCGCTTTTTGGTGCTTGGTGGAAAAGTGTACATCCTTAACATTGTTTTATAAACTGTAGTTTTTTTGTTTATTGAATATATTAGTAGTCCAGTCATTCTCTGTTAGCTGGAGATAAAACAGAGGTGAATCAAAAGTCTGTAATTATCCCCAAGCTTATCCCTTGCTTCCAACTCCTTGATTGTGTGACTGAAACACAAGAAAAGGTTGCATATTTGAGAAGATTAATGGTATTAAAATGTTATTAGGGTTACCAGCCAAATAATCTACCTCAGTCTCTCACAAAAACTGGGAAATGGGATGTTTAACTATTTTAAAGTAAATAATTCTTTCCTTTCAGTCACAAGTGCTCACCTTAACATTACTGCAATGATTTCACTACAGTTGCCATGCATCTGAACTGTGATTCTCCCTTTCTTAGTTCAGGCTTGGGTAGTAAGTGACATCACATCAATTGTCATTGAGGCATTGTATTTGGAAGCATAATACTTCCATAGGATGTGATTAGGCTTGCAATTCTTAGCCAAAAGTAGTACTGACATAATAGGGGCTTCTAGACTAGGCTTTTTATTGTGCAATCGTAGAGCCTCATTCATGGAATTTTACAGGGGGTCAAGATTATATCTTTGGTTTGTAGCACGCTTATGATTTCCCATTCCTTCTTGCACCATTTTACTTCCCAGAAAAAAAATCAGTTATGAGCGAAATGATAGAATAGCTCAGCCTTCCTCTATAAGGTGCCCTCCATTAGCATTGAGCATTGATCACCCTGTCTGGGTCTGACGTTAGTAGTCCAAAATACTTTACACATTAGGGAAGGCTGGAATAGTTGCACAATGCCTTTTGATTGTTAAATTTAGGATCCCTCCTTCTTGATGCACCCTAAATAAACAGCCCGTGTGATCTGGCTCCATTGAAATGAATTGTCCACAAATAAGGAAAAAGTTGTGTGAACTGGTCCTTAGTCACTACACCTCTAGGATCTACAGATCATTGTAAGTGTGGCATGATTTCCACTCTTCCTGCCCGGCTATTTATAAAATTCATTCAAGGCCAGAGCTGATGTCAAGTTTACTTCCTCTCACTCTGGCCTAGATAATGGCGGTGGTCAGAAGAAGGAGCAGGAGACACCACTGCCTACTTGCTCAATGGCTCTCTAGGAAATAAATTGTAGCAATGGTGAAGAAGAGGATGAGGAGCAAGAGCAGCTGGTGACAATGGTTGATGTTTTCCACTGAGGAAGGGGGCCCATTGAGGGTGTCTCACTCAAGGGCCCATCAAAACCTGGAGCCAGCACTATTTGAAGCTTCCTTTTCTTCTTAGTATATCCTCTATCAATGTATTCACCCCTATCAGTTGCAAAAAAATAATAAAATGCAATATAGATATAGATTTTACATCAGAATTTAATAGAATACTACAAAAACAATTCTTGGATTCACTTGTAAAGCACAGCACTCCTGCCTACAGGATTCTATTTTCACATTTCCTCAGTTAATATAAACATTAAATGTAAAATTTAACAGTAAATGGCTGAGCCATTAAGTTTTCCTTACTGCTATGGCTGAGGTGATGGTTCTATCACTCAGCCTTGTAGCTGGGTTATCTGCCTGGGGATATAGGAGAGAAGAGAAATAGCGTTAATGGGCTATATGTTGATGAAATGTGCAGGTCAAATAATAAGAGTAGTGAAGCCAGTGGCCCAATAAATAGAATGTGGGCAAGTACTGAAATGACTCCTGGTCCTGAGTTTATACTTTCACTGACGAGTATTACTGCTTTGAAAGGAAAAAGATTTGATCATTGCAAATGTGTTGTCACTGTTAATATGTATCCTTTCATGTGTGGCAAACTTCAGCAATTCCTTAATTGACCCCCTGTATCCCCCTGAAAAATGCCAGTTTTTTCTTTCCATCAAGAGTAAATGAAATGAGAAGAAGTAATAGAGAAAAGACCAGTGTTGTAGTGGTACCAGAGCTCACAGGGATTCAGGACAGCTACTTTTTATTACCAGGGACACTGATGTCATCTGCCACCCTCTCAGGATTCCCTGTTAAACTTAGCTGCAATCCTCACAGTAGCTGGGGGGGAAGGAATTTTCCCAGCAATTGTATATTGCTTCCTGTCATAATTTACAATGTTTTGTTCTTGAATGGTCAATTAAGACTCAATAGCATTACAAAAGACCTCCAACAGATGGAAATGAAACCTGCTAGAACTGGCTTGTTGATATGGATCAACACAACTGCCTGCATTTCTTGACTCTCCTTGGGGCCATGGCTATGCGGTTGTCATAAGGAGCACCTGCACTTCAAAATTTTACCACTACACTACTGGAAAAGACAAAGACTAGGATGTAAATATATGCTACTCTAAGGCTGAAATCCTGTGCACACTGAACATATTGGGACTTACTTCCAAGTAATATGTATAGAATTGGTCTTGAGTCTGGGCAAGTGAATGGGCAATAGTTTAGGAACTAAACTGCAGTGGAGGAAACCTTTCCGCAACTTAGATTCATTCACCCCTTACTCCCTCTTATTTGTGTTCAATGACTAGGGCATGGAGTTCACATTTGCACTAAAGCGTAGTCTTTGTTGCTAATACAGCCATTTTGTCAAAGTTAATGTAATTTGAAAGTGCAATCCACAAGAGGGTTTGACTATGAAAGAGACAACAAACTTTGATCTTTTTTGTATATATAGCACATCAACGGATGAGTTTTTTATCACATGCTCATTACTAGCCATTCAAGATCCTTTTGATGACACCGTCTGCCTCTCACGTGTCTCCCGCCCCTTCTGCTCATTTCCCCATCACAACCTCCCCCCCAGAAAATCTGACTTCTTCGGCTATAGCAAAATATCCCACCATTTCCTGCTGTATGCAGGAAAAGAAGCAGGATAAAAACACCCACTGAATGAGCCACATGGTCATTGTTTACTTCCTCTTTCTTCCCCATGAAAAGAAAGAGAAAGTACTGTGGGACAGAAGTGGGGGAAAGCAACGGAAAGGAAATGTGTCCCCCCCTTCTGATGACACTCATATAAACGATTCATTTATAGAAGAGAAATGAAAAAAGGTGCAAATACGGGGTGGGGAGTTGGCGACAACAGACCCTAAATAATATTTCATGCCAACAGTCTACCTAGGAAAATGTGCAGGTTCTTATGTACCAATGGAGGGTGGGTATATCTATTAAATGGGATATATGTGTTTGATCTCAGAAAATTTATTTAATAGAAATGTAGCTCCAGAGAGCTAGCTATTTCTTTGGATGGGGCAGAAAGTGTTTAACCCTCCCCCAGTGCCATTTTCCTGATCAAAAATATTCTCCCAGCTGTTCTTCAGGAGAAAAGATTCAGGGATCTATATTCCCTCTTCCCATGGGCCAAATATCATAGCAGGGTGGTATGGGCATTGGAGGGAAATTATTAAAGACTTCCTCCTCTTGTCAGAAACTGATAATAGCTGCTGATGGATTTCTGAGAATGCGCGCACGCGCACACACACACACACCACATCATGGATCTCCCATGTAATGCATTTGTTAGCCCTTAGGAATTTCTCATTGCTCAGGCTAGTGTTCCCACTATTTCAGAAGCAGTTCTGAAGTGCATGACCTTTGCTATAATATACAATTCAGACATTATGTTTAGACGAAACCAAATCCAACTGGCAGATCCTCGTAGAGAATGGGAATTTGGATCTCAATACAAGCATTGTAGTTCTGGGCCTATTTATGATGAAGAGTTTTGCTTATCTTGTTTGTTTTGACGAAATTATTACCTCGTCTACTAGGTTGTCTAAATCATTCTCATCACGGTACATTCCCTTTTATTTGCACACCTTGAAAGGCATTCTGAATTACAAAAAGCTTGTGTGAACAGGATAAAAGTGGTGGTGGTGGGCTCATGATTTAAGTCAAATATTTGAGAAGCTCATGGATCGAGTTCATTTCATGCTCATTGACTAACCCTGCCTTCCCCAACCTAGTGCCCTCTAGATAGGATGGGTCAAGACATTGTGCTATCTGATGCAAATGTCACCCTCCCATTCCATATATAAAAGCTGAACTGGTGGTTTAGTTTTCCTTCAGTACTGAGGATATGACAGTGTCCTCCACTGCAATGGTGATATAAAAGTTTTTTGTGATGGATGGAACTCTAGGAGGAATTTAAAAGAAATATTGCAGTTTTGTGATCATTATCTAACACTAATATCTCTAATATGGAGGATATTTTTTATATAGTCAATTGCTGCATAATAAACAACTTTTCTCAATTGTACCTCAATTTATGTAGTCTTTTGTATCTAAAACCACAATAGCCTTAATTCTTGAACCGATTTGATTTGAATACGTGAAATTATGCATCACTTTTAACATCGCCCCCCCAAAAAACATCAGATATGGGCTCATTAAATTTCCCTCTTTTTTAGCCTGTAGAAAACCAATGGAATTGTACAAACTGAGCAAAAAGCATGTAGTGGTATAGCGAGACATAAATTATCCCATGGACGAAAAATTCTATTCCAGAATTCTTTCTGAATGTGATATCCCAAATGCTCCGACATCTGAGGAAGAAAATAATAATAATAATGCAATGTAACGTGAACATGAAATGCTGGCAAACCCAGGAGTAATACAATGTGAAGTTAGGTATTTGCATAAATGCTCTTTAAAAGTATGATGGCTGCATTACAACTTGAGAGTACATGCGTTCGATGAGAATTGATTTTCCATTTATGATGTTTTATAGTGCAATAAACAAAATGCCGCCAGAATGTGTTTTTGTTAACCCTGCTCTGGCTTGTATATTAAAAACAATTTTTGAGTGTTTTAAAATGAGCTCACTCAGAAAGGAATTGGTATTGAATGTGTAGATTCCATAGACAGAGGGACAGAAATTCTGTATGGACTGGCATTTCAGCAATCCACTAAACATGATAAATGAGGCAGGATCTAAGGAGCAATTGGAGGGTAAACTGGCATGAATAATTGCAACCTATCACTGGAATCTGTTGCTTCTACTGGCTGTTCTTATGCAAAAATTAAATGTCTTTTAGGAATCTGAATTTCAGACAAAACAAAATATGGAGAGAATTTGAACATAGAATCAAATACTTCAGTTATTGGACACCCCAGAGAATGTTTAATCAGGGCTCCTCCTGAACTCCTAGTTGCTAGGAAGTTGGAACACTTACTGTAACAGTCCAAGGCATGGGCGGCTGGGAGCGCAGATTGGGTGCCGGGACCCGGGAGAGCCAAGGTATACAGAGACTAACACACACAAGCTGTCTGGGATAGACCGGTTTACTTGTACAACCACAATGTGGTGGGAGCAAGAGGCAGGGACAAGGTTTCGGGGGCAACCAGGTGGCAGAGACCAGAGTCCAACAGGGCCAGCAGTAATAGTAAGTCCAGGGCCAAACAAGGGTTCAAAAGCAAGGTCAAACCTGAGTCCAGACAGGGCCAGAAGCAAGGGCATGGTCCAGGGCACAGTCCAAGGTCCAAACAAACAAGGCGTGGCAGAGGCAAGAGCAGTAGCATCCTCCAGAGAGCAGTCCAAGGTCAGGAACAAACAAGGCAAACAGGAGCCAAGCACCACAAAAACAGTGTTGCTGTGGCAAAAGCCACGATGTTAGTCCTAAATAGCCCTGACTCTAGCTGCTCCCAGCTGCACTGAATTAACCCACCATGAAGTGCTGCTGGCCAGGGCCTGAGTTCTGTTAGCACTCTGCAGCAGAGCAGCCCTTTGAGCGCAGACCTGGGTCCTGTAAGCACTCAGCTATAGTACTGATCTTACTCATATGGTTCAGATTTGACTTACAATTCTTCCATTTTGATGTAATATTCACAAGATTGTTAATATGATCCTACAACAATCTCTGTTTGTTAAAGACACTTACGTTCTTTTAGAATAGAGAATCTGTCCTTGAATCAAGAGATATAGATATATTTCAAGCATGTGATAAGGATAAGAGAATTATTATACAGCATTAGAAGGACAAATCCACTCCCGATTTTCAGCAGTGGATAGTTAATATGTGTTCTTCGTTGATATTTGAACTGTCTCTTTTTCAATGGTGTAAGGAAGAGGGCCTTCAAACAATTTGGTCTAATATTATTGAGATGTTCACTATATCTATCTATATCTTTATCTATATCTTCATATGTTTTTCTTTTTTCTCTGTCTCTACATTTTTATTTATGGATATTATACATTAATATAGCAGTTATTGCATTTGTACTGTTTATTAATTTAGACTAATTTATTATCTAATATTTGTAAAATTGAGATTTGTATTTGTGTTCTTTGAATCTTTTGCCTGTGTGTGCAAGTTTAATAAAATTGAACAAAATACTTCAGTTCCTAGGTGTTATGATTATTGAACAGAATTGGGATAGTGGCACAAGCCAATCATATTTAATACTAATCCCAGATGGATTCTCAAGTTGATAGTATGCTCTAATTTCTAGTTAAAGTATTATATACACACACATACCTGACTGGTGTCCAACATCCCATGCAGGCCCAACCACACCACCTTAGTATGGGTATCGTTGTGTCATTATATTTAGGGCAGCATTTGTATTTGCTTTCCAAACAAATGTTTTTCAACTTTTTAAAGTCTTGTAGGGTGATACTATTGATATCGCCTACATATTGTCACTTCTCTTGAAATCAGTGTTATTATATGCCAGTAAACTCTGATTAAAAAAAGTATTCTCTATTATTGCGGAGTCTGCTTTCCATAGTCTCCTCCTCTTCTTCTTCTTTGAGCAATGCAAAGTTGTGTGTGTGTTTTAACTTTGAAGACTTAAAATGGCTAGAGCAATTTTTTTTAATGATAGATCATTCACTTCATCTCTTATGTTCACATTGCAATCAGCTGAGGGCTTCAAAAGCAAACCATGGAGGAACACAGAGAGGCAGGCCTGGTAGCCATTTCCCAGCTTTTAAAGGGATTTTGCTGTAAAGTGGATCCCCAAAATCTGAATAGGTTCTGGTGGAGATGCAAGACTTAAAAAAGAAAAAGTAAGCAGCTTTAAATGCTATTCTTGCTGTTCTTTGAAATGTTTCAAAGCGGAAATCCTTAAATGTATTTTACTTGTACTTCTTACCAATTTTTAATATTTTGAAAATGTTAACCTGTCTGAGTTTATGGAATATATTGGATTAGAGATCCATATATATTTGGGGTGAGACTGACAAATTTTAGATGAGAAAGGTAGTAAACATTATTCATATTTTACCAGCTGATAATTGATTGTTTGCTACTGAATGTATGTTGTTAATGACACTTCTGGAAACATTATCTAAACATAGCAGGCAGCTGCAACTTATTTGTTACAAGGCATACGTTTTCATAGTACATAGGTAGAATAAAGCTTGAATCACTTTGTGCAGTTTTAATAGGAGCCAGCTGGAATCTACTAATACTGCAACTGGAATTTAGCAATTTAGGGTGCAATCCTATGCATGTTTAGACGGAAATGCTGGCTGGGGAATGCTGGGAGATGTAGGAGCCTTTTCTTTCTTAACATACATAGGACGTGTCATTAATGTTTTAAATTGTTGCCCATCCCCTTGATGGCTTTTTAGCAGATAAAGTAGTGTATAAATGGTAGTAATAAACAAACAAAAATAATTCCAATGGTGTGTTAGGCACTGTACAGAAGTGACCTCGTTTCTGCAAAGCAATCTGGAAGATTTAGCACAGCTTTTGGAAGCTAATGATACTGGCATCCCCAGAGTTTTCTAACCTACTCCAGTTTTAAACATTCATTATTTATAACAGCATTCTGGAAACTACTTTGCTCAGGCAATTAATTACAATGACCCAACTAAACGGAAGATGGTACAATGCCACATGCCGTGCCACGTAATTAGTCACTGGGCCAGCTCTGCGCATAAAACCCACAGACGGTCTTTTTCCAGGTACAAGAGATCACTGGTATTACAGATAATGGCCTGGACAGTATTTTCATTCTTTAAAAGCAAATGCTGTTAAGGTACAAAATGTAGTATCCTTAATAGTTTGTTCTTGAAGTTTACTACCGCTGCAATGTCCAAAGGCAACATATAGTGATTTCATTAGTCTCCTGACTGTCGTCTTGAACAGTCTTTGAAATTTTTTACAGACTTAAGCTCAACTGAGGCAGTAATATTGTTCCACAATGATCTTCCAGTTTTAAATGTCATCTAGTGATGATACACTGAGCATAGAAATTACAAATTCCCCCCAAATGGTCAACTACAAGCTTGCTGCATTAATAGTACCCAAAACACACATTTGTTACAAACCCCACACCCAAATATCTATTCTACTCTAGAGAGTGAGGCCAAATATGCATGGAATATCATGCAGTTCTTAAACTTTCTATGTTGACTGTTTCATTTTACAAAAAGTGGTGCAGGATCAATACAAGGAAAATAATGACAGCTTTGGCTGTAGTAAATCCTTATCTCTGCTTTCTCTAGGCCAAGGGTAGGCAACCTAGTGCCCTCCAGATGCACTACAACTTCCATCAGCCTTAGCCAGCATGGCCAGGGATTATGGGAGTTGTAATCCAAAACATCTGGATGGCATGAGGTTGCCTAAGCCTGCTCTAGGCCGTACATAACAATGGCCTTTTGTAGCAGCTGTAGTATATTGTACTGTTCTTCTTTCCTTTCTTACCCAAAGCAACAAAACAAAACTAAAATATGATCATATTTTCCTTTTAACAACAGAAGCAGTGGGAAGGACATTATAACAAGGAAATAGTAACTTCAGCTAAGAATTTTCTTAGAAACCACAAGCATAAGAACACAAGAAGAGCCATACTTCATCAGTCCGGTAGCCAAGCAGATATCTATGTCAAGCTCACAACAGGATTTGAATTCAATAGCATCCTCTATTCATGTTTCTCAGCAGAGAAATACTGGTTCTGATAATGGAGATAATATCTAGACATCTTTATTAGTTGCCATTGATATCCTTACCCTTCATGGAACATAGTCCCATAAATTGCTATTACCTACTGAAAAGACTTTAGATTTCATTGCATGACAAATACTCTGAAGTTTAGAGTAACTTCCATGACTAAAAATGTGTAGAATTCGTTCACGGAAAGTCTGATATTCTTTCCTTTGAAATCTGAACCATGTTCATTAGAAGTCTGGAGACCGCCAATGTACTTGGCTGGGAAGACCATGATCAGATCCAAAGGACATACATAGGGCCTTCCCCATGTGATTCTTGCTTTCAGAGGTTGCCAGAGTGGTGTCAAAAGAAGACACAGACAAGTGGCTTGTGTTCTGCTGGGCTTACATGTGAAGGGGCTGAAAGATTTTGTGTGATTTCATTTGACCTAGTTTTTGAACTGTTTTTATAAAGAGCTCCAGGTGTTTTTAATGTTCAGATCTACCTTTCTGTAATAAAATATAAACTATGCTTGTTGGATTCAACTATCCTGAGTGTTGAATAAGGAATATATATATATATATATATATATATATATATATATATATATATTCTGTTAATAAGTGTGAGATCTGAGCTTCACTGAGCTTGACTTGAAGCAAAACATTGGTCAGAATGGGCTGCAATTACATATTTACAGTTTAGATGAGCTCATTAGCACACTGAATAGCCCACATGCCTATAAGGAAAGTCAATTCCATTTCATTTCACCTAGGCTTTCCTTATAATAAGAGGAATGTATATATGAAGTAGCACACACACTTCACACACATCTGTTCTTTAGAAATAATGGCCAGTTTCTTGTTTTTGTTTGTGAACTATAATTATTGTTATCACTGTTTTTTCTTTTCTTGTATTTCCTTTGATCTTCAAACAGCATTTGTATTTGCAGAAAAGAGAAGCATATCAAAAATATCTTTATATGTGCAACCAAGCTGGTGATTTGCTTGAAAAATACACCAAACAGTCTATTTAAATTTCAAGTAAAGTATCCAGGGTAAGAGAGATGTTACTGTCTTCTTAAAACAGTGTCTTATGTGTTCCATTTTCTTTCATTTATGTTCATGAATAAAGGTACCCAAGTCAAAATTTTCCAATTCATTATGAAGCTTTGTGTCATTGTCCCCAATCCCCTATGGAAAATTCAGGGGATATAAGCTGCTTTATCCAGGAGAATAACTCCAGTACCTTCTCCTATGCTTCCCCAGATGGTGGATAAGTTCCAACCATCTTCAGGATCAAATGTTGAGTCCCCTGTCCTCGCAGAAGCCTATGGCTACAAAATCTAGCAAGAGCCTTTTAAAAAAATGCAGCTAGCCCCTCCAGGGCCAACTATACACCTTGTCAGTCTACATAAAGCTCCAGATGACTTTAGCTATCTGCTGAGACAACATCCCTCTACTATAGTTCTTCCCCTATCCCTTGTATATAGCTATGAATATAGTATATAGTGGCTATATACAAGGGCTCCAGCTGGGAGCTGTCCATGGTATTTACTTCCCTGACCAGGTCTGTCTGGAAGAGACTTGGCTTGACCACATCTATTTCCTTTGTGATCTTCAAGCTGCAACAGAGCAGAGTACCTTGTGGGTCAGTTTCTAGGGTGCTGGCCATTTGTACTGAAATAGTGCTGAAGATAAAGCAGAAGGGAGACTTTTACAATTAGGGGATGCTTAATAGACACACCTTTTGTAATAATATGTTTGGACATTGTTGGCTTAGACTACACTGCTGTGCCTACCATTCTTATTCCTCTTTCTACAATGTTTCAGTCTCAATGGTAAATTCCAATCCTGCAAAGGCTTAGCAGCAGTAACTGTATTTTCCTACTTTTCATTGTTCTTTTTACTTGATTTAACTTATTGTGTTGTATGGTTTTCCAAACATTGCGCAGTACCCAACGGGGCTGCATTACTTCCGCTGGTTCCATTGCACTTGTGCAATGGGGCTTTGGCACTTCTAAAAATAATTGCAGAACGGAGTGGAAATGCTTGTTTCTGGATCAGGATAGGTCAGTGCAGCTTGCAGAAGGGAACTTCACTGACCTGCTCTGATCTGGAAACAAGCATTTCTGCTTATTTCTGGGGTTATTTTTAGAAGCACCAAAGCATGTCCCTAGAGCTCACAGAAACAATAGGATACTACCCATTTTTGCTGCTGGTGTGAAGACAGACCAAGTGGTAGGCCCAACCCACAAGCATTACACATAAAATAGCCCATTGGGCAGCTATTATTCATACTGAAAAAGAGTACGTTACGCTATATGACATACTTCAGTGGTAGGATATCCTGGTCTAAGGAACCTTTTCACATGCAGCCCTCAGTGGATTCCCCATGGGCATCACAGCACATGGTTTAGATCTCCATCTTCTGACCAAGTTCATTTTTGCTGTACAAATTAACCAGTTTACTAGCTTTTGATGAAGGGTTCCATTGATGCCTTTTGCATCAGTTTGGGATTTGCCATATCTTGACGTAGATGTTTCAGCTGCTCAAGTAGGCTGTGCAAAAATAATCAAGACTTGGCTAGATTTTCTTTTTAGTTTTGTTTTAACAATTTAAATGGTTTTGTTTTTCATTTTTGTTAGATGAATAAATTACTGGGCACTTTAGCATTTTTGCACACTTCAGGTCTGAATAACTATGCTATTGTCCTATGGGAAAAAAGATATTGTCCCAATCAGTTTGATTACTCATATACTGAAGTGTGCTAGCTAAGATAATAGTTAGAGATACAAACAAAGCTTGATCATAAGTGGTTTTAAGTGCTCGCTCTGTGTGTGTGTGTGTGGCAACCCCCTTATATGAACGAAAGCAGGACTGAAAAACATGATACATCACTTGGATTTTCAATGAGATGCAAAATTGAAAAATCTGGCATTAGAGCTGCATCATAGCATGGCTCCTGCACATGCATAGCATGAAATACATAGTTTAATGATTAATACATTCTAATAAAATGCAGAGGGAGCTGGACAATTCAAAAGGTTATTGAAGTTGAATATTTCTAGTTGTAAAAATGTGCACACTTATTACCAATATTTTTAAAGTACTGATTGAAATTTGGGGAATGAAATATTGCTTTAAGAATAAGGCTACTGTTCAGTAAAAGAAAACTATTCCACCAGTTTGTGTATATCCGCTTAGAGTGGGAGCGGGGAGATGGCATGCCTATAATGCATGTCCTACCAAAGATACAAGTTCATTCTTGATGTTTATGCCTTTTTTTCTTGCTTCTGGCATGGGTGGATTTGTTACAGCAAAGAAAATTACTAAACTTGGCTTGAGACCTATGGTAAATTTACAGGCTGAAATTGCAAATCTAGAATGCATTTATATTTATTAACTACACACTTTGTCAGCAAGCCTGCAGTGATACTGCCCATAAAGCCATTATATTACCCTGACACTCCTATATATGGGAGCCAGATCAAGTTTCCTGTCATCTTACAGCTGTCCTTGGACTGCTTTCTCCAGAATGAGGCATGCTTATTGGTCCTTAAACTATCATAAGAAGCTTTTTTTGACAGCACCACAAACTGAGTCTAAAAATGAAGACAAAATGTTGTTTCTTGTCAGGTCAAGGTAGTTTTATTTTCTTTCTGATCTTTATTCTATAGTAGCTTCCACTAAACTTGTTCTTTCTCCTGGTCATGTTCTGATCACATTTTTCATCACATTTTCCATCCTAGTGTAATAGAGTGGATAGAGTGTTGGACTTAAAGTTGGAAGGCTTGAAGTTCACTTCCTAAGTCCATAAGGAATAAGTAGAACCTCAAGCCAATCACTATCTCATAGGTAATGGTAATATGGGGGTGATTCTTGGGTAAGCTGCACCAAGTTCCCTGGAAGAAGACAAGATGATGACAATGATGATAAGTTTATGAGTCTCGTTTTGGCTCAAAAAGGGCCCCAAAGGCAACTTGCAGTTAAAATAATTTAAAAGCTTTAAAAATTAAAAACAATTGGAAAACTTTAAAAACAAATGTAAAACTTTAAACTGGAGTCTCGAACACCAACATGCCCACTGATACCTCTCTTGGTGCCAACCTTCCCTATTTTTTAAAAATTGGGAGGCTGGCATGTTGCAAAGTGAAGTGCTACTCTCCAGCACCATCTTCATTTGGTTTCAAAAGAGTCATTTTTTGTTCTCTGCCTTGTACTTTGGTGCTTGGACAAGTTACTTTTCTTTCAATCCGCTGGAAAATGAGTGGTTTGTGACTGGCCATGCCCACCATGGCAGCCATTTTATGAATGGCAACCCCGCCTCCACAGCCATTTTGAGAGTGCCACAACACTCTCAAAATTCCAACGAGGTTGGGGTTCCATGCTTAAAATAACACCAGCAACAGAATTTATTATTATTATTATTATTATTATTATTATTATTATTTATTTATTTATTTATATAGCACCATCAATGTACATGGTGCTGTACAGATAACACAGTAAATAGCAAGACCCTGCCGCATAGGCTTACAATCTAATAAGTTGTAGTAAACAATAAAGAGGGAAGGAGAATGCAAACAGGCACAGGGAAGTGTAAACAGGCACAGGGTAGGGCAAAACCAACAGTGTAAAGTCAGAACAAACTCAATATTTGAAGGCTATAGGGAAAAGAAAAGTTTTGAGCTGAGTCTTAAAAGCAGTGATTGAGTTTGTAGTTCTCAAGTGTTCTGGAAGAGCGTTCCAGGCGTAAGGGGCAGCAGAAGAAAAAGGACGAAGCCGAGTAAGGGAAGTGGAGGTCCTTGGGCAGGCGAGAAGCATGGCATCGGAGGAGCGGAGAGCCCGAGCGGGGCGATAGTGTGAGATGAGAGAGGAGAGATAGGCAGGAGCTAGGCAGTGAAGAGCTTTGAAGGTCAGTAGGAGAGAATTAAGTGCAGGAGAGAATCTTAAAAACAGAGTGTGGAGATTATGGGAAGAATCCAATGCTGTCCTTTCACTAGCAAAGTTTGCTGCTGATTCCAGTCCATGCACAGCCAGCCACACCACTTCTGGTGTGCAAATGGACCCTACTGCTTGCGGAACCATGGTTTAGAACTTCTGGAGGCAAGCCCCAAAACAAGCAGAAACACTCGTTTCTGAAGGGGGCAGGCTGGCAAAGCTTCCTTACTGTGAACTCCGTCGACCTGCCCCCTTCCAGAAATGGGTGTTTCCACTGATTTTGGGGCTTGCCTCCCAAGCACTAAATTGTGGTTCTGCAAGTGGTAGGGGCTGCTTCCATACTGGAAGTGTCAGGGCTGGTAGCACACACAAAGTCAGCATTAGATTCTGCCCAATACATTTAAAATACTAAAACCATGTGGAACAAACAGCCTGCCTAAAACTGAACAAAGAAAGGGCTAGCTTAACTTTTCTTTGGAAGAGAGTTCCACGGCCATTGTGTTGCCACACAGAAGGCCTACCAACTTAGCCTCTCTTGATGATGAAATGCACAGAAGACCATCCAAAGAAGATCTTAAACTACGGACATATTCATATGGGTAGAGGCAATCTTTTTGATACCCTGTCACTAGGCTGTTTAGAGCATGATACAAATGACGTAAATCGAAAACAAAATAAATATAAAATGCACGTATTCTGTGAAATCTGCAATGGGAAAAGGTTTAATTTAGAAGGAAATCCAGACAATTAATAATCAAAATGCAAACTACATCAAAGCTCACACTATGAGAGTCATCAGACGAGTGTTTTATTGCATGCTCATTACTCCCCACTTAGGGATGTTTGCAGGTCCTTTTGCTGACATCTGCCTCCCACGCATCTCCTGCTCCTTCTTGCCTTCTTCTCATCACAAAATAGACCCCTTTAAATCTGATTTTTTCAAAATGGAATGTGCCACCATTTCCTGCTGTGTGCAGAAAAAGTGGCATAATAAAAACAGCCACTAAATGGGCCACGTGGTCGTTTATTTCCTCTTTCTTCCCCTCTAGCTCCCTCCCCTCAAAACTACACTTTCTAGAGGTACATGGAGAACTTGGGGAATGCTGAAATCAGTGCTATAGACATTGCATCATTTTTGAAAGAGACATTAAGACAACAATTTTATTTATTTAAAATAGTTCTTGGCTGCCTTTCAGCAGAAGTCCTCCCAGAAGTTTCCTCCACTCCCCACCTCCAGTTGCTTAGTTGGCTAAATAGTGGTCCAAATGACCCAATTCTTAATTTTGGAATTGCTGCTCCACTTTTATTGTTCATGAGAACACATAAAGATGTACTCTTAGGACTCAGTTGGAAAAAGAAATACCTATTAAGCTATTTAAATCTGTACTGTGGATTTCGTTATCTTTTTCCTGGTCCTCCTGCTACGTCCATTTGCGTTTGCAGCTTATTCAACCATACAGCAACATAAATGTTCATGCATTGCATGCTAATTGCCTACATCATTCTCTTGAATCCACTTGAAGCCTTACTAGTTTCCACAGCTTCTGCATACATGTCTAACGGTGCCCTAATTTACCTTTGTGACCTTAAAACAACTTACTTTAACAGCTGGAGTGCAACTGTGCCTGTTCCTACTAAAGATATAATACCAAAAAGAAAATGCAGTTAAAATACTGTAAGTCCTTTCAAAAATTATTTGTAGGTGTTTTTTGTGAATAAGAATGCATATCATTTTAAAATAATATAGTTAGTTAATGCAAACTTGCTTACATTCGCTGTACTAATCCATTATAATGTACACGTTTTTGAAGATTAGGAAACAAAGCATAATATTCAAGGTGTTCATGAACATATCACTCTGAAAAGATCTGAAAATCTTGATAACATTCTGTTTTCTGTGGAACATCCTGTGTATCTCGAAGTCCCTGTCTTTTAAAAATGCTTCCCTCTGTTTCTTTCTCTTTCCTCACATTTATGGTTTTGCCAATGTCAATGATATCAGTCTTATGGTAGAAATAATATCAGCTTTACATCTCCTTATGAATTCAGACTTTCCACATCTGTTCTGGTGGATGCAAAGCCAGACTCAAATATATGACACTGAAGTTAGCAAATCAAAAAAAATAAGAATGGAAGAAGTTCTATAAACAGTCAAAGAATTAAAACATTACAAGTGTCAAAATGAAAAAGATTTTTAAAAATATGAGTGCTGCCTCTAACTTACACACAAACAAATCACTGGATAAACAAAGAGGACGTGTCTGTCAAGTGGCTTTGAATAGGCCTTAAATGCTGACCTGTAAACCATGCCCACATGCCAAGAGGGTGGGGTGTTACAACCCACTTCGAAGAGCGGCCCCCACCTTTTCCAAAACACTCTGAAGATCTCAGAGAACCAGCAGCTTCAAGGCTGAGGCAGGGAGTGAACAAGCTGCTCTCGTCGGAACTTCTTATAGAGATAAGCTTGCAGAGACATCTGACATTCTCAAAACATTTCCTAATAAATCTACCCACTAGGTACCTATATCTGACACTAATTAGCTTTGTACCTATACCTGACACTAATTAGCCTTGGTGCCTGCTTTTTGCCACACCATACCACATAAACCAGACCATATCAAGCCAGATTAAGCACCGGTTTATTCAAATGTGACAGGAATTATTATAGATTTAGATCGGTTCAGGTGAGAGCAGGTTTTGGCCACTGGGTTAATTTCAACATACTACAAACAAACTAATGACAGAAATTATTCTTTGGAAAGTCCCTATTAGATTTCCTCCCTCCTCTTCTGTTTTCTATATTAATGTTAACAGTTGTTTAATCTTGAGCAAAAGACAGTTGTTTTATTAATTTATGCTCTGGTTGTGATTATATTTACCTTTCTTCCTCTGAGGGAGGAAAGTTTTAATTACATCTCCAGTTAATTATGTCTTATTCATGCTCAACTTCTGAATGCATATTGATGACATGATGCCATTTCCTAATTATCATAATTGCAGCTTCATTGGAGTGGTTAGAGGCTAAATGTGCTGATGTCTGTAGTATTAAAGAAATACATGAGCAAAGTTATGCATCTATTCTATATAATCATCCCTAAAAAGAATAGGAGAGACGCGTGGGTGGGACAACAGAAAGGCATTCCTCATACTTCATGAAGCCACCCACCACCTTTTCAGTTTACTAGATCTTCCATATCTCCACTCACTTACCTAAACAGGTCTTATATTGCAGTTCTCATATCCTGTCTCATCTCTAGCCTGTTGCAATTAGCATATACCAGTCAAAGCCTGGTTATCCCATTTCTCCCTTTGAGTAACCCCAGGGGAACCATAAGCAATACGTTTGGGATGCAGAAGCCTTTTTAGGGGTCTGGTATTAAAATATATACACAATTGTTTGCACACACCCCTATGCTGGTGTCCAATATCTTCTGAGAAAGGTTGCCACTTGTAAATAATGAAAAAGAGGATATACATAACCAAAATAAAGACAAAAGATGACTTCAATATGCATAAAATTTGTATATGCACATACAGAAATGATTATTATAATAATTATAATTTAGACTCACCATAGCGTGGAAGATTCACCAGGTGGCTTGTATGCCTTGTGCAGTCTGCTGGGCAGGTGGTATTGGTGGACAACTTTTAAGGCCCAAGTCTTCTTTCTGATGGTTCTTTATTCAATAAAGATTTAAAATCACCTGCGGCCTTGCTTCCGGGTGCACCAGGGGGCTCGATTCAAGCCCGGGCCTGGCCGTGACGGAGCAGGTAAGACCCCCTCCCGCCTCTCCCCTTACCTGGCAAGCCCCCCCAGGCAAGCCCCCCCTTACCTGGTCCCTCGCGGATGGGCGTGGGCCTCGCTGTCCCTTCTTCTCCCCCCTCCCTCCTGGGAATCTGAGGTGCATGCGCTGCTTTATCAGATTCCCCATAGGAAAACATTGAATTTTTTTTAAATTAATTAAAAATCAAGGGAAGGGAATTTAAAAAAAATAAAAGCCATTCCACCAACTAGAAGGACAGGGGGACAAGATCCCACCACTGGTTTGAAGGGTAAGGGTCCCAATTCAAAGCTTTTAGTGTGCAAAAAAATGGTTGCCACCCAGAAGCAGATCTGTGTCAGTTTGAAAGAGAGAGGCCTTCCCCCTTTTGTCATTTGAAATGCCATCCTGCCCTCAATATTTCACCAATCTTCTTGAAATGTGCAGGATATGTAAAACCAGCATTTATTTCTGGCAGGACTCCATTTCAGAAAGATTGGTGAACCATTTTCCATTTTAGGATGCTAGAATGACACCCCCCCCCAATAACGGCTTTTAACATGGTGGAATGCTGTTTGTACTCTTCATCCTTAACACACTGCACACTGCTGTGTGCAGTGTAATACTGGATTTGGACTGTACAGTCCTTCAAATAGGACCTTCAAACAGAGGACTGTTCTCTCAGAGCTCTGCAAATAGAGGACTGTTCTCTCAGAGCTTACAAATAGAGGATGATCTTCTGTAAAATAGGACACGGCTACCTCAGTTATTGTGTTAATTGAGGTTTGGGTCTTTCTAGTTTTCTTTAAAAAAAATTATTATGAGTCTCGTGTTTACTCTATACGAAGGATTTTTTGTTGTTTTTATCTGAATGATTGCAATCAAGCTTTTAACTTCTATTTTGTCCTTTGTAGGCAAGATTGTATGAATGATTCAAGGGTGATACAGTATTTGTGTACTCCTACCTTTATATGACAAGTGTTGGTTGCATATGTGAGCTACATTCTGCCAAGTCTTTAAATTGACAATCATTTTAAAGTTGTTGCATGAGAATCATGTTCTGTCTAGTTCTGTGTGTACTCCTTTCACGTTCTGAAAGAAGTTATTCTAGAAACTGAAAATGAGACTTTGCCAAGTTGCATCAAAGTAAACCATTTTTTAAAAAGCTGATACCATCACCTCAGAGCACAGAACCTGAATCACCTCAGGGCTCATTGGCCTTTTGTGGGGAGAATAATTTGGATTAATTTCCCATCCTTCTTTTCTTTTGTCTTCAGTTCTTTGGTTGTCTGAACCTGTACCTTAGACAGTTTGGCTTTCTTCTCATCTTAGGCAGACTTCATTATCTGTCTTTTAAATGATCTCCTTATTTAGCTCTCTCAAAAAGCACACATTGCATATGTAAATTACTGTGAAAAGTGTGAAAAATTAGATGACACTCACTAAAAAAGCAACACGTACATTTTTGCTCTACAGCATAGTAGACAAAGAGATAAAATACAAAAATGGACTGGTTCCAAAGTATTTACTGATTACAAATTAGGACTCATTCATAGTGCACCATAGTCAATAACCCTCCTCAGAAATTACTAACCTGCAAAACTCTTTACTAGCCTGCCTGGGGCTGGCAGATGATAGAAGGGGAGGTAGATATCTCTATGCCAGGTACAGAGCATGGGACTACCCACCACTAGCAGCCCACTTTATTTCTATGCACTCCATCCCTCTTTTGCCACCCCGACCATTCACCCACATGCAATTCCTGGTCACCTGTGGATACCAGGGTAGTGATTAAATACAAGGCTATTATTGTGCTGGAAATTTTCAGCAGGAGGCACTTGTGGAGGGCTATAAGGCACAAGATGTAACATGTGTTATAAATTCCAGCTAATCTGATCTCAGGAAATATTGTTCCAGATATCATCGTAACAGATTTCATTTATGGCTTGATCACATATTGCCCTCTGGATGAGAAAAAAATATGAAATCAAGCCCCATTTTGTCTGTAATCCAGTCCTGCTTCTGCCTCCCCCAGTCCTTCCTCCCAATAGAGAATATTGGCAGTATCAGCTATACATGCCTCCCAAACACCCATTCTCCATTTCTCCCTCATTTTCTTCGGACATTTCAGCAGAGAGGAGAGGATCACCATAGCTCAATAACTCAACAAAACCAGCTAGCTTTATTGAACAGGCTGCAAGTCTTCACCTCAACTGTCTTTCTCCTTGGCTGTTCATGCTGAGGGTGAGTAAGCAATAGCTGTTCTCTCTGTACCAGTGTGTTGGACAAGGTGAAGGGATAATGGAGTATAACGTCGGTGAGTATAGACGCAATATCACTACCCTCAAGAAATATTAGTTCTTCAGCCATTCACTAACCAGGACAAAATCTCAGGATGTACTAGGAACGACATCTGAAGGACATCTCAATATTGTGGCCATTCATAAGGAAGGGCAAGTGCTATGGAGTGGTAGTGACATTTGGACAATTTGGGATAATTGTAGGCACTTCCTCCATGCATTCATGTGGGAGACTAGGGCACCTGCTGTTTTCTGTAGGGCTGCTTTTAACAGTCCAATATATTCCTATGGCCATTCAGAATGACATCTGAGTATAATGGCTGTTTTGGAGAAGGGGCCATTTCTATCGAATAATAGTGGCATTGGGGTGCTTTGGGATATTTGTAGGTACTCCTCATGGGGAATACTGGGGTTCCTAATATTTCCTGGTAGTTTGTGTGTAACACTTTAGCTGAATCCTATAGCCATTCAGAAGGACATTTGAAAATTATGACCATTTGTAAGGAGAGGCCATAGCTATGGAGCATGCGTGGGATTTGGACTCTTAAGAGGTTTGGCATTGCTGAGCAGTTGTGGGGCTCCTTAAATCTCATGCATTCCTATGGCCATTTTGTAACACAGCTGAATATTATGATAATTTGGAAAGAGGAACCATTGCTAACAGCACCTTTAGGTATTCCTTCAGTATAAACATGAGAACTATTTGGGTTCCTACTATTTCCTGTGGGGCTGCTGCTCTCATATCAATGCATTCCCGTGACCATTTGGAAGTACAGGCCATATGTAAGGGAAGGTTGCTGAGGAGGGGGTATCAACAAGCCCAGAAATAAGCCCTAGCACTTTTAGGAACCCACTCTCGAATCTAGTCTATTTGGAGATGGTTCCTATAGGTAATTATGTAAGATTATAGTTGCCTTTTGTTTATTGCATTCTGATGACTTCAGTAGCCAGTCAGTGACCTTCTTTTCAGTATGTTTCAAAATCTAACTCCAGTGAATAGGAGAAATAATCCATCTATCATAGATCTTTTAAAAAATTAAAAAATAAGTCAATTATCATTTAGTAGCTACACTGAAGTGTTGGGGTGTGTATTTTTTATTGCTTCAGGTATTAAATTCATTTATTTTTAGCACCACACTCTAAGGCTGTCTCTACATGAGGCATTTATTGTGCACTCATTGTTTGCTCACAGAAGTCTGTGAGTCCTTTTCACAATGTCATCAACCTCCAATGCCTTTCCCATCATTTTCAAGCAGGATTCTGCCATTTTATAATTCACCAAAAATGTGGTCATAAATCTAAACTGCACAGTATAGCATTGCCATCTGCTCATGGTATAAATTAAACAAATGTGAAGGAACCGACTAGGCTGGCCATATGGCCAGAATTCCCTGGATTTCTCTGGTTCTGGCCTCTAGAACTGGGGATCTGGCCAGTTTTTTCCCCAAAGAGACAATATCCAGAATCAGGGAAGCTGGCTGGCTTTGCTGCCACTCCCGGATTCATGGGCTGATGCATCTGCCTAGCATTCTGACCTGCTGAGCTGGCTCAGGAGACAGCTGGGTGGAGCGCAAGTAAGAGCATTGACCTGTGAATCCAAAAGAGGCAGGAAACCCAGCCAGCCAGCAGCAGCAGCAGCGGCGGCTTCCCCACTTCTTCCAGAAGTCCCCCTTCTCGTGTGACTTCTGGGGGAGGCAGGGCATCCGTACTCCCGCCAAAGAGGAAAACACTGACTGACTGGCCAGACAGGTGGGTGGCAGAGTTTCTGTGGCGGCGGCAGTAGCCTAGCCTGGCCCTGGAGATGCAGCGGTGTTTCCTTGCCTGCCTCTGGCTACACCGCCTCTGAGCCTGGCTGAGCAGCACAGAGAAGGGCAGGCGAGCGGATGGATGGAGGGCATGTCTGCGGGGGTCATGATAAGTGGTGGTGAGGCGGGGGTTGTGGGGAATGTGGTGGCTGTTCTGTAGGCTGGGAAAGAATTAGAGGGCCAACAGACTGGTCATGCTGCTCCCCCTCATGCCCCTTGCCAGGCTGCCCCACTATTTGTTACTGTCTTGAGTTGTTCATTATTGTTGTTGTTTACTTTTCTTAATTTTATGTTAGCAGCATTGAGCACTTTATCTTTGAGTGGAAATGTGTATTTAAAAATATCCACGAACAAACTTTAAACTTCTGGAGTGTGGTCCACAAGTCAGACAATTAATATACTAGCAATATTAAATGGATAGTCAATGTAAAGTTCAGCTTAATTCTGTTTAACTTTGTATGAATGACTAGACAGCATAGCATAATCCTACTTAGAAGCTCAATAGAACTGGACTCACTCGGTCTTGGAAGCTTTGGGCCAGTCACAGACTTTCAGCTAAGCCTACCTCACAGGGTTGTTGTTGTGAGGATAAAATGGAAAGGAGGCTTAAGTATCCTACAAGCCTTGGGTTCCTTGGAGGAAAAATGGCAGGATATAAATGTAATAAATAAAAAAAATGTAAACACTGTAATTTTGTAACTTGTAGTCAGATGTTTTGATAGTGGTATAGTAACAGGATTTGGTAGAAACTCACCACTGAGGCCATATGGTGGGTGCTTTTCACCAGTTCTTTCAATAGTGTACAGATAAAAATCTGCAAAAGGCTATGCCTGGAGCAAGACCTTTAATAGAAATTGACCGGTGAAAATCTAGTTTATATTACATCTCAAGTGTTACAATGTTTTAAAGAGAGCCACTCTTTCTTGCTTACTATTAAATCACACCAAATAGGCCTGAGAAAGGATTGCTACAGTGACCCAATCATTCTTTCTCTTTTCTTTCTCCATCCTTTCAACTCCCTGAATTCTACGCATGATGAAATGTCACATATTTCACATTGGGGTTGCAATCCTATGCACAGTTACCTGGGAAGAAGTCCTATTAAACTCAGTGAGGCTTACTTCTGGTTAGACATACATGGGATTTCACTTCATGAGGTTGCATTGGATGGGGAAAAAATGAATCTGATTGTGAAAAGTTGAAACTGTAAGCAAAATCCATAGATAATATTTAGATGTTTCCCCAGTCCTTTGGGTAGGAATCGGTTTAGGGCACAATCCTATGCATACTGGCTATGGAATGCTGGGAGTTGTAGGATATTGTTCTATCTAAACATGCATAGGATTGCACCTTTAGCCTTTCTAATCTTTCTTTACCTAATCTTTCTTTCCTGCATATTTCCCATTTTCTGTTTAGTCTAGTACTGGTGTACCCCATCCTAACCACAGTGTTCTTTAGCTTTTTTTTCTTTTCCTTTCTAATCCAGGATCTGTGTTCTTTAGAAAAATAGCAAATAATAGATTTTCTTTTATATTGATCTTGTATGATGACAGCAAAAAGAACAATGTAAACTACCACAAAAAAATTTGTACAGCAACTAAAAATACATGTTAATTTCAGGTACATTTAATGACTCACTTGTTCTTTATTTCAGTGATTTTAACATTAACATATTATGTAGAATAGGTTTGACTTGTGAGCTGTAGAATCAGACATGTGTCCAAGGCCACGCCCCCTTGGGGGGCAGTCATGTTCCCTTGGGGCATGTCCCCTTGTGTTTCCAACTCTATATGCATAGGCCTCCTTCTCCAGACTTTTGTATTCTATACATGAACCTGATGGGACGATGTGCTATGTGGATTCCTGTTCACGTGTGGAGGTAAGCAGGATAAATAACACCTGGATAGGCCTTAAGTGTTCTGGAGAAACAATGAACAGCCTACCCATCCGTACCTTATAGTCTTTACTGCCAAGAACGAGCAGAATTTGAGAGCAAAATGCTGGGTAGAGCCTGTATTGGTGATAAAGAATTATAATTCATGAGTTTCTTTATTTCTTCAGTGATCTTGTTATATTTTTATGAATGCTCTTTTTTGTTTTGTTGCCTTTACTTTTTTTAACTTCATTTCAAAATAAAATAACATTTCATGGGAAAACAATGAAGGGAAAACATTGAAGCAAGATGAAAACAAACAGTGTTTTCTGCTCTCCCACACTAGAGGCATTCAAGAGGCAGCTGGACAACTGTCTGTCAGGGATGCTTTAATGTGGGTTCCTGCATTGAGCAGGGGGTTGGACTCGATGGCCTTATAGGCTCCTTCCAACTCAGCTACTCTATGATTCTATGAAAAGGGGGCTTCTGTTGTTTACTACAGAAAGGGGGCACTTTAAGGGCTATATCAGGGATCCACAACCCCTTTTGTCTGCTGGGTACACTTGGAATTTTGAGAGGGAGTCATGGGTGTTTTCACAAAATGGCTCTCAGCAGGGGGAGGGCCTGCCCATTCACAAAATGGCTGACCATCCATTTCCCAGAAGACAAACTATTGAGGCTAAAAGAAAAGTAACTTGCCCAAGAACATAAGAATAAGGCAGGACTGGTATCTGAGCTCCAAAACACAAAAAAACGTTTTTGGATCCAGTTTTCTGCTCTACCACAGAAGGCAAACAGATGAGGCTGAGAGACAAGTAACTTGGCCTAGAAACTAAGATGAGACCTAAACCCTAAAAACCAGGCCACATATTTCCCCCTATAAAGTGCAATCCACTTCACAGAGAATGCTCAGAGAAAAGCACACTCACAAAGGTAAGACATCATATGGGACCCAGAGCATTGCTGGAAATAAAGATGGCAACGGAGGTTGGTGCTTCACTTTACACCAAGGCATCCACCATGTTAAAATAATTAACTAAAAATCAGGAGAGGAAGGAAACCTGATGGGCAACAAAGAAGGTTTCTGTGGGCATATTGGTGCCCTTAGGCACCACGTTGGGGACACCAGGGTTATAAAACCTCAAACAATAAGAAGCTGCTTTGTCTATTATGGGACATCGAGGTTTTTGCACTCCCAATCATGTCCACCAGAGGGTAGGAAAGTACAAGAAAAAGAAAGCAAACCTTCAGCTGGAGAAAATGGGATGAGGAGTTGCTTCACTTCTTCCTGTGTTAGACTCTCACCAGTGGAAGGAGGCTCACACCTGTATGCTTTCCTAGTCTCCAGCTTTCTGAGGTAGTCAGTTTCCTCCTTCTTTGAGTGGCTGCTGAAAGCTGCCTCTGCAGTCCATGGATCTGTCTATGCGCTCTCTTTACCCTGAGGTGGCTGCACAGTGGTGCAGCGTTGGTTATATGACACAACAACCAAATCACAGCCACCATGGGGCTTTCCCTCCAAACTGAGCATTTAAAAAGTCATGGACTTAACACAACTTTTTCCTTTCTTCTGAGGTCACCAACATATATCCACTGTCTGTTGGTGGTGACCTCACTTTTTCATTGATGCTGGGGGCAGATCGAGGCCCATGGTAGCTTGCTTGGAGTGCGGGAAGGTGGGGTGGAGGGCAGGGACCATACTCTTGCCTTGGGGATTGACTGTTTCCCACCCGACAGCTGCAATGCTGCAGGGTTTCTAAAGAACATGCAGCCAAAGTTAAGACACTCCCCAGCAATCGCTGTCTGTTCCTCCTCCCCTCCGGGAAGTTAACATAATTTGTTTAAATGTGTTTTCATCATCACATGCATTTGGATGACTCTGCCAACTCCTTTCATATTGGCTGCTGTTGTTGGTTTCTCAGGCGAGGAGATTGTTGACTCAAGGAGGCCCTACTTTCTTGGGTAGCCAGAGACAGGAGACACCAGGGCACATACCATGGATCTGGCATTACCCTATTATGCCAAGAATGCCTTCTGCCTTTGTGTGGAATATGAACTGAACAGATACAAAAGCAGGGCAAGACAAAGCCACTAATACGATTACATACATATATTAGGGTGACCATATGAAAAGAAGGACAGGGCTCCTGTATCTTTAACAGTTGTACTGAAAAGGGAATTTCAGCAGGTGTCATTTGTATATATGAAGAACCTGGTGAAATTTCCTCTTCATCACAACAGTTAAAGCTGCAGGTGCCCTGCTCTCTTTTAAATCTGGTCACTCTAGTATAGCAACTGCAGCTTTAACTGTGTTGATGAAAAAGGAATTTCACCAGGTTCTCCATATATACAAATGACACCTGCTGAAATTCCCTTTTCATCACAAGTGCAAGCTGCAGAAGCCCTGACCTCTTTTGTATCTGATTACTCTAGTATAGCTCCTGCAGCTTGCACTGTTGTGATGAAAAGGGAATTTCACCAGGTTCTCCATATATACAAATGACACCTGCTGAAATTCCCTTTTCTATGCAACTGTTAAAGATACAGGAGCCCTGTCCTCCTTTTCATACTGCTCCTTTTCAACCCTACTAAAGACCCACAAGTTTTTGCTGTGCTTGCCATAGGCTGCCATGGGCTGCATGGTCTATTATTGGTGATCTCTGGTTTACAGAATTTTTAGTAGAATGATTGTTAAGTATTTATTTATTGCCTTTTATTGGATTTATTTCTCACTGTTTTGTATTGGTTGTATGTTGTACTCCACCTCGAGAGCCTTCTGCCCTTAAAGGCAGCGTTAAGATCCTTCTAAATAAATAAACAAAAATTTAAAAGTCAATTTTGTGGCTATTGTTAAGTGACAGTGTGAGGAGACTCATCACAGGGTCTTTGCCCATGCTGCTGCTCTAGGTTTAACTGAAAATAAACACAGCAGGACCAAAAATGGCATGTTGTATGTGATTTCTCAGCAGCACATATTCTGAAAAAGAGCGGCAACACAAAAAATGATGAACTTTGCTGGTGGACTGAAATCACAAGCCAGGAACCTACCAAATCAGTCCAATGAAAGATGGCAGGAAAAAATTCCTGAAATGGGGGTGTCATCTTCAGAACATCTCCTTTGCAAGTCCTTAAAATGATGCTAAGGTGGCACACCTGTCTAAAACTCTTTTTCAAAGAACAGTATAGGTAACCCCAAGTTGTCAGACAATGTAGCAGGACTTCTCCCCTAGAGAACTTGTATCAGCAATCCAGTACACCATTATTTCTAAAAGCTATATATATATATATATATATATATATATATATATATATATATATATCCACAGAAATGTTCTGTGAGGCCAGTGAGTATAAATGCACAGAATTTGTGTAGCAGATAATTAGTTTTCCATTCTCTGTGAAGTTACTGCATTACCATAAATTAGATTCTCATTCTCAGTGGGATTCCTCCTTTGCCATAAGTCCCCCTACCTCTTTCCCCGATACCTCCTTTCTCCCCTCAGCCAACACACCAGCAGCCCCAGGAAGGAAAGGAAGGCAGTGGAGAATTGCCATTAGAAACGGTGGAAACAGCCCTTGCTTGTTTACGTCTTTACTTCTGAAGGATTGATTATCTTTCCTGCGATATCTGCAAAACACACACACACACACACACATTTCAAAGTAGTACTTTCCCACTTCCACTCTCCTTGGGGCTTTTAAGTTGCTTAATAAGAAGTGTTTCAATATATTTTTTCAGTTGTGAAAGGTTCTCCCTCCCTTCCTCCCCCCCCCTCTCTCCAGTGTTGCTGTGACATGTTAAAGGGGTCAATTTTTCAGAAGGCTCAGAAATTCGAAATAGCTGGTACTGTACTCTCCTAATAAAATCTTTTGGCTTTGTTGTTGTTGGCCATCCATATATTCAGATACTTTTAGCAGGTGATATCGAATGTACATAAGGCTAAAGGTCAGAAAACCTGCAAGCTGTGAGTCACCATTAAGAAATTCACCGCTGGTTCCATAGTGCTACCTTAGCTATTGATATCATTTTCTGTGCCAGCAAGACAAGTTTGTACACTTCCTCAGGAGCCCATTTACGGAGGGCAGGTGTTACTCTTCCTCCTTTCCCTTGTGTTGCAGACTCCATGTAATAATCCTGCCTAAGGAGTATAACTTGGGATTCAAAATTGTATCCCAGTTGGCAAAGCTGAACCAATAAGAAGGACCACAAACTCAAGATTTTAAGTGGAGCACAATGCTCCATATGTGGACAGTAGGGGGAAACTCCTAAATGACCACATAATACAGCCTCCCTTCACCAACCTAGTGCCCTTCTGATGCCAATGGCCATGCTGGCTGGGACTCATGGGAGTTGCCATCCAACACATCTGGAGGCCACCAAGTTGGGGAAGGCTGGAATAATAAAAATAGGTGTGTGTGTGGGGGGGGGGTAGTCACAGAGCAATCATATACTCACACACAAAAATGTAAAAGTAGAAAATACAAAAATGGAACAAAAACAACAGACAAGGCCAGAGTAGTCCTAGAAACCCCCCTGTGCACATCAGGGGCCCTGCTAGCCCGCTCAGCCAGCAGACCGCCTTCATGGGGCCACTTCGCTGCCACTTTGGAGAAACCCCCTCAGTTTTGCTGCTGTTGGGTGGGAGCAGGAAATCCCCACAGCAGAGGACAGCACAGACTTTCCGGGCAATGACAGCTGTCATTGAGGTCATGGAGCCCATCCCCTGCTCTCTGCCTGGCCCTCCCGCACCTCCCTTCGACCTACTGTGAGGCTTGATCTGCCTCCACAATGTCCACATCTTTGGTGCACAATGAGGTCACCACTAAAAATGGTAACCTTACATTAAAAGGAAAAACCGTGGTAAGCCGGGGTGGGTGGGTCCATCACTGGAAAACCTGTTGAGTGCGAGTATAAATGACACAGTGCCATGTTGCAGTCACCATGGCATATACAGGGCATATAGAAGTTCTTTGGTGTATCTGTCATGGTGGCAGTGTATTTGCCATTTTACTGGCATTGTGCAGCTTCCACCAAATTCTATAACCTTTCAGCTGGGGGCTGCCTATACAGCACTGAGTTGCCTCTGCATTAAACAAAACCCCACGCTTTCTCTGCTGCAGGCTAGCAGCGGATAATCCTGACACAGAGGGAGGGTGTGGGGTTTCCAGCAGCCTGGCAGCTCGCCAACCCACCCCCTGCCTTCTGCCCAGGCTTCCAGTGACCAATCAGTATAAAATTGTACCCTAAAAGGGATAATAATGTGACAAAGAAAGTAGTAACAAATCAACAAAATGAAAACCCAGCCCTATATTCTAAGTTTTCCAGCAATTCTGACTTACAAAGCATTGTATGTTTTAACGTAATAAAGAAATCTGGCAAGATAGAACCCCCCCCCCAAAAAAAAACAGAATGATACAATTCTTAAGAGAAGAACAGAAATAACAAAACATTAAAGAAATAATGTTACCACCATCCTCATCTATCAGATGCAAGTGAAGGTGTGAGAATTTCATGTGCTGACTATCTCATTGAAACCATCTTTTGATTCCAGAATCATAGATATATGAATCAATTACTTCTTATACCAGGGACTTTGGAAATCTTTATGAGGTTAGTAAATAGTAGTAGCAGTAGTAGTAACGTTTTGTTCTCTGTTGCAAAATGCAAAACTTTAGGAGATATTTTCAGATTTGGAATAATACAGTAAGGTTCAAGGTAATCAGTGGTGTAGAGCAGGGGTTGGGAACTTGTGGCCCTCCAGATGTTACTGGACTGCAATGCCTATCTTGCCCAGCCAATGAGGGGTTATGGCAGTTGCTACTCAAGGACATCTGGAGGGTCACACATTCTCCATCCCTGTGGTAGAAAGTGTCTTGAAAAACCTGTTGTAGTGTCTTCAAACAAGCTCAGGCTCTTGATAGGACAAGTAGTAGTTGGGAAGCTGTAGTCCACCACGTTTTTTAAAATCTTTTCCCCACAGTCTCAATCACTTTGCTCTCCACACATTCTTTATATCTTTGCTTGTTGCTGCTTCCTCTTTCCTCAGAAAATTATAAAATTAGGATAAATTGTCACTATTATTCATTCTAGGTTATTATGACTGTTTTATCAATTCCTGTGCTGTTTACAGTTTTGTATTTGATTGTATATTTTTTTTTACATGTTTGTATAGTATTTTATATTTTTAACTGTTCTATGGAATCTTAGTTTTTCAACTGTTTTTCAACTCAGAGAACATTTGTTATTGGGTGGATTGGAACTGTAATAAATAAACAAATATATCATATTTATGAAAATTTGAATATTCATACTGATGACAGAAATAACATTTGTATTTGTCATAGTGGGTAGAGCTTTTTGTTGTGATTTTTGTTGTTTGAGAGAGGATATAGAGCCTGTTGAATTGGGGAATAGCTAGTATTTGGTATGCTTTGGCTTTCAAAGTTAAGAATATTTTGATAGGGTATGATAGTCTTCCCTATCTGATACTTTCCAGATGTTTTTGGCTCCAGACAACATGACTAATGCCCAAGAATCCTGGGAGTTATACTCTAAAACATCTGTAGGTTGGGGAAGTCTACTGTATAACTTCCCCTATTCCCTTTATATGCCACATTGAAGCTCTACCTATTTCCAATGATGATATAAGATCTGAATGAATACAGACTCATCAGAGTATCTTTATCAATGTAGCTGTCATTTTACCTGAACTCTGAGTGAAGGTACCCTTGAAATTATCTCACCAACCAAAACATTAATTAAAGGTAGGATCTCTGTAAGTAGAAATCTTTAAAAGCAGGTTAGATAAGGATGTTTGGATAACCGTAGCAAGTAACAATCCTATGCACACTAATTTAGGAGTAGAGATGTGAAGGTCTAAGGAAAAACCCAGAGAAAAAAGTTATCATTAACATGTTTTTTCTCCACAGATCAAAAAAGCATCTAGAAAAAATATGTGGGTTTTGTCTTCTAATTTTTCTGGTTTTCACTCCCCTCCCCATCAAGATCTTCACATCACTACATGGAAGTAACCCCTACTGAGCTCAATTAGAATGAAGACTGAATTAATAAATATGCATAGGATTGGGTTACATCCAAGGTAGTATGGATGACTGGAGGCCCTCTCAAAGTTGCTTCTAGCTGGATATTAGATGTCCATACTTGAGATGAGGATTACTAATTATGTGACAGTAGCTTACATTTGTACAATCATTACTCATCAAGTGAGAACTTAATTTAATATTTCAAGTATGTCTATACCACACTTCATCCCATTTAGGTTCCAATAAGAACCACTAATAAAACGCTTAAAACACTAAACAGGTCAAACATCACCAAATCCTCAAATTATCTGGCATGACTTCAAAAACAACGTATCAATGGAAAATATCCACATATTCTGGTCAAAGTCATTGAGAAATAATGCAAATATATCAAGTTTCACATTTCAAGTCATTCCTGTGAAATGATTCACCATGTAGTTATGATGATTTTCCCTGTGATCCTTGCCACTACGTTATAATGCCTCACTCACTGCATGGAAAAGTTTTCAAGTGGTTGCATCATAAGAGGCAAAGGACTGGATGCGTGAGGTTCAAATGTTCATAAAGGACTAGAGATCAAGTAGTGAATAGTCATGTGAATCAGTCACAAGACAATGTTAGCATTTCAGCCTCTAGGAGTGAGTTGAACTTGCTGACCCAAGATTAATTTCTAGGATTAATTTCTGAGCGAAACGTTGAAGAATCAAACAAAAGAATTTGAACAGCTTACATCAGGGTGGGCAAGTTGTGCCCATCCCAGACAGCATAGCCAATGGTGAGGGTGAGGGGAGTTGCAGGCTAAAAGATCTAGAGGGCCACAACTTGCCGAGCCCCACGCATACATTATCTACTTACCTTCATCATCATCCTCAATTTTAAATTGTACCCTTTCATATCTAGAAACACTTTTAGTTGTTTTAGTTCATGTTAATTCCTACTGGACATATTCCTAATTTAATATATTCATAATAGATTTCTAATATAATACATAACTCTCCAAAGACCCCTTACTTCCATAAAACATTGAGTGGAAAATATGTTACATTTTAGCTGGAAAAACATGCCTTTTCTATATATCATTCTATAGATTAAGGCCCTGGCTTGGCAAACCCTTAGACATATGTCGAACTTTTATTCTTCTGAGCCACTTATTGGAGAGCTACAGATATAATCATGAACATGCAACCTTACACATCTAAATGACCTGGTAGGACATCCAAAACATTCATTATATAAACATTCAGAAAGCAAGCCCTTATGAAAAGAATATTAAACACTTAGGATACAATCCTGCCTTTATATGTGGCAACCATTAGCATGGGTGTGTACCTCGGTGCTGGCCTTCATGCCAGACCATGGAAGAAGGTTTCCCTCAGTGATGTGTAGTTCCAAAAACCCAGTGCCAACTGCATGTTATATGTTAGGGTTCGAAAGGGCCCTGGAGAGATGAAAAAAGGGCTATTATTTTTTGGCATTCCAGGGCTACCATGCCCCAGGACCTGGTAGACCTGTGTAAGTCATTTTATGTGGGCCTGTTTTTCTTCTACTCAGACTCTGACATGTGATACACCACAGTGGAATTTTACGAACATCTTTCCTTGCATAGCTTCTCTGATTGGCTCCTGCATGACTAGACTACATAGGAAGATGCCTATTTTGCACCAGACTTTTTTTCCCCATCTAACCCAGTATTGTCTAGCCTGACTAGCAGCACAGCTCCAAGTTCTCAGGCAGAAAGAAGTATCTGCTCCTTTTTCTGGTGATGCCTGGGATTGAACTTGGAACCTTCTGCATGCAAACCAAGTGCTCTACCACTGAGCGATGGTCTCTCTCCTGCGACAGCAACTGGTACAGACCTATATGCACAAAACAGCCCAAGCGTACATAGGGCCTCTCATTGCCATTGGCACGCTGCTTTTCTTTATGTACAACCCATACTGTTTTCCTAGAATTATTCTAACATGAGATATTTTGCTGAATATTGCTTGAGTAACAGAGTTTCTTCATTCTAGAATAGACTTAATCATAATAGTTTTCTTGTTGTCCATACTTTGGCACCAGAGATTAAATGTTCAAAGCCACACAAATTAATAAAGTACTACTATTATCTTTCAGTAGGAGTTGAATTATTCCCAATGTTTGGTATTTTGGTAGTCACTACTAATATTATGTTTGTTCTTAGTCATGCAAATACTGGAATATGCTAATTAATAACTTTGTGAGAATTAATAGCCTGTACCAAATTCACAGAGCCTTAAAGCTGTTTTGTTCCCAAATTTGCCCAGAGGCGAAATGATTCATATCTGTACTTAATTAGCAAACTTCTTTTGGCCTGCAAAATATTAAGACTTCTACTAGAAGGCAGCTGAGGAAGGAAGAAAAAGGAAAACTTTACAGCAAGGGAGACTTGGTCCATAGCTAGACCTAAGGTTTATCCCAGGATTGTCCATCTAAGTGCAAATCTAAGTGCCACACAGGGCATCCAGTGCTCAGGCAGGGGCGAACCCTGGATGATCCCAGGATAAACCTTAGGTCTAGCTGTGGCCTTGGAGTCAACAACTTTTTCTTCTGGTTAGGCTTCTCTGCCTTTTAGATGTATGACAAGAAAACTAGCAGCTGACTATTTTCTCAGCATGGAGAAAAGCTGTGTGGTGAGAATAGGTTCGGCATATTATTTATTTATTCCATTTCATTTTTTATATTTCTATACCACCCCATGGCTAAAGCTCTCTGGGCAGTTCAAAACAGCTAAACCCACTAAATTCAACATAATACACAATATAACATTTAAAAGTTTAAAAGCACAATATAAAAGTAAAACTAGGGTGACCATATGAAAAGGAAAGAGCTCCTATATCTTTAAAACTTGTATAGAAAAGGGAATTTCAGCAAGTGTCATTTGTATGCATGCAGCACCTGCTGAGATTCCCTCTGCATCACAACAGTTAAAGCTGCAGGAGCCCTGCTCTCTTGACCAGACACAAAAGAGAGTTCTGCTCCTGCAGCTTTAACTGTTGTGATGAAGAGGGAATTTCATCAGGTGCTGCATGCATACAAATTACATCTGCTGAAATTCCCTTTTCTATGTAACTGTTAAAGATACATGAGCCCTGTCCTCCTTTTCATATGGTCACCCTAAGCAAAACCAAAATAAAGCCTATCAAAAATGTAGTGATTTAAAATACAATAATAGGTTTAAAACAACAGAACTAAAAGACTAAAATGCCTGGGAAAATAAAAAGGCCTTCACCTGATCCTTGAAAAAGCACAACGTAGGCACCAGGTGAACCTCTCTGGGAAGCCCATTCCATAACCAGGGCGCCACAGCAGAAAACATCCTCTTTTTGGTAGCCATCCGCCTCATTTCCTTTGGCAGGAACTCCCAGAGAAGGATTGCTGAAGCTGATCTTAGAGTGCAGGCAGGTATTATGGAGCTATTCCATGTGTCTGGTATGGAAAAAGCTGGCATCCTTAAAACATTACATGTGCATACACATGAAAAGGCAGAGGAATAAGGGCACTAGGGCATGAGAAGGGAACAACGAATTGTGAATGGACAAGGTGTCTTGCCTCCAAACTGGTGGATGTCTCATTATGATCCAGTCTGACTTCCAAATAATTAACAAAGGTTGTCCATACATTTCCAGGCTTCACTGATGCGAGGAAAAAGTGAAGCATATGTAGAAAATTAGCACTAAGATTAATATAATGATAAACCCATCAGAGAGCTGCAACTCAATGGAAGCTGTATGCATTTGTAAGACCCCTGGCCATAATTAAACCCCCAACTTTTCTAGGAAGTTAGCACAAAAAGGGATTGCACAGGGAATACTTAGAATTTAAAGGCTCTTGAGCATGAATTTTAAAAGGCTTGCACGCAGCGAACATGTTAAATCATGCAGCGCTTTGATAATTAAGTGGGGGTTCTGCCTATATAATGTGTATTTCCCTTTCAACACAGTTACCCTTAAGTGCTGCATTTTTCTGCATCTGGCAAGTGTTGTTAGAATTTGTGTGTGACGACTGTCAACATATATTTATGGAAAACAGTCTTCATTGTACGCCAGCCAGAGAATAATCTCCTTTTCTTTAATGCGTTCATTCTTCTTGATACACTGATGAAGATCATGATGATAAGTGAATGTTTAAGTAGTTACGGTTTCACAAGCTGAAACTGTGTCATAGGTACTATGATTTTTACATAAGTGCTTCTCTACTGTATGGTTTTAAGCTAGGACTTGTGGATTTCACTGTATTTTCAAGGCACTAATCCCCCCCAAAGTTAAGCATAACTAATTCCCACTAAATTCTATGGGAGGGAACAAAACAATTATTCAGGGAAGAGAACTTCAAGTGCTTACTGTTCCCTATATGTAGCATTTACTGCATGATTTTCATAGTTATTTTCTTAATGGGTTACCCAAACATATTCTTAGTATATGATTTCTCAACTTCTCATAATATTTATACATCAGAAATATCTGCTCAACATTTACATTTTTGGATAGTTTTACTTGCTCCAAGTAAAGTCCAAATCTAACTTATGCTCTTGTGCAGTCTTACCAACAAGTAAACCCAACTGAATTAACTAGGAGTGAATTCTAAGAAAATATGCATAGAATCAAACTGCATTTTATTGACCAAAAAGCCTTTTGCATCACAATCTAAGGCAAAAAGCCTTTTGCATCACAATCTAAGGCAAATTTACTCAGAAGTAAATCCTACTGAATTAAATGGGGTTACTCCTAAGTAAGCATGCATAGGATTGCAGTCTTAGAAAGCAAAGATAAAAAGAAAACAGTAAAGATACAAATATGAAAGAGTAACATATGAGAGCTACAGTGATTGATAAAGAGGCAAGCCAAATGTACTTTATTCCATTATTGACTAACAGATTGGAACCTTCACAACACATTTGGCATAAAATAATCTGAAAATACAGTCAGTATATTCATTGATAATTACTTTCTGCATACAAGCAATATAGGTGTATATCTGTTCTGGAATGCTCGAAAAAGGGAAATTAGCACTTACAACAAATTTTACAATCATCTTACTAGATTTGCTGCTGAATCCTGACTTGTGGCTTGTTTATTTATTTATTTATTTATTTGTTACATTTATATACCGCCCCATAGCCGAAGCTCTTTTTGTTTTTGTATTGCTTTCAAATTAATTAAGAACGTTTGCCAAAAAGTATTAATGACGTAACTCTGCCTATATAATTGAGTTCAATGCTGCTATGTAAGAGCCAATAATATTCTAGCAAATCTCTTTTCATGAAGTAGTCGGGGAACGCTTCTGGGGCCTATTTCAGCTGCTGAGGGGCGTGCTTCAAATGCAAATTACTGCCAAATGAGATTCTTTCTACATTCCAGCCAATTAAAATACACTGCAAGGGCAGCTGCTTCAAAACAAACAAAACAAAAACCGTGTAAAACTTTTGCAGGCACCGGGGCAAAAGTCGCTAAGTTTGTTAAACAAGGTAATGAAAGTAACACAAAGCTGTTAATTTTATTTGATTGTTTGTTTTTTGCCAAAGTGGTGGAATCTCTGACTGACGCCGGTCTACAGTCAGAAGCTAAGATGACACGTTGAGCACCACCTTAAAAGAGACAAAGCCGGGAGTGTTTGTTCGGGTGTCAGTTTTCTGCTCTTGGCTCTTTAAACCATGTGCGTTTGGCTGCTCGCCCTCTGTGGAGCTGCATACAAATATTGACAGAACACAGTGGTATTTGTTAAGCTGGATCTGGGGAAGTGAATGATTAAAACGCCGAAGGAAGATCTGAGAACTTCAGACCTTTCCTCGCCTCCCTTGTTCCCTCCTCCCCTATAAACTTCCAGCGGTAGAGCGAAAGTGAAAATGCTGAGTTTGGCCAAATGAGAGAACACTGACCTTCTTTCCCTCAGCTCTGCTTTGCATTGTAAGTAAGAACGGGCTTCTTAAAAATGCGTTTGGTGCACGTTTTGAGTCTCGTTAGAAAAGAGGGGTGTGAGTTTTTTGTTTTGTTTTAATGTGTGGCAGTACTGAAACGAACTTTTCAGGCTTGTGATTTAATCCTGAAATTGGGGCAGAAGTTATGAGACAATCTTTGCCCATAGACAGATGATGTTAGCCAGTGACTATAGACCATCAAATATTAATGTTACCTTTCTCACAGTTCCATTACGGAGACTGATAGACATATGAATCTTCCCAGACGTTTTAAAGACACACTTAGATCTGAATATCTGGGACTTGTGAAATTCACCTCAGAATTCCACCTAGCGGTTCTCAACTGAGAGTTTAAAGTTTGCTGTTCAGATTGTACTTGTGAAATGTTAGTATCTCTGTCTCTTAGTTAATCACCGTCATACTGCTTTCTGGAGAAACCTGACTTCTGGAAAACCAGTTTGACCTCGGGTTTAATTTTAATTTGAATTACTCTTGAGCATGGGAACATTTTCTTTACTGTGTAATGCTTCTTTGAAGAAATCACTGTATTAATGAACACCCAAACTATTTCCTGAAATTTACTGTCCGTAGACAACACAATTAAGTTTTTAAAAATGCATAATATACTAGAAGCGTGATATTTTTTTTCCACCTTAGTAGCTCATTGTAAGTCTTTGGGGCTTCACCTTTGTTAAATGTAAGCAAAGAATCTTTCATGCTATGGGGTCATGTTGCAATAGGGATTTGGTTAAATGCGCCTTGTTAATCTTTAATGTGTAAGTAGCACTGAGTATATGCCAAATGGAAACATTTAAGAAACACCCCATGCATCAATTGCCAAAATAAATGCTGGCAGTCTACAAAATAGTATTTTAAAAACAATTTTGCAACAAACTTCAACATGCGAGTTCAAATATTCCACAGTCCTTTGATGCATCTTGGAAAACATGCAAATGCAAAGTTGCCTATTAAAATCCTACAGTTGGGGCTTGGAATTTTGCAAGCTTTCCTCTGATTGAATGGCACTTATTCATGAAGCTGGTCCACTTAAGCTCAATGGAACAGCTTGTTTGAATCAGTACTACGCATCATTAGAGTGAAATAGAATTAGGCTCATAGTGAATGTTTATCGGCATATAACATTATGTATGATTAATATTGAGAGCTAGACAGGAAAACATGTTAACATAAAAGCATTTTGTGTAGTGTCCTTTAAGAAAAGCAATATGGGGCCAGAGATATAGAGGGAGAGGTGGGATTAGAAACTGAAACTTCTGGATTGCTGCTTGGCCTCATTCGCTGGGCAGGGCCAACATCTCAGGGCTATTAGGCAGAGTGAGGCAACTGCCTCAGGTTGCAGACACTGAGGGGTGAGGAACAGTGTCAAGGCATTGGAGGGCAGGGCTGTGTGTGCCATGCAGCCTGCTCTCTGCCCCTAAACTAGCCTTCAGATGTGATGGAGGGCAGTGTTCTGTGTCCAGTGTCCAACAACTGCCACTTTCTGGTCAGCTTTTGTGTGTGGAATGAGGAGAGGTTCCATCTTGCCTTTGATTCAGGCAAGAAAATGTATCAGTCTGGTCCTACTCATTCCCAATCTTGCCTTACTGTAGTATTTTATTTGTTTTCCAGCCACCCAAATGTTCAGAGGGTAAACATAGGTTTCCCCATTTTATCCTTGCAATGGTTTTGTGATGGAGTTGTAGTGGTAGTAATAGCCGGAAAGTTGCTCCATGAGTGATGGCTGAGTGGGAAGTTGAAATGGGTCTTCTTGATCCAAACAGAACACTCTATCCATGATATGATGCAGGTTCTCAAAGAAAAGAAAAGGTGAGGGCCCCTGTTCCCTTTTGGCATGGGAGGTTGTAGTAGAATCCTTCCTAAATAATGGGTCTCCCATTATTATTATTATTATTATTATTATTATTTATTATTATTTATTTATATAGCACCATCAATGTACATGGTGCTGTACAGAGTAAAACAGTAAATAGCAAGACTCTGCCGCATAGGCTTACAATCTAGTCTCCCACCAGTATGGTGTAATGGTTAGAACGTTGGACTGTGATTTGGGAGAACAGGGTTCAAGCCATGAAGCTCCCTGAATGACTTTGGATCAGATTCACAGCCTAACTTACCTCACAGGGTTGTTATGAGGACAAATTGGAGAGGAGGAAGATCTTGTATGCTGCCTTGGGCTCCTTGGAGGAAAAGGCAGGATATACATGTAACAAACAAATAAGTGCATAATACAGTGATGCGATTCACAAGACTGATAAGGCTTTCTCACATAATTCCTGGCAATAACATTCCTTCCACCCAGTGTAAAGATGCCAGAGTAGTGTTGATATCTTCCCGGCAATTCTTTATAAACCCAATGACCATATAATGATGGGTGGACAAACTTAGGGGGTCATCACCTCATTAAATGAAAATCTGTTAACTTTCCAACTTAGTTAAGCAATAATGCCACATCAAAGGACAAATCAAAAGAGCTACTGTTCCAGAGGGATTTGAGAGGTATGTTAAGGAAAACCATAAGGAAGCTGAATGCCTTAAACATGGCTCATTTATTCCAATGCATTTGCTAGCAATAGTTTTATTGGGAGGCTGCTGAAAGATTTACATAAAACTAAGTACTTTTCTACTGGACTACATTCTAAATCTGTCATTGACATTAAGAGAAGAAACATAATAGATAGACACTGTAAATATTTCTCTGAAGCAGCACTGTTCATTGCAGAGGTCAACAAAACAAAAATCTGAATGGTGTGAAAATGTGGAAGAGATTGAGTGAAATATTATATGTATCAGCATCTACGTTTCCTATAACATTCTAGATTTAATATATTTAGGGTACTATCCAATTTTAATCCTATGTAGAGTAAATCAATTGAAATGAATGGAACAAGTTAGTAACAACTAACCAGTCCCATTCATTTCACATTGGGCTTACTCTATGTAGGACTAACATTGGATACGTCCTATACATAGCAATTGTGGGCATTAGCAGAATGGTGGCTAAACATCATCTTTGTCTTTCTGCAGATGTTGTACAAATCAATCCAAAGTATGACATAGTGACCATGTTCAGACAACACACTAAGACACAGTGGTCAAGCATTTTGAGCTAAACATTATGGCTTACCATGATGGCTACATAAGCACGGTTTAAACATGCTCACTAACCATTTACTCAAAAAAGTTAAGTCTCCTAACCATTGTTTAGCATGTTGTTTGAACAGGCCCAGTGTCATCCTAATGCAATTGGCAGTCCATTAGCAAGGGGTTGTGGCACACTTGTGTTTGCTGGGGTGGTGGGGAGAAGGTATTTTTTCCTAATCTGCTGCACTGGGAACACTGGAGAGTGAGGTACAAGTCTCACCCTCTGCTAGAGCTAGGGCTGGTTTGTCCTCTATTTCTGGCTGGGGGGTGGGGGCTGCAACTTTCTGTTTCCTATGCCCTTTATGACACTTGTTCTGCAGATTGGCTCCCTATTTATTTATTTCATTTCATTTCTATACTGCCCAGTTGCCAAAGTTCCCTGCGCAGTTCAAAACAATTCACAAAATCACAAATGCAAAACAATAAGATACAGCATAAAATCTCAATATACAAAATTTAAAACAGTTGAAAAAGCTAAAAACAATTTCAGTGAAATACTAGATCTGTTAAAGACACCTGATATAAACGCCCCATCATATGCCATTAAATGCCTGGGAGGAAAGGCAGTGTTGGTGCCAGGTGGGCCTCAGTGAGGAGAACTTTCCATAATCAAGGCCCTCTCTTCTGCATTCAGGCCATTAACTAGGACGTGCATTAATTGCATTCATGCAGTTCACATACATCTAGCTTGGCTACAATGTAATCATGGCAATCTGTGTGGAAAGGAAGTTAAATACGATGGCCAAAGTTGCCACCGCTTATCATAGAGCACCCTCTATGTTGGCTGAGGGTGTTGAGAGTTGTAGCCCAACACATCTGGAAGTGACCAGGTTGGGAAAGGCTATCGTAGAGCGATTTTTGGCAGCATCCCTGTGATGGTATAATGTGTGGACCAGTCAAAAGTACAAGTTTTTCCCATGGTTATATCTAGTAAGCAATTAGTGTTTCAAGCAGATGCAGCTGTACACAGGAAGGGCATACAGCATATTATGAATCACTAGACTTGTGGGACAATGTCTAGTATGTTTTGTATTGGCCAGCAGGGCATTTTAATTTTGAATGAAGGTTGTTTCATTCTGTGTCTTCATGCCTTTCGGATTCTCTTTGCTATTTAAAAATATGCTTTACAGATTTGGTTTTGTTTTAATTTTATATTTTGTTTGAATACTTAGGTTGGTTGGGAAAGTGACGAATTTGTAAATAACATCCTGATACCGGAATGTAGCTTTCTCAAAATCTCAGCTTTCATAAAAATGAAACAACATTCTATTCCTCATTTTTAGAATGTAAGCTTGACAGCATGTAGAAAATGTCTATTGATTGGAAATGGGGCTATCGTACCATAGTGAACATTCTTCTTAACACTTATTCTTTGCCACTCACATTCCCTTCTCCCTTGCTTGTGTATTACATTGTGGTTCGTATTAAGTATTTTAGCAAGTGTTCAGTCAGAAGAAAATAAGTGAACATATGCAAATTTGAATAGTATCTGCAATTCTTTCTGAGGAAAGAATGTGATCTGTCTTGGGACAGCACTTGGACATTGTGGTACAGTGTAGACTCAAACACACCTGCTAATTTGGTGGCAAATGGCAAGATGTTCATTATGCATTAAAAGTTCAGGCTGTAATCCTATGCACACTTTCCTTGGAGTAAGCTTCATTGAATACAGTGGGACATATGTTTGAGTAAACATGGATACGTTTTCACTGTCAGTCTTGCACTTTTAAGGTGGTAACTGTAGATGCTTCCTGGAAAATAAACATACAGTAGATTGTTTATGTTAAAACTGCAGCACACCTTTGATTGGAATTTTTCCTACTGTACAAAATTGAGTGGGATAACAGTTGTACACAGAAACAAACAGTTGTCTTAATTAACATCGCAGAGTATTTGGCACTGACCCTGGTCTCAAAAACCAGACTTTATTGGGAATTTTGCATGAGCTGGGACTACAGGATTCACTCTTTGTAACAGCTAACAGATGTTCAATTATTATTATTTTGGCGCTCATTCTCTGCCCCCCCTCTTTTCTTGCTCCCAGTGCACCAAATCATTTCTTTCAGCTATTCAGTTTAGTTTCTACCACTTCATGTTTTTGGCAGACCAAAAGCATAACAATGAAGTTGCCTTTTTAAGACTTTGTAAGACAATGTTTTGCATGCACTTGCACCAGGAATGAGTCACACAATGCAGTTACAGTCGCTTATGAAACCACTTAATGGAATCATCTGGAGTGTCACGTTTTCTTCTCTCTCAAAAAGTACTGATCAGTAAGGGTACAGTTGAGCTGAAAGAGGAAGCCAGGTATCACAGATCCTTTTATACGCCTTGAACACACACCACTTACGTTTTAAGCTACTTGAGAGAATGTGCAGAAGTGTCAGGAAAGAGGCAGTGGAAGAAGGACTATGTTCTAATTGTCTTGGCAACTGGGACAACACTCCCTGTTTTACCATACTATTGCACAGGGCCAATGTCAAGGGTAGGCATGGTTGGGCACCTACCGAAAGCCCATGCCTCAGCAGGGGGGCACTGACAAGAGTACCCTGTTGTTTCTCCCCTTCACCATTGCAAACTGCTTGTTCACCTGCCTCTCACTCTGGCCTGGACAACAGTTGTAGTGAGAAGGAGAAACAGTATCTAAGCCACCTAACTGCACAATGGGGCATAGTATTAGCCGGACATTATATCCCAAAAAGTTGCAATACATAAGAGAGGGGTTTTACCAATACATGTATAAGCTGATTGGATGCATTGCTTACTAGTCCTGTAATGATTCTAAACCTGTGGGAGATGCCTTTAAGTAGCATTCCTCAAAGAATGAATGCATTGTTACAACAGTCTGGAGGAACTGTAACAAGATATAGGGTATATCTGAATAGTGATTTCTCCGAGTCTCAGGTGCACTCTTTCACTATACCCAATCCCTACAAACCACTGGCTGATGCATGAAATTGCTCAGGTTGCTCATGCTTTGCAGTGTACACATGAGTAAATATGGAATTATGTGGGCTGTGATGACCCCCACCGTATACTGCTCCTTTATTCCTTTCCTGAATCAAAGGACTCAGTGCAAGTACAGGTGTCAAGTGGTTTGGAATGCTGCAACACACCTTTCACTTCTTAGGCCTTATACGACTCTGCACCCTTACTCCAACTTCTCCCTTCCACTGCCACCATAGACATGTATCCTTCCCAGGTATTCCAAGGCCCACACCAGTAGTAATGAAATGTAATTTATTAACAAATAGTTAGTGCAGGTACAAAAGTGTGACAGTTTCCTCAGTTCTCAAGTGTAATGGTTATAAAGTACAATGCGTAATGGTTTCAGTCAGTTCTTTCTCTTAAACATTTCACAATATAACTTCAGGTTCTCCTGCTTACTCTAACCCTACTGGGCTACACTATTTTCTTCCCCACATACTAAACCATTCAAACAACAAACCATGCAGACCCTTCCTATCTCTATCTCAATCTCTCTTCCAAACTCCAATCCAAAACTCATCCCAAAACTCATACCTTCTGTCCTGTCAGCAGAAGCATACAGTATATACTCACAGAGTCCTTCGACTCCTCCCATTCTCTCATGGCCAATCTAGACGCTCCACGCAAACATCCAATCAGCACTCTCCTTCCATCTGGCACTCACTGGCTTTATACTTCTTTAAATCTGGCTTTATACTTCTTTAAATCTTTTCAATCATTATTTTTAATGAACCTTTATATCAAATTTAACAACACAGTCTAATGCAGTAGAACATCACATGGGCATATAACCCTATGCCACTTTTTTTTAAAAAAAGAAACACAGTTTTCCAAGTTGTGAGCAAAACAAAAAGAAGCTGTTGTGAAAAATATGACCTTGGTTTGGTCTTTCTTGGAATCAATGGAAAAGTTTGCAGGAATGCTATGTTTATGACCAGGCAGTTCAGAGACCGTGTAAATAATTCAGAAGGCCAAAGGTTGACACTGAGCCATACATTCATCAGAGAAGGGCAATCTTTATTTCTGTTCCAAAGAATCAGTGTTCTAGGGCTCAGTGGATAGAATATTACATCTGGATGTGGGAGATCCAGCTTCAAACACCTTTCTTAGCCTTGCAGTTTATTAGATGACCTTGAGCAAATCTCAGTCTCTTGCTCTAACCTACCTTATCAGGTTTCTGGTGGATGATAAGAATCATAAAGCACTTTAGACACTGAAAAGTGCAATACATGATTAATCATGTTGCTGGGCTGTGTGCATCTTGAGGAATATAAAAAAAGTGCAATGAAAACTTGTAAAAAGGTTATTTGTAAGAAGCAGCAGTAGCTGCTCTTTGTAATATAGTGAATCTTGACTTACAACATAAATCAAAAGCTCTTCCTTTGTGGGTTCTGAAGAGCTGTGAAGGATGATGAGCAGAAGAATGAAGGTTTAGTAGGATCCATTGAAGGGGAGATTGCTCAACAAATAACAGGAGGAGGAGAATTCTAGTAAGATTAAATGAACCTTACTAGTTCATTCAAACGTTTCCTCATTCCATTAAGTCAAATCGGATTCACTAGGGTATGTTGTTCTCTATATTTCCTTCTGTATTTTCATTATAATGTTTATTTTACTTGAAGGATTCATTGTAGATCTAAGAATAGACTACCATGGTATTATGGTAGATTAAAACCAGATTTTCTTACAAATGTTTAACATCATCACATTGAATCATATTTCTTCTTATGTCCTCTTTCCCTCTTGTACAGAAGTAGGTGGCCCCAAGTTGTTCATCATCACTTTTCCACAACCCCACAGTCACCTCTGCATACCATATTCTCCTTCCTGTCCTCATGGTTTATCTGCTTTGGGAGAAGGAGAATTTCACTTGCACTTTCTGCCTCCTTAGGGAGAATGTGGCGATAAGGCTTGTGAGCCTTAACTCCCAATTTCCCTGCTTTTTGGTACTTGGTTGAAAACTATAAAGCCTTAACGTTGTTTTGTAAACCATAGGTTTTTTGTTGAACAAATTTCATGGCTTTGTAACGGATGACCAGATACTATACAGTGGACAACCAAGCCGGTGTCAGCCAGTATGTTACACCATGTTGACATCCAATATAAAATCAAAGCTAGTGTTATGCATTGAATTAAATTTTCAATTTAATTAATTAACCAAAATGCTTTCCTCTCCCTCATTTTTAAAGATAAAAAGATGAAACTTGGCACCATGATAGCTCCTAAGCAGCGATTTAGCCATCCCAAGGTTGAAGCAAATCCAATCAAGCCTTGATTTTTAAGATTTTTTAAAAAGTTAAAACACAAATCTCTTTGGGGTCTAGGGCCTAGAGCAGTGCAAGTTTAAAAAACTGAAATTAAAGATAAAGAAATTTGGCACCATGGTAGCTGTTAAGTTCAAGATGGCCACCTTATATGTTATAGTCTGACAGAAATATTAATTAAAAATCAAACAAAGGATTTTTTTTAAAAAAATAAAAAAAATTAAAAAAGAAAAGCTATTCCATCAAGTAGAAGATCAAAGGAAATAGAAATCATCAAGATTTTAATTAGGTAAGGTGTAATTTAGCCAGAAAATGTGGATTAAAAATCGTCAATGAAAATCTTCAGAACCATTTTGAGAGATTTTTTTTTCTTTTCTACTTTAAACTGCCCTCCTTCCCTCAATCTTTCACCAATCTTCTTGAAATTTTCAGGTTATTTAAAACCAACATTTCTTTCTGGCACATGTAAATTTCAGGAGGATTGGCAGAACATTTTCTATTTTATGAATGTTAGAATTACCACTCCCAATTACCCCTTTATAATGGTAGTATACTTTTTTTTTACTGTCCAACCTTAATTAAAGGGACACTGCTGTGTCCTTTTAAATAAACTGATATTTTCCATGATGTTGCTCCATAATGTTGGAGTTACGACTATAAGACACTATTCTTGAGTTCTATAGTTGTATAATTGGCTTAACTTCCTGAAAAGAATAATGCAAAGCAGCAGTCCACTAGATTTTAATAAATTGGGAAATTCAAATGGGGATAGTTCAACAAGGTATGTGGGCCCCAGAACATTGAATTGAACATTAAAGCAAACCCGCAGCCAGTACAACTGCTCTATAACTGGTTGGACTCTAAAACTTGCCACAGCAGCCAGGAGTATATTGGGTAAATGAAGGTGAAACTAAATCTGGTGCTCTCCAAATGTTTTTGACTTCAACTCTTATTGGCTCCATCCAGCATGGTCAATAGTCAGAAATGCTTGGAGTGGTATTCTAATATATAACAATTATATATAGAAGTATAATTTACTGACAGTCTTTTAGTCATTCCAAAGCTGTTTCTCCTAAGAAGGGGAAATCATTTCCCCTTAAAATCAAGCAGGATTTAACTCTTCTCACATAGCAGTAATTAACGTTGATAAATGAGAGGGCATAGCTGTGAAAGGCCTTGGCAAGCAAGGCACATAGCTGTGGTTTGCTAAATGCTACTCATTCTGCCTTAATGGAATTACTGCTTTCTAAAACATGAGTGCCTTCCCTTGTCCAAGGGACCACAATTATATTTCAAAGCCAAAGAGCTTTTCCTCACTCTTCTGTGTGGTGTGAACAGCTAAATATAGACAGGGGATCATTTTCAGCAGTACTACTACTGCGGTAAGCCACATGAAGCTTGGGTTTTGTCACGCTACCACAGTGGATACTCGGTTCATCCCACATTAGTTGAGTTTTTCTCAAGGACTGGAGATTATGCTTTAAGAGTGGCTTGTTACACAGGGGAGTCATCAACAGGAGTCGGTGGTGATGACATGATTCATGTGAAGAGCAGGAGAGGAGTGGAAGGGAGAGTTAAGACTGTTCAAGCTGGAATGAGTTCCAAGGCTTGCTCATTATCTTTTTATCTCCCTTGGTGTATGGGATAAGAATAACATCTGAGCTCCACCATTTCACATCCTGTTCAGCCATGCAGCTCACATTGTCCTATGCAAAGCAATACCTCCCAACCTACAGCACAAGTCTAGCCTTACCAGCCCACACTATTTCACAGGGTTATTATAAATAAATGTCTAAGAAAGAAATTGTAAAGCATTATGTACACTGAACAATGCTCTATATGATTATTTATGTATTTATTTATATAGCACCAACAATGTACTTGGTGCTGTACAAAATATACAAATAAAACAGCAGTACCCTGCCTAGAGGCTTACAATCTAAAATCACATTAAAACATATGAAGGGGGGGAAGGGGTTCACAAAGCAGAAATAAGAGAATAATCATAGTAATAAGAAGAGTAGATCAAGCTAAAATACCAAAACGTATTGAAAACAAATGAGTTTTCAAACGCATTTTAAAATCTACAATGAATTTGTGGTACGTAGTTGCTCTGGAAGAGCATTCCAAGCAAACGGGGCAGCCAGAGAGAATGGGCAATGCCGGGCAAGAGAGATAGAAACTCTTGGGCGGGAGAGCAACATAACATTTGAAGAACGGAGGGTACGAGGGGGGTGGTAAAGTAAAATAAGAGAGGAAAGATAAGAAGGTGCAAGACTATGACACGCTTTGAATGTGAGCAAAAGAAGCTTATACTGATTTCTATATGGGATCGGAAGCCAATGAAGAGATTTCATCAAAAGAGAAACATGGTCAAAATGACGAGCCAAGAAAATAATCTTGGCTGCAGAATGGTGAAGAGAGACCAAAGAGGAGAGATGAGCATAAGGAAGACCAGTCAAAAGAAGATTACAAAAGTCCAAACGGGAGATAACCAATGCATGGACAAGGGTCTTAGCAGAAGATTCAGATAAGAACAGACGGATCCTAGCAATGTTATATAGGGAAAAAATGGCAGGACTTGGCTACAGCCTCGATATGTGAGGAGAAAGAAAGTGAAGAATCAAAAATTAAGCCAAGACTACGAACTTCTTCCACCGGATAAAGTGTGACATTATTAACAGTAACAAAGAATGAAGAGTGAGGGGATGGTTTGAGAGGGAAGACAAGCAAAACTGTTTTTGCCATGTTTAGTTTTAAGTGACGCTGAAGCATCCAGGCTGAGATATCAGACAAACAGGCTTGGGAGAAGAGAGATACAATTGTGTATCGTCTGCATACAGGTGATATTGGAGGCCATGAGAATGAATAAGATTACCTAACGATAACATGTATAAAGAGAACAACAAAGGGCCAAGTACTGAGCCCTGTGGCACCCCAACTTGAAGGGGAAAAGAAGAAGACGGGTGGCCATTAGCACATACGCTAAATGAGCGACCTGCGAGATAGGAGGCAAACTAGTCATAGACAGATTTGTGGAATCCAAGGTCACATAGGGTAGCCAATAGGAGGTCATGATCAACCATATCAAAGGCCGCAGTAAGATCCAAAAGAAAACAGGCCTTTAGATTTGGCGATAAGAAGATCATTCATAGAATCATAGAATAGCAGAGTTGGAAGGGGCCTACAAGGCCATCAAGTCCAACCCCCTGCTCAATGCAGGAATCCAACCTAAAGCATCCCTGACAGATGCTTGTCCAGCTGCCTCTTGAATGCCTCTAGCGTGGGAGAGCCCACAACCTCCCTAGGTAACTGATTCCATTGTCGTACTGCTCTAACAGTCAGGAAGTTTTTCCTGATGTCCAGCTGGAATCTGGCTTCCTTTAACTTGAGCCTGTTATTCCGTGTCCTGCACTCTGGGAGGATTGAGAAGAGATCCTGGCCCTCCTCTGTGTGACAACCTTTTAAGTATTTGAAGAGTGCTATCATGTCTCCCCTCAATCTTCTCTTCTCCAGGCTAAACATGTCCAGTTCTTTCAGTCTCTCTTCATAGGGCTTTGAAAATTACAATGAAGTAATTTTACCAATTACTTCATTGGTAATCTTAGTAAGAGCTGTCTGAGTAGAATGCAGAGGACGAAAGCTAGACTGAAAAGGATCTAAGGCTGAGGAACTAGAAAGAAAATGAAGACACCGGGAATAAACCACTCATTCCAAGACTTTTGACACAAATGGCAGCAGAGAAATAGGACAATAATTGGCAAGAGAAAACATATCGAGAGAGGTTTTTTTTAGAATGGGGGAGACTGAAGCATGCTTAAAGGCAGAAGGACATGTGCCAGAAGACAAAGAAGTGTTAATAATGTGGAGTAGGGAGGGAAGAATGGTAGACGTAAGATTGATAAAGACGCGAGAAGGGATAGGATCAAGAGGGCAGATGGAGGGCTTCAAAGAATGCATTATACTAGTAAGTTCATCGGCAGCAATCAGAGGAAATGCAGAGAAAATTAAAGGGGGAACTGGAAGTTGAGTAGTGAATGTTGGGGGAGAGATAGTAATAGCGAGCTCAGAGCGAATTGTTTGGATTTTGTTGTTGAAGAAAGTAGCAAAATCCTGAGCAGACAAGGAGAGAGGAACGGAGAGTGGGCTGGGTTTCAGAAGGGCATCAAATGATGTAAAAAGCTGCCGAGGGCGCTTGGCTTGAGACTGAATAAGGAGAGAAAAATATTGTTGTTTAGCCAACGAGATAGCAGCAGAAAAGGATGAGAGAACAAATTTATAATGAACAAAATCTGCCCAATCCCTGGACTTAACAAAAATAACAAAAATAATTGTGAATTGTACAGGTTACTCGCATCTAAACCTACATTGTGGATATATCAAAAGAACAATAATTACTGGGCTCATAGGAGCAAATTAAGAGCATCATCAGTTGGTTGGGGAAATCGCATTTCCTTACCATCACTTTACTCCTGCTTTGGTCCCACAATACTTCCTCTTTCTCCACACTGGGGAAAAAAGTGGAAGTAAACAATGACCATGTGGCCCATTCAGTGGGTGTTTTTATCACAATGCTTTTCCTGCACATAGCAGGAAATGGCGGCAAATGTTGCTTCCCTCCCCCCAAAATGGATTTACCAGGGTCTTATTTGTTGTTGGAAGAAGCTCAGAAGGAGTGGGAGTCACATGGGAAGCAGATGGTGTCATCAAAAGGACCTGCAGAAAACCGTGAGTGGGCAGTAATGAGCATGCGATAAAACACTCATCTGATGACACTTTAAGTGTAACCTTAGGTATTTTATGTGCTATAGGTCAGTATAAAATTCTTTCCCCTATCCTGTCTCTTCTATATCAAATCCTATAGCTTCAAGGCTTAACAGTCCTTTCTCACCAGAGTCTGTGGATCCTGAGCCCTTACACACACAAGTTCAAATTATCTACCTCCCATCATGGTTTCCAGTTCTGTGCCTTTTGTGAGCTGTGATTCCAGGTTCTCATAGACTGATATTGTTCACTTGTTATGTAGTTCAGCCATGTTGTTTTTTTGGTGAGGATGCTCACATAAATTTATTTTTACTTCTAACTGACCTGTTGCATTGGAAGGAACTGCCATGTCTAATCTCCCTGGTGCTATCTTGATACATCTCTTTATTTACCTGCCCACCCAGCTGCTGTGGACACATTGTGAGCTGCTGGTGGTAGAACCAGAAAACATTGAGTCTTTCTACAGAAGGCATTTATTGTGTGCTCGTCATTCCTTATTCATGGCTGTTTACACATTCTTTAGACAATTTAATGGCAAGTTTTCACTTCTGTTTAAGAGTACTTTAAAAAGTAGAGTGGTGGTTATGGGGGCTGTCATGATAGTGCCTGCACTTCCAAATTTACGACTACATCACTGTGAGAGGCTGCTTTGAGTGCGGACTAATTCATTGGCATTAGTCAGCAAATTACTTTAGGCTATTCTAGATTGGCTGAATTGTCAGGCTTGGAAATGTGAATGATATTGTGGAAGATCTTGAATATCCAAGCATTGTGCCTATAAATTAGGTGTTGGACATACTGCAGGGAAATATTCCAAATTTATACAGCTGGCACCAGCAAAAAATAAATCATGAAATGTCCTGCAAAACACACAGGACATGGTTATCAGAAGATGCATGATGGCCTGCTATCTATATTTTATCTCTTCTGGTCCAGTAAAAGGAGTCAAAACATGCTTAATGGTTGTATAGCATGAGAAAGCTGCAGTAATCTTAAATCAGGTTATCTTTGAAGAATTACGCAGATGTGAAGCAATGCACATTTAAAGCTTCTCAGCTACTTTCCTTGAGCATTGGTAGATCCTTCAAAAGTTCAATAACATAAATCAGGAAAAGAGAGTTCCCTTTCTACAGACTCTACTTGTTGGAATTTGGTCCCACATCCAAACTATAATACTGGTGTATAAAAAGTCAGTTCTAAAACCCTCCAGGTGGAACACAAGTTTTGTCTACATGTAGGAGGAGACAGCTGATTTATTAGGTTTATTACGTCATTTCCTACATAATTCATTATGTATTTATTTATTAAATTTATATACTGCCCCATAGCTGAAGCTTTCTGGGCGGTTTACAAAAGTTAAAAACAATGAACATTAAAAAGTATACAAAATTTTAACCATCAAAAATATAAAACCAGTATAAAACAACAATATCCATTTAAACAACAACAGTTCTGGGGTCCATTAAAAAACAAACAAACTTAGCATATGTTGTTAAATGCTGTTAAATGCCTGGGAGAAAAGAAAAGTCTTGACCTGGTGCCAAAAAAATAAAAAGATAATTTCCTGTAGCCCCTAGGTAATGATGCTGACTCAAGATGATGGGATTTTTCTCCAGTTGACTTAGTACCTCAGAAGTCAATAATCTTTTTTTTTATTAATAAACCATACATTAGGAAAATGTATTGTGATTCTTTGGCAAGACATAAGCAATGCATGAGGGATTGCTATTAACAATAAAAAGGAACTTTACTGAAACATCTCCAAGCTATAATGGGGGGTGGGGACTAGAAACTAGAAGTTAGTCCCCTTGGAACAAATCTGGCTGTCCTAGTAAAGTAGTCAAATGAGCCAAATATGAGTAATTTTGCAACAAAGGAATCTATGTATGGATTCTGGAATCCAAAGGGGGAAACTAAGAAAGTTACAATTGGCAACAGACACACATTTGTGCAACCAATGAATTCTTTGTTGTTTCTGGTCTTTAGTTACTAAAGCTTCTAAGAGGCAACAGGGAGTCTTAGGGTTCTCTTTCTTAACATTAGGCTTAGTAGTAGGCTTTTTTTAAACCCCTGAAGTTTAAAAAGGGCATATATTAATTTTAAGGACTTTCCTTGCAGCCTTGGAGCAGGGGTTCCCAAATATTATCACAGTGAGCTTCATTAAGTTAAGGGAGGGGGAGAAAGAAACTGTTATAATACTCCTCAAAGGTAATTAAACATCCTCCTCATTTGGTACCATAGTGTCCTTGGCCATCATTTTACAGACAAGAAGGAGCATACATTCACTTCTAACAATGAACCACTAACCATTGGCTGCCAATGATTAGCTATTGGAAGGGAATAGATATGCACTCTGCCTTAGGGTTGTGTTGGTCAGAATCTGCCCTAGGTATGGGTGAGAATTTTATTTCAGTTCATTTTTTATAATAATTTACCAAAATTCATCCTTGGGTTAGAAAAAAACTTGAGATTCTAAAAAACTCACTATGGGAAAAAGCAAAACTGACAGAGTCACCCTCCCTTAAAGGCCTGCCTGCCTGCCTGCCTTTCTTTCTTTGAAAAACAACAACAATGTTGGATTTTTGTTCAGGCTGAATGGATGAAGCTCATTCTTGGAATGCATTTTCCCAGGTTTCCAGGGCTGCTTTCTTCCTACTTAATCAGATGCTTCAGCAGCTGATACAGGGAATCAAGGCTAGAGATCATGAAACTAGTTGGATGGACCCTCTAACACCCCATGGATGGGGCTTAAAGACTGTATAGATTTAAAAGGTATTTAAAACATAATCCTGAAATAGGTTAGGTGGTCATAAGTGACTCACCCCAAAACACACAGAAGGCCTGTACCAGGATCTGGGCTCTTGTGACTGTAAATGCACAAGACAAGATTATTCTTTCTCAAGTTGCAAAACAGACAGTGTTGTCTTGTTCTGCAGGTTTTTTTAAACAGATTATAATGGCTGGGATTTTTGTTTGGTTTTTTTCACTTTAAAGCATTATAAACTTCTATCCCTTATTTAGATAGAAATCTTTAAAGAGTATTTGATTTGATGACCTCTCGTTTACAAAATAGGGACTTTAGCAAAGGAATGATGATTGCACACTGGCTGCTGCTTTGTGTACCAGGCTAAGGCTATCAAGATAAAAATAATGGAACACCAAATCCCCACTGAAATGTAAGGAGTAGGCTGGATAAGGAATGGAACATTGGGGGAAAAAATATTCTGAAACAGATTTTCACCATAGGTTTACTTTGAGAACTATCAGTGTTTCCATTTATTCTTTATTTATATTTATACCCCAGGAGGCTGATGGATCTGAATGGTTTCCTAATGGCTCCTGGGGATTTTCCTGTTGCTTCGGCAGGTGATTTTGTTTAAGCCCTGGTTGATCTCTGGAATGGATAAATGGCCAGGGCAGTGGACACGATTGCTCCTGAGCGTCCTCTCTCACGTTGTGGAGCCACACCAGCCCCCTGGTTTTCCAGGGAACTGGTAGCAATGAAACGAGTGAGACAGAGGCTAGAACGACATTGGCAGAAAACTCGGAGTGAATCTATCGAACACAGGCTAGAGCATATTTGAAGGCCTACTCCATGGCAACTCGGGCAGCAAAAAATCTTTTTTTCTCTGTAACGATTGCATCTGCAAAGAGCCGTCCAGCAGAGCTGTTTTGGGTGGTCAGGGGCCTTCTACACTCTGGCCCCCAAGAGGAAATTTCAGACCTTTCAACAGACCACTGTGACCAATTTGCCCAGGACTTTGCAGACAAAATCGCTCGGATCCTTTCTGACTTGGATGCTATTGTTGATACAGTCCCAGTGGATGTAACTTTGGCACCTGCTTGTCCAGTATTATTGGATTCCTTTCAGTTTGTACAGCCTGATGATGTGGACAGGGTCCTTGGATTGGTGAGAGCCACCACGTGTATACTAGATCCTTGCCCTTCCCGGCTTATAAAAGCAGCCAGAGGGGGACTGGCCGAGTGGGTAAGCGGAGTGATCAATGCCTCCCTTTGCCAAGGTAGGGTATCAGTCTACGTGAAGGAGGCAGTGGTAAAACCCACATTGAAAAAGCCCTCCTTGACCCCCACAGTATTGGATAACTACCGTTTAATCTCCACCGTTCCATTTTTGGGCAAGATATTGGAGCGTGTGGTGGCCTCCCAACTCCAGGGATTCCTGGATGAGACGGATTGAAGGAAAGGAAAGGAACCTCTCGTGCAAGCACTGAGTCATTACTGACTCTTGGAGGGACGCCAGCTTTCGCTGATGTTTTCTTGGCAGGCCTTATAGCGGGGTGGTTTGCCGTTGCCTTCCCCGGCCGTTATTACCTTTCGCCCAGCTAGCTGGGTACTCATTTTACCGACCTCGGGAGGATGGAAGGCTGAGTCGACCCGAGCCGGCTGCCTGAAACCAGCTTCCGCTGGGATCGAACTCAGGCCGTGGGGAGAGTTTCAGCTGCAGAAACTGCTGCTTTACCGCTCTGCGCCACACGAGGCTCATGAGACGGATTATCGCCTTGGTGGATGATCTTCGCTGGGAACTGGACAGGGGGAGTGTGTCACTGCTGGTTCTGCTGTACCTCTCAGCGGCATTCAATACAATCGACCATGGTATCCTTCTGGGCCACCTTGCTGGGATGGGACTTGGAGGCACTGTTTTACAGTGGCTCCATTCCTTCCTGGATGGGCGGACCCAGAAAGTGGTACTGGGGGACCCCTATTCGACTCCTTGGCCATTGGCCTGTGGAGTCCCTCAGGGGTCTGTTTTGTCCCCCATGCTATTTAACATATACATGAAACCATTGGGAGTGGTTATCCAGAGTTGTGGGGTTTGGTTTCACCAGTATACTGATGACACCCAACTCTACTACTCCTTTCCACCCAATTCCAAGGAAGCGGTTTCTGTGCTAAACCGGTGTCTGTTGGCAGTAATGGATTGGATGAGGGCAAGCAAATTGAAGCTTAATCCAGATAAGACAGAGGTGCTCCTGGTCAGTCAAAAGGCAGATTAGGGAATAGGGATTCAGCTTGTGCTGGATGGGGTTACACTCCCCCTGAAGACACAGGTCCGCAGCTTGGCTATACTTCTGGATTCAGCCCTGAGCCTGGATGCCCAGGTTTCGGCAGTGGCCAGGAGTGCATTTGTACAGTTAAAGCTAGTGCACCAGCTGTGCCCATTCCTAGAGATGTCAGACCTGGCCACAGTGACACATGCCTTAGTTACATCCCGATTGGATTACTGTAAAATGCTCTTTGTGGGGCTGCCTTTAAAGAGTGTTCGGAAACTCCAGCTGGTTCAAAGAGCTGCAGTCAGATTGTTGACCGGGGCTGGTTACAGGGAGCATACAACTCCCCTGTTAAAACACCTCCACTGGCTTCCAGTCTGTTTCTGGGCACAATTCAAAGTGCTGGTTATGACCTATAAAGCCCTATATTGCTCGGGTCCAGGTTATTTGAAATATCATATTCTCCCTTATGAGCCTGCCTGTGCTTTGAGATCTTCTGGAGAAGCCCTTCTTTCAGTCCCACCATCTTCACAGGCGTGCTTAGTGGGAACATGGGAGAGGGCCTTCTTGGTGGCTACTCCAGTGCTTTGGAACTCTCTTCCCGGGGAAGCTAGACTCGCTCCCTCCTTGATGAGCTTTTGGAAGCAGGCTAAAACTTGTTTGTTCCAGCAGGCCTTTGGAGAGTAATTTGGTCCTCCATCTATGTTAATGACTTATAATTTTGTTGTGTATTTTAAACTTTTTTCCCCATTTATTTTCCTAGGTTTTACAATGTATGTTTTAAACTTTGTAAGACTGCCTTGAGGCCCAGTATTGGGCAAAAGGCAGGATACAAATAAATGTAATAATAATAATAATAATAATAATAATAATAATAATAATGATGCAATGAACTTAACACCTTTATTGTGGTGGTGGTCGTGGTGATGATGATAAAAAACCAGAACAGCAGAACATATATAAGCTTTTTGTTGTTTTTGTTTCTCCTTTTGTTTAATAATTGGGAATTGGGACTTGCCAATCAACTGCAAATTTTCCAGTAGACCCAGATCTACATTCTGCCCCCACTGCTTTAAGTTACTTGGGTTCCAAGCCATGTAGGGGTTTAAAGGTAAAATCTGACACCCTGAACTAGCTTGCAGATCTGCACTAGTAGCCACCAGTGAACCTTGCAGGACTGTTGAAATATATTCCCAGGAGGCCATCTTGTTAAAATCCTGGCAGCTGCATTTTGATCCAGATGCAGTGTCCAACCTATCTTCAAGGGCAGGCCTACATACAACACACTACAGAAGTCTAAACAGAAGGTTACAGCATGGATCACCACAGCTAGACTAGCTTGCTTATAAAGTCCATAATGGTCTGGATTGTTATATTATGGTTTTAGTTGTAAACTGCCCAGAGAGCCTAGGCTATTGGGTAGTATAAATATGAAATAAATAACTATTGATTGGAAACAGTCCTTATTTTTCTGGCTCCTGTTAATGGTAAATTGTGATTCCTTTTTTTTCCCTTTTGGGATACCTTTTACAAATTTTGTTAGTGTCTATACAAATGTGTCTCCACACACAAGAACTGGAGATGTTGTTCTTTCTTTTATTATTATTTATTATAACATTTATATTCTACCTTTTTTCTTCATGCACAAAAACGAAAGTGGCTTACACAGACATCCTCTCTTCTCTGAGGTAGGCTAGGCTGAGAGTCAGTAACTGGCCTAAGGTCACACAGTGAGTTCATGGCCAAGCAGGGATTTGAACCCGGATCTCCCAAGTTCCAGTCCAACACTCTTACCACTACACCACACTAGTTCTCTTTAGGTTTTATTGCTTCCTTTCCCACTACAGGTCTTTAGAATTTTAAATATTTGAGTGGAGGACCAATGTATCTACACTGTGCTGTTGCTGGTGAGATTAATTTTGAATTGCTAAACAAGGCAACAGATTATTATGGGTTAAATCCAAGTGCATCGCTCCGCCAATGAAACAGAATCACTAACAATCAATTTCCCTGACTTCCACTGCTCTACCATATCTGCTCTAGAAGGCTGGAGACCCTCTGAAGTGAATTTGAGATGTGGTGATTGTAGGGCGGAAGGAAGGGAAAGTCCCATTGTGGAACATAGATCTGCTAGCATGACATTGAATGAGAGTCAATGATTTTCTGAAGTATACATTTAACTCAAAGAACAAACAACATCTTTGCTTTTAAATAATGTGATCCTGTTGATTCTTTCTTGGTTGCCTACACAGAAAATGTCATGATAGTGCTTCTTTTCCCAAGGCTAAGCCCTCATAACACTCTATCTGGATAATAAACTTTGCTAAATATGTTGGTTGCAGCTAATCTATAATAAATCCAAACTGCTCCATCATGAGATTACATTCTCTCTCTCTCAAGTGGAAATTTTTAGTGCCTAGCAATGCAAATTGTTCTAAAGGCCAATGCAAGACAGGCCATTGGAAAGTAAATTAATGAAGTAGGCAGAAAAGTGCCTTCAATAATAGTGAAGAGGAGGGGCCTTAAGCAATTGTGATCCTTTGTGTAGGAACTGTGAGTTACATGAACCAGTGGTATGGGAGTCCTATTTTCCTTTATGCAATTATAAAGGGTATGGAGCTCTTTTGGGAAGCCTATTTGATGCTAGCACCTATTGGATGAAATTATGTCCCTGTGAAAGATGGCATGTAACTCCGATTCTAATTTCATTCACTATACCAGAAATTATGCATGTTCTGCAATCTACATACATATGGAAGAAAAACTAAAACTTAAAAAAAAAATCAGCAGAGAAGTTTGTTTTCTCCTTTTCCAAAGGAGATGGTAATTCCATATTTATTCCAGAAATATTTCTTAAAGTAGCAAAACTTCTAGGAGTTAAAAACATGCCTTTACAAAAAGAAAAAAGTGGCCACCAGTCACGTGATTCATGAAACAATAATGAAAAGAAAAGTTTGTTTCAGTAACAAAAACTTGCTAGAAAGCGAGAAACTGAAATTCTTTCAACAAAATAAATTCTGTTCTCAGATAATGTGAAAAATTATGTCACTTTTAATTCTCCTGAGGGAAAAATGGCTACAGTTAAAAGTGTATCAATGCCGCCATTTATTGCTCAAACCAGTCTATAAAAAGACATTGTGTACAAGTTTTTGCTTTCTGTGCCAGAATGAATTCCTGAAACATAACAGCAGCCCTTTTTTGTTTAGTAATTTAGATAATAGTTTCTCCATAAACTTCCATAACGTTTATTTACTACCCTAAATGATTGGACCAAGTGCTTTTGGAATCCTTCAGCTGTAAGCTTTTGTACTGTATTTAAGTGTTTGAACCTTATGGAAAATAATCTTAGCAGGCAGATTTACAAGCTTCATAGAGAGAAGGCAAGATAGGGATCCTAACATGAGGAAATGTGCTGGCTGACACAATTGTGGGAATGCAGAGAAGGGGAGGAGATGGACGCCAACAATTAATCAATGATGAGTTATTGGATTCAGGCAGGAATCTAGAATTGAGTTTCCTGCATATTTTAAATAAATTGAGAGATTTATTTTGCATTTCATAAGGGAAAAACCCACACGTACCTGTGACAGACAATTAAAATGTTGTTTCTGATGTCTCCTAATCACTCCAATCAAGCCACCTTAGAAACCCACAAATTCTTCTCAATCTGAGCTAATGGTAGTTCAGACTATTAGGACTCGTGCCCAAATGCAACTATCAATTTTTCAGACTCTCCCTGTGTGTACATTATAAGTATTCAAAAGTCCATCCATTTTTATCTTCAGCTTTCCAGATCCTACTATTTTTTGGATAAATCATTCTCCACAACTTCTTTGAAATCTTAATTTTAGACATAGTTTATTTGTCACAAATTCTCTACCTTCCTCTTTATATTTTATAGTATTCTAGTCAAATAATTAATCCATAGATGGTTATCCATCTTATTTAACAATTTAACATACCTCTTATCCAAAATTATGTCATTTTAAGACAGAGTACCGCACATGGAAGTTGTCAGTACTTGCACACCTGCATCTTCTAGATTTATTTTAAAATTCAGAGACCTTATTAGGTTCATTGTCATCTTGTAAAGCACTGTACAATTAGTTTCTTTGATACTGGTAATAGTTAAAAAACTGGCCATTTATAAGCCATATGTATTTCCAAAATCCACAGTACTGATATAACTATTAATAGGCAAACAAAAAGTGAATCGCATTATGGGTTGGATATGAACTGTTGTGCTAGTGTGGGTTTATACTAGTGCAACGTCATTAGTGCTAGTGCTGTGCCAGCATTTGATACTGCCCATAGGGTTGGATCCAGACTAAATCATATAGAGTAGACCCATCAAAACCAATAGGAATTTGGGACAGAAGTTAGTCATGTCTAACTTAAAACACATTGATTTCAATGGGTCTACTCTAAGTAAGACTAAGTGTGGATCCAACTCTATGGGCAGTACCGAAGAGAGTCCTGGGGAGATGACACCGCGGGGGAGAGCGAGAGGCAGGAGCTGAACTCGTCCACTGCGCGCACGCAAACGCAAATACAAACACACCGAGGGAGAAAAGTGTTTTGCAGGAGGAGCCGCCGCTGGCGGGATGCGCCAGAAGAGCCGCCGGGTGGGAGGGGGATTATTTGAATGGAAGAACACGCGAGGGGGAAGCTGCCAGAGCAGAGCAGCGTCTTTGAATGGGGTAGAGATTCTTCTGCAGGCGGCGCTGCCTAGCTCACAGTACACACAGTAAAGAAAGAGGCGCTTCTTTTAGGTACGTCTTTAAAAAAGGAGCATGGAAGCGCCTTCGCAACGACATGTAGATCTGGCCCAATGTTGTCACAGCCCTAGCGTTAATGATATTGCAGTAGTGTAAATCAATACTAGCACATCATTAGCCCTTGTTAGGTAAAGCAAAAAAGCAGTTACTTGCTGCTGAAGTGGTTCACCATCCAAATTGCCATTTTCTCCCTTTGCCTAGCAAGTGTTAGTGACATGCTAGTATTAGTTTACACTAACACAGTTCATTAGTGAAAGCACTGTGATAGCATTGCATATTACCCAATGTAATTTTTCTATCCGTTGTTTCTCTTGCAATGCTTGTCATGTTTCGTGCATCAATTATGGCTCAATTCCTGCTGTTTTCCAAGTCTATGTCTTCTTCTCTTTATACAAATAAAAGGAAAGATTTGTTTGTATCTCCTCAATGGACTCAAAAACCATACATCTGATTGTTATGAAACTTTTAGGATATATTCTGGAATGATTTTAGTCATAGTGAAAATTCCAACCTCCATCTTGAACTAAAAAGGTGGCAAGTCAAAAAATTTAAAGATACACTGCTTCAATACCATTTGATTGATTTCAACCAAAGTTCACATCATGATCCAGCACTGCAGTGAGCAGATTTTAACCATACATCAGTCATAGATTTTTAAAAATGTTTTTAGACAATGTTTTTATACTGAGGGGAAAAGGGTTAAAGTATGAAAAAAATGAACAAGCACAGTTTGCAACCAAGGGAAACTAGTAGGCAGAATTGTAGGCCTGCTCCTCCCCTCTGCTGTGGAGCAGCTCCATCTAAGGGGGATGGAGTGGACAGACCCCTCCCTGAGGGGCAACAGGGGAGGACCATGGCAGCGGCCATGCCTAGGGGCCCCAGCAAGCATGCCTTCACTCAGCCAGGGCAGGCACAATGTGTCCAACTCTGCCCAGACCTACACCTTGTGTCAAATTATTACAAATATGGAATAAAAAGCAGGAAATAACATTATGGAAGTGCTATATGGTATGTGTCAATGGGCCCCAACAGTTATCAGTGCACTTCAATACCACTATAAAGCTCTGGTACACATCTAGCCTCTGACAGCTGCAAAAAATTTCCTTCAAAGCTTCTCTTTATCAATCTAAAGACAATTCCAACCAGTGTAAAGCTGGGTCTGTTTGCCAGTCTACATGTCCTTAAGTATTTTGCGGAAGACTGGGTTCTAATTTGGTTTCTTCTAAATTGTACCATGCTGATTCTTTGTGCATCTTCTCATTAAGGCCATGTACTAAGGCTGCAAGTCTAAATACACTTAAGAGGGAGTAAGCTCCATTGGATACAGTAGGATTTATTTCTAAGTAAACATGCACAGGGTTGTACACATTATCGTCTTTGTTCTCCCCAAAAACTGCTTCTGCTTTTCTTTTAATGATGTCATTCACTAGAAGGAGATATGGACAACCATGAAGCGGACGGCACAAAGGAATTTCTGTTCTTCTTGCCTCTCTGAACTCCTCATTATCAACCGTAAGCAGGCTCTCCAGGACCTGTGATTTCTGCCTCTCACTCCCCCACCCAGGACATGTTACCATGGGATGTAGCTAAGTTACATGCTGAAAACCCACCCACCTTTTCAGAATCTCTTAGTTTCCCTGAGAGAGAGGCAGTGTTTTTTCTACCTCTTTCCCAGGGATGTTGAACATCCCAGAGATGTTCTTAGGGTGCATGGCTTCAAGGCTTATCTTTATTGTAAGGAGGTGGTTGAGGGGTTCGTGGATGCTCTTTTGTTTTACTATATTTATCCTGTTTTGTCCTTGCAGCCTCTCCTTCTCCTTGCAATTCCTGAAAAGCCTCCTAGATTTCTTAACTAGGACAGGATCTACACTACTGCTTTAAAGCACTTTAAAATGCTTTATAACAGTTTTGACAACTGTTGGGGTCCAGGACACCATTTCAAAACTGCTATAAAGGTATTCACAGTGCTTCAAAGCAGTAGTGTAGATCTTGGGGCTTCTCTGTGCTGCTGTTTGCTGAGTGCCTGAAAGCTGAGTGAGGCGTTTTTGGTTTGGTCTTGTTGTTAAAAGTCCTTTGATGAATAACAGCAGCAACAGCACTTTCAGGCACTCAGCGGCTCTAGAAAGACCCCACAGAAGGAAGTCCTGGTTAAGTCCTCTAGGGCTGGATCTACACTATTGCTTGAAAGTGCTTTATAAGTTTTGAAAACGGTATCTGGAGTGTGTCCTGGGCCCCAACATTTGTCAAAACTGTTATAAAGCACTTTAAAGCAGTAGTGTAGATCCTGCCTAGGTGAATCCTCACGGTTATCTCTGATCTGTGAAACTCGGCCCACACTGGGAGGAAAAAAATACCAGTGACTGAATACAGAAACTCAAACATGCAGAGCATGCACTGTACCACTAAGCTATGGCATCTTATTTGATTGCAGGCTTTTCTGGCAATATATTGCCCTCCTAGGCCTCTTTATGTTATCAGTTGCATCTAGCAAATTAACTGAATAGTAAGGCCTAAACTTTTGGAACTGTTGTAACTGGAGAATTATATTTCAGTTGTAATTCTAGAAGGTTTGGGAGGAAATTCTCACCTGGTTCATAAGTCATCTGAAGAACCTGGTCTGTTCATGAAATTCCAAATTCTGAGCGAATTCAGTACAAAGTATCTATTTGTATTCAACTAGTTTGAGTGCTCAAAGTAACTTGTGTTCCCTGTCCATGTATACACTCCCCTGTTAACTGTGTTCTCACATTTGTTCCTTGTTACCCTTATGGCTTTCCATTTCCCCCCTTTGCTGCATTTCACCTGCTGCCAAAACTGAGATTGTAAGCTCCTCAGGGCAAAGATCTATCTTTTGGTTATGTTACTTTCTGAACTACCATATATAGCAGTAGTGTTATATACATAACACTTTTATCTGAAAAAAATCCCTCTGTGCCATTTCACCTACACCTATTTGGTTGTTGTTGTAGCATTGTGTATTACAGAATATAATGGAAACATTTATTTTGCTAAAACTAGGAATGTAGTGTTTCATAAAGTGGTGTCTAATTAATTCCTTCCACCAATGGAACAGGCAGACTGCATTCTTTCAAATTCTTCTCCGGAACAATTTTTTTAGGGGTGTGGTATGGCTATGGACAGGGGGAAAGGTGGGCTAAATCTTGTTGCCCAACTGTAAGTCTCCTCACGCAATGTTGGATTTCACCTGTTATTATTCCCACAATATCTGTCAAAATAAGGCAGGCAAATGTTTTGCGGAGATTGCCATCAGAAAATAGGGCCGTTTGTGTACTGAATTAAAAGCATATGTATTGAGAAGCTGACTACTTTAATAAAAATTATTTCCAGCTGACATCTTCAGTTATTTCAGTGTTGTCATAAATAGTAAACAATCATTATGGTCACTGTCAAGTGATGCCCCCTAAAAACATGAATCAAGGATTTAAGTACATGTTTTTATATATTTATTTAGAATATTTTTATGCTACCTTTCAAGATAAAGCCCTCCTCAAGGCAATTTACAAGGTAATTTTTTTAATGCAAAATATATAATCTCTTTCATACTGCAGTTAACATTAGATTCAGTCTGATAGTAGGGAAGAAGCGTGTTCATATCACAGAAAGTTCTGATCCTTGCCTCAAATTAATGTTCGCTAGCTATGAATAGCATTATCAATAATTCATTGCCCGAGTTCTTCTCAGATGATCTGTTGATGCACACCACCAGAGCACATGGCAGTAATATGAGCATTTAGGTGATTTATAGATGTACAAAACAGCAAATAATCAGGATTTTTTTCAAGTGACAGTCTGTAAGGGCTTTTGAGCATCCAAAATAAGGGTGTGCAAGGAGATCAGTATGGTATAACTCATGTTTGTCTTTTTTAGTAGTCTCTAGTGGTCTCAGGGTAGAAGTGCATGCACTTAGACCAGCTACTTCCAATACTATTTCCAGTACCTAAGTGACAGATTTGGTTTTATATAATAGGGCACTTTCTATAGCCTTATTAACTCTTTAGTCCCTCAAGGCACTTTGCATTCACTGCTGTACAGGATGAAAATGGACACTTTTATGATTCTGTAAATATTCATTCCTTTCAATGTATGTCAAAGCTTCACTATTTTGTTGCAAAATATGAATCATTTAATAAAGCAAAACCTGCACATTCTGTAGCTTTCTAACAGGGGTTGTTCCTCCATTACGTGATATACTTCCTACGGATTGTTGCTTCTGTCCTTGTCTAGCTTTTGTTCTTGCTCATTGCAAGCAAGAGACCTTCTCACATGGTCAGAAGTGATGTAGGCCTAACAAGGGCAGAGCTGGGGAAGAAGGATCTCACCTGCTCTGTGAAGACACTGATTACCTGGAGAAGGCCTATGTGCATACAAGTTAAACACAAATATGCTAAGATCTAGACTTAAGTCCCATTGATTTTGATGGGTCTACTTTAAGTATGACTAAATCTGGATCTAATCCATAGGTTATACACCCAGAGCCCATGAATGCCTGGAAAAGGAACAGTGAACACTTCCTCTTCAATATGTTCAGCCTACGTAGTTTCTGATAGTGTGAAAAAGACTGAGGAGAATAACTCCTCTGTATTTTCTTACTACTTCATATATTTGAAGATTTATACTAGAAATAAAATAATTTAAATGGCTATTATTGCATCCTGTAGAGGTTTCAAAACAGAATTTTAAAATGGTGTTGATTTACTCAAAAATAAATCTCACTGTGCTCAATGGGCTTTATATGTGTTACAGTAGCAGCCTTACACTTAAGAGTGTGTTGGCCATTCCATACGTAGGCACTCCATGTAACCTAATTTGGCAGCATTAGGTTTATACCTAAGTCACAAATAATTTTGTGTATACTTTTGCTTGGGTGTAAAAAACAAGATTCTTTGTGTGTTCTGCAATGTGTCATGACTAAAATGTTTGTCTGCTTTTTCCTGGAGGCGGAGAGCTTTTCTGTCAGAGACACAGCTGCGTGATATGGATTAGCCATAAACAGGACCCAACTTGTGTTTGTGGTCTCTGGTCTTGTTTTGGATCACTTGATGTATAAGTTGTCTTCTACAAATATTTAACACAGTAGGACTTCACTTTATTATGGTGTGGTGTCCTTGGCCAAATCTGCGTATCCTAATAATTATATTACTTACACAAATAAACAAGGACTTATGTAAAATCTTAAAACCTGATTTGAATTTAAGCCCAGAATGTTGTGTTGCCATATGTGTACATTCCAGAAGAAAAATCTCAGACAGCCGTAATGAATGATATATGCAATGGTAAGCACATTATTACATTTGATTGGAAATCTTACACAGCGGCTGTAACTCTTGTTCTTAACGTGTTGACAATGTGCCTTGTATTTTCATAGTAAACTTGTCCTCAAATAGTCTAAGCTTTTACCAGCTGACTACACAACAGCTATACCTTTTGAACAAAGTGTGGGTGATAACTGGGGCACTTGGGGACATTTATGTAGTCTGGATAGTCGAATTGAGCTAGTAAGCTACAGAAAAGGTTAAAAAAAAGTCTCATCTTGTTATTTCTCACCCTTTACTTCCGCAAACTGAATTCTCACGAACCATTCTTTGTATGGGCTTAGGATCACAATATTTGATCCATTCAAGTTTAACTGACTTTTTTATACAAATAAAAGATAAGATAAAGTCTATTTTAATACAAGATGATGGGAAATTTCATTATTGGTATGCCACAGAGCATGCATTAAGTTTGTCATTTAAATGTCTGACTTGAGTGAGTATGTAAGGGACAAAAGTAGCTCAGTATTTAATCCTTCTCGTCTTTATAGTAATATATAGTAAAATGAAATCAACAGTGTAATTTTGCTCTGACTTCCTTCATTTTTGTTATTATTATTATATTTATTTGTATCCTGCCTTTTGCCCAATATAAGCATCAGTCAGTGGAATAGGCTGAGGATGCTGTGCTGTGGCATCATGCCATATACTTTGGTTGAGAATTTATTTATTTTTTACTGGGGAAAGAGGAGGAGGAGAAAATGGCTGCTTTCAGTAGTTGCCATACATCCCCAGTGAAGTCTTGGTTAGGCTTATGTCTTTAGTTCTAACTGAAATTTGCTCAGGTTCTCATCATTGGGTTGAATCCAGGATCTGCCTTCTGTGAGAGGAACAAACCTTGTGAGGGGAAGGACTGTTTATGGAATGTCACTCCACCTGATTTTTACCACTGTTCACCCCATTGATCAGGGTCTTCTGACTGTCAGTGTAGACTTTTCAGGGGTGCTGGAGAGGTGTCATGGGAAAGAAGGGGTAGGGAAGTCTATTTCTGTCAACATTCCCACTCATGGCTGTATCAGGTTACAGACTTTGTTCTTTTCGCACAAAAGCCCATCTATACTTTCATGCACATTTTAAAAATGTATGTATTTTTTAATTCTTTGAATTGCATCGCAAGGTCAGAAATGTAGTGACTTCGACAACAGATTATTTTGAGCTCATGTTTGGTGCAAACAAAGTGAATTCTGGTCAAAAGCAAATTTAATTGAATTTCTCATATATCGTACCTTAAACATCCTCCAGATGTAATTAAAGTTGTGCAATCAGATTAAATCCCAAAGTATCTCAGCATGGTAGAAATCTCAATGTACCAAGTCATTGATTCAAAAGTTAGGATTTCTAGCTTTGTTTTACAGTTCTCTGCTGCTTTGTGGAACCAATAGAAATAAATCTGGCCAGACTTGTAGAGCATCAATTAAATGTTCTGACTATTATACAAAGTAACATAGGTTCTGTCTTTTAGATTCTGCATTCACAGTTAGTACTGTGAAATAGAATCCCCACCTCACCCGTATGCATACATTGTAACAGGAGTGGGGGAAATTAAAAGGTTGGATCCAGGAAGAGGCCTTTCTATGAGCAGAAGAGCTTTTCTTGATTTAGCACAAGAGAATAGAAAATTGAAAGCCAGCAATGTGCTTCTGTTAGTGCAATACATTGTGCAATTCATCCAAGATATGCACTAGCAGAAGGCATTACACAATCTCTTGCACAAAATCTCAAGATGCATGCATGTGCAAAGTGTTCCAATACCTCTTCAGCAACAGTTCACATAGTAGTGACTTCACCAGTGTCTTTTGATACCACCCATACTTTTTAACCTTTATGATAGAGATGGACAGGATAGTTAAAGGGTGTTAAAGGATACCTAACCTGCCGTGTGATGTTGAATATGCACCCTTTAGCATGTGTTCCCACACATATGTGTGTGTGCACCCTCCCCTTAACTAGAGTTCCTTTTACTATTCTCTCAACCTTCGCTTTTTGCATCAGATCACTTGTCAGCTGCTAAAACTTGATAGATGGGTGTGTTTAAGAGCGTCTTTCAATTATTGCATCATATATTCAAGGCTTGGTTCATTTGATAACAGTTCATATTACTAGATCTGTCAGGTTGCATTGTATACTCATCGCTATTTATTAGGCCTATGTAAAATGTATTTTTCCCTCAATCCAAGTAAGTGGTGTTGTCATTTTAAGTTTATCTTTCTTGACAGATAAAAGCTGAACAAGGATGTGTGTACCTAAAATAAGGTTGTTATAGCCGTAGGCAAACTATTGGCGCATGAGAGAACATTTTTGCTAATTGTGGAATAGAGAGGCGCTTTATTTTGGCAGGGTAAAGCTGCAGACTGCTTATGACACTTGCATGTACTTGCCATGTGATTACATTAGGGTTTGATCTAGCATTGCTCGTCTATGGTGTCTATATTCCCTTTATTATATTCTTTCAATGCTCTGTGTAATACGTGCTGAGATGGAAGGAATCAGATTAATACAAACTGTTCTTAGTAACTAAAACATTGTTGGAGTCATCCATCATTTGAAGGGGAAAAATCCAAATTGTGTTTCATTTAATTAACATGCCAGGAGCTTTATATATAGAATAAGTTTAACTTTTTTTAATGTAATACATTTAACCCAATTTCTGGCATCACAGAGAGCACTTAAAAACACAGTTCAAATTATATTTGCTTGCAATCTACTGTAATTATGTGTAAAATAATTCTCAGGTTGTTCAGTGCAACCACTCAGTAAAACCTTTTTAAAAATTCTTTTTCTAACTACATCAGTGTTTTAAATTTACTAGTGCAATGGTAGATATTGGATATGGTACTAATTTTATATGGTTTTACTCTGCTTTAAGTTTTTGTGTCTTTGTTCTATACTATAAAGTTCAGAATGCAAGATGTGTGATACCACATTGTGGAGGGGAGGAATATGATTTTTTGATGGAAAGATTCAGTGGATGGATTGTTGTATTTTAGGACTGGCTCCAGGCTTGGAGGGGTACACAAGATAATATCTTCTAGTATGCTCATTTCTCAATGAGTCCCTTGTTGCAGACATATTTGGCAGCAATATCAGGCAACTGAGAGCAGCCATTTCAAATTCCCCATAATGCCTCCAACATAGTTACCTAGGGAGCTTGTGGGCTCTCCCACACTAGAGGCATTCAAGAGGCAGCTAGACAATCATTTGTCAGGTATGCTTTAGGGTGGATTCCTGCATTGTGCAGGGGGTTGGACTCGATGGCCTTTTAGGCCCCTTCCAACTCTACTATTCTATGATTCTATGATAGCACTGTAGAACATTTGAAATGGCTGCTTGCAAACTCAGGATAGACTGTAGCACAGGTGGGCCATGTGCTGGGACCCAGCTACTGGGTCCCAGCACATGGGAAGAGCCCTGCTGGGTCAGTCCAAAGGCCTATCCAGTCCACTATTCTGTTTTGCGCAGTGGCCAACCAGACGCCTATGGAAGGCTCAGAATCAAATGAAAACAAAACCTTTTTCCTGCTTCTATTCCCCATCAACTAGTATTTAAAGACATATGCTGACTCTGATATTGGGGACAGTATTTAGCCATCATGCCTATTAGCTATTGATTGGCTTCTCCTCCAGGACTTTGTCTAATCTTCTTTTAAAGCCATCTAAGTTGGTGCCCAGCGCCACATCTGGTAGCAGCAAATTCCATTGTTTAACTATCCACTGTATGAAAAGTACTGCCCTTTGTCTGCCTTGAATTGCCCACTGTTCAGTTTCAATGATTTATTCTAGGCTCTAGTATTATGAGAGGGTGGGGAGAATCTTCTCTCGATCCACTTCCTTCACATCATGCATGATTTTATATATTTCCATCATGTGCCTCCAGCCCACTAATCATTTGAGTTGTCGTTTTGTGCACCTTTTCCAGCTTTACACTGTCCATTGTGAGATGCACTAACCAAAGCTGTACACAGCATTTGGTCATATTGTATATTTTTAAAGGCGTCATGATATTGGCAGTTTTGTTTTCAGTTCACTTTCCAATGATCCCTAGCATGGAATTTTTCTTTCTTCCAACTGCCACACACTGGGCTGAAGTTCTCATTGAGCTGTCTATCACCATCCCTAGTTCTGCTTCATGGTTAGTCACTGCCAACTCAGACCCCATCACTACATTTGAAGTTTGGATCTTTTGCCCCAAGGTGCATCACTTTACACTTGCATTGAATCACACACACCATTTTGAGAGGTCCCTTTTGGAGCTCTGTGTGGTCTACTTTCATTTTCACCACTCTGTCAGTGCTGTGTGATGATACTGTGCCTCTGAATTTGGAACTGGATAGAATTACTAACACCTGGATAGAAATACCAACAACTGGAAAAATAAGTAAATGCTGTGAATGCAGATCAAATATCCAAATATAAGTCCATTCATAAATAGTACCAATATACCACTCTTTCAAGTGTTGTTAAGTCTTCAATCTATTGCATTATAGGCAGTGAACATTTATCTTTCCAATGTTGTAGTATCAGTCTTTTAGCAGTCAAGAGGGTGTGAAAAATCAATTTACACTGACCATGTGTTACATTCCAAGAAGCAGGTACATAATTTAAGATAACATGTATATCAGGCAATATTAAAGCACTTTCCAATACAAAGTTTATGTGTGTAATGATTTCCTCCCAAAAGGAGGTAACTATTGGGCATTTCCAGAACATATGAACAAAAGAAGCATTAACTGTATGACACCTCCAACTATCAGCCAACTTAGACAAACATTTGTTAGAGATATTGTGGCATCCAATAGACCCAAACCATTTTTAATATTTTTTTATGCTGAATAAGACATAGCCAGAGATCCATAGACATATGAGATCCCAACACCAAAATGGCAGTCCATTGATAAAATAAGAAAGGACATTTCAATTCCAGAACATTCCTGCTGACGTCCCTGTATATCATATTTATTCACTGATAATAAGTATTTATAGACATGATTTGTAGGTTGATATACCTGATCAGCTTCAGTAAGTGTTTACAATAGCAAAGGAGACTCTGAGGCAGTAAAAACTGCAGGGCCAAACCTCGATTCTAACAAATATTGCAATTGCAAATACTGCCATTCAACTGTAGCAGGCAATTCAAATTTATCTCACAGAGCTGAAAACAGCAAAAACTCATCATCACCACTCAATAATTGATCCAGGGTAAAAATCATTCTGTCTGTCCAGGTTCTCCACAAAAACATTTTCTACCAATTTTTAAATCCAGATTTCCCCAAAAAGTTCATTCAGAATGGGAATATGGGTAAAATTGTAATTGGCATGACATTATACCCACACATCTCTAACTGGCAAAATTGTGGGAGGGGCTGAGACCCCCTTAATATTTGAATTCTAATATCCATGAACAACCTTTGCAAAATGAAATGTGGTAGGTAGTGTACATGTTAAGTATACCCTATGGCCTTTCAAATCATCTTGATGATGTGAATTGATTCTTCAACCTTTCAATTAAAACAAGTGGATTATGATATATGTCTTATGACATGCTGGGTACATTCTAAGTGTAAGCACTAAATAGACTGGGACTGTAACCCAAACCAACTTATGTGGGTGTAAGCTCAACTGAACTCCATGCAACTTCCTTCAGAGTAGACATGTATAGGATTGCACCGTAATTGGGGAAAGCTCAAAAATATGACGTTTAAATGTCAGAGAAGCAAGTATTACTCTACTTTGAGCGTGCATACATATGTAGGTGTCAGTCACCCAAAGGGTGAAATAAAATTTATGGTAATGCACAAAATGTTATGTTATGCAACCAAAAATAGAGACACTTGCTTAATTCATGAATGACTCACATGCTCTATATATTGCTTAGTTGGAGTTACATTTTTAAGAGACAGTTATATTCAGATTGGGTCATTAAATGAACTAATTACCATCACATTTTCTGGCTGCAGTCCTGTTATTTTGAAATCCTTTGAGTGGCAGTTTAGTTTTATCGCTTTAAAGCAGAGATAAGTATTCATGGATTTATATATTCTGAGGTTGCAGAATGGACATGACAAAGTTTATTTGTTTGTATAGCTATATACTGTATCTTTTGGCAACTGCATTCATGAGATGTACCCCCAGGATGCAAACACAAGCCTTTGGTTTCTTGTTCCCAGATACAAGTAATTCACAAAGTAGAGAAACATACTGGGAATTAAAACTTCGTACCATAGGTATCCTGAAATTTTATCACTGTGGAGGAGGGTTCTCTCAACTGGCTATTCCTACCATTATTGCTGCATGAATCATGGTCCAAGGGATGATGAAAAGACTGCATAATGGGAAGAAGCTTTATAATGTTAAGTTTTGAGGCAGTGCTCAAAGTAATAGTGCTGGCTGCATTCACATGTATTGCTAAACCATAGCACAGCAATACATGCATGAGGCACAAACTCCCGGGCTTGTGAACTTCCCTCCCCTCTTCCGATGCAACTGGGAGGAGAATAAACCAGCATTAAGTTTCACTATTCCAGATATGTGGCGTGTCATTGCACGTGAACAAGAAATTGTAATTTAAAATAACTTTAGTTTGCTAAACAAGCCAGAATTTTTAGTAAGCTTATTTAACAATTGACTAAAATTTATTTTAAGTTGTGATTCCAGGTTCACACATAGCAACAAGCCAGGAATTGGAAGAAATGAAACTGAATGCTGGTTTATTCCTCCTGGCTCTTAGGGAAGGGGGAACAATGTTAACCTGAGGCTTTTCTCAACCATAGTTTAGTGTTATATACAAACCCTCCTCAGGGATTAATGCCCTTTAAAACGTTTTTTCATTTGTCCTTTCACTGTAGCATCAAAAGTTTGCCATGATCGGAGGTGGCATCTAGTCTTCCAACTCAATTCTTATGGTGGACAGTGCATCCAGGTTACCAAAAATCATAGTGCCTTCTATGGATCTCAGTATCAGGGAGCAGGCCTCAATCCAGATCCAGATCCTTTCAGCTCATTTGGAAGGAAATCTATGAAGCAAGAGTATTTACTTCAAAATTACAATGTTTCATACCTTCAATATAAGGAGAACACAAACTCCAAAACCATGAACTTTGCAAAGAGCCCTGATATATATATATATTTTAAAAATTGGATCCCTAACTGAACCCACATGGCAAACCGTATTTAAAATTCAAAGCCAATCTATTAAGTCATGGAAGGGTTGTGGCTGCTCCTTAGAGGAAAAAGAAGTCAAAACCTGCAAGGTATATTCAAGGGACACAATTATATTATGGCTCAAGATCTTTAGGGGTTTTCCCTGTGAATGCAGAGGGGCTTGGATGACTTACATGAAGGATAGGCCAACCATTCTTGGGAGTTTGAATGGAATTGCCATACTAACAGAGGGTCAAGTACATTTTGGTTTAGACGATAAGTTTTGTTTCTTGCCCATGGCCTGATCACTGTATTTAGGAAGGATAGGATGACATCACCACCCCACCCCCAGACTTTCTTTTTCTGTTAGTCTTTGTTGTTTTGATTGTTGCCTTCCTCCCTACCACATGGCTTTGAGTACTTGCTCAAGAGACATCTAGATTGTTTGTTTATCCTATTTCTTGAAGCATTAAAGGAATTTTATCATGAAGAAACTTGTTCAATCTTGTGCGCTACCAATAAAACATCTGCTCATATACTAACTCCACTACTCTGTATAGGATTTACAATGTTCAAATATGCAAGATACAGCTTTGGGCAAGAAGGTTGGTCTACAATACATTGCGACAAGTGCCTAGAATTGGGCTATGCTCTGATCTAATAAATAACCTACATGAGATGACTACGTTAACTCTACATACAACGGATGTGCTGCTACAAAAGAAGAAAGACATGGATATGAGCATACTAACAGGCACAAATTATGTTTTCTGGGAGTCTGATGTCAGTTTGTTGAAACTGGCTTGTGACATGCAGAGTAAATATAGCATTACAAAATTGAACTTAGACCGTGGGATAATACAGAGGAAATGGAAGCCGGCTTTCCTAACTGTTGCAGAAAGCTTTCAGAGGAGTTTAGAAACAAATCATCTATTGGAACAAGATATCAAAGAACAAATATTGGCAATAAATCAAATACATCACATAAGTGGATGAAGGATCCATCTTTTCAGCTTCCTTTTGACAATAGCGCACATCCAGATGTAAAAACAGGGCATAAAGGCTACATTCCACCTCCATTTCTATTTGTCCCTAGCATCCATTGTATATATATAAGTATATTATATAAAATATAAGTATATTTCTTCTGAACATGGATAGGAACATAAGATGACTTACATATAGAGTCAGACCGTCAGTTCATCTATCTCAGCATTGACTCTACACTGATTGGCAGTGGCTCACCAATATTTTAATCGGGGATTTTTCCCAGCCCTACATGTAAGTGCCAGAGATCAAACATAGAATCTCCTGCATGCAAAGAATGTGCTCTATCACTGAGCTACAGCTAAATGCACCATTTAGCTATAATGGCTACTAGTGAATCACATTAATGTTCTACAAATATTTAGCTATGTACTCTAATATATTAACGGATTTAAATTATGGATTATTTAAGTGTTTAACATTCTTGTAGCAGATTTGTCCATCAGGGTAACCATTTAGGGAAGGCAAGGTTAATATCACCCTTTGCTCCCTCCCACTTTTCAAATCATATAATTCCATCTATTGGGGTTTTTTTTGTAAAGGAATAGTTTGTTAGAAAAGTTATCTATTATAGTATTCCAAGACATAACAAGAATCACAACAAATGTTCCTAAAATACACTGCTTTGTGCAAGCTAACAGATTTAAGAGTGGGCCTTTCAACGTTGCGGAGAAATTTACACCTACAGCTCAATTAACTTTTTTGTACCATTTCCAAAATCTTAAATGGTACCCCTGTTGTTTATGATCTCTTCCTTGTTCCACATTTTCAATATATGTCTTATGTAAACTAGGTGTGAATCTGTCCTCTCCAATTTAAATGCCTAAGCTCACTTTACCTGTAAGAGAGAAAGAACAGCTTGAACAGCTGAGGCAGTGCTGCCAATTTAGAAAATTTATTGTGACAAAAATAATAAAGACTGTGTTGCTTGTTTTGAATTGAAGCTTTCTTTTGATGTTTCTAATCTCACTGAAAATTTTATCGCATGATATGAAACCATACCTCTGAGCTTGTATTTTCAAGAGAAGTTGCAAAGGCATTTGATAGATAAGTAGTATGCTATGCAGTTTATTTATATCAGACTACAAACAGTTTTTTCCCCTTTTTAAAGTGTGTGGGGGAAATGTTCAAGGTTTGCAGTAGAGAAAAGAATCTGGAGAAAAGAAGAGAAAAGGCTGCAACTTCCTTTCAGCCCCCATGGACAAAATATTGAAAGATATATTGTGCCTTTGAAAAAAGATAATGGAAGTTAATGTCAGTTATTCTATACAACCTTTATTCAAACTACAGTACCCGTTATCTATTTAACATAGACCAAAGTAGGTTTTCCCTATTTGATAAAGGCTCCTGAAGTAGAAGCTGTAGAACAATTATTCTTAAACTCAGTCACCAGCTGTCTGTGGGCTTCTCTACACAAGGCTTTTATTCCTCACCTTTACCACACCTGCTTCCGTATCCTTTACAGGATTACGAGCAGAGTGAAGCACTGGCTCCAATCCCCCAATCCCATTGTAAACCACTGAAAGGAGGAGGAGGCAGCTGAAGTGTTGAATGAGGGAAGAGGAGGTAGGGGAGACTCCACCCACTTTGTTGTTGCTGACATCACACCCACACATAGCAAATCTAAACAATGGCAGAAGCAGATGAGCAGGCAGTCATGGTGTCATTGCAGAACTGCAGAAAATACTGCATTTTCCCTGTTCAGAGAAAACACAGGAAAAGCATGTAGAAGGAACACCGGAGGAAAACGACGTTGTGTAAAGCACCTGTACCTGAAAAATGATGATTGCATTACAAAACCCTCATGTAGAGAAGCTCTGTGATGGGCAGGCAGACTTGAGGCTTTCATGCTCTACTTCGATGTTGTTGTTGTTGTTTACTGTTTTTAACTAGAACTCCAGGATCCACCAACCAGAGCCTGGTGCAAACGGTGTAAGCTTAGATTTAAAGAATTCTAAGCCCAAGAATTAAATCTGAGTACCAGAATGAACAGATCCCACAGTCCTTCCACACAAAAACCCACCCCTAGTTATGCCAATCTTTATTTTAGCAGTATTCAATTGTGGAAGGTAGTTTTAATTTTCCAGATTTACATTTATATCACAAGACCTGTCTCATCTCTCAGACAGGATGCCATTCTAATCCCATATCTTGGGCTCTTTTAATTTTATTTGACCCCATTTTGTAAATGGATAGCCCTTCACTTCATTCCATTTATTATATTTCGATGCCACCCAATAGCCAGAGCGCTCTCTAAGTGGTTTATAAAAATTAAAATGCAATTAAAATGCAATATAATGACATAATATAAAACTATTTACATACAAAAATAAAAACACATTTCAACAAACAGCAATAAAATTCTCAGGACCCAGATATTGGTCTAGACATATGTACAAAGGAAAAATAATTCCACCTACCATAATAGCAGCCAATGATGTGTGACATATTGGATTTCTCCACACATCCCCGATTGACTCTCTGGTGTGATCCAGACTTAAAGCCAGAAGGACATCAATTTCTTTGGAAGAAAAATCAGTGGAGTATGGAATCAATAGACGATCAATTCATAGGAAGGTCTGGAAATGTTTTAATGTTTTCAGAAATACAAAGTAGGTATAAACCTACCAACGTCTTCTAGTTGGTATTATTTACAGTTAAAAAATCTTTAATGTCTATTTTTGGACATTCAGCTCTCAGTGCTTTCGTATCCACCTCTCTCAGTTTCAAACTAACCTCTAAAACCCCAGTACACCTATATAAACTATAGCTTGACATGACTAAAATTGACCCATGGAGTATTAGAAAGGAATGGAATAGGGATCTGGAACATCCCATACAGATACATCCCAAACACCTCAGCATCTTTTCAAAAAGAACTTATCCATGTGAGCTACTGATTTTGTATTGCTAGTTCATATGATAAGTGCACGCCCAGTGGTTGCCCTCTTTTGGGTTGAAGTTATTATGCTTCGTAATTTACTTTTGGAGAACTTGTTGAAATTTATGGATGTACAGGTGTTCTTGAATTATGTTACCATTCTTTGGCAATGAAATTTGATTTTGAGAGCACTTGTGGTTGCTCAAAGAGTAGTTTTCTAGCATTGGAAAGATAAGTTTCCTCCACTTATCTCATCAGCATCTCTACATTTGAGTGAGCTGCCTATTATTGACGACAACTCCAGATACATAGCAGACATTGGAGTTGCATGCTAGGACTTATGTGCATGCAAATACTTTTTTTTTTGAATGCAAGGACTTTCTGTTTAAATAATAAGTCATCATTAATGCAAATAGAAATGATCTATTAACTAGGGCCATGCTGGAAAAAATTGTCCACATTTTGTTGACTCTTCTCATTCAATTTGATAGAAAAGAATTTTCTTTCACAAAGAAATGCAAAGGTGAAGAACGTTTTGAAGAAATTCTTATGGATGGGTGTTCAGGCCAGGTTTCTTGTGCTTACCTCACATGAAGTGACTGTCTGGCAGCTGGCAGCCTCCCACAACTTCCACAATTAAATTAAAGCCCAGGGGAAGACATTGTGAGATAACTCCTCTTCCTTTCAGATCAGGGAAGCCAAGGAGGTTGCACAGTAGTGGAGAAACAGAAGGACACACACACACACACACACACACACACACACACACACACACACACACACACACCCACACACCCACCCACCCCTCAGCCAAGCCACCTCACAGTGATAAAGTAGCTCAAAAACACCATCCAAAGAAATCGTACGTAAAGTCCCCTGAGAATGAGGCAGAAAAACAGGTGTCTTTCATGGGGAAAGAAGACTTTTGATGATAAGATTTTGCACAGAACTAGATCCACTTCTTCCCTGGTGCAGGATATGGCATTACACCACCATACCTGCTACACAGCTTTCAGGGAAGGAATGGTATTATATAAGCATATGCATTAGAGACATTTTTCTGCAAACAATTCTGGGACTTTACTCTGTTTTAATGCCCCCTCCTCTAGAAATTGAAGGGCACTTTTCAGAATGTTCTTCAAATATTCCTGTGTGTGTGTGTGCGTGCATGTGTATGTAGCAGCTCCCCCACATGCCCTGGAGTGCCAGTAGGTATGGGGCATTATGGAGGGTGACAAATGGGGCCAGGCAATCAACACAGTTGCTGCTGCTGTTACTTGCAGCGGCAGTGCAAAAAACAAACCCTGGGGTTAAAAGGAGGCAGCTCTGCTACAACCATTGCTAGTGGTAGCTCCACCCCTGAGAAATGGTTGGAGAATTTCTCCTCCATCTGGAAGAATTCTGTGAAATGGCTTCCCCATTTTCTCTGCCTACAAGTAAAGTGGAGAATTATGAGAGGCCATTTGCACAGAACTATGCTGTTAACTCAATAAATCTTATCCTTCACTTTCCTTTTCATTTATCCCCAGTTTGTCTGTTCAGTTCACATTTGCCTGTTCTCTTCAACAAAATACAATAAAATAGAACTAGTATTCAAGAAGTTTCATATCACTTGTCTAAATTCACCAACAGTAAAACAGAGCAGAAACAGAGTTCCTTCCAGCTTTGGAGCTGGAAAAAGTGCAGAAAAAAGCAAGCAAAACGATCAAGGGCCTGAAGCTACTCCCCTATGAGGAAACGTTTGGTTTCTCTAGCTTAGAAAAATGGAGTGTAATGGGGGGACATGATAGAGGAGTATGAAATAATGTATTGTGGTGAGAGAATGGATAGGAAGAAGTTGTTCTTCCTCTCTCAAAATTCTAGAACCTAAGGCCGTCTAAGGAAGCTGAATGGTAGGAGTCTCAGGGCAGATAAAAGGAAATACTACTTCACATGGTGCATAAACTATGAAATCTGCTACCGCAGTATGAAGTAATAGCCACTAACTTGGAGAGCTATAAAGAGCTTAAAAGGATGCTGCCTTTTTAATTATATTAATTATAATATTATATTATTAATTATAATATAATTAATAATGATATACTTCACTTTCTGGGTTATCACAACATGTGAATTGGACCATTATCTCAGTAAAAGTTTTTTGCTAGGACAGACTAGACCAACAGTTTACTTCAACAAACTTTGCTTTTGATAGTTTTGTTTCTTCTCCCAGACTGCCTGTAATCAACTCCATACACCTGAAGTCAACTGCCTGTGTTTATAAATGAGTTCTTGTTGGAACAATAAAAAATCTTACATTTCAAGCAAAGGAGCCTAAGACCAGGCAGAGCAATAATGTTTCAGTTCAGTGAAGCTCATAGTTCTGATGACTGGATTGGGAGCTAAAGTAGTGGTATAATTGGAAATCTATTTATACCTGTAAGATTACTTATCACCTTTATAGCACATTTCATCTTGAAAGGGTACCATGAACATTATTAAGAACCATGGCAGGGCTGCTTAGTCACACACCAAGTGAACTTACTTCAGTTATACAAGGACAGATACACAATACCAGCAAAGTGGCTGGGAAACACTGATGGTTCTTGGAAATCAGGAACACACTACTTATTTCTTTAAAACGTATTCCCACTGCTTATTTCATTAAATGTATTCTTAGGAGAAAATAATATATAGCTTTGAAAAACGCTTAAGAAGTAAATAGAATTTAGATGTAAAATATATCAAGCAGGCCAATCCTATGGTATGTCATGTAAAGCCAAAGAAAAGGAAAGAGGAAACTTGAAAGCTGTTATTGCAAGGTTGGAAGTAAAGCAAAACACTTCACAAAACTGTGACAATCCTGCTTTGCCAGTAGAGATGCACTGTGGATAGCTCTTCAAAAGTCACCTGATAGTGGGGAGCAGTTGTGATGACAGAAGGGGGCAGGGCAGTGGTAATGTTAGGCAGTATCGAATGGTATTCCTACAAAGAGTAGTCCCAGAAGTGAATGCACTTAATTTATGTAGGTCTACTATTGGATACTGTCCATTGAACTAAATTCTCTTCCACATCACTAGACCTAGGAAATCCTACCTTGCAATGGCTAGTGTGGTGCAGCAGCTACAAAACTCAATCTACTGTAAAGGTCCAAATAACTGCTACATATTCAGGAGGAAGCACAAATAGCAGTGCTGTGCTGGATATTCATTATGAAATACACATTAGGCTTGTTCATTTATTCTCATGTGCGGAATTTGAAGATTAGAAAATAGCTGGCTTGTCTTTCTCCACCCTCTTTCACCCAGGCCAAACTAGCAGGGATGGAACAGCTGGCTGGTGGGCCAAGGAAGTGATTAATGCCTCTCTGCGCGAGGGAGTGGTCCCAGGCCGTCTGAAAGAGGCGACAGTGAGACCACTCCTGAAGAAAACTTCCTTGGACCTGGAAAATCTTAGTAACTACAGGCCGGTAGCAAATGTTCCATTCCTGGGCAAGGTCCTTGAGCAGGTGGTGGCGGGCCAGCTCCAGACACTCTTGGATGAGACTGATTATCTGGATCCATTTCAGTCGGGTTTCAGGCCTAGTTTTGGCACAGAAACAGCCTTGGTCACCCTGTATGATGACCTATGTCGGGAGAAAGACAGGGGGAGTATGACTCTGTTGATTCTCCTCGATTTCTCAGAGGCTTTCGCTACCATCAACCATGGTATCCTTCTTGAACGTCTGGCTGAGTTGGGAGTGGGAGGCACTGCATTTCAGTGGTTCCGCTCCTATTTGGTGGGTCGGCTCCAGAAGATGTTGTTTAGGGAACATTGCTCGGCCCTGAGGACTCTCCATTATGGAGTTCCGCAGGGGTCAGTCTTGTCCCCCATGCTGTTTAGCATGTACATGAAACCGTTGGATGCGGATATCCGGAGTTTTGGAGTGTGCTGTCATCAATGCTCTGACGACATGCAGCTCTACTTCTTCTTTTCATCTTCACTAGGTGTGGCTGTGGATGTGCTGAACTGGTGCCTGGCTGCAACAATGGACTGGATGAGGGCTAATAAACTGAAACTCAATCCAGATAAGACTGAGATGCTGCTGGTGGGTGGTTCTTCTGATCGGATGTGGGGTGTTCAACCGGTTCTGGATGGGGTTGCACTCCCCCTGAAGGAGCAGGTACGTAGCTTGGAGGTTCTCCTAGAACTATCTCTGTCACTTGAGACTTAGGTGGCCTTGGAAGCATGGAGTGCTTTCTACCAACTCAGGTTGGTGGCCCAGCTACGCCCCTATCTGGACAGGGATAACCTAGCTTCAGTTGTCCATACTCTGGTAACCTCCGAATTAGATTACTGCAATGCCCTCTACATGGGGCAGCCTTTGAAGACGTTTCGGAAGCTGCAGCTTGTGCAAAATGCAGCGGCCAGATTGATAGTTGGAACTGGGAGGTTTGAGCATATAACACTGATTCTGGCCCGCTTGCATTGGCTGCCTATATGTTTCCGAGCCCAATTCAAGGTGCTGGTCTTAACCTATAAAGCCCTACATGGCTTGGGACCACAATACCTGATGGAACGCCTCTCCCGACATGAAACTAGTCTTACACTGCGCTCAATATCTAAGGCCCTTCTCCGAGTGCCTAATCTGAGGGAAGCTCGGTGGACGGCAACAAGGAGAGGGCCTTCTCAGTGGCGGCCCCCCGACTGTGGAATGATCTCCCCGATAAGGTTCGCCTCGCGCCAACATTGTTATCTTTTTGGTGCCAGGTCAAGACTTTTCTCTTCTCCCAGGCATTTTAACAGCATTTAACAACGTTAAATTTGTTTTTAATGGACCCCAGAATTGTTGTTTTTAAATGGATACTGTTGTTTTTATGTTTCTGATGGTTTTTTAAAGTTTGTATACTTTTTAATGTTTACCATTTTGAACTGTTGTGAACTGCCCAGAGAGCTTCGGCTATGGGGTGGTATATAAATGTAACAAATAAATAAATAATAAAATAAAACCATCTTCAAATCATGTATAGCTTACTTAAGTGTAAGCACGAGCAGACCTGATTTGGACTGGGGCACATGGCAGTCTGAGGGGGTTGGTTTAAGCTTTCCCTCCTCCCATTTTCATCTTGAAGTTCAGGTTGCAATCTTATACACATTTACCTGGGACTGCATCCCCACTGAAATCAATGGGAATTGTTTTGGAGTAGACCCGAAAAGGATTACACTGGCAGTATTCTAGAAATAAATGACAGGCAGGCCAGTAAAATATTTATGGATTTCTGGCTGAAATACCTAATATGATCAGAAAGCATTATGAACCTAATGACACAAAAGCCCAGTTCAAATGTAATGACTGCCTCAACAAGCCATATTTTCTTGGACTATGAACAAGTGACAAACTTTAGTGCTCCTTCCTTCCCCTCCATTTCTTCTTTTGATTACAACATTTGTTGTAATCAAAAGAGACTCCCTGGTCTCTTAAACCAAAATTTCCTGGGTCATTTGAACTGGGAAACTCTCGTTTAAGGGCTCTCCACAAACCAGTGCCACATAAATGTTTACATGTAAAAGATATATAAGTATTATGCCCTTACCCTACCATTTTGCTGAGTCTGCAGGTTCTGTTTTAAACTACCACTACCACCACTACCACCACCACCACCACCAAAAAAAAAAAAAAAACTGCTTGGGATTTCTCAGTGCTGGAGTTTGTGTTCATGTTTATGTTATCAACAGTGAATAGATATTAGTACACACAGTAGGACTTCCTTTATGTTGCCCTTGCAGTGATCTAAGCCATCACTTGAAAAGATCAGCTTCTGGGGGGAAAGCACAGACTTCTTGTGACTTCAGCTCAAGGCATTTCTTTGAGGAGACTTTTTTGGGTACAAGGAAGTGGGACACACACTTAGGGCAATGCTAATTTGCCTTTTATGAGAACTGCAGTTGCCTTGAAGACTTGAAGCTGTTATACTCCTCCTTTCACACTTAAAGAGCAAACTAGTTTCAAGTCCCCCGTCTCAGGAGGAGTGAAAGGTCAGTACTTTCTTGTCCTACCAGCTACCTCAAGCTGAATGGCCGTCTTTGTCGCTGACAGCCCTGATCTTCACCCTTTTTACTCAGAAGAAAGTCCCACTGATTTCAATGCAGTTTATATGGGCATGGAAGTATGCTTGCAGAACCAAATCTCCTTTGCTCTTTTTATATACTTACCTCAAACTTATTTTACTGCAAAATATTAAATGCTCAATGAAGTTAGATATAAGAAATTAAACCCACAAGTCATTAAAAATGTTTGTGTGATGAACGAAATTAAAGCTTCGCAGTATATATATAATGGGGTAACTCAGTTACCCATTATATATATACTGTTTTTCTCCCACTGTAGGATTTAACAGACTATCTTAAATTTCAAAGAAATCCGGACATCTGCACTAGCTTCATGTATGTATCTATATAATATTTATATACACAGAGTCATACCAGAAGCATGCAGTGGTAAAAAAGAATTTGAAATGCAGCATTTATTTATTCTCTCTCTCTCTCTCTCTCTCTCTCTCTCTCTCTCTCTCTCTCTCCCTTGTGTCCTTTTTATTCCTTTTATTTTTCTGACTGGCAAGGATATGATTCTTATGGAAACTTGGCTTCGTGGTCCTAAGGAAAGCATAGTTTAGATAATCACAAGTATTTACATATGTATAAGTGAAATTCCTACTAAGCTCCCAGATTTGTGCTTCAGGGCAGACAGTGGTGCCTCCCCACCCCTTGCAGTTCCTCTTTTCGTTTTTGACAGCCAGTTAATAAAGACTCAACAATAAGCAGCTGCTTGTGATGTCATTTGGGACTTTGTCCACAGAGCTTGTATTTACAAGTACAGAGCAGCAGAAAAGCGAACTGGCAGCAAACTTTTATGTCTGCAGTTACAGTAGGACTTTCAACTGTGCTCTTGATGAACTTGAGAGCTAACTCGGTACTTCTTACCAGAGATCTTTAAGTCTTGGTAAATAAACACAGCATCCACTCAAGAGATTTCTGGACTGCATAAAACTTCCATATGGCTTGGATTTCTCTAGTACTGGAGCATGTTTTAATTGAACAACAACAAGTAAGGGGCCATTATTATTATTATAACAATCTATCATTTGCATCACTTTGTTTCTTTAAATGTTACTGTATTTATTATGTTTCAGCCTCTCTAATGGGGTTTGCTTTTGATTATAATAGTAGCAAGTGTGCTGCTATTAGGCAGAATTATAGTCAGACATTTCAATATACTTTATGCATTTTCTCATAAACTAGAAATGTTAGAGATGAGCAAGAATTCTGTTCTGATATATCTCTTTGCATTTTTATGGTGATGTTAAGTTGTCACTTTTCTGGCTAATAGTTCCATCTGTGTACAATTTTAAGCCTAATATCACCATGAATATTTTGTCATTAGCTAAGTGAAGAACTTGAAAATTCCCACCCACCCCTTGTGGTTTCTGTGTTAACGCTCCGATTATGTTAGAATTAGCATTTCAAAGTCATATTGCCTGCTTTGGCATAATGAGGCTTATAAAAGATACAGAGTATGTGACTCTGTCCTGATCTGCAGTACAAGTTTTGAAAAGTTAAGGCATCACTAAATGTTAAGTGCGTGAAACTGTGCTAGTAAAAGTCCTTTTTACCATGAGTTAAATGTTGAGGTTTGGCTAATTTTATTGATAATTGGATGGGACTGAAGGCAATAGAGGAACAGTTTCACAATGCTTAGGCTACAACTGAAGGTGCGTGAATATTTCCCAGAGGACATATAGGAAATTTTTGTGAACCGCCATGAGAGCTCCAGCTATTGGGCGGTATAGAAATGTAATTAATAAATTAATAAATAAATAGAAGTGAACTGGGAGGACTTAATGGGGCTTACTCTCTTGTAAGCTTCCTTGGATGCTCCACTTAACATGTTGGGACTTACTTATGCATAGTATTGCACTGTTAGGCTGCAATCTTATGCACACTTCCTTGGGAGTAAGTCCCATTGACTCAACGAGGCTTACTTCTAAGTAGATAGGTATAGGAATGCCTGTTAGGCTGCAAAGTCCCTATAAAAGTCTGGCAGAAGTGACACAAGTGGCCAGTATACCTTTTGCAATGTCTTTGCATTCCTTCTCACTGTACAGAACTTGTTGCTTTGATACAACTAGTGCTGCTAACTTACATCAAAGGAGATGGTCTGGATTCCATCCCATATCTCATGCGGCCCCTCACACCTTCTCTATTCTCTACATTATGAATTTTAAATAAATATCAAATGCTTATGTTTAACATAGCATTCCATTTTGATTTGTCTCGTTTGAAAATACTGACACACCAGTTGGGGAAATTTTTTCACACATCTTTCATTCGATTACTCCTCTCTCACCCCTATGAATTCTGGCTTACAGAACAGCATTTAAGGAAGGCTAAGTGAAGTATAGGCATGTACAGTATGTGTGCCAAATCCCACACACCTTCAGGCCTCAGTGAAGCCAAGGTTTATTCAACCTAGGCCCAGTCAACTCATCAGTCATATGCTAAGTGAATTTCTCATTATTTTCCTGTTGTTCTTTTTGTCCCACTTCAGAGCTCTTTCATCATTACTCAAAACTTAAAAAAAAAATCTCTGCAAGCAAGGAAATCACAAGACTTTACTGCCTATAGATATAATAGTTAAGAAGAAATCCTCTGTTTACCTTAGGGCTTATAACAAGGGAGTTATTGTGTATTTGACATTAGTAACCTCAAGACTGGATTACTGCAATGTGCTTTATGTGGGGCTGCCCTTAAGACTGCTCCGGAAGCTGGAGCTAGTGCAGAACGCAGCAGCTCGGCTGTTGTCAGGAGCTGCCTCTTTTCAGTATATAACTCCTTTGCTGAGGGAATTGCACTGGCTACCTGTAGGCTATTATGCCAGGTTTAAGGTTTGGGTACTAGTGTACAAAGCCCTAAACAACTTGGGACCTGGATGCCTAAGAGAGCACCTTCTCCTTTAACATCCTACCCAATCACTGAGGTTGTCAGAGGGCATGCTCCTGGTAGTTCCATGTGGACCTGTGGCCTGATTGGAATCCACCAGGAGAGCCTTTAGTATAGCATCCCCTTCTCTGTGGAACTCTGCCCCTGGAGGTCAGGCAGGTGCCAACACTAGGCTGCTTCCAGCACTTCTTGAAAACAACTTTGTTTTTAGGAGGCGCCAGAAGCAGTAAAGAGCAGTAGAGCTCTTAGTGAGCAACTTGCTCCAACAAAGTCTGGGGACAAACTGAAACCTTTTATGCTATGGTCCACCTTTTCCCTCAGACTGGAGTCTTAAAGGGACAGGCCTCTGGCTTGTAGCCTAGCATACCTCCAAGTCTCCCAAGAGGTCATGCCTGGCACATTGCCGTCACTGGTGCTTTGTCTCTCTGGTATGTATGGCTCTTGTATATGAGGGTGCTGGTCCAGTGCTGTAGCTAGCCTTGGGGATCTCTGAAGGCTCAGGCTCAGGGGTCTCTGGCAATTCTGCAGTGCTGCTTGGACCTGGAGTTTATTCTTCTGGCACCATTGGGTCATGGACATCAGAGGCCATGTCACTGCTGTACTCCTGGGTCATGACACTCTTCCTCTCAGCCAGCATGGAGAGAACTGGGCCAGCTACCTCAGAGAGGAGGAAAATAGGGTGGGTGTGTGACAGGGAAGGGAGGGGACTGCAGGAAGAATCCTACGGCCACTCCAGCCTTCCCTCCCACTCTGCAGAGCCCCCAACTAGGTGGGCAAAAAAGCCCATCTAGCAAAAATGCAGAGTTGGAGGAATGTGGAGGTGAATATCGCTTATGGCCATTCCCATAGGATTGTGCCATAATAATATCAGGATAACTTTCAACAATAATACAATTCTAATTGTCTTCTGTAAACTGCCCAGAGAGCTCTGGCTATGGGGGCGGTATATAAGTGTAATAAATAAATAAATTTTTAAAGAAATTTTGGGCATAATACACATGTACACATGCATACGTTCATAGGAATCAAGTAGATGATAAAATGTTGTTAAAAAGTGATGCTAAAAAGCTATAGTAATATTTAATTTAACAAACATCCATGCGGATCAAAATTGTTTATCTAATTTAAGGCACAATCCTAATTTAGGGCATATTTAGACAGAAAAAACCTCCTACAGTTACCAGCATTTCCCAGCATGCATATGATTGCACTCTTAATTGATGGAGCATTTTCTTTCACAAGAGAACAGTACATGAATGTTGGCCCTTTGAACTTGAAATCTTTTCTTTCCATGATAGCCACAAGAGAATAGCTGAGAGCAAATCAGGGACTATCATTCAGTGGGGTTCATATAGGACATCATCCATCTGAATCCAGTCCCAGTGGTTTGGGGGGAAAGCGCAGGCCTTGGAAATAGTGCCTGGCCACAGATCTGATCACAATAGTAGACTGACCTCTTTACCTGCCACTCAAGAAAAGCCTCATACTGGTAGAATTCTTTCCACAAAGTTCCTTTCTGAAAAAAAGTTTATTTTTGGCCTTGACCACATCTGTACAGGTGCTTGTTTGGTCATAGAGCAATATGGGCAATGTCTCAATATGTCAAAAGAAAGGAAAGCAGCTGGCTTTAATGAAAAAGATATAGAGTTCCGTTTGCAGGTGTATATTAGCTGCCAGACATACTATGGGAACCTCAACTTCTTTAAACATGAAAATCAGGTATATCCTCCTTCACTATCTGATTGAATCCATTTCTTCTTTTTGCTCTTAATGTATTTTTCAGAAATCTCTTATAGAGGTATCTCACACCTTATGTAGGTGATATGTTTATAGTTGCAATATCACATGCCTCAATATCTGAAAAATGTGCTATGGGAACTGTTCTCAATGCCACACTGACTTTATTTTGGAAGTGGTAAAATTGCTGTCTGTCCAGTACAGCTGGCCAAACTAGCACTTTAAAACCAAAATAAACAGGAGCCAAGTGTGTGGGTGGCATCAGACAGGGTAAATAGTATTTCCCTACCGCCGCTATGGCCTCCTGCTGCTGTCCCACAATAGCAACGATTTATTTACATGAGAAAGAAAGAGGAAGCAGCAATGACCACGTGGCTCACTCAGTGGGCATTTTTATTGCGCTGCTTTTTCTGCACAGGAAATGGTGGCAAGTTTCGCTTTAAAAAAGCAAGTCAGATTTACCGGGGTCTATTTTGTCATGGGGAAAAAACCCAGAAGGGGCAGGAGATACACGGGAGGCAGACAGTGCTGTCAAAAGGATGTGCGAAAACTCTGAGTGGCAGGAATGAGAGTGTGATAAAATGCTTGTCTGATGATGCCCTGTGTAACAGGATTGTTTTGCCTGGGAAGCCAAGTTCTCTTGTATGGTACCAAGGTGACGACAAAGGATGCAAGATCGGAGTTTCCCCAGAAAACACAGCAAATGTTGGTAGCCCTTCCTTTGCTTTCCTGGCAATGACTGACTATTTGACTGTTCTCACATGTGTGGGCATTTTGAGCAGAATAAATGTAGTTTTCAGACTGTAACCATTTGAAAACAGCTCAATGTAAAGCAAATATTTATTGCATAACTGAATAAATGAAATCCAATGGACATTGATGGAACTGATGTTATATCTAAAAGTACTTCTGAATTCGGTGCAGGCTAGAAATGGAAAGTCTTACAATAAAAAACAAAATTAATATGATTTGAAGCATGCAGCATCTTTTAGTATACACTGTAGAATACAATGAAAAATATAAGGAGAAAATTACCCATAGCATTTGCAGTACGCTGGTCCATGCTTTGCTTAACGATGTGTTTCATGTAATCTTCAGAAACTCCAATTACATTTGTTATTTTCTGGTAGTTACATAAATGAATCAAGGTGCTCTGGAAGGTGAGGAAGCTTCTGAGCTATTATTTTAAAATATCTTGCTATGATTCTTTCTTTTGACTGGCAGTAAGGTGCACCATTCCAATATGGTATGTGCTGTGGCAGAAGGTGCTGGATGTTGTTGTGGAAATTGGGTATGAGCTGAGAACAATGTAAATTCTATGGCAAAACAGCTTGGATAATAAAACAGTAGGTAAACATTATGTTGCTGAAAGATCGACATTTGTAGTACAACATTTGGAGAACAAATGTTTCTGTTGAGACCCACGCATTGTTAGGCTTTACACTGAAGGATACTGTTTGTTTTCCCAGAGCCAGATGAAGTCTGGATGGTGTGCACATGTAATAGGCCTGTGCAGCTGGAACTCTGCGTCACAAATTATTTTCTTTGACAGTGCTAATTGATTACAAGGCTTCAGCCTTATCTAAATTGTTAAATTCAACAGTGTCTGTGTTTCCCCTCTTTTTTTTTCCCACACAGAAAAAATAAAAATTTAGAAGAGTTAATTATTACATGACAAAAGATGGGAAAATAACATTGTCTTTTTTAAAAGGGAAAAATGCAAAAATGGAAGATATGTCACTGTTAGGATTGAGTTCAATGAGTAAGATGGAGATGCAGAACATGCTTGAAGAGCAAATAATATTTTTCTAAGAAATTAATAGTATGTTCTCCCATATGAGAGACAGTGCCTGGGTTTTATCTTCGGGGAGGCCCTTCTCTTGGTCTTGCTGCCATTGGAGGCATAAGTGGCAAAGACACAAGTGAGGGCCTTCTTGGTGGCTGCTCCCAGGCTCTGGCACTTCTTGCCAAAAGAGGCTAGGTTGGCCCCTTCTCTGTTATCCTTCTGCCAGCAGGAAAATATATTTTTATTCAGGGAGGTCTTGGGTGTGTAACCTGGTCTGTTGCTGTTGGTTTTTAATTGGTTAGATGTTGTCTATTTCTTTTATTGTTGTATTTTAAATTGTATTTTATGGATCTGTTTTAGTGTTACATTTTAATTATTTTGATTTTAAGTTGTATTTATTGTTAGCCACTGAAAGGTGTGGGATATAAAATAAATAAAAAGTTGTATGTTTAAGGTCCTGCCAGTTGCATGTTTGAGGTTGGATTGGGATGCTTCTAAAAGCATTTTCTGCCTCAAAGAAACACATGTTCATTTGTCACACACACCGTTGCTATTTACATTTATGTTTACTACAGTTACACTAGTATTACAATATTATTCCCCATGGTAGATACATTGAGCTGGTTTGCCTTCACCTTGGTACCAGCCTTGGAGCTTGTATTGTGGTTACTTTAAATGAGACTTTCCTATTATGTCAAAAAGGGAAACTGTGGTTTAAACTTGGATGCCAAACCATGATATGAAACTAGAATCTGTTCCCGTCCTTAGATGGAGGGGTAGATAATTTCCTAAGTACAGTGGAAAACTGGGTTGAAACAAACAAAATGAATTTCAATATAGGAATAGATAAAGTTCTGAATTTACGAACAAACACATTAAAAAAAATTAAGTGCACAGGTATACGATTTGAAATATTAGCTGTGTATGTAGCTTGGCAGCAGGAAAAATCTCAGAAATGTAGACAATCATAAACTGAACATGAGTCAGCAGTGAGATGCAGCTGTAAAAAAGGCAAATGCAATTTTAGGCTGCATTAATAGAACCATAGTTCCCAAGTAACGAGAAGTAGAAGTTCTGTTTTATTCTGAACTAGTCAGAACTCATCTGGAGTGCTGTGCCCAATTCTTGGCACTGCACTTTAAGAAGGAAGTAGGCAAATTGGAATGGGTTCAGAGAAGAGTAGTGAAGTCAGCAGCAGTATGGAAAACAAGTCCTATGAGGAAACATTGAAAGACTGGATATGTTTATCTTGGAGAAAACTGAGGATGGACATGATAAGCACTCTTCAAATACCTGAAAGGTTGTCACATAGAAGAGGACAAAGACCTGTTCTCTGCTGACCTAGAAGGAGGGACAGGATCTTGGGCTTAAGTTATAGGAAAGTAGATTTCAGTTAAACTTTAGAAACCAATTTCTTGAATTGGAACCAATGAGTGTTCCTGGGTATTTTGGGACACGCTTTTTCCCATCACCTCAACTTATTTCCTGAAGGAAGCACCACTATAACACTGCTGGTGTAGTTGCAATGAACTTGATTGCTACTCAAACTGCAAAGCAGCTCTGAAAACAATGGTGTTACTGAAAGTATGATTTGAGTGAGTAGAAAGGAGTTATAGACTATTCATGGTTTTTTTTTTCAAGGAATAGCTTAAGCCTTCCACTCTTACCCTGAGATCACTTCAGAGATGCATGTCCAAAATGAATGGAAGTGCTTTTTCAATTTTTACAATAGATCTGGTTGTTTGTTCTTCATCTGTCTCTTAGAGTGGGTCTCCTAAGATAGACACTTAGCTATAGTACACATCCCTGTCTATAAGTCCACAATTTTAAAATACATGCACAAATGGCTTATATTGGTAATATTTTGGGGTGATTTTTACCAGTAGAGGGCCATATTAAACTGAATAATACTGAAATGCATCTTTTAAGCAAACCATGTTCTTTATGAGCATTTTAATGGACAGAATTTATATGTTCTTGATGGTTTTGGTTTTTTAAGAGAAAAGAACGTTAATAATTTTAGGAGTTCAATGAAGACATGTTTTAGATTTTGATTGCACTGAGTTAATTAGACTGAAATTTGCAAAGCTGCTTTTTTAAACAAAATATTAGGTAGCTAAGGCATTTTTTAAACATAATCTATTTGTAAATACCAGCTTCAATAATCCATTAAATTGTCTAATAGTCAATGACACCCATAACATAAAGGAATAACTAGCTAGACAGGCAGGCAGGCAGGCAGGCAGGCAGACAAATACAATGTGGTCAGAATAAGGATGTTTTAGACCAGAGGTGTGTGTTTACAGTAAATAATTAAAGCCAAAGTTTTGTATTTCTCAGTGAAAATGAATTCTTAGCTAAAATTGAGTTATTCTGAAAATGTATACTAAGTACCTAGAGCTTACTAACTTTGTGCTATTCACATTTTACTGGTTGTATGTAAAGGGTCATTTATTACCCACCCACAGTTCCCTGTCCTTTGAACAGATGTTAAAGGACTAATCCTTTAAGGATTACTCCTCCACAGCACCTAATTATAACTGGAACAAAAGATTAACAGATGTTATAATTGTCTTTACACTTTGATGAAATGGTTTTCCCGCATGATTTGTTTTCTCTTCTCTTGCCTAACAATACCACCCCTGGTTTGTAAGGCTGCATGGACAATGGGCATGTGCCTTCAGTTTGCTTACAGTGGTTATGATCAGACCCACAATTTCCTTTGCATTGTATTTGCTAAATGTTTACAGAGTTTATGCATTCTTAAGCAATGGAGATAAATAGAAAGCACAGCTCTTAGAAGATATACGCATAGCTGCAACCTTGAATCCTTTCCCTATTTAAGGCTTCATTGGCTTTTGCACAGGCTGCATTCGTACAGCACATAGTCAATGGTGGGTTAATAGTCAACTCCATGGTTGATTATAAAGGGGGTACTCCTCACACGACATGATTATAATCAACCGTGGTATGGATTAAGGCCAGTGTAGAGCTGATTACTAGTCAATGGTGTGTTTAATTGACACATCTCCCACCCTTTCTCTCTCTATCCCTCCAGTCCTCCTGCTGGTATCCCATCAGCCATCACGAGTTCTGCCAGCTGGACTAGAGTGGCAGCTGCTGCTTTGGTCACTCTTGCCAGGGGACTCTGTAGTGACTGAAAATAACCAACTGTGTGCGATGAAATAGTCAATGGTGCCCGACACAATAACCAACGGTTGTTCAAATAATCAACTCTGCACAGCGTTGGTTATTTGCGTTGGTTATTTTGGCCAAATAACCAAACTTGGTGTGAAAGAGTCCTTACAGATGACACAATAACCAACCATTGACTATTTAACCCACAGGTGGTTATTTTGTCATCCAAACCCAGTACCAAGGGATGACACATAAAGTGCTTATCTTTTTTGGCACAAAGTTAAGACTATCCTATACTCCCAGGCATTTGATGGCATATGATGGGGCATTTATGTCATCTCCATAGCTACCTCCCTGGACCTTAAGATCAGCTTCAGCGGCCCTTCTCTGGCAGCCCCTGCTGAAGGAAGTGAGGTGGGTGGATGCCAAGAAGAGGGCTTCTGCTGCTGTGGCACTATGGTTATGGAGTGAGCTTCCTGGAGAGGTTTACCTGGCACCAACATTGTACTCTTTCCAGCACCAGTTGAAGACCTTTTTATTTTCCCAAGCATTTTAGTCTTTTAGTTCTGTTGTTTTAAATCTGTTATTGTATTTTAAATCTCTGTATTGCTGCTAGGTTTTAAATGTTATAATGTATTTTGTAGTTTTAATTGTTGTCAACTGCCCAGAGAGCTTCAGCTATTGGGGCTATAGACATATCCATGAGCGTGGAGACTTGCTGCTAGTCAGAGCAAACAATGCTGAGTGAGATGGACAATAATATTTTTTCACAATACTTCCTAACTGATCTTTGTAACTGGAAATGCCAGGGATTGAACCTGGAACCTTGTGTGTGCAAGCCATGTGCTCTTCCATTGAGCTGTAGTCCCTTTATAGTCATTTTTGTCTTTCTGGTTAGCTAAATGATTCACACAGGGTGTGGTAGTGTAATTTTGGGTTCACTAGTGGGATCATGAGGTTGAAGTAAAGGCACATTCTCTGCAGAACCCCGTGTTTACTCACCAAGGCAAATAAATATTCCTTGTGATGATGCATTCTATCATTTGCTCAAGGCATGGTCAGTAGTTGCATTGTTCAGGGCAAATACATTTTGATCTTGCTAATCCACACCTCTTCTAAAGATTTTGAGGGTTTCAAGAGATTTAATTCTCTGCCTCTGGGGCCTACAAACCTATGCTGCAGATGCCCATCGAAACAGCAAATACAGGTAATCTTGCCCATCAAAAGAGCAAGTACAGGTAATCTTAGAAAGAGCACAACTGTCACAATGAAAAACAAAACAAAAAACAATCAGGAACCTGTATGTTTACTACATGCATGTTCCCTACTAATGGTTTATGTAATAATGTAATTAGGATTATGGAAAGTTTCCTAGACAAGATGTGCCTCAAAATGTTTTTCAACTCATCAAGATTTTCTAAACCAAAACATTTTGAAATGTATTTATTTATTTAATTGCGTTCCTATACTGCTCAATTGCCAAAGCTTTGTTTTTGTTCCCATTCTCATTATAGAACCAGCTGCCATGTCTTGACCATCTGGAATTTCTATTTGGAGATTAAACTGCAATCCTCTGTGTCCTTACTCGGTGTTAAGACCCATTGGACCTACTTCTAAACAAATATGCATAAGCCTGACATAGAAGCCTATCTAGGGCTGCAAACCTGAACCCATTAACTGGGAGTAACCCCCTCCTTGAATTCAATGGGACTCACTACTGAATAGATGCGTCAGATTTCAATGTAGATCCCATTCCCTTTCTTTCATCACTACTCCTTTCAGAAAAACACAAGAAAACAACATATTTCAGAAACATATTTCTGAACCATTAAGAACCAGTACAAATTGTTTATCATCTGAACGGACACATTTGTAACTTCTTTCATTTTTTAATTATTATTTTTTTTGGCCATGAATCTTCAGTGTATAGTTCTACAATTTGTGGCTGGGTTATATATTGTTGTATTCCCACAGCAAGCCATTTCCCCATACTATCTCTTTACCCCACCATGTCTACAGTGGCTTGCCTCATGGATTTCCCTGATGTTTTGGGAGACATTTGCCACTGTTGCACCATGAGATCTGGAGTCATGTTAGACACTGATCATGAAGGAAGGTGAGGCATAGATCGGCTGTACAAAAGAATTAAATATATGACCTTGATCCTGTCTTCGCAATCATCTCCCTCTTTACTTTTTTTTAAAAAAAAAATCTGACATCTCTTTAGCAGAGAAGCCACTTGGGATTCTTAGTGAAGAAAGGACTGACAGAAGTATTAAAACTGCAAACAATGGATTGTATCCAATAGCAGTGTTCCACCAGCGGAATGGAGCCATTGGTGGAACAAATTTTCCTTGTCTTCTGCAATCCCCTGTTCTGCCTCTAGAGCAGATTTGGGGCATAGGCAGGAGGCAAAAGGGGAAGAGAAGATGGAGAAATTCCACTGCATGAGTGAAAGTCCATTTGTAGTACGGTGGGAACCAACGGAAAGATCTGAGAATGGGTGAAGTCTTTTCTGCATGCACGTTTGGGTGGTTTTGTTTGTTTTGTTTTGTTTGCATCCAAGCTTATCTCTACAACTATGAACTGTAGACATTTTTGATTAGAATGAGTCCTTGAAATATGCAAGATTGCCTTTCTTATTTCTATTATATAGGAGTTGGGAGTATTTTCTTTTGTACTGAGAAAATCTTGTTATAATAGTATTAAAAGACTCGCATACCTCTATCGTTTTACCAACCATTATATTAACCTTTCAGACTACATACTAATATTTTGTACGTGCTGTATATACCAATAAAGGCAAGGGCAGCTTTCTTTTCAGTTTATAGAATCTAAAGTCTTGTGTAGTTGGTTGTTAGTTCTCTATAGCCTTCTTTCTGCCTTTTTAGACTTAAAATCTTGATTCTTCTGAATGGCTTGAAAATACAAAATTCAGACATGATAGTCAACTCTACAATTGTCTAGGGGGAATACTCCACACACAACATGATAATAATCTATCATGGTGTGGATTAGGATTACCGTTGACGTTGACTATTAGTCTATACTGAGTTGACTCATCCCCTGCCTTATCTCCCTCCTCACTTCGCTTGCTAGTATCCCATCAGCCATTGCTGCCAAAAATCTAGCCTGCCAGATGGACTATATAGGCAGCCACCACTTTGATCACTTTTACCTTGTGACTTTGTGGCTGACGATATATACAACAGTGCCCTCCACACAAAACAATAACCAATGGTGGTTCAAATAGTCAACTCTGCACAGCGTCAGTTATTTGCATTGGTTATTTTTGGCAAATAATCAACTGTTGGTTTAAAAACTCCCTCCACTCAATTTAATGCTGCTTTCACCTGCAGGAACATCCTTCTGTCAACCAACAGTCGACTATTTAAACCACCGTTGGTTATCATGTTGTCTGAACCCAGTCAGAGAAATGGGAGGAGTCAAGAATGAGTTTATGGCATATCAAGAGTGATATGCATGGCATTTTAATTATACACACACCTGTTCACCATCAATTTTTATTATATCACTTAGGCCACTTAGCCATCTCGCAGTATAGCTTTCACTCACTGCTAAACTGGTTTGAATCGGAAATGCTATTGTGGAGGTTAAAGGCTAAAATTCCAATTACCAGAAGTATGAGCTGTCCAATTTCCTGTATTACCACACTGCTAAATCAAGCTGGAGTACTCTGTATGTTTTCAGGTACATTGAATCATGTATAATTTATGACTTATTAAAGTATTGGTTGCATTGCCTTATGGTTTTAATAATCCTTAATCATTGAAAGCGAAGGAAAGTCTAATGCAGCACAATACCCTGGAATATTTCTTGTTCATATTGTGGTAGTTAATATATGGAAATGATCCGAGAAAGATCCACAGAGCAAATCAAGGAACAAGAAACAGTAAAGTAATAGAATGTGGCGAGCAATCACACCATGTCTGTACATAGGATTCATTCATAATTATTTTGTATTGAGTTGCTATTTAATGAAAAAAAATAGCCTCCTTTCCAAGAGCTCACACGATGAGTGTTCATGTGATCACTCATAGTTTCATAAAGATAGCATATGAAGATATGGATGAGTGCCCTGGTGCATTCTCATCTCTTACCCAGTGGCTTTACTTCACCCTGCTAACAAGAAGCAATGTGAAGCAGCTGCTGGCTCTTGGGTGGAAGACTCATCAAACAACCTGAGGAGGGTTCAAGAATAAAACTCCAGCTTCAAGAATAAAACTCTGCATCTCCTTGCAGACAGGAGTGGTTGAAATGAGAGTGAACAGAGGAGAAACGAGGAGCAGAAAATAGAGGGGTCCTGCCTGAGGCTTGCAGGAGATAAATGTAGCCTACATCTGGTGGCTTTTCCCAGCTAGTTGGAAGAAAATGAGGCCTCACTTAGCGTCAGTGGTAGAAGGAACTGAGTTGCAAGGTTTATGTCCCTTCCCAGATACTTTGTTAGTGCATTTCACTTTGAGTTGGGTAACAATAACTACTGCCTCCCCTTTAGTATTTTGTTGTTGTTGTTGTGTGTTCTTTGACCATTATGAAATACTGACTTTCATAAGAAGTTTCCACCTAAAAAGAAAACATAAGTTATGATAAGTTGAAAAAAAAGTCAACGTTAGTAAATTACGGGACTCTGATTTTTAATTTGCTTTTAAGCAGTGGCTGTTTGGCTGATTTAGTAATCTGCTAGTTCGGTAATCAAACTATATGTAAAGCCTTAATACAAAGTCCTCTCAGAACAAATATTAAAGAATCTATTCCCTTTTTCTATATCCTATAATATTCGCTGTCCATAGCCCTTATGGTGCTGTTAATGTTCTTCGCCTATATATCCATTTCTTTTCTGTTTCACTTGAAATAACTGAATGCAGATGAGGTAAAAGAAATGGCTCGGATGACACAAAACGTAGAAGAGTTATGAACTGTAAGTAGTAGTTCATGAACATTTTTTTAAAATTTACATTTTTATTCATTTTCTAGCAGATGGTGAGAATCCATCTGCAACCACCAGTATTTCTTAAGAGAACGTAAAGTCAACCCCTCCATGTTAGCAGCTGACTGCCTCTGGGGAAGGAAGGCATTACTCTTATTTATATATTTTTTTCCGAAAGCAAACCTCTCAGCCTAATATCTATATAATTTGGGCCAGACACATCAATGCAGAAAAAGAGAAGCAGAAGAGATCAAGGGAGAAGAGAGCCTATTATTCCATTGCTGGCTTTGATACATTGCTCCCTGTAGTATATTTTATAGTGCTTTAGCCACTGTACTCTTTAATATCACAAGTCTTCCACCTATTCCCTGGAAATGTGGCACCACACTTTATATTAGATTTCATTGCTGAGAGTTTCTCCTACTCAGTCTCTATTTCATATTATTGCAATAAACTCTTAAAGCTTTTTTTGTGATGGCTCACATCTTTCAAAAATGTATAAAATTATTATCCCCCCTCTCCAAGGCCTTTCCTCATTTAAATCAATTATATCTTCCTTTGTTCACAAATCTAATGTTGTTGCTATTGTCTATGCTTTCAATAATTATGAATTTGTGGTTATTGTTTACACAGTGATTAGAGGTGTAGCTCTGGTTGCAAGCTGCTTTGTGAGAGCTATGCCTTAAAAGGCAGCCTAAAATATTTAAATACAATATTTTAATCAAATACAATTGTGCTGAGCCAATGGATTCAGCTCTCAGTGTTATAGAATAGTAGAGTTAGAAGGGGACTATAAGGCCATTGAGTCCAACCATCTGTTCAATGCAGGAATCCACCTTAAAGCATACCTGAAAGATAGCTGTCCAGCTGCATCTTGAATGCCTCTAGTGAGGAAGAGACCATAACCGACCTAGATAATTGGTTCCATTGTCATACTGCTCTAACAGTCAGGAAGTTTTTCCTGATGTCCAGCCGGAAACTGGCTTCCTGTAACTTGAGCCCGTTATTCAGTGCCCTGCATTCTGGGATGTGCAAGAAGAGATCCTGGCCCTCCTCTGTATGACAAGTGCACATTTTTCCTAGTCGAAAATGTGCATTCTTCCCATAAGCTAAAATGTGAAAATATGGATTTGGGGAAAGGGGAATGCACATTTTTGCATGTGAGTTATTGTGCCCTGTCAAACACAAATGCAAAGTCTACAGCTACTGACCTCTGTTAAATTTCCCTGCTCTTGCATTGAAGAACTGAATACAGTTCTGTATTGTCATGTTGGTGGTTTAGCAGTTTATGGATAATACTGCAAAACATCCTCTTTCTTATTTTCATTCACCATCTCTACATGAATCCCCACTTTCCCAGATAATATCTGCCCTGAACTCTGCCCCAAGAGTTCAGTTTTGCAACCTAAATGTATCATCTGCTTCACACAAATGAATGAATAGCAAAATACGCCTTTGACCTTTTCAGTCTTTCTTGGTATAATTTACAGATAATTTACTCTTTCCCTACAGCATGGCCCCAAAAATCCTCATGATAAAAACAGACAGCCAATCAAAGTATGAACTGCTGAAAAGGTTACTGCCTCTGGTTCTGCTATGTCCATTCAATGTTCATAGCCTTGTTACTATATATATGTTATAAACATGAACAGCAAATGCAATCAGATGAATCATTTCTTGCAGAACAGAGAAATGATATAAATGTAACCCATTTCATTGCCAGTACGGAAGACTCTGTCCTGGCCTTTCGTGTCACTCCAGTCCACTTTTTTTAAAGGCAATAGTTGGTAACCTGTGTCTCTAGGGCCACATGTAACTCTCAGCCAAATGTCATATGGCCAACAGCCTAATTTTGAAAAGCCATTGTATGTGATCAGTTATCTGATGGGAGTGATCCCTGAGTAACGAAATACCTCTGGCAGAAGTGATCTGTCTTTTCCCTTCCTGCCATCAGGATAGGAAAAAAGAACAGGGATGAGCCACGTACCTTTGACTCTAGCGCTATCCAATACTGGCTTTGGCCAGGCCCACCACAGTCGCTGACAGAACACCTATGAAGGAATGAAGCCCTCGACAGAAAAAAAAAGGGTTGCTCACCTTTGTCTTGATGTGATGCTAACTGCTTTTAGGGTGCAGTCCTATCAGGATGTCCATCAGCCTCTGAACTTGGAGACTGGCGGGCATTTAATGCAGAGCAGGAAGAGTGATGGGGGCGATCTTCAACTCTGTGCTCTGCACACTCTACATTTTTGCTACATGGGCTTTTTTGCTTGTCTAACTGAGGCAGGGGAGCCCTGAAAATTCCTCATAAGCCAGGTTCCCCTGTCCCCTCCCCATTGTGTCTAAAGTGGCCTCTTGTTGCCTCATCTATTGGGCCTAGTCTTGCTATCATCTGTGAAATTGTGATATGAGGCAGCTCAGACGGCTCCAGTGGTCAAGCATGTAGTCAGGCTTCATTGAAATCTACAACATATAGAGAGAAACAGGTTGGGGAAGGCTGTTATACTTTACATACTATCATGAATATGCACCTTTCATACTCACCTGTTATTTAAATAACTAATTTATTTAAATCCAGTCCTGTGGATCTGGAGAAAAGGAATACTGCTGGTTGTCCAGGTTTCCTGGGAGAGTCTTCCTTTGAATCTATATTGAATTGTGCCTGTGTATCCTACTGAATCTTGTCCGATGACTCAGAATGCTCCATTACTCAGGGAACAAAGCAGTTTATAGTTCATCTTGTAAAAAAGCTGTCTATACAGTTAGGACTGAAATATCAAACAGAATATGGATGAGGACTGGAAAGAAGTCAAGGGACTTAGGGGAGTGTAAGTCAGGAAGCCCATGAGAGAAAAAGAAATGATGCAGACTAGGCAGTGGACTATATATAAAAAATAAGAAACTGAAAGAAGGATAGATCTGAATGAAGCTTTGATATGCCTGACCCAGACCAGGATGACTATTTGAATGAAATTCCTAATGGTGCAAAGCCTAAAGACCCTGTGAGACTCCCTGACTCAGGTGATACCCCAAGCACTTCTGGCAGTTGTGGAGAAGCTACATCAGACACTTCATCAATGTTGGATCCCAAAGAATGTCTAGATAGTTGCCCTGAGGGCTGCACCTTGCCCATGGAGTCAGAGGACATGGCTAAGCATCCTCCCAGTTCTGGCATTAGAAGGTGGAGGCAGAGGCTGCCACTAAGTGGTGAAGCACACCCCTCAAGACCTGCAGTAACCAGGCTCCTCAAGAATAAAGCTGTACTCAGAAGTAGGTAGACACCGAAGCTGTAGCTAGGTGTGGGCTGGGAGACTTAACTATATATGTTCTCAGATGAGACCTACTGGTAGCTAGAACAAATATTTATTTCAGCTCTTACAACCTAGTTTTTCTGACACTGCTTCTTCTTTGGAATGTTGTCTCATGCCGCTGACCCTGGACTCTTGATAAGACCCTGTTCCCTTGGATTGTGCTTGATTTAGACTGTTTGCCTATGCATGGCTTTGGCTCTGCCATGACTCAACTTTTAGGCTGCTCCTCTTTTTGACCAGTAAAATTTCTCCTTGCCTTATGACTTTGCTGAATGGCTTTGCCCCAGGGCTGAGCTTGACTCAGATATAGCAGCACAGGCTTGAAGCAATGGGCAGGGGGAAATGTGCATTTTCGATTGGGAAAACACACACACACACACACACACCTTGCTCTCCTGCAAGTGTGTGTGGTCCTAAGTCTGATCAGGATGTGGCACAGGAAAACTTACAATACTTCTAATGAGTTTTGTCTTTTTTAAACACCCTCTTGTCAGGTGGCAGTGGAAGTTTGGGACAAAAATGAGTAGGGGTGGGGAGCTTAAACCCTCCTTTCCTGAAGTGCCATGGTCCCGCTCTGAATCAGGGCCATGTGCGCTTGTAGGAAAGTAAATAAAGGAAGGTATTTAGTTTGGCCCTCAGAAGAGGTTCTATGCAGTGAGGAAAGGGAGAGAAGAATGCTAGAAAAGCTACACTGTTGGCATATAAGTCAGACTGAACAAATGTTTAAAGCGAATTGCATATCCTACTAATCCATGGAATTTAACATATTGCTATGACTGTATCTGAAGATGTTGATCTGAATGCACATAAGTTTTCCTCCTTAGAGAACACACACACACACCCCACACACTCCTCACCTTCAATATGTTGTCTGAATATGGCTTATCTCACAGGGTTGTCATGAGAAATATGATTGATTGCAGACTAGTTGATTGTGTTGTTAAGAGAGAATATAACCTAAAGGAAATCATTCTCCCAGGCATTGGAGGTAGGGTCCAGATGACTGTTGAATTCTCATTCCATTGGAAATAATAGGAATCATGACTAAGGTACATTTTCCCATCAAGACTCTCACCCTGGGAATACTTTGGCTGCTTAGCTGTTATTGACTTCATTGGAATTTAAGAAACTGTGTGCAGGATTGCAGCCCAAGTTTTTAGATGAAACTGGCTTTTAATTGGCCATAGCTTTCTAAACTCCAAAGGAATAGAATATATATGGACAGAATGCTGTTGAAGAGCTATATATTGCCATCAGACCCTTCCAGCATTTCTAGAACATAAGAACATAAGTGCTATGCTGGATCAGATTGAGGGTCCATCTAGTCCAGCACTCTGTTTACACAGAGTGGCCAACCAGCTGTCGACCAGGGACCAACAAAGCAGGGCATGGTGAAACAGCACATCCCACCCATGTTCCCCTAGCAACTGGTGCACATGGGCTTACTGGCTCGGATCCTGGAGGTAGCACATAACGATCAGGGCTAGTAGCCATTGATAGCCTTCTCCTCCAGGAATTTATCCAAACCCCTTTTAAAGCCATCCAAATTGGTGGCCATCACTACATCTTGTGGTAGTGAATTCCATACTTTAACTATGTACTATGTGAAGAAGTACTTCCTTTTATTTGTTCTAAATCTCTCACCAATCAGCTTCATGGGATGACCCCAGGTTTTAGTAATTTGAGAGAGGGAGAAAAATGTCTCCTATCCACATTCTCCACACCATGCATAATTTTGTACACCTCTATCATGTCTCCCCTTAGCCTCTTTTCCCCCCCAAACTAAACAATCCCAGTTGATGTAACCTTCCCTCATAGGAGAGATGCTCCAGCCCCTTGATCATTTTAGTTGCCCTTTTCTGCACTTTTCCCAGCTCTATAATATTTTTTTTTAGGTGTGGTGAACAGAACTGTACACAGTATTTATAGATTTGTATAAAGGCAGTTTGATAGTGGCAGTTTTATTGCATTCTTTGTTGTTGTTGTTGATCCAGTTTATTTTTGAACAAACTATCTTGTCATTTAGAAGAAAAGCATCTCTAGATCTGTGTTTTTGGGGTTGTTCGTGTGGCGCAGAGTGGTAAAGCAGCAGTTTCTGCAGCCGAAACTCTCCCCACAGCCTGAGTTCGATCACAGCGGAAGCTGGTTTCAGGCAGCCGGCTCGGGTCGACTCAGCCTTCCATCCTCCTGAGGTCGGTAAAATGAGTACCCAGTTAGCTGGGGGAAAGGCAATAACGGCTGGGGAAGGCAACGGCAAACCACCCCGCTATAAGGCCTGCCAAGAAAACGTCAGCGAAAGCTGGCGTCCCTCCAAGAGTCAGTAATGACTCAGTGTTTGCACGAGAGGTTCCTTTCCTTCCTTTTTTTTTAAAAAAAGAAGTTAATTAAAGCATTAATTAAAGCATCAACTCAGGACTCAAATTCCCTGCTTGCAATTATACAGCAACACATTCTTGTATAGCTAAGCTTTCTCCGAATGGTCCTTATGCATGTATTCATTTTTTTGTATTACTATTTAGAAAACTGCTGATCAGGCATATCAAACATGTGTGTAACTTAAAGGATGAGCTTCAGGAAAGGGCCATAGCTCTCAGTTCTAAAGCCCATACTTTACATGCAGAAGCCGCCAGCTTCAACTCCTGGAGTCAAAGAGATTTCACAGTAGAACGGCTGGACCCATGCCTGGGACTGTAGAGACCCGCCGCCCGTCCTCATAGCCAATATGAAGCAGTTAGAGAGACTGCTTGACTGACACAACATATGGAAGCTTCACATGTTTTTCCGAATTGGACTGCAGCACTGTTGTTTCTTGGCTGAAAGAAAACCACTTTCCTACAAGGTTGCACATCATGTAGATGTCACTGCAAGTTTTCTCTTTCCATCTTCATCTAGTTCTAAAATGCAGCCAAAGGTTCTGCTGGACGTCATTATTGCATTCTTATTTTTGTTGATAGCATTTAAATAACACCAGCTTGCTGAATAGCAGAGAAGGGTGGGTAAAGGGTGTGTTAATGTAACTATTTTGCTGAATCTAATCCCCATGAAGGATGTTCTCATGCAATGTGGAAGTAGGGTGGCTACATACTGTGATAACATTTTGAACATTGAAGCATTTGGAAAGATGTGAAACAGTTATGGGATAGCAATATATTATTCTGACAGGTGGAGAGGTGGGAATTTTATTCACGACTGTTTGGTTTACAGTGAGCGTTTCTCCATGGTCTTGTGTACACGGCAGTATTCTGCTGTTATGTTTTGTTGTACAATAAAATGGTTTACTGCACAGTAAAATATTGTGAAAGAACAGAGTATTCACAGCACAAGGCTGCAGACCACAACAGAGGGAGAAACAAGAACAATCCATATACCACATATAGAGGGAAATCTTATAGAGGCCGCATCCAATACATTGTTCATAATCTCACAGCCAAACTATGAGGGCACAGTGTTGGCTCAGCTCTTGGAGGGACCTTGGTCAAGATGCCCTCAGCGGGTCCCCTCCATAAATGGGCCCACCTCCTTGTCACTGCACATTCTCTTTGCTTGTACAAATCATATGCACATGTCCTGTTCACAATCCTGTGTGCTAATTCAAACAAGAGTGCTTTTTGACGAGAAATGTCCAGAAATTCCCATTCAAAATGCATGGGGTGAGAGAAAGCCTCCCTGCTGAAAACTGGCTGGAGGGGGGTGAAGGTCACACCCCATCAAGCACACTGGTGCCCCAAGACTGCTAGGTGTGTGTGTATGGGTGACTGTCATCCCTCTCTAGCCATTTTTGGCAAGGAGGACAACCCACCCACCCCAGTACAGGTGAATGGAGGAATTGCTCCGTTCACTTGCAGAATGAAAAAAATAGTTTGGCAGGCACCTTAGCTTGGCCTCATGGGTGCCACATTGAGGACCCCTGATATATACTGTCTTCAGATCCTTGAAGGAAAGGTGTGATATAAATCCCATTTATAAATAAACCCTGTTCTTTCCCGCCCCCACCCCTCTGCCTGACTTGTACTGTGCAACATTGCTTTAAGCAATTTCATCCCTGCCTGGTTCACTTGTAAAATTAGAGCTGAAGGAAAACTGCTACAAGCAGCAGAGCAAAGGCTGGGGAACGGGTGGTTTTGTTTCCTTCACTTGCACACACATTTTTTGGGGTGGTGGTGGTTAAGAGTAGATCCCATTCCTTTGTTAATATGTGAACAGGGCATACACATGCATGATTTCCCCATTATGTCTAATTTGTCCATAGCTGGCCACTGTATCTCCTATGCCCTTTCACATGCTAAGCATTCATAATGTTGTTGTAACTTTGGGAAGATAGACTGGATGTCCTCCAGGGTCTCTTCGAACTCAGTGACTGGACTCTGATGATCGGTTTCACCCACTGTGTTTTGTGGCATGTGCTGGGTGTCTGTGCCATAAGCTATCCCCAGCTTGCAGGTTGTGTTGTCCAGACCCAGTAAGCATGGGCTGTTGGTGTAGTTAACAGACTAACCAGAACCCATGGGCTGTTTTAGGGTACTGAGTGGTTTGTTAACCCCTCCAAAAGCCCTCCGTTCCTGGATTGGACAAGACAACAACATGCAGGGGTTGGGTTACTGAACAGGCGCCATGGGGGTATTCAAGCCACAGTGGGCGAAATGATCCTCCAAATCTGCTTCTGTGATGGTAAGATTGGGATCTCGGGAAGGGTCTGCTAAAGTGTTTGGTAGAGTAGGATTGCTAGAGATTACATTCATGGTCCTGGCAGGTATCTTTTTTTGTTAGGAAATTGTATCTGCTGATTATTCTCAATAGCTGGCCTTAACAACATCTAAGGAAATATCTAAAAAGGTGATGCCTCTTCTTCCCGCCTCTCAGCTGGGATAATGTAAGCAGTGTGTGTGTGTGTGTGGAAAATAAACTGGCTGTTTTTATTTATTGACTCGGTTCGAATGATCACAGGGAAGGAAGCAACCATCTTCGCTGCTCCCTGTGCCTCCACGCCATTTGCATTTCCCCCTGTGCTGCAGCACAGGCTGGTATGTTGTTTGAATCTAGCATGTAGCATGGTGGTGGTGGGGTTGTACCCACCCTACAACCTACAATGTGCAGTAGAGGAATACTGCAAATGGTGGTCACATGCATGGGGGTGGGGAGAGCAGTCATGATGGTCGCCTTCCTCACTGCGATTGTTGGAACTTGCCCATTTATTACATTTCTATACTGTCCATTAGCCAAAAGTCTCTGGATGGTTTACAAGACAGCGTTTAGAATCATAAAATACAATAATATAGTAAAACAATGTAAGAAAACACAAAGCATGTTGGAAAGCTGGATTTTGGCTCTGTAAAAGCATCTTAGTGCTTCTGGCTAGATCCTTAAAGAACTGATGTGAGAGCAGTGGACTTTGGGTTTCTCTTTGGAGTATTGCTGTACTTCACCTCTGCTCAACCTGAAAATTTGTACATAAGCCAGAATGTTGTGGAATGCCATAAGTCTCCTGTGACTTCCTTCCAAACCAAATCTGTGTGGGCCCTTCACCCCATGCAGAATTGGGCAATGTGTAACAATATGATGATCGTATGAAAAATTAGATAAGCATTTTTCAGATACAGATCCTATATTTAACTTCAAATTGCAATGTCATGCCTGGTTTTAATATTTTGGTTTATAGATCTGTTTGTCATCTTCCTCCTTTTCTGTCTTCCTTCCTTCTTGTTTTATTATGGTTTTAATTTTTGTGAACCACCCAGAGAGCTTCGGCTATTGGGGGGTATAAAAATGTAATAAATAAATAAATAAATAAATAAATAAATAAATAAATAAATTTCTTCCTTTTCTTAAAAAAATGTAAAGAAAATGGTGGTAGCATCAATGTTGGGTTGAATTCAATCAAATTGTCAGTTATAAGCTGCCAATACATGTGACTGCATACACAAGTATAGTATCAAAAGATGAAAAACAGTTAAAATATTCACTTGTTTTTTTGCAAATGTAGGAAGGCCTGCCTGTCACCTACTTCAATGCTATTTTGGCCCTAAGTGAGGATCTTTTTATTTCCTCAAACTTCTAAACATTGCTAACTTTAGAAGTTGGTAATTCTTTTAAACTTGTGTTAGGTTTTATTGGAGTTTCTATCCTGGATTGTTTGGTTTCATTGTTTTAGTTTGTAATTTTTACTAATTGATTATTTATTAAATGTATTTATGTATTTCCTTTTTTTTTGCTCACCAGGGCCCACAATGCAATGCGATTTTATTGCATACTACTGTACAACAATGTGAAAGCAAAGAAACAAAAATGGAGCATTTGTTTAAAAATTGACCAGGCACCGTTTTAAAAACCAAAGGCCTAACAAAACAATGCATTTCTAACTACCTATCTAAACTTTAAAGGGGTACAGCCTCTGATGAACATCTCAAATTATGGGCAGGTATCATATGGGAAGAGGTGTTTCTTCAGATATTCTGGCCCCAAGGTATTTAGGGCTTTATAGGTCAAAACCAGCAACTTGAATTGTACTGTCACCTGTCCCTCCTGAGCAACACTAGATCAAAGACTGCAACCTTTGTCCTTAACAGGGAGTGCAACCCCACAGGGCATATGACTATGTTTTACACTGAGTGCCCGTGGGAACTGCGAAAAGGGGATGCTGTTGTCATGATCTGGTTCATGCAGTTATTAATAAAATAAATGCCACTAGCTGGATACTTGCTTTTCTGTTGTTGAGGAAAAATATAAGTAGGTCAAATAGTGTTTCATACTAAATCAACTTTGCTGAAAATAGATGTTGAGCTGCCCCAGGTTGTCTCTGCACTCCATGTTGAGAAGCAGAATGTACTGTGAATTATTTTGTATGTTGTTTTGCGAAGGATCACGAGTCTTGCAATATGCTACTGGATGCATTGATTCGGGGTTGTTTTATTTCTTGAAGAAGCCACTCTTAAATGAAAAACGTCGCCCACACATCTTTCTCTGCAGCACTGCCTTCATAAGAAGTACTGCCATCGAACAATTGATACCGGTGTGTGTTATCCTGGATAAATTCCAAATAACTAAGGAATTGATAAATAAGCTTTAGGAACTCTTATCCAGCTTCATATGGTGATTGAAATATTGCACTATTTGATCTGATTATCTATTCTAGTGCCATTTAGAAAGAATTACCACGTTCAGTGTTATTTTTCATGTCACACAGAAGGTCTGCTTTTCCTTGCAAGAAAAAGATATGTAATCATACTTGTTGTGGACACAGCTGAGCTACAGTACAATCCATTTAATTATACCACATGTTAGCTGCCAGTTTGCTATTTGAAAAAGCTCTTTTGCTGCAAGGAACTTTTGAATACCCTACTTTCCATTTTTGTCTTCTACATCCCAAACCATTTGGCAAGCACACAAGAGTTGCTTTTTATTAAAAAGGAATAGATGCACTTACTTGAATTGGAAGAGACATGCTTTTCACTAGTTGTGAAATGGCTGTGCTCATGAGAGCCCTGTAACATCATAGAAGCTCTCTCAGAGTTTCCTCACGCAAGACTACAATCCTGCAACTTTACTGAGGCTTTCATCTTCCGGTTTCCTTGCAGATTTACAATGGACCCCTTTAGATGACGGACATGTGACTTGAATTGAAAATGTCCTTTCTCAGCAATGCTCTATCTGTTCAATTAAACACCGCCATCTAGTGGCTGTATTATAGTACAACACCAGCATTACACGCTCCCAATATACTGCATTAGCTTTTATTTCAGCTTATCTCCAATGTTTTAAAAAGCGGGATAAAGCTCAAAAAGTGCAGGAGACACTCTAGAGGTTAATCCCATCATGTAAAGGACCCACAACCTCCATGAATAGCTAGTCACAAGTGTGCAATAAAAGCCTCATGTAGAAATTAGCTTGCATAACCAAGGATTTTGAGTTACAAAGCATCCTATACAGACATGCAAAAGTGCATTCAATGTGAGGGTATGGCATTGTGCCAGCTGAATGCTTCACTGAATGCTTGAATGGACTATATGAATGTACATAGGTTAGATATGGAACCTCCTTCCACTGTGCCATGTCCTCTCGTGGGTTCATTGAATGGATTGTATCCTTCCACCAGCAGGATGGACACCACTGGCAGACTGAATTTCCCCTCCCCACTGCAGGCCCCTGCATGTGCCCCAAATCTGCTTTAGAGGGTTGGGGGGGGGGTCATCTGGAGCAGATTTAGAGGGCATTTGGCGGGCTGCAAGGGGGAGGGAAAGGGAAACTCCGTTGTAGAAGCAGCAGCCTACTCGTGTAACATTGCATTTTGTTAAGTTCCTGCTCTATAAAGCTGACCAGCTATCTTCCATGTTATTGATTCTCTGACTGCTCATGTTAGTGGAGCACAAGTATTCAAATGCACATAAAAGCAGCAGATATGAACTGTTTCTAAACTCTCTGAAGAATTTTACCCTCTCATCAGATAAGGAGAGAATGTGAATCTCATTTCAGCATTTGTTCTGAGCAAGCAAATGGCAACAACCTGGGTTCAAAAACCCAAACTTTCTGTTGATTTGCAAGTGTTCATGATTTTGTTTTAGAACTTGGAAACATACTATGATGTGCAGTCAAGATATATTCTGCAGCATTTTCAAAATTGAAGAAACTCAACCGGAAAGAAGGGAAAAGTTCCAAATTAACTTCATTGATGTACAACTGCTGTATTTTTCTTTGAATGAACTAGGAAGTATTTTTAAATCTGTGTCTTAATGTGTGTGTTTTCTCTAACAGAGGAAATAGGAAAAGACTGGCACCTCTAATAGAGAACAAAGTAAAGTATCTTCAGCCATGGACAAAAAGCAACTAGTGAAAAAGGATTTTGGGAAAAGATTCTCTTTGGACAGTAGTCTCATGGTGAGTACAGAAATAGCTCTATACTTTTGGATGTCTTTTTGGTTGGTGTGCTTGGATCTTTCACAGTTGTGTTCCTTCAGAGCATTGTTGTGACCCTTGAATGCAAGTTGAAGACAATGATTGGGTTCACACGTTAACCCACACTCAGTGGTTGCATGTAGGTTGTTGTTGAGCCGTAGGCTGGTTGTTGTTGTACCTTGGGTTATTATGTTGTCTGAGGACAATGAGTTTTCCATAGGGAAGCTGTGTTTTGTAGGCCACTGTGGCTACGTTTTATAGGCCACTTTATACTAGGGATGAGAGAACCAGCCATTTTTAATTTCACCTAAATTCTCCATAAATTTCTTCAAAGCTTGTGTTAGCTCGCTCCTGTTTTTATCCTGGTTTTTGGCCCATTTGGATTGGAAAAGTATGCATTTGAATGAGAATTTGTGGTCATTTCTAGAAAAAGAGCACTCTTGCTCACATTTGCATACAGGATTGTGAACAAGTATGTTCGTGTAATTTGCAAACAGAAATAATTTTTTTGTAGATCACTATTTTGTACTCTGAGGTGGGTTCACGCAACCATGGTGACTTATTTTCTAAACTCTCTGAAGAATCTCATTGCAGCTTTCGTCTGACTACTGGGTTCTAAGAAAATAAATGGCAACAACCTGGGTTCAAAAACAACAGTGCCTTATTTTCCCTACTCACACATGCAGTCATGAGCTGCCTACGGTTTCAGGGTGGTTTATAAACGGCCTTGAAACCCTAAAACAAGCGATGGTTTTTAGTGTGGTTTGTAAACCAACCCAGCCAACCCCCCTGGCTGGGTTCGGACATCAAGACAACCTGCACCCAATGAGGTTATTATGCTAATTAGGCTACTTGCAACTGGCACCAACAGGGAGGGAGGATAAGCCAACATGACTTATTTTCCCTCCATGATCTTGCAAACCGGTTCAATGTTTTTAAAGTGTATATCTAACAATGTGATGTCAGTATGATGAGCACACACTTACAAATATATATTTTTTAGATTGCCTGTTGTTTCCTGTTGAGTGTACACTTAATGGCAAACCCGGGTTTGCTACTATGGTGTGAAATAGTCATCAGTAATGGTTTTGACTACAGTGAACAAAGACGGAACCTAAAATCTTACTCTTTTAATATAAGTTACATAGATGTGTATTCCCTATTAGTGTTTTACTCCCATAATAGTTATAATAACTTGGGCCACTTTGCACACTACATTTTTAAGAATTGTACACCTAAGTTCTACCTCTGGGTGTGATGAATGCATGTGTGCATTGAGCATTAACATGGTTGCAGTTCTATTATATACATAAAATGCATTGAAGTTTTACTCAATGGCCTCTAGTATTAAGTGAATACTATAGTTCTGTGATTATTAAGCACTGAAACGTCCTTGTTCATTATCTGAGTGAAGCATATTTTAGGTATGTCTTGGACAACAAGCATATACATGTTGCCATAATATCACTTTAAAGAGACATCCCTTTCCACATAATCATATACTAATATTACTCAACCCTGCCAAACACTGAAGGGAACAGAGAAGCTTCCTCTCAAATTGTTGTCAACACCTCAATTTTGTTAGGGTTTTTCCAAAATAAAAAAAGCAATGTTTTTGGAGCAGGAGAGAGTACATCAGGACTCATTGAATCCTTTGAAACTGAGTTTAAATTTATGAACATTCCCTTAACACTTCGGTGAAAGAATACAAAATTCTTTTTCAATCATGTCATGGCAGTGTTTTTTGGAAGAGTTTTCACAGAGTAGAGGTGGAACTGAATATCGTATCAGTGCTCCTGAGAATTACAGCATGCTCTAAAACTTTTCCTGCTCTATGTAATGGCTTTAATATGTGCTTATGAATAACAGTTGAACATATTTAGTCAAGAGAGTATGTACTGAAATGAATGGGAGGAGGGGAGAGGTGGTGTAAATACTTTTGGAGGGGAGAGGTGGTGTAAAGAAGCCCAACCCCCAAAAGCCCACCCCCCAAAAGCCCAGGTAGGGCCTGTTCAGAAGACACCTTAAACCATGTCTTTAACCACAGAGAATAAGGCTTTTTGCTTTATTCGCTGTGGTTAAAGCCATGGTTTAAAGCGTCTTCTGAACACAGCCTGGCTTTATGGCTTAGCCACTGTGGTTAAAACCATGGTTTAAAGTGTCTTCTGAACGGGACCATAGCTTCCAAATCCACATCTTTGAGGTTGCTGCCTGGTAACACTTTCCCATAAGGAATTCGTTTGCTTCCAAGTTGTGACAGAAGAATGGCTCTCTTTTTCAGAGAAATTAAGTACCCAGGGTTGATGTTTCAGGAGGTTGCTGACATATTGAGTGACTACCCTTCAAAGTACAAATGGAGGGAGGTTGGTATGAGATTTCTATGGATGATGAAATCAGCTGAAATGGTGGAGATAAAAACAAAAACAAAAGTCACCTCCCCTTTCTGGGTCAGTAATAGAGCAGTTATAGTTGGAGAGATGAAAGGAGACCCTTGTAAAATGAAGGAATGCTCCCATCTTCCCCCTACTCTAATCCTCAACAGCAGATTCTCTTTAGTCTAAGCTAAATAATTGATCACATATGCATAGCAAATTGTGTGATTCTCACAGTAGTGTTGAATTTTGGAGACATTTAGGATTATCTCAAACCTATATATAAAAAAAACAGGGCTGTGCTTTCAAAACAGTGTTTCAAACAAAGAAATCCACAGGTGATGCTTTCCCTGTAGTTAATACTGGGTTGTTGTTGTTGTTGTTGTTGTTTGTATGTATACCTGTCATGCAGCTGTTCTTAAAAGCAGTGGTGTCCAGACAGGAAAAGGTAGCAACCAACACTACACTATGCCCCCAATTTGATGGTGGCAGGTTGGCTCCGTGAGGCTTTGGGCTCCCATTTTGGCGCTCCTTCCTGGCGTCTGCACAGAAGGAGCATCAAAGTGAAGTTGCCACCGCTGCCAGCGCCAGGCTGAGCACCGGGGAGGGGAGAGGAATGGGACAGCTAGCTCTCTGTCCTCCATCTGGCTGCCCCATTCCTCTCCCACCCACCAACTCATGTTTTTTTTATCTGTAGATGCGAACCTTTGCATCTACAGATTAATAAATAAATAAATGAAAAACACCAGGCTGGGGAGAGGAACGGGGCAGCCAGAGGGAGGAGAGCTTCCTCCTCCCCCCCTCTGGCTGCCCCATTCCTTTCCCCCTCCCCAGACCTGGCTCGCCTCCCTCAGATGTCCTGCCCAAGCCCCTGCACTGGTGTGGGTGTTGCAGGGGTGGGGGAGACAGCCTTCCCCCCTTCGTTTACCTGCGGAGCACCAGCGCCACCCAACCCCCTGCGTGTGGCACTGAGGGGGGGAAGGCAGCCTATTTCCCCCTCCTTTTTATGTAGTTAAATTTTTTTTTTTAAAAAAAATGAAAACGGGGAGAGGCTGTCTGCCCCCTTCCCTGTCAGCTGATGCTGACCAATCAGGGGTCGCCATTGGCTGTGGCACACCTCTGCTTAAAAAAAGTCAGGGTAAGTGCCCCGGATGGGTTGCCCCTTGATGGGTTCATGATGGCGTCTGAGTCATATAGATGACCTGCCGCCACTCCGGATCCACCCCAGGGCAAGCCCCCTCGTCAAGACAAGCCCTATGACATGCCAGTCATGTTGGGTATATGGGGGATAACTTCCCAATCAGCTTTCTCCCCAGCCTTAGCTGTAAGTATCCCAAGGCATGGGAGAAAGGAACAGATTCCGTGGTAGCATGCCTATGAATGTGATGCACAGGTGAATGCAGTGTGTGGGAGAAAGTAGTCTGGCATGCTGAAAGAGGCATATCCAGTTGCCCTTTTACTTGTCACTGCCTCTCCTGCTGCATTCAAAGTAACCACCACCATGTTTACAACATTAATGAGCCTAGTATAGTGCCAGTGTGGTGTATTGGCTAAGGTGTTGGACTGGGAGTTTGGGAGATCGGGTTCTAGTCCCCACTTGGCCATGAAACCCACTGGATGACTTTGGGTCAGTCACAGACTCTCAGCCCAACCTACCTCACAGGGTTGTTGTTGTGAGGATAAAATGGAGAGGAGGAGGATTATGTACACCGCCTTGGGTTCCTTGGAGGAAAAAAGTTGGGATATAAATGTAATAAATAAATAAATAAATAAATAAATAGTATACTAGTGCACAGAACACCTGAGAGCAACACACAACTCTAGGGGTCCAAGTGGGCCAGGTGGCAGACCCAGCACAGTATTCCAAGACCTCATCTCTCCTCCCTCTCCCGACCCACCCCACAAGTATCTGCTGCATAAGGCAAAGACTTCACTCATCTAGCTCAGGGTTTGCCTGAGCCAATGAATTCTCAATTCTCTCAGTGGTTCCCAACATTTGGTCTCCAGACACAGATAGTTGTCAGAGGGATGGGAGTTGTAGTCCAACATCAACTGGGGACCCCAGGTTGGGAACCCCTGTCTCTTTCTATATTGAACAGAAAGCCTTTGCCAATGTGTTTGATATGAGACATGCATTGTATTTAAAATAAGGACAACAAAACTGGTATTTGGAATGTACAGAAATATATTTCTGCCTCTAAATTTGTGGCAAAAGGCATGACATTATAAAGTCTGGCTCCATATATTATTTTAGAATATGAGTCTAGACCCCAAATCAGAATGCAGTTTGTTAAAAATAGCTTCATGACTTGCTATATATGTGTATGGGTCTTCTTTTTTTGGTCTACTTTTCTTATAATTGCATCAAAATTTGCTATGGATTAGAAAATGGAAATGAAACTTGTTTCTTAGATAATTAATTTAGATCATGTATTTTTCTTATAGCTTGTAGATAACAAATACACATTTTTAAAGTTTTAAGTAGTAGATATCATCAAAACTCATTTTTAATGTTTTCATTTTTTTTAATAGCCTAGAAAAGGTTAGGACTGTTTCAATGGTGATTACAGTTTCTTTATTTGATTTGTGCATGAGGGAAATTGAGCTGGTGTTGTAGCTATTAAAACTGCTACCTGAAAGGATCTTAAGCTTTGTTCAAATACTTTCTTTTTAAAAATCCTTCCATAACCACATACAAAGTAGAAAAACCATTAGACAATATCATGATTGCTGTGAGGAAATGTAGCTTTCTACACACTCTAACTGTGGTGCTGCCTGTGAAAATAATAAAAGGCCCACCAGAAACGGAGGCCTTTGCCTGACCTAAAACTGTTCAGTTGTCTCCAGGACACTTTTTGATCAGAAAAAGTCAGCACTTCAAGCTGTGCTCTTTATTTACAAGAATAATTCCCAGGCTGGCTTGAGATCTGCCTTGGATTGACACTTGCAGCTGTGATGGCATTTAGCTGACCAGCTTTCTTGAGAATATTTCATCTCTACAAGAACTAGCCTCTATAAAGTAGAAGGTTTAAGCCTTTTTTTAATGGGAGGCTTTCAATTTTCAAAAGGAGAGTGCAGTGAATTGTTTCTTAGGAGGCTGATTGTCTGTGCTCTCACCTTTCCAAAGCTTAGTCACATACCACTGTGATTTCCAATTGGATTAGTCTTAACAAGCGAGGTACCTGTGAAATGCCCTGTTCACAGTTGGGGGCATTGAATAGCTGGTGAAAGTCCTTCCTCACACCAGAACATTTCTGCCTATACCTGTACCTCACTACACTTTCCTGTTCAACCCATATCTATTTACCTTAATATTATCAGAAGTGCCTAGCTCACCATAAGTAGCCTGCTCCCAATATTAATAGTTCCACAGCGTCCCATTTTGTCACCATGCTCCAACATGGTGTTCTCCTGATGTTTCGGTCTTCAGTTTCCATAAGCCCCAGCCAGCATTAGTATTAGTCAGGAATACTGGGAGGTGTAATCCAAAAGACCTGGAAGGGACCACATTGGGCAAAGCTGCCATTGTCAGGCATTCCCAGATCAGCCCCATTCTGAAGGCGAATACAGATGGGCATCTGCCAACTTCCAGAGGGGTCAGTGTATTCATCTGTAGTGCTTGTCTGGAGTTGGCCCACTTCCTTGCCCATCACCACTGCCCACTTGCTGGGCTATCCATCTGGGCCTAATCTATATCACTGCTCAGAGGAAGAATGCAAGGCAAGTGAAAAATGCTGTTCCATCTCTTCTCTCTTATAACTGCCTGGATGCATGACACAGACAGGGGAACAGGCAGCAACAGTGAGGAGAGGGAAGAGCAGGCCAGCAGGCTCTGGGGGTTGGCATCTGTCCCATGCTATGGGGTGGGCCTCGGCAGGTACCCAACAATGATGTCATTAGGTCTGAATATTCTATCTTGAGCCTTTAGTTATGGCCATTGCAAAAGGCAACACCATAAGGTCAAATCTCTGGTCTTCCGTATTATGTAAGACCAGTACATAAATATTATGCTTGCAATTAATTTTATGACAACCCCTCCTAATAATGTTTCCAGTTTTGCAAGCCTAGATAGTGATGAGAACAATAATTAGTCCTGTTCTTCAACTAATCAGGTTATCCTTCCTAAAGAATATATATGCCCGTCTCCATAATCACCCTAGCACCAATAATAATAATAATAATAATAATAATAATAATAATAATAATAATAATAATTTCTTACCCACCTCTTCAATTGGATCAAGTTGGGGCACAACAACATGCATAAAATACACAAAATACTGATTAAAAACATAGCATACACTGTTAAAAACATCCTAAAAACATACTAAAAGCATATTAAAAGTTTCCTAAAATTCTACTGGACAGGCCTGCTGGAACTCAAGGCAAAATGCACATGAGATTTTTCCAGTGATGGAAAATATGGGCCCTCAGCAGGCAGAGCTACCCTGTTAAGACAACAGCCAGACTGAGGCCAGATCTTCACCATGCAGGATATGACACTTTGAAAACAGTTTGAAAACTGTATATGGAGTGTGTCCTGGGCCCCAAATGTTGTCACTACCGTTATAAATAGTGGTGTGATCCATAATGTATGGGAAAAACAGAATAGAAAATGATGCATTTAAAACAGGATGACTTAACTTTTAATAAAGTATTTAACCTTTTCCTTGAATTGCTTTGATAATATTATCATGCTTATGAATCAGGCTTTAAGCTTTGGACTTGAAGCATTTATTTATCATACCATAAAATCTTAGTTACGAACACCTTCGGAATAAAAATGATGTATTATCTCGGTATGTTTGTGTGTCTGTATGTTTCTCCTCTGGCTAGTCAATCAGACTCACCTCTCTCTACCCCTTGATTACTAATAGGTTGAAAAATTGGCCACTGCCCCACCCAGTATGAGCCTCTGCAACATGAATGGGCATGCAGTAGTAAAGGGAATATTAGAAATATATGAGGTAGCTGATTTTGTATCATTCTAAAATAATTATGGTATCATAAACTGCAGTTGGTGGATTATTCGAAACCAATCTTTTTCTTATACTATTTAACCTCACATAAATAAGAACATTTGAAACAATTCTTGAATAATTATGAGTTCACCCTGCTCCATGGTGTATACGCTCTACCTGCAATGGAATTTGGAGAGTGAGTCCCAGGTAGGCATGCTGTCCCACGACAACTGCAGCTTGTTTTGCAGAGATGAGGAAAGTTGCATTTCTAGAAATTGTGCCTTCTGCACAATTAGTAAAACTAGAGGATTCTTGGGGGAGGTGTTGGTCTCCCCGATGAGGCTCACCTGGCACCAACATTGTTATCTTTTCAGTGCCACATCAAGACTTTTCTCCCAGGCATTTAACAGCATATGTTGATTTTTTAACTGACCCAGAATAGACGGATATTGTATGCAATTGTATGTTTTAATCTTTGTAAACTGCCCAGAGAGCTTTGGCTATGGAGTGGTATAGAAATGTAATCATCATCATCATCATCTCATTACTCTTCCTATAAAATACTCTGTTGCTCTAATTGGGGTGTATGAGTCCAAGAAGTATACCTCTGCTTCACTGCGTAAACTAGCCTTGGGAAATCATGAACACCTCTTTCTTCGCCTTCTTGTTTTCAATGTATCACTGCTATATTCTTTCCAAAGCCAGAAATATTTAAGTGCAGTATTCTTTCAGAAACATAGTACTGATTATTCTGTGGAGCATATACGTTAAATTGCAATATTTAAATGCTATAAATATGACAATGGTATAGGCAATTTAATTTGTGTTGAACATGGAGAAAGATAATTTTTAAAAAATTGATTCAATATCATCTCACATACTTTGGTTTGCAACACTCCGTTCTTAATTCTGTCAGATTTGCAAGCTGATAAACGTGCCTGCCACATTACATAAAATATAGACTCCTACAGCTATTTGAGTACAGTCAATTTAGCTTTGAACTCACATTTCTGATTTTAATTTATTGACAATAAACCAACAAAAAACAACAAAATGCCTAAAAACATGACTCTTAAAAACAAAAACAAATCTGAAACCCCAATAAGGTTTTGAACACGCAGTCAGTAATTAGAGAAATTATGCTCTTTGAACCATTTCTAGTTTGTTTGGAAATTTTTTCAGTTATACTGGAACTGGAAAAGTATGAACTGGAGGGCCACCTAACATAATTAAATTCATATTAACATGTGTAATGATATTTACAGACTCACTAGCTGAGTTTCCCTGCCAGGGGCGCTAACCAAGAGTGAGCTCTTGCAAATAATATTGGGTTAAAGTCATAAGATTTTAGATCATAATACATTTGGGTTGTCCCTCTTTAGGTACTGAACATTTAAAGCACTAACACTGTGTTTTCTAGCTTTTTCTCTAGAGTAAAAACAGAAAAAAGAAAGATGGGAGTTTTTCGGTTGCAGTGACCTTTCTCAAGACAAGGACAAATACTTCACAAGCTGCACTTTTATCATCCTTCCCAATTTAAATATGAGACAGTGGTTCAAAAAGCACTTAGGAATGCATCCAGTGGTTTTGTTCCACCAGCAGAAGGGAACCATTGGTGGAATAGGTTTCCTCTTTCCCCCCACTCCCATAGCCTCAATGATCCTCCAGAGCAGTTTGCAGCACTCAAAAGGATGCATTGGAGAGGAGAGGAGAGGATGGGGAAGCTCTATTGTACGAGTGGAGTTCCACTCACTCACACAAAGTTTTGATTCATTCCTTAGATATGTAAGACCAGGTAGGTCATGACATGTATTTCATGTTAGATTACAGCATTGTAGAGTCACTGTGGTGTAATGGCTAGACTTGGTAGATTTGGGTTCTCGTCCCCATTTGGCTATGAAGCTCACTGGGTCAGTCACTGACTCTCCACCTAACCTACCTCAAAAGATTGTTGAAGGATGAACCATGTAAGAACATGTAAGTTGCCCTGGGTTCCTTGCAAGAGGGAAAAAGATGAAATCTAAATGAAATAAAATAAAATAAAATGATAAACAAATAAATAAATAATTTGCATGTCTTGTACTACTGACATCACTCTGCTGCTTGTCTCCAAATAGCACTGGGATGTTATAGATTAACATTTTAGTGTATAACATACAACAAATTCAGACAATATCTCTTACCTAGGGATATCTGGATCCATCTATTTCTGGTCAATTTCACACATGTCCAGTCATAAGTCTGTTCCATCCTGTTTCTACATTAATGTGCAATTGAAGAAAAGAATTGTATTACATTTTCTATATTAAAAGCATTTATATATGTAATTGAAAATATTTTCCCACAAGGTATGCATAAATAAATTAGGTGGCCTCCAGTTCATAATATTTCAGTTCCAGTATAAAAAAATGCTTTTAAAATGTATGTTGGTATGGTTTTTTGAGTCGAGAACTGCATTGCAAAAGTTGGAGAAGAATGAAATGAAATCCAAAGGATAATTATGTTCCAATCTGCACGTTATTTTGGGAAGAGTGCATCTGGTTAGTCTGCTTTAGAATGAGCAAAGATCGTGCTTTTTAGATCTTAGCACTGCTGTTGATTTTACTTTGTTTTTATTCTATTGCTGTTTTTATTTAATTAGTATTTTGTGTTATGTTTTGTAATATAATCTTTTTAGTTCTGTTTTGTGAGCTACCCAGAAAGCTTTGGACATTGGGCAATATGGAAATGCAATAAATAAAATAAAGACTGAATTCCTCAAGTCTCCCTACTCATACCGAGGGGAATGAGGAGACCCACCTGTTTCACAAACCACTCTGAAGAATGAAGATGTAGGCAAGAGTTACTTGTTTTGCCCCTACTGAAAAAAGAACCAGCATTAATTTCACTGATGTTAGTAAAATGGATGCTAAATATGATTTTGATGTTGAGTCTAAAATGAACTTCTGTGTTTGTTTCACAACCACAGGACTAATTAAATATTCAGTTCGTGCAGTATACTTTGCCATAAAAAGTAATAAAATAAAAATGACAGGCTTTTACAAGTTTCTGAATCAAAAATAACCCTCTCCCCATCAAGTACTCCTGGCAATCACTTCTTACAAGTGAGATACTGTTACAGCTCATTATCATACGTGACTTTGAACAAAGCTTATAAATTGTTCCCACCTGAGTTTTTTTTTTAAAAAAAAACACCTCACAAATCTATGTTTTGCCTTTAGCTCTTCCTATTGGAACTCTTAGGTTGCTTTGGCTTATGCGGAGTGCAATATTATAACCTTTCCCTATTCAACATAAAATTGCTTTAATTGAACCTCTTTCTATGAAGTGCTTATATGCCTCCAAGTAGTGTAACTGGAATCTAGGATTAAGTTGTACCAGTATTAATTGAGGTAAGACGATGCATAGTTTTAAAACACAGAGCAAAATGACATCCAATTTGGAGGTACAAAGTAAAGGAGGTATGGGTAGAAGAACCAGAAACTTGCTGAATAAAATATTTAGTGTTGTGTTATTTATTTATTTATTGTTATCCACCCAGAGAGCTTCAACTATGGGGCGGTATATAAATGTAATAAATAAATAATCAATAAATAAATTTATTTGTGATCTCCTGATCTTTTGCTTTAGGAGCAAAGTTTGAAAGTCTCTACAAGCAAAGATCACATTTGGGGGAAGAGCTGTTGTTCAGTGGTAAAGCACATGCCTTGCATGCAAAAGTTCCTGGTTCAAAGCTTCATCCCACGTAACTGCTTCCCTTGGATTATCCCCGCAGTGCTAAGCTTTCGCGGTTGCTTTTGTTTTTGCTACCAGGCGACAGTGATCCTTTGCATACTTTGTGAACCGCTCAGAGAGCTTCGGCTATTGGGCGGTATAGAAATGAAATAAATAAATAAATATCAGGAAGTGAGTTTAAGGGGGGAAATTTTAAAAATCATAAAAAATCAATGGATGACCCAATTCAATTCAAATTTGGTATTCTTAAAGCTCTCCCTAATATCTATTACTGTGCCAATTTTGGTGTCTTTATCTTTAAAGCTTATGCAGATCTAAGCATTTCTTTAAAATCCTGCTCCTGCGCCCTAGCGGCGGCTCGGAAGATACACTCAAAAAGTAGGGGCTAAATATGGTGGATCTTTTTGCTTTATTGCACAATTAAGGCAGGATGCATGGGAGTACTTCCCAATCAACACAGATTATAAGGCGGAAAACTTGATTCTATGATTCTGTGACTCTATGATGTTCCCGTATGTACCTGCTTGGACTCTTAGGTCATCTTTGAGGGCCTTCCTCTAGATACCCCTGCTGAAGGGATCTAGGTGGATGGCTACAAAAGAGGGCCTTCTCTGTTGTGGCACCCTACTTATTGAATGCCCTTCCCAAAGAAGTTTGCCTTTGTTATCTTTTCAGTGCCAGGCAAGGACCTTTCTTTTTCTCCAGACATTTTAGAAACCAAATTTTAGATTTTTACGGCTGTTTTATCAATTTCTTTGCTATTTGTTGTTTTGCATTTTATTTTATTCTTTTATATATTTGTATTACAATTTATACTTGTATAGCATGTTAAAAATATAATAAATAAACAAATAATACTTCAGTGGGACTATTTCAGTGACCTGTTGAGAATCCAAGCTATAATGACTTTCTTCAAATGCTTCTGGAGACCCGTTCTTGTTGCCAATGAGAACAATTCCATTTCTGTAGTGAGGGTGCATCAACACAAAGCACTGTCTTTTATACATCAGGCTTTGGACGGAGTTCTCTATCAACCCATCTGCATTCTTGGAGACTTGTGAAATATATAAAATAAAACTCAAAAGTGAATTTGAAAATTCCTGCTTGACCAAAACAAAATAAGGAATTTTAAAAGAAGCTCAAAAGTTTCACTCAAACTAGCAAGAATTCTTGGAGGGCAGGGGGAACATTCCTAACTAATGCGAAGTTCACCTAACTTAAAATTGGTAGGGGAAGGGGCGGTGTAAATAATTTCAGGTATAGTCAAGACTTGATAAAAGTAGTGAAACATCTTAGGGATTAATTGCACATCCTTACATTTTTCAGTGCTTATGTTTGGAAAACAGAAAACAGCTACTTTTACTCTTCAGAAGTCCATCAAAACAGCAGCAATTGTTCATGTGTTTTTCCCATGTGGATTTCTTCATGTTGAAATCTTGCCGCACACATAGCACAGAATTTCACATTTTACTCATTCACTCCTTCTGAGACTACTTTTATCTTTTCACGATATGCTTTCATCATGCCTTAGTTATTCTGGATAAAATAACTCTTTTTCTTCGAGAGATTTGAGTATAAATAATGTCGACAACTTTACCTTATTCCTTTATCTTGCTGTTCTCAAGAGCATGCTTTGGTGGATTCATTTAAAAGCAGCATTTCTATATTCTTCAGCACTGTCAAATTTATAGCACTGGCTTCACTTCTACAAGCTTTCATACACGCTGAATATCAAAGTGACAAGTATTCTTCAGTATGGTGCATGCTGGAATACAATAAAAAGACAATGTTGAGAAAATTCAAGCTTTGAATCAATCAATTATAATAGCATCTAAAAATATGACCATGTATTTGCTAGTGAACTGAAGTATTCTTTTAAGGAACCTTCAGTCATAATATTGTGCTAAATGTATCATACCATATTAAGCTTTACACATAAAGAATGTTGAAATCAAGTTTCAGTTCTCTCGAAATAGTCTGTAATGCACTTTCAAACATTGTATATTGTAGAATAGACGTTATATTTCTATTGCTTAAATGTGAGTTGGATGAACAGTCCATTTATGTCTCATTCCCACATATCTCAGCCCAAATCTGTTCCATTTCCATGTGTGGTTTTCTACACTTAAAAACTAACGAGGCAAAGAATCAATCTACCTGTATGTTGATCTTTTCAGAGACAACAGCAAATAGTATTAATATATTTTAGGTGTATTTGTGTGGTAGGGAATTCTGCATAACCCTAATGCATAAACCAATTGTGTTTATGTTGACCTATGCAGGCAGTGGTTTCAGCGGATGAGGTTCTAATCCAAGTTGGGCTAGGTATGAATTTGAGTTCTAGCAAAGAAAGCAAGGCTAGGTCAAGCAAAGGAGATGTCAGGTTTTGGTAAGGCATGGTCAAGTGAAGAGGTAGCACTCTGGATAACTCCATGAGATGTTCAGGCAGGAGTGTTATACAAGCAGTATCAAAGGTTGCTTCAGTAAAAAATAAACCCAGGATTGAATCTTAAACAGAACTGCAGCTCCATTTGGGTGGCTAGCTCTATCTCTGGTGGGTGAAGCCAACCCACTTAATTGGACCTGCTTTAGTAGCCATTTTGTCTGCTGGCCAATGGGAGACCCTGGTTCTGCTAGGATTTCTGGTCTGGAGTCCAAGGATGGCAGTATAACCTTCTTCAGGTGAGAGAGGTGCTGGCACAATGGGCTAGAGTTCAATGGCAGTGGAGGTGTTGAGGAGCAGTTCTGAGGAGAAATCCATCTCCTACTTTGATACTTTCTCCAAATCCAAGGCCTAATCCATTAAAGATGGAGTATTGGATCCTGGGATCATGACATGTTAGATAAAAATCCTGAAGGAAAATCTTGTATATGATTGTTTCAAGTTTTAATTTCAAACCCTTCATGGTATGGGGCCTGTTTATATCAGACAACGTGTCTCACTTTTTAAGAACAACTGGAAGGGATCTGCATAAGATCCCATCAATAAGTCTGAACTATTATGGCCTTGAGCAGTTACCTCATGATTGTGAATGCATTCTTCACAGAAGTACAGTTTTTATAATGGTGTTTCATAAACAGTGTGCAGCTTTACATTTTTAACTGGCTTTTCATGAACTATTCTAGCCTAAGTAGGATTGGTCAGTATTAGCCACAATACTGATTGTAAGTGAAGGAGGTGGGACAATAAAGAGACAACACAACTGTATGGATTGAAAATTGGGTCACATTTATTAACTCTGATCTGCAAAGGGGGATCCCTGGGTGGCTAATTGGGTGAAACATTCTTTGTCTGTTGGATGCAGATTATAGAATTGGCACCCCCAGAATTTCCCCATTCAGGGAAAGGAGGGACGTCCCCTGTCACATCCCACTGGGCCATGAAACTCCGAGTGTGTGAGGTGAGATGGCCCCATAGGCAATCTTACCTGCAAAACCCTCATCGGGAGGCCTCAGGCATCACCTGACCCCACCATTGATGCTGCAGAAAGATCACCATCCTTATCCAGACAAACATGGACTGCCCAAACCAGTCTACCTAGGGGAATGTGACCTATTGAACTGAAAGAAAACCCACCAATTCAACCTTAAGACTCTCCCACCCCACTTACAATGTGAAGGAGGCAAAAAGTCACACAGCAAGCCAACTGGGCAATGTGCCAGAAATTCCTGTTCGGCCTTCAAAAGAGTGACCAATTAAAACCCACACTGCATGCATGGAGGAGGGTGTCTCAAAGAGGCCGGGAGGAGGGCCCCACACCCTAATATTGCCTGGTAAGTCCCTCCTCTGGCCAGTGACACCACCGAGCCCTGCCAATGCTGGGGTTTGCCAGTTCATCCCTTCATTTCCCCTCTACACGTGCAATGACCCACTCCCCGTGGTCAGGAAAGCTGAATGCGGAGTAGGGCATTTTTGCCAATATAATGTTTGTTGTTATTTATATAGCACAGGGCTGCAGAACTTCTTTCAACTCAAGAGCAAATTCAGTGTTGGAGAAGCTCTCAGAAGCCACATTTCAGTGGAGGGTGGGGCTGAAGGCTAAGGGGAGGGGCAAAAGTAACAAAAAATACCAGCATATGGTAGCTTAAAGCTGTTACTGCCAGCAACTAAGCCTTTCAACATCTTAGAATGAGGGGGGGACTGGACAAAAACTAGTAAATGACCAAACGATTGGTGGTGGTTGGGGAAAGGGCCAGGAAGAGGGGCATGGTGAGGACAACAGGAGGGCTGGGTTTGAAGTTACCCACTACTGATAGAGCAGAGGGCCTGAGGTTTCCCACCACTGGTAGAGTGCATTAGAATGACACAGGCAAAAGATTGCTTTCTAGCCTTGTCTAAATGCATTGTGTTGTATAGGGTTTAATGTTATTATGTAATTGAGATGCTTTTAATGTAAGTTGTCTTGAGCCCTTTTGGACCAGGGAGAATATGAACCAGTCAATCTCACCATCTCAAAATGCTGAAGCAGTAGTTGTAATCCTGGAAATCTCTAGGCACTTGGCTATCCTTGTGCCTTATTCTTATGGCTGCAATTGAGAAAGATTTACAGTACGCATGTGAACTTTTGAAAAGAAGTCTAAGGGTATTTATGGATTGAATTCTATTATGTAGTGGTTTAGAAGTGCAATTTTTCCTTTTTTGACATTAGTTCCTCCACGTATCCCACAGAGATTGGGTGGTTCCCTTTCCTAAAGAGCTTACATGTGTGGGGAAAGATCTCTGTGTTTGGCAATGACCAAGCACTATTGTTGGATCTTAGTTCTTCTTTTTGGGAAGTATTCACTAACATACAAGTTGTTGGATAACCTCTCATCTCTTCTACTGTGTGAGCATCACATAGAAGTCATAGCAGTGTTAGCAGCAGCAGCTGTGGTAAAGGGCTTTAAAAAAAATCTCTCTGATGCTCAATATTTCCAGCAGGCCAATTGCCCTGAGCTTTTGTTCTGTCACTGACATTCTGGAAACAACATATGAGAAAGGAGAGAGGGGAGGGAGAGGGTGAGCACACTTGACTGCTTTAAATAGAAATATGCCAGATATAGAATCTCTGACCTCATGGCTGGAAGGAGAAAAAGTGCACAACTTTAAAAACTAATTTAAAACCAAGAGTTATCTGAAAAAGTATAAATAGCACCTAGTTAGTCTTATTCCTCTACAGAGGAAAAGCAATGAAATCTGCTCTATTAATCTCAGCTGGACCAATTCGCAGATGACTATATCTATTTTAATTTTTCCTTGGTTGACACACCATTTGATGTCTGGCTGCATTAGAAGTGTCAGCTTATACTAAATAATGCAACATACTGTAGATTTCTCTCATGCTATCATTGTAGCACCCAAAGGTCGTCTTTCTGTTCATAGCTAAATGATTCAATTAATATTTTAAATATTTGTTTTAATCATATATGTTTTAAAATCTATCAGCTGCTTTGCTAACTGATCGAGATTTCAGATATGGTGCTTATATAGATTTTTTTCATGTCTGCCAGTAGTAGAGTTGTGTATCTGTGTATTATCTCTATGTCCACCTCGAAGCATTACAGAATATAAAAGTCACATGGAAAAAATAGCTTGCAATTCCTGAAGCCTAGAGATATATTTGTATTTATTTATTTATTTATTTATTTATTTATTTATTTATTGCATTTCTATACTGCCCAATAGCCGGAGCTCTCTGAGCGGTTCACAATATATATCAGCTGCAATCCTAAACACACTTACTTAGTCCTAGGAAATCCAATTGAATTCACTGTGATATTTCCAAGGAAACATGATTCAAACTGAGCTATAAATGAAATTAAGCCATGTGCTTCAACTTAGAGGATGTTTGGATATTATGTTTTTCTATGTGATAATTCTGGCATCTATTGAACATTTCCCCCATTTTTCTAACAACTGACGTTGTTTTTAGGGCATTATCTATTTATACCATATGACCCAATGAAAATCTACTGTTGTGTGGTGTTTTTAACTGGGTTCGCATTTTGGGCCTCCAATGGAGTCCATCTTTACAAACTGATCTGACAGAGGAGCATACCAGGCCTACCCAGTCGAATTTTAAGATGTCTGGCTGTAATGTATTAGTTTTATATGTTTTTAATCATTTTTATGTATTTTATAGTATTTTTGTATTTGATGTTGTTCCCTGCCCCGATCCAGAAGGAGAAGCAGATAAGAAATAAAGTTGTTGTTGTTGTTGTTGTTGTTGTTGTTATTGCACTAAATGCTTGTTAGGACCCCACCCCTTTTAATCCTTGCAGCCACTTTCTCCTACTCTAGGTAGGGAAAGTTAACAAAGAACCCATAGGAGGCAGTATACTGAATTGTGCTCTAGTGGGTGTAGAAGGAACCAGAGATGGTAGCAAAGGAGGAAGAAAGCAAGGGATGAGAGAGTGGGACGAGACTAAGGGGCTTCAACCCACATTTTAATTGCTGGTATATTTATTTGTTGTGAAAGTAGAATCTGAGGCATGTTTTAAAAATATGCTACATCTGTCTTCTCCCTCACTGATGCAAATTAGGTCAACAAATGTCAGCCTGAGCGACCAAGCATAATCCACTTATTATTTTAAAACATGTCAGTGTATCCTGCAAAGATTCAAATGTATGACCATCTGATGCACTTCACATTTTCTTCACTGCGTAATTTTGACTTTGGGGGCCTAAATTAGTTGTGTCTTTGAATTTTCAATTTGACTGATGCTTGGAGAAAAGGTAGATAGCCTGTTTCATAACATTTCTTCACAGTTGCAAAATTATTACCTTTGTTCAAGAGGGACAATGTAAATGCAATAGACACAATTTATTAGCCATTTCAAATTATGATAGCAGTAAAGCCAAAACATAATTTTTATGTCATCTTAGATGCTGGATTAATGCAGATGTAACTGCTCCAATCTCCTAACCATAATTATGAGATCAGGACTAGGCATCATTATTAAATTCCTTCCAGTTAGGCGAGGTGTTGTAGGAAAGGGGCATGTGATCTTGCCATCAGTTCTTGGTTTCTTAGGAAATTGAACATATTATATCTGTATCATTCCAGAATCTATGTCTATTTAAAATGATGGGTTCGGCTTTATGTCTATCCCAGTTACAGCTGTAATGAGTTCATTCAATCTCCACTAGAGACGGTGAACAATCTGGCTAGAAAACTTCTGATATGTAAAAGAAACCTGATCACATCAAATCTCTCCAAGCACTTAAGAACCCCAATTAAGCCTTCATTATTTCTTCAATAAAGATAATAAATACCACAGTCTAACTCTTAAACCTCCAAAATATGTACATTTCTATAATATCTGTATCCAAACAGATACATCTCAAGAGAACTATATGGCCAATGTCTGTGGAAAATTCTTAAGTATCTTGGAAATTATTTCTCATTTTCTTTCTGTTTAAAACTCCCTCAAGGAAGCAACCCTCAAGAAATCACGTCTGTGCTTCCTCAGCCTATTTTTGATCTATTTAAGATACCCTGATTTCCCCCTAAAGTTCTTGTCTCAGAGGCTGTCAATGACATTTATATATATGAAGGAAAGATCCTCTAGAAAACAAATTTCAACTATTTGGATACCAACAATGTAAAAATACTGAATGGGACAGGACAATCTCATGTTCTACATTTTCAAAGAGTTAGCACAGATCTAAGTTCATGTAAGTGATAAAATATGAGACAAGTCCATGAGGGAAAGCTTGGTCCAGGTAATTTGCCAATTATCCTTCATCATTCATTTTGGCAAGGTTCTATTTCCAAACCGAATAATTCTGCATTTACACATTGGCTCATATTATCATGGTCAGCTCTACTTCTATGCATACAGAATGTTATAATACAGAAAAATCAAATTCTGCTCTTGAAAACGTGCACATAATGGTCATTGCCAGCCTAATAACAGACCATGTATTTGTTGATTGAATGATTGCAATATCTGTTGATCTAGTGACTGCTGCACTATGAAAACCTTGTGTTCAGGAAAATTCTTGAACAAGTCTTGGCAACAGTGATTGATTGACAGGGCTATGACAGGGCTACTGCAAAATGACACACTTCCTGAGGTTGACGGACCTGCCTCCTCCTCTCCTCCACCTCCCCCCATCAAGACAACAGGCTACCTGGCTCATCAGTATCCTCCCTAACAATGAGGTATTTTGGACCAGGTAACTTTAAACAGTATTTTCTGCCATTGTGGTGAAGTAGTGGTGGTGCAGGTAGTCTTTGAGCCGTTCAACCCAGAATGCCTTGTTCTGAAGTTTTGTTGGTTCAATAGAGAAAATAATAATCAAAATACACAGTCAGGCTATACCTATATTAGCAGCAACCAAAATGTCACAAAATAGTGAGCAAGCTTTTGAGTTCACCAAATTCTTCATCAGGCTGGGTGGTAAGCAATTCTATTGCAGAGGAGTTCTGTCTGTAATTTATTTTTTTGTCCCCCATGGAATTTGTCAAGGAAAAATAAGTCATGTGTGTTAAATCAGCAGTGGGAACTGATGGAATGGAGTGTTAAGACAAAACAAAAAAGTGTTGTGATGCCCATTACCTCCATTGCTGCATGGTGCCATTTCTAGAGGCCCCCCTTCCTTGATAGTGCATACTTTTCCGGTGTGGAAGAGCCTGCAACATCCTGTTGAATAGTTAAGGCTTGTTAAGTTAGTATGTAGTTTTGCCCTAATTAAGGGAAAGAAAGGAGCTGTTCTGTTACCATGGCAGTTTGAGCACCCTACATACCATCTCTTTTATTGTAGGGAGTACAGAGGATGAAGCATAGTTTCCCCATCCCAGCTGAGCCCTTTTCCCTTGCTTACCTTTGTGAGGTGCCTTGTCTGTTATCCCCAGATGAGCAGTGGGGTTGGGATTCCTGATGGGCATACCTGAAGTCTCGATACATAATACCTGTATGAAAGGGGGGCTTTGAAATTCACCCCATCTAAATTTCTCCCAGGATTTTGGAGTTCTTATTGCCTGCTCATATTTCTGAAGTGGAAATGGTGTAGAAATTACACTGGTTTTAACTTGCAACAGTGGATTTAGCTGAAATCTGGCTGGCAGCATAACCCCTAAACAGGAGTGCTATTAACTCAGGTGGGGTTATATGTAATTTATGGTACAAAGGTAATACTCAGGAGTATAGAAAGCACACATGCTCATTAGCACTGGATAATTCTTCACTCCAGCAGGGTACTGGCACCAAATGGTTGAAGAGCAAAAGGTCTCTGAGGGCACCTGAAAGAAGCGCCAGGGTTCATAATATAATCCTGAGGCTGTTCAGTCACAGCCGACTGCTACACACATACTGCAAACTCCCTTGGAGCTAAAATCTGGGTCAGAAGCTGAAGAGCCAAGAGAGGGCTTCTATGGATATGTCTTCACAGACAGTTACACATTTAACAGTATGGCTTTGGTGCATTTGAGACTTGACATTTTATTTGGATTTGCATGTTGTGCTTTTGGTTTTTAGGAACTATACTGTTGCCTAGTGAAGGCATGGATATAAGTTCCACTCTTCTGACATGGAATACAATGCAATATCACCATTTGCTGAAAGAACCCTTGGACATAGTTTCTTGATGCTATATCATTTCTTATGATAGCAGGTAACCTGGAAATCTGCAAAGGTTCTGCAAAATTCCTATTCTGTGGCTGAAAAGAATGAGTGGTTTTAAATCCACTCAAACATGGACAAGGTTTATGACAACTGGAGTCTCAACTTAGATTTGGGGGGAGGGTGGTTCTGATGTTTTTCTTTACACTGTGAAAGACAGATTCGACCTGGTCCTATGCAAAGTTAACCATATCAAACTCCATTGAAACCAATGGTGCCTACATATGCCTAAGTAGAACAGCAGCTACTCTATCATGATTTTAACTTAAAAATGAGGGTTGTTGTTTTTTTTAAAAAAATGTAGGGACTACTGGAATATGTTTAAGACTGCATCCTGATCTTTGTAGTGTTATATCTGAGCCATGCAGGACCATGATGCTGTGATAACTGGGTGTCCTTAAGGCTATTTACACAAATAAGGCAATACTCCATATGGAGTTAGATTTTAATGCCATTACAACTAAATAAGTGGTATGCAATAAATGATCTCCCCAGTGAGCACATGGTGCAAATGCATGCTTTGTTAATTTAATAGCTAGAGTCTGAAAACATACCATCTGGGTTGTCCGTAGTTGTACAGAATCAAGTAATTTTTCAGAATCCCACTCCAAGGGACTTGCTGTGATTTACCTGCTGTCAACTGAATCTTGAGTCCCTTTCTCTGTTTTTAGCCAGTCCTCATTTTGGCAGTGCTTTCATATAAAAGAAAAGATAGAAGTCCATACTGCTTTTTCAAACACATCAATGAGGGGAGATCTTGTTATTTTCAGCACTGGTTTTGTCTTGGATGGACAATTCACTGATGAAACTTGGTACTGAGATATTTATTGAATGGCCCCTGACAGGTTCTTCATTGAATTCAATCCATATAAAACCAATTCCTTTTATTCTTAGTGAGTCCTGAAGCACAACACACAAGATTTCCTTTTTGACAGAAAATATATAAATATTGAATTATTAACATTCTTCAGTGGATTAGCTGAAAAAACTTACAGTAAAAGTCAGCTATACCAAAGCAATAATAATGCTTTATTTAGTGATGCTTTTTTCTGTAGTGAACTTATTTTCGTGTTCTCTTGGGTTACCTTTTGGGTACCTGGAGATTCTCCTGTTCATACTAACTATCAGTACTGACCCTACTGTATGGTATGGGTTGCCAAGATGTAGAATTATTTTGTGGACGCCCAGCAAGAGCTCACATCCTCTCTTTTTTTGTCCACAAGCCATGACTTGCGCAAATTCGTGGCTGGGAATATTTATGGAAATCAGGATTTCCACAAATTCATGGCCATAAATAGTGTAATTTGCATAAAACTGCAGGTGTAAAGGACCAATTGTGTCCTTCAGCTTTTCTTCTTAGGCCTCATTGGATTCGAAGACATTCATGACACAGGTTTAGTGGTTTAATAGGTCCTTGACCTGGGTGCAACTCATTTCCCTTTGACTTGGCATTCCCTGGCACAGTAGTTTTACTCTTTAAAGTATGCTGGGGTGATTTTTGTTGCTCTGGTCAACATTTGTGCATAATCTGCTATCTAAATATTAAATAATTGTACTGTTGTGCCTTTCTGAACTAGGATATATTCTCTTGGCTAAATATATCCTGTTCCTTGAATCTCTCCTCAAACATTTTATGTATCCTAAAGCAAGGATGTTTGATTCTGGTACTCCATTTTCTCAGTGTCATGATACATGTTTTTCTGTCACTCAGAGCTCTTGAATGACTTGTGGCATCTGTTTCTATTTTCACTGCAATTTCCTTTAACTCAGATTTGCAAATCTACATATGCTCAGCGGCTACTGTATTTTAAACCCTAAGAAGAATTTTATGTGCTGTCCCTTTTGTAAATATGCACAGCAGGATGCCATTTCAGATAATTTAAGGTCAATTATACTGGCTGCTTATGAAACATGACTTGTTTATTTAGGAAACATATGGCAGAGCAGGGCTTTGAGCCTAAATTCTAGATGATTTTTTAAAAATATTGTTTAAATCCCATATTGCAGTTGCAAAGTGGACTTCCAAGGCAGTTAACAATAATCCAAATTAAAACAAAAACAAAACCAATTGGTTAAAACAAACAATGAAACAAAATAATACATGAAGGTAATAAAAAAGAAAACGGATGTCGTCATGCTTAGAGTATTAAAATAGAGTATTAAATATAGAGTATAAAAACCCATTGAAATCAATGGAATGTAAGTTAGTCACAACTCATTAAAATCCCATTGATTTCAATGGGCCTACTTTAAGCATGATTAAGTCTGATTCTATTCCAGTCACAGAAGCAGAAATTAGTACAAGAAAATAAGTCATTCAGGCTTGTAAACATGGTGAAATAAAGTAGTCTTCACCAAATGCCAGAAAGACATCAAAGAGGGGAGAATATGAGGCTCCCAGGGCAAGGACTTCATAGGTGCTCCAACTGAAAAACAAAAATGAAACACTCCCACATTCCCAGCAAGTGCACCTCTGATAGGGGATTTGGTATATTAGGAGGTTATCTAAGTGGATGTGTAGAGTCATGTGCAGAAGGTAATCCCTTAGAGTAATCCTATGATGTTGATGGAGTGCTCAGAGATCATAGTGCTCCTTTTCTTCCTTTCTCCTGTTAGCTCTTGCTAACTAACACAAGATGAAGTGATGGCCACCAATTTGGTTGGCTTTAAAATGCGGTTGAATAAATTCCTGGAGGAGAAGGCTATCAATGGCTACTAGTCTTGATGGCTATGTGCTACCTCCAGTATCAGAGGCAGTAAGCCTATGTACACCAGTTGCTGGGGAGCATGGGTAGGAGGGTGCTGTTGCACCCATGTCTTGCTTGTGGATTCCTGGCCAACAGTTCATTAGCCACTGTATGAACAGATTGCTGGACTATATGGACCCTTGGTCTGATCCAGCATGGCTCTACTTATGTTCTTAAGCAGTGGCAGAAATCAAGAGGGAGATGGAGTTTACAGTATTTTTCTTCTGTCAATAGAAAGAAGAAAAACCATTGCCTCCCATTGCCAGCAATCTAAATGGTTCCTGGGGACAGGCACTTGGCTGGAGTTAGGAGGACTTTGTATCCTTGGCCACTCCATCCTCACTCATGAGCACACCACTGAACCCCCATTTTCTGACTTCATAGAGGGAGTGACCACGGAAATACTATTCTAACTTATCAAATCTATTAAAAAAACATTAAAATTATCCTGACCTTATAAACACCAGTATTAATATCATACTAGTGTCATGTTTTGTTTTAGCAAGATAATTGACATTTTTGCCTCAAAATAGGCAAAAGAGATCACATTACTCCAGTCCTTTTCCAGCTTCATTGGCTGCCAGTCCAGGTCCGGGCCCGATTCAAAGTGCTGGTATTGACATTTAAAGCCCTAAACGGTTTGGGGCCAGGTTATTTGAAGGAACGCCTCCTCCCATATGTACCTGCCCAGACCTTAAGATCATCTACAGGAGCCCTTCTCCATGAGCCCCTGCCAAAGGAAGTGAGGCAGGTGGCTACTAGAAGGAGGGCTTTCTCCGCTGTGGCACCCCGGTTGTGGAATGAGCTCCCCAGAGAGATCCGCCTGGCGCCTACACTGTACTCCTTTCGTCGCCAGCTGAAGACCTTTTTATTCTCTCAGTATTTTAACACTTAATTTGAACTTAAATTTAAATTTTACTGTTCTAACTCTGTATTTTAATCTTATATCAATTTTGCTGCGTGGTTTTATCCTGGTTGTGCTTTTTATACTGTATTTTGTAATTGTGCTTTTAACCTGTTGGTTGTTTTATTATGGTTTTAATTTTTGTGAACCACCCAGAGAGCTTCGGCTATTGGGTGGTATAGAAATGTAATAAATAAATAAATAAATAAACTACATGTACCTTGTGAAATCTAATTTAAAATGGGCAGGATCTACCCTATTTTTTCGATTCTAAGAAACACTTCCCCCCCATATAAACATCTCTAAAAATGGGGTGCGTCTTAGAATCGCGGGTGTGTCTTAGGTTTTTTTTTTCTGTTGGTAGTACTAAAATTAGTGTGCATCTTACAATCGATGGTGTCTTACAATCGAAGAAATACAGTATTTGCCAATGAAGAGAATGGTCAATGCCAATGTGTTTGACTTGCCACTTTTATTAGAAAAAGAATTCTTCATGCCTCTGGGTCTGACATGAAAAGATGGAAATGTATAATTTAAGGCTAGGATGTGAAAGTAGGGCTGTGCACAGACCCCCCCCCCCCTGATTCGCTTTGTATCCCGATTCAGACCTCCCGAATTTGGCCCAATTTGCTTCGGCCTGATTCAGAACAGGTCTGCCTCACCTTGGATCCGAATCTGAATTGAGATTCAGATTTCTCATTTTCCCATAGACTTGCATTCGGGGGGGGGGGGGGAGAGAAACACCTATAGCTTTTTTCCCCCATTTTTCATGATACAAACATAAAAACTGAAGAACATATAGATGCTGCAGAGGTGCTTATGTCTGCCAAATTCCAGACATATTGGTGCAGTGGTATTTGTTTAACCAGCTGGTAAAATTTGCTTTTCTCATGGGGAAATGGAGGAAGGGGAAGGGGGAAGTATTGGAACAAACACACTGAAGGCTAACAACTAGAAGATTATTTTTAATATGAATGTTGTATTTTTAAAAAAAGACAAGCAGAAAGAGAACTAGAGGCAAAAGATAACAGTGAGAGAAGGGGGAAAGCTCAAGAAAGCTCAAAGTACCAATGCCCCAAAACACACACCAACAACAAATCTAAGTAATACAGTAATGGAATAAATTGCATGTAATAAAACAGCATCAAATAAAATTATTTATGAGGAACCAGCAATAAAATCAATTTTAAAACTTGGCAGAATAAGAAAATGTTCTTGGCAGAATAAGAAAGTATTACTGTACCTTTAATATAGATTATATATCTAATACTAAATAAACTGTAAAACCGTAGTGCTTCTGGACCCTTTCCCCAATGTAATGTATGTCAGAAACAAGACACAGTGGCATTGTGCATTGTTCAAGGCCCCAACACCTCATCTTCAGAGGAAGAAGCCCCTGAGTCAATGGAAGAGGGAGAAGGCTCAGCTACAAAAGGGTGTCATGAACTTTCCATCTCCTTGGGACCTACTTCTCAAGGAAGATCCTAGGGACCATACCCCCTTTGTCTGAAGGACATTGCATTGTCATCCTTCAACATCTGAAGACTCCAACCATGAGAAAAGCACCACACCACAGCTGCCTTCATGCTGTTACAACCTACAGCCACTGAAACAGACCAGGCCCCTTTAAGAGATAAGGCCACTGTCAGTATGGAGATGGGACTAACCAGGCTAAAGGAAGCCAAAAAAAACATACTTAAGGTGCATTGCTAATATCCTGCTTGTTGGAGCAACATACAGGAAAACATGTCTTGCTTTCCTCAGAGCTCTCTATGGTGCTTCTTTGGGAAACCTGATGCTTACTTGAGTGGAATCCTCTGAAGTACATTTTCTGTGAACTGTACCTCTAGGCCCTCACTGCAGCAGGACATTAGGAATGAAAAAGATGGTGACAATGATAGGTTACCTGGCCTGGTGCTTTTCTTCACAGCATCAGATTATTTATTTATTTAAAAAGGAGGCAGGCATCAGCCACAATAGGTTATCTGAGCCTTAGGTCACTGCTTTTGTCTCATTATGGGACCATGGTGTAAGGCCTGACTGTAATCCATATGTAGATTTATATAGACTGCCAGTTTTTCCTAATAATCCTCTTTCCCACCATAAAGCTCATTGGTAGGATTCCAACTTTTCAGACATGGTTCCACTCACCTGACTCTGGCTTACCATGCACTCTACTAGACTGGATCTTTTGCTAGATTAAAGAGCTTTCCTAAATTGTCTTAAAAAATCAAATTCAAAAGAATAAGCAATATAAATAAATGAAGATACATGCACCCTTTACAAGATCCACATGAATTTTATGTTGGGTTTGCATAGACCAAGTACAAAATGTAAACTAAGAATTGGCCTTAAGACAATATTTCATCATATCGTTCTGTGAAAGAATTTTTTAATAAAGTAATAATGAGGTGCGTAATATAATTCTTGGAAGCACTGCAGCTTCCCTCTCCCTCTAGTCATTAAGAAAAGTATTGACAGCCTGCGATGACGTTGAAAAATATATCTATTCCAAATCATAGAAATTGACAATTAGTATAAATCAAGTTCAGCAAGACTGATTAAAGCTTAAAATTCTGAGACAGCATCAAGAGAACTTACAAGTGCAGCCAGCGGGGCTGAAGTTCAGCTAGGATGTGGACAGTTTCCAACTGACTTTGGGCCAAACCTAGACAGTAACAATGTTACTGCAATGAATTCCCATTAGCTTTAGCATAGCTAAAATTGTGAACCCTAGTACAACTTTTGAAGGCCACAGTTCTAATGTTTCTAGAATACTCTGCCAATATCCATGGTGTTATGCATGTTCCAGCTCAACTTTACTTATATACCACATATATTTTTATATGTATTGTAATGCTTTTTATAGTGGGCTGACTTTTTATTACTACTATAAATAACATGAACTTCACACATGAATTTGATGTAGGAAGGAATGATCCATCACAGACCTAAATAGAACGTTTCCCCTTTTAATTCCTTTTAATGCCATTTTTCACATTACATATAATCATATGTGTAAAGAGACAATCGGATAGCAACTTAGATCAATAAAATTGTAGCTATTGGTCATTAATTCATAAAAAGTGTTATACATCACAATAAGATATTCTATTAGGTTTCTTTGTATAGCTATTATTAAATAGAAATTCAATCCTGTCATGACTGTTGTGGTATTTTTACAATCACATTGGTAAAAGAAGACTTCGTGGCTTCTCTCCCCATCCCTGCATGTGCTGCACATGCAACTGTCATTTGCATAATTACCTGCAATGCATGTCGTCCGAACCTGGCATGCAGCGCACTAAGGGTTGCTTCTTACCCACCCTACAATCCTTACTGCAAGTCATGAGTTGCAGGGTGGCTAAGAAGTTCAACCTGACATGTCATGCACCAAGTTTGGACGACACAGTAATCTGTGCTGCATCGTGGATACATATGCCAAAGATGGACACATGCGCAGCACGCAGGGGGGCAGGGGGGAGAAGCCACAATGGCATATTTTACCAGCGTGATCATCCAAAACCAGAGCATGCTATTATTTTCCTCTGCCCTAAGATAAATTTCTGGGCTGTGGAACAGGGAAAGGATGAGATGGTGGTAGCAAGCTAACAAATTCATTCATTCTTATATTAATTTATGTCTTGGTTCAACAGATTGGATGTTTCTTGACATCATGAGGATGTAATAGATCTATCTATCTATCTATCAATCAAAATAATGTTAAATATAAATCAGTGATTAATTTTAATTTTTTTGGTTCTTCTACTTCCCCATAGGTCCAATTCTCATATGCAATAAGTAATTTTCTTCATCTCAAGGCTCTTTTCCTTATGCTTCCTCTCTAAAGCATGTTTTTTTATAAATTGTTTTCTAGCTTTCCTTCTAATTTTGTTCTTATGGGCTTCTTCCCAAATAAGATAAAAACATCCATATTTCCTAAGATTTAACTTGCATTATACTTAATAAAAAATATCTGGAGTTTATCTTCTACCTTATCACTGCTTGTCTATGATCTACGTAGAAGTAATCAAGTAATGCATATTATGCATGTGTGAATTGGCAGGAGTAGAAGTAGCTGCTAGTAGTAGTAGTATGGATTTTTCCTACCATCACCAATTTCTTATTTTCACACAACTGCATTAATTATAGCATTTTGGTATGGACATGGTGGTGTTTTCTACTACTGTTGTTCACAACATATTATATTTTTGCCTTTTTAATGGAGAGTGTGACCAACCAGAGTCTCTGATTATAATAATTAGTGAAACTGATTTTAGTCTTCTAACCTTGCATGAGGTTATAAATTCCCCATCTACTTTGGATAGATATTGAGGAGCGATGCAACTTTATAGTGACATTCCACAAAGTCTACCTCTGCTCACATAACTATGATACTTCATTGGTACCATTGCTTGATAGGATGAAGCCATGGGAAAGCAGCAATGTTGTCATTTGGGCAACTTATAGACTTCCTGTATCTGACAGAAAGACACTATGGTTAACGCATTAATCAGACTTGTGAAATAATGCAAATAGACAAGTAGGATTTCTTCCCCTACTCTCACATTTTATACAATTGACTTTTCTCCGATTCACGTTATTAATTTATTTGCATTGCTTGTCTTTTATGAGGGAGATGCAGAACCTTCTATTTTTGTTTTTCTCATGGAAAACTCTACATCAATATTTTGTTCATGATTGAAAATGTTCTGACTTTGGGATTTAGGCTACAATCTTCTGTCTATTAACACTCAGTGAGACTTACTTCTGAGTAGACATATATAGAATGACTTGATTTTGTACCTGTCAAAAGAGTTTGCTAAATATGCTGAGATGTTTAAAGACCTTCAAAGCTGGTGGCTGCTGTAACTTCTGAGCTGGAAAAGAAACTGGGATTGTCTATAGCTTTGTTTACTAGAGTCTTGTAGAAGTCGGGTGTTCATTCCCCATGCAATTACCTTTGCAGGAGGGGAAGACTGGGGCTGCTCTTACTGACCCTGCCCACCTGTCCCCTACACATCTCTGGGGCGGTGGGGGGGGGTAGAGTTTTGAAGCAGGGTACCTGCTCTATGCAATTAAACTCCCTGTGTGATTTAGAACCGTATGCAACCCATGGCCTCTAAAAATAGCAATGTGGGCCAGTATCTTTGAATATTTATTTATTCATTTCAAATACTCTTATCCCACCTTTCTATACAAATATCCAAATCAGCTGACACAACAAACAATAACTATATATATTTGAAACACTGAATGTAAATATATAAAGTTTTACATTTATTTATAGTATTTATATGTGTTATGTTTTCAGAACAGATGATACCTAAGACGAACATATAATGCTTTGGGGACAGTCATGGTTTTGAATATTTGAGGTTGGTGGTACTACAAGGCTTGTGGCACCACGTTTCTGGATCATACAACATGACATGCCCACTCTCATTGGCTTTATATCCACAGAATCTATGTAGATCGTGTTAAATACACGCAAAGAGTACACAAAGCGAACTTGTAGTTGCTCTCATGACACATTTCCATGTGGCCCTTGGTGTTGATTAAGTGGCCCTTCATTAATTAATGATCCAATCACTGGTATTTCATAGCACCATATAGTTGTTTTTAATTTGTTAAGAAGACAAGGGAAGGACATGCTTTGAAATAATAATCCAGGTTTACCTATGCTTTGACACTAAACCTCTATCATGAATAGATTTTATTTCATGATTTCTGTATAAGACAATTCATGTAGTCAAAGGGATAGTTTGAATCAATTAATAGAAAAATGTATACTACCTTGAAGACTCTTTATATTCACACCAAAGTATACTAAGTGGTAGGGCACATAAAGAAATTATTCCTGGGTCAAACAAATTACCCTAGGAATATTAAAACCTTAATTGTTGAATTAAAATAGTTAAATTCTAGTAAGGTTTTTATATTATAGTAGTTCAGATTTTCAGCCCACTTATTCCGGAATAGCTCTCTTATCCAATGGAGACTACTACACTAGGAAAAGCACTTGAGGATTGCACACCATATTTTTATGGAGTTAATAGACTAAGTGATTTGAACTAACTGCTGCTACTTAACTTTAAACAATGAGAGAATACCTGAAGATTAATTCCTTACTAAAGCTAATTAGCCCATTAATGTGACAGTGCTGGATCTGAGAAATCAATATGGTAGCCAGATAACTTATGTAACTTTGATAACTGCTGTTGTAACTTTGTCAGCAAAATTGGCAACTTTAATTACTTTGGCATGCCCATCCTGAGCTTATGAGCACATCCTGATTAGAACTGACAAACCTTGATTAATGAAAAGCCCAAAAGGTTAGAAAGTTGTATTGCAAAATTAAAGAGAATCTTAATTATCTCATAAGTTTTTATATGGAAGATATTTTTTTAAAGAGAAGAATCTATGTCAGCAGTTAAAGATAAAAGTAAAATCTCTGCATTCCATTCTTTAAGGAGGTTTATTTGGATAACAGCAGTGCATACAAGGAAACATGTAAGATGTTTGTACTGCTTCAGGTATCTGGTTGCTACAGGGGAAATGCACCTTTTAGAATCTTAGGTTTGTGGGAGTCTGGATCATAGAATCATAGAATAGCAGAGTTGGAAGGGGCCTACAAGGCCATCGAGTCCAACCCCCTGCTCAATGCAGGAATCCACCCTAAAGCATCCCTGACAGATGGTAGTCCAGCTGCCTCTTGAATGCCTCTAGTGTGGGAGAGCCCACAACCTCCCTAGGTAACTGATTCCATTGTCGTACTGTTCTAACAGTCAGGAAGTTTTTCCTGATGTCCAGCTGGAATCTGGTTTCCTTTAATTTGAGCCCGTTATTCCATGTCCTGCACTCTGGGAGGATCGAGAAGATCCTCTGTGTGACAACCTTTTAAGTATTTGAAGAGTGCTGTCATGTCTCCCCTCGATCTTCTCTTCTCCAGGCTAAACATGCCCAGTTCTTTCAGTCTCTCTTCATAGGGCTTTGTTCCAGAACCCTGATCATCCTGGTTGCCCTCCTCTGAACACACTCCAGCTTGTCTATGTCTTTCTTGAATTGTGGAGCCCAGAACTGGACGCAGTACTCTAGATGAGGCCTAACCAGGGCCGACTAGAGAGGAACCAGTACCTCACGTGATTTGGAAGCTATACTTCTATTAATGTACCCCAAAATAGCATTTGCCTTTCTTGCAACCATATCGCACTGTTGGCTCATATTCAGCTTGCAACCTACAACAATTCCAAGATCCTTCTCATTTGTAGTATTGCTGAGCCAAGTATCCCTCTTGTAACTGTGCCTTTGGTTTCTATTTCCTAAATGTAGAACTTGGCATTTATCCCTATTAAATTTCATCCTGTTGTTTTCAGCCCAGCACTCCAGCCTATCAAGATCACTTTGAAGTTTGTTTCTGTCTTCCAGGGTATTAGCTATCCCACCCAATTTTGTGTCATCTGCAAATTTGATAAGCGTTCCCTGCACCTCCTCATCCAAATCATTAATAAAAATGTTGAAGAGCACTGGGCCCAGGACTGAGCCCTGCGGTACCCCACTCGTTGCCTCTCCCCAGTTTGAGAAGGTTCCATTGATAAGCACTCTTTGAGTCCGATTCTGTAGCCAACTGTGAATCCACCTAATAGTTGTTCCATCTAGCCCACTTTTAGCTAGTTTGTTAATCAGAATGTCATGTGGTACTTTGTCAAAAGCTTTGCTGAAGTCAAGATATATGACATCCACAGCATTCCCACGGTCCACAAGGGAGGTTACCTTATCAAAAAATGAGATCAAATTAGTCTGACAGGACTTGTTCTTGACAAATCCATGTTGGCTTCTAGTGATCACCGCATTGATTTCAAGGTGTTTACAGACTGACTTCTTTATAATCTGCTCCAGAATTTTCCCAGGGATGGATGTCAGACTGCCTGGTCTGTAGTTCCCAGGTTCCTCCTTTTTGCCCTTTTTGAAGATAGGGACAACGTTAGCCCTCCTCCAGTCGTCCGGCACCTCACCCGTCTTCCATGATTTTGCAAAGATAATAGACAAAGGTTCTGAGAGTTCTTCCGCTAGCTCCTTCATTACCCTAGGATGCAGTTCATCAGGCTCTGGAGATTTGAACTCATTCAAGGAAATGGTTCTTTGACCATTTGTTTATCAATCTCAAACTGTAATCCTGCCTCCTCAACTTCTGCTTCACTTTTTCTAGGGGGGAGAGTAAACAAGAGGAGAGTAAACCAACAAAAATCCTTATCCCAAGTCAAGATCCTGTATATACTAATTCAACAAATAGGTAACATGTATCATATAAAATATAGTGCTGCTATCTCTTTAAGAATGGCAATTGGTTCTGATTTACTTTTCATAAAAGAGGAGCAACATTCTTCCAGGAATCACAGCACAACCTTGATGTTGCACATGTGAATGAACAACTCACAAGAGCAATGTTTTTGGTAAAGTGTGTCATTGGAACCAATTTCCTGTGAAGAAGTTGTACATGGTAAAGCAAGCAGACACTTTGTACTGATCTTGGAGTAAGCCCCATTGAACACAATGAGGCTTGTATGGGATTGCATTGTTAGTCAACTAGTAACTAGGTGGATAGAGAAATAAATATCTATACTGTGTGTGGCTATGAGGTTCATCCGACGAGTGTTTCATTGCATGCTCACTGCTGTCTACTTACAGATGTGTGTGCATCCTTTAGATGACATCATCCACCTCCTGCATGCCTCCCACTCGTTTTTCCGTCACAATATAGACCCCTTCTAATCTGACGTGTTTTTTTTTTAAAAAAAACCCAGAATGTGACAAGATCTCCTGCTGTGTGCAGAAAAAGTGCCACAATTAAAATGGCTCCTGAATGGGCCATATGGTCTTTGTTTACTTCCTCTTCCCCCCCATCCCATCCCAGGAAGATAGAGGAAGTAATGTGGGGCAAAAGCGGGGTGGAGAAGTGACAGTAAGGGAACACAATTCCCCCCATGTGATGATGCTCTGAGTGTGTGTGCGCACGTGTGCATGCGCACATACGCCAATTACTTTGGTGTGTCATTACTCTTTTAACAAAAAAGCTTCCTGATACTTCTATAATCAAATGATAAGATAAAAATGAAGGGGAAGTAATGAAAAGGGCAATACCTAGGGGTGTATAAAGTACAAAAAATATGCATGGTGTGGGAAAAATGGATAGGGAGATATTTTCACTATAACAAGATGGAACCAATTACTTAGGGAGGTTGTGGGCTCTCCCACACTAGAGGCATTCAAGAGGCAGCTAGACAACCATTTCTCAGGGATGATTTGAGGTGGGTTCCTGCATTGAGCAGGGCGTTGGACCCTACTATTCTATGATTCTATGATCAGTGGCTACTAGTTCTGATAGCAATGTGCTACCTCCAGTAGAGAGGTGGTAAGACTAAGTACAGCAGTTGCAGTGAACATGGGTGGGAGAGTGCTATTGCATTTGTATCCTGCTTGTGGGTTCCCCATCAACAGGTGGTTGACCACTGTGTGAACAGAATGCAGGACTAGATGGACCCTTGGTCTGATCCAGGATGGCTCTTATTTTCTTAAGTAAATATGCATATTCAACTTGTCAGGGGTTGGAGTTTGAGGATGAAACTAGGGGGCTCTGTTCTGTCTGAACTGGTACAAAGGTGTCAGTTGGTGTGTATATCATTGAATTTTTACCTCCAGATATATGGCTTGATCTCGAATTGCAGGGATTAGAATTCCACATACTGAATACTCCTGTGGCTGGAAAGGACGATGCGATTTTTGCCAGTTCTCCCTGCTGCCCCACATACCTGCTGAAAATCTGCTCAGCGGGTTGCAGGACCTTCTGGAACATTGTGAAGGGTGGTGTTGGAGGCTGCAAGGCAAAGGTGGAATGGGTGAATATTGCGCCCCATTTCTCCCAGAAGAAGCATCTGCTGGACCTTGACCCATAGTAATATTATAATGTTTTTGTAATAACAACAACAGCAATAACAACACAGAGCCCTTCTATTTATGAAAGAGCAAGTCTGGATACAAACTTTAGATTTTGTTGAAATGCTGTGAACATGAGAAATGCTCTTTACTTCAGTGGGGCCACATATTCACCCAGTAATACAACAGTTAAAATGGCTTGCCTGCGAACAACTTAAAAACCTACCTGTGTCTCTCCCTTATCCAGACACAGAGCTTTATTATCTGTGCATGTTGAACACGTTAATTAATTAAACAGGCATTAATGAATGCAGGATTGCCTATAAATGTATGATAAGAAAATGCTTACTCCTTGTCATTCTAATAATTCACTCTGCCTTCCTCCTTATCCTTCTTTTATTTTAAGATGTGTCAAGATAAAGCTCATTAGTAATTAGTTAAAGATACAACAAAACACTGCAGAATTAAGTTAGAGACTCCCACAGAGTTTATTTTGCAGAGGCCAAGTATACATAGCAAGATGTAGTAATGTCCTGAAACTGATGCTAGAATGTTTTTGTCCCAAAATAAATGGTTCAAACATGAGTAGATCCACATGCTACAAAAATCAAGGTGAGGAGAAGTATGAGTGACTTGTCCTTCTCTTTTTATGTTTTATGTGTAAATTCTAAAATAGATAGGTGCACCCCTGCCTCATAGAAAGATGCATGAGTTCTGGTGTGGGAAGAGTACTTTTATCTTGTCACTGCCTGGGAAGATATTCAACTCCCCAATTGAGATGTTACACACAATGAAAAGCTGAGGGAAGATATTGCAATATTATAGTATTCTTTCTCGGCCTTTTATCATTGGAGAAACAGAAGCCAAATACATTCCTGGCATCAGCAGGGTAAAGGGTGCAGGAAGGGTGCCTGGCAAAGTAAGATAGCCTATTAGAAGTTGTTGCAATTCTGAATGCTGTGATAGTGGACTCAGCTACAATACCACAGCAATTTACCACAGACTGATAGAATCAGACTGCCCACTGCAAAGTAAGATTGGGAAGATATCTAATAAAAGAAATATAAACTATATTTCATTTACTATGGCGAGGAAGATGACCCACAAGCACATTCTTTTGCATGCTCGGAACTCCATTGATGCTTTTTTCCTTTTCTCTCCCCCCCCCCCCCCCCCTTTACCACAGATGCTTAGGAACATAGTGAAGTGATCAGATCTCCTAAGCCCCTTAGAAATCACTGGAGGGCGGCAAAGCATAGGGGTTCCTCTTCTTTTACAGTGTATTTTAGTTTTGTATATGCTGGGGTGGTGAAATCAATGTAGGGAAATACGAACTCACTCCAGAGTTCTGTATGCAGGTCAGGTAAGCGTTCTAATGTGAACATGCAAACAGAAGGTCCCGTGAAAGTGCATGCAAAACTTGATTACTTAAAATAATGTCTGCAGTTTGAGAGGCCAGATGGACAACTGGATTTGCTTCTTCAAAACAAAATCTTTACTGAGTTTTGGGCATTCCCATAGGAAAAACAAAATTGCTCATTCTGGGATGGTTAAAGAACTAAATGGATTGCACAGATGGCTGAATGACTGGCACAAGAAAGAAATATTACATGTCGATGGGACAGAGGCATGCTTTAGCCGTTATGCTATAGACCCTACAGGTTAGAGGAAACGGAAGACATTCAGTAATCTAAAATCCAATACTTATTAAGCAACTGTTTTCAGGACTATTAAAATATAAACACAAGGAAAGAGCAAGTGAGGCATTAACATTTCAAGCTGCAGAAGAAATGGGAGATGATTAGTGATTCTTCCGTTCCATTCCTTTCATAATGATCTAAAGGTTTTGATCTTTTATCAAGAATTTGGACAGTCAACAATGCTAATTTACAGCATATCTGCCTGGGTTTTGTAGAAAATAGATGAGCCCATTTTGATTGTTAGGTTGTTCATTAGCAAAAGACTGCCCATTATATTCTATTTCTACAAATAGCCCTTCAGATTGTGTGCTTATTCAGATGCAAATATTTTTCCAGGTTCATTTCAAATCAGTTTGAAAGATGATTCCCCATGTGTGCACACACATGCGCACACACACACAAACAGGTTAATAAATAAATTAAACATGTGTTGTCAGACATAAGAATTTGTGTTATGTAAAATAGATTGATGTGTGTGAGAAGCAAACAGATGATTGGAAGGTAGAGATTTCTGGTGTGATTTTGTAGAGACCTGAAGACGCATCACAAGTATGATTTGTGTGTGTATGTGTGTGTGTTTATATTTTAAATTTTCTGTATTATGCTAGTTTGCAAAGAAAAAAGTCGAAAAGATAAACAACAGTATGATTAGAGAAGTTAAAAAACTGATTTGCATCCAAAGATTGAAGCGCACATTCATTTATGTGCAAATGTAATGGAAAAAGGCTGCAGGTACGGTGGCTAAAGCCTAAGCCAAATAAACACTTAATTTTCTTTTATTGTGCTCTGTGACTATTAATAATATTATGGTACTAAGGCAGAAACATTAAACTAAGCAGGGGAGCCATAAATGTTCCTAGGCTGAGCAGCACTGTTGATATTAGTGGCTAATAGCTCCAGAGTTCACATAAAATGCAGATTGAAGTACAAAGATGTTTAGTGGAGTCAGCAGTGGCAGTGAGCTGTTTACAGGTGAAACCAATAACCAGAGGGCAAACACAGCATGGGGTAGTTTCTGCACAAGACATCAAGGAAGAAATTTTGCAGAGGCTGAAATCGAATGTATCTCTACTAAGGGGGAAAGATTGGATGATCTCTGTTTCTTTCATTTGAGGGAACAGAAATAGTGTTGGAGATGATTAATTGTAATTTGCTTCCATTTACAAATGTCATGGAGTCTGTACTTCTGCATGTGCATAAAACAACTGCAATGATATAGGGAAATTCCTGCGAGGCTTCTGACACATGACTTAATAGAGCACCATCAGGGCCTGGGGATGAGAAGTTGAGCTTGGGGTTAATGAACCATAATTAAATTCACTCACTGTGACTTACAGAAGAATGCAGTGTTTAATAGCAGTCAAATGGGCATTACCATATTCAATATGTTTATCAGAAAATGGACACTTGCTGTTTTGTCACAGATGTATGCGAGAAAGACACTGTGAGAGGGATTATTGACTTGCATAGCAATTTAGATTACCAAATGAAGATGCATAGTTTCATTATATATGGAATAAGGGAATGAGGAAACGCACAGCCATAGGTCAATTATTAAAAGTCACAATCTAGATATTTTGGAATTCCAAATCAATCGATATCCAGTTCTTCCTTATTTTCTTGACCTAAGTTAAATGATTGTGGGGGATAGTTTGCCTTGTTCTTTTATCTTACGCAACTGGCCTGAAGAAAAGAAACGCTATTTAAACCTTAATTGCTTTTACAGTTCATTGTTGCAAGTTGTTATTGCAACCTTGCCACTGTTAATACAGAATACTAAAACTTTTCACCCAACAAATGTCTGCCAAGGACACTCATTGGGAGACATGCTTGGCCATTGTACTTAATGCTTGTGATGCCAGAAGTACTCTTAGTAATTATTCCATCATAGCAAGACTAGCTGCCGAGACCAGGCACTGTATAGAACATAGAGATATAATTTTAATTTTGTAGGAAATTAGAAGTAAAGAATGCACAACTGCCTCATGCATTCCCCTTCCATACTTCCAATATGGTGCCAAAGAAAATGTGTCTCTGCTCCCTAAGTCTGTTGTGGATGCAATAATAGCAGAAACTTTGCTTATATTTTGTATGATATTGGTGTGATTTTTGTTTCATGTGACTTACAGTGCCTCTTACTACATGTTTCATACTTAGTGGAAAACTACAGTCATTCTCTCAGTGTATTGGAACATGCATTTGTCATGTACTTGTGCAGGGTTTTATGTATACACATCATGTATCATGAAGAGATCCTAGGCTGGCCGTTAGGATGCATGTGTAGTTTTCTTGATCTGTTCCATTTCTGTATTGGTCTCTGTTAATTAAAACTGTAATGAGGATGGATCCATCACAGCATCCTTCACTATTTGTAGGGATGTATCACTTTAAAAAGTGTGCCAGTATTTTTGCTGCTGGATCCTCTTCTCACCCTTTGGTATAGGAACGTCAGGTACAGTGGAACACATCCAGTTGTGGCAGCAGAGACTTCATATTCACCTGATTAGATCAGTCAATGTTGCTGCTAAAGGCAGGGTGGGAGTAATACAAAAGTAGGTCAAGTCATCACACCCTCCCCGCAATCACCGTCCAATCATTGCGTCCATTGATGTGTTATGCAATTTGATGGTGATTTTGTTGATCTCCCATGTAAAAATGATGAAGATCCTTACGGATCTGTGCCATGTGGGTCCATGTATTTGTGCCATGGAAGTCTACAGACACCAGTGCAAGCATTTAGTTGATGACGGTTTGGGGTTGTCAGACAAAATCCTGTGTAAATATCAGACAAAATCAAGGTGTAAAATTGTGTGAGGCAGGGTTATTTGGAAAATAAACTGCCTGTTACCAAACTCATAAAGTGACTGTAAATAATTTTCTGATTTTAAAATATTTATTTTATAGCCCTTTAAAGCTAGATTTTAAAACAATAAATCGTTACTTAAGCTTTACAACTAATTGCTGAAGCTGTTTTATATTTTACTGATTTTTCAACATTGTTTCATAACGACCATCTCTTTCCATTTATTCCTTTTTATACATTTGTTTGTTATCTAGGGAGTCTTTAACCAAGATGCCATTAAACGTCCTGGAACCCCTTAAAGTACTTTCTATGCCACCTGAATTACACAGTAGGTGTACACTGATTGGCCTATTACTATTCAAATGTCCATTTCTCTATGGTAAAGAACAACAGTTTTAAAGCAAATGAAGCCTCAGGCAATTTAAGCTAATCAAGAGGCGAATGAAGCAACACTGAATGCTCAGAACATGTGTATCTTGTCTTGAGTGACAGATTCAGTTTGTTTTCTCTGTGCAACATGAAAACAGGCTTGAGCAAGGGAATTCTGATGATTGTGTGTCTATTTTTCAGATGTATCCTGTGACAAAACCATCTTACATACTAGTAATGTTGAATTCCAATGACAGCAACCTGTGTATTCATGGCAGCTCTTCTTTTAAGAAAGCTGGAATGTCACAAGCAGTGATCTTTCAGGGCTAGAGATGAAATGTGCAAAGACTAATAGTTTATTTTTATTTCTATAAGAATGTATATTCCACCCTACTGGTGCTCAGGCACTATTTAGGATAACTAACAAGAATTAGTTTGTTGCTGACGTTGACATTGTGATGCTGGAGGAGACTGCTCCCACCACAGAGTAACTAAAAGTAAAAACTATACTGCATGCATATGAATTCAAATTTATTTATTTATTTTTGCATTTATATCCCACCTTTTTTCCTCCAAGGAACCCAAGCAGCATATATAATCCTCTTCCTCTCCATTTTATCTTAACAACAACAACCCTGTGAGGTAAGTTGGGCTGAGAGTCTATGACTGGCCCAAAGTCACCCAGTGGGTTTCTATGGGACTAGAACCTGGATTTCCCAACTCCCAGTCCAACATTCTAACCACTACACCATGCTGGTTGTCAAATGAGACTTCCATTTCCTTGGAAAGTAAAGAGTTACAGCAAGCAACACCTGAGCTTGCATAAAGTTTGGATCCTTTGTCATGCAGAAAGTGCATTCGCTGAAAACATAAATTAATTTATCAATCTCTGTTTGAATTACCAAAATATGAATGTTCATTGGGACAAAGTCAAGGCTCATTATGCAATTCTACTAGATTTGACTTCCAAGCTGACTAATTTTGTGTTTCAGCAGCATCACTAATTGGTATTAATTATTTTTTGGCTGTAACATGGAGGAATGATGTATATGAAATTGACTGGAACCTATTTTTCTTCACCCAAGATTAAAAGCACACACCCAAATACAGTCCCAGATAACAAGAGTCAATCGTTCTGCTTCCAGAACAGAGCTTTGCTGTAATTGTTTTCTTGCTGCAAGACCCTGTGCTGCTGAAAAGCTACTCTGGACAGGCAATCCTCGCTTAAAGCTGAGTCACATTTATATGATGGAAGAATAGGTGTCATGGTGCAGGGATCCAAATTATAATTTCTTTGAACTTTGATCCTGAAAATACTTACAGCAACAACTCCTGAATACAGAAGCAAGAGTATATGAGAATTATACTTGATCCAAAATTTCAAAATGTTTTTAAATAGGACCACATATTCCTTACAATGCTACAAAGCCTCCTGAAAAATCCAGCATTTGTTTTCTTTTTGAAATGGTAATTTGATATAACTTACTTAATTTTAACTTTTTTTTTTGTGGTACGATGTGAAGCATTGAACTAATAGTGAACAGTCTCCCATCCTTTTTGAGCCTGGGCATACATTTAGAATTGTGAGAAAGTGGTATATTTTGCAGTACGGGGCATGCAATGTTATATCTAGTAAATTAAAAAACAGAGCACCTTGATTTTGTCTGATATTTACATAGGATCCCTCAACCCCAAACTGTCATCAACTAAATGCTTGCATTGGTGTCTACAGACTTCCATGGCACAAATACATGGACCCACACTGCACGGATCCTTATGGATCTTCATCATTTTTACATGGGAAATCAACAAAACCACCATCAAATTGCAGAACACATCAATGGACACAATGATGGGATGGTGATTGCGGGGAGGGAGCGATGACTTGTAAAAATAATGAGGATCCAAAAATGCCTGGACGTGCCTAGTGCGTGGATAACTGAGGCAAGTTCTGTCCTCTCCAGATAGGGCCACAGCTGGTGTACCAGCCTAAGCTGGTAGAATGCACTCCTGGACACTGCAGCCACCTGGGCTTCCCAGTTAGCTCAGAGTCCAGGAGGGCTCCCAAACTGCATACTTGGTCTTTTAGGGGAGTGCAACAGGCATAGAATTGTCTTGTTAAATTGTTAGTCAATTGTAAACATTGGCATTAGCTCTAGAGGTACTAAATCCATCATAGCGTCATCAAGCAACCATAATATGCAGTGATGTACTTTGCTGTTCAATACGATTCCTATCATTTAAAATAAACAATTTCATGTACCTTGGGAATTAGAATATAGTATTCATGTAACACTGACAAAATAAATGAAGCAGCAGTGAATGAAAGTCAATATTTTCTCCTCATCTCCTGAGATTTTTAAAGCTTATTCTTGAATATGTTTGCTGCTTTAGAGTGAAAAGATTTCTCTCTGTCAAGGGAAAGTACATTTTAAAAAAAGATAAGGAAAGTTATTGAAACCACTAAGATAATCAAATTGCTCTCACAGGTACTAAAGTTATTCTGAATTAAAGAAAGAAAGAAAGAAAGAAAGAAAGACCTGGCTGTTTCAAAATGGCTGCAAAATGGCTGCATGGTTTAAAATTCAGCCCTACTTATTATTTGTGTACATTTCCATTATTTTGTACCCTAATCTTTTCATCCTCACTCTAAACTTTGAATAAAAAACAAGTGCTTTTGAAATCATTGAACCAAATTCAGCACAAAGCCAGTCAAGAAAGAATATAAATTTATGCAAATACTTAGAAAACACACCTTATACCCTGATGGAATGAAGGACTGGAGCGAACTTCCCTACCTGTTCCTTTATAGCTGCAAATTACCAGTGCAATGTGGCAATTTGAAGCTAGGAAACAAGGGTTTATTTATTTATTTATTAGATTTTTATACCGCCCAATAGCCGAAGCTCTCTGAGTGGTTCACAAAAATTAAAACCACAATAAAACACCCAACAGGTTAAAAACACAATTACGAAATACAGTATAAAAAGCGCAACCAGGATAAAACCACACAGCAAAATTGATATAAGATTTAAACAGAGTTAAAACAGTAAAATTTAAATTTAAGTTCAAATTAAGTGTTAAAATACTGAGTGAATATAAAGGTCTTCAGCTGGCGACGAAAGCAGTACAGTGTAGGCGCCAGGCGGACCTCTCTGGGGAGCTTGTTCCACAACCAGGGTGCCACAGCGGAGAAAGTCCTCCTCCTAGTAGCCATCTGCCTCACTTCCTTTGGCAGGGGCTCACGGAGAAGGGCCCCTGTAGATGATCTTAAGGTCCGGGTAGGTACATATAGGAGGAGACGTTCCTTCAAATAACCTGGCCCCAAACCGTTTAGGGCTTTAAATGTCAATACCAGCACTTTGAATTGGCCCCGGACCTGGACTGGCAGCCAATGAAGCTGGAAAAGGACTGGTGTAATGTGATCTCGCCGGCCAGTCCCTGTTAGTAAATGGGCTTCCCTATTTTGTACCAGCTGAAGCTTCCGGACCGTTTTCAAAGGCAGCCCCACGTATAACGCATTGCAGTAATCCAAGCGAGAGGTTATCAGAGCATGGATAACTGTAGCTAGGCTATCTCTGTCCAGATAAGGGTGTAGTTGGTATATCAACCTAAGCTGATAAAAGGTGCTCTTTGCCACTGAGTTCACCTGTGCTTCAAGTGACAGTTCTGGATCCAAGAGCACCCCCAAACTATGGACCCGATCCTTTAGGGAGAGTGCAACCCCATCCAGGACAGGGCAAACATCACCTCGCTGGACAGATGAACCACTCGCTAACAGTACCTCCGTCTTGTCTGGATTGAGTCTCTGTTTGTTAGCGCTCATCGAGTCCATTACCATGCCTAGGCACTGGTTCAGAACAGTCACTGCCTCACCTGGATTTGATGAAAAGGAAAGGTTGTTGTGGTGGTGGCCACTTGGATCACAAAGAGAGGTTGCCAGAAGCCGTGCCTCCTTATCTGTGTCTTGTGTGGCAGATCTACGACATGCAGGGCCTTGGAAGGAGGAATGTGATACTAGTCTTCTTTTCATCTATGTAGGATACATAGGATTGGGTACTCTGGGTGAAACATTTAAAATGTTAATTCAAATTCCATGTCTTAGCTACTCAGTTGGAGAAGTGAGGGTTAGGGAAATAGGAAAAAGCCCATGGAGCCACTGTTAAAAGTTGCATGGTTGAAGAATTTGTAGATGAGAAAATAGAGTAGGGGTGCACAACTTGTGGTCCTCCAGAGATTTTGGCCTACAACTCCCATCATCCCTCACCCTTGGCTATGCTGGCTAGATCTGATGGGAATTGTAGGGTGAAACATCTGGAGAGCCACAAGTTGCCTACACTGGATCTAGAGGGGTCATATCTCCTTTTCCACCACCATGCCTTCTTATCTTACCTTCCTCTTCCAACTCAGAATAACGTATGTGTGTCTTCACATGCTAGACCCATTGGAGCAGTGATGGGCTGGCAACAGAATTAGCCCTTCAAATACATGATGTAGTTAGAATAACCAAAAAGTAGCATGAGCGAAAATGTGTGTGTGCATGTAGGTAGGAGATTATGGTCCTCTGTAACCTCCAAAAATGATAGGGGCCATAACAAAAGTTAGGGCAGTCAGTCCCACTCTGCCTTTCTTCCCTATAATGTCAGAATTTACAGCTTAATATGGAATAGAGAGCAGTGAGAGCTACTAGATCAACATTTCAACATAAGGAACTCTGTAGTGTGGTTTGTAGTATGGTTTAAGGGTGCCCTGAGATAAGGGACACCAAACATGTTGTATGGAACAATATTGCTTAATGGATATGCAATGACCTTTATCGAAAGCATGCAACCCTGTTAATCCTGCTCAATCTCTCATCAGCTTTTGATATTATCGACCATGGTATCCTCTTGGATTGACTCTATGGGATGGGCATCGGAGGCACTGTGCTACAGTGGTTCTGGTCCTACCGATGGGGTCATTTTCAGAGAGTAGCATTGGCAACTCGCTTCCTTGGCAATTGAGCTATGGGGTGCTGCAGAGCACCATCTTGTCCCCAATGTTATTTAACATCTATATGATGCCGTTGGGAGAGGTCATTAGGGGATTTGGAGCTAAATGCCATCAATATGCAGATGATATCCAGCTCTACCTCCTTGTAACAACTGAATCTGGTGTCGCTGTGCAGGCCCTTGACACAGTAATGGGCTGGATGAGGGCTAATAAACTGAAACTGAATCCTAGCAAGGTGGAAGCCCTGTGGGTAAGTGGTTTTTGAGTCCAGGAGATAGGCTCATTGCCTGTTCTGGATGGGGTTGCACTCTCTCTGAAAGGTTGGGTTCATAGTTTGGGGGTACTCTTAGATCCATCTCTGTCACTGGAGGCTCCAGTGGCCATGGTGGCTTGGAGTTCCTTTTACCAGCTTCAGCTGGTTCGCCATCTACAGCCTCTCCTAGACAGGGATAGCTTGACCATGGTGGTACAGGCATTGGTAACCTCAAGATTGGATTACTGCAATGCACTCTTTGTGGGGCTGCCCTTTAAAGCTGCTCCGGAAGCTGGAGTTAGTGCTGAATGCTGCAGTTGTCTGTTGTCTGAAGCTGCCCCTTTCCAGCATGTAACCCCTCTACTGAGGGAACTGCACTGGCTCATTACCTGTTCTGGATGGGGTTGCACTCCCTCTGAAAGATCAGGTTCGTAGTTTTGGGGTACTCTTAGTTCCATCTCTGTCACTGGAGACCAGGATACTTGTGAGAGCGCCTTCTCCCCTACGAACCTGCCCGGTCACTGAGGCCATCTGAGGGCATGCTCCTGGTGGTTTCACGTAGACCCATCCTCTGATTGGAGTCCAGGGAAAGATCCTTCAGTGTGGTAGCCCCCCTCCTATGAAATTCCCTGCCTCTGGAAGTCAGGCAGGCGCCAACTTTGTATTCCTTTCGGCTCCTCCTGAAAACATCATTGTTCCAGGAAGCCTTTCCTTAATGACCAGCCACGGCTCACTTTTTATTTTGCTTCTTTTAAAATCTATTTTAAAGTGTTTTATTTTGTTTTTATTTTATCTTGTACGCTGCTCCAAAATTTTGAATGGGGAGCAGTACATAAATATTGTAAATAAAATAAATAATTAAAAAAAAATAACAACAGTAAATCCGTCAGTACATTTATATTTCACTTTGCTGAGATATATCCTTGCAAATCAGCTGTCAGAAGAAGGGGGGGGGATCTTGCTGATTATCTAGAACAGAATCCAACGGGGCGTTTCTGCCTCTGCAGGTTTTCTTATGCCCTGCCAATTCTGTTGCGCAAGCAGCCCCCACTGCTTGTGTAACAGCAATTTAGGGCTTTCCAGGGGCAACTGAAAATGAACAGAAATGCTAGTTTCTGGAAGGAGGCAGGTTGGCGGAGTTTGCATAAGGGAGTTTCACTGACCTGCTTCCTTCCACAAGCAAGCATTTCCATTTGTTTCAGGGCTTCCCTTAGAAATTTCCCTTGCGCAAAGTGGTGAGTCCTACTTGTGCAATGGAATTGGCAGAACCCACAGCTTGCAGAAGGGATTTAGCAGGACAGAAAGGAATCGGAGGGGCATAAGCGCCCCACTGGCTTCTGCTCATAGTACAGAAAGCCCTATTGGATTGCATTCTTTAACAATGGAATAAAACAATCCTGCTTATTATAGTGTGAGACTTTTACAAAGAGAAGACACTTTTTTGCATCTTTTAGAGAAATTCCTAGTCCTACGTCACTGTCAAAGAACCAGTGGTTTTACTGAGTAACTTCTGGAGTCTAGACAGTCATTACATGGCCCACCTTTCCCTGATTTGGCCATCGTACTTTACTAGCCAAATTACAGTGTCACTAATATGTGATCTGCATAGGATATAGGAAATACCGTATTATACTTGCTGAGAGAAATTAATTGCTGCACAGCAATAGGGTAATTTAACAAGCAATAAATGAATAAAAAATAAATTTAAAATAATATTTTATAACCTTGTCTTCTTAGCTGGCCAGTTTTTGCAATCAGCGATACAATAATGCAGCTTTCTGTCCTTTTTATGGCGAAAACCCCCGGAACAAAGAATCTGAGCCATTTGTATCAGGCCAGTCCATTTAAATACACACACCCAGCAACAACAAAAGGATAGAGATGAAAAGACTTCCCCTGCCCCTTCTCTGAGCCCTGAGGATTTGCAATCCCTAGTCTGTACATGTGGATATAGGTGGATATATACAGCCACAAGAATTTTTCAATATGGAATTTTCAGAAGAAAGAGGTTTTGCTGCTCTCTGGACCTTACCATTGTATTTCTGGCTAACGTGTCAGCTTCCTTTTCCCTTTCTCTACAGACCTTGAGGGCAATGAACAGATTCAGACACTACCTGCTGCACAAATATGATCCACTCCTGTAAAAGCCCTGGTCATCAGAACATCTGACATTAAGATAAAGTCTAGGGTGGCATTCCGAAGGGAATGCCCTTAAGCACCGAGGGCTGTCAGCAGAGAAGTGAGATAGCATTTTCCAAGGCCAAGCTACTCTCACAGAAATGCAGTTTATATGTTACTTGAAAGCTAATCAAAATGGCATCTGAGAAGGGCAAGTAATCACATGAGTACTGTAGCTCACAGCAGCATTACGACGCTTGACCTTTAGTCATCCCATTCTTTATTCTTTTGCACCCAAAAAAAACTCCCACTTCAGACAATGTGAAAAGAATCCGTGATCAGCTCCCAAACTAAAGTAATGACATTGTGGAGACTGGAACCCAAATTCGCAGCCATTGCTGAAATGAACAGTGGGTGTAATTTTAATCACAGTGAGATTTTAGAACACAGCAGAGACTTCTGTCCTATTGATCACGTGCAGCATGTGAGAGCACTCTGGTTTAACTTTGAAGAAGTTTACACATTTGGAGATGGTAGTCATTTGTCCTTGTAAGGGGAGTGAAATGTTAGGACAAATAGTAGTTCTTTTTTTTTTTTAAAAAAAGAAAACAGTTATTAAACTTGAAACTCAGTACTCTATTCCCTGATATAACACAAGTGTAAAACATTTAGGATAAATCTTTACTGAAGGGTATTTTCATAAATATCAATTCAGTACAAATCAAGTATTTTATCTGTCTCTAAGGCTATGAACATCTATAAAAATCTCATTAGTGCTTGAAGCGTGATTGTTGTTTCCTATAATATAAAATAATATTACTACAGTGCATCATTCATGTACACTGCTTCTTATTTACATTCAAACACGAGTTTCTTCACAATGAAAGCTTAAGCAAGGCCTTTGAAACCTTGCAAAATAATGGCACGAGGAGCCCTGCATGACTGTGTTCAAAAGGTATTAAAGATGCAAGGCTGCATTCAGAAGACAGAAGGTACTATTCAAGGGAAAGTGGCTAATTATTAAATGGTGGAACAGATGACTTTAGTGGACTTGTGCCAATCTATACCATCTGAAACTTTGCTGTGAATATTCATTAGACTGCAGAAATGAAGCTTCTTAGTTCCTCTAACATATGCGCTGGTCTTGTGGCTCTCAGTAGTGCTGAACTGAAAGGGAGGGGTATGATTTTGGGGAACATTTTAATTAGCAGTGAAAGATCCTTCTTCCTCCCACATTGTGATGATTCCACTCCCAGGGAAATAAGTGTTTGCCTATTCAGGAGGTTTTGCCCAGAATCGGTCTTATTCATGTTCACTGCTCCTGACTGCGTATTATTATTATTATTATTATTTATTTATATAGCACCATCAATGTACATGGTGCTGTACAGAGTAAAACAGTAAATAGCAAGACCCTGCCGCATAGGCTTACAATCTAATAAAATCATAGTAAAACAATAAGGAGGGGAAGAGAATGCAAACAGGTACAGGGTAGGGTAAGCAGGCACAGGGTAGGGAAAAACTAACAGTAGAAGTCTGCACAACATCAAGTTTTAAAAGCTTTAGGAAAAAGAAGTTTTTAGTTGAGCTTTAAAAGCTGTGGTTGAACTTGTAGTTCTCAAATGTTCTGGAAGAGCGTTCCAGGCGTAAGGGGCAGCAGACGAAAATGGACGAAGCCGAGCAAGGGAAGTAGAGGCCCTTGGGCAGGCGAGAAACATGGCATCAGAGGAGCGAAGAGCACGAGCGGGGCAATAGTGTGAGATGAGAGAGGAGAGATAGGAAGGAGCTAGACCGTGAAAAGCTTTGAAGGTTAACAGGAGAAGTTTATATTGGATTCTGAAGTGAATTGGAAGCCAATGAAGAGATTTCAGAAGCGGAGTAACATGGTCGGAGCGGCGAGCTAAGAAGATGATCTTTGCGGCAGAGTGGTGAACAGAAACCAACGGACTGATGTGAGAAGAAGGAAGGCCAGAGAGAAGAAGGTTGCAGTAGTCCAACCGTGAAATAACCAGTGCATGAACAAGCGTCTTGGCAGAAGAGGCAGACAAAAATGATCGAATCCTGGCAATATTATACAGGAAAAATCAACAAGATTTAGCTACTGCCTCAATATGAGGAATAAAGGAGAGCGAGGAGTCGAAGATAAAGCCAAGGCTACGAGCTTCCTTGACCGGAGTAAGCGTAACATCATTGACAGTAAGAGAGAATGAGAGATGAGGAGAAGGTTTAGGAGGAAAAACAAGCAATTCAGTCTTTGCCAAGTTAAGCTTCAAGCGACGATGAAGCAGCCAAGCTGAGATATCTGAAAGACATGCCGAGATACGATCGTGAACATCAGGAGAAAGTTCCGGAGATGACAGATATAGTTGTGTATCATCGGCGTACAGATGATATTGGAGGCCATGAGATTGAATAAGCTTGCCCAAGGGCAACATGTATAAGGAAAACAACAACGGGCCAAGCACCGAGCCTTGCGGAACCCCTACTGAAAGGGGAAAGGAGGAAGACAAGCTGCCATTAGTCAACACGCTGAAAGAGCGACCCGCTAGATAGGAGGCAAACCAGTTATAGACAGAGCCACAAAATCCAAGGTCATGAAGGGAATCTAAGAGAAGATCATGATCAACCGTGTCAAAGGCTGCAGTTAGATCAAGGAGAATAAGAACGGAATAATGGCCTTTAGACTTGGCAATAAGGAGATCATTGGTGATCTTAGTAAGGGCTGTTTCGGTGGAATGCAGAGGACGGAATCCAGATTGAAATGGATCCAAAGCAGAGTTACTAGAAAGAAAGTCAAGACAACGAGAGTAGACCGCACGCTCCAGGATCTTTGAAACAAACGGCAACAAAGAGACAGGTCAGTAGTTAGACAGAGATAGCCTATCAAGAGTAGGTTTCTTGAGAATGGGAGAGACTGTAGCATGTTTAAAAGCAGAAGGAAATGAACCAGAGGACAGAGAAAGATTAATAATATGTAGCAAGGAAGGGAGGATAGCAGGAATAAGATTAATAAAGACGCGAGAAGGAATCGGATCACGAGAACAAGTGGAAGGCTTCGAAGAGCGCAGTATTGTAGACAGTTTGTTTTATTGCGTAGCATTACCCATGTTACTAGTTCAGAAATCATACGCTGATTTGAAATTGGTTGCATTTGTTCTCAGTGCCCTCAACATCTACTTACGGCATTTCCCCATTTTAATCTGCTGCATTTTCTCATTTGCTTCATGCTCATCTGAGAAACATATTGCAAAGGAGAGAAAAGTCCTAATTCGGGGGAACGGGACGGTGCCAATAGCAGAACTGAGTAAACAATGACGATCAACAGGCACAGAAAGAGACATATCTTATTAGGATGGAGTGAGTTGAGTTGAGATATTTGCTCTCACAAAGCATTTTTTTTACCCAAAGTTAAAATTGGTGAACAACCCATATAGTATAGCTCTAGTTCTTAGTCACAATGGAAGCTGTTATTTTGTTAAACTTCTATAGTGACTCCGATATCATAAGAGCAATGTTGGATCAGACCAAGGGTCTATCTAGTCCAGCCCTCTGTTCACGCAATGGCCAACCAGCTGTCGACCAGGGTCCCAAAAGCAAGACACAGTATGACAGCACCCTCCCACCCATATTCCCCAGCAACTAGCATATACAGGCTTAGTGCTTCTGATGCTGGAGGTAGCCATTGATAGCCTTCTCCTCCAGGAATTTATCTAACCCCCTTTTAAAGTCATCCAAATTGGTTGCCATTACTATATCTTGTGGTAGCGAATTCCTTAGTTTAACTATACACTGTGTAAAGGAGTACTTCCTTTTATCTGTCCTGTATCTACCACCAATCAGCTTCATGTTCTATGGGAGAGGAAGAAAAATGTCTCCCTAGCCACATTCTCCACACCGTGCATAATTTTATTATTATTTATTATTAATATTTATTTATAAAGTGCCATCAATGTTCATGGCGCTGTACAGAATAAAACAAAACAAGACAATCTGCCATATGGTTTACAATCTAAAATCACCATACCAGACAGGGGAGGGAGGGGAAAAACCAACCGGGGGAGAGGTCATTAAAACTAAAATATAGACTAGTATGACCACGCTACGATTGAAAAGCTTTCGAGAAAAGAAATGTTTTCAAGCAAGATTTAAAAACTGAAATCAACGTCACAGTCCGCAAATGCACTGGAGGAGAATTCCAGGCATAGGGGGCAGCTAGCGAGAATGGGTGAAGATGAGCGAGAGAAGTGGAAACTCTTGGGCAGGTAAGAGACATGGTGTTATTGGAGCGGAGGGCACAAGCAGGACGATGAAGTGAAATAAGGGACGAAAGGTAGGGAGGAGAAAATTTTGTACAACTCTATCCTGTCTCCTGGGATTGTTTAGCTTTTTTCTAAGCTAAACATTCCCAGCTGTTGTAACCTTCTTTCATAGGGGAGATGCTCCAGCCCCTTGATCCTGAATCATCATTGCTTATGTTGGTGAAGGGCTTCTCCCTTGTTTTGAATGTCATTTTGTTCCATTTTAATGGAACAAGGAATTAATATAATGTAAATGTTTTTGTTCAGATAATCACTCTGTGTCATTCCTGTATTGTTTTATTTGCCAATTGTAAAAAGAAACTACAGTTCATTAATTTACATTAATCTACCAAGATTCCAGCTATGGGTATAGAGTCACTGAAATCATGAGCACATCATGGTGGCAAATCATGGCCTAAATAATCCATAATTTGCTAGAATGTGCACCCAAGAATACACCATAGGTTAACCACTGGGTTGTTTAGCCCCCAAACAATCCAGTGCTCCGGGTTCACATGTCATGCTCACAACCTCTAATTGTGCTGATCAGATGTTGTTTATAGAAACAGGAAGCCCTTAAATAATGCATGATTTGCTGCCATGACATGCAAACTAGGTCAGAGGGAAGAATGCTCTTCCTTAATTTCTTTACGATTGAGAATGTGCAACATTCTTTCTGCATAAGCTGTGGGGTTTTTTCACACCATAGGACCAAATGCAGTCATATTTCATTTTTTTCTTTAAATGTTGCTTTTCAGTTTTATAGCCGAATTGCTTGCATCTTTACTACATCCTTGGATTTGCTTTGACCATTTTCTTTTCGTGTGTAGCAGCCCTGGGCAAATAAAGGAGCCAAGAGACAATTTTTATGAACTCTTAGGTGCAGCTGGAAGATGAATGAATTCCTTGTTTTGCTTGACCACTTATTGGCTGCCTTTTCCCAAAATCCTGGCAATGTAAAAGTCCAACAAAATTAGCTGCCCTGAAACCAGTAGTAACTTCTTTGTATAACAGAGGATTATGAGGTAGCCAAAGAACTCCTTTTCTCTTTGGTGTTAATCTTGAAATCCATTACTAAATTCTTCCTGGTCTGCACTCTATTTATTAAGCTGGAAAATACTGAAGTCATATTGTGTGGTGCATATCTTGAACATTAACAGAATAAAGGGAATATTGTATATCCATTCCAACTGAAGCCAAAAGAGGTCTTCAACACTTAGCTAGAACGGCTTGAATTCCAGGCACCAGAAAAGTCAACAAATTACTCTGGGCAATTTCAGGGCATTGCATTTTCTTTCATATGTCCCATTAACCATCCATCCCCTACCCTAGGACATTGCACTATATATATATATATATATATATATATATATATATATATATATCTGATTTACATAATTTTCCTTCTTTGTATCATGTTTTGTTGATTGTTGGACACAGAGAGGTAATAGTACTCTTAAACAAACCAACCAACATGCCTTGAACAAATAGGATGCAAACTTTGAATCTGCATTTTTTTGTTCTATATTAGGGATTTCAGGGATTTTATTAAGTAGTATAGAAGTATCACACATAAGTAATAAAATAAATGTATTATATCAGTGACAGTAGTTTAAAATAATATACAAAACTGATACAGAAACTGATTAAAATGGGACAAATGCAATCCCTCCCAACACGCTTTGCCGTAGCCCCAACTTTCAAGAGTGACCTTCCCTTCCCCTTACCTACTAAGCCTTATAAAGTCTTGAAAAGCTGCACAGGTCCAGACTTGGGAAGGAAAGTTTTACAATATTGGAGCTACCATTAAAACAACATCTCTATATTGTTGAACCATACAAATACTGGTTGAATGTAGATTTACACTGGATCAACTGTGCAGATGGAAGTGGAATTCTATGTCACTTTCTTCCTGTGGCAGTCCTTCCATTCTCCTGAAAATGCTACACAGAGAGTCAGGAGACCCTGCTGAATGGGGTGGAGGGAACTTCCATGAGACGAGTCCTTCTGTTCATGGAAGGTCCCTTCCAATTGTAGAAGGAAGATCTGGATCCAACCCACTGTAGTTAAGAGGGACTTTGTGTTCATTTGTATATTCCAAGCATGTGTAGGACATAAGCAATTAATGTCTTCCCCTGCCCTCCGGGAAGAGCTTTTTGTACCTTTTAGGATGTAGAAGTTTATCGGGAGCATACATTTTCTCAGTATGAACGTGGAGTGAATGAGGAAGCTTCATCTGTCAAATTTCTCCTTGCCTTGCAACTGTTAAAGGTATAGGAGTTCAACTAAAAAGAAAATGGCAAAACTATAAGTAATATTTGTTCAAGATGGCAGTGCCAGATTGCCAGCACTGAAGCATTGGTATTACTTAATTGTAAAGACCTTCATTGGTTTTACTGGGGCATTTCAAAATTGAATAAATAAATAAGCTCCTAGCAATGAAACATCCCAGAGGTGTACTGCCCGTATTAACATACTAATCAAATTCTAATGAGGCAAATATTTACTCACTGAGGAGATTATATCATTATTAACAAGGCATCAAAGAAGTGAACATAGTAGTTTAAAAAACGAAAATGGAGCACAGAAGTATAATAGATCTAGAATGTTACTAGACAAGCATTTTATTGCACACTTGTTACTACCCAGTTACAGATGTTCGCAGGTCCTTTTGATGATGATGTCTGCTTCCATGTGTCTCCCTCTCTTTCTTGCCTTCTTTCCATCACAAAATAGATCCCTTTAAATCTATTTTTAAAAAACAAACAAACACGAAATGTGCCACCATTTCCTGCTGTGTGCAGGAAAAGCGGCGCGATAAAAATGCCATTGAATAGGCCACGTGGTCATTGATTATCATAGAATCATAGAATAGCAGAGTTAGAAGGGGCCTACAAGGCCATCGAGTCCAACCCCCTGCTCAATGCAGGAATCCACCCTAAAGCATCCCTGGCAGATGGTTGTCTAGCTGCCTCTTGAATGCCTCTAGTGTGGGAGAGCCCACAACCTCCCTAGGTAACTGATTCCATTGTCGTACTGTTCTAACAGTCAGGAAGTTTTTCCTGATGTCCAGCTGGAATCTGGTTTCCTTTAATTTGAGCCTGTTATTCCGTGTCCTGCACTCTGGGAGGATTGAGAAGAGATCCTGGCCCTCCTCTGTGTGACAACCTTTTAAGTATTTGAAGAGTGCTATCATGTCTCCCCTCAATCTTCTCTTCTCCAGGCTAAGAGTTTACTTTTTCTTTCTTCCCCTACATGAAGAAGCGATGGTAAGGAAACACGATTTCCCCCGTCTGATGATGCCCCTAGGGCTGAGATGAAACAGGGAACATTATTCTACACACGCACACTGCACAAAAAGCATTTTAGCAAAGATAGTAGCCCATTCACAGGGAGGGAGGGAAGCACTGATCTCACGCTAATTTTACTTTGTGACTGTGGCATGTAGCTATCTCTGATTGAGATCACATAGCTAGCAAGAACCCTGTTTAATAAGCAAAGACAAAACTGTATTGAGCCAGCTGCCAACAGCAAACGGGAGCAAATCAGTATGTAAAGGTAGGGTTTGAGGAGTCTTTCAGACCTCTTTGTCAGTCAGGGACCATACCACCAAATTGGAGATTAACTTGCCTCATGACAGCTTTACTAGGGCCACACACTTCCGCCCTCATCTTTTCACTTCCTTCAATGTTCAGCATTCCTTTTTCTCATCTAAGAAAGCCTAGAATACATATTCTGAGGTACAGAAACTTGACTTTTTCTTATATATGGGGAACTCCTGCTTTATATATGTACAGTATCAGTCCTGTTTTAAAGGCATCCAGCCTGGGCTGGCCATACTGCATGCATAACAATTAACTCAAGAGTTTTCATGCAGGGTGTCTCAGACAACTCTGGCCACTTGCTTTAACTCAGTGGTAGGGAATTTGTGGCCCTCCAGAGGTTGTTGGACTGCAGCTCCCATAAGCCCTATAGCCAATGGTGGGGGATGATGAGAGTGCATTCCAACAGCATCTTTGGTTTACCTCATTGCTATGGAAGGACCTGGATATTGGTTAAATGGACACGTGGGGTGGTGCTGTATCAGCCTACACAACATGTGACCAAAAAAGCCCACCATACCCCATCACCAGCCATAAATTCATGCCTGTCAGTGTCTTGATATACCAGACATTTTTGTTACCTGCATAGGACTACATAATGAAGGGAAGAGTATGTGGCATACATGGGGCAAGTCTACACCATGCCTTGTTACCGGGGTCATCCCTGGATCGTCCCTGTGTGTCCACATGATGCAGAGGGGATCCTGGGGGCAACCAGGGATGACCCCTGCGTTTTTGCAAGATAACTGGTTCCCCAGTTATCCTGATTTTCCTATGGTCCTGGGACTGCCCCAAGACCGTGAGACGTGTAGGTGCCTGTCCTGCCTGGTGCCCACTTACTTGCAGCCATTTTACAATCCCTGGGATGGCAGGGAGGAGGTTTGGGGGGGATTTTGGGGGAAAATATTTTTTTCACCTACTTTTTCGTTGGAGTGAGGCCTTGCTCTTGCATGACCAGCCCTGCTGCTTCCCCCACCCCCTTGCAAAAAATGGTGACCGTGACATCTGCTTCTTCCCTAGATGTTGCGCACCGCATGTGAATCCAGGGGGAGGATCTCACAATCAGCATATCGCGAGATCCTCCCCCTTCCCCCTCTATACCCATAGGTGTAGACATGCCCATGGTTTCCCCTCCCTTTTTATTGTCAGAACAACAAAGGAGAGTTAGGTGAGAGCTTCAGCTATTGGGCGGTATAAAAATGTAATAAATAAATAAATAAATTGGTGGGCTTGAGAGAGCATGAATGACCCAAGGTCACCAAGTGAGCTTTATAACTGAGTGGGGAATTGAAGTTTGGTCTCCTACTCTGACACTCTAATCATTGATCCTGGATCTCAAACAATATGTGGTCAGTGGGCTGTGTTCTATTTGATGGGTTACAATATACACAGGCCTGGCCTAGAGAGAAAACAGTTCAAAAAAGTCCTTTTTAAAAATGATTTACCCTATGTGTGTACAACATGTGACCCATCAAACTCAATTATAGTCTATCGGCTACATGTTATGGTCTGCCATATGCCTGACAACTCATCTCCTTTCCCTGGCAGGCAGCTAAAATAAGAGGTTTGAGCTTGGCATGGTTGGCTGATCGTGGCTAGTCGACTGAGCAAGACTTTGAGGATTACATATTGCATAGGCCAGTCATAGGCAGATACATCTTGAAGGACCAGGTGCAGAAGTCCAGTATGTTGCAAAAGGAAGTGAAATAGTTGGGCAGAAAAGGGAAGGGAAGAAATAATACAGAATGTGATGAAGTTGTATGGTATGCACTAAGTGCACTGTGCAATTGCGATGAAAAAACAACAAACCAGCCTATTTTCCATCATGTCTGCCTACAGTATGACAGATGTATTATCAGCAGAGTAGCTGGCAGACAGCACAGTTGGCTAAATCAATTATCTTACATGCTAGCTATAATACTAGCTAATCCTTTGTATGTGCTTATCGTTTCATTAGAAAATGCTTGGATTTAAAGCCTACAATACCTCCCTTCTGGTTATACTGGAAAAATGGACTAAAGCCTGTCAACAAGGAATGCTTATTTTTTTTTAATACTATTTTTATTGATTTTCAAGTAAGGACAAATACAATAAACACACAGAGTAAAAGAAAACACTCAACAACAATATAAATGTTCCACCACAGCACCACTATAAAAAAGCATGGGTGTTCATTCCTTCAATAAGCACTTGGTACAGAAAAAGATGCAGGTTAAGTTAGAACCTCTGACCAAAAGGATTCCTGAGTCATTGGGGGTCTAGGTTCACCAGGATTCATATTAATAAATGTGAAAAAGTCCAACTGGTTTTTCACAAATGTGTCTGATGTTATTTCTCCTCTTGCTAACCTGCTATGTTGTGTCAATTTATCATTTAAAGCTAGTTTCCAAATCTTATCAAACCAGTGTTGATGGTCAAAAGGTCTGTCGCTTTTCCAGAATTGGGCAATTTCCCACCTGGCTGCAACCAGCAAATGGGTGACCAAGGCTTTGAGGATAATGTTTCTATTGGCATTCCTAAAAATAGAAAGTAGAGCCAGTGCTGGATCAGTTTCTACTTCAACATGAATAATGTTTGTAATGGTTTGGAAAACCCTTGACCAAAAAGTTTTGACCTGTTGACATTCCCACCAAAGATGAATATAAGTGCCAGGAACTGAGCAACCACGCCAACACAGCAGGGATATATTACCACTAATATGGTGCAGTCTAACAGGGGTGATATACCACCTGTGAGTGATTTTCAGAGTGAGCTCTTTAACTTTTGCTGATATTGTTTTATAGGGTGCTGATTGCCACAAGCTTTTCCATTCACCTTCCATGAAACTGGTGCACAGATCATGTTCCCAAATCATTTTTAACCCTCCCTTATCTGGGAATTGACAATTCAACATCATGTGATATATATCAGAAGCTCCCCCTTTAACCTTTCTAGAATAAGTCAGGCAAGCTTTCTCAAATATAGTAAGCAAGCGTGGAATGTTATGGAATTGATATAGAGCATTTGCAAAAGAGACTATTTGCAGTTTTTGGAGCCAGGTACAAGGGAGTGGGCTCAGTTTTGCCTCTAATTGTTGCATTGATATTGTATAAAGAGATCACAAATATAGAAAAAACCTTTTTCTTCCCAACCTGCAAATTGTCTATACTTAAATTGATCTCTGAATCGGGGGTGGTCTAACATCGGGGTTAGGGGGGAAGAGGATGGTCTTTTTTATTTCATACCCTGCCAGTAGAGATTCCTGGAAATGAGTTCAAACGTTGGCAACAAGCTCTATCCACATTCAATGGAGGGGGACTGTCAATCAAGCGACACTATTCCGACCAACTAAACTAGGGGGGTTTGGTGTCCCAAATCTTAGGCTGTACCATGATGCTTTTCAATTGAGGCAACTACTCAAAATAATTAGAAATGAGACAGCAATCCCGTGGGTGTCAATTGAAAGCGCCCCCTGCATCCCTACGATCAGGGCGATCCCATTCCTTCCAACACTGAAAAAACATATTCAAACAATTAATAACCCATTTTTGAAAGCAAATTTAAAGGTATGGGCAAAGTGAGGAATGCTTATTTTTAAAAGTACAGTTGCTTACCTTACCTCCCATTGAAAACAGTGTTTAATTCACCCTTTTGTTTCATCCATATCTATTATTTATAAAAGGTATGACTTGAAAGCTTCATGCTGTGCATTTCCCCATGTGCACTCCATATATCTGAGTGCCCTGAGAGAGGGAGGTAATATCCAAAGGTGTCATTAGTGCAAATTACATTGCATTAGCACAAACTAGCTTCCAAGCTATGAGCAAGAGGAGAATGCAACCAAAGTTATATTTGCACAAACTGGTTGCTCATAACTCTTGTGCTACCCATGGGGCAATCCACTTGTGTAATCCATTGGGCAACCATTTGCACGATTGCTTGCATAACCGGTTGTACAAGCATAATGGGCAACTCCTTGTAAAGTGGAAGAGATCCGCTAGAGCTATTTGAGTTTGCAGGATGACACCGTTGGATGCTGCCCATAGAATTCACGACACAATGACCTCATGTCGTGCCTGTCATTACTACCCATCACAGGTAAAGCTGAGTTGAAAATACCATGCCATGTTCACATCCACCTTTGCAGGTCTCAGGAGGGGAGCTGCATTTTCAGCAATTTTCTTGGGGGTGGGCCTAAAGACATTTATGCAAACTTAAGGTCAGGGAAAGCTTATTGTATTTGTGGGGGGAGCATTTTAGTTTAGTTCTTCCGGGTAGCTGTTCTGCCCCCATGTGTAGCCAGGACCAACCATTGTTTCAAAGGTATAGTTTGAGAAAAATATATAGCACTCCCACCCAGTGACTCTGGAACAGCACTACATCCTGATAGCTTCACTCATACAGATTAATTTAGGAGAATGGTAGTTGGTTGGGCTGCCGATCGCTGTTCTGCCAGAACAAAACTGTCATCACAAACACCCTGCCCACTCCAACCTACCAAAAATATTTTTCATGTCCCTTTCTCCCTGCTACCTCCTGCCAGTTTCTCTAGAAAAATCTGAACTGAAGATTTCAGTTCACCTTTAGTTGTAGGGGAGACTCAATGGGGCCTTGTTTTCTGTAGCAGCCTTATGCTTTTGTTTACATCTACTTTGATCCTGAGAGATATCAGAAACTGTGATGTAAAGCTCTGAAAACTTGACTTCATGTCTTAAAAATCCCATTCAATATACCACTTCTTAAATTATATCCAATAGGCTTTTGCACAAAAGGAACATATTCAGTGTATATAAGAGAGATATTTTCCTGCGAATACTATGCACTGAAGTCCTTCTCCCCTCTAACTTTAGTACATCTTAAATGTTGTACCAATGTCTTCAGTTTGTTGAGACCTTGATTTGATATAGTAGGAAGCTGGCGGACAATAGTGGAAGCACACACTAATAGCACATGCTGTATTTACTATTGTATTCTATATAATAGCAGTCCATTACATTCTGCCAGCAATTTTGTGGCTGAGGTGTGTAAGGATATTTGAGGGAGCTATCATAAGCCAAGCTGCTTCTCAAACATTTTAACACTTAATTTTAACTTGAATTTGAATTTTGCTGTTTTAACTTTGTATTTTAATTTTATATCAATTTTGCTGCATGGTTTTTATCCTGGTTGTGCTTTTTATACTGTATTTTGTATTTGTGCTTTTAACCTGTTGGTTGTTTTACTATGGTTTTATTTTTTGTGAACCACCCAGAGAGCTTCGGCTATTGGGCGGTATAAAAATGTAATAAAAAAATAAATAAGTTTTCTGAAAAAAAGAAAAGAAAAAAGCCAGCAGTATTCAGTAGGTGAACGTAGTTTGCTATGGAGACTGCAGGCACAGGACCAATGAAAGGCTGTAAAATATGCTTCGTTATTCCATCCTTAAAAGAGAACAATACTTAGCAGCATTTTAGGTGTGCAAATAAATTACATGAACTTTGATGGCAATTTTGCACAACTGTCCATGTTACACTCAGGGCAGGCTCCCCAACACTCCAGCCTACATCTGTACTGTAGGTTTTCTTCTTAGTAAATAATTGGGCAGAACACTGCCTGCATGCTTTTCCTTCTTTTTTCCACAAGTAAAAAGGTAACACAATTACATTAAAAGAGAGAACAAGTGCGCTGAAATTCCAGGGAAGACAGCTGTAATTTCCTGTGAAGACCAGGATCAGGACCTCATATGGTTCTCTGCTCTCATGGCTATGGCCCATAAGATCATATTCTCATGTTAATATGCTATTAACCTATTTGCACCTCATTCTCTTGATGAGGCATGGAAATCTAGAACAGTGGTAGCAACCTTTATATCTGTTGAAGGTCTCATTCCCTCATGGGTAATCTGTTGTGGTCTGCATGTCAGTGGTGAGCAGGTCCCAAAGAGGGTGGATCACCCCCTTTTTTCCTTCTGCCATTTCCTCTTCATTCTCTCCCTCTTCCTTCCCATGCAGTGTGCCACCAGGGCAGGGCAAATCATTCTTGGGCTTTTGAAATTAGGCAAAGGGCCACAGGTTGCCCATCCCTGATTGAAAAGAACAATTTGGTTTTAGTTAGGGCTTTTAAGGGTATTTTCAGGGACCCCTTAACCCGCTTTGGAGGCAGACATCTGAAGTGGGGGGCAGCAAGTTGCAGGGTTCAGGGGGGACGCCAATGGACTCCTGGGTGGCCTCATGCCCGGCTTTCCTGGCCACCTGCTGACTGACTTGACCAGCTGCCTGTCCTCCATGAGAGCTGCCATTTTAAAACAAGATGGGAGCTTTGTGTGTTGTGCACACAGCAGCAATAAAGGGCCATTTCTGGAAAGGTAAGTCCTGGGTTGGCAGGTGGGGGGCACCAGCTCACTATCATCCCAGATTCGGCCAAAGTGCTCCAAAGAGCTTCAGACCTGATCCAACCCGTTTTGGCTGCTTTGGTCTTGATCCAGATAAGGGCAAGAATCAGGCCACCAGTTAGGGATCCAGATCTGGAACTGATGCAGTGCACACCCCTAATTCTGGGAATGTCTTTAAAATAACCATGACATTTCTCACCACCACCACCACCATTTGAACTTGCTATATTATATCTGGATCAGGATTTAATATATCCATGTAGAATTGTAGACCTGGAAAAGGACTCAAAAGTCCAACCTTGTTGACAGAGGCAGGACATCTATTCCCAACACATTTAAAAGGTAATTGCATATTATTCAGATTATAGCATAGCATCAGAAGAGAGCAGTGACTCTTAGAGCTAAATGTATTTGGTGGGCCTGGAATACACTTAATAAAATTACATGCAATACATATAGATGTACGTTCAGATAATTGAAGTCATGACCTGCATGTGACCTCAAACATAAGTAGACTCAACTGGGAGACATTCCTTTCCATTTCAGGTATCGCAATCAACTCTGGGCTTGAAAGAGGAAAATTCTATCCTCTGAAGAAAATCCTGTTAGTGCTGTACTAATTTGCAATCACTAGATTGCCATATTAATGCAGCCCTTCATCTAAACTGTTTTATATGCGGTCTTCATTTATGGCTATCTGTTAGAGTATGATTAGTTGAGAACTGTAAGCCGGGACTCAGTGTGATGCTGTACACAAGTCTGCCACATTCCTCCTCTCTCTCTCTCTCTCTCTCTCTTTTGTTCATTCTAGATTTTTGATAATGCTATATATTGTCTTCAAGCCTTTGAGTAGAGTGGGCCCATACAATGATGAATTAGATGTATCAGCTTGGTGATTGTGGTGAATCGCTATTAACTACTGAGGTGCAGATGAGTGGCAAGACGTAACTGTAGCTCATTTGCCGGCTTGCTTTGCCCAAGGGACCACACAGAAGCAGCCGTCAAGCCACATAGCTAAAAGAAGAAGCAGGCCAATATGAAGTGCAACGTTCAATTCCCCATCTATAAAATGAGAGCTTCATTGATTGTGTGAGGGCAAACATAGCATTTCCTAATGCGTTTTGAAAAGATTTCAAAACATTTTGCAAATGAAAAGCGATACATAAGTGGTAGTAGCAGGTCAGTCTAACAATGCATTGCATATCTGCTTTCATGTCAAATTAGGATCAAGTACATGCCTTTCATTATCATTTTCTGGCACCATGTTTGCGGAAACAGAATCAAAGATAGTTACGGTCTTTGGCTTGGAGAGATTTATCATTGTAGATTATGCAATTTGGAGCTCAGCAGAGCTCGCTGTTTTGGAGATCCCAAGACAAGCAAAACTTTTCTCATTTTATAGCATGATGCATGACAGAGTTAGTTTTAAAATCTTTTGAAGCCCAATTGTAATCATGTTTGCTCGAGCATAAGCCCCACTTTTCTCATGTCAGCTTACTCTTAAGTAAGTAGGCATAGGATTGCAGCCTCTCCTACTGAGTAAAATATCTCTGTCTTACAGTACTGTACAAACAGCCACACTTGAGTCCCCTGGTATTGCCTGGTATTGCTGGCAGAAAGCAAATATTTGCAGTAATAGTTTGCCTGTAGAGTGCAAACATTTTGCAGTAAATATATTCAGGCTGTTAAAACTGCACTGACATTCAGAACCATGTTCATAGCAAAATGTTCTAAATGGTATTTTCTCTCAGTCACTGGCTGCTACTTTTAACCTTGACTTTAAGTTGGACAAAAGTGTTTTTCTGAGAGTTTATGAATATGTATACCTTTGCCAGCCCAGCCTGTGCACAACACACAAATTCCAAAGCACTAACAAACCAATACAACAATCCAATAGAATTTGCTTTTTGTATTCTGTCACTGTAACACCCTTTCTATCCATGATATTTTTGCATGCAAAAACAGGGGGAAAATGTTTTGGCTTTCCCTTGTGAATGACCTTTTACTACTAACCCCAAATATTTGTTTCAATTTATGGTCATAACATGTAATTTCAACAGACATTTGCAATTAAATTTGCAGCATAATTTCTTGTACCATGATTGTTTTTCTTATTCTCAAAAATAGTAGAGGATAAGCAGACATATTGGGCAATGTAATGCTTCTAACACCTTTTAGCCGGCATTAAACATTAAATTGATTCTTCAGCAAGAGTCAATCTGCTCTCAGATTGGCGCATATGCATTATATGAGATGCGGAGGATGCCAGTGCAGGTGGTGCACATGGCCCTCAGTGGTCTTACACTTGCTGTCCCCAGCTGCAAGCACAAACAGGAGGTGGGGGCAGAACACAGGATGAAGCAATGAATATTGCAGGAGGAAAAAAAACTTGCACTGCTGGTACTACCATTAGGTAGAGTGAAGAAGCTTCCTCAGCTTGCAGATGCTGGGGTATGCTGGCCTTTCCCATTCTCCTGAGCTGTTGGCTATCTCACCCTGTGGCCTTCTTCCGATGTACCACCTTCAGTACCATTGAGGAAAGCCCCTAATCAAATCAGGAGACACAGAGCCAGGCAGCCCAGGTCATGCTCCCTTCACCAGCAGGCATCATACATGTGCATGTTGTTGCTCTGTTCACAGTGATGCACACAAATGCTGCTGCTTTGCAGCATTTGTTTGTTCAGGGTGCGACTCGGTACCAGGTAGAGTGGTGAGCAAGTGGCAGAGAGGTAATGGAGAACAGAGTTGTGCATGGCACATGGCCTGTCCTTTGCCCCTAAGCCAGCTAATTTCCTCAAGTGTAGTGGAGGACACTGTCACATAGCCAGTGTTGAATTAATATTCCAGGCCAGCCTGCATACATGGAATGAGGGGCTGAGCTCAGCAAAATTCCTTCAGCAGCACTGTGGATGTCTATTTCCCTTCATCATAGCTCCATGAAACAGATCAAAAGTGTTCTAATCGCCTCTTACTTAAATGTATACTGCTATGTACTCTCTATGATCTCATGAATGTGACTAGTAGCTCTGATCTACTTCCCATCTAAGTGCCTAGAATTATGTTAATCAGTGGTGATGACAAATTTCTGCATCTGATATTGCAATCCTCTATGTGTCTGCGTCTGAGTTCAACAGGACTTACTCCCAGATGTCTGTGTACAGGATTTCAGCCTAAATGATACTGCCCACAATGTTCTTTGCTGAGAAATGGGCAGTGGGCTGGAACAGAAGTATAAGAGTGGCTTCATATGTATTATTTGCTGTGCAAAGCTAGATGGGCAAGGTTCCCATGTTGTGTCTACTTCTGCAATAAAATCACTCCCCAAATCCATCTTTCACATTTCTCTCACCCAGGAGATGAGGAAACTAAGCCCACTGGACAAGGGACTTGTAAAAGCTCTTTTTCAGATGTGATGTTATTGTAGAGGGAAGAGGCAGGGTGGACGGCAAGATACTTTTCAAAACTGCTCTCAAGAAGCTACCTGATCAGCATAACTTGAATACAGCGGATGCCAAAGCTCTGACAGAAATCTTTCACTGGATCACTGATTATGTGAATCATGACTTGGACATAAAAATACATATCCCACTTTTTAATTCGCTGATGTAATTCTTCACACTAATATTCAGATGCACAAATTATCATACAAAAGAAAGGTTAAATAAACGATACGTTCTGTGTTGTGTTAGACCTAGAAAGCCATACTGCTAGAGCAACAGAATTCTTGGCTATGTGGAGAACTGGAATAAAGGAGATGTTAAATAAACTGCGCTCTGACCAATTTCTTTTTCATCTCTGAACTTCAGAATTGGACCCTAGGGATTAGTACATCTGGTATACACGGGGGTCCTAATTAATTTATGGCCAGATTGATGGAACCAGATGGGAGGCCATTGTGATTCAGAATTTTGAGAAGAATAGGGAGGTGTATAATATTATTTCAGTAGAGAGCTCCTGGTTTAACAGATTCTTCTGAACGCATACATATTCCCTAAACTAGGGTTTCCTTTGCTTCTCATCTTCAAAGAATTATGCAGTTGCTAAATCCATTGACATCAATTAAACCTGGAGGGGGTGCTGGAGGAGCAGGCTCTAATCACTGTATTACTAGAGTGCCCTTTTTATGTGTACTCCACCACATGGAGCAGAGTGTCATTTCTTTTACAGGTCATTCCAGGAGACTGAACACTGTGTTTGCAAGTACAATATATGTATGACTTCTCTTTGTATTCCATGCCTCAAGCAAGGGTGCTGTTTAGTTTGGGGGAGGATCGGGCAGTCCTCTCCATTGAGTTTGAGACAAGGATGAATGGTGCCCCTCCCGACTGACATCTGAAATAGCGTCTTAGCCCCGAAGGTTTCATTAGATGTCTACATCCAATGAACAACACAGAACATCGTGGATTCTGGGGAGATGTGTGAGAAGATATTTCATTCATGCAGTAGTATCTATTTTGGGATTTAGGAGTTGGAAGTCCGAGGCCAATTCTGATCACTGAGGAGTATCAGCTATATGCCTGCCGATGTTCTTTCAGTCACCAGCCAAAATGACATGTGGAGGGAGTGGTGGTGCAATAGAATTTGCTGGCAGTCCATTTTCTCCTCCTCCTCCTCCTCCTCCTCCTCCTCCTCCTCCTCCTCCTGCTGCTGCTGCTGTAAAATTGAATGTACAAGTAAATTGCAGGACCCCAGCATCATTTAACCTTTTCAATCCCACTATGGTCTTGATCACCCCCCTCCCTACTGCTATTTGCATTTAGATGGGGCAGGGGAAAGCTCTCATTGCATGAATGAGAGCTCTGTTCCTCCTCTCCCCAATTGAAATAAAGGGTACAGGGGCCCAGTCTAGAATGGAACTACAGGGGAGGACAAAGCATTAAAGATTCCCTACCCGCATGCCAGGGTCCAGACTGGACTTCTGGTGCCTACAGTTTACCTTTAAGAAGCCACTCACACATGTGCTAATTGCATGAATGGCGTTAAATTTGCTCCTAAAAACCCCACTCCCTTGAACATGTTGTCCTGTGCATTTTGACTGGATTTCCAAGCTCAGTTGCTTAGAAGTAGATACCACTGAATTAAGCAGGGCTTTCTTCTTGCTAACCATGTTTAGGACTGGGTTGCCATTAGCTCATCAGCATTGAAAAACTCAGAGGATGCCTTCATTGTGGCAGGTCTGTTGGAAAACAGACAAATAGATTGTTTGTTTTTTTAGTCCTATTACTTTCATATGTTATTCCCTGAAAAATAAATGAACGTGTATTATTTTTATTCGTAGTTGACATGATTAGTGTGTAAAGAACTCGCAGCAGTCTTTCACGAATTAGCTAGGATGCTTTTCATAATAGTTTATGGTTTGTTTGATTGTTTTGCCTTTACAGTATGGGTAAGAATGGGCCAGCCTAGATCCATATCTGTGCACTGTGTACTATTTCTTTGTCTCTTGGTAGACAATGAATGATTTAGCATATGTGGGTGAGCTGTAAGAAGAGGTATTTCCTTTCATTTTTTGCATTTTTCCCAGTCCTTTGGTGAAAAATAGATCTTTAATAATTGATAAGGATTTTCTGTCATTTCTCATGAAAAACGCATGAGATTCAAGTTTGTTGCATGATGTTAACACCGGAGGGTTAGTATTGCAATTATGCTATATATTCTATGATGTGGAATATTCAATGTTTAACAAATCCACGTTAAGACAAAAATGGGGCCCTTTCTCTCTCTCGCAGTGCTGTTAAAAATGCTTTCAAAGTATAAACCCCAAGAGTATAATCAGTACCCTTTGGCACAAGAGTAAAATCATCTTCTGATTTATTTTTAAAGTCAAAATTGTGCAAAGTATTGTTTCAGATATTTTGCTTCAGTAATCAAAGGTATTTATGAAAATATGCATCTAATAGGATTTTCAAATTCATTTTTTCTTGTAACTTTGTGAGTTGGATGAAACCTTAGTTAATATAAGATGTTTTTGAAAGTTTTCAGTCAAGGGTAGGGATATGCAACAAAGGCAACAATCTGTCTTAGCAGGAATGCTAATAATTTCAAGAAAGGAACTAGCTCTCACTGTTGTGAAGATGACCTTTGGATAAACATGATGTTTAATGTCCAATTTCTTATCCATGGGGACACAAAATATATAACGCTAAATCAACTGGTCAAGGGACACCTAATTTCCTTGAATGAGTTCAAATCTCCAGAGCCCAATGAGCTGCATCCTAGAGTAATAAAGGAACTGGCAGAAAGACTCTCAGAACCAGTGTCTATTATCTTTGTGAAATCATGGAGCACGGGTGAAGTGTCCGGCGACTGGAGTAGGGCTAATGTTGTCCCTATCTTCAAAAAGGAAGAACCTGAGAACTACAGACCAGTCTAATATCAGTTCTGGGCACCACACTTCAAGAAGGAAGCAGACAAGCTGGAGGCAGTTTAGAGGAGGGTAGCAAAGATGATCAGGAGTGTGGAAACAAAAACCAATGAAGAAAGACTTAAAGACCTGGGCATGTTTAGCCTGGAGAAGAGAAGTCTGAGGGGAGACATGATAGCACTCTTTAAGTACTTGAAAGATTATCACACAGAGGAAGTCCAGGATCTTTTCTCGTTTATCCCAGAGTGCAGGACATGGAATAATGGGCTCAAGTTACAGGAAGCCAGATTCCAGCTGGACATCAGGTAAAAATAATCATGACTGTTAGAGCAGTATGACAATGGAACCAGTTACCTAGGAAGGTGGTGGCTCTTCCACACTAGAGGCATTCAAAATGCAGATGGAAAGACATCTGCCAGATGTGGTTTCCTGCATTCAGCAGGGGGTGGATTCAATGGACTTATAGCCCCCTTCCAATTCTACTATTCTATGATTCTAATTATATCTTTCAAACCTCATGATTTCTAAGTCAATTTAATCATTATTTTAATGATTGATAGATTTCACCTTTAGTCTTTGATACTGGAAGTAGCATATAGCCATCAGGACTAGTAGCCTGAGTAGTGTATCACAGGTTTTGCATATTAAGAGTCTCCCAAGCTCAACTAATGTTTTTTCCAAGGTCACATTAGTCATGAGTAAGAAAAAATTGGCATACTCAACTTCAGTTAATCAAAGTAACAGGCCATGGACTGGATATGTCACTTACTGACTTTCATTTTAGTCTGCTCATATAATCCTATTCCCTTCCTCCACCATTTCCAGTGGCACACCATCCCTCTTTCTTCTGTTTCTGGGAGGCATATGGAACAGGTGACTGAGAACTGTATACCTTCCCCAACTTGATGCCCTCTAGAAATTTTGGATAACAACTCCCAACATTCCTGATGATTGGCCATGCTGGCCGGGGATAATGGGAGTTGAAATCCAAACCATCTGGAAGGCACCAGATGTGGAATGACTGGTGTGCAAATATTCTGAAGCTACAAAGATGAGTTTTCCAGCTGTTTGGGGCTGCTTCCTTTGCTGCTGCTTAAGAATATGTGTAGGGAAAAACCATGACGCTTTGTGTTTTTTATCTTCTGACTTAGGATATTCAAGCAGTACAATTAGAAATATCGTAGTCTTTCTGATTCTAAGGAATTCTAATGTCTGCATTTTTCCCTTGGGGTGGAGGAAGAAATATATAGAATTTTCATTCTTTGCAATCCCAGCTATTTATTTGTTGCAGTATTCTCTTTTTTATTATTAATTGCTTGATATATTGTAAAGTTCTTATCTGAGGATTTTGTAGGAATTGAACTGTGGATTATCATCACTGCTATTTTGTATTCATTAATGCCATTTGAAAATACAAAATGAAATTCACTAAAACATGCCTGCCTGACAAAGTGACATGTGTTATCGTGTAATCCTAATGGATAGATGATATCGCAACCAGAAAACCCATCATAGATCATAATCTGACCCAAAAAACCATTTGCAATGATGTGATTAATAGATGTCAGTATACAGTATTACTGATGAACTACTCTGAAATATGAATTATTGCACAGGCAATATTAATAAACTACACTCTTTTAAACAAGGAATGTAAAAAATACAATAGAGTCAAGTTTGACATGCTAAATAGGAATTTCAGCAGGTGTCATTTGTAATATGGAGAACCTGGTGAAATTCCCTCTTCATCACAAAAGTTAAAGCTGCAGGAGCTATACTAGAGTGACCAGATTTAAAAGAGGGCAGGGCACCTGCAGCTTTAACTGGTGTGATGAATAGGAAATTTCACCAGCTTCTCCATATATACAAATGACACTTGCTGAAATTCTCTTTTCAATACAACTGTTAAAGATACAGGAGCCCTGTCCTCCTTTTCATATGGTCACCCTAGATGAGGGGCAATGACTTGTCCAAGGTCAAATAGTAAGTCTGTAGCAGAAATCTTTAAATATAATGAGTTCAAGGCTTCCTGACAGTGAATTTGGTCAAGGTCTTACAATGAAACTATTGTAATGCCAAAATGGGTTACTGTGTCCTGAGGCCAAACTGGACAACCTAGTTTCATAAGTCTGTCCTGTTCACATCTAAAGTAGGTTTAGGTGGGTCAAAAAGAGATTGCAAACAGGTGAGACATCCGGAAACCTCCCCTCAACTTACTTTGCGACATTCCGGCTTCTGTCTCCCCCCCCCTCCTTAGTATCAGTGTTGGGCTGCTAATCCTGTCTAGTTTGGCCCTAAAATAGTTTGTGTAGAAGAGAACATTTTAACAGAAGCCACTTTCTTTATCACATTTGCACCAAAACTTTTTTTCTGAAGGTATACAGGAAACAATACAGAAAACGTTGTGTTTGGGATTAGCACAGAATGTTAACACCACTAAGTAAACACAGGCAACAACTATGGCCAGAACTACACTACTGCTTTATAGTATTGAAGTGCACGGATAACTGTTGCGGCACAACCCACATTCCATTTATTGCTTTCATAGCGTTATTTCCTGCATTTGAATCCATGTTTGTAATGATTTCACACAAGGCGTAGATCTGGCCTATGGCCGTGTCTATATGATGCCATTTTGCCTCCCCTTCCCCACACCCAAAGCCCAGACCATCGCTCTTGCAAAGCAGCAGAAATAGGGTTACACAGCATGAAAACGGTTTCAGCTGGAGCCTTATCTTTTCCCCCCCGGCAGTGGGAGAAACAATCAAATTTGGGGGTTCAGCATGGGGGTAGCACTGATGTGCCTAAAACCTTTGCCCCATTTTGAAGGGATTGAACTGTGCCTTCGAGGATGTGTTGCCATCCGCCAGATGCCTGGGATGCTTTTATTGGAGCATGGTAAAATGACACTGTGAAAAAGTGCACTTTTGGGATAAAAAGCCTGATGTGGCTGCAAGTTGGCGGGTGCATCATTTAAACAACACAGTGCCACTGTGCAGCCACAACGGGGTACAGAATGTATAGAGAAGCCCTATATGTCTGAGATGAAGGACAAAGGAACTCTTTTTTTAAAATACAAAATTATCTCCTGCTGGGAGCATTTCACCTGGTTATTTTATAATTATATACCAGTATGACAGTTTTTGATGCATGATGAATGTGCTTATTTTCCTCTTGTTTCTTTTTCCATTTTTGTGTCATCTCTTGGACTGTGTACCATCATTTGAAAGCTTATGTCCTTCTATAGAAAGGCAGGATACAAATGTAGTAATTAAATGAAATATTCACTATGCGTGGTTTCAAACCTGAAGGAAGTACTGGCACCTCTGATTCAGAAACTGAGTTTTGGGAGCTGTATGGGAAACTGAGTTCTGAGGGCTGAAGACAGCTGAAGACGATGAGGGTGAGAATTGATCATGGAGGTAGGGAAAGGGAGAAGGACAAGAACAGAGAGTGCTGGGAAATTGGAGGGATTTTTCGAAAGGGAAGCTTGATGGTAGAAAAATATGGCTAGAAATGGGTGTTTGGGTAGAATGGAAAGTGGGTATAGAGAAACATGTTTATATTTATGCATGGTGTGTGAGAGTAAACAGGATTTAATTGGGATGGTGATGATATGGGAAGGACTAAGCTGTTTAAGTGAGAGGAAACTGCCAGGTGATGTAGGCTGACCATATGGAAAGGAGGACAGGCTCCTGTATCTTTAACTGTTGCATTGAATAGGGAATTTCAGCAGGTATCATTCTTATGCATGTAGCACCTGGTGAAATCTCCTCTTCATCTCAACAGTTAAAGCTGCAAGAGCCCTTCCTAGTGTGACCAGATACAAAAGACGGCAGGGCTCCTGTAGCTTTAACTATTGTGAAGAAGAGGGGATTTCACCAGGTGCTGCATGCGTACAAATGACACCAGCAGAAATTTCCTTTTCTCTAAGATACCGGATACCCTGTCCTCCTATGCTTTAAGGTGGATTCCTGTATGAGCAGCGGGTTGGACTTGATGGCCTTTTAGGCCCCTTCCAACTCTACTAGTCTACAATTCTATGATTTTCACATGGTCATCCTATGATGTACCAAACTAGAGAGTTGGCAATGCGGAAGGCCTGAAATAGCGGTCTGTCGTATATTTAAGTGTCAAGTCCTCCCTGCAACTGTTCCCTTTCCTCTGAACTCATTGACCATTCTGCCACGCCCGGCAAAGCCTGGGCATGGGGAGGTGATTGCGGGCGGGGTAAGGGGAGAGACGCGCCCAATTTCATTGGGTGACTTCGGGTGGTGCCACTGATATGGGAGGGGTTAGGAGTGCTTATGAAATAGGCACTTACCCCTCCCATAAGCTCCTTGCTTGCACGGCTCCCTCCCTCTAGACAGTGTGAGCTTGCTGGTTGCCATTAGGGGGCCGAGTAGGAATTTTTTACTCATATCCTAATTTGGCCATGATTTTTTTCGCCTACTCCACACTGTAAGACAGTCTGGGAGCATAATTAGGTTGATTTGACAATAGCTAATTTGGTCACATTTGGTGTTGGGCAGGTAGGATCGGGCATCCAAAGGGAATCTTAATGGTGAGCATTTAACAGTGTTGAGCCTTGTGGTCGGGCTGGGAGATAAGGATTATCTCTGAGGCCAAGTTTTCTCACCCCACCTTGAGCCCAGTGGCCTGGGTTTGGGGGTGACAAAGGAAGGTCTCCCTACCCCACATGGGGAATGGCCAGTGGGAGGGCGAATGAGGCAGCGCCAACCCACTGGCCAAGAATGCTCGCCCGTATTCAGAGAGGTCTATAAATAGGCCATGCTGGATGCCTGATAGGATTTACCCCCTTTGCAGATCTTAAATAAATGTGGCCCTGTTTAAACCCAAAGTTCTGTGTGTCGTCTCTTCATTTCTTGCATCTGTCTCGCAATATTACTTGCTGGGAATACAAATCCCAGAGTGTATCCATATAGGAGTTAGGCAAAACAGAATGAAACTGTCCCTTAATCTGCAGCAGCGGAGCAGATGACACTTCCTTTAATTTTCTAACTCTGCTCTCCAAATTCTGATCTGTACTGAGCAGGGAGTTACTGCACACCCTGGCCTTAACTACTTAGGATACAGAAACATGTTTTTCATTTCTATGCCACTAAAGTTAGAAGAAAGAAAGTTAGGGAAACACAGTGACCCAGGGCTCCATTGTTCTGGATAGTATGTTTATTATCTTAAACTTCTACATCTTCCTGGTAGCCAAGTGTGGTTTAGTTTTTGGGCAGATCTTCTTTGCACATGTGCAGTATGAACACTTTGCACAGATACTGAATGAGAAAGAGGGGTTATATGTTACCTGTGTTCTCCTCATGTTATTTTATTTTTTGTCAGAGCAGTATGCAAGTGGGGTTCAGTAAACTGTGAGAAGAACTCTACTGGGGCTGATGAAGAACTTGGAGCTGAGGCTATAACAGAAAGAGGCTGAAATTAGCCTGGGAGAGAGATTAACGCCTAATATTGAGAGAGTGTTGGAAATCTAACAGGAAAAATCAGGGTGGGGCTGAGGTATGCAGGCCCAAAGTAATTTCCCATGACCAGAATTTTTGCTTGATGCTTCTTAGCATGTGGGAAGATCAGAGCCACAAACATCTGCCAGGAATGAGTGTATCCAAAAGATATTTGATGTTTAGGACTGGAAGTCTGTATGTTTGGCTTAAGCAAGACCAGGTAAGATACAGCAATAAATAATAACTTCAAGAGTAAATGGCTTGAAAATATTGCCTTGGGTAGTAGAAACCTGCTGAAATAGGGGTAGTTGGGACAGGTGATATTTATTGGTGGACAATGCAATAGTAGTACTAGTTCTTACCAATCTACACATAACCTATTTGGGGATCAAAATATTTTTGCCCCATACATATTCATGAATAAATCTGCTAGTTCTGAACCAAGATCCATTGGCAGTTCTTTATAATTATTACATCAGCAGGTAATTGTCACCATAATGCTAATAAAGTTTATTTCTACCATATTTAATGGAAATGTAACAGAACAACTGGTTTGGAAGGTAGCCACTAATGTTATCAACTAAATATTTCAGTTACTATGTCTTTTCAATTGCATTAAAAGGTATCACTTGCAATGATACATGAATGTTTTCTATACAAGTTTACCACTGTTAGAGTTGTGTTCATTAAACTTTGGATATCATAATTATTACCATCAATTATGGAATAGATTAGCAACATTTGGAAGCTACTGAGTTTATTAAAATTTTCAGATTAGCAGAATACAGCACCAAATACAATTAAGTTTTAGAAGAATGAAAGCCAGCCGTCACATATATGTCAATTGTTCCAGGAACCTCAATTATAGATATTATTTCTTAATTATAAGTGTTTTAGTTTTGCCTTTGACTCTGTAACTATTGTCTCCTTTAAGTGTTAAATGGAGACAAGACAAAATATGTATTCATCCACACGTTTTGATCTGTATATGAGTTTTTAAAGGATTCACTTGGTATCAGTTGATTTTCACAGTGCTTCAGTAGTATGATTTGATGGGATTGGTACTGAAGGGTTAAAACAGTTCTGTTTCTCAACAACTTATATATATGTTATAGTTTGGCACGTGATATCTTGTCCAAATTGGATAGGATTGAGCTTGGAAGATCTGGATAATAGACACTCTTTCTATATTGACAAAGATAGGAAAGGACTTAGCTATTTCATAGTTATGGTATCTTCATGCAATAATCTGTTATACAGTGGTTTAAGATGCGCTTATGGATTTAGTACTCCTCTGGCACAAGCAAGTACTGTACCATTTAAACTGCACATTGATGTTCATGTTATAACTGCACTAGTGCCACCCAATGAAGCTTTGGAGCTTTGGTAAATGTGACATATAAGACAGCTTTTTATAAATTATGGGTGATGTCCAACTAGGGTTCTTCCACTGATCCAAGGCATCTATCAGTAGAATGGAAGGAAAGCAATTTTTGGTGATTTCATCATCTCCCTGCAGTTGCCTGAGCCCCCACAAACATCTACCCTAAAGACTTTGGGTATGGACAGATTGGTTTGGGGATCCATGTTTGGGAAAGGATGGTAGAAAGATAATAAAAATTAGGTACATCATACCTACAGATATAAATATAAATGTCTAATTCAAATATTACATCTTATTTATTTATTTATTTATTTATTGCATTTGTATCCCACCTTTTTTCCTCCAAGGAAGCCAAGGTGGTGTTCATAATCCACCTCCTCTCCATTTTGTCCTTACAACAGCAACCCTGTGAGGTAGGTTGGCTGAGAGTCTGTGGCTGGCCCAAAGTCACCCAGAGAGCTTCCAAGGCTGAGTGGGGACTTAGACCTGGATCTCCCAACTCCCAGCCCAACACTCTAACCACTACACCACACTGGTTTTCTTTAGAGACTGTTTTTCTGGAAGCTGCATAAAAGAAGCTATTTTAATTGGGAAGAAGTGATTTGTGGAGTTAATAATGTGTTAGAAAGTCTCGTCTTTTCTAGGGTATTCCTTTGTGGTTTATGCAGGTGGTTATGTCGCTGGAGTTTGAATTCAGAATGTTCCCAGGGACAGCCTCGGCATGGCAGCATTGGGTACTTGTAGTGATCCCACTACCCTGGAACACCCTTCTTGTTAACACTGTCTCCTGTCCTGCCTTCTTTGAGCATGTGAGTAGCAACACAAGCAAAAAGAGGAAATGCGCCAGACTCGCTTGCCTTGAGTTCTCCCCCTGTTGCCCAAACTGCACCACTGGCCAGAAGGGAAGTCAGGTGAATGGGAAAAAAGAAGTCATGGGGAAGAAGTGGGCCCACTCAGGAAGATGCCCACTGAATGCATCTTTCCCAAATAGCCCCAAAACATTGGAGCTGATGCTGAGTGTTCCGAATAGTAATGTAGAAACCATGTGCCAAAGCTTGACTAGTGCCTCAGAAAGGGATCTGCAAAGATCCCTATCTTTTGTCCCATAGCTAGATGGATGGATATTTTTTAATTGCTGTTACCCAAATCTGACGATAAGGCATAGGCCAAATTAGAATTTACCATGTAAATAAACTGAAATCATTCACAGTTGATCAATTTGGATTCCTAGATATTCACAGACAGAAAGCAGCCATATTGCCTCATGCTGGCAGCTAATTATTTAAATAGATCCTAATCTAAACTACTAAAGGTTTTTGGCTCTTGCTTTGAGCTGTGTTTAAATTGGAACCCATTCTTGCATTTTAATTTAGCTGGACTAGAATTCTTGCCGTGCAAGCAGAGAAAGTACTCAAACCCTTGTGGAGAGGAGCAGAGTTTTTCCCATGTCCTCTCACAATGTAAAGGCCACAGTGTGTGGGGTCTCACTGCCCTCACATTATTTAAAATCAAATATAATTATAACAGTAATAATCATGAGTTGTGAATTACCAATAAAATAAAATCTCACAAAATGTGCAGCCATGGCATTCATTTCATAAATGGATGAGTAGGACAGACATATTTTTTTTTTTTACATGAAGCATATAATCACTGCAATTTTTGTACTGACCACAGAGATGACACCCGCACCGTTCCTTGGTGTCAGAAGTGGCACACTGTACCAATTCTTAGGTTGCCTCTCATGTTGTCCCAGGCAAGCTGTCTATGTCATCCTAAACATTGTAAACGTGCTGTTAGTTTATCAGCCACTGTCTCACTTAGATTTTGAGCTGCTTAGGAACCATTATATCTCAGTATCTTAAACATATGGGGCAGGATTCAATGCTGCCTGTCTGCCTGTCAGGACCCACCGCCAGTGTAATGGAAAACCAGGGTTTCCTGAAGAGCTAGTTTTTGAAATGCTAAGTTCTGAACATTTCCAAAACACTCATTTGTCATTTCCACCATAGAACTGTTTGGCACTGCTAGCTGAAAGGAGTGTTTCAGCTATTTCCAGGGCTGATCTAGGAAGCACTAGCTTCCTATTGTGATGGCAGTGGGTCTTGTTGGCACAACATCATCAGTAGAGGCGCAGCAGCAGCATTGCACCCTGTCCGTGATGTTTTATAATTGCAACACATACAAAATGTCACAACATACTTTGCAGTTTGGGTAGCATATACTGCCTTATTGGACACCTTCCACTAAATGGTGTAACATATGGCATGAAGCATTGAGAAAGTCTCACAGTTTGGACCAAATGTCCTCAAAAGCCAAATAAGTACATCTTGCACAAAGTGATCAATGTGATGAAAAGGAAGTTTTGCTGGGTCACAAGGATGGTTCTAACTGGAAAAGAAGTTTTAAAAGTTCAGGTTTGTATAGGGTTTATCTAAACTTGTGGGGTATTATTGACCCCAACACCATTTGTGGTAATATTAAGGAAAGTGAATAATTTGTCTAATATAAAAATAGAACTAATATTGTTTTTTCACGCTCTGCAACAAAACAGACTCTGGGCTAAACATCTTTAGACATAGTGAGTAACTAATAAATTTAGTAGCAGTGGGAGGGGTCATGATTTTTCAGTTGTCCCAGTCATTCCAGTAGGGATAGATTTGCCTGCAAGAGCTGTAAGAGTAAAAACATTGATTTTAAACTAAATTAAGGAGGGAGATTCCTGAAATATGACATGGCAATTCACACTTCATCATGGTTGAGGACTACCTGGAACATGATTTTTTCCTCCCAGTGCTGTCTAGGTGTGTTTGACCCCACCTGTCAATGGAGGATTAAACTGTGGGCCAAAGTAGACATGATGTTAATTGCATCATTAGACATAAATCATTAGACATGTTAGGGCACAGTCCTATCCATGTTTAGTCAGAAAACTACAACTCCCACACTTCCCAGGCCTCCATGGAGTTTTCATTGTCTAAAACATGCATAAGGCTGCACCCTTAGGGTAACTTTTAAAAATAATAGCAGGTGAGGGGGTCCAATTTTCATCAAGACTGTCGTGCACTGGAAAGGGAGGTTTCACCATTTCCTTCCCTGCCACAATCCACAGAATCTCAAAGCAAAAGCATTTCAAAAAGGTGATGTAATCGAACACCGTAAACTAGTTAAATACGAACAGGAAAGAGAAAATCAGTAGCATGCAATCTGGAGAAGAAAAGTAAGAGCGATGAAGTTTAGTTTAGCACATATTTTTTTCAAACCAAAAGCAATGTTTTGCGGGCATAGTCAGTTTCATACTTTTGTTTTCCTTTGGTTGTTGGTGGGATGGCCCCATACCACAGAAATTCTTCTTGTTAATACGATATGTTTGCGGTGAATGATGCTGTTGCCTCGAAGCTAGTTTTTATTGTTAATTGTGCAGTTACACATGGGTTTATGCTGTTCAAATTTTAATGAATGAAATCAAGCCGAGCCCTTTAGTGAAACAACAACCCTTTTTATTGCACATTTTATATTCTGCAAGCTGACCTCTGGGAGTGATGATTATCCGTTTGTGTTCATTTAAAACGATTTATTTAGTTGACAGAATTACCATAAGACTGCTGTTTTAAATGGGCTATTTGCTAATGGAAAGCCCGTAACGTCAAGAGCATTATGAGATTATTGTTTCATTTCAAATAATGTACAGAGACAGCCAAAGGTTACTATCACAGTTTTGCTTTTGGTTTTTAAAATGACTGTCATACTATCTCTGAAACAAAAGCTTGGAGGATAATTGTGGGGGAAATAGAACTACCTGAAATCTTGCAGGACAGAGGCTGGGTTTCAAAGCAAATTTACCAGGAGGGTCGTTAATGCCAAGGTAAAAAGGGCTTAATGGCCATGGAGAAAAAGGAATTTGGTGCAGGTGCAGTTTTTCTCAAGTCCATGACAAGTTGCAGTTGCCAAAATGTCATCTTCTGCAAACTTCTGACGGTAAAAGAGGCCTGGCCTAACTTCCTCTGTATTGACTATACATTGGAAGGCGCTTTTCCCTTTTTCTTTTTGCAGTGCCGTTGCATGTCAGCCCCAAGTACCAAACAGTGGAGGCTCCATATGCACTACTGGCAGGTTTTTGTTGTTGTTTCATTTAAATCATTTGGTTTCCAGATAGAAAGATTGCATAATAACATCTAGATTTAAAACATTTCTAAACCAGTTCGTTACTGTGGTGGGCTGTTGAAATGTCACAAAACCAAGTGACTGTGCAGGCTGCCTCCCTCAAATGCGACTCTCACAGCCTCATAATAATCATGCAATTTCTGGAATCAGTAGAGTTGGCCCCATGAATTTTGCGTTAAGTGGAAGGCAGTTCACATGATGGGGCTTTCCTGTGACCCACCTTCCTCTGAGCCCCCACAAAAGCCTCTCTGGGTGGTCAGGGAACCCTCATTTCACCATCAATCCAAGCCCATGCCTTCTTTAAATTCCACCCACCAAAGGATTAATAAGTTGTTGGCACTTGGCATTCACATGGTACGTTTTGAAGCTCTGTATGCTCTGTTCCACCAAGCCAACTAGTTAGAGAAAGGAGATACAAGTACTTCAGGCTAGACTGAAGCTGCATTCAGAAAAAAAAAACCCTGTCTGTTAGAGATTTATGGCTGACACAACAGACCGAATATATTGCCTGTATTACAGATTAGTCCAACTAAGTGAAGCCTTTTCTGGTACAGTATCTGAATGGCCTGCATGTGTGGTATATTAAAAAAAAAAATCTAAATTGTTAGCTGTGTTAGTCTGCTGCAGCAAAAGAGTCTTGAAAGACCTTCAACACTAAGGCCTGATTCGCAGCAAATGACAACCCAGGAAGAGAAACCATGGTTTCTTGTTGGGTTTTACCGTACTGTTAACCATATTGCAGGGTTCTCACATGTTTTGACAACAACCCATGATTCATCGACAACCCAAAGTCAGCCTGTACTCTGAGTTGTCATTAAATGTGAACCAGGTCTGTGGCTTCCAGATGAAACTTATAGTGCCACTGCCCTGCCTGAATCATGGAATTTTACAAGGGCAAAATAATGAGATCTTCCACTCATAACCCTCTGGTGTTTTTCCACTCCTCCTCCTGCCTTTTTTCTTACCCCAGAAAATCTGTTGTGGAGAAAAAGACAAAATTACTACATGATGCCGTTGAATTAGTTGAGCTAGCAGCCATCTGACTGGAAGCAGCCCCAAGCATTTGTTCTGGTATAAACTTTCAGGCTTGGAATCCATTAATAAGACGTATGAACTGAGGATAACAGTTCATGCATACAACGAAGTAGATTCTAATCAACAAATATTTATTCCATAATAAATGTATTAGCCTTTAAACAAGAGTTGATATTGTTTATCCAAAAATAAAATGTAGTAGATATAAGAAATAGTACTATGGTGTTTGTACTGAATGAGGAACAATTTATACATCTCTTAGGGCTTCTTTAGATTAAAGGGAAATAGCATTCACTTACTGATGCTTTGCTTCCATCTTCTCTTCTGCAATTGTAATGAGCTGAATTACATGGGAGGAGAGAGGTGACCAAATGGTCTATAATGAAAAACTTTGGTGCTCATAATATTGAATGGGACAGCACCCTCTAAGTGGGTGTTTTGTAGCGCAACTTACCCTGCACACAGTAGGAAAAACAGATATTTTAGAAGAATCAGGGTATTGAAGTTTTTTGTTTTTAATGGAACAACTAGGGGAAGGAGCAAGAGATGTGCTGGAGGTTCACAACATTGTCAGAAGAACTCATGAACTTCTGTGAGTCACTGGTCCTGAGCATGCCTTATTTTGCTCATAAGAAGAAGCCCTCGGGCTCATGGTGACAGCTACCACAAATCTTTCTCTTGGACTGCTTTGATGTGTTTCTCGATCCCCAGTTCGCATATTATAAGAAAAGTCACACAGGTTTTCATGCATTCACATGACTTCAATGTCTGAAACAGCATTCAGCTGTCACAAACGGAAAGCTCCATCATATGCCCAAGAATTTGTCTCTGCCATGTGAATCCTCTCCAGCTTTTAAGTAGAGAACAAGAATCTCAAGATTTGAGTCACCGTCTTCAAGCTGGGATGAAATTTGTCAATCAAAACATATACAGAGGATAGTAAAACCTTTCAGTAAAATGATATATAGTGTTCTACTTTTAATGGAGTTATGCTGTTCATTCTATATGAACAATAAACTCCAATGTAACATTGTTTTAGGAAAATACAAGAAAAACTTTGTTGGGTAACAATCATGTGGGAACAAATGGCCAACACACAGAGCAGATCTTTGTTAAGTTTCTAGTTCTGTGTACAACACTGACAATATTTGTATTTGTTGTTAACATGGAGCAAGATATCTGCTCAATTGTCATTTGTTTTTCTGTAGGCTTGTTTGATAACCTTAGTATTTGATTGCATTTTGGGGCCTGGGAATGAACTGAGTGGCCTGCATAGTTGTGCTCTGAGGTCTAGATTTTTTTCTGAACTATTATTTTTTGACTAATAGAAGAACATTGGTAATTATTTATTAGACCCACTCATACATTCTTTCTAAAAGTAGGACTAATTGTTCTTGTCTTTACTGGAAAATTTATCTTTGGCCAGTATCACATCAACAAAACCATTATATATTGGTTACCACTTTGGCCAGAAGTTTAATGAATATAAACAAACAACCTACAGTTTACAAAACAACGTTAAGATTCTACAGTTTTCAACCAAGCACCAAAAAACATGGAAATTGGGAGTTAAGGCTCACAAGCCTTAACGCCATATCCTCCCTAAGGAGGCAGAAAGTGCAAGTGAACTTCTCATTCTCCCAAAGCAGATAAACCATGAGGACAGGATGGGGAATATGATATGTAGAGGTGACTGTGGGGTTGTGGAAAACTGATGATGGAACAACTTAGGGCCACCTACTTCTCTTTTTTTGTTTAGAGCAGTCCTTCCCCAACCTGGTACAGCATCAGTCTTAATCATCTTGATGAATGACCTCCTTAGAGAAACAGACAGGAAGAGTGCAATCCTGTTACTTTTGCTTGATCTCTCAGTGGCTTGTGATATCATCACCCATTGTATGTCTCCAGACCTTCTCCACAAGTTGGGGGAATCATTTTACAGTGTTTTGGCTCTTACTTAATAGATCTGTTGCAGAGAATAATATTGGGTAACTGTGTCTCAGCTCCCTGGCAGTTGAACTTTGGGGTGCCACAGGGCACTATTTTGTCCCCATTGTTCAACATCTATATGAAGCTGTTGGGAGTAGTCATTAGGAGATCTGGGGCAAGGTGTCATGAGTATGTTGATGGCACCTACAGTAACTCTATTTCTCTGTAACATCTGAGTCATGAGAGGTTGTGCATGTTCTGAACTGATGCCTGGATGCAGTTATGTGCTGGATGAGGGCCAATAAAATTCAAAAGCTGAATCCTGTTAAGACAAGAGACCTTATGGATGGGTGGTTCCCAGGTACAGGAATTGGGTTATTTACTGGTTATGGATGGGGTTGCACTTCCTCTGAAGGAACAGACCTGTAGTTTGGGGATCTAGCTTTGCCACTAGATCCTAGAGTCATTTTTAGCACTGGAGGCAAAGGTGACCACCACTGGTTCAAAGCACCCATTACCAACTTCAGCTGATGTGAAACTACACCCTTTCCTGGGATTGTCTAATCACTGAGGTTCATGCATTGGTAACCTCACAACTAGATCATTGTACTGCACTCTATGATCCTGTTCAGATGACACACTAAGCCACTGTAGTTAAGCATTTTGAGCTAAACATTATGGCTTACCATGTCATGTGAACCATTCCTAGCTATGGTGACTACATAACCACAGTTTAAACATGTTCACTAACCATTTGCTGCAAAAGGGCTAGTGGCCTAACCATGGCTTAGGATGTTGTCTGAACAGGCCCTATGTAGGGCTGCCTTTGGGCCTAGTTTGGAAGCTGCAAACCATGCAAAATGCAGCAGTGAGGGTACTCACTGAGAAACTCAGCCATATTCACATTACATTTGTATTAAAAGTCCTGTGCTGGCTGCCTATTAGATACTGAACCATGTTCAAGGTTATATTGTTGAGATACAAATCCCTAAACAACTTGTGACCAGGATACCTAGCAGACCATCTTCCCCAGCTGACCTTTAAGATCTTCAGAGAAAGTCTTGCTGGTCATTCCACTACCAACAGAATTTTGCCATGAAATGTCTTGATGACCACCCACACTCTGGAAAATCCTCCCTTGTGCAGTTCAGGAGGCAGAAGATGTGGTATGTTTTAAATGCCTCTTGAAAATGCACTTGTTCACCAAAGCTTTCTCTGGTAGTTTTCCCATCTTACGGTTCCCTGTATTGCTTTGTATTATACTTGTAGTTAAAATTGTTTTTAATGGTGTATTTTAATGTCATTTTTAATATTTATATGTATACTGCTTAGAGATTTCATTATATTAACTGTTATATGAATATTATTAATAAATAAATGACTATACATTATGGTTGGATTTTTTACATGTACACATAAAAATAAAATGTATGCCTGTGACAAACATGTGTTTTCAAACTTGTGCTTTATACATGTACATACACAGTGGACCCAGGATTGACTGCAGCTGCTTTTTGCATCCACATCCAGTACCAAACATGTGTTGTCACTAATCATATACAAGCATGCCTTAGTTTTCATAAGACTGCATTCCTGTAATATTTATTTTGAAGAAAATCCCAGTATGGCTTCCACCCAAGTAAATATGCATAGGATCAGGTTTTGGTTACTAGGGCATTTCCTCCAGTATTTTGTACTTCCATAATTTATAATATCTTTTAGGTGATAGGTAATATGGATAGGTAATATGGAATGTAATGTAATATTACACTGATAGGTAATATGGAATGTAAGACTTCAGTATCCATATTTAGATGATGTAATCAGCTAAATTCAATAGATACAAGTTTAAATAGGAGATATTTGGGCCAGATCTAACAGGATCAGACTAGTTCACACATAGTGTAAGCATGGATGTCTCTTTAGACTCCTCTTATGTTCACACTTGCTTGGAGCATGGCTCTAGCTATGTAGGATTACAGAAAACAAGAGTTAAAGGGAAATTAGCATTTGTTTTTCACAAATCATCTGAAACTAAATTAAATAAACCCTTTAAGTCCTGTGTGACCTTGGATCGGCTATTGTGGAAGAAAATTGGACAGAGTTTTATTGAATCTGACTCCTAACAGAATAAAACAAAACAAATCAAATTCAATTGATCTGATACTTCTGTTTGCTTCACTGTGGGGCACAACAAATAGTTACTTGAATAACTACGTTAAATATTTTGTGCAAAGGAAGGGTTGTATTTGAGATAGTTCTTGCAAACAAGTCAATTTGAATGACTCATGGGGAAAGTTGGTTTTAAAGGAATGTTTTTAAAGATTTTCTTTTCAGTCATTTGTCATCAGATATCACGTTCTTCTTCCTTAGCAGTGACAATGTCTGTTAGTGACTTTATGTAACTAATATAAGCCAAATGTTAGGGGAAGAATGGGCTTTTCACAATTAAAAGATAGCCCTGTCAAAGTTTGGCTTTGTTTAAATTTGGCAGCAAAACTCCAATGCTGAAATGCATTTTCTTCATGACTGGACAGGTTAAAAAACAGAATATCTTCCCAGAACTGGTAACTAGGGTTTGCAAGCAATGAGACAGTTTATCTTTTTCACGTTTTTGTCACAATTATAATGAAGCTATTGTGCAATCGGTTTGCAGCCTGTTACATGAAACTATAAGAGAATATATCCATTGCAACTAAGCAAAATGGTGAAATGAAATATAACCTGAATATAAGAAAGGTGCCAAATGGAACTTAACATGCCTTTAGAAGGGCTGGTCCAAACTTTCTGAATGAATCAATATGTATTTTGCTAACGTAAGATGCCCACAAAATATATTCAAGTCAGTTCTTGTGACAAACACTGATACATGAGGGCATTTATGAAAAAGTTGCTGTAATATATGACACATTGATTTGACTCCTGGATGTCTAAACAGGTTAAGAAGGGGGGAGAGAAAGAAGGGGAAAATGCTACAATAAAACCTTTGAAAGAGTAAAAATTACACTTCAAAATGTGACATCAGGACTACCACTGGTAATTTACCACCCAACAATAAAATGAAAGGAAGATTTGAACAAATGATCTTGGCAGTAAATAAATCAAACGTAATCTTTTAGGGTTCTGCTCTTGATGTTTCACAAAAAGCTTGACAATAGGTTTGTAAATTATTTGCATGTTTTATTGCAAACTTCGAATGGGCCCCCTGTAGATAAAGTCCTCCTGTTTTAAATGGCAGCCAAAGTCCTTTTGACCTTTTCAATGCATCATCCAAGGTAGTAATGGTCATCTGGCTATCATCGTTAGCTGTGACTCCATCTGGACAACCAGCTGGCTGCCAGACATATGGAAGCGACTGACGTGGACACACAGTCACAAAAGCAGCCCGGCTGTAGTCACCAGATGCATTAGCAGTTGTGTCCAGTTAGGTTCGCAAGGGCAGAAAGCTGGTTCAGTTGTCTTTGTTTCAGGTTTGAATGGGATGTTTGCCACATGGTAGGTAGAACTTCAGTATTCTTTTTGTTGAATTAGTCGTATCTGGCATTCTCAAAATCACCAGACATTTCCAGTGGTTTATCAAATTTACTATTCTGTCTCCAATATTCCAGATCTGGAAGTCTGGTAGGTTCTTTTAAAAAACAAAAAAACCTACAGAATATATAAGCAGAATATGAAATAAACTTGCAAACAAAACAAATGAAATATTATGAATAATAGCAGAGACGTTTTGAATAAAGCCCTCCTCGCAGTAAAAACTGTTAAGAAGGGACAGATGGAATATCTGCACAACTTAAATTTCATCTGCCATTTTATCAGGATATATTGATGAAGATGAGAGGAGGATATAGGGCCAGTCCACCAGCCCTGCTGAAAGACTTGTTCCCCCCCTTCTCTCTCCATTCCTTGTTCTTTGTCATTTTAGATTGTGGGGCTGTCTTCACGGCGCTGCCTCCCTTCTCAAACCCACGCTTTCCTTCTCCCAGGGTGGCGTTGGGTAATCCCAATGCTGAGGAAGGAACGTGGGTGGCCATCTGGATCCCAGAGCCATCCCTGCCCTTTCCTGGTGGAAGGCGACTAATTGCTAGTTGCCGTCCACCAGACTCCACCCCTGGTTGACCCCAGATTGGCCCTGGAGCAACATCACATGGCAGATTGGCCCTGGAGCAACATCACATGGCAGAATCACTGTGTTGATGTCATTCCCTTTGAAAAGTCGGGATAAATCCTGACTTTTTCATATCACAGCTTTGGGGGAAGCCCCATGGTGGCTGTGAAGCTGTACTTGCATCATTTAACCGACAGGGTGCAGATCCACAGCAATCGCGGGGCTTTCCCCATGTATAGACAGGCCCTGGAACTCTGCAGGCAGGGGCTGTCTTATTTCACTGATTTTATGTAAGGCACTCCAGAAGCCTATTTGAAATGTGAATATTTTACAAAAAGGATGACCTGCAGACCAGAAAGGAAAGAGAAGCAGAAGCTGAAGCAGCATTGAAGGACTCAGCAGATTTGCAAGGACGTTTGTACTCCTTTTCATATTCATACATAATATTCACTACATTTCTTGATGTTAGAGTTGCACCTAACAAGTTATAAAACGTTCACTGCAGTACCGAGTTGAGTCCAAAGGGTTGCTTGCATGAATGGAAACCACTTTCAGTCATGTAAGATTGTGTGTCTTCTCCCATTATTTATATATACATGTATATCTTGGGTTGGTTTCTCTATATTTTAAATCCATAGCTACAGTGCTTCCAGATGAGACTTTCTTGTGAAATTCACAGAAATTTATGGACGGTCCAGACAACTTCATCTTCTGTTTTTAGAAATGCAACCCATACACACATTATGGCCATTGGACAGAGTGCTGGAGTTGAGCCTTGGTTAAACAGACAGATGAGAATTATATTACTGAACAATAATCTTGAACAAATCTTTATACTCAGCAGGGCTATCCCTTGCATTAAACAAAGTGAGGGGCCCAACTCAGACAGTAGATTTTGGGTCTCATGAAAAGGCAGCAAATAGTTATTTGTTTTTATTATATTTTTACTGTCCCTTTTTTTGCCGCTGCCACACTGCCGAATTTCCTGTTGTGCTAGCAAGCACTATTCTATCCACATCTACTTAAAAGTAAGTCATGCTGAGCTCCATGTAACTTATTCCGAAGTAAATGTGTGTATATTGTATAGGATTGTGGCCTTAAGGCATTGGCGAGTTGATTCCTTGTATTACTACACTTTCTTTGAATGGTCTGACTTTATCCATCATCTTTGTCAGCAACTCAGCTGATACTAACTGCCTCTTGTAATGTTTACTGGGTTTATCTTGCACTTGATTATTCAAGTGAATTGCCTCATTGTGTTCAGTGGGAAAGAAGTATGTATAATGGCTCCAGGGCTCAACCCCTGAATATAAAAATAGGTTAAGAAAGCAAAATAAAGAATAAGTAATAGAGGTACATGGGTGCATGTGTAACACAATTGGGTACATAGAAGTTACAGCTAGTATTCAACCATCTATTATAACTTCTTGCTTTTAAAGGTCAGATGTAACTGCTTTTTGAAAAGAGAGTATAGCTGGAAAACAATTTGTTCACCACATCTGTGCAGATTGTAAACAATTGCTTTGCACTAGAGAATGATTTCACAGTAACAGAGAACCTGGGTAATATCAAGGAGAATTTTTCAGTGCTAGGTGCTACAAAATTAATACTCATTGCTAGTTTTCTCAGTCATGTGTATGAATCCTTGGTTTTTTAAGATAATTGGAGATCAATAATGAATTTAAAAAAGTAAATCCAGAGTATATTTACCATTTCAGCTTGGTCATCTTTTAAAAATGTGCTGTTAATAATGTATGTGCATTAATGATGCTTTTTAGTGTCCTTCGCCAGATGCATTTCTTTCACTGTATATCACTCAAAGTTTAGCACTTCTGAGACCCACAGATTTCACTGGAAGTGAGATTTAGCACATCTTTAACTTTGATGTGCTAAATCATGTCTTTTCCTTTTGTTTTTCTAACTTTCTCAGTTCATATACATTAAGGAAAAATTCAGTAGACATGAGAAATATGTTGCCAATAAGCCTTAGTCACTTTTAAAATATTTTATGGCCCTTAAAATATCGTGTTTGTTTTTAAAGAAATGTGAGAATATTTGTTAGATTTCATTGACATAATATTACCAATTCTATTGCAGAAAATATTTTGATTTATGCACTAAAATGTTTCTATACTGCTTCATCTGTGTTCAAAGCAGCTCACAACAAAAGCCAAAACCATCCAAATCCACCAAAATGCTTAAAAGCAATAATTTGCTTGTCAACCCTTTATACTCCAGTTTCGTCTTAGTATTGTATACCTCTCAGTTCAGAAAGGGAGAGGACAAGATACAGCTCAGAGAAAAAAAAACCAAACAATAGGAAGCTACCTTATACTGCAGTAGATGGACCTATACCCGACAGATGGACCCAACAGTGGTTCCATCTATCCCACTATTGTCACCATTGACAGCAGCATTCCAGGGTTTTAGGCAGGAGTTTTTCTAGCCCTACCTGGAGATACTGGCGATTGAACCTGGGACCTTCTGCATAAAAAGCATGTGCTCTACCACTGCGTCATGGCCCCTCCCAAATGGCAGACATGCTCTCAATGTCCACAGAAACACTGCCAAAGTCCATCAATCCAACATGCTGCCCACTCACACACAGAGTCAATGAATTCAAGTCAATGGGGACATATTCCTAGTATACCTCCTTGCATCACAGCACACATGAGGCCACTCCATCAACCTTATTGTCACAGTCAGCAACATCACTGCTACTGCAAGTCCCCAGGTATCATTCTAGACAAGGAGTTTTGAATCCCTCGATGCTGCTCAAAACCACTGTTTTGGAGCACAGCACACAAAGAAAAAGAAAAGGGACCCATGCAACAGAGCACTCACATAGCTCCCTTAGCAGAAAACCTGTAGAGAGCACACTAGCTCTGTGGGACAAGGATTCAAGACTCACCCAGAGAGGAAAATACTGTTTTGATAACCAGCCAACAGAGGGTGGGGAGAATAGGCAACAATCACATCATGCATTTAGCTTCCCCTGTGACCTACCTCAAGATCTAGTTATAGATGTCAGGAGCACAGGGACTGTAAACACAGGGACAGTGATTTAGCAGGGAGAATTTACTTTTAAGAATTTACTTTAAATGAAGTGTGCATAGGTTCAAGCCATGGAATATAACCCTATGCATACTTACAACAACACATTAAGATAAACAGTGTTTGAGATTCTTCTTAGTCTGGTCAAAATATAAAGGTGTAATTCTTGGTACTTTCATCTACTTTTAGCACAAAGAGTCTGCTATAATTAACAGCCAGAGACAGCAACCTTCCTGCCTTCTATTTCTCTTTCTGTACATCTTCAAAGTGTTTATGAATAGCTTGCAGTCTGGGTTATTGGGGCAGCCACTACAGATTATCTCTAGAGTCAACAAATTAGATTAGTTCTGGTCTATAAATGAATTGCCGAAGTGAAGCGAACCTTCTGTAGTCTAAATCGATTGTGAATTGAGTAGCTCTTTAAGTCCTTTGCAGTCTGTGTGATAGTTTCTTGCACTGTGTTGCTTAGGCAGACACAGAATTATGTTTGAGAATTTTTTTTAAAATGTAAAACATATTAAATAAAATGAATTAAATTTCTTGTCCGTGACATTGTTCATAGAGGTTATAGGTACAGTTGTAACACTCCCCCTAAGCAGGTGGTACTCCTCCCAATCCTATCAACTTTTTGCATTCTTAAAGATCAAAATGTCACCAGCATGAGAAGGCAAATACCAGGGGGTGAAAATACAGTGAGGAAAAAAATGTGGCAGATCAGAATCAAGGAAGGGTGACAGATCCATCCTTGTAGGATATAGGTGTGTGATAGAGTGTTTTCTAAGAATTGGCCAACAAACTTAGAAAGTGTTGGAATGTGCAATGTCGTATACTCTATCTGGCATTTGATGCATCTGTAAAGAAATAATGGGCCATAGGGCGGATCTACACTAGTCTTATAAAGTACATTGTTGGTGCTATATAAATAAATAACGATAATAATAATGTTGTTACTGTGCATTTCTAACGTTGCTATCTGTTTTGGTTTTGATCATCACGGGGCACACTGTGGGAATGTAGCGTTACTTACGTTTAGCTTTTACGTTATTAATTCATTATTCCAGGGCACACTGTTTGTTCTTTCATTGTAGCTGTTCTCCATCTTCTCTGTGATTAGCCGAGCTGCTCAGTTCATTCTGCCCACTTCCTGTTTTCTTTCCTTCACTTCCCTCCCCCTTTGCTAGGATAGGATTGCATTCTCTTCCCCTTCTTATTGTTTTACTAGGATTTTATTGGATTGTAAGCCTATGCTGCAGAGTCTTGCTATTTACTGTTTTACTCTGTACAGCACCATGTACATTGATGGTGCTATATAAATAAATAATAATAATAATAATAATAATAAGTCATACACGAGGCAAAATGCTGTAGAACAGTTGCTAAAGGCAGGTAATGGAAGTGGAAACGCCCCCAAGGGAAGCAATTTGTTGATAGAACGGGGCACATGCAATCAATACAAGCACTACTACTGAGCAACAACAAAAGGGGACAATAAAATAAAACCGATAAGTACAACTCATTAACAATGCTAGATACACAGGGTCATTGATCTCATTTTTTGATCGGGTAACCTCCCTTGTGGACTGTGGGAACGCTGTGGATGTCATATATCTTGACTTCAGCAAAGTTTTTGACAAAGTGCCCCATGATATTCTGATTAACAAACTAGCTAAAAGTGGGCCAGATGGAACAACTATTAGGTGGATTCACAGTTGGCTACAGAATCGGACTCAAAGAGTCCTTATCAATGGAACCTTCTCAAACTGGGGAGAGGCAACGAGTGGGGTACCGCAGGGCTCAGTCCTGGGCCCAGTGCTCTTCAACATTTTTATTAATGATTTGGATGAGGAGGTGCAGGGAACGCTGATCGAATTTGCAGATGACACAAAATTGGGTGGGATAACTAATACCCTGGAAGACAGAAACAAACTTCAAAGTGATCTTGACAGGCTGGAGTGCTGGGCTGAAAACAACAGGATGAAATTTAATAGGGATAAATGCCAAGTTCTACATTTAGGAAATAGAAACCAAAGGCACAGTTACAAGATGGGGAATACTTGGCTCAGCAACACTACAAACGAGAAGCATCTTGGAATCTCTCTTCTGGTAGCTCCGGTGGCCAGTTTGGTTCTGGAAATTAGCATTTTGGCTCATTTCCATTTGCTGTAGTAAGCACTAGCTTCCTGTTACTCCAGCAGAGAATAAAGTATGCATTATTCTGACATATATATAAAGGAATACTATCGCACTTAAATAACGTACTCCTGACACATATGGTGTGATAGGATAAAGAGAAACATCAGGCATGTTCCAGATTCTACATTTCTTGAAAGGCTTTATACCAGCTGCATTGTGTGGTTGTAGTTGCTACAAGTTCACATATCTATAGTTTCCCACCATCTCCACTCTCTTTCAGTAACTTACTGTAAAAATAACTAAATAATAAAAAAAAGAATGGGGATTTTTTGGTGAAAGCATCCATCATATAGATACTGTATTTCCTTTTTGTGGTAGGGGATGAGACAGGGACATATGCACACCTGAGAGCCTTGCCAGGCTGAAATTTATCTGAGGTAAATAATGTCTGAACAGGCCAAAGATGAATCACATAAAGTGCATACGCTGAATGAAAAAGCTGCATCTCCCTGCAGCAATTTCCCTTTCTCTTTTCTTAAGTATCTGATTAATTTTAAATGTGTATATTATGGTTAGGTGGATACTTTATCTGGCTGAGCCTTGTGAACATATATTCGAAAGTACTGTGAACGTGATATATGCAGAAAAATAATTTCAACGAACGCAACCAATTGGTTACAGAATGGGGCAAAATGGACTGCATTGTCATTGTATGCTTGTCCTTTACATTCTCCCGTTTTTCTTTTACTTTGTGTGTTATACATTTAACAAAAATAACAAATGATCCACACTGAGGGAACTGTATTATTCACAAGGCATCATACGTCTTAATAGCTTGATTGCAGATTGTGTGTCTGAAGAACGCCAGCCCTTGGAGCCCTTTCCTTTGGCAGCATTTCTTGATTACTGAATTTCTCGTAAAGCTCATTTACTGAAATAATTAGAGACGATTTGCTCAGATCCACTTTGCCAGAATAATCTCCTTTACAAATTGCCACTCTAAAGTCATTGAGGCTCTAAAAAAACTTTATCACGAAGAAGAAATGCAATATAAGGGCTTTTTTTAATTTAATACATGATAATCTTTTGATGAGGATTGGACAGTGTGTAAGAAGCTTAGCTACTGGAGCTCTCAGAGGCTGCTGACTGGGAAAACTGAGATTAAGACTTTGTGGTATGGACCTGAATGATGGCATGTTCATATCTTGAATTAAATGCATCAGGAAAGTAAGTGGATGCCATTTATCCAATTCAGAAGTGAGCAAAAACAATTCCGCTATGCTCTGACATCTTGCACTTCCAAGCATTACACAAGAATGGCAGAACTATAGCATGCTACAAAGAGGTATTTGGCAGTTGGTCAGTAGTCAGTAGCTTCACCAGTTGTTGAGTGAAATGGTGGAAGTAAGATTTGAAAAGCAGAATGAACAGGAGAAGAGGAAAGACAAGAGAATTGCTCACCTTATGCAGCGACACGCTAAAAAGAAATGGATCTAAATTACAGAGTAGCAGAATAAATACTAGATATTACATGAAGCCATGTAGCAAAGTATGTTTTAAAGCAGGGATGGGGAACCTGTGGTCCTCCAGATGACGTTAGACTGCAACTTCCATCATCCCTGATTGGTCATGCTAGCTGAGGCTAATGGGAATTGTAATTCGGCAACATCTGGAGGGTCACAGGTTCCCTGCAATTCAGCAACATATGAATTGGTTCCAAAGGCACATGGCCCAGCAAGTAGGGTGACCATATGGAAAGGAGGACAGGGCTCCTGTATCTTTAAACGTTGTATAGAGAAGGGAATTTCAACAGGTGTCATTTGTATGCATGGAGCACCTCGTGAAATTCCCTCTTCATCACAACAGTTAAAGCTGTTGAAACTCTGCGCTCTTTAGTATCTGGTCATCAATTGGTCAAACAGTAAAAAGAGAAAGAGAGAGAGGCACTGGGAGAGAGAGCCAGAGGACAGACCAATGAAAAAAGAGAGAAATGGAGGTAGCACAGGAGGAGGCACAGGTGGAGAATTGGCAAGCCCTTTCCCAAGAAGAAGTAGCCACAATAGGCAAACCCCAGAGCTATGCACCCCAACTAATATAGCTTCAGTGCAGCAGAATAGATGGAGTTCTGTTCCTCGAAAGAGTCTGCTGGGAAGACCTAATCTGAAGCAATGAAATAACAGGTAGAGGAAGATTTAATAAGCAAACATGTAGCCCTTACCTGCACTGTCATCTCATTGAAGGACCCAATAGAGGAAGGCAATTTTAATGTCCCCTTGCCAGATGGCAGTTTTCCTTCTTCATTCCAAAAATGATGTTTTTTATTCTATTTTCAAATGAGCACCGTTCTCACCTTATACCTGCTGTTCATTGAGTTCATGGAAGGGAGGGTGGATGGTTTAGCTCTTTGTTAATTTAACTTAGCTAATTTTAAATATCAGCCATTTAGCTGGGCAATCTTATCCAAAATGTTTTGAATCATTATTCGCAACCAGAGACAGAAATGAAAGGATGATAATCTGTTGAAGTGGGAGATAAGCATTTCAAAGTACAAGTTAATACTACCACTTGAAGGACACTGGGACCCCATTTGCTGCAATTTTCAGCCTCTCAAAATCCTTGGCATTAAGATTCAGATATATGATAGATGCCAGCTGTTGATCTCTTTCCCAATTATACTGTAACTTGTGAAGTAAACAAACCTCACTAGAAGTCGTTAAATGTCATGTATTTCCTGCTTAGTCATCTCTTTGAGCCTGGCTGCTTGCAAGCGACATGCTGCTTCTTTCCTTCATTACAGGCACCCCTTCAGAGGATGGCTTCCAATACTTGAGAGTTCAAATATACTTTCTAACCATATTGTCCTTCTGGAACAGTCTGCAAATGAAGAGTGTCTTTAGACTAGCGTTTTATCGCATGCTCGTGACTGGCCACTCCCTGATCTTCACGGGTCATTTTGACAATGCAGCAGTCCTCCTGTGCATGTCCCGCTTCTTCTGTGGTTTTTTGTGCTACAAAATAAGACCCGGAAAATCTGTTTCTTCTTGGCTTTGATGATAATTGGTGCCATTTCCTGCCGTGTGAAGCAGAAACTGCGCTATAAAAATGCTGACTGAATGGGCCACATGGTTGCTACTTGCTTCTGCTTTCTTTTCTATCTGAAGAAAGAGGAAGCTGCTCATCCCTCTTGTAGAAGAGAAGCAGGAAGCAAAGCAATGCGATTCCCCCCTGCATCTGAGAACACTCAAAAAGATGGTACATATCATGGACAACTTCCTGAGATGCAAGCTCCATGTCTCTAATTTTTGTTTGTTTGTTTTAAAGAAGCCATTCGATGATGGTGCTGTTAAAAGAGGCAGATGCAGGAAAAGAGAGAAACCCCTATTCTAAAAGACAATCCAGCACTTAAACAAATATGAGGATTTGGGAATACGTGGTTTGGGATTGCTGACAAGTACAGCAATGCAAGGGATAAAATAAAGCAGTGGGAACACTAAAGGACTTCATAGATTGCTGTTATTCTGCGATCATGGGTGAAAGAAGGAAAACCTGTCCAAAGACTGTGTAGCCCCTGAAAGTAGCATTGTCATATTCTATACATGCTGCTAATTCATCTAAGGAGGGGGGAAATATGATTCCAATAGAGATTCAACTCAGTACTCTTCTGAAATGTTGGTGTGTTGTAAACACCCTCTCCTCACAACTTACAACAAGGATGGGGAACCTTTTTCTTTGAAGGGTGTTGACCCATGATAAAAGTCAGTCGGGCCAGAGCCAACAGTATGTGGAGCCAGAATTCACAGTTGGGGAATCACATAGTTCTCTCGCTCTCTCGCTCTCACTCACTCTCTGCCAACCCATCTTTTCCTCTCTCAAGCTATACCACCCCACTTGCTTGACCTTCCACAGGATAATGATATATTTTTCAAGGGAAGATTTGAAGGCATCTGTCAGGGATACTGTTGGACCAGGACATCTTGTTACGCATTGGATGGGACGTCTGGGTCTTTTCCAACCTGGATTTAGAATCAGAGTTGTATGGTAAGGGAATGAGCATGCAGCCGTGGGATGGCAGCTTATTGACATTGAGGAATTCAATTTAATAGTAAAACCACTGTGAGCTATGAATAACCATCATTGGTTGAGGCTGTAGAAGATCATAATAAGTTCTAATTCTGCATATAGCACATTAACCAGAGTGGAGGGCAACAAGCACTCAAGAGCGATGTGCAAGAGCCATCACCCCCATTCTAAATGCTTATCTTCTCATTGAAAACAGAAACATGTGCCTCTCCCAGGGACCAAGGCTGCATCCCAAGGTGTGCCAGCCCTCAGTTGCCATGTCCTCTTTCTTTGCCAGCAAGCCAGGGATGTCCCAATAGAAATGAAGGGTAGTGAGCACTGCAGCCGTGGTAGCTTACTCAACTTGTTCTTCAGTGAAAACAGCAGTGCTGTTCAAGTGGACTGATACTGTAGGCTAGAGTAAATAAAGATGTAAGCCAGGGGTTTTCCATGGCAGCCTTACAGGATGTTCAGGCTGAAAGTCTAAACATCCTTATCTGGGAGTAACTTCTACTGAACTTAATGGAGCTTAATTCTGAGTATATATATATATATATAGGATTGCATTGTTACAATAGTTTAAAAATGAGTGCTAGGAGGAGAAGAGACATATACATACATATATTTTGGATATTGGGACTCTACTCTATAAAGATGAATTATTTATACAGTTTGATCAGATATAGTGAAAACAGCAAAATATCAATTTAGATTACATAATTAAAACCACCATCACTACCAAAAATGTACAATAACAGAAATTTTATATTAGGTTTTATTAAGTCCCATATTGTGTAGTGGCATAGGATTATTGCTATTAATTTGTTTAATTTGTTTATATCAGTCCATGATAGCATTTTAAAAACTATTCTAAGAATGCACTGATGAGACTCATTAAACTTAATGGAGTCTAGCGATTTATCACACAAATTAAAAGCCCTTTTCGCAACATCCTTCTGCTTACCCTATTTATGTCTGGAGAATATTGTTGAAATAAATCATAGACAGGTTTGCAATTTCCCATGTTTACTACAAAATAGTGCCTCAGGGTAACTTTTTACACAATCTTTTGTGTTTGGGTACATATTTCATCAGAGTCCAAAATGTGTATGTGCATACACAAACACACATTGCCTTGTGTGAAGTGTATACTTTTGTGTAAAATGTGATTTTTGCTCTTCAAAATCCATTGGGCACCTGCTGCCATGTATTTGTAATGGGGGAATTGTTGTGGCACATATTATTTATTCTGTTATCTATATCTAAGTAGAAAACGTAGCACAAATGCCAAGCAAACATTCTTCTGCTGCCCTACTTAACAATCATATCTTCTTTTTATTGAAGTCAGGTATGTGGAGCTCTCAAAGGAACTTCATTCCTGCAAAATATGAATTCCTGTAGTATAATGTAACATCATAGTATTGAGGAGGGCAATAACAGCTTTGTGATAATATTTTATTAGCTTAAAAAAAAGGAATGCAAAAAATACCTCTGCAGTCTTTGGGGGAGGGGCTGTTCATTTTGCATTTCTTTTTCTCCACTGAAATTTTGTATGAGATGTGGAAAGAACAATGCATTTGCCAAATTCTTGGAAATGGTAACTTGTCGACACTTTAAATCTAGCAAGTAAATGAAGAGAGGTTTCCCCTGCTGCCTATCATCAATGCCATCAACATCCTTGAAGGAAATGCTGGCATTCTAATGTAGGTCAGTGGCAGCTTATGGTTGTTGCATTACAGCAGAATTAACACTCCAGGTTCGGTCGGTGCTTTTGCATTGGCAAGGAATGCAGTTTTCAAGCACTGCATTCATGCTTGCCAGATTACCTGAGCACTGTAGGCTTATAGTCCATGGGTATTGATACAGCAATGGTACTTCCTGCCCCATTGCTTGAGCATTTGATTTTAGCTCCTGCTGCTGTAAGCTAAGACTACATTCCTCTTTGCTACAATACAGATAAAGAAGTATAGGCAAATATGCCATTAACACCATAGGGGACGAACCACTGCAGGTACATGCTGGTAAAGTTACAGGTACCCTTTCCAGTTTTGGACTTGGCAAACCTTACTATTTGGATTCACAATTTCTGATTTGCGAAGAAGAATGTAGACCACCAGCCATGTACGATAAAGGACTTACCAGGGACTCAGTAAGTCACCTTGGCCTGAAAATAAGAAGTATTAAATTGTTAAATAACCGACATGCTCCAGAATATATACAGCTTCTGTGCTACATTCTGTTTTGTGGCTCAGGCTGCACTAAGATTTGCAAGGGTTCAATGTAGGGGAAGGGTTTGATATGGCAAAGGGGATGGACAAGTCTCTTGGACAGTTTACCTCCATGGCCAGCCTAAATGCATTTTGCACTTGGTTGTTTATGACCAGCTATGTCAGTACAACTCTGAAGGCCAAATGAATGGGCTGCCACATTTTCTAATAGGATCCTAGCTGAAATGCAGCATAGCAATATGAACATGACTATTTGTATTGCACATAATGTCTCTGTATATATGTTGGCCCAAGACATTATGTGCTTCTTCACAGATAGACATTTAGGATTAAGGTGGGTCCAATGAGAAATGACAGAAAGGTAAGAAATCTTTTAATTTAGCAGCATTCAATAAAATTTACTACCTTTAAATGTACCATTTAAAGGTCACAGGTCCAAAAGATGAACATTATATAGTAGGTGAGCATATGTTTGTGAGTGTTGTTATGATGTCTGCTCTGAATCCAGAATTCATTACTCGCCCCAAGCTACACTTGTCCATCTGTTCCACAGTATATTTTAACGAATCTTTCACATTTCATGGTACTTTGAAGGATATTTAAGCAGCTACACTGAAAAAATACCCTATAAAGGGTAAAAGCTAAGAAGGTGCTCAGAAAATGTACAATAAAGGTGATGAGGCATGCTCTGAAGGATCAAGGCAGATAATTGGCATAAAACATGAAAATGAAACTGAAGTCTTTTAGCTTACGCCTTAATTATGGGTCCAAGTGTTGTGCTTGTAGCTTTCCCTTTATTTGAGTTGAGTTGAGGTTGCCTGTTGTATTTTGATCTACTGGTACTTTACCAAAACTATATTTTGTTAGTAACAAATTTTATAAGATCTTTAGTAATAACATAGAATATTTAGCTAAGTGTACTAATGAAAATGGAATGAACATTTCTATTGTCTTACTAGAAAGCTAGTAACCCTATATTTTCCAGATGTGAACACATGCTCATGAGTGATGCAGTGTGGTATGGTAGGTAAATGATGTACTTGGATCAGGGAGATCCAGGTTCAAAACCCTACCGAGACATGGGTGATCTTCAACTTGATTTGTCACTAAATTATCACCAAAATGGGAAGACCAGCAAGTTATTTCAGGGAAATTCTGTAAACTTTACGGGGCTTAGGGAAGCATTGGAACTCCTATTTTTTTTATCACTCATTATCTGATAAAATGGAATAACCATATACATTCTACTGTAAGGTCCTTCGACAGTAAGTGGCATATGAATCTGAGTAATAGAACAATCTTATGCATGTCTGAACTAAATGGAACTTACTCCCAGGGACATGTGCACAGAATTTCTGCTTAACAAAATTAAATTTCCCAGTATGTGTCCATATTTCCCTTTAATATATACTCCCAGCTGCACTAGCATCCCATTCCCATAAATTATCTCTCTCTCAAAATCCATAGAAGTTAGTGTGCTTACTAAAAAAAAGTGTGCCTGCTAAAAAAGAAAAGAAAAAGTGAGACAACAAAGAGATTCACTGTTCAATCCACAAAATCTTTATTCAATAAACACACACACACACACACACACACACACACCTCTTCACACCTGTAGCATCTGTTAAGGCTAGGAGCTATCCTCTAAGCTTTATTAGCCAAACAAAGCAAGGCAGTTGCCTGAAACCAAACCAGGAAGCCCAGCCCCCATCCTGACTGTTACTGTTTCTTAAGTGGAAGTTTAGATTAACAGTATCCCAGGGAATGTCTGGACAAAACAATCTAGCAAAAATTCTGGAAGACAAGATGTACTAGTCTTTTAACCCACAAAAGTAATTAGTGCAAGATTGTGCTGTAACATAAACAACAGATCCTTTGTGGCTTTAAACACTAACAAGTCACCCACTTGGTCAGGTGAATCTAGTTTACAGAGACGCTCTAAAAAAAATAATAAATTGTAGGAAGGATATTTAAATATAGATTTATTTCATTTAACATAAATATTTGATTTATGGAAAAAATACATTCTAGGAGATTAAAGAGAAGAGAAGAAATAAAGGGAAGAGGACATGTTCAAATATTAATGGCTCTAATACTTTAAAAAGTAACAGTCTGATTGTGACATAAGCTTTACTGGACTAGAGCAAAACGTATGAAATGTTATCCATGCATGTAATGAAGTAAACTCTAGAACCTGAAAACTTAACAGGACAAGTGATTTAAGTCCCAGTAAGGCACTAAGAGCAACTAACAGTTTAGTCTGGATCCAACACACAGCATTGTTTTATCTGACTAAGCAGATGGTTGCTCACGAGAAGTTATACCACAACACATTCAAGGCTTTGAAGTGCCATAAAACAGTGTGCTAATCTAGAAAAAGGTTATATAATCTGAAATGGATATAGCTTTCACATTACTAGATTGATCCTAAACTGATTTTTCAATAATTCTTATGCTGAATATATCTGTAACTTTTCAATTAATATTTCTGTTTACATGTCCAGAAACTTTGGTCTTTTTACCATCTTCCCTTTCCCTTGGAGGGAAAGGCTTCAGATTCCTTGTGATATCTGTTGTCACAGTGTAAATGCTTGAGCTTGCCCTTTACACTGTGCTTCCAGGCAGCTAATATGCATTTTCTCTTTGATTGCCCTTAGACCTGGCAAAGTGGAAAGCTGCAGGATAGGGTGATGGAGGAATAAACCCATGACCTTGTTGAGATCTGAAGCTAAGCTTTCAGCTATTGTATGACCCAAAACGGATGGTGTGAATGGTTACTGAGTGGCATGTAGTAATCAATCACCTTCTAAGTTTGGGCAGATGTAAAAAAAAGGGGGGGGATTCATCCCCTCCCCTCAAGTACATTATTGGTTTGGGACACTGCAAATTAGAGCTGTCTAAATTATTCTACGCATATGTAGGCTGAGATTATCATGTTAAGTAGAAACATACCAAATTATTTGCAATGTTTCAAAGCATTTCTGAAGTGAAAAAAATTAACTGTGCAGCTACATCAAATATTTTGTTGTATACCTTCCATGAACCCTATAAGAGTCTCAACTGTGCTTAATTATCTACCATCTGTAAATGATATTCTTGGCCTCCGTGTGCAGCACAATCAAAATTTACTCTGCTGTTTATAAAATTTGATTGTGTTTGTAGAGGTTTATACTAATGCAGTTAGTTGTTTTCTAATCCATATGGCAAGAAAGCCAAAAAGATTCTCAGGTCATTAATGTGAAGAATGATCTTAAACACAATAGATTTTCCTCATGACAAATCACACATAATCTCCATAGCAACCCTTCCATCATTATGCACAAGGTTTCAATGTAGTAAAAAAAAATAAGCGTAGTAGGAAGAACAGTCACATATAGGGTGAGACAGGTGGGTGGAAGATGGTGCACAGATAAGAAAAGCAACTGTTCTAAGATGAGGGCAAAATGAACAAAAGGAGAGCAAAAAGTGATTGTGTGCTTTGTATTTTGGAAAATGGTAATTAAGTCAGTATGTTATCTTGAAACCAGAGACTAGAATCTGAAATACAACAGTCACACCAAAAAGGGCCACGTGGGCATATTCTTTCTTTAACCCATTTTCACCAAATTATTAAGGTTTTGGTATTTTTCTCTGGATTTAAATATTATACAGATAAGCAACCTAGATATGTCAACATTTTTTGAATAGAAATATAGAAATATAGGTTTTGTTTCAGGGCTTTTAAAAAGGAAAAATTAGAATTGGACAGTGGTATGTGACTATCCTTCATGAGCATAGTATGCACCACTACGACACACCTGTGCATTTTCCTTGTGTGTGAACCCATATTCAATGACATTTAAAAACCCATATAGAGTGGGAATAAATCCTCAGAACTAGGAATTTGAAGGCACTAATGCAGAAGAGTGTTAGAATCAACAAGAGTGTTTGATGCACAACAGTGTTAGATGCAGAAAACTATCCTTCACACAGGAGGCATCATGAATTCCATCAACTAAAAAAAAAGCCCTTAAGAAAATGGCCATTCTGCCATGCCCAGCATAGCCTGGGTGTGGGGAGGCGTTTGTGGGCGGGGGAGACAGATGTGCCCAACCACTGTTGGCTGGGTGTTGGTATGGTGCCACATGGGGGGAGGGGTTAAGGAGCCCAAAAACTGCGGGCTCTCCCTCCCTTCACCCTATTTGCTGTGCGGCTCCCTCCCTCCCTCCCTGTAGGCAGTGTGGGCTTGCTGGTTGCCGTTTGGAGCTGAGTAGGAATTTTTTACTCCTGTACTGAATTGTGCAGGAGTTTTTTTTTTTGCCTACTCCACAATGTGAGACAGTCTGGGTGTATTAATTAGGTTAATCTGTTATCTAATTTGGTCACATTTTGCGATTTGGTGCTAGGTACAGGCATCCAGAGTGGGAGTGGGAATGGTGAGCATTCACATGGCACTGTTCACAGTGACTGGTAAGTCCAAGGCTCCCAGCTTTGAGCCCCACAGCCTGCCTGGGAGCTAAGACTTACCTTTCGGGCCGACCCTACTCACCCACTCAGAGCTGGACGGACTCAGATAGGGCGTGACAAAAGAAGGTCCTCCGACCCCACAAGGGGCGGGCCCGGGGGAAGGCGAAAGACGCAGCACCTAGCCTTGGGCCACGAATGGCTCGCCCAACTTCAGGGGCCTGGCAACACCAAAAGGATTCACTCCCTTTTGCAGATCATTTAATAAAATGTGGCCCTGTTTAAATCCAGCTGTTGTTGTCTCACCTTCTTATTTATCAACCTTTGCACCACAAATAAAGACAAATGGGGTGGGGTGGGGAGGGCAGATGCATAAATGTAGTACAACATGCCTGCAGGCCTCTTCTCACACATTTCTTAGTATAGACCACATCAGAACCTGGGACAAAGTCAATTCTTAAAAAGGAAAGAAAGGAAAGTACCTTTTCAACTACACATTGTTTACAACATAAATAAAAGAAATTACCAAGTACCTTAACCATATGGAGATATTTGCTCACTGAGAATTTAACTTGTATCTCCCTGCTTTTGGTAGGCCACAAGCAACTGGACTGGACAAGTAAGACAACTGGGGCTAAAATAATTTCTTCCTGGACAAATCCTGAGGTTGTGTTTTTGTTTTGTTTTTTTGTCTTGAGAGGTGCAGAATGCTTTGATATGGTAGTAGGACCTCTCTGGAAGTTTTCAGGAAGACTACCAAGATCACCTGAGTGAGCTACTCTGTTGACTGGAAGATGTGCCAATGGATAGCATGTATGTGGGAGCACAGGACACCTTCTGGGCCTGGAAACTTTAGGAAATGTACACAGTTTTTGTTGCCTAGAATGCCTGTCAATGCCAATACAGCTACTGTTGTAGAGAGATGAACCTTGAAAGGGCGTGTTCAATATCTTGTTATTAGAACTGAGCACTGATGGATATGTAGATATGGTAAAGGTATTGGCATAAACATTCCTAAGTATGATCCACTCCAGTTTAGCTCCAGGTAGTCTATCACAGATTGCTCTATATATGAGTAGTGGGAGAACAACAAGTTCTCAAGGTGGCTTGCACAATAAATACTAATGGAACTCACCCAGAAAGAGACTTCAATGGGGCCTTCAATTGCTATTTTTCTTCACATTTTGGAGTGTTGTTCACAAATATAATCTAGCCTGGGAATAAGTTCGCAACTCAATAATTGAAGTAAGACACATTTTTCAAAGTTCACTGCAATATGCTCATTCTTCCCCAGGCTTGGCCTGGAATTTTGCTAGCTTTGAAATATAGCTGCGGAAAATAACCTCCTTTTGTTGAAACTACCCAACTGTCTGAAGTCAGGTGGATTGCATTCAACCCAGATATCCTGAAGAGTATTTTACCTCCTGGAACACCCTTATGATGTTCTTCCAAAAAAGAAGAAGATCAAAAGCATTTTTTCATTGATGTTGAAATCTCTGAATTATAGTGTCCTTAAAGATATTCTTATCTGTGTTTTCTTGATAACAGCAACAAGAGTGTTATGATAATTGATATGGAGAGGATTACAGAAAATGTCAAGATGAAACTTTCCACATTGAAAGAGGCACCATTTGTAGGAGGGTGGCTTACCACAGTGGAACAGCAAATGGAGCAAACTTCACCTGAAGGGATTCAAATCCTCAAGAGAGCATGCCAGCAGAAAGAGCAGTACAAGTTTGTTTTAGATTGCTCAGACAAAAGTGAAGTTATGAATGAATTACTGGGATCATTCATGGATTTTTGACACGAAGCTTTGCTGTTGATGAAGATTTCATTTCTGTAATCAAACCTTTTGTCAGGTTGAAGACAGAAGCAGATTTGGAAACTATTCACAGACTAGCTTGGGGTTGAGTATGGACAGCAGATACTGATGGATAACTACCTGGATTTCCATAAAAGTGTCTCTGTGACCTAGTTATCATTCTTACCACTTCTATTTATTACACCACAGTCACAACCATTCTCTCAAGGATTCTAGCAGCAAAGCCTGATGTACAGTAACTGATTAATACCAGATATGCGTCTGGAGACTGAAAACTTGTTTGTTCATCTCTTTAGCTTTGTGGAACTTAAGACCAGCAGTCGTTTTCTGGATGAACAAAAAGTCAAGCTAAAAGAATGGACAAAGGAAAGGCGCAAGTGCAGTTCGAAGGAGTCTTGAAGCTTCATCTAAACTTAGGTGGAGCTTGGAAACAGACAAAGAGCCAAGAAAATGTTGAGGTGGAACTTGGAAACAAGACAGAGACTGGGTTCGGGTGACACAATAACCAATAGTTGGTGGAATAGTCAACGGTGGGTTCAATAGTCAATGGTTGGTTATTGTGTCATCTGTTGGGACATTTTCACACCATGGTTGGTTATTGACCAAAATAACCAGCGCAAATAACCAATGCTGTGCAGTAATCATATATGTAAGAATACAAATAACATGTAGAGCAGGACAATAAACATTTATATGGAGACATGCATTCATGGTTATATGAATTCCATATAGGATATTAGAGTATGTGAAAATGGAAAATGATATTAGACATTACTTGTCTCTTTGGTTTTTTGTCTTGTGCTGTTGAATAGTGAAAATAGTAAATATTTATATATTTCTGCAACTTGCAAGTGGAAATAAGGATCTATTATAATTAATCTTGAGAAACCCAGTGCTTCCTATGCCAGGCATTCAGCCACACGGCAATTTTCTGCACTACTTAATTTTAATAGGTGCTTCATGCTACTGCACATGTAGACATACTCTCTGTCATCACCCTCATATACAATTGTTCTTACAAAATCCGAAGTCTTTGGCAAGGAAAATAAATTATTAGTATTATTATTTATTTATTTATTTATTTATTTATTTATTTATTTATTTATACAACCAATACATAAATAATCTATGGGCAGTATCCAATGGGGCAGTTCACTCCCATTGATTCCCTTCTACAAGTGAAACTTGCTGCTTGCACAACAGAAATTTAGCATTTCAAATAAAGGAGCTCCATTGACCTGTTCCAATGCAGAAAAAAGCATGTCCACTCATTTGGGGGCTTCCTATAGGAACCATTAAACCCCACCACTCGCACAATGGATTTGGCAGGAAGGGCCATTTGCGCAGCAGCTTTGTTGGATATTGTCCAATGGTTTGAACCATTTACATTTTTATACAAAACCCCATTCAGTTATAAATAACAGATTATGAAAAGGCCATTTTACCTCCTTTCTAAAATCTTATTAAGTTAGGCATCTCTACCTATAACAAGGGATCAGTGGAGGCTGATGACTGTTTCCTTTTTACTTATTTAAAATTATTGTTGTTGCTACTTTTTATTTTGTTGTTATATTGTTTTATTACTGGTTTTATTGTATTTGTTTTTATTCTGTATATTGTCCTGAGTGCTCTGGCTTTAGGACAGCTCATAAATTGAAATAATAATAATAATAATAATAATAATAATAATAATAATAATAATAATGGATTTAGTAGGCTGCAATGTTCAAATCCTATTCTCTTCATTCACAACGTGTACAGCACTAGGATACAAGCAGAGACCAAGATTTCATATAAGCAGGCAATATGGAACGTCCCGTTGAACTCTATTAACATTTCATCCCACAAGATGTTCTGTCAGTTAATGTAAAACATAATAAGATGATTTGTCAGGAGATGTATGCAGAACTTTTTATTTGACTCTCAGTGCATTTTATTTGCATATAAAGTGGCACATTTACGCTCAACAATAACTAGGCCTGAAGGAGTGATATTTAATAGGGGAATATAATTATTCTGCTCAGGTCATAAACATTTTCTTTAGGGCAATGGGCAACCGTTTAAGGACAAGACTCATAATCATTCATGTAAATGACTTGAATATTACAAAATGGAGCTAGTAAAGATTTAAGGTCCAAAAATAGGCCACAATTCAGTTTTAATGAAACATTTATCTCTTTCTTATCAACTGCCTTAACAGTTATACTCATAAAGGTCAACAAGCTCTCTACTCTAAATGCCTTACTATCTTTTAAGCGTCTATTGTCTGACATGACTTTAAGGCTCGCTTATATGTCTGAGGTAGTTTAATGCATATAATTTATTATGCACCATGCAGGAACTGCTTATGTATTCTACTAAGTAAAATCAACTTGTAAGGAAAGCCATTATAAACCAGCTTGAATACGAAAGCATGCTACAAAGCCAATTAATTTGTTCTTCTTGATTTTATGTTAAAGGTTTATTTTAGTGGTACTTTTTCAGTAACAGGTATACGGTAGTAACACAGAATTAACTAGACTGGGTAATATGGTGTGTGGGAAGAATGAGCACTACCCAATTACTCAGATTACATACAAGGTCTTATGGACATAAATTGGACAATGTCAAATTTGAATATAATATAATTTATTCTTCCGTTAGTAGACAACAGTATAAACTGCAACTAGATCAGATGACATTGTAAATTTGGCTCTTTTTAACCTCAAAACCTGCACCAAATAGGTCCAGAACAACCCGGTTGGTAACCAGTGTTAATCCAAGCAGACAAACCGTTACTCCCAACTGACAGGCATCACCGCAGACATGACTGTAAATAAGAATCTATTTATTGTAAAAATGATGCAAAATTAAACTAGTGACATGGTGGTTATATAAGTACACAATCTCTCTCTCTCTGTGGTAAAATGAAAAGAGAATGCAACAAAAATATAAGATTAATTAAAAGAATTGCAGTTGCCAAAGCTGGCATTACAAATTTAACTAATAAGATAATGGCATGAGCTTCTAACATTGTTATGACTTCTCCTTATCCACTCCTGTTTACTACTTGTAGTTTAAAACTAAACTAAAACAAAACTAAACTAAAACATACTTGTTAACTTTCCCTGTTCCTCCTCCTGTACCTTACTTGGATATAACAGCTACACTAAAGCATTGCTAAGTTCCTCTACACATGTGAAAAGTAAAAGTAGAAGTTAGAGTGAAAGAGAAAATCCAAGATGCATTTTATTCAATGGCTAATGTTTGCATCTTCCAGCTATTCTATGGCTAACGAAACACATCTTCCAGCTCATTCCTCCCAGGACAATTTCTGCCTTCTCCTGCACTGGTGCAAGGAGGGGCGGAAGTCCGGGAATGCATCTTCCAGCTCCTCCCCTCAGGCCAATTTTGGCCTTCTCCTGCGCTGGCGTAAATGTGCCAACACAGGAGAAGGCTAGATTGGTGCTTGGGGCAGGGGAGGAGGATGCATTCCTGGAAGTCCAGGAACGCATATTCCAGCCCTTTTCCTCAGCAAATTGGGGGCCAGTCCCAGTTGCCCCAGAGATGTCTGTTTTTCCAGAGGTCTTTGGGGTTTTCCAGATCATCTGGTCACCCTAGTCTGAACTAACTTAAAAGAAGTGTAGATAAAACTGGGGTCTTTATCTACCCCCTGTGCCTGTTTACCCTACCCAGTGCTTGTTTGCATTCTCTTCCCCTCCTTATTGCTTTACTATGATTTTATTAGATTGTAAGCCTATGCGGCAGGGTCTTGCGATTTACTGTTTTACTCTGTACAGCACCATGTACATTGATGGTGCTATATAAATAAATAATAATAATAATAATAATAATAATAATAATAATAATTTATGCTGTGTGGATTCCAAGTATTCAGAGACTTGATCTGCACTTCCCAGATTAATGTGTGGATTGGCACATAGTTGTCATTTTAATGTTGTACTTCTCTGAATTTTGCAATGAAGTTCTCTTCTCAAAATATATGTTTAAGTATATGTTTGGAGAAAATATGTTTAGAAATTTGTACTTTCAGAGAAAGGTATTCATTAATATTTAAAATAAGCACTTTGTGACAAAATATTATTAAAATACACATTTTCATGCACATCTTTTTAAAAACAAACAGATTACTGCAGAAATGACACAGGATGGTCTTAGAAATGAGCATATGTGATGGTAACAAAGACCAGAAATAGGGTGATACATCCACCCCTAATACAAATATACAGTATTCTTTTATGGACTTTTCGTCCATCTTACTAGGTACTTCAAAACCATGTTTTTCTTGGAGTGAAGAATTTTAAAACGTGGTGACATAAAAAAAGACAGTAGATGAATGTTTGCATACAGATGGAAAGCTTACTTCAATTCTGCAAGCTGTGTACCTGTCTTGTAGGGTTTTGTCACAAAGAGTAGAAATGTAGCACTTCCTTACGTGTCTTCATTGATGACAATAATGTCACTTTGACCTTTACTTGACCTTAAAATTCCATTTGGAAACTAGAGGGCAAAATATTTTTGAGACGCTTATGCTCAAATCCCATTAAATTCAATAAGAACTGTGTATTGCAAAGGCATGCAAAGGCACAATTTGACCCTAGGTAATCGTTAATTCTGTAAATTCGTATTAGGAGACTATAGAAACAAAAATAATTTCACTTATATTATTTTTATATTTTATGTGACTAGTGATAGAGCTGAGGTTTCAGTCTGTATGAGTGAAAGATCAAGTGTGTGAGGTTTTTGCTGAAGTGACTGACCCACTGATGGTCATGGAAGTAATTACATGAACTTGATCATGCTTTCTACCAACTTCGTTGAATTTAAAGGTACAGTGTTCTGTAATACTGGTGCCAGATAGTTTAGCAGAAGATCAATGGATATTGATGTGGTGATGTGTGTGGTTTGTTTTTGCTTTTAAACATTGGGCAGTAATCCTCGTGGTTTCTTTTGGAAAAAACAAGGATTGCAAATATCTTTGTACTGTAGAAATTATTAATAATATTTCAAGCAAACTGTCTGGAGTACCAACTGCTGTCTATCATACCACACACACAACATTTACCTATCTGGGAATAGCTTGCAAGAACCAATTCTATTTATTTTATTTGGGGAAGGTATTATGTAAACAAAAACACAGCATATAAAATAGATTGGATCGGGTCCAGTCCATTGTGGGTGCAGTACTAGGGTGACCATATGAAAAGGAGGACAGGGCTCCTGTATCTTTAACAGTCGCATAGAAAAAGGAATTTCAGCAGGTGTCATTTGTATATATGGAGAGCCTGGTGAAATTCCCTCTTCATCACAGCAGTTAAAGCTGCAGGAGCTATACTAGAGTGACCAAATTTTAAAATGGGCAGGGCACCTGCAACTTTAACTGTTGTGATGACGAGGAAATTTCACCAGGTTCTCCATATATACAAATGACACCTGCTGAAATTTCCTTTTCGATACAACTGTTAAAGATACAGGAGCCCTGTCCTCCTTTTCATATGGTCACCCTATGCAGTACTCATATATGGAGAGTTCTTCATAGATGACCACCTTGGCATACATGATGCAGGCACTGAACCAGACTGTTATCAGGAAGAAGAGACTGGTTAATTCCTCACAGATCCACATGTAGCCTGTCCCCACCTGTTCTGTCACAGAATATGAGACTGTGGCCTTAGCTAGACCTAAGGTTTATCCTGGGGTCGTCCCAGGGTTGTCCCTGCCTGCTCCCGGGATATCCTGTGTGTCATTTACATGAACAGGGTTGACCCTGGGACGATCCCGGGATAAACCTTAGGTCTAGCTAAGGCCTGTATTGCTTGACTTATCATATGACATAAGCCTGCGTCCGTGTTTAGGGTGATGTTTAGGAGTATAGACTTCTAGATCTCTCATTTCAGCTGCATATTTTGCTCTCATTTGTTGCCTTTTTTATGAAGTTAAGTGGAGATATTTGTGAACAGTCCTCAAGTAAACTTCCCAAATTGCTAAGTTTGATATTTTCTCAAGCATTATTATTTTTTTAAAAAAATATATAATTTAGTTTTAACTTCCTTCATTATTATTTTTTTGTCATATGAAAATGCATTATTCAGTTCCTAAATTTTATTAATGAGGGCCTCATCTGCAACAAGACTGGGGAATGGTCAGCATAATAGCATTCCCTGTCTGAGTGCTATAACTATAATTAACTACTGAAGCAGAAACTGGAACATATGAGTGTAAGAATATATATTTTGCTCATTTGAAAAGTATACATAGTCCTCAATATTTTGATTATGTATGCTACAAATATCTTTAAGATGGAAATATTTAAACTCAGAGTTAAATACATAATTTTTTAAAGTTATTCTTATATATTCTGCCTTTTAAAATGGGTTATCTGTTGGAGAAAGATTTTTTTTTAATGTAGAATGTATGTTTTAACTTCTGTACAAATATATTTTAATTAATTATTTTTAAGAAAAGAGGATACAATCCAGAAATTCCAGTAGTCTTACTACATTTATCCAGATCAAAGCAGATTACCAGGAGATTGTGTGAGGAATGTGGTAGATGTAATTGGTCTGTCTAATGACTTGAACCTTGCAGGTGAAAGGCGAGGAAATAAAGAGACAAGACACATGTTTGTGGCATGAAAAATTTGGGCCAATTTTTTTTGAAAAGACCTGTGAAGGGGAGACTATAATTCTTTTTTACCTGCTGAGGGCAACAAAAATTTAGTTTGTGTAATTTGTGCCAAATATGCATAAGGAATTGTGCTTGGCTATGCTTTACCTAAGGCAGCAATCTTACTTCTCTCCTGTTTAATTTATATTCTGGCATTTGACAGATCCACACTTTCCATCCATCCCTTTTGCTGTTAGCAGTGGCATGTTTGGCAACTGCAAAAAGGTATTCAAGGCTCAGTAATAGATTCCAAAGAACATGAGCGTTCCATGTTTGCAGACAAAATGATTATTTCTGTTGCCAATTCAGTGTCAGCCTTACTTGTAATAATTCTCAGGATGGAAAAGTTTGGGTTAGTATCTTGAGTACTAAGCCAAGTACAATCATTCCAATTAGAAATGTAAACATACCTATGGAAGTAAAAACACAGTTTGAGGCTGTTGACCCATTCCCATGGTCTGATAATCCATGGATATATCTAAAAGTTTTTATTGCTCCTGATTTAACTGTTCACAATAGCATCTATTACTGATAGCCAAGATGAATAAGGAACTTCAGATCTTATCTTCTTATAGCTGGGTGGGTGTTTTGGGTGGATTCCCCCCCTTTTATTTTTGGACAATGCATATTGTAAACATAAATATAAATATTTTATCTAATATGACTTTTCTTTTCCAAGTCTTACCTATAGTCATTGATGTCTGCCAAAAAAAGTAAATTTGAAAATATACAGTGATGTCATTTGGGATCCCTGGTTAGAAATGGGTTACTTGAAAAGGTACTATGCAGCTGTTCTGTTAATAGTTCTGTTAAGAATTCTGCTAGCTTGGCATTGCCTTTCTGAACCAAGTCAGTGGGTAAAGCCTCAACAAGCAATAGGCCAGTCTTTCCCCAACCTGATGCCCTCCAGATACTTTGGACTACAACAGCCAGCATTTCTGACCATTGGCCATGTTGGGTGGGGCTGATCGGAACTGAAGTCTGAAATATTTGGAGGGTACCAGGTTGAGGAAGACTGCAGTAGGCCATAGTCCTTTAGATGTTGGGTCATGCTAGTCCTCTCACTAATGACAGTGTCATGTTTAGTTACTCTGAAGCTACACAACTAGAGGCTCGACTCGCATGAAGGGGTGCTCATTCTATCAAGGGACAATTGGTTTCTGCCTCAGGCTCCACCACTGACATCCATGTGTTAAGAGGTAAAGCCTACCTGCGTAGCGTCTATGCAGGGTGCATGGCCTGAGGTTAGCAGAATGGCCATGCTGCCCCTTGATCATGAGACACTCTTCCACACTACTAGAGTGAGCATTTTTTGACCATAGGTATGGTTATCTTTTGTTTAAAGGATTTAAAAACCATGTGTATATTTTTTAGTGGAATAATGGAGAAGATCTCAAAATCCATGGTGCTTTTTAAGATAAATGCATGAACAATTAAATATACTTTAGAGCTGTTGCGCGCCTTTCCCCATTAAAAATGACAATAAATCACTCGCTACAGCTGCAGCAAGCTACCTCTCACAGATTCAAAGCTTGATCTCTACACTTGTGGATTTGTTTTAATCTCACGCCCCCAGCAAATTCAAATGGCTCTGTGTGCAGAAGCCAACAGAATGCTTGCAGAGGAAGATCAATTTGTCATGCTCTTAATATCTTTGCACTTGGTATTGAGGGAACTAGGGTAAACTGAAAAGAGAATATGACTTATTGGAGCTTTTGGAATGGGTTTTTGAATGTGTGTATATATCCGTACTGATGTAACTGTCTTTAGATATCAAATAACTGTTATTGTAATTGGGACAGAAAGTATAAAATAGACATTGAGTAAGACTAGCTCTACACCAGTGGTTTCCAATTGGGGGTCCGCATAACCCACCCAGGGGGTCCATGGTGCCATTCACCTATTAGCTCTGCAAGGTCTGCATTTTAATAAAAGAAAACGTGCCATCTCCCTCGCTCTGTTTGCTTCGACGGTGACGTCATGCACAAAAGCACCTGCGTGATTTAGCGACTAGCTTCAGAGATTACTTCCCTGCACCTAATCCTGAAAACTTATGGATAAGGAATCCTTTTGAATGTGGTGATGTACAACAAACAACTCTATCTGCAGAAGAGCAAGATGCACTTATTGACATGACTTATGATGGTTCATTGAAATCATTTTTCAAAGAATATAGACTGGACCAATTCTGGGTGAAGGTTTTTCCTGATTATAAGACGTTAGGTGAAAAAGCTTTGAAACATCTAGTTCCCTTTTGTTCCACATATCTTTGTGAACAAGCATTTTCGACATTTTGTTATATGAAGAACAAGCATAGAAATCGGCTCGATGTTGATCCAGATTTGAGATGAAAAGTAGGAAATATTGAACCGGATGTGGAAGGGATTGTTTGGGGCAAAAAGAGGCATGATTTCTCCCATCACATTTAAGTTTAGTAGCTGCTAGACATGTCATAATTTGTTCAATTGTAAACTAGATGTTAGTAAAATTAAATTTGTCTTTATATTCCTAACTAAATCATTGTCATTTTTGTGTAGTAATATCACAAATTTTATGGTCTGTTTTTTAGTATACCTAAAATCCTTTGCTTATTAGGGGCTACCCCTTATTTTCTCCACAAAATTGCTTCACACTGGTAACTACCATAGAGATAACAAAATTTTCAAAAGTAGGAGGTCCACAGCTTGGTATTTGAAAAACAAGGAGTCTGCAGTACTTAGCTAATTGGGAACCACCGCTCTACACAATTAAGTTATCCAGGCAGATGTCCTGTACAATGCAACAGCATGCCCCAGATGACTCTTTGGCTTGGCCTTATTTTATGTGTCAAACACCAGGAGCTGCACCAAATCAGGAAGATGACTATTTGCTGACAGAGGCCGTAGCTAGACCTAAGGTTTATCCCAGGATCATCCTGGGTTTGTCCCTGTCTGAGCACTGGATGCCCTGTGTGGCACTTAGATGAACAGGTTTGACCCCAGGACAATCCTTGGATAAACCTTAGGTCTAGCTATGGCCAGAGTGAATTGCTAGCTATTTATCACTGATGCTAGCAAGAGTGTGGTTGCTTTATCTGGTGGAATCCACAATTCCATAGAAACAAATATTTTTTGATAGCCTGGAAGAGTGTGTGATTGTTTTCTTCAGGCTTAGGACTGGTTCCTATGTGCATGTAGTTTACTCAGTTTATCTACAAGTTATTCATCTACAGGCTGAGAATATGAACAGCCTCCCTAGAAAAGCACTGTGTTTGGGGTGATCTGATGTGAAAGTTCTGTCTCTAGTGTTATTTCTGTGATGGTCAAGTCACACATCCAAGTAACAGTCGTCAGTCAATCAACCCTGAGTTTATCATCTGAGGGTAATAATCCTAGGATAATAATCCTGAGATCACCCTCCTTAACCTTGATCATGCAAAATCCACAAATTATACTATAGAATGTAAAGACACTATTCTATTTCTGAAAATACTGATGGGGTAATCTTTCTTCTACTGTTGACTTAAAAAGTATTTGTTGGATGTGAAAGTCATAACCTATTTGATATTTATTTTTAGTTTACTTGGATTGGCTAGAAGACTGCAAGTTAGACAGAAAATTAGAGTCTTTGTTTTCCAATCTGATCTCATTACTCTTGAGTTTTTTCAGATTATCTGTTAAAATCCCAGAGTGATAAATATTCATTGTGCATGACTGAACAATAGGAGCACAGTCATGATACAATTCCTCATTCTCTTGATGAAGTCTTGTAGCATGAATGTTAAAGCTCCTGCAATTATAGCTCCTTTTGTGCTTCATGCTGTTGGAAAAGCATTTTACCTTTTGTTCAGAATCGCATTTCCTGCATCTATCTGTGCAAGGAAATAGATGGTGTTCGAATGGTAAGATTATTAGAAGTGTGCAGAGCAATGAGCAAGTGCCATCGCTGTCCCGATGGAAATTTTCAAAGGGAGACGTTCAGCAACAATAGAGTTTATCATCACTGCCCCTCTAATGCTGTTTCACCACAGGGATTTCTATTTGCAGAGTAAAGGCAACAAAAGTAATGCAGGAGTAGCCGAGAAAAATCAATGGCTTGGCAATTGCTATCAGCAAGGTGCTTTTGTTAAGTGAAACTTATCGATATCCCAGAAAGATAATAAAAATGGTTCCATTCACACATCAGAAACTGTCTCCCAGGATTGTATTGTAGAAGTAATAATGGAGGTTGTTACTTGCAACTGCATGCTGTTTAAAATCATTTCTAGACATTTAGAAAATACTTAAAAACCAGAAAATCTTTATTTTTTTAAATATAAAATTACGTTTTTATGGCAAAATTCCTGAAAGATAGACCTTTGAAATCACTATGACAAAAGTGAGCAGTGTGATGTATTGTAATATATGTTTCTGTAACAACCCACTACCTGTACTTGCTGATGTCTTTGCCTCTGCTGGGCATCTCTCTCCTATTTCCTAGTATCCGTAGAACTGGCTAGACCAAAAAGTAGATCTTCAGATTTTTAGACTTCAACTCCCAGCATTCCTGACCATTGGCTATGCTAGCAGGGGTTCCTGGGACTTGAAGTGCAAAATATCTGGAGATTTACCTACTGCCCCCCTCTGGACTAGACTAACAATCCTATCTATAGGATTCAGTTATAGGTCTCCAGATTTTTCTTAAATTGTAACCCTGTTCAGGCATTTTTCTGAATGTAGTAAAGTATGTACTGGGACAGGACTGAGTACATTTCCCCTGTCCCCTATGTCTCCAGGTGTGCTGACCCAACCCCCTCAGTTCAGACCTCGCTGCATTGAATCAGCAAGGTCTGAACAGAAATTCTACCTATGTTCTACTGATATGAAACTAACAAGGATAGCCAACACCCCAGAAGACAGGATCAAGCTCCAAAAATAAGTCCATAGGCTGGAACACTGGGCCAGATCTAACAAGATGAGATTCAACGGAGATAAATGTAAAGCCTTGCATTTAGATACAAAAAATAAAAACCACAAAGATAGGATAGTGGCTTGGCAACAGCTCATGGAAGAAGGACCTAGGTTCCTTAATGGTTCACAAGCTGAATATGAGCCAGCCATATGATGTGGCTACTAAGAAAGCTGATGCAATCTTGGGCTGTATTAACAGAACCATATGGGGTAAAAGTTTATTCTATTCAGCATTAGTCAGGCTACATCTAGAGTACTGAGTCCAGTTCTGAGCACCCTATTTTAAGAAGGACATTGACAAGTTGTGAGGTGTCTGGAAACCAAGTGCTATGAGGAATGATTGAAAGAGAAGAGTAAAGGAAGACATGATAGCAGTCTTCAAATATCCAAAAGGTTGTCCTGCAGAAGATGGAGTAGACTTGTTCTCTGTTACTCCAGGGGGCAGGACTAGAACCAGTGGGTGGAAATTTCAGGGAAATATATTTCAACTAGACATTAGGAGAACCTTCTTAATTGTAAGAGTAGTTCAACAGTAGAACAAATTGCCTTGGGAGGTGGTGGGTTCTCCTTCGTTGAAGATATTTAAGCACAGGCTGACTGGCCATCTGTCAGGGATGCTGCATCTCACACCTGCCCTAGGCAGATTGCCACCTGAAGCAGGGACCCACTGCCTACCACCCCTTCCACCCAATCTGAGTGCCTGCCTGCCAGCCAGCTTACTTATTTTGGCATGAGTATATGCGCCCCCCTTGCTAGCATGCCTACTTCACCTGCATGCTGCCCATCAAGTGTTTCCACTTTCAGGAGTCATACAGTGCCTGTGCGAGGTTGGCCAAAATATTGTTAAGTTCCAGAACTTTTTGCGATATGTTCGCCAACCTTGAAGGTGCTGCGCAGCTCCTGAAGGTAGAAATGCTTGACTGGTGGCACATTGATGAGGTGGTTGCACATGTGTGCACATGCCAACAAAAATAAAGCAGGCAGGCAGGCGGGGCCGCTGAGTTGGCTGGCTAAGCAGCTTGGGTGGGCAGGATGCACATGAGCAGCCACTTCTTGGTCCTGCTGGCCACCTGCATAGCTGGCTGGCAGGACCAATAAGTGGCAAGCCCTTTTGAGGGGTGGGGGGAAGAGTCAGTGCTCTTCCTATCAATGCATATTAATGCTGCCAACAATGGGAGTACTTTCATTTTTCAAAGTTGCAGTATTTCATCGGCAACTTGGTGGCTGGAGACCTATAGTGGTCTACAGAATCTCATGCAGAACTCATAAGAAAAAAAGACATCCAATTAAGATTCCTGTGGAGCTGGACAATGAATCAGGGAGGCTCGTTAAGGAAAACACACAAAACCTATACTCAGAGACAAGTTTTATGGGTTCACAAGAAAAGTACAGGGTGGAGTTTGCTTCCATTTCACTGACCCTTGGAGTAATGAAAGGTCCTTTGAGAAATTTAAATACTTTTGCCTCAAGCTCTACATCTTAGTACTCGCTCTTCTTTATTGCCTTCTTGTGTGGTTGTGAAAGCTCACAATGAAATTTGTTCAACTGCTTACCATGCTCCCCACACACATTCACAAATGTCAAGCGTTACAGACATTTTTTCTCATTGGCTTTGGAATGCGGAATTCCCATGGCCCCTGTGATTACAGTCCAGTATTATTTATGACTCACAAGTAGAGCAATGTATTTATTTTTATTGCCGCAAACCTCATGAGAGCAGTTTTCAAACACAACTTTATGAAACATAAACAGGGGTTTAAAAATCTCTTCTCGATTATGTTCTTCTGTAATGGCAAGCTGCAAAGCAACAATAAATGATTCCACTACTTCTGTTTTATGGGGGAAGCAGATGCACGTTGATATGTTGCACTATGGATGCTACACACACACACACACACATACACCACCACACCACACCACCATACCACACACACACACACACACCACACCACACCACCACACCACACCACACCACACACACACACACACAGTTTTACCCTACCCAGTGCCTGTTTGCATTATCTTCCCCTCCTTATTGCTTTACTATGATTTTATTAGAATGTAAGCCTATGCGGCAGGGTCTTGCTATTTACTGTTTTCCTCTGTACAGCACCATGTACATTGATGGTGCTATATAAATAAATAAATAATAATAATAATAATAATAATAATAATAATTGTGGGCAATCAGTTAAATGTCTTTTTTATCCTTTCTTCTGTCAGCAATAATCTAATACAATCTCTTTCACTGCAAGATCGGGTTACTTTTTAAACATCTCATTAAGAGTAGAATTTTGAAATATTGATGAGGAAAATGGATAAAGTGACTTTTGCTACTGTGCTTGTTCTTTCAATCATGAGGTTGTGCTGAACGTTCAGCATACTGGAATGAAACTATCAGGTTTGTTTGGGTTTCTTTTCTTTAGCAGGAAGACCACATCGTAAAGCTACTTCAGTGCACGGTGATTTCAGTGCTATCATCATCATCATCATCATCATCATCTAGGTTAATACACATGCTTCCCTTTTTAGTAAGAAAGTAAGCAGTGATTGCTAAACAGTGCCAGTGTGTGTTGGACAGAGACTTGGGAAACCTGGGTTCTAGTCCCCACTCAGCCATGAAGCTCACTGGGTGACTTTGGGCCAGTCACGGTCTCTCAGCCTAACCTACCTGACAGGGTTGTTGTGAAGATAAAAGGAGGCTTATGTACGCCGCCTTGAGTTCCTCGAAAGAAAAAACTTGGGATATAAATATAATAAAGTAAATAAACACACAACACAATTGACACAGTTAAACTTCCCACTATCTGCTTACTCTCTGGGCTTGTCTACACCTAAGGGTGTAGAGGGAGGGAGGGAGGGGGGAGGATCATGGACTTACCTGCTTCCGCAATCCTCCTCCAGCATCTTGACAGCTGTGCGATGTCCTGGAAGGAAAGAGGGACGTTGCAGCCACCATTTTCTTCTCTTTAACAGAGCAGAGCACAATTGCGCTCTACCACAACAATTAAAAAAAACCCACTCCCCCGCATGGGCACAGAGCCTCCCTGTACAGCTCTGTGCCCATTTTTTGAGCCCTGCTACTTACGGGGAGGAAAGGAAGAGGTGGAAGTGGCAGCCACACTGCCCATGGTCCGCAGGATGCTCCCAAGAACAAAAGAAACATCAGGTTTTCCATGGTTCCCGATACCCTGCGGAAATCCCATGGCCATCCCTGCTTGCCTCAGGATTCTCTGTGCATCATATGATGCACAGCATATGATGCACAGCATGGATTTAATGGCTGGTGTAGACATGCCCTGTGTGGGACATTTCTGCAAAAATGGGATTGAGATCTCACTACTGTGAACAAAATAACTATGTTAGAAGTTCATAAAAATAGGTTCAATGTCCCTAGAGCTGATCTTGTTCTGTGCACAGGAAAATGATTAAATATGTGATTGGCTGCAGAATTCATCACCCTGAGAATGTCAGCTTTTTTCTCTGGACACATTTGTGGCTCTTAGGGCTTGGGTTTTTGGAGAGGTGAGCTACTGAGTGCTGCTAAGGCAGTTTGGCCTTAAGGAAGTTCAGTCTGTAAGGCTTGGGGCAGGAAAGTGATTCTGGTCTATTTGAAGGTAAGGCTGGAAATCGAATGCATCTCTCTTTTGCTTTCACATATGTATGCACAACCTGTTGGGTCTCAGAATTCAGCTTTTCTTGGGTTATGTTGGTAAGAATTTCTTTTTCTTTTTTAAGCACAACCCTGCTCATATGCTTTGTTTCATTCAAATAAATTGGACTTCAAGAATATTGACTCCTCTAGCTTTCTTTTTAATGGATAGTATTAAAATCATTCCTTTGCTTGCCATGATTAGTTTTTTAAAAAAAAAACAAAAACCTGTGCACGTTATGATGACACTGTAACTTCTGCACTTAAACACATTCCTAATGCAAATGGATTGGCCCTGGAGGATAAATTAAGTCCTTCACTTGCATCAAGTGTAAAACAAGATTGATCTTTGAAGGGGGTTATTTAGTTACACATTGGTGTAAAGTTAAACATTCATTGTGGGGGGGCTTTTATTATGCAGTCACAGTGCCTCAAACATTTACTTTATTGGTTGTGGGAACAGAGGACTTCACCTTTCATTTATAACCCTCTTGTGTTTTTCACCCCTTCTTCTGTCTTTTTTCTTACCATAAAAATTATGTTAAGCAGGGCTGTGCACGGACCCCCTGATCCACTCTGCATCCTGATCCACTCCTTTTGGATCGGGTCTGCTCCACTCCGTATCAATCCGCCTCCACTCCGTTCCGGAGCTCCAGATCCAGATCGGAGCTCCGCTTTTCACCCCATAGACTTGCATTGCAAAGGTTAAACACCTATAACCTTTTTAGTTTTCAAGTTAGAAACATCAACATGGACACCATGATAGCTTCTAAATAGATCCTTCGTCATGCCAATTTTGAAGGAAATCAGATCGTGCCCTGATTTTTGGGGAATTGTTAAAATATTTTTCCCCATTTACAGAAATGCAGTTATCTCCGTTATTTTTTAAGATACACACATGGAACTGGGTGCCATAGTGTACACATAGGACCTTAGGCATGGCCACTTTGAAGGAAATAAGATCATGCTCAGATTTTTTGGGAATTTTTATTTATGGGGGAAATGGGAAAAGTGTGTGGTGCTTTGCCCTCACTTTATATGTATGTTTGTGCACTTAATAAGCACAGCAAACACAGTCACATACTTACACACATACACACACACAGAAGATAGATTGATTTTTTTGTAATTTCTTTGTTTTTTTATAAAGAAGAAGGAAAATGAATAGAAAGAACACAGTCACAGAACACAGGCTTTAAAAGACAGGGTGGAAGAGGGGAAACAAACATTCCAAATGTAGAATTATAAGTTTATATAAAGCAAAGAAAGACAAAAGAGAGCACATGAAAGCTAAGGAAAAAGTCAGAAACAAGCACACACCCCAAGAAAAATCCTATTAAACTCCAAGTAACTCCTCTAAACACAGCTGCAGATAATTTTACTCCACTCTGACAGAAGTCGTACACCACAAAGTCACAGAAAGAAAAGTGTTTCTGTATGTCTCTGACTTAGTGCCCTCCTCCAACATTGGAGGATGCTTCACATGGGGTGATCACTTGTCATCACAATTGGGAGATGAAGCTGTCTATCAACGATGAAAAAAGCTTACCCCCTCCCGCTTTTTACCCATTCAATAAAAATTAATTGCAAGCAAACTGCACAACGTATATTTTTGAAAATCTACACAAATGACCCCCAATCATCAATCTCTAACCACAGTAATTTTCAGGGACCTAGCTTTAAAAACAAAGAAGTTATAGGTGTTTCTTCGCCCAATACAATCCTATGTAAAAAAACCATCCAAAATGGCGATCGGAGCTCTGGATTGAGGCAAAGCGCTCCGCAACTGAGTGAACCGTTTTGCCTCGATCTGCTGCCTCCCCGACCTGATTTGGATCCGCCTTTGGCGGAGGCAAATCGGGTCGCTCCACTCCGGATTCGCTGATCCGAATCGGAGTGGAGCACAACCCTAATGTTAAGCAGGGAAACACTGACCAGCTAAACAGTGCTGACTGGATGCACCCAGTAATCATACATCCTTCCAAAACATACAATATTAGTTGCAGACAGGCTAACAATTTTGTTGTATTTTGGCAAGAGACGTGTTTGAAGTAATACACAGGAACAGAGTGCAAGTCTGAAGCTGAACTTATATTTTTACATTAACATCATTTATTTTACTTGTTTATAACCTATTTATAACCTATTTTATTTATTGTGTTACCAAAAAACAAATTATAACATGTAAAAGTAACTAATAATTAAAATATGGCAATAAAATACAAGGAACTGGAATAGCAAGATAATTCAACACAGCCAGCAGCCATGCCCAAGACTACTAAAAATGCAAGGTAAAAGCCCTGCTGGAATGAACAGGTATGTTTTAGTTGCATGTCTAAAGGCTGATAAAGAGGTAATCTGCCAGGACCATTCCAGGGATAATGTTCCACATTTGAGCTGTCACCACCAGGATGATCCTCTCGCTCCTTCCCACCTACCAAGCTTCCACAGATAATGAGACATGGAGAAAGACCTGTTGAGTCAGAACTTAAAAAGCTCATATTCTATGAGGAAAAAGTGGGTGTTATGGTATTTTCGTCCTAGGCTATTAGAAGCTTCAGGGGTTATTTTATTTATTTATTTATTTATTTATTTATTACATTTTTATACCGCCCAATAGCTGAAGTTCTCTGGGCGGTTCACAAAAATTAAAACCATAATAAAACAACCAACAGGTTAAAAACACAAATACAAAATACAGTATAAAAAGTTACTACTAGTACTAGCATTGAGCCTGGAAATTTATAGGTAGTCAATAGAGGGTTATATACATTAAGTCCCAAACATCTGGAACATGTTTTGGGGAAGGCTGCTATGCTTCAAATCATATAAACTTCATGTGTCCAAATTGACTTAGTACACTGAAAATGCTTCAATAATCAAAAGTGTATAGGAATGTACTTTATATTCCTGATACACAATGAATGATGGCAATAGGAAAAATCAGATAATTAAGTGTTTTTTTTTGTGGGACACAAGCACACATTCATCCTTGTGTGCAGTACATCGATCCCTACTTTTTCATGTTCACATTACATACCAAGTACACATTTACATGGGTGTGATTGTCTCATTCATTCAGCCTTAGAAATCTTTTCACAACCAGCTTTTGTTTTTCTTTCATTTGTCTGTTGATTGTAGAAATTGTTATCGTTGGCAACAGCAGATCCCAGTGAGAAATAATATCACCTGACAACATACAAATAAAATACCTATTCTTCTGTCAGCTGCATTTATAGTCACAGGAACATGAAAGCAAATAAACCTAACTATTCTATTCTAGTCTACTCTAGTCTAGTCTATTCCGTTCTATTATTATTTTAAACATGTGTATGCCACCTTTCACTTTCAAAAGTGGGTTCTAAAGCAATGTACAGAGATAAGATAATGCAGCAACAATAGAATAATGTAAAGCAGCAATCCAAAATGAGACAGACACAAACCACTATTGATCATCCAGCTAAATCCAGACCCCAACAATATACTACTCCTTAATATCTCAGTTTCAGGTGAAATAAAAAATGTTACATTTTTCAATGTATTGTGTAATCCTACTGACAGAGAAGAGGCTTTGATCCACTACAGGTTTCCATGAACACTAATGGAAAGAAGGAGACAATATTTGCTAATTTCCTATTTCCCCTACAGCTCCCTGAATATCTGCTCTTGAGGGCTTGCAGGTTGTGCGGGCCAGGGGAACCATTTTGAAACAATAGTGCTCTGAAGAAATGATTAATAATAGTTAGGTAAATCTAGGCTGGTTTTTTTGTTTTTGTTTTTACATCCCTGGCAGATCATTTAACACAATTGTTGTGGAAAGTCTCTGGATTAATTACAACTTGCAGAAATTAACGATGTTTAGATAAAGACTGGAGTTTATCTCTTTTCCTTTTTTTTTTAACAATGGCGGTGAATAGAACACTTTCTTTTCCCCAGAACATGAAGAAATATGGCTGAAAGAGTATCATTTTCTTTTGATTGGCTTGTCCTATTTACTGGAAGGGCAGTCTGGTTTGCAAGCTATTCTTGCCCCTAATAGGCACTGATGGTGACATCTACCAGCTTCCCAGCTGGTGTTCCAAAGTATTTAACTACTTAACCTGCACGGAGCTCACTGTTAATATACCTAAGTGGTCAAATGTGCATGAATAGTTCCAAGATTTAGTGAAGACACAATCATTACTCTCAGCAGCAGGCGCTTCACTTCCCGCTGAGGAGACTATCACCCTGCAGCTTCCAGTCATAGCAAGAGCAACAGGAGCAAAATGCATGAAGATATAGGAAATGTCACAGTGCAGTGTCTCAGAAATTCCATTTGCTGATGGGCAGACTTAGCCATGTCAATATATAAGAATAAAAATTTAATTGACAGATTTAGTTACAATTCCTTCCCAGAATGCTTTTCAGTTACCAAATTCAACTGTTAAGTGCACACTAGATAAAGCATAGTCATAGGTGTCAATACATTTTTTTGCTTTTCCCTATTTTCGTCTTTTTACTGAAAATAGCCTTTGCAACATAAATCAGTTGCAGAATTAGCCATTGTAGAGATTCAGACAGCATGTTGGACTTTAGCCCAGAATCCTAAGAGTCATGTTTAGCTATACCATAGACACATAAAGTGACTTTGGGCAAATCGCTTCTCTTCTACGCTAAGGCCTTGCTTGGGATGTGTTAATAGTAACTTACTTCACAAGGTCACTTTGCTTTCTTATATACATAACAACTTTTGTTCTGGGGTTAAAGTTATCTTTTTCCTGAATTCTTCAGGGATCCACATATCTATGGGATTGAAAGCAGAGAAGGGTTAAGGAAACTACGGTGACCATATGAAAAGGAGGACAGGGCTCCTGTAACAGTTGTATGGAAAATGGAATTTCAGCAAGTTTCATTTGCATGCATGATAACACCTGGTGAACTTCCCTCTTCATTACAAGTTAAAGCTGCAGGAACCTTGCCCTCTTGACCAGTTACGAAAGAGGGTAGGGCTCCTGCAGCATTAACTGTTGTGATAAAGAGGGAATTTCACCAGGTGCGGCATGACGCCTGCTTGAATTCCCGTTTCTATGCAACTGTTAAAGATACAGGAGCCCTGTCCTTCTTTCCATATGGTCACCCTAGCATACACTTATATATTAAGTGTTGGATCCAGAATTCATTTTACTTAAAGTAGACCCCATACTTACAACTCCTAAGTATAACCAAATCTGGATCCAACCTTTAGTCATATAATCAAACCATGCCGGGATTTCTTATCAGCTGAGCTCTGATACCTGGAGTGACCTTAGCTTGGCAAAAGACCTTGTGGAGAGATGCTGACAGTAAATAAGAAGCAGCTGCAAAGAGACTCATCACCTCTAACCCACATGCCTTTTTTTTTTTGCTGTTAAGATCTGACACTTCACCCCTCTCTTTCTGTGGGGCAGTTCTGTTTTCAGCACATGGACCTACTGCCATCACATTAGCCTGGTCTAAGACCTTGTCAGAGCAAATTGCTCACTAGGAGCTCTCCTGGGTGTTGCAACATCTGGCGCCCTTCGGTGATTTGCACTGAGACCCCTGGGGGCCATGTTCAGATTAGAACCTGACTGTTGTGTTTTTGCCAGTCGGTAAATGGGGTAGACTGGGGTAGGAAAACTGTGTTGGACTCCATCAGTCCCAGCCAGCATGACCAATGATTAGAGATTGTGGGAGTTGCAGTCCAACAACATCTGGAGGGCTACAGGTTCTCCACCCCCACAGTAGACAGTCCTGGGCTAGACCTAATATAAAGGCAGCTCCATACGTTCTTAAGATAGGAAAGAAGGTTATACAAATTATAATAGCACCATGATGGAGATAGCACCCTATCTTTCACAATGCAATAGAGCTCATCAGGTCTTTGAAGTCTGGAGATACTACAGTTTCTTCCCAGGTTGGAATCTGATACTCACTTCAAAGTATAAACTCTAGTCTTGTCCCTGGAGCAGGGCAACGGAATATGTGATCTTCCAGCTGTTGGTGGACTGCAACTCCCGTCAGCCCTAGGTGTTGCAGTCCAACAACGTCTAGAGGACCCAAACATCCTCCATCTGTACCCAATAGGCTCTTCTCTTACTTTGTTTCTTAAAGGACTGTGTATTTGAGCTTCTTGGTGTTGTAGTAGTCTCAGTTCACTGAAGAAGCAGGATGTAGCATCTGGACTACTGTAGAGAGCACAGTTTCCAGAAAACTGAGATCAGGACAGGAAGCACCCTACAAATTACAGTAAAAAGCTCTGGTGTCAGAAAAAGAAAGAAAGAAAGAAAGAAAGAAAGAAAGAAAGAAAGAAAGAATCAGGAAAAAGGCATTTATCTTGTTAATTAAAAGTTGTCCCGTACAATCTTAAAAGATAGATCAAGAGCCTCCCCCAGTCATTCATCTTTCTTATTGCCTTTGTGGCTTAACAGATGCTTGAATATTCTGCATGCCTTTCCAGCCCAGACATCCAGTGTTTGCATGGATGGAAATGAGTTATCTACCTCACTTCTAATGATTTTCAAATATATACTGATAATGGTCTCTGCCCTTTTGGGGAGACCAAGTGCAAGTGCCACTGGATAAAACTGTTTGCTTTGTTCTAATCTCTCACTAAATTAAATAATTAACAAAATAGATGTAGTAATTGATTTTAGCAAACCAGGTTTCATTTAAAAGGCCCTGTGATTACATGAGCTTAGCAATCCTGTTTATTTCCTGGCAAATGGTTAGGAAACTTAACCAGGAGTATATGTTAAGAGTTGGCATTTGTCAGGACTGCACCAGAAAGCTAACAGATTTGTGAACCAATGTTCCGCATGATGGCCTAATTTCTACGGTTCAGTACAAACAAGCACTATTTAACAATGCACTGTATTCTAGGCATGTGGTATCCCGTGACAGTGCTGGCATCAGGAATCAGCATTGTTAGGCACCCTCAGAGAGGCACCCGTTGCACTATCCCTCTTTGCCACTACCACCCACTCTATCCCTGAGGCCCAAAGGGAAACGGGAATGAATTCTGTACTCCCCTGTTAAATGCAAGGTAATGTGGAATAGTAGGGTGACCATATTTTGGAAACCAAAAAGGAGGACAACATGGTCGGCCCCCAAGGGGGCGTGTCCAGCACCAAGGGGGCGTGCCCACCTGAACATAGCCTTGGTCACATGTCTGATTTTACAGCACACATTTAAGACAAATCTGTTCTACATAACATCTTAATGTTAAAATCACTGAAATAAAGAACAAGTGAGAGATTCAGTGTATCTGAAATTAACTTCACTCACTCCTGCTTTTGCAGGTTTTGCTGTACTTTGAAGCTTTTGCTATGCTTTGTGTGATACAGTCTCGCCTTCCCTCAAATATCTTTTCTGACTGTGTCTTCACTCATTGCAAGCTGCTGTTGTTGTTAACAGGGTTTGCTACTGGCTGGCCGGATGGTTGGCTTTTTTTAATTTCAATTTTTTTAAAAAAGCTTGTGTATAATTGTCACAAGTTTCTCTATTCTAACATTAGGGTGGGTGTTGTGGCAGTTTACCTAAAGACTGGAGAACCCCTTAATGCCAAGGGCTGAAACTGCTCAACATGCAAAACCCCAAAGTGGAGGTTTGACAACCTGAGTTTGAAGGATATGGCTCCAGCAGTTTTAAAATACAATAATTTTAAAACTTTGAACTTTTAAAAAATTCCTAAAAAAAAATGGATGAACAGATCTGATTCAAACCTGGCATGGCTAAATCTCTCCTTAAGAGCTATCATGTTGCCAACTTTCAGCCCTTTATCTTTTAAAAATGTCATTTAAAAAAAATAATTTTAAAACCTCAAACTTTTTTTAAAAATCCTAAAACTCAATGGATGGACAGATCTGTTTCAAACTTGGCATAGCTAAAGTCCTTGTTAAGAGCAATCATGGTGCCAAGTTTCATCTCTTTATCTCTAAATTTTTTTTTTAAAATTAAATCCTCAAATTTTAAAAAATTCCTAAAAAATCAATGGATGAACAGATCTGTTTCAAATTTGGCATGGCTGAAACTCTACCTAAAAGCTATCATGGTGCCAACTTTCAGCTCTTTATCTTTAAAAAATGATGGTTTAAAAAATAATAATTTAAAAACCTCAATTTTAAAAAAATTCCTAAAAAATCAATGGATGAACAGATCTGTTTCAAAATTGGTGTGGCTGAAGTTCTACCTAAATCCTATCATGGTGTGAAGTTTCATCTCTTTATCTTTAAAAATGACAATTTTAAAAATAATGATTTTAAAACCTCAATTTTTTAAAAAATCCTAAAAATCAATAGATAAACAGATCTGTTTCAAATTTGGTTTGACTAAAGCCCTTCCTAAGAGCTACCATTGTGCCAAGTTTCATGTCTTTATCTTAAAAAATGACAGAGTTATAAGCATTTTAGTTAATTCCCATTAGAGCTGCTCTTTGGGGGAAAAAACCCGGATTTGTCATAAAAAAGCCTGGACAAATCCTGGCAAATCCGGTCATGTGGTCACCCTAGTAGCCTCTACTTACTTTTCAAAATGTGGACAAACGAAAGGAACAGGAGAAGTTCAAGCACCACTGAAATGGCAATGTGTGAACAGTATGAAAATGAAATACTCCTCCACTGGGGATAACATGGGAACAGACTCCTGCTGTTTGAAAAGACAAGAGTGGACACACCAACGTGTGCATTCCGCTGTGCATTCCTTGGTTAATGAACTAAACAGTGGTGCTTTGTGGTCAGAGCTGCTGCATCAAAGGTCTGATTCAGAGAGAAGAAAGTGCTATGTCACAAAGAACATGTCTGTTAAAGCAGAGCAGGAAATATATTTCAAAATCCAAAGATCCAGCATCAAATATTCAGGAATCTTAATATGACAATGTGGGTTTCCACACACATATATCCCTGTACGATTAATAAGCTGCGATCATAGCAGTCACCTGTTTGTCAGGCAAGGCAAAGTAAGGGAGACCAAATGAGCCTTAGACTCCTCTCCTTGAATAATATGTGTATGCAGACCCAGTTGCTGGATCAGTTTGATGGGTGGCATGTGAATAAGCATTTATTCATGAGCTTGCCTATCCAGCTAGGGATATTGGAAGTTTGCTTCGACACACTTATCCTAGCCTGATAAGAGTGTTGGGATTTTCCCACTGTTCTTTCTAGTTTGATTGTTTTTCTCTCCAAAGCACACAACACCGAAGGTAGTTCACCAAACTACATATCCTGACTCACAACCAACTGCTGTCTTCTTTTGAAGGCCAAAACCAGTTTCCCCTTGCTGAAGTGAATGACAAAAATTCCCACTTAATTCAACTTAGCCACGATTTGTGATCATTACAAATTAGCAAGAGTTAACAACTACTGGGATAAATTGTATTGCTTTATGGGGCATGTGACAATGGAGAGAGAAAAAGTACACAGTGCACATTTATATGGAAATATGAAAAGTATTGTGCTGAGCCATTGGCTTGCCCCTAACACTTTTGTATGTAATTTATGGAAAGTATTAGTCCTATTATTCAGATATATATCTCACACACATGCACACACAGAAAAAGGGAAGAAAAGTATCTTATTACATTTATACAGACAATAAAATGAAGAGTTTAATGAACCATACTAGGTTCCTCTTAAAACATTAATTTCTTTGTGTTGTCCTTAATTTCCATGATAATAAAATGCTCACAATGGCCACTGGATATTATTTTATGAGAAATAAATTAGATCCTTCCAGTTAAATACAAATCTTCTCTAGTGCTGTCATTGGGATATGATTATTGTACTTTTCCCACCCACAAATGCGTTCAATGGCACCCTTTGAAAGTATTTCCTGTTTGAGAAAAAATGTTGATTTTTCAGAATCCTTTCAGTTAACTACTGTTAAGCTGATACTAATGGAAATGGTTTTAAAAAAGAAATGAATAATGAATTCCTCCCCACCCCCACCCTCTCATATTTCTTCCACCACAAGTATAATTCTGGAGCACAATGAGATATGTCTATGCTCAGAACCTTTACATGTATGGTTACATAATGCAGGAAAATGAAACATCACAAAGTCACACACAGAGTCATAACTTCAATATGCCAAGTTAATGGAATGATAATGGAAAGTATTGACAAATGCACACACCAGCACTAGATCTTTAGTCAAACTGGTTGCAGGGCTTCACAACAGCCATGCAAGTAGGGGATTGATTCCTTGAATAGCTTTAACCTGGAACAAACTCAGTATTACATGTGGATGACTTTTTAAACAAGTTGTTGGTACCTAGAAATGCCATATTTACCACCAGCGGTGGGTAACCTTTTAATATATGGATATCAATGTGTATTGTTTTCAACAAACTCCAATGTAAGGTGCAATATAAATAGTTCAGTGCCAGATGTGTGTGTGTGTGTGTGTGTGTGTGTGTTCATGGATGTAATGTGTGGGCCTATAGTACATTGATATTATAAAGTATAATTCATACAATAGCTTGCTATATAGTTATTTAATAGTGAAAGTAAATTTTATTGAAATATTATGATTTTCTATGTGTTAAATTGAAAAGATATAAAATGTGATTTGACCTCTCTTTTTCTTTTTACTACTTGTTCAACTTTTATATTTGATTCTCAGCTTGAAAAACTCCCAATTCCCTACTCTCTTGGGAGCTAATTTCCTATTCAGGGCACTTTCTTCTGTTACTTTTTGAAGTCATCAGTAAGAAAATCCACTGCCTTTAATAGATGTGTTAAATGAAATATAATGTTGAAAATTAGTGGGATTTCTGCCCTGCCCTATTTTGACGACCAGAATGTCAGACATTTCTAGCAAATTTACGCATACTGGTAACCCAAATGAAGCAAGGAAAAATAACGTTGGGTTTAAACCTTGCTTTTATTTTTGCCTCATCGGCTTGTAACTTCTTTGTCTCAGGCTCTCATTCCCTGTGATTTTTCTTTCAGGATATATTGCATTATGAACATAATAGATTAAGTTTATCTGACATTCCTCCTTGAAAAGAATCCTGAGAATTGTAGTTTAGGCGGGACTGATGAGTATTAAAAATTCTTGGTTAAATATCTGAGCCACTTTGCTTTCCAGGGGAATAGACAATTGCTATCAAACCAGTTTAAGTCTGTAATGTACATACGTATACTTTCAATCATTTTTTGTTCAATAAACACTCTTCGAAACCACTTCTCGTCCATCCAAATATAGTTTCATTGTACCATTGTACAGTATACAATGGACCTTCACAATATGGATAAGATCCAGGATCTGCCTTTTATGAGAATAAAGGACCTTCTACGAGATGAATGTCTTCACTCATGAAAGGTTCTTTTACCCAGTTTTGGGGAAGCCCCTGACCCCTCCACCACAACTCATTCAGTTTCCTGACTCTTTGTGTAACATTTTCAGGAAGCTGGAGGGGTTGTCATGGGAAGACAAGGACAGGGAAGTCCACTTCTGCCAGTATAGTTGATTCAGCATAAATTCTGGATTCAACCTTAAAAAGATTAATGCATAATTTTCAGATTTGATAATCTGAAAATTCAGGTTTGTACTGACATCTGACACAGAGATTGTAGTTTAAGGCCAAGAATTCCAAATTCATTGTGACTTGGATCCAGGCTTGGATCCAGGCAGTGAGGCAGGTGGCTACTAGGAGGAGGGCTTTCTCCGCTGTGGCACCATGGCTGTGGAATGAGCTCCCCAGAGAGATCCGCCTGGCGCCTACACTGTGCTCCTTTCATCGCCAGCTGAAGACCTTTTTATTCTCAGTATTTTAACACTTAATTTTAACTTAAATTTAAAATTTACTGTTCTAACTCTGTATTTTAATCTTATATCAATTTTTGCTGCATGGTTTTATCCTGATGGTGCTTTTTATACTTTATTTTGTATTTGTGTTTTTAACCTGTTGGTTGTTTTATTATGATTTTAATTTTTGTGAACCGCCCAGAGAGCTTCGGCTATTGGGCGGTATAAAAATGTAATAAATAAATAGTAAATAATAAATAAATAAAATTTGAACAAGTTCAGCTGAAATTGGTGTGCATTTTTATTTTTATTTATTTATTTATTTCATCCGGCCTTTTGCCCAATGCTGGGCCTCAAGGCGGCATCACAAAATTTAAAACATATGTATTAAAAACCTATGAATAGAGATATTCAAAAGTTAAAAGTATATTAAACATATTCCAATATTAAAACATTTAAACATTTAAAATGACAATTTTAAAAAGAACACTAGAACATAAGTGCTAGTGTAAGGTGTACACAAACTTGTCTTAGCTTTACTAACCCAGGGATGTAGTGTGGGATAGTGTATTATATGTGTGCATGTATCCATAGGGATGTGCATTTCTGTATATGTGTGTGAATGTGTACATGCATATAAACCCAATAATTGTAGAGCAATAGTTTGTAGAAAACAAATGTGCATTGACAAGAGGAGCATTGCTGGCTACTGCAAAGCAGATGTTACTTTAAAACCTGCCTTAACAAGTCCCATTCCTGCAGCAAAAAATGTTTGTGGCTAGAGCTGGGTGCACCGTCAGACATGGGAAAGAAAGACAAAGTGACGGCAGGAAACAATGAAAGCAAGATGCTTCTCAGCTGTCTTACTAAAGGGGTGAAGAATGTGTTGGCATGTCTGCAGACAAGGAAGCCCCAGCCTTTGCACTCCCATTGGCCTCTCATTGCTAATCTTTCATGTCTGTGTCTTCATGACAGGTCACAACATACAGGAGCTACTGTATATAGCTCTGGGGAACGATTTTCTAAGTCAGCAATGTTTTTATAAAGAGAGTCTGGGCAACTGAACAGGAGACCTTTGAGTGAGGAATTTTGATGGGCTTTCCCCCTCCCATTAGCCTAGTCAACGGATGGTGCTTATAGATGACATTCCACCTAAAATTTATATGACCCTGTTTCCTTAGTTTTAAAATGGATACTCTGAATTGATGGCCGCCTCCTTCACAAAAGTTTAATGGCATCTACCCGTGTTAGGGAGTTGTTGGTTTAGAAAACTCTTACCATATTGCGTTCAGATTCCTTGGACATCATAGAAGGTGCCCACATTTATTTGGTGAAGCTACTGATGGAGAGAAGGAAAGTGCCCAAAATCCTTCTTCCTTTTAGTGATGGTTGAAGCTTCCCAGCTCAATCATAATTGGGTCACCAATTACAAACACTAATTTGGTAAGAGGTGATGCAATTCAGGTAGACAAAAGATTGCTCTTTGGGGATTGGCTCACTTTTTTTTGAACGTGCATTCTTGTTTTGCTGCTTAACAGTAAGCAGGAGGAGAAGGGGAATGTGGAAACAGCAGCTCTGCTGCTGATGGGCTGTAGTGGAAGCATTGACAGCAGTGTCATTCACCAGATGGATGGCAGATACTACCTGAGAAGAGACACTTGTTGCTGCAGCAATTTCCATCCAGTGCTCCTTGTGTACAAGTGGAGTCCGATGCTGGTAAATATTAGTAATGATTCTCAATATATGGAAATCATGGGGTGTGGTTGACTGGAAGACAGGGCTTGAGAAAACTATAATTATTTTGGTTCATTTGTTAATTAGGCCAACACACATACACACACACCAAGCAATTTGAGGTTTTTGGTGTTTCAACAGCTGGACTGGTTGATTTGCTTTTATAACCACATTTATGTGATGCATATACTACATCCATGAGGAGATCATGCAGGTGCAAAAAAGGAATATGAACCTATTATGTTTAGGCTAAATTACAAGCAAAAAACTATATTCAGGGACAATGCAACTTGCTTCAGGATACATTAGCATATTGTGAGGTAGGTTGTGGAGAAGTTATTTTTGAACTTTAATGCTATCATACCTTTTTCCCTTTAGCATAGATTTCAAGTTAAACAGCTGATATTGGAAAATGATATTAGGATAATGTGAAAAAGGAACAAGGGGTCTTGTATCAACTTCATGACTAGCATATTTATTGTGGCATGATCTAACATAGGACAGAGCCTACATTTGGCAAAATGCATCTTCCTTGCCCATGTGGAAGATTGGTCTGTGTTTTGGTCTGTGTTTTGCTCAGAGCAGAAAAGTTATTAATTTCCCCTGAATTTTTGCAAGCCGTTGAGCATAAAGGTGAAACCAAAGTGTTGGAATCAAGAGTGCTTTCGGAAACACATGGATGAAGTACCCTGTATTGGTATCACACTGATTATCTGAATGCCAGCATGGAAACAAAAAACAAAATGAAAACTCTATTAGATTCCCCTGGCATACCTTCTTGTACTTTGCTAACACCTCCTGTCTCTTTTGATCCATCACACCCATGAATCACATTCAAACACCATATGTTGCAGAGCTTAGTTGCTTACAACCATCACTTATATTCAGTTCATTTTGTTTGACCTGTATTCTTGTAAACAATGAACCAGCAATGGCATAGTCTCTACTTGCCCATATTAAATGCTGATTATTCAAAAGTTCATTATTTTAAGCCCGTAGTCAGCTTCAATGAGAGCCTGCCCTTCCTTCCTGTTAACTGCATTTTTTGTCCAGCTGATAGGCCAGGGGAGGGTGGCACTGTGACTTCCAACCCAAGTCCATTTGCTCAGTCCCACAATTCCTGTTTCTTCCTGCAACTCCGTGCAGTTACTTTCCAGAATTAGGCTCCATTTCCATAGTGGAAGGAAGATGGGGGTGGAGGAAGCGGCAAATGTGGGCTGTTGGAATAGACCATTCCTTTAGGCTACAGATGACTTTTCCAGTGTCCAGTTTCAATGTCAAATTGCGACTTTTCACACAATATGAACAGAACTTTAGGAAATTTGCTGCGGCCTGCCCATGCCCACACTCCAGTTCCCAAGAGTCATTACGAGAACATGCATGTGCCAAAACATTATGGGTCATTGTAGAACTCCTGAAAAAAAGCTTTGTTATTGCATCATTCATAGTGGAAGCTTGTAATTAGTGGCCCAAATAAAATTTGAACAGAAGTTTCACACCTGTCTAGTATCATCACCACTACACACACAACTGATGTGAAGCTGTATACATTCCCATTAGATAAAAAGGCATTTGGGAATGCCATCCTTTTTCTGCAGAAATACCTCAATAGCCAAATTGACTGGTGATAATCACCATAAATAAACATAAATTCATCATAAATAAGGGCTGCAGAACCAGGCTCTAATTTAGCTTATTCAACTTTGTGCTGTATTAAACCATATCAATATATTTGAAGAGAATAATATTAGAAAAGGATGCCCAGCCAAACTTTGAAGCACTGCATTACAAAAACAACTGACTTCAGAATATGAGTCTGTAAATCAGATTTAATCACTTCAGTTGTGCTTTAATATAAAATGTCTGCTGATGCTTAAGTAATTTTGAACAATTAATAAACCTTTGCTAAATGTTTTGTTAACGCAACTGTAGCGTTTGAAAAATTAAATTCAAGATAATAATGTATTCAATTTCCAGGTCATAATGTATGCTGCATGTAATCTTTATTGGCCGTTCAGTGACAGAGCATTAGAATATGTCACTTTCTTTTGGTTGCTAATAAAATTACTCACAAAACTACAAAACTGAAATGAAGGAGAGGAATAATAAACAGGCCAAGCAACATTCTTCACAGGGAAGCCCTTTTAAAGAAGATCATATTTAAGTCAAAAGCACTAACAGCACAAACCTATACATATATGCTCAGAATTATGTCCCACTGAGTTTAGTAGGATTTACTTCCAGGTAAATGGATACAGAATTACAATCAAAGGCTGTGATCCCATACCTACTTACCTGGGACTAAGTCCCATTGAACTCAGCAGGACTTACTTCAGAGTAGACATGCATGGTATTGTGCTTTACATTTCTTTATGTGAATTTCCATCAGTCACAGTAGTTAGCTGTAACTGTTGTCTAGAAAAATGGTGTCTGCCTGTCTTAGTGCTGCATTGAAGCATATGCTAAAATTCCTAATATAATTTATATTTGTTCTGGACTGAACAATATTGTATTATATTAGATGCTTTTCTCAAATCCCATTTAAGATATTATATATATTCAAGACAAAGGAATTAAAATATGTTTTGGGATTGCTAGGAAAGCCTTTGTTCCATGGAAAGTGTGTGCGTTTAGGTAGGTAGTTAGGTAGGAGAGGAGTTGCTTAACAAAATGATGAAGAAAGTAAGGCAATATTTAGCAGGAAAAACCATTAGCTAATTTTTTTTTAAACTAAAACTTTACTTCAGGTCTTCACAGATTCAGAAACCTTTCCACACGTAAGATTATAGCTCCCCACCCCCTCTGTTTGATGTCTTGTCTCTGTCACATATAACCATGCAGCTATATTGACAGGACATTCTCAACCATCTTATTCTAATATTTTTTTATTTTTATTACTTTAATATATACTCCCAGTTTTTCTACCCTCAAGCTTCTAAGATTTTATTTGATTCTGTATCTCATCTTTGAAAGATACAAAAATAAAAATGAGGTCAAGACTTTTTTTTAAAAAAAGGGAAAGGATGCTATACAACCTCTTCCAGATGCAGGTTCCTGAGGTCTTCTTGGGGGAAAGGATCTTGAGGAGGCAGAAGCTTCATGACATCTTTTGGCAACCATGTCCTCTCCTATAACTGTGAACTCAGGAATATTCTGAGTTCAAGGGATCAGAGTTTTGGACCATAAGACCAGCCCTGATGTGTGGCGCTGCCATTGATGGTCCAAATACATGAGACCATTGGTAGATAAAGTTCACAATGAATACAAATCTATATTTTATTGTATTTTAATCAATAAGTCATTTTTTGTTACTGTCAATGATCAGTATGTATTTTACTCATTTACTCATTAAATATCTAGTTAGAAGAAAGAGATAGTTGAGCTACGATGTGTCTGAATGGGAAGGCTCTCTCAGGAGTTTTAACACATCCTTTGGGATATTTGGGGCGAGAGCTTGATGGTCAGACAACCTTCCCTTCCCTTTTCAAAATTTGGTGTAAACCTGTCCCTGTTACACATCTAATTTTGTTCTTCAGACTCTCCTTTTGAAATCACTTTCTGCAATTCAGTGTTTTATATACTCCTAACAAGAGATGTAAGTCCTACTGTCCATTTTCAGTACAATCATCTAATCCTCTTCTGGAAAAGTAGTCTTAGCTACTTCTTAGTTTGCATGATGACTAGCAGAACAACAATTCTGCATCAGGAGCTTGCATTAGCAATAGAGTATACAAATATGGTATAGTACAGCATAATTGGGCATCTGCCTGATGTTTTCTAAGGGCAGCAGAATGATGTTTAAATGATTAAGATTTTCAAAAGTAGTTTAAAAGCCTGGAACAGACAATAAATGCCTTTCCATAGGAGAATTTTTAATTGATAATCAAGGTAACTTCAGGAGACGTGGTATACCACTTCCATTAGGATAGCAAAATAAGTACAGTAAGTACAACATGCTACAGCCCTTCATTATTTTTCTAATAGAAATCTTTCCAATCTTACCCTTTCAATTGACTTGGAACATATGTCTTCATTTATTTATTAGTTTATTACATTTTTATACACTTCAATCTATGCTATGTTTTTATCCAAAACCAAACTCAAAATCAAAGAATTTTAAGCTGGCAGAGGATAATTCATAATACAATAAATTACTAATAAAGAATTAAGTCTTCCAAAGAAGAATACATAGATATACCTAGTCCTATTTCCCTGCATATTAAGACATCTGCTTTCATTTCAGAATCTGTTCTAAAACAGCAGAGGTTACCAAAAAGCTCCTGAAAAATGCTAGGAAAACAAAATGCACCCGCTGTAAATGAAATATGATAGCTGTTCTCTTGTAACATATATCTTCATATTAAAAAGAGATGTAGTGATGTTGCATTATTCATGGCACTTCCATCTTGCACTCTTAAATTATGAGGAGAAATGGCTGAACAAAGACCTGTCATTTTAGTATAAACAGTTCCACAATCGCACACCTTCTCAGTCAATAATAAAGCTTGACAAACAACTTGTGTGTGTGTGTGTGTGTGTGTATCTATGTTTATATATTCTCAAAGTATCTTTTGTATTTTGGCAAGTGCATAAAATACCAGAGAAAGGCTGTCACCAAACAACATACAAAGCCAGAACTTTCTTTAACAATGATAGGCCTTAGCTAGACCTAAGGATGATCCCAGGCAAATGGAGAGGTCGTCCCTGCCTGCTCCGGGTATCCCCTGTGTGTCATTTTGATGTACAGGGATGATCCCAGGACAATTTCGGGATATAGGCCTGGTCTAGCCATGACCTTCGTATTCAATAATAAAAAATAATTATATAAGAGTAGGAACAATAATTGTTACTATTAACTTAACATTTTTCTTTTACATTAAAGTGAAATATTATTTTATTATTTTTTATTATTTATTACATTTGTATACCGCCCCATACCTGAGGCTCTCTGAGCAGTTCACACAGGATAAAAACACTTAAAAACAATATACAAAAATTTTAAATCACAAAAACATCCAATTTAAAACCACAAAAACATACAAAAACAAACCCAGGCTAATTACATATTGCTAAATGCCTGGGAAAAGAGAAAAGTCTTGACCTGGGATGAAAAGATAACCATGTCGGCGCCAGGCAGGCCTCATCAGGGACATTGTTCCACAATTTGGGGGCTACCACAGAAAAGGCCCTCTCTCTTGTTGCCATCCTCCGAGCTTTCCTCGGAGTAGGCACCTGGAGGAGAACCTTGGATGTTGAGCGCAGTGTATGGGTAGGTTCATGTTGGGAGAGGTGTTCCATCAGCTATTGTGGTCCCAAGCCGTGTAAGGCTTTATAGGTTAAAACCAGCACCTTGAATTGGGCTCGGAAACGTACAGGCAGCCAATGCAAGTAGGCCAGAGTAGGTCGTATATGTTTGAACCTTCTGGTCCCTGTTATCTGGCCGCTGCATTTTGCACAAGCTGCAGCTTCCAAACCATCTTCAAAGGCAGCCCCAAATAGAGTGTGCTGCAGTAATCTAACTTGGAGGTTACCAGGACATAGACAACTGAAGCCAGGTTATCCCTGTCCAGATAGGGGTGTAGCTGGGCCACCAACTGAAGCTGGTAGAGAGCACTTCATGCCACCAAGGCCACCTGAGCCTCAAGGGACAGAGATGGTTCTAGGAGAACCCCCAAGCTACAAACCTGCTCCTTCAGGGGGAGTGCAACACCATCCAGAACAGGTTGAACACCCTCCATCCAGTCAGCAGAACCACCCAGTAACAGCATCTAAGTCTTGTTTGGATTGAGCTTCAGTTTATTAGCCCTCATCCAGTCCATTGTCACAGTTCAGCACATCCACAACTGATGAAAATGAAAAGGAGAAGTAGAGCTGTGTGTCATCAGCATACTGATGACAATGCACTCCAAAACTCCAAGTGACTGCGCCCAATGGTTTCATGTACACGTTAAACAGCATGGGGGACAAGACTGACCCCTGCGGAACCCCATACTGGGGAATCCACGGAGCCGAGCAATGTCTCCCAAGCACCACCTTCTGGAGCCGACCCGTCAAGAAGGGGCGGAACCACTGCAAAGCAGTACCTCCGACTCCCAACTGGGACACTTCATATGACATGAAATGTTTCAGTTGTTAGACCATCACAAGATAGGGCCAGTCACAAACACTTAGTAAACTCTTACTCATTTTACATTAAGCATTAATATGCTCCTAATGGAGAGAGAGAGAGAGAGAGAGAGAACCTACAATCTTCTGACCACCCCCCCACTTTTACTATAAAGCAGGCATGGAACTCCAAATGTATCAGCGCAGTAACTTTGGAGAGCTTCTTAATCCTTTATCCATGCTATTTTCCAATCTAAAGATTACTCCCCCCGCCCCTAAAGCTGCTATTTACCTTTCAGTAAATGTAAACAGTAAGTGTAAAATGTTGTCTCTGTGTCACTTAACACTTTCTGAAACTCAAAAATCAATTTACTGATCAGTTTTCTTTTTTACAGGAATATATGGACTCAAATAAATACATTGACCATTTGTTGATTCTACTGGAAGAGCAACGTTGGAATGTCTGGAGGTAAGTGTCACTGGTACATATAGACAGGACGATCTTACTTACTCAGATGAAAGTTTCACCGAGCTGAAGGCTTATGAATAAATATGACTTCCCCTTGCCTTTGTTCTGAAATTCAAATATAATAGCAAGTATTGAAATACTAGCTGGGTACGTCATTTGATATGAGGTGTTGGATGATACACAAAAATACTATGTTAGATTGTGAGGATGCGGATCAGCTTGTGCTCTTGAGCCATGTGGGTATGATGGTTGTGATTTTTAATTGCACTGTCTTCTTGTTCTGTGGTACCTGCTGCATAGTCTGCTTTGCTCAAACTAACAGTTTTTGACTTGTTATCACCTGGAATACATGGTGGTATTACCAAAACTTTTGCAAGTTAATTCACCAGTGGAATTTGACTTTGGTTCAGAAGCCACGCATCATTCAGGTAGCTTCACAAACAATAATTGCATACTTTAAGAAAATTGATTTCTTAAAGTATATCTAGTATATATTTGTTTAGATGTTGTTTTCCAAGAAGAAATAGCCAGTTTTCTTGTATTTTTTGCAGAGACCAGACATTTAATTTTAGATGCCTTATGTATGTAGTTAGGCATGTATATTGTATCAGAGGAAATTTGATTAAACTGCTTCATGCAATGTTATGTGAAGTTATTACACATATTCCATCTTTCTTACGTCTACCATTTTGCTTTCTCTGTTACCCAGCTGTCATTCACAAGGCAAAGATGGCAAATTCATTCATAGCATAGCACTGGAGTAGAATGTGAAAAAGTATAAGTGAATAATATAGAATAGTGGCCAAAAAGTTAACTCCCTCTCACCCCCAGTATTACAATAAAAAACTGAATGTGCTACTTGATATATGTAAACACTAAGTGTCAAACTAGTTTATACACATTACCGCTTTAAATTCCTTTTTTGTAAGTTACACTGAAAAGAAGAGGAATGTTTTCTGAAGTTCTGCAACTGCTGTGCTTTTGCAGCAAAAAGCTATTTGTATCCAGAAATAGTATCCAATTTCCCCCCTACTATGAGTTTCTAATTTGCAGGTGGTTATTAACTTTAGATACTCATTGTAAGAGGTCAGTCTTACAATGCAATCCTCTATATGTCTATTCTGAAGTCCGATTGTGTTCAATGAGGCTTACTGTCAGGTATGCGACATACACTTGTGGCCTTCATCTTCTTATAATTACTATTCCAATACACCTTAGTTCTGATTTCAATGACAGGATTGAATTATGAAAAATTATGAAAAAAATGCATGGATTTGATACAGTTTATATTTCTGTCTTGGGGATGTGTGTCTGAATTAAAGCTATGGCCCATATGTGGTGGACTTAACAAGACTTACAACAACAACAACAAAAAAAAACCACCCTCTAATGTATGGGGGTAACTGCCAGGTCCTGATAACATTCAGCCCACAGGGAGCTCCAGAGGAAGCCACTTTAGAGCTGAGTGCAAGACCAGGTGACTCACAGGCACAGAGGCTATATATCCATCCACAGGCTGAAAATTGGAATTAAGGAACAAAGATGGTTAGAAAAATGTCCTTCAATACCCTGAACAGATCCCAAGGAGCAGATGACTTGTTCCGATGACTGTTTATTCGTGGCTATCCTCCTCAGGCTCCTCCCTCTTTCTGAAGAATGGAGAACCTTAAAGGAGCAGCTACTTATCCTTGACCTTTTCCATTACCTTATTGACTGCAGTGCCTGCAGCAGTGAGCAGGGTTGGTGGAACATGAGGCCCATTGGGATGAGAATCTGGCTGCTCTATAGTGCGCAGCTCAGGGACTGCCACTCATTAGGGGGCTTTAGTTTGGGGGTTTCTGACTGCTTGCCTTGGCATCAGTGTCAGAGCTCTGATCCAGAACCTCTGTGGTTTGTACTACTGGCCCCCCTGACTCAGCAAGTGCCTTTCCCTGAGTCTTGGTCATGACAGAAAACCATAATAAAAAAGAAAGTATCATAGGAGAAGAACTGGGCACAATTTGCATATGAACAAAGATAACATGACCATGTTGTTTGATTTACAGTTCAGTTAATGAATATACATTAATGGATGAGTAAAGAAAACAGAAATAGTTGTAGGCAAATACACTTTACTAACTTTTGCTGAATGTACATGCTTTTCAGTTTCCTTATTTTTAAATTCTCTTGATCAGAAATAGGGAATAAAAATAAAGAGATTGCTTTGAATATTTTTAAAATATGCATAGTTTTTAAATATACAGAAAGAAACACAGCATAGAACAAGTATTATTGCTATCTTGAATATACTTTATTTATTAATTACATTTTTATACTGCCCATCAGCTGAAGCTCTCTGGGCAGTGCACAATTAAAAACCATAAAATATAACAAGTATAGATAAATTTAAAACATTAAAAGTTAAAAAGGCAATATAAAAACCAGTTAAGTTAAAATCCAGGGAAAGCCAGTGTGGAAAGGTATGTTTTTAGGAGGCATTTAAAAGATGTTATGGTAAGATGTTGTTCATAATATTAGTAAGGGGAGTCTATTTGCATACCCCAAGTATTTCAGTTTGTTGATTTTCATTCTTAAATATATTTTAATTCATAATTTCAGCCAACTTCTAAAACTTTTATATATTTGATATTAATATTTACACCACAGTTTATCATTCCATTTGAACACATAATGTTCATTTTTTACCATTTCTTCTAAATACTCCAACAAAATATTGTGAATATCTCTCTTTCTATCTTTTACAAATCCTTTTGGCTTTATTACAGGTTTTTTTAAAAAAAGAAAAAGAAAGAAAGAAAGAAAGAGGGAAGTCTCTCATATGTGGAAGTCCATGGGAATAGCTGATGTTATCCAAGGGCAACACGAGATTGTCTATAGTCAGACAGATGTCCTAATAAATCAGCATGGACCACTTCTCAGACTTCATTATGCCCTTGATTTGTGGCTGCCACAATTTTAACGTATTGGGTCATTGGGTATTGAACCTGACATTGAACGATAGCCCCCAGTTTACTCTAGGCTAGCTAATAAAACAGACAGACACAAATTCTGAACATTTAGCTCCTTCAGCATTACTCACAGCCTGCGCTGATTTATAGCAACCAGGCCGAGACAGAGGAGACTGAAAGCGATGTCATGGTGCTCACACAGAATGTCTATGTTACCACATGTAGAACAGTATACTATAAGAGACTTAACTGGATGTGAGAGAAGAATTTCCCTTTTTTTTTTTTACAGAGCTTGGTAGATTTTGTTTTCTTTATGTGGCATAGCCATCTGTTCTGGAACATGAACATTCATTTACTACAATCTTATTCCCTGGAGGACTGGTTATGGTTAGCTCATGTTTCATAACATTTTGCAAAAATAGATCACAAACCTATATCCAGACTCTTTTTTTTACTTTTTGTATTGTGCAAAAAACTCAACAATCTGTATAAATCCAACTGGCTTCAGCTCTCTCTTTATTTCCTCCTATTTATTTTTTTTAGGTGAAATCAGAATAGTGTTAAAATTGGAAGTTGTAGGCCTCAGGTCAGGATAAGTTTCAGACAAGATCTATTTTCATTTCATTAATTTTCTTCGTTCCTTCCTTTTTAATATTTCATGCTTTGAATATTTTGATACACTTTCAGCTGACTTGGAAAACGTTGTCAATTATGCAAATAGTCCCCAATTCAATTCTAGTCTAGTTTATGATATGTAATTTGAATTATAGGAATAGGCATGGGTTGCTTCTCTCTCTCTCTCTCTCTCTCTCTCTCTCTCTCTCTCTCTCTCTCTCTCTCTCTCTGAGTCAATAATGATATCCAGAGAGAAAGGATTATTAGCTTTGTGCCTGATTGCATAATTTTATTGTAACTTATGCACTATACTATGGATAGCTCTTATACTGGGCAAAGGTAGGGAAGGGAGAAAACAAGATTTTAGATATTTGTACAGCATTTCAGTGATTGCTTTCATATGCAGTAAGTATGCCCCAACCTCAGTATCCATTTTCTGGTGCAGAAAGATTTGAGCTTTATTGGAATGGGACTCTATCCCAGTTCAATTTAGTAGAGGCTGGTGGCTCCAATTTCAGTGGGTTTGTGATTCCAGTCTGCATTTCAATCAGAACCACCCAGAATTCTGAGAGCTATTTAATGTGTTGAACCTATCCCCCAAATGGACTCAGCATCTTGAAAAGCTGCTTGGGTAGAGTTCTGGTGGTTTTGTTTTTTTTAAATCAAGTTTTTATTGTTTCATAAACATACATGACATGAAAAAAAAGTATTGCATAAAGACATTACATCTAAGGAAAATGAACACACAAAGAAAAAGGAACAAACGGAAAAAAGAAAAGAAGACAATAAAAAATAATAGTAAAAAGAAAAGAAAAGAAAAAGGGAAATACATAAACCAACGTTAAGGTATGTTTTGGGCTCTCTAAACATCAGAGATGTGAATTAAATTCTCTCCTTGTTTAATACATTTAACACAATAATAAAATTAATTTCTTTCTAAGTTTACTATATCTCATACATTGAATCCACAGACAAATACATCATTTTTCTCTGTTTCTTGCAAAAATTCTATCAGAGGTTTCCATTCAGATGTCTCTTATTATCGCTGTCAGTTTTGCCATTTCTGCTAACTCTAATATCTTCAGTATGTATTCTTCTATTGTTGGTGTTATTTCATTTTTCCACTTCTGTGCATACAATAATCTCGCTGCCATTGTTATATACAAGAACAAAGTTCCCTCTTCTCTTTCAGTTCATTGTCCACTAACCCTAGTAGAAAGGCTTCTGATTGGTTCTGAAAGGCTTCTGGCTGGTTCTGACTAAAACCCAGAATGAAATCACAGGCCCACAGCCTCCACCGGTTCAATTTACTGAAAATAAATAAATAAATAAATACAAGGTAGCATGGGAGAAGCTATATGTTTATAATAAACCCAGTGCTTGATTCAAGCTAGGATTGCAGAGGATCCTGACTACAGGCTAGACGACACTCTGGAAAGAAGAAGCTGGGAATATTTTAGTTGCATGTTTGTATGAATCTGGAAACAGTAAAACTGTCCACTTTTGACTGCTCAAACCTTGCTCTCTCTATTTCTGAGGTAATACCAGTGCAGAAAGATACAGTGAACTCTCATGTTGGGTCCTACAGGCAGTGGGATTAATACTACCCCCATTTTCATTCCTGTCTGCCACAAAGGAGAACTAAGTGTGAGTTTCGGTCTCAGTCTGCATGTTCAAATCTTGGAAAAGGCACAGATAGATATAGGTCTTATTCTTAATGATAGCAGGTGCATTGGTAAGCCTGTATCACTTCATACTCCACGTTGCTGCACTTGATGCCTAGCTTGCTGTGTCCCTAGACATAGCAAGCTAGGCATCATAGAGAAAGGTGTCAGCATAGCCCTCAGCCTGACATGTCCAGTTTTCTAGGATGTGTTGTATGGAGAAGCATTGGAATTACATAAGCCTCCTCATGCAGTCTGAAGTGATACAGTCCATGAACAGTCTTCTTCTTCTTCTTCTTCTTCTTCTTCTTCTTCTTCTTCTTCTTCCTCTTCCTCTTCCTCTTCTTCTTCTTCTTCTTATTATTATTATTATTTGGTGAGAGCATGAAACGGGCTGCAGGAAATTTAGATGACATCTCGAAGTTACTGCTTATAGTGCTTCTATCTTGAAATGGTCACGTTGTGACCACAAGCTGAAGGCAGGGGTGGAACCAAGGATAATCTTTGCAAAATATTATTGGTATGAAAACGGTTTAATGAAGATGCCTACGCGTTTTGGACAAAAAACGTCCTTCCTCAGGGCTTATTCAACAAGGTTTTAAGCCCTGAGGAAGGATGTTTTTTGTCTGAAACACATAGGCACCTTTATTAAACCGTTTTTATACCAATAATATTTTTGCAAAGATTATCCTTGGTTCCGCCCCTGCCTTCGGCTTGTATTTTCACTCCCTCACGGGGTTTCCCTTCTCTTCCTGCACATTGTGACCACCCCTGGAAATGAAGAGGCAACACACAAGGACTGAGTAAACTTGAGCCACAACTTCATTGAACTGACAACAAACTAAGATCTGCAACTGTAACAGTAATGTGGTATTAATATGATAAACTATTAAAAGCATGCCTGATTTGGCCCTAGGGCGGAGACAGCTGAGCAGTCATCCCCACCCCTTAGCCACTTATTTTAGGGATGCCCTTCTGTGCCACCCCCATTCCCAAGTCTGTAGGAGCATGACCCATTCTGGCTCCAAAGAGAGATCCTTTCCCCTGAGATCCTAAGACCCTAGGAGGCAGGTCCTGGGATCACCCCTTTTGTATTAAAGACACAAGTGGATGCTCACCTGTAATTCCCTTACCTGCACCGCCAGCCTTGCTCTGACCAAACAACCCATTTAAAGCATAATTACATCTAAATGTAATCAGCCAATTGCCCCCATGGTGATTAGTACGGAATAGACAAAAAACAAACAGTCCATAGCTAATATGGCCTTTTGGCAAAAATAAAAATAAAAATCCAACTCCGCCCATATGTGACCAGCATTGCCTGCACTAATTCCTACTCCAGGGTGGGTGCTGCTGACCAAATCACTGAGCAGAAGTTGAGGTGGGGCTGAGTTACATAGCCCTCATGCCTTGTCTCTTTCATGTCAACGTGGTAAAGCAACGTGCAGAGAGGCATCAGTCACGTGGGTCACCCTACTCCTGGAATCAGTCGCAAAGTCTGCGTCCCCCAGAGCACTTGCACTGCAGGGGAGAATTGGACATGAGCATCAGTTCATTTAGAATAAACCTGGTATCCTGCAGCTATTACAAAAAAGAGAGAAAGAAAAGAAAAGAAAAAGATAGAAAATCTTTCTGACATTGTTCAAAGATTCACACATCTACTTAATTTAGGCTGTTTCCTATTACAATTCCTGTGTTTTGGGGGAGATTTGTATGAAGTAATGCACAATTCAAAATTTATTCCATGTTTAGTGGGAACTTTGTGTGAATAAGAATAAGAATAATAAAAAAGCCAGTGAGTAGTTCATTGTTTTGTATCTGCTTTAATGAAAAACTTGTGTTATTCTTTTCAAGCGCAGCACCATTTTCTGTCATAAGCCTGATCCTGCTTCTAACTTCATCCAATGTTTTGTGACTGATTTCAGTTACCATTTGGATTCATTTATCCAAAATAGCTGAGGGGAAAAACATCTAGGAAGAGATTGGGATAATGTCTGGTTGCTGAACAAAAAAATGGTTTCTATGGAAACAATGTAGGAACTGATGGGTGCTGCTGAAACTACCATTACTAGCAGGAAACATGGCCTGTTTCCTGCTAGTAATGGTAGCAGGAGGAGAAATAGGTACCAAAAAGGACTAATCTGTGCATAGAAGAATGAACTCCAAGGCTTAGTGATGGCAAAGTATGCAAGAAACTAAAGAAGTAATAAGCAAGATTAAGTTTCTTCTGAAAGTCAATAGCATAGCAGGGAGCCTGGTGTAGCACTTCAGGTTAAAACATTTGTTTTGTGATTAGATAAAAACAAGTGCCCACCTATCTGCAATTATGAGAGCATCATTGGAGAGGAGTAGCAGGCACATGGTGAATCTGCACAATTAGGAGTTTTGTAAAATTCAGGTATAGGTTCCAGGGTTCCCATAGTGAACCATTTCCAGAACCTCAGGATGTTCTAGACTTTAGAATACAATACAAAAATTGAATATGTAGGATAATATGCACTATAGTCACACGAATGCCTGAAATAGAGAAAGAGAACTAAGCAAGGTGTTCTAAACCATGGAATTAATAGAACACCATTTCTGAAATAAAATGAGATTTGTATCTGTTGAAAATATTAGGACATCTCTATTCTCTGGAGTTTACTGTTTGCAAACTAAGGATTGTCAAGCATTAAACAGGTTGCTTTTTTCTGTCATCATAAACTTCCACTGGGAGAGCTTAATTGGTCACAGGCAAAATTACTTTGTAAGGATTCTTCATGGTAGAAAGAGATTAAAATAACTGTGATTAGTTTTAAACTGCTTTCCTAGAAAAAGAGGTAATCTCCTGAGACTATGAGACATAGCAAACAAATAGAGAAGCCAACATGTCCTATGGGGGGAATATTGCTATACCAATATAATGGTAAGTGCATCTCTACGCAGATTTATTTCCCTGTAAGGGAGTGTCTGATCAAGTAGAGCCAGAACACAAGGTGAATACAGATGATTATCTACCAAGTGGAATGTTTACCATACATGGGGCTGCTTGATTGGCTGCTCAATTTTGTGGTCCTATCTGGTAGTGAGGAGATCATCCCATCACTTCTCTGACTGTTCTTTGTCTGTGGTTAAATTCTTCAAGTGATTGCATACACAAGTATAGCTACCATTTGGTAAAATTGCAGACTATATTAATCCCATAGTACTCTTAGGCTTGTTAAAAACCATATTCTGCAATGTCTCTCAACCTCGGTCACCACACACATATCATCAATGCCCTGAGCCTCCTCTCCCACAGAAAGGAGCCAAATGGTCATCCTGATTTTCCAGGGTGCTGCAGGTGATGAAATGACTGGGGCATCAACTAGTGCAATGTTGGGGAAAACTTGGAACGAGTCCCATTAAACATGGACTAGAGCTCCTTTTAAAGCCTATTCCATGGTGAAGAAATTTCACTTCTCTGCTCTCATTGCATGTGCACAGAGCTTTGTCTGGTGGTCAAAGGCAAATTTCACTCTGGCCTGCAAGAAGAAAAGGTGGACCACTCGATAGTCTGCCACGACCAATTTACATGACATTTTGCAGTTAAAATTGATTGTATTCATGCCGTCTTGGATGACATAGTTGATACAGGTCCTGTGGATGTAACATTGGCCTCTACTTGTCCAGTTACAATGGATACTTTTCAATTTGTACAGCCTGAGGATGCAGGCAGGATCCCTGGAGAATTGACACAAACTGCTTGTGTGTTGGACTCTTGCCCTTCCTATCTTAGCAAAACAGTTGGGTGGGGGGAGAACTGACTGAGTGGGTAAGGGTAGTGGTGAAGACCTTGCCTAAAAGAGGCTGCAGTAAGGCCTCTGTTTATAAGGTCAAAGACCTTTCCCCCCCTCAAACAGTTATATTATTTATGCAATTAGCAATTGTGCAAAGGGTTTAAAAACAACAGCTAAATAGCAGCTACAGGTTGTGTGTGCATCCTGACCGGAATTGTGATGAGGGCAGAGAATTAAATCGCTCTCTTCCCTCACTCTGGTTTTTATCTGGATTATGGCGGGAGGCAGAAACTGCTATTTACTAAAAAAAGAAAGAAAAAGATTAGTGCAATTGCCAATTAATGCAGTTGTGACTAATGTGATGTCTGGTTTAGCTCCAAAGATTGTGCCCATCTGATATTGCTGCCCACATGCACATTTATCCCATTCTTCCAGTGTTTACAATCTTCTGTGTCATAAGTAAATCTGATACATATTTTTAAACTAGTGAGCCCCAGACACATACTGAAGCTACTACTTCATCAAGTAACATCCAATGCGTCTGCCTCGAAAGAGACAGAAAATATCCAGGTACAGGCAGTGGCAGGCCATGAGAACATCCCAACTGAAAATACTGAGGCAGCTGCCAGTACTGTACAACTTGCATGACAGCTCAAGTTGGTTATAGGGAACCACATATTGAAAGCAAATGCTCTATCAGATGTCTTACATAATGCTGGACCCCTACAAAAAGTTGTGGTTTTCAGACATAATAGTAAGGGTCCAAGAATATTTCACCATGTATTGCTTTCATATTCTCCTTAGTTAGCATACCTGCTGTTTTGAAAGGGCCTACATGCAGTTATTGCATTTTATTTCCTCAACCAGCAATACAAGGGGTGCAGGCACATTCATTACCAAATTTTGTACCAAAGACTTCACTGAAACTGCAGGAGAGCACTCAGAAAGTGGATGGCACTGTGATTCACGTGAAGATGCTTCTAACTTCCTTTCTGTCATGAACAGGAAAAGATTGTCAATTGAACAGCAAGTTAATAAGTCCCTTATTACTCTATAATATTAACCACTGTGCATTGTGGCTCATATGGCCTTGCTCTTCATGTTAAGACCAGTACCACAGGCATATGATAGACCTTTTACAGTTTTGTGTTGAGTTAGGTCATGAAATATTTTTTTTTAAAAAAATGGAACTGGGTCAAGCAGTGTTTAAGTACATTATTTGCAAGAATGCAGAATACATTAATAAAGTTGTGTGGCCAGATTTTGAGGAAAGATACTGTTGTGAAAGTTGGCACAATTAAAGCCATCATCATTATTTTCTGTGAGAGCACAGATGACATCTAATACCCAACATGTCAATGCTATGTGAAAATGATGAACCCCAAAATACAAGAGTATCCATGTGTTTGCAGAAGAATTGCTTGCAACTCAAGCAATTAGCAGGATCAAGCAATGTACCTTTCGTACCAGTTGTTGTTTGCATCAAGGCCATCAATTTTTATTATTTGTCTTGTGATCATAACCAAATATTCTTCGATGCTAGAGCAGTCACCAAAGCTCTGGAGTCTTTGAAGTTAGGTGTAATGGAAATGAAAACACATATACAAGAATTGCTGGAAATAATGGAACAGTACAAGGAAGCTGTTCCATTAGGAAAGTGGAAGGCAAAAGGAAGAGGGGCCGACCAAGGGCAAGATGGATGGATGATATTCTGGAGGTGACAGACTTGACCTTGGGGGAGCTAGGGGTGGCAACGGCCGACAGAAAGCTCTGGCGTGGGCTGGTCCATGAAGTCACGAAGAGTCAGAAATGACTGAATGAATAAACAACAACAACAACAACAAGGAAGCTAGTAAGGTGACCTTTAATACAATAATAGAGAAGTGCAAGTAACTGGCAGATGAAATGGATGTAGAACTTAAGCACCTAGACAAATCATACAATAGAAAAACCATGCAAATCATACCAACTAATCCACAGTAGAGTTCTACCAGTGGTCCATCTACATTCCTTACCTATATTCACTTATTATTTCACTGAGGACTCATTTCAGTGATGAAAACTAACTTGCTTACAGTTTGCTGAAACTACATCCATCTTAGATGTGCCACACTGAAAAAAAGTCTTTCAAGGCCATGCCAATTGGATTCAGGAACTTTACAAATTTGAAAACTTTGAGGATGAATCTGTTAGTTGGTATGAGTTGTGGGCAAGAAGACATGTCAAAGAAATATACCCATCATTTCATGACATATGCAACATGACCCTTAATGAACTATTGGATCACTGGTCCCTGCTAGTAAAATGGCCATCCTAACAACACTTTCCCTCCCAGTTATAACATGCACAATTGAATGATCTTTTAGCACTTTGCACAGGCTGAAGATGTGGCTACATTCCTCCATGAGTAAAGCTCAATTGTCTAGCTTATGTTTGTTGAGTGTCCATAGAGAAAAGTTGAAGATATACTATCCCAAGGAGAAATTGATAAAAGAAGCTATTGAGGATTTTGGCCAAGACTATCAAAAACTCCAATTTTTGTTTAAAGAATAATCCAGTTTGTATTATATTTTCCTTTGTGTTGTGGACAGACAAGCATTAACAAAAAGTCTGTCTGGTTTCAGACCTTTTGTCTGACATTCACCACATCCAAGGCAGATTCTGTGTAAAAGATATGAAATTCAGCCTAAAGTTGTTGTTGTTTTTTTAAAAAATTAGTTTAGAGTCCTATAGTATTGTTGTTCAAATTGAAGCTGTATGTCTTTCTAGTGCCTTATTCTATTATTGTTAAATGGACAAATTGTTAGAAGTTAGTTCTGCAATGTATAACCCCATACAATACAATAAATTGCCTACAGGCACAGCCCACCATTGCTTCTCATTGCTTTTCTTTAGCACCATGTAATGGGGAGAGGAGTTGAGTTGTATAAAGACTGCAGATAGTCAAGTCAACATCTGTAGTTACAAGTCATAGACTTCCCCTCCCTCCCCATATTATTTCTCTGGACAGTCATGCTGCCCTCTGCAGGAAGCCTGCTAGTCATAGATTTACATCCAAGAATCTCTCCACAGAAACCTCCGAGTGGCTGTGACACCCTTGCTGGTGGAGCTCTTCTCCACCAATGGAAGAACTTGTCCACCTTCTCCTAATCTCTGCCAGCCAGTGGAACTGGAGAATAAGGTTGCTCTATAAGTGAATGGAAACCAACTATAATCTTAAAAGAGCTGATTGTAGTATGTACGTTTCAGTCCCCTGTTATTCCTGCTAGTGTTACTTGTGTAAGCCTTGCCAGGCAAGGAGGGGGAACTGTTTACACAGGCTATTTTAAAAGCTATTTAATACATTTAATTACTATATTGTTAGATGATAGTGGATGTATATCACATTTAAAAGTGTAGGTTTATAAGATGATTTTAAAGAATATAGCAGGGGGGAAAGCTCCATTATATTCATGCTTAGAAAATTGAGTTCCTCTCATCTACATGGTTCACTAAAATGTAATAATCTAAGAGTCTTATTGAGCAGATGCATGTCAGACATGAGCAAAATATATTCTTTATAGTTATTTCATGGAATAAAGATCTCAAATGTCCCCTACTAAACTGAAGAGCCAACTCCTGCAGGGAAGAAAGCAGATAACCTACTAGACATGTGGATGTTTGTTCTAACTAAAATACTTGAACAGACCGGAGTATATTAGTCCTCAATTTTCTAATTAAAAATTTAATATGTAATCTTGGGAAGTTTGTGTCTTTGCTTTCAGTGCTTTCATTCTTAAAAAGGAACTCTTTTTTGTATTCAGATGGGCTTACAACTTTGAAAGGTATTAAGGATTAGGAAAAAACAACAACACGTTGGGATTTGATTTTACCTGATCCCATCTGTGTAAGGCAGATGGTTATTGTCTGGATCTCTTTAACTATAGTCCACAGTTCAGTCAGAGGGCAGTTTGCACAGCATGTATATACAACTGTATCACTGCATGAGTGAAGCATAGGTCGACAGAAAGGAACGATGGCTCTTTTTTTTGATGGGGGACAATATTGGATTACATGCAAATCTAAAAATGTGATCGAGCTTAGGGATTCATTACTGAATAAGATCATTCAAATCAAAATATCAAACAAATATGTAAATGTATTGTAATACAAATTGGCTCTGTGAGGACCTAAAAACATTTCTAGTCCTCAGTAAATTTAAAAAGAAAAAGTCTAAATAATGTTAAAATGTAAGCAATGCCCAGCCTTGAAAACCCAATAGAAAAAACATTAATTTCCACCCTTTTATTAGATTCTGATTTTGTCACACCATTGAAGATATTACCCACTACAGCATTCCTAGAAACTGCTGCTGATGTAAAATACAGCAAATGTCCTAATCCTAATACCTTCTGATCTATTAACAGTGCAGTCCTATGGGATGTGCCTTGGCTACTTGTAAGACACATACATACATACATACACACACACACACACACACACACACACAAATGCACGCACACTTGAAATATAAGGGAGCAGTAAATAAAAACCAGAAGAACGATATGAGATACATGTAAGGATTAGCTGAAAAGAAGTCAACATGTCAAACTGTAAATCTAGAAACAATAGAAAATTAATGTTAGAGTGAAGACAGTACAATGGGGATATGAAGATACCAATTTACACAAGACTAGTTAACTAAAAGAAGCAATTGGCAAATAAAATAAACAAGCAGCTACCAATAAAGCAAGTATATTACTAAACCCTAAATTACATCATCCTAAAGGCTTCCTACTGTTCAAAGATAGATGAAAAACATTTAACAGAACAATTCCCTATATTCCCACTCATAAGCAAGTCCCATTTAATCCAATGAAATCCACTCTAAGGAAAGTATCCAACTTGGTACATTCTTCATACTGGCCTGTTGTTCCATGACTTGACCAAGGCTTATTCATCCTAGCAAACATTTATCTGTCTCCTTCCTCATTTGGGAAGCCAAAGGTCCATACCGAGATAAATGTTTGCCCTCCCATCCAATAGGAAATGGACAGGCTGTTCATGAGCCCAGTTCTGAACCAAAGGTTTCCTCCATTCCATTCTTCTCTGTCCCCAGTACACCTGAATGACCCAAAATAGGGCATAGAAATACTTACCTAGTAGAGACTTGGGACCCTGTACATAGTCAACCACACTGTGAGATATGTAAATGATTGCATACACACACACACACACACACACTAATTGTAACACAGAAATTACAGTTAAACATTTTCTTAAGTTTTTTCTCTCTCTCTCCTATACATTGTTAGGGAGAGGGCAAAACTGAGAAAAATTTCATATCATTGTATTGGACTTGTACACTGTTTTTGTTTTTCATTCATGACCCCTGCAATAATTAGAACTGGCTATTTATATTGTAATGGTAGAAATGTTTGTGTTCCATCCCTTAGAGATGATTTGTTATTTATGTATCTTAAAAATGACATCAGGAATACATTTGAACAGCCTTGCTCAAGGGGGGAAATCCATACATGTATACCATACATCTATGTAAACATTATTGAAATGGATTTCTTCAGAGATGATAGCAAGTATATAAAATAGTATTTGTTATGCTAAAACAAAAATTTTAAAGGATATTTTTGTTTTGTATGTATAATTTCATTTGATTCTTAGCCAAAGCTCTTCACTCATGTAAATGGTTGCATAAAGATGAATAAGGGATTTACACAGTTTTTGCCTTTGTTACTAGCTAGTTCATTTGGAAGAAAACAGTACACTATTTACTCTGAAAATCAAAGCAACAACTTTTACATGGCTCTTTAGCAGAATCAACCCCATTCCTTCCCCCTGAAGTACAATTATATAATTCATACTGGTGATTTATTTTAAAAACTGATGTTCTGACTGAATGCAACTATACTTCCCTCTTTATAAAGCTGCATTAATTGAGTTGCATATCAGCTTTTCCACTATTGTGCCCAAAATCAATGTTAGTCTAATTGGCTTGTAATGTGCAAGGTCACAACAGAAGCAATGGCTGTAGATATGAATGATAACACTTTATTCTAATGATATTTTTATTATGTCAGACGTTTAATGTACGGTGCCTTCAATTATGAACATGGATGTTTACTGACTGAGGACAAGGGAAACTATACACTGCAGTTATAAGTCAGCTAGTCACTTAAGCATGTGTATGGCTTCATTGTGATTTTGTAAAAACTTCTTTTTGCAGAGTTAGGTGGGAAGAGACTATTTGTGTGATTAAGGGTGCTTTTAGGATTCTTTTCTGTCTCAATGTGCATAGGATTGCACACTAAAACTAGATTTATGCTTAAGTGCTCTGTTGAATTAGGCCTTGGATTACTCTACTTCCTTCCTTATAGTTTAGTAACTATGTTTCTGTCATCTAATTTGGATTATCTTCCTTATTTTATATTCTTTTCTCAATTCCAGCTCACTCCACTTGCCTGCATCAAATATTTCTCCAGCAAGTGGTATCCTGCCCTCCTAATTGGTGAAAATAGGGAGTCTTTTACTAAAATACTGCCATACTTTTCATGCTTTTCTCTAAATCTGTAGACCCAAAGATCTGCCTGGATTTAATATCTTTCCTATTTTTCTGCATGATGAATATGTATAAACATGAAATTTTCTCTAAAGTTCTTAGGATTTTGCACATATTGCATTTGTCACTACATAATAAGCTGTTACTTCTCAAAACTTCTTCACTGCTTCTTGTTAATAGCTTCTGTGTTTACTTTTAGTTAGCTAGTTGTTGTATGAATCTGTGTAAATATGTACAAAAGTTGTTTCCCACTCCAATTTTTGATGTCCACACGTGCATTGATAAAATAGTCCAAAAGCTATCTTGATGTAATTGCACATAGTTTTATCAAGATTCTTTTTCTTTGGTATTTTTGTCACTTCACAGGAGTACATATTCACATCAGTAGAACACAGCACAAAAAGAATATTGATGCAATCATATTTGTTTTATTTGTTCACATGTAATGGAGAACATAAGTCCAAGCAAGACATGACATTAATCGTGCAAATGCAAACAACGTGTACAGTTTTAAAATCAAAATCACAGGAGGTATGAAGAGTTTAAATCTTTTTCCTGAAAGTCACTCATACCCACTCTATGCTGCTATTTGCACTGGGAGAGAAGCCTTCACTGGTGTCAGTCAAGGTGTCCCTCCCAATACAAACAGTCTTTTCAGGGCCAATCTTCATTGGGTCCAGTTTTGTCTTGTGTATCTGGAGGTCTCTGTCCTTCCTCTTCCTGTGATTTGTATCTTCCCACTTCATCTTTCTTGATTTGGATCAAGCCCCAATTAGGGCCATTTTAAGTTTGGCCCCATTCTAAGTTTTAGGTCCTACTGATATAATTAGGAACATGATCAGGCCCAGATGCCTCTGCTTTCCCAATTTCTGCACAATCTTGCCTCTCCCCATTGCCCTCTTTCAAGAAATTTAACTTTGTCAGTGATTACAAGAGGTTGCTTCAACTTTCCAGTTTAAACTGGCATTCGGTAGATGGACCCAGTCCTATGAGGAAAGAGGTGAAGTTGAATATTTTTAGCCTGGAGAACAGATTATTAAGAGATAATGATAGGTATCTTCAAATATACGAAGGGCTGTTATATAAATAATGGAGCAAATGTGTTTTCTGTTGCTCCAGAGGCTAGGCTTCAAGTCACAAGAAAGGGGCTTCAAATTACAAGAAAAAATATTTTAGACTAAATATTAGGAAGAACTTCCTGATGGTACAAGTTGTTTGATAGTGGAATAGACTGCCTTGGAAGGTGGTAAACTTTCCTTCATTAGAGGTTTTTAATCAGGAGTAGGACGGCCACTTATCAGAGGATTCCCAGCATTGACAATGGGTTGGACTAGATCTGAAGTCATTTCTACCCTATCATTCTAAGCAATCATTTTAAGTTATTAATTTGTATCACTGTTTACTGGGACTACTATGTCTTTAGAATGGTGTCAGGAACCCAGGAAAACTGCATTTGCCAGGAATGTTATGAATACACTACTGCGAAGCCTGCTTGCAGAAGTATCCTAGGGACTCTTACTAAAGACACAAGACTCAAGTGCTGAACTTCAGTTGTATCCTTCCTCATGCAGGATGTTGCAGCTGTAGGTACACTACTATACCATTGCTCCAGGCAGGAGCCTTAGTCTTCTTAGATGGCCTTTTGAGAAGATTACCTCTGCACCACATTTAAATACCAGTTCTGAAACTACCCTCCACTTGTAGAACTTGCTTTTCCTGAAACTTTCCCAAAGTCCAAAGGAGTATAAGGGTCACTGTAATCAGTGTACGGATTAGACCATTTCCTCCATGCCCCTCTCCACAAAAGAGAATCTGAGGTGGTTTAACAAGTGTGTGTGTGTGTGTGTGTGTGTGTGTGCGTGTGTGCATGCGCACTTATTTGCTTCCTCGCCTGCCTGCAGGTGGGAAATGAGCTCACTCTGTTCAAAGTACAAACTTGTTCCAACTAAAATTTTGTTACAGAAATGGAGCACACTGTGTATGATTTCCAAAACAAACAAACAAAACCCAGCATACATCAGTAGACCCATCCTATATATCCTAAAACTGCAATTGCGTGCACACTTATCCTGGTTTTCTTATAGTAAATATACATAGGATTACACTAAATATGGATGAAAAAGCCATTTATTTTCAGTGAGCCAATTTCCAAATAGCAACTTCAACTTCCTTAATATTTCAAAACTCTATAGTAAATCCACAGATCATATTGCCACGGCAAGCTTCCTTTGGTCCTTTTACTGCTATTTCTTGTAAGGCTCATGCCCAGCTAAGTTGGAAACATGAACCTAACTACACTATGTCAGTTACTACTCCAAGTTTGAGGGGGGTTCCTTCTCCCTGGTGAGAAAAAGAAGAGTTGACATCTTTGAAGCCAGCTTAGCCCTTCAGAGCCAACTGAGAAACCAGGTTAAGGTGCTGGAATTGTTGATTTAATTGATTAAAAAGCGATATTTTGCCAGAGGGACCTGTGGGCAGAGGTGTGTGTGTGTGTGTTGGTAATGTGAGTGTATATTGGGGTGAGGGGGGGAGTTCTGCTTTCTCTCCTGCAGTCTCTTTTCCTGATGCTGCCTCTCTTGCTTTCCAGGCACCCTAGTTCCCAGCACACAATGGCAGTTTTTCGCTGATAGCCTCCCACCCCCACCCCCACCCTCCCCGCATCTCCCCCCACTCCCCCTCCCTCTCTCCCTCACACTGACTTCCCTAACCCCTGCTGCAGGCACAGATTTGTCAGAGCCATTCAGTTGAGACTGATTATGATTGCAGCAGATGGGCTGGATGTGACAGCCCCGATCCTAAGCAGTTTCTCAGAGGCCGGGGGAATTAATAGGCCCCAGCCGCAGAGCCGGCTCATACCTAGAGCAGCGGCGGAGGCTGCGGCCGCCGCTACAGCCCGTCACCTCGCCTTCCCTCCAGGAGCCGCCGCCGCCGCCGCCACTCTGCCTAAGCTTCTCCTCCCCGCGGCAAGTGCCACCTTCCCAGCCCGCTGCCTGGCCGGCCCTCCCCAAGCACATGCGAAGCGGCGGCGGCGGCCCTGCCGCAGCCCGACAGGGAGCGCCAGCAAGAGACAGCCCGGCGGCAGCACAACAAAGCGGAAGCTGCAGCGGCGGCTACAGCAGCGCGACTAGGAAGGGGCGGCCGAGGCAGCAGCGGCGGCGGCTGGAGCTGCGCCCGCGGATGCTCCGGGCCCCCGCCGCTGCGCAGCGGCCATGGGAAGTTTAGGAACTTGGGGGCCGCCGCCAGGCTCCTCGAGCGCTCCCGCCGCCCCCCTGGGATTATAGAGGCCCCGCCCCTGCCGTGCTCCTGCTGCAGAATGCTACTCCGCAGACCAGGTAAGAAGCGGACGCCGCCGGGCCCTTCTTCTCTGGCCTCCCCCCTCCCCGGCCCCGTTGGCTCCCTCACCTGCTCGCTGGTCTGTCTTTCTCCTCCGGCTCTGGGCTGGGCTGGACCCCGCCCTCTGGTGTGTGTGTGTGTGTGTGCCCCCCCTCCCCGCGCCCTTACTAGCGTCTCCTCCCCTTCGCTCCTGGGTTAAGGGCAAGGTAAAGAAGGAGTCGGTGGGTTGTGTGTCTGCTCGTGAGACTTGGAGGGGAAGCAAGATGGAGAGCCGCTGCAACGCACACGGGCTGACAGACGTTCTTGTGTGCACAAGTGCATATCCAAGGTGGTCACAAACAAGTGCACGAGGGCAAGAAGTGCCTACTTGCTGACAGACGTGCATGCGCTCGTGGAAGCTTGTTGGCAGCAGAAGGTTCTCCTGTGCACTGCATGAAGTTCTACTCGCAGGTTGATTTGGATGGCGTGGCCTCTCCAGCTGGTTGTAGAGATGCACATGTGCGTGCATGCCGATGTGTTTTGAGTTCTCTCACCGTCCCTTGGAACCCCTTTGCTTGGTCATTTTATTCATAGCTCAGCAAGACACATGCCGGTGTACAAATGAATATACAGGCCCAAATTTCTGCAAACACGCACAGGTGCGAGCTGCAACGCTGGCTGCCAAGTTCTCAACAGCCTGTGCAGTACTTGCTTGCCATTGAGCATTAGTGGGGCTTCTGCAGGGAATGGGATTGGTGATGAGACAGCTGTTACATATCACTTTGGGGAATCGAGGTTAAGCGTAGTGGCCTTGTTGATTTTTGAATGGGCAGGAGTGTTAAGTCTAGGAGACACTTGCTTCTGTTAACTTTGTTCTGTTGATCAGGTCACTTGAACTTCCTGCTGCTGCTGTCACTATGCTCCAGCTCCTGAAACTTTTCTTCCCCCTTCTTCTCTCTCCCTCTCCTGCCTTTTGTTTTATTTTCCTTTTAAACTCCTGCTGTGTGATCATGGGGTCCCTGCTCCTTCTGGCCCAGCCTTTCTGCCCCTTCTGCTCCCGTTACTGTCTCCATCTCTTCCTGCTGCTATCATTGCCCTTTCACTTGCCTCTTCTCATTTCCCTGTTCTTTCTGCTGTCCCATCTGCTGTTGCCCCTCTTTGGTCACTCCTCCTTTTTGCTGCTGTTGCTGAGGAGGGGAGCTGTACAATTGTGTGCCCTGTTGCTACTAGCAACTGCATGTACCGAATTGCTACGCATCCATAAGCAGCTTAATTCTGATTGATGGCAGAGAAATATGATCTTTTTAGGGTGGGTGGGTGGGTGGGTGGGGGAATAAAGCTTTCCATGGGTGTGTGTGTGTGTGTGTGTTTGTATATTTTTCCCAATGATTCAGATTTTTAATCTTTTGGGGTTTTATCCCATAGGCTTCCTTCTTGTGATCTGACTGGTTTATCTAAGTCTTTGGTGTGGTTGCAGCAGAGCTTTATTTCTGCTCTTAATTATCTATGCTTCTGTTGGTTCAGATAAATGAAGCTTTTCAAGTAAATTTACTTCTGTGCTTGAGCAATGAAACCGACCTATCTTACTGACCCAGAAGGATTCTTGAAAGCTCTCCGGAAGCAATTTGTAAAGAAACCAGTTTATATTAGATAACAGAAATATTAATTTCCCTTTATTTCTGCTCTCTTTACCTATCCCAATTCATCTTCTGTTTAAAAAAGTGTTTACTTTTAACTTTTTCCCAATGGAGTACAAACGGGGAAAGGGAAGAATGAATTACTATGTATGTTTGTTGTGACTGATAGGAGTATAAACTGACCCTCAAGCACTTTTTTTTTTGGCTAAGCATTTATTTCTATCTAGGTACAGTGATTTTTAAAAATATTTTAGAAGTAATTGAAAAGGGTGTCTTGCTACTTTTGTACCAAACTCGCATTCCCTAGCTGTTGTGAATGTAATCCGAGCTAAGTGAGCAATGCTATTTGATTGTATGACGATCATCCTGCATTACAAACATTACTGGATGTATTCATGATTCCATTGGTCACAGTGCTAAAGGCACAACTGTAACTTATATGATGTTGTATTGCAAGTTTACATGCTTAAGTTTCCAGACAAGCAACTTTTGTAAGAAGCACAACTACTGAATATTTCAATGAAACTACATTTATTTATTTATTTATTACATTTTTATACTGCCCAATAGCCTGTGGCTCTCTGGACTTTATTATGGTTTATTAAAACCATAATAAAACAACCAACAGGTTAAAAACACAAATACAAAACTACATTATATAGATTTGGAGCTACTGTACATTACACTAAAAAAAATCCATCTAAATGAAAAAGAGAGAGAACTAATAGTAAATGCAGCATTTTATTGAGACCATACTGGCTAGGGATGCAAAATTTGATTTGTGTGGTTAGTTCGATGTACAGTTAAACATAAATGACAGTGATATCTGTAACAGAGCTATCATTTAATTATGTATGATTACTATCTAGCCCTAACTTTTCTGTGGGAATTGGAAAGCTGTGATTCTGAAGATAGCAGTGTCAACATGAATGAAAGTGAAATAAGTAACTCCAGGCACTCTTGAATGAAACGGATTATCTAGATCCATTTCAGTCGGGTTTCAGGCCTGGTTTTGGAACGGAAACTGCCTTGGTCACCCTGTGGGATGACCTCTGTCGGGAGAGAGACAGGGGGAGTGCGACCCTGTTGGTTCTCCTGGACCTCTCAGCGGCCTTCGATACCATTGACCATGGTATCCTTCTGGATAGGTTGTCTGAGCTGGGAGTTGGAGGTACTGCGTTGCAGTGGTTCCGCTCCTACTTGGATGGCTGATTCCAGAAGGTGGTGTTGTGGGATTATTGCTCTGTGCCGTGGCTCCTAAGCCATGGGGTTCCGCAGGGCTCTATCTTATTCCCTATGCTGTTTAACATATACATGAAGCCGCTGGGGGAGGTTATCCGGAGATGTGGACTGAGGTGTCATCAATATGCGGATGATACCCAGCTCTACCTTTCCTTTTCATCAAACCCAGGTGAGGCAGTGACTGTTCTGAACCAGTGCCTGGGCACGGTAATGGACTGGATGAGGGCTAACAAACTGAGACTCAATCCAGACAAGACGGAGGTACTGTTAGCGGGTGGTTCATCTGTCCGGCGAGGTGATGTTTGCCCTGTCCTGGATGGGGTTGCACTCTCCCTAAAGGATCGGGTCCGTAGTTTGGGGGTGCTCTTCGATCCAGAACTGTCACTTGAGGCACAGGTGAACTCAGTGGCAAAGAGCACCTTTTATCAGCTTAGGTTGATATACCAACTACGCCCTTATCTGAACAGAGATAGCCTAGCTACAGTTATCCATGCTCTGATAACCTCTCGTTTGGATTACTGCAATGCGTTATACGTGGGGCTGCCTTTGAAAACGGTCCGGAAGCTTCAACTGGTACAAAACAGGGCAGCCCGTTTACTAACAGGGACTGGCCGGCGAGATCATATTACGCCAATCCTTTTACAACTTCATTGGCTGCCAGTCCAGGTCTGGGCCCGATTCAAAGTGCTGGTATTGACATTTAAAGCCCTAAACGGTTTGGGGCCAGGTTATTTGAAGGAATGCCTCCTCCCATATGTACCTGCCCGGACCTTAAGATCATCTACAGGGGCCCTTCTCCGTGAGCCCCTGCCAAAGGAAATGAGGCAGGTGGCTACTAGGAGGAGGGCATTCTCCGCTGTGGCACTCCGGTTGTGGAATGAGCTCCCCAGAGAGGTCCGCCTGGCGCCTACACTGTTACTCCTTTCGTCGCCAGCTGAAGACCTTTTTATTCACTCAGTATTTTAACACTTAATTTTAACTTAAATTTAAATTTTATTGTTTTAACTCTGTATTTTAATTTTATATCAATTTTGCTGCGTGGTTTTTTATTCTGATTGTGCTTTTTATATTGTATTTCGTATTTGTGCTTTTAACCTGTTGGTTGTTTTATGATGGTTTTAATTTTTGTGAACCGCCCAGAGAGCTTCGGCTATTGGGCGGTATAGAAATGTAATAAATAAATAAATAATTTCCCCTTATTCCACCAGAACAGCAAGCACACATCATTCTTTTTATGCCAGTGCCAGCATCCTAGCCCATGAACTTATAATGTTTCCATCCTTACTTAAATTGCATCAGTTATTCAGATGAACTTGGATATCCTCACCCCATTAGAACATAAGAGCCATGCTGGATCAGACCAAGGGTCCAGCTAGTCCATCACTTTGTTCACACAGTGGCCAACCAGTTGTCAGCCAGGGAACCACAAGCAGGACATGGTGCACCAGCACCTCTCACCCATCTACTCCAACAACTAGAGCACACAGGCTTACTGTCTCGAATACTGGAGGTAGCACATAACCGTCAGGGATACTAGTCATTGATAGCCTTCTCCTCCAGGAATTTATCCAACCCCCTTTTAAAGCCATCCAAATTGGTAGCCAACACCACATCTTGTAGTGAATGTTATGCTTGTTGTTCCCTACCTCGATCCAATCGGAGAGGCAGGTAAGAAATAAATTATTATTACTATTATTTGTGCAAGCTTGTGCTGGCTTTTATTTTTCTCACTTGGGCAGGACTTCCATTTTCTGAAGGAAGCCCTCTTTTCTATAATAACTTCCTTGACACTGCTAGTTAATCATTGACCTCTTGAACTTGGTGCTACCTTTCCTAACCTGTGGTATACATTTTAGCTGAGCTTCTGTTATTGTGGTTTTGAATAACTTCCACACATTTTGAAGGGATTTAACCCTCTTGACTTGCACTTTCAACTTCCTTTTCACCAGTTCCCTCATTTCAGAGAAGTTTCCTCTTTTGAAGTCAAATATGACTGTTTTGGATTTCCTGGGCAGTTTCCTACTTAAATATAAGTTTAGTACATAGCACTGTGGTCACTGTCAACAACATTTACATTTTGCACTAGGCCCTGGATGATGACTTTTAGGATTAAGTCCAGGGTTGCCTCCCCTCTGGTCGGTTCCATGACCAACTTGGGCACCGTCTGTGACAACTGAAACTGGTATAGTATAGTTGTTCCTAGGGGTGTGCACGGACCCCCCGCTCCGCCCCGTGGGCTGATCTGCCCATACTCTGCTCCTCTTCGCCGCGGAGCTCCGGCTCCGGCTCCGAATTGGAGCTCCGCAGTGGAGGGGAGTGGTGCCAGGTAAGGCCGGGAGAGGAGGGCGGGGGGGGGGGTTTACCGAGCCCTGCCGCTGTCGCCGCCCGTGCGGCGATGGCGGCAGAGCCCGGTAAGGGACCAAGGGGGAGGGGGGCCTTACCTGCCTCCGTCCGCGGTCCCTTGGCTTCTTCAACTGAGCCCTCGGTTCAACCAGGAAGTCTGGGCCGCAAGTGTGGCTTAGACTTCCTGGTTGAACCGAGGGCTCAGTTGAAGAAGCCAAGGGACCGCGGACGGAGGCAGGTAAGGGAGAGGAGGGGGGGTTTACCGGGCCCTGCCCCTGTCGCCGCATGGGTGACAGCGACAGCAGCAGGGCCCGGTAAACCCCACTTACCTTTCCGGCGGAGCTCCGGATCGAGGCGAAGGATCCGCCTTCACCTCGATCCTCTTTGCCACGCTCCGCCCCCCCCAATCCTCTTCCCCTCCACCTTAAGGGGAGGCAAAGCACCCTGCTCCGCTTCTAATTCGCCGGTCCGATTAGAAGCGGAGCACATCCCTAGTTGTTCCAATCCTTATTTATCAACTTACTGTACTAGATGTTGCATCATCCTTTATTGTGTTTCTGCCTATTTTCAACTTTCCATGTTACTTGTTGGATAATACCAAAGCTCCACAGATTAGAGAGGCTACCCATAGCTCTATGATAGAGAATATTTTTTGGATACAACATGTATTACATTTATATATCATCTTTTTCCATTATGGAACTCAAATGGGGCATCGCTAGCAGAAGGGCAGAGAGGTTGTTTTGCATCAAGTCCTGAATGGGGTTGTGCACTTCAAATCACCACTGCTGCCAGTGAGAATTGCCATACAGCTGTAACAAAGGCAGCTGCCCATCATCATAATTTGAATCCATTCTAAAATGGTAGTGACAACATGAGTTCAGCCGATCAGTCACCACCTTCTGGGGTGTGGGGCCAGTGAAAGTGTCAGGGCAGCAAGGGTCATGCCAAGGCATGTGGAGCAGAGATACATGTTCTCTCTGTAGCTCAGTTGTCAACACATGGCTTTGAGCAAAGGCAAGTCCTCTCTGGAAAGAGACTTGAGTACACACTGAGCTGAATGCATGCTGTATTTTGTTGGCAACTCCCATGTCTATGGCGTGCAGTGGGCTTGGTGAAACAAATATCCCCATTTCAAAGTGTTCTGGAATATCTCAGCTGTTGCCCTTCCTAGAGATGTAAAATTTTCTGGAAATGTTGAAGCCATGGGGAAAAACCCATTTCCCCTAGAAAAAAACAAAGTTTCAGAAAAAGTTGACGGGGGTGGGTGGGTAAGCAACATTAGCACTTTTTACAGATTGAAAGTCACTTTGTTACTTTAGGAACATTACATGTAATTATGTACAGGTTGGTTTGGCATATAATTATCACATTTGGTATATTAAAAGTACAGTGTATTCAAGCAATTACTACAAATTGAATTTACTTTTTTTTTAATTTTTGTGTGTGTAACAAATGGAGCTACAAGCTCCTGAACTGTAAGGAACACCTGGATTGTAAAGAACCTCTTTGGTGTTGCCAGTTTATGAGGAGCAGGCAAAAAAACTATTTAAAAACAAACAGAAGAAACCATCAATACTAGAAACAAAGAAAATTATCTCTGCTAGTCCTCCACAGTGTCAAGCAGACATAAAGCACCCATTCCCATAAAAAGAACAGAGAAAAAAAGGGGGGGGGGACCAAGACACAATGAATATGCGTGAAATTTAATGAGACTCATTTTCTGGGCAATAGCTTTCTCTATCAGTTTCAATCTCTTCCTCAGTGGCAGTGCCCCCTAGAGGCAGAAATGCATCTTGCTCTTGCATTTGAAAGTTGTAGACTCAGTTTGCAACCTAGGACTTGCTTGTCTCGGTGCACAGAAATCGTAATCTGATACTGTACATAGTTTTTAGAAATCATTTGCAGAAGTAAATATATGAATTCCTTGTCTTAAACATTTTATTCTTCATGCTGGAATGAAACATTCCATAATCCATTTTGAAATGGAAAAAACTAAAAAAGGCTTAGAAAAAACCAGAAAAAACAGGGGGTTTCCCTGAATTTTTCTGGTTTTTTTCCCTGGCCTTCACATCTCTAGCCCTTCCCAAACTTGCATAGCTCTTCTCAGGAAAAGTAGTTGGGAAGAACATCATTATTTGTTGCTGCTGCTGCTTCTCCTCCTCCTCTTAAGATAGTTTTCCTGGCATTCACTGCAAACTGCTTTCTCCCCCCCCCCTTTCTATTTTGTTGATGAGCTCCATCAGAGGGGGTTTTATTGCACACTCATTACTGGGCACTCATGATTTTTTGCGGGTCTCTGTCATGACGTTGTCTGCCTCCTGTGTGCCTGCCGCCCCTTCTAGCCTTCTTCGCACCACAAACCCCCCCCCCAATAAGTCTGATTTCTTTTAAAGACGTAAATTGCCGCTATCTCCTGCTGTGTGCACGAGAAGCAGAGTGATCAAAATGGCCTACTGAATGGGCCACTTGACGTTGTTTACTTCCTCTTTCAGAAGAGGAAGTAATTAGGGACAAATGCATGGGCAGAGAAGCAATGGTAAGGAAACACGATTTCCCTCCATGTGATGACACTCTATGTGGTGTCTGCCATTGGTGAGGGAAACTTAGGGGGAAAGAGTGTGGTGTGTGCATGGCCAGTGGCTTCAGGATCCTTTGGGGCTCTTGTGCCCAAATCCCTGTAATTCTGTGTTCATCAAGGCACACTTTTAGACACCATGAAATATATTTGGCCAGGTAGTAGTTAACTCAGGCCTATTTTGTAGTGTGCAAATGTGTCTGTTATAAGAATTCATGATTGTCTCCCGTTTAATTATTTTGCATGTAGGCTTTTGTTCTTAAGGGACTTTTGTTTGTCTGAAGAGCAATCTTTAGGCTTTTCTATATAGATGGGGAGATGTTTGCTGTAGTCCAGTTCTTTTTTGGTGATGAGGTGGAGAGGAAATGAGTGGATTAAGTAGAGAAATTGATCTGAGCAAGATCTGGGTAGGTAATGAATTGGGGTATATTGATTTGGATCTGGTTTACTGAGTAGGACAATAATTTGAGGACATAAATTAATTTAATACATCTTTATGAATGAATTGTGCTAATTAATTGAAATGGAACTGAATTGATACAGAGCACGATCTCCTTGGGAATTAGAGTCAATTAATTGAAGAGGGTGGAGGTGGGGTGATCTAGAGCTGGGGTGCTAATTAATTTAATATAGTTGGGTTGATTTGGATTGGAAATTATTTGACTTGCCTTCTGTGAAATTTGCATTCTAGTCACTATTTCTAAATGTTCATCTGTACATATAAATTACTCCACATAGATTTTGCACTCATTGTGTCTAAGGGCCTGTGCCCCAAATATTTTAAGTAGCAATGCCACTGAACTTAAGACAATGTACACTGGGTTCCCAGGTGGTTTCCCATTGGGGAACAGACCCAGACCTGCTTGGCTTCAGCAAAGTGGCTGCAACATGTGCCTTCAAACAGGGGCCTATGTTCAATCCGTGACATATTCAGTTAAAAGGATCAGTTAGCAAATGAAAGATCCTTTTCTGCCTAAGATGCTTGAGAGTAGACAATACTGTGCTAGACAGACACACAGATGGATTTTATATAATACAGATTTACAGGTTGTATCCAATAAACCTGCCCCCCGGTAGAACACCTTCCATCAGAAGCATGTGGAAAGAGGCAATTCTCCCTCCTCATACAAGCCCCTGTACACCCTTAGAATCTGACCCAGAGAACAGGGCAACGTTTAGATATTTCGGGGGTGGGGTGGGGGCCGCAGGGGAATGAGAAGGAAACACCTATTCTGTGAGCCGAAGTCCGCATAGTGGTGGTTTTAATCTTCTATATTCAATTTCAATGGACATGTATACAGTTTTAAGCCCTTGTTAAGGCCATATTAAATATCATTTAGAGGCAAACCAACTTGCAGGAAGCTTTCTGATGAGTGTACCTGGTGTGATGAGTCTACAGGTGGGTTGCAGGCAAGTTTGTTTCATGGTTAGTTTACATCTTTAGATGTACACTTAAAAGATCAGGTGTATGCATAATCATGTAATATGTGAAATACTACTATGAGGAAAACAAACATCTTTAATTTTAATTTGGTGTACTTTAACAACTGTCCCTTCTACTTTCAGGGATGTTGGAATCTTAGCTCTTTTTAGTTTCTGAGAACAGCTTCTGGGGAGAAAAGAAGTCCATATATTGGGTTCTTTAATTGCTGAGTATGTACCATATTATTTGTGCCTAAATTTGTTTTGAAAATTGAAGAAAGAGTCAGACCACTTAATAAAGTGTCATTGGATTGATCATGGATTTCTGCAGATATTGTTTTATCTGAGCTGGCAATAATTGGGTGGCTATAAGAATCTAAGCAATAAAGGCACTATCTATTCGATGCCCACCACATGTAATATGTGTTCACACAACATATGCAAGAGCACAGCTCCTTGGAGGTAAATCTTACTAGCAGAGCAGCATTCTTGGTAAAAGGAAGACCACCTGAGGGAAGGGACTGGTGTTTTCCCCATAATCCACAAGTATTGGAAAGAAGCTTAAAATTTTGCACATTTGTCTATGTGAATTACATTAGATATTCTGCTCAGATACTGTTATTTGGTGGGTCATTCTGCTGGGTTTTGCTGTATTCAACCTGTTATTGGAGGTGTTGCAGTTCAGGGTTGTAGTTTAGTATTGTCATCAGAGTTTCAAGTAGCTTCTCTGGGTTGCAGTACGTTTTATCAGTTTGGGACCCTACTCAGACAGAAATAGCCTTGCTTCTGTTATCCATGCTCTGTCTACTCTTTGGATTACTCCAATACAGTGTACATGGGACTGCTTGTGAAAATGGTCCTGCAAAATTCAGTGAATCTGTAACATGGAAGCAAGATTTTTAACTGGGATTGCTAGTAGCCTGGAAACTTGTCTAGTTCCCTTTTCATCACTGTCTAATTGGGACTGGGTAGTAGCCTGAGAAACTTGTCTAGTTCCCTTTTCATCTCTGCTGTTTCAGTTTTTGTGCTGTATTAAGTTGTCTTATTATGATTGTTGGATTTTAATCTTGCATTTTAAGATGTAAGCCACCCAGATAACTATTTGTTATGGGTTGGCATATAATGGCATTTGTAATAAATAAATAAATACTGCTTGTACAGTTCAGTACATATTTGTTTCCTTAAGCCACAAGCCACAACAAGTTAGCACAGAATTACTTTTTTTTTTTTTAAAAAAAAATGAAAACAGGGAAATGCTTGTTTGAGGCCATGTAATTTAATAAGCCTGTGCTTTGAGCAGCAGCATGATGTGTCATGTGTTGGTTGCTTCTTCTAGAATGAACGTTTCGGAATTATTGCACCAGGTATTTGTGTTATAATAATTGTTAACTGTGATTTTGGCAAAACATCACAGCACTATTGTTTTCATAGTTTTGTTGATGAAGAGAGAAATTGAAAGATTTATCATAAGATTTACAGTAATTAAATACTTTGATTGCTTGAATAAATGTCAACTTACTCCAGTTTAGTTCCCAAGGAGAGAACTCTAAGGGCAGAACTAGACATTATGGGAGACACAGGGTTGCTATGTCTGTTTACTCTCTGTTCTTCATAACGTATTCTGCAACACAGTCTGTGACGTGACTTCATTGCACTGTCTGCTCCTTACAGTATGATATGATGTCATTTCTATACATAAGGATGCATAAACACAGGGGTGGCAATTCTGTGTCTCTTAACAATGTCTTTGAATCCTTCTTTAGATTCTTGGTTACTTGGAATGATGAAACAGGTATTTGTTTGGAAATGCAACAATGGATTTTTCTATTGGCATCTAATCACTGTTATAGTGATGGGTCATAAGCTAAAATGAAACTAAAAATTCATTCTAGGACAATCTACCTTCTAGATAGTTTGCCAAAGCTCTATTGGCTTTTACATATTGCGTTTTCAAGCTTTAGTTTTGGGTAGTATATCAGAATCAGGTTACTGTTTTTAGTAACTCAGCAATCTCCAGTTGCTAAAAGGATCATTTTAACATATTAGAACATGTATATAAGTTGTGTGCAGAATTAGAAATAAACTTTATTTTACCCTAGAGATGTCTCCTTTTTAAAGACTCCATGAGTATTTGATTTAATAAATTGCTAGACTTGGATAATATGGACAGATGTTTATGCATCGTGATATTATATTAGAGATACATATATAGGCATATGGGGTTTGTGCATGTATATTGCAATAATTTACACATAATAACAGTGCCAGTGCTCAAAGCACTCTATTAGCACAGCTCCTGCATTTTCAAAAGTGTAAATATGATAAGAATTTGACCTAATAAATCGGTTCAAAATTAGGATGTATTTTTATATTATTTTTATTGCTGCTAAGTTTATATCCTCTTTTCAGCATGGTTATAACTCATGTATTCTTCCCATTTGATGATTACAAGTTTGATGGCTGAATTGTTCAAATAATTGTTAGTGTTATTTATTAGATGGCAACTTGCTTTAAAGTTTGCTAATTGTAACTCTCAAGGTAGTATTTCGCATGCAAGGTTTTACATCCAACTTATATATTACTAGAAAAGAGATAACCTATGAAAGTAAATAGAAGTGCAATCGTATTTTAATCTGCATGAATATGGAGCTATTATGGGACTAGCTAATAGAAGAAGGCATCGTGGGAACTATTTGATATGAGGGACTTTTGCCTGACAGTAGTTTACTTAAGATGATTGCACTTGTATTTGACAGCCATCATCAAGCTTCCCAGAGATATAGGGTAGCAGGTCAACAAAAATTACTGATATTACAAAATACATCTTCAAAGCAAGCATTTTAAGAGAGGGTTCCACACTTAAATGTGGTTTAAAAATAATTTTAAATAAATAACATTTTCATAACTCTTTAGCTATCCTTTGTATAGGGCTTATGATGTAATTAGTTGTAAAGAAATTGGTTCTGCTTTTGACTTAGTCTGTGTTTTCCATCCTGTTTCTATGTTTAATGAGAAAATTGAGCAAACAAACAAATATTCATGTATCGTGGGGATAAGAGTGTGAAGATATGGCCCCAAGGCCTAAAACCAATGTGTAATAAAGCCAGAGCCCATAAAGTCCCAAACACAAGTATAATCATGGCGGCACCTTGAATGCACTCTGCAATTTTGTATTCATACCTTGCTTGCAATGTGGCTCTTCTAGCACAGCTGGAAGTGGGAGAGCAATCACAATGCTAAAGCTGTAAACTGGCTTGGAGAAAACTGACCTGCTTGGGTGTTGTTGTTGTTTTGCCTCTAACAGTGTTGTAATATGCATTAATTATTGGTTTTTTGGATGTATACATTAGTGGATGATGCTTTTCATGGAAATACTAATCCCCCCCCCCCCACAGTGACTGGTGCATATAAAATGGTTGTTAGAGGCCCAGCTATGGGAGTTCAGAAGTTGGCAACCCTACAAAGTGGTGTCTTCATTTTTCAGCAGTGGTATTAGTTGTCTAGGGAAGTTCTTCTAGCTCTCGGCTTTGGGCCAAACTAGATGTAATGGAAGCAACCGCATTAGTTTGTTCATATGCCTGTCTCATTCATGTATAAAGCAGAATAGGTCTAATTTTTATTTTATTTGCTATACTCCTACTACTTCCTGTCTCACAAGCGGATTGGATGAAAAGTGCCTGACATGGTGGAATGTGGGAGGATAAGGTGGGTAAGGGCTCAGTTCCCTTTATCTGCTGTCACTTTTGGTTATCAGAATTAGACCTCTGCTTCTTGCTTTATACCTTACATGTAGCTTGACCCTCAGATACACAGAAAGGAAGGACTGATTTGCAAACATTGCCTGAGAAGGCCATAGCCTTGAATTCTGGATTGATTGATTAATACTGCATTAATGTTTAATACTGATAACTATATACCTTAAAACATAGGTCAGAACCAGTTTTATGGTAGAAAGAAGTGTAGGTGCTTCCAGAATGTTTTTGTCTTTTGTTTTTGCACTGCCTCATTCACACAGTTTTACCATGTGTGTGTTTGCGAGTGGAGAAGGAAGCTTGGAATGAAGACACAGACACCAGAGATTGGGATAAGCTAAGTCCTCTTTATTTAAATAAAGGAACTTTACCCTTCCCTGGATCTGCATGTGAAGGTGTGGGAATCTATTAGATCCTTTCTTCAGGCACATAGCCTGCCATCATGGACAAGCCACTCATTCACACACTTTTACCATGTGTGTGTATCCAGATGACTTTAATCTTCCACTCGTAACCCTCCAGTGAGTTCCCACCACTTTTTCTGTGTTTTTTCTTACTGCAGAAAATCTGTTCAGGAGGAGGGAAAAGGAATAGCTGTACAACGCTTTCTCATTGTTAGTGCTAGGAGCTCCCTCCATCCAGGACACAATCTTTCAAGGCAAAAGAGAGGTGATGCAGGAAATCCATCACTGGATCGTCTGACATCTTCTCTTTGCTTCAAAGTAGCTGCAGATGAAGTTGCTAATTTGATTGGAAAAGCAGCACTCAGCAAAAGTTTAACTGCTTTCCGCTCTGCACCATTACACAGTCTAAATCTTCCCCAAATTGCTATTGGCTCCACTGGAAAAACAATACAAGTATTTTTAAACACCTATCTGTAGTTTCCCCGCAATGGAACATAATAGCTACTTTAGGGTATGGGGGAAGAGTTCAGATGTTCTGCATCAGGTAACATTGGTCTTCCGTTGTATTGATTATAAGGGTGTGCATGTTGTTTTTGAAAGGTATTGTGTGAATGTGAATCCAACAGATAGAACAGTAATGCTCCCCGGTGTTGCTACTTTGTGTATAAAATACATTGTTCTAAAACTCTCTTTCTAATATGATCAGAGAGCAAGTAAGAAAATGCATGTGTTTAAAAATAAACTCAAAATTGACTTTGTAAGTCTAATTAAGGGGCCAGGATCACCTGAAGGTATGAAGTAATGATAAAGAAGATGCTTTTGATTAGAACATATGAAGTAGATTTTCCTTCAGTACCTCGAGAACCCAAGCCCCATTAGAAATATTATTTGATACTGGGGTCAGTTACTGTAGCTTTCTCACAGGTTGGGACTCTAAACACTTTACTTATTAGAAATTAAGTACTAAGTAAATCCTTGGAAGATGTGATGTTCAGGAATCTGTTCAAAAAAAGATATCTGTTGAAGAAGATATCTAGTGAAAGTATTTGTTACGTATCTTTGCCTTGTGAAAAGACATATGTTCTCTGTGTTACAAATAAGAACATAAGAAGAGCCCTGCTGGATCAGACCAAGGGTCATCTAGTCCGGCAACTCTGTTCACACAGTGGCCACCAGCCATTGGCCAGGGATGAACAAGCAGGACATGGTGCAACAGCACCCTCCCACCTATGTTCCCCAGCAACTGGTGCACACAGGCTTACTGCCTTTAATACTGGAGATAGCACACAATCATAAGGGCTAGTAGCCATTGATGGCCTTCGCCTCCAGGAATTTATCCAACCCCCTTTTAAAGCCATCCAAATTGGTGGCCATCAGTACATCTTGTGGTAGTGAGTTCCATAATTTAACTGTGCTCTGTGTGAAGAAGTACTTCCTTTTATTTGTCCTGGATCTCCCATCAATCAGCTTCATGAGATGACCCCAGGTTCTAGTATTTTGAGAGAAGGAGAAAAATGTCTCTCTATCCACATTCTCTATACCATGCATAATTTTGCACACCTCTATCTTGTCTCCCCTTAGCCTTCTTTTTTCCAAGCTAAACACTCCCAGTTGATGTAACCTTCCCTCATAGAGGAGATGCTCCAGCCCCTTAATCATTTTAGTTGCCCTTTTCTGCACTTTTTCCATTTCAATGATCTGTTCAAAATGTCTTTCGGATTGCAGTTATGGTCTGTATTTTTTTCTACATTACAATGAATTTGGAGAAGTAACTGGTTATTTACATAGTTATGTCTTTAGTAACAGGAGGAACTGCATAGCAGTAGTGGTGACCTTGTAGAAAGTATCCTCCTTTATAGTTGTAGCTTTGGTTTCACGTGCTTATGTGTGTAGCCTTATGCTCTGTAAGCAGCTACAGAACCCAATCTGTCACGGTAGTGTTCATGTGGGTAAGGCCTTTAGAGATGCCTTGTTGGTTCACCTGGCACAAACACAACTATCCTTTAAGTGCTAGGCAAAACCTTTTTATTTACCCAGGCATTTTAATCTGTTGCTTTTATCTCTGGTCTGTTTTGTTGAATGGTTTGTTTTTTATGCTTTGCGCGCCACCCTGAAATCTAATATGATGAAGATATATACAAGATGTATACAATTTGGATTTGGAATTGGAATATGGTGAAGAATTGTATATACATATTTTTATTAAAGAATACAGGCTCAATAGAAGTGATTTTTAACTTTTCTGGGATCGGTCAGTGTACAAACTTTGACTGTGCAGTATGTAAAGCATTTGACGTTGCTGCAAGAAATCGTTCAGCTGTACAAAACCATCAACAGTTTATTGTTCCACTTGCTCATTATTAAGATTAGTACCCCTGTGCATACCATTTCAGCTGCAGTTAAAAATAAAAGTAGGGATAAAGGGAAATATGAATTACTGATATAGTTAATGTGAGGAACTTTGGATTCACTAAAAGCATATTATAAATTTAAATTTTATTCTCTCAACAAAGCACCGAATCTAAAAATTGTGAGGCAGCTTTGCCTAACAGCTCTTTTGCAAAGATTTCTCCCTCAGGGTACTTTGAGACACTATAAAAGTTAGCTTCCTCTCTGCTGCAATAAGCAGAAGTCAACAACATGGATGCCAGTGGCACTCCAATCATCCCTAACCATTGGCTTTCTGGCTGGGGCTGATGGGAGCTGGAGTCTAACAACATCTGAAGTCTAACAACATTCCCTATCCCAGATTTACCACATGCTGACTTACTACTTCGTACATGTGGTATATGCAATTGGAAGCAGATCATCAGAATTGTTCTGCCTAGTGGTGAAGAATGCAGACAACCAATATGGCAGTCAGTGCTGGTTGCTTACACACCATGGTAAGTTACCCATTTCCAGAACAGAGCAAGTCAGCTGATCTCCGCTAACCTGTTCTATTCCAGAAATGACCATTTCAGCTCATTGGCGGTTTCTTTTGGAACTGCTAGCTTCCTGTTGCACTAAAAAGGGGTCTCACAGGTACATGAGCAGCACTGGATACTGCCCTTAGTTTTTTCCTAATACTCCCAAATACCTACTTAGGGTTTTCTCACTTCTGACTCTCTTGGGTGAGAATTGTGTTGGTTCGCTGTGCATACAGTGCCATTAACTAAATGAAGGAATAGTTTCAGTGATTAGTTTATTCCCATTGGAAAGGCTTAGAACTGGTAAAATCACATCTCAGCAAATATGTATGTTTGCATGAACGGTTGCCTATTTTCTGCTAATTTTGAGCCCTGAAATATAGCCCAAACATCTGTCTTACAGTGCTTCTGAAAGATGCTTGGGTTTAGGCTTCAGCCAGGTTTTTTGGGGAGGTTGAGGGAATGGAGAGCAACCACTAATAACAAGTCTTCTTTTTTCCAGCCTTTGTCTTTGTTTGTGATCCTTGGACTGTTTCATTAAGAGACTACCATCGATTGGAAAAAAATGCACGATTTCCTTTTCTCATTTGTTGTGTGGTGTCAGGGATGGCTACAGCTGTTTGTATTGCAACAGAGAAACTCCATTGCTTTCTAGAAATTTGTTTTGTTGTTGTTTTACTTTCTATGCATGGAAAGAATTATCTTTATTCTGTTGCCATTCAGCATTGTTGATTTCCCCCTAGGTTGGTACATCTTTTCTATGGCTGACAAATACAGGTGTTGGGAGCTAATGAGTCTCAACAACCTTGAAGTGAAGAGTCTTCCTCAGTTGCTAGGGAGTCTTGAGAGCTCTGTGACTGGCAGTATACTACAAAACTTGCATTGTTTACAAATCCGCTCACATGTTCAATTCTCATTGACCAAGGCCATAGAAAACAATACCAGCATTTACTGAAGTATATCTATGTGGGTCACAGTATAAACAAAGTGTTTAAGTACTTTTTTGAAAAGATGCTTTTCTTTTGATTGAACTCAGGGCAATTGAGAGCAATGTATCATGAATGTTCTACATTTTAATACTTGACATTGTATCTTCCAGTTGATTCCAGTTGTTTTTTCAGATTAGCCATTTCAGGGCTAAACTGGACGCGGCTTCAAATGCATCTTTGCATGTAATGTGGGCATGTAAAAATGTAAACAGCCATGGGGAGGGGTGGATAACTGGAGACAGTGAAGGATTTCCTCCCAAGTCACATAGCACAGAAGTAGACAATGTTTGGAGGCCTGTGAGCACATTTGGCAATTTGAAAAACTGTCATAGACACAACTGCAAAATGGCTACCATGGTTGGTTACAAAGGAGAAGTAACCTTCCCAAAAAGACTTGGGTGCAAGGCAGAAGTGGGGTATGAGTCCCAACACACTAAACAGCTCCTTTGAATCTACAATTCTCAGCACCAACAGAAACCTACGTCACATTGAACCCAGCTGATAAGAAAAGGTGTTTAATAACAACAACAACAACTGGGGGGTAGGGCTCTAGGAAATGTGTCTGGCAGTGCATGAGTCCATGGGCATGGTATTTTCTATCCCAGACACAGCAGTTAATGAGCAATTTTTCAGGACCACAGCCAGGGAAGAAAGGGTTAAACCCCAATAATATTTCAAGTAATGATCAGTTTCCCTAGTAACTGCAGTTAGCATTTTTTTAAAAAAAGAAGTACACAATAAATGTGAAGTTGCCTTAAGTTAACAGCTGAGCCACTGTAAGAACATGTTCTTGGTTGCCCTTCCAACCCATTGCAAATTTAGTGTGACAAATGTCTTGCTATGGGATAAATTGTAGGCCTAATTTGGTGAATTCTTTATGATCAGCTTGTACATAAAAAGCCTTGGCTCACATGGGAATCAGAGTCATTCTGGGAGAACATTGCCCCACTTTGCCCAAGAAAGAACTGTGTTGTAGGCTTATCCCATGTCACCTGGTGCTTCTGAAGTAGTCTGTCCCCCAACTGAAAGACTTCCTTGAAGCTTCCTCTCGAGCTACCCATTAGAGCTGCTCTGGCCTGCCATAGACCTAAGGCAGGCCAGAGTGGTTCTCCTGGACAACAGCGGCTCGCTGGCATGAGCAGAGGCTTCAGGTATGTCCCATGAATGGGGGGCAGCGGCTGGCCATCGGGCCAAATTGGCAGCCCAATTCAGTCCCAAACTGGATTTAGGTCTAAGCAGGCCAAATTGGCTCTCTTTGACTCTGATTAGGGGTTCAGCACCAAGGTGAAGTACACCCCTAGTTTACACTTACTGTCTGTTTGGAAGCAGAATGAATTGTAGTTCACTTTTACCAGAGATGTTGATTTGGAATACCTATTGCCAAGGGTCCGAAAATGTTCTGGAAAGTTGAGTGATTTTCTAGGAATCAGAAAGGTTTTGAAACCTACTTCATAATGCCTGAAATGATATTGGTGTTAGTCACCAGTGGCATTTTCTTTTAAGATACCAAGGGCTAGGGTTCTGGATTTTTGCACACCTGCCTACAACATGCTTTCTAGACAGCTTTCTCTAATGTGCTGTCATTTGTAAAACTTCAGTTGCTATCAATAGCTTTTTGCAAAGTGTGAGAGAGTGATATATCTTTGTTAACAGTACCCTGAAGCTATATGAGTGAACATTAACAGCTACTCAAGCAATCTGGACTTTGCCATATTTGTATGCCGCATTAGCATGCTAGCCTTCAGATATGTCAGAACACAAATTGTGCAGAATTTTGAACAGTTCAAAGATTTCTGAACATAACCCCAAAATTATTATTTTTTCTCCACAATTGCATTAGTAAAACAGTTATTCTTGATTTTTTTTAGTGCATTTGAGGATTATTTTAGGTTTATTTAACCGTAGTTTGCATTGGAGGATCAATCTAAGCCCACACTCACCAAGATGAATCCCCAGAAGGCATTTTCAGTTTCTGGACTAAGCCTGAAATAACAAAGAGAGCCTCTGGGTATACATAGAGTAATTTTTCTGCATTGCTATCCACACTGAATATATCTAGGAAAAGGAACAAGGGAGTCCGAAGTCCAGTCAGCATGACATAGTTAAGCATTGAGATTCACTGTTCCTCACTTTAGAGATTAAACAAAGTTTGTATTAGAATAATGTCACCAACTTTTCACATTTCTTATGCAGTTTTTGCAGTGTTCTAAAATTACTTCCAGACGGAGGCAAATGAGCAGTAGTCAAAGCAATGTGACTTCACACTGATGTGAAGAATAACATAACTCAGAATTAGTTTGACAAATTGCATTGCATTGCATTGCAGGGATACTGTTTCTACTATGCCTGCAAGAATGGAATTCCAAACCGCTTAGGTTTTGTATCATTGCAGTGAAACTTTTGAGACTATATTCATTTTATTACCAGAACATCTAAAAGTAATGTTGCCACATTTTGACTGTGGAAGACTGAATGAAAGCATACTGGACTAAGTTCTGCTAAGACTAAAAAGGATTTCAAATTTGGTGTAATAATGAAGTAGCTACAAACAGAATTAATACTGTGGATAGATATGCATAAAGTTTCAGAAAGGGTGATATTGATGTGCAACATAGCTTGCAGTATAGCATCCTCCCGCGTAGCCCAAGGCTTTTCATGTTACCCCAGTAACACAGAGAGGAACCACATTGGAGCTGCTCCAGTGCTTCTTGTATAATATGAGAAGGATCTAATATATTATCATAGCATCATAGAATAGTAGAGCTGGAAGGGGCCTATAAGGCCATGGAATCCAAACCCTTGCTCAATACAGGAATCCACCTATAAATAAGAAAAATTCTATCTAATCATTTTAGTATATACTTACCTCTAAACTCACCCTTAACGTACTGTGGAAAAAGTCTCTAATAACACTGTCTGCCTGGGTTGTATGACCTGGGTTGTATGACCTGTTGTAGGAAACTAACGTACAAGTTCACTGAAGGACATACATAATGCTGTGAATGAGCAGACTGATGTAGCTGGATAATGCTGCTCTTGACTGTTCATGGTTTCAATAGCTTTAATTGGTGACAGCTAGTGATCAATACAGAGGCTATGTTCCATACCCAAACCATCAGTTTCCTAGCAGCTGTGGCTATAAACAGAAACTCTGAGGACTGCTGCTTTTATAGTAATTAGGTCTCGTCCTTTTAAGCAAGGGGGGATGTAATGTGTAGTCTAAGAAGTGAATCTGCACAGATTTAATTCAGTGACTGGATTCCCAGCGGTAGAGTTGTTTTATTTGCATAAAATTAGTAATCTGGGTTTTAATAGAAGTCAGGACTCCTTTTTTGTTAAACCAGAGTGGCTCAACTTGTGACCCATGAAACTTAAGTTGTTATTGTGATCTGACAGATCCTTCCTTTCTTTCCTATGCTTCCTTTCTTTCCTTTGCAATCTGTGTAAAGTGTATGGCTGGTTGGCTGTGTTTGCCTTGGTGGTTCACACATTGTGCAGGCCCACTCTAAAGGGGAAACTAGCCCAGATATGACTCTAGCAGCCTGACCCAAAGCATGCTCATTCAAAAGTAAGCCCCACTGATTTCAGTAAGACTTTCTTCCAGATAAGTGAACAGAATGCTAGACTAGATGGACCCTTGGTCTGATACAGCACGGCACTTCTTATGTTCTTATGTTCTAAAATTGCAGCATTGGTATTATGGCAATAAACTAGGAGAAGATGACAAACAGATTTCTGATGATGCTGTTATAGCAGGCTTGATGTTGAAAGGGCAAAGCAGTTGATGAGTATAGGTGATGTTTAGAAATTTACTTAAGGCAAGCAAATCCTGTTTGAAATCCCCATGGGATTGGTGGGTGACATGTTTGTCGGTATGTGTTGAGAACAAGTCCATTATCGTCTAGTTGTTCATGATGTAGTTTGTTTGTTTACTCAAAGCTATCGAGACATTTTTTTTTGGTCCGCAGTTATGTCTTCTGGTCTGTGATCAAAACTGGCAGCCATCATGGAAGTGGTGGACTTTTAAAATTGGAATCCTTATGGGTTTCAGATATTCAGGATGAAGCTCATTTTATCTAGATAAAATATGTAGCTAGCATGGGCTAACTGATACCATGTGCTACTTTATGCGTAATTGACAGTTGGTTATAAACAAAGTCAAACATGAATAGCAAAGGATTTGTAGTATACTATTCAAAAGGATTTTACCCTCTTGGTTTTTTAACCCACTCAAATCATTGAACTTTGAGAGTGTGATGACAGCATGAAAGAAGGGCATTAAGTAGTATATAATGGGACATGGCAGACTTACGAAGCCTGCATTCTTTTAAACTCAGGTTTTAGAGAAACACCCTCTTTTATGTCTAAAGGACCTTCATTCTATGCAGGATGGGTTAGCCAAGGTGGCAGCCTCCACACATGTATACATTTTGCTTTTCCATTTGGGTCTGCCAAATAGCCATGTGTTTTCTTTGGATCTAAATCCTAAAACTCTTCTTGCGTGCCTTAACAGTTACATGATTAGACAGTTGGCAAATTGCCTCTTTGGCACATAGCAATTTTATCAGCTTTCTCTTGAGGCTGCATTTCAGTAAAAGCTCTATTGATTTAAGGTCCAATTTTGCATATTACTGAGCTCACAAATGGTTGGGGATGTGGGGGTAGGGGGGACTCCACACAGCTGAGAAACAATTAGTGGCTCTTAAGATTTGACCTATAATTACTGTATATATTATGCTCTGCTTCCTTGCGAGATTAATCCTTGCATAAGCTGCACCGGTGACATCACCTGAGCAAGATTTGAAGGATTATGTGAAAATATTAAAAACAAACATTTAGCAAGTATTTAAGAGAGAGAGAAAGAGAGGAGGCTGTAGTGGAAAATAATATTTAAATGCCAGTGCATCACAGGACTGCATTATAGCATAGTGAAATATTAACCTATACAAAGAAGGAAATGTGTTTATTCTGGAAACATTCCTTTCCTACCTATTTCCAGGTTGTTAGGCTTCTTAATGAATGAATTCTTTCACTGCTTTCAGAAAACCATTTTGTAAGGAAAACAACTTTTTTTTCAAAATTTTAAGTGGTTCATTAACTATTCATGATTACTGCCCCACAGTAACTGTTTTGTACAGGTGATTACAGGCTCCTCTGATACCACAATTAGGCCCCTGGTTCAGAAGAACCAGTTGTGACTGCATATTTTTTAAAGTGGATTCTTTTTTGTTTGTTTGTTTAAAGTATAGGATATATATGCTGAAATACTGTGACATCTTTTTATTAAGATGCCTGTTAACATTTGTGTATATTTCACATTGGGCAGTTCAGACAACACTTCAGGCTCTGTGGTTAGTGAAACCATGGTTCTCGGGTTAGCACAAACCACAAGCTGTGCTGTTGCACACAACACTTTAAGCCACGGTTAGAGCTGCAAACCCTGCTGCAGACGGTCTGACTGTGGTTAGTGAGTGAACAGGCTTTAGCACAAGACACCTTAAACTCTGCTGCTTAACCAAAAGCCTTAACCAACAGGGTTTAAGATGTCTTCAGAACAGGACCATTCTTTAGAGAATTATAGCAGCAAAGCAGCCACTGGAATATGCTTAAAACAGTTTTTGCTTTTTAGAACACAGGATTTCAATATTTTTTTCTTGAAGAGTTGTGAGAGCAAATAAATTTTCTAGCTTCCAGACAAAAGTATGTTGGATGTTTTATGACTTTTATTCTGGTATTCCAGTTACATTGGGAGTTGGGATTCTGATATTCCAGTTATGTTGGGAGTTGGGAAATCATGAGGTTATTTTTAATAATTTCCTGTGAGGCAAGTCATAGCTAGAGACAAAATACTGGGTGGCATGTACTTGTTTCTTTTCTCTCCAATATTTTGGAAATGCTCTTTTATGTTAGGGTTGGGTTGTTCTCAGGCTTTGTTTGCTGTGTTTAAGCAAGGGAATTTTTCAACAGTGCAGGTTGGCTAGTGACCTTGTGATGTGTTAGACAATGTAGCGTATGGTTTCTCTCATTTTCTTAGATCATCAGGAACTATTTGCAGTGTGAGCACTATACAGCAACACACCTGTTCTTTCTGTTTTGGCTTATGGTTAATGGTGTTTACATAATCCTGCGTAGATATATTGATCTGGTGATTCATTTTTTCCTCCCTTCCATATATAGATAGAAGTAAAACTGGGGTGGGTGGGTCATTGTAGTGTTGCCCATATTTTTGACTCTCTTTTTACAAAAGCTTGGTACAAAATTTTACAAGAAAAGCTTTGATATACAGGTAATAAAGTGGTAGAAAATGCTTCTCTATTTAAAAGCACAGGAACAGAGCCTGTATAAGAAGCCTGCAGTGTCTTTTTAAACATACGTTTATATTTGAATGGATTCTTCTAGCAAATAAACAGAAAAACACTACCAATAACAATAAACTCACATTAATTATTTAAAAAGTACACTTTCTAAGAGCAGTAGTGCACAGCTAGAATGTTCACTCAGCAGCTGTAGTCTTCAAGAGCAGTTCCACATAGAGCACATTGCAATATTTAGTCCTAGAAATCACAGAAGTATGGATTAGCATGGCATGACTTTTCTAAAGGAAGGGCATAGCATGCATAGCATATGCAGTTGATTCCAGGCCACTATTGACATCAATCTATCTGGGAGGAAGGAGGGATTTGAGGAATGCATTCTGGTTTCTAACCTGAACATAGAGGGAGATTTCCATCCCATATATTACAGGAAGAATTTCCTTTCAAGTACATTGGAAAACCTCCAGCTATTCTGGATTTGATTTTAGCCTACTTTATCTCATCCACTCAACCAATCTCAGGCACTGGTTTAGAACCAAGATAGCTGATCCTAGATACTTAGCTAATGAAATACAGAGCTCATTGTCATCAGCATATTGATGATGCTTAACTCAAATTCCCAGTGGTTCCATATACGTCACATCTATTATGCTGCCAGTTATTGTTAACTATATCTCAACTAACACATGGGCCAGCTAGCATCAGTGATGATGGGCTGTTGAGTGCAATCTGATAGAAACTAAGATATGCATGTGTCTACTGATTCATAAATTGCTGAGAAGTGAATAATTCTTTCCACCCACGTCTAGATACAAATTAACTGTCAGGCCCCCTAAAGCTATCTTGGACCCATAACTAGGTCTGAAGATTGATTGGACGTGTTATCCAAATATTCCCGCTGTTGCTTGACACTATAAAGTTTGGTTACTTTTTGGAAAAGGCCAGATTTCAAATGGTTATAAAGGTGGTTAAATAATTCCTATCTAAATATGGTGTCTTCAACGGTAGATGGATAACTGTTTCCTTTAATAAAGAAGGAAATCTCCCTTTCTCTAGTGCTATATTTCAGACAGCAAGCTTCAATGTTCCATTTGACCTGCCTTGACCAGTTAAGATAGGCATGGATCTAAATAAGATGTGTGGCTTTCACAGACCCAAGCATTCTGTCATGCTCAAGGGAAACAAGCCTTGAAATGATCCAAGCAATTGCATCAATTGGTTATGTTTGGCACCTAAACGTAATCACAACTGTTTCAAACAAGTCAGACTAGCTCTGAGTGAATTTACAAGCAAAAAATTGAATAAAATTGTCGCAGCAAGCTGGAGATGCCTGACCCTCCGTGGATTTTCCCTTGGGCACTAAAGCCCTTTTGCCACCTGGAACAGCTTGGCTGGATATAGTTCTGCACATACAGTAGTGGCAGAGAACAAAAATTGCTTTACTCCTACTACTGCAATCCTAATTCTGTGTGTCAGTGTCAAGAATAAATGAATGACACTGAAATCCAAGTGATAAAGAAAATGCATCTTGAATTTTAAAGCTATGAAATTTATTCTGTACAGTTTAACTTGGAACTATAAACCACACGTTTTGAAATAGGCTATTGGTTATTTTATTGCCTTTATATTTCCTACAGCTTGATCCTAAATGTTGTAAATGGTGTACTATGACTGTATCATCACCGTACTGTCCATAAACTGTCCATTTATGAAATGGGTGGAGAAACTATGGCTTTCCAGATGTTGGACTTGAACCCATCACCCTTGATCATTGACCATTCTGGTTGGGGCTGATTGGCATTGGAGTCCAATAATATCTGGAAGGACACAGGGTCCCACCCCCTGCTTTATGACATGGAGTAAGCTAGCAATTTAGAAAAATAATGGAAGGAGAATGTTGTGGAATCAGTGCAAAGATCCATTTAAACCAGCATATTGTTTCCAATGGTGCTGGTTTAGGCGTCTGTCTTTATAGGCATGCATAGCAAGTCTTAGGTCTGGGATACAAGAGATTAAATCCATAGAAGTACAATGTGTGATTTTTACTTCTAATGTTTCATTCTATCTGCAACTAAAAGCAGAATCTTGATCAATTAAAATTAAAGCTGCTGAGGTTGATGCAGTGAGTATTAGTATTATTTTTTAAAAAATACTGTGCTGGGATGGAGGCCAGTTAGCCTCTAAAGATAGTTTCCATAGCTACTGTCCTGCTCAGGGAGAAAAATGCTGCAACAGCATTTTCCCTCTTGCATCTTACAGGGTTTTTTGCTGCTATGACAATTGATTTTCATGAAGCCTCTTTGCAGAAAACTTTTAACTGTTATATCTTAAAAGACTGGAATTTTCTGCATTTTCACATAGTTGGTCCTGTTAAGATAGCCTCAGTGTTTATGTTGAAGTGTCCCAGGACCAGTAGGGTTTTACAACACTGCATTCAACACCACCTCAGCCAGCTTTGTCAGGGAGACCATTGGGTAGCAGAGTGGTCTCATCATGATCCTGTTGCCATGATGAGACCAATTTCTGGTGAAGTTTGTTCTCATGCTGCCAGTCTCTTCCTGCAGAAGTGGGAAATCATTAAGATATCCCTCTTCCATTTATGGAATCCAGTAGATTCCTGAATGCTGTATGGGATTTTCTGTTAACCAGAGCCAGGAATTCTGCTGACCTTGTTGCACCGCGGAATGGTGAGGTGTGTCGGGCCATCAACACAATAGCTTCTGAGCATCTCTTTTGGCTTTGCAGACCTTGGCCTGATCCCGAGTTTGTGAGACACTTTGAAGATAAAAGCACCCACCTTCATCCTGACTTGAATACAGTATTTGTACACACTCAAGCCTTTCCTTCCTGCTGTGTGTATTAAGGCAAAGAAATTTATAACAAACAGAAATTTCTCTTGTCTGAATATGTTCAACTGGTTTGTACAAAGCACATAGTTAACAAATCAGGATATTAAATCATGGTTGGATTCTGGTTTGATATCCTAGTTAGTTACATACTGCAATCGGAAGCTTTGAATTTCAATGACCAGAAAAGGGAGCCCATGAGCCTGAGGGTTAATGTAGAGCAAGGGAAAGAAGTGCATTAGCATTTCTTTGTGTTCCTGCATTTACATGCATTTGCATCCTTGTTCTACTCAGAAATTTCATTTCTCAGGCCAGAGTAGCCTAGAAACTGAAAATTTCTAGTGCATGTGTGTTCACACCCCATTATCTCTCCAAAAGGGAAAAATAGGCAATGGCTCAGTTCCTGTTACGAGAATGTGCTGTGCTGAGTCTTAGGCATTATCTCTTCCCCCCTTTCTTCCTTTGCATGTGAGAGAAAAACGTTTAAAAATTATGTTTTGCAGCTTGGAATAAAACATCTCTTCAGATTCTCGTTTGTAAATGAAATGTGGTTTGTTGACAAAATGAGAAAGAAGCTTACATTTCTTTCCCTTGTGAATGAAGGGGAGAGGGGAGCACACAAGCTTGATACTGACTGTGGTGTGTTCTCACACATTTACAGGTGGTTCCTCATAACAAGTGTAATCATAGAATCATAGAATAGCAGAGTTGGAAGGGGCCTACAAGGCCATCGAGTCCAACCCTCTGCTCAATGCAGGAATCCACCCTAAAGCATGCTAAAGCAATCAGATGGGGCAGGGGAATCACGTTTCCCTATCATCATTTTTCTGTTCCACAATAGGGGGACATGGGGGCGAAAGAAGAATCAAGCAACAACTGCATGGCCTTTTCCTGCAAAAAGGAGGAAATAGCAGCAAGTTTTGCTTCAATAAAAAAAGTATTGGATTTTCTGGGTCTTATTTTGTTACGGAAAAAAGAGCAGAAGGAGTAGAGATGCACAGGTGGTGGACAGCATTGTGAAAAGGACCCGCGAACATCTGTAAGTGGTCAGTAACTAGCATGCTATAAAACGCTCATCTGATGATGCTCAATGTCTGAAGTAGGCAAGTTGTTTAGCAGTGAGACATACTATAAGATTGGTACTGTTCCTAATAAGTAGGGACTGCTGAATTGTGTGTTGTGTGCCCTATTAGACAACCTGCCCCCAGGCCCTGGAAATTACATGTTTTTGATGTAAACTTATAAGGATTTTTTTGTGTATAAAAAATAGAGGAAGTGGCAAGCAAGAGACTTTTGCATCCCAGACATGTATTCATTCTCATATTCCTGAAAGGCATATTTTGTATTTCTCAGTGGCTTCATCTTGCATAGAATGCAGTACTCTCATTCCATTTTCACACTGAATTAGATAATAATAGCTTTCAGTGTGATTTTGAAAAGCTTAGGTTCTACTTTGCACTGTAAATAATAGGAGCAATCTAAATCTTAAAATAGCTCTTTGTGTTTTTAATGTCATGTTTTGGTCTTTTATATTCTTTTTTTTTAATGTTGTCTACTTTTGCAAATGATCTGTTGTGAAGAAGACTGATTCAGAAGACTGCGGAAAATATTAATACACTTTTTCTGTTCATCCAAATAGATTTTATTCTCAGTTAATTAGAACTGGTGTGCAGAAAGCAAGCTTAAAAGAAAGGCCACCAGTACTTTTGAAAGGAGAACCAGATGTGAAATCCCTGAGGTGTTTTTTTTCTCTTTCTCTGTTTGGTAAAGTTCCAAGATACTATATAATAATTTCATGACATTTTAAAGCTAGCATTAATATATGTTACTGAAACAGCATTGGAATACTTTTTAGAAATTAATAGTTTTCCTCTGAATTCTTGAAATATAGTGTGCCACCAATTGAGGATGGTAATGGATTCTGGATGTAGAGTAAATTATACTTATGTCCAGTTTCCTTTTGGGAAATTGTTATTTATTGGTGTAATAGATTATGTGGTTGATAATTTATGAAGGTGTGTTTACACCAAGGACCCTGTTCTGATGCTAGAGTAAATTGTACCTCTTACATCAAGCAGGAAATCTCCTATATACATCAAAATGCATGTATTCTGCCTGCTATGTGAGTCCTAATGGATTAGGCTATGTAGTGGCATGTAAGCAGTTTACCCTGCACTATTTAAAAACTGATTTCATTTATCATTAGAGCTAACACACACTGCTGTTGGCTGTCTTGCAACCGTATTCCCTGCATTCCAATCCAGTCTCTGGAAATTTATAACATAAGAGCCATGCTGGATCAGGCCAAGGGTCCATCTAGTCTAGCATTCTATGGAAAACCTATGAGCAGGATATGAATGCAAGAGCACCGTCTCACCCATGTTTCCCAGCAAGGTGTACACAAGCTTAATGCCTCTGATACTGGAGGTAGCATAGAGGCATTAGGATTAGCAGCCATTGATAGCCTTCTGCAGGAATTTTTTTACCATCTTCATGTTGAAGTATGTTTCATGTGGTGGAAACAGGTGTCTTGCTCCAGATTCTCTTTCTGGATCAGTAATTGCAATTCACATCTGAATAGTATAAAACCTAATGCGATACCGTATGCTGTAATGCACAGGTACCATTGGTGAAAAACATGGCTGAACATGCTTGAAGTCAAATTCATGCAGTTATAGATATATACCTGCATTGGAGCATTTAATGCTAACCTAGCTCTGTATTCTTGCCAGTATACTTACTATATGCCTGTATGGTCCTTATAGTAGGTGTAGGTCAGTTATCGGGTGATATTAGTACTGATATTCGTAGAGCTGTTGAACTGCCCTGGGTTCCCTAGGAGTGAGCACATAGGCACACTGTTTGTTTTTAGGCCAATTAAACTGTGGGTTATGTGCCCAAGACAGTTACATTTGAACCAGTCCAGAGTTTTTCCATGGCATTTGCTTCTTGTGAGGACTAGGCCAAAGTTGCAGCTGAAATTGTACTGCAGTTTATTAGGTACAAATTCTGTTTGCCCTACATTTTTCTACATGCCACTAATTTGGAATAACATCATGTTTTGTATATGAAAATGCTTTTATATCAAGACACTGCTTGACTCATTAAAAATAATACTTTTTTGTAAGGAGGTCTCTCTGGTTATCTTGTGGGAAACTTCTCTCTGGACATTCATACCCATTTTAACACATTCCTTTCATTTTTTTGCCTTTTATTCTGCTCTTGGTTATTGTAGTTAAACATCTCATTTCTCAAAAGGTACCATTGAGAAGGAGCCAATAGTTTTCACTCTATTCAAATACCAAAGTATATTTACAAAGAGCATTTTTATGGAATAAAAAGAAGGTACACATGCTAAGAAAAAGCTCTAGGTTCTATAAGGGAAATTATGTACATTTATATTTGAGTTTACCTCACATTTTGTCCACTTTTTCAAGGTTCCTTAGTAGCTGTGATTTGTAAAATTATGTAAATAATACCCAGGGCAAAAGCAAGTGTTTACAAAAAATAATGGTTCCAGTTTAAAGTTAGGTTGCATATACAGACATATCTTAAAAAGAGGACTTGTGGTAATGTTTTTTTCCTTCCCCATCCTTCTCAGGGCATTTGACAGACATATCAGCTAATCATTGGTCTTGCATCTCCCTCCATGCTTTAGATAGGTTTGTCACTGTTTTTTCCCCACAGCACCACTTGCAAGTTTATTTGGTTTAACATTTGCTCAGTTAAAAAAAAACTGGAACAATCCCCCCCACCCTGAAAATATGTCACAAGCCCACAGCCAATCAACAGAGAGCATGGGCTGCTTCTGCCACAAACACACACAAATATTCTTCTTCTAAGTTTGTTTCTCAGGTGAAGGTAGAATATATAAACAAAATGCACTTATGGACTTCTACATTAGCTCCCTTTGTATATTTTGCATCCATCCTTAGTTTAGTAAATAATCATGTGGGTTGTGTTTCTATTTCTCCAATGTTGTCTTCCAAAGAACTGTATTCCAAGGCAACCTGGGGGTTCTTATGGGTTTATCAAGCATTTCTCTAATAATAATAATAATAATAATAATAATAATAATAATAATAATAATATAATGGAAGACAAGCTTTCCTGAAAGCAAGCCTAGCATCAATGACTGGTATCTGCTGCTTCCCACCTCTGATCAGAGACCCCCAAATTTCCAGCAAACGTTACCAACATATCATTGTGAACATGCTTCAAAAGCCTTTGACAATTAAGTTCAGTGGATTGACACAATGAACTCATGAAAATATTCAAGTTACCATAGATGACTGTAAGAATGATAAAAGAACAGAAGGTTATAAAAGATAACACTCAGAATGCATAAATACATCTAGGAATTAGTTAGACAAGCTTAGGGCATATATGGCCAACTTCTTTAGCCGGGTGGGAGTGCACCACTCCTTGGCCAAGCTGCTCAAGAGCCATCATCTCCTGATGATATCATCCCCCATTTGGATGATATCATCAGATGGAAGGCAGTGGAAGATATCCTTCTTAGTGCAACCCCCCTGTGGTACCTCCTTTCGTATTACACTGGGAAGGACACATACCAGCTCAGAAGCAACGCATGAAGTTCTGCTGTTGACCAAAACTGCTTCTTAAGGACTTGCTTGGGAAATGTTGCTAGCCAGTTCTACAGGTGTGCCTTGTGCTCACATCGTACCCCATACTCCACTATGTTCTGAACAAGCCCTCGGGAAGTGATATTGCTTGCATCAGTGTGACCCCTTGAAGCACTGCAGCAAAAGGGAACAAATTATAAGTTCATCTGTATTGTGCAGAGTTGTAAGCCAAAGCAGATCTCACCAGGTCTTTAGCTTCTGTTGCTTTGAAGATGGCCAGAGCTTGAAGCGCAGGATAGAGCTTGTGGTCGTTGAAGAGTGATATGCACCCCTGCTTTGTATATTTCTTCTTCCCCGTGGACCTCAGACCCCCCAAAATTATAACTGCTATCCCAAAGTGCCATTATGGATTATCTGCATTTTGAGATAAGCATCCTTGTAGTAAACAACCCTTTATTTTGGGTTGCATCACATGATACTTTTGGGGCAGAAAAGCCCAAATAAGGGAACACAGCATGTTTCAGTTATTTGCTTGGAGAGTGATACAATGTCTCTGTTACAAACAATTTGACCTAAAATAACCCCTTAACACACATTGCTTCCCTCATATCTAAATATCCACTCTTCAATACAATCAATTAACTATTTGCTTAATAAAGATCTCTACTGTTGGTGCTTTCTACAGAGTGTCTAATTAGGCCTATGAATTTGTGATTTTCCAGTTCATCACTGGGGTCTTCCTTTCTGCAGGCATTTATTTGCATTAATTGGGTCTATAGCAATGGATAACAAAAACTAGAATAACAAGCCCAGACATAAATGAAATAGCCAAAGACCCCCTAGGGCCTAAGCCTGTGATCCCTGGAATAGTCCCCTTGCCCTATTTTAAAATGCTGTGATAGGAACCTAGGAAACTGCCTTATACTCAGTCTATTCCTGCATTGTGCCTGGGGTTGGACTTGATGGCGTTATAGGCCCCTTCCAACTGAACTATTCTAGGATTCTATGATCTATTTGTCAATTTAGCTCCATATAATCTTTCCTACCTCCTGCCTTGCCCTCTGAACTAAAGTCTCCAGGGATTGAACATGGGAACTTATTTTGCCTGCAGTTGCAAACCATGTGCTCTAAGACTGAGATCTATTTCTTTCCTCAAAATGCTGTACTGAGTGTGCACTCCACCTTTCATTCCAATGACTCTTTGAAGAAATATATTGCAAAGCACTGTATATAGCATTTCCCCCTCCTATTTATTATTATTATTATTATTATTATTTATTAATATAGCACCATCAATGTACATGGTGCTGTACAGCGTAAAACAGTAAATAGCAAGACCCTGCCGCATAGGCTTACATTCTAATAAAATCATAATAAAACAATAAGGAGGGGAAGAGAATGCAAACAGGCACAGGGTAGGGTAAACAGGCACTGGGTAGGGTAAAACTAACAGTATAAAGTCAGAACAAAATCAAGTTTTAAAAGCTATAGGAAAAAGAAAAGTTTTTAGCTGAGCTTTAAAAGCTGCGGTTGAACATGTAGTTCTCAAATGTTCTGGAAGAGCGTTCCAGGCATAAGGGGCAGCAGAAGAAAATGGACGAAGCCGAGCAAGGGAAGTAGAGACCCTTGGGCAGGCGAGAAACATGGCATCAGAGGAGCGAAGAGCACAATAGTGTGAGATGAGAGAGGAGAGGTAGGAAGGAGCTAGACAGTGAAAAGCTTTGTAGGTCAACAGGAGAAGTTTATATTGGATTCTGAAGTGAATTGGAAGCCAATGAAGAGATTTCAGCAGTGGAGTAACATGGTCAGAGCGGCGAGCCAAGAAGATGATCTTAGCAGCAGAGTGGTGAACAGAAACCAACGGACTGATGTGAGAAGAAGGAAGGCCAGTGAGAAGAAGGTTGCAGTAGTTCAACCGAGAAATAACCAATGCATGAACAAGAGTCTTGGCAGAAGAGACAGACAAAAATGATCGAATCCTGGCAATATTATACAGGAAAAAACGACAGGATTTAGCTACTGCCTCAATATGAGGAATAAAGGAGAGCGAGGAATCAAATATAAAGCCAAGACTACGAGCTTCCTTGACTGGAGTAAGATTGACTGGAGTAAGAGTAACATCATTGACAGTAAGAGAGAATGAGAGCTTTAGGGCTTTAGGGCTTTCTACAGATATTTAGGGCTTTTCTACGTGGGCCATGTATTGTGCAGTGGTCATTCGCTAGTCATTGTTGTTTATAGGTTCTTTAGATGATGATGTGACCCTCCAGTTTTGCTTCTGTGTCCAATGATCACTTTCAGCAAGTTTTTTTTTGAGCAAGGAAAATGTAGTGTTTAATTGTGAAAGTGAAAGAAGCTGTTTTTTCACTTGTGTATTTGTGCTATTCTGCTATACCACTGTGCCACCAAGAGGTTCTGTACTGGAAAAGCAGGAAAGCAAACATTCTTTTATAGTTCTTAGGACTCAATTCTATGACAAAACTAAAAGTAGATAAAGTGGATTAACGCCTCGTATAGAAAAGCTCTTGAGAATGTTGAGCTGGCATTCAAATCTGAAATGTAAGAATTGTACCATGAATGTATGCAACAAATTTCATTCTGATCTACAAGTGTTCAACCAATTGCACTGTCCACTCTGTCCACAAACTGAATGTTGATAATCTAAGCCAAAGTAAAAAAAAAAAAATACCCAGCCAAATAATACTTTCTTGATTACCCTATAAAATAACCACTTTTTAAATTAAAATTGTTTTTATTTTGGTCCAGAGAGAGAGAGAGAGAGAGAGAGAGAGAGAGAGAGTCTCTAAAGGGGAAAGTAATTTGATGGGGGGAAATTCAAACTAAAGAACTCTAAAGCTTCACAAGAAAAAAGGATTATATCAATGATAAGATGATCATTAAAGAAGAAGAAACCTTTGTTATGGAGAACTGTTCCATGAAATTTAGAAGCAAACACATGTAAAGTATAACTGGTCAGAAGGTTTCATTCAAAACATGAAAGACTCTGAAAAGCAATCTCATTACTACACAAGGCAAAACACCTACAGGTGCCCTTGGTATTGACAATATGCTGTTGCTAGCCCCTTCTCTTGCTAAGCTTATAAAAAAAAATACATTTTTTTTAAAAAAAATCTAGCTATGAGAAGAAGTAATGCA